>NC_136070.1:903218197-904564550 GCF_964261635.1 Lissotriton helveticus | reverse complement strand
AGATTGCCTCACCCCTCTGCACTTAAGTGCGGATGTCCAAAGCGTCCTCGCTTCTCCCGATTGACCCCAGCTCCCTGTCCAAAGCGTCCTCGCTTCCCTCGATTGACCCCAGCTCCCTGTCCAAAGCGTCCTCGCTTCTCCCGATTGACCCCAGCTCCATATCAGCTATCCCCGAAGCGTAATTGATGACCTTGATTAACCGTCGCTCCCCAAGAAAAGCATGTTTAACCTCTGCCCCCCTCTCATGATGATAACCCCCCCCTGCTTGCAAGAGTTTGCCGACCCCGAAGGGAAATGTAAGATTGTCAGTACTTGGGTTAAAAAGAAAAAGGGCGAGTCTCTACCTAAGGACTTGATTTCGAGTTTGATAGAATACACTGTCAATGGGAGTCCGATTTCTCTCCACGTACGTCACGAATGAACGCCAAATAGGCTTACGAATTCAGTGGAAATGCCCTCCTACATACTCCATAAGTGATGACTTCTGACTGTGACTAATGAACATATCCCCCACCTACTTAGGATTGGGGACGGAATTGAGATGTATAAATGTCTTCTCCTGCCAGTTTTTCTAAAACTTGTTTTGTACCCATTCAAAGATACAATCACCGGAGGAGAGGAGCTGGACGTGACGCACAGCCTGGCCACAGATCATGAAGCACGTGTGACCTCAACCAAAGGTGGAGTCGCAGAGCAACGAGACGCGGGACGAGGCACCACTCTCAAGCTCGGCAGATGAAGGAATGAAGGGCTGCCTTGAAGCCCTTGATTTGCTGACCCACTCGTGCCTGAAGTCCCCGTCCCTTTTGAGCCCGACTGATGGGCCTGCCTGCTCGTCGTCCTTTGCTCCTTTGGTCCCTTGGTGTGTGCAAAGATCTGATCCCACTCCGCCCTCTCTTCCCTTGATTATTCAACAACATCACCCTTTTCGCATAACTTTTGACTCAGAAAAGAAGAGCAGCTTTTAGATAGAATACGGAAGAAGAAAAGACACGCAGGTGCCCAGCATGAGGCATCCCTAAGAAGATCAGTTAGGAAACAGGACTGTGATCTAACAGCAGAGGACTGATCGCACCCTGCAACGCGTAAGGATGAATCCGAGCTGGACCTATAGCTCCACCGCCGGTGCTCAACAGCGCCAACGAAAGAAGACGGACTCTGTTAAAAAGACACTGTGACGAAGACCCCCCCCCTTTGTGGTAAATAAATAATTAATTACCGGTTCTATTTTTCAGGATACTCATATAAACAGATAGCTCAATAAATAAGAGTCAAAATTCGAGGTAGCTGGAGTTTACAGGCTTTTAATCAGGCATAAAGGACAGGAACAGGACAGCCTGCACGGGAATAGGATGGCAGCTGCCGGGGGCAGGATCTGGGAAGCATAAGGGGTAACATTTAATAACAGTGCACAATATTTATAGTTAAACAAATACATTACATTCAATACAGTAGGCGTAGCAGTAGGCGTGGTTCGTAACAGTCGCGAAAGATAAGGGCAAAATGATGTAACAAGAAGGCGTGTACAGGGCGTATACATAGACATGTGATGCAAACGTAACAGAATATGTCATAAACGGGGCGGAAACATGGAGGGGGCTACCTGAGCAGCTGGGACCTCTAACTTAGTGGTGCGCGCAAACGGGCAATGACGTGTTACCAGGGAGAACTGGGGGCTATGACTTCTGCGCTAGAAGAGGAGACTAAAGTCTGGAGTGTCAGAGCGACATGTACCCAGGCATATCTAGTATCTGGTGTTTAGAGTACATGTTGATAGAATCCAAAAGTTATCAGGGCAAAGGCCAATAGACTCTAAGACTGGTGCATGCATAATTCTATATGTAGTGCGTGTGCGAGGAATATTCTATGAATATTAATACAGTATTTCTCTTACATGGAGACATAAAGGCTAGACCATGACGGAAACTATTGATGCGATTCAGTAGCTTAGGAATGCAGAGAAGGAAGGGCTGAACTGATAACTAGAAACATAACATATTCTTGGCAGACTGGGAGGCAGAGCCAGGCCGGGCCGGGCACTGCGTGGCAAGAAGTAAGCTAAGGGTCAGGGATGCAGGTGGGGGCTGTATCGCTCCTCGGAGAGGGTTCAGGAGACAGGAGCTGAATCCGAGTCCGGGCCCTTTTGAGGCCTAGAAACGGGGACAATTCAATGAATTAACGTGCACACTGTAAAATGTGGCAACGTAGGTTTACATAGGCCTAATATTCGTTGCTTTCACGAAGACTGGAAACTGGCATACTAGAGATGGACACAACTGTAATTGCGTCTTTAATCGATCAGAGGGGAATACATGCATATCGATCATGCACATATAACAAAATATGGGGAACACGTAGGCACATACAACATGGCAAAATTTACTTTTCCACATTCCCTCCTTGTGCCCTACGTTTCCATCAGGAAACATCAATTTTCATGATACCATCTATCATTTCATATAGCATCATTTGCTCGCCTCGAATTGTCTTGGAACGGGATTTAGGACTAGGAATACAAGAGGTAGCACACATGCCGCAAATCGCAGGGCCACATTGTATACAGAGGCAGCAACTGAATATGATCATTACTGCAATACCTAGGAATGACAATACTTTCCATCCCCAGGCAGATATAATACTCCAGAGCCAACCGGACCATGTCCAGGTGCCTGGATTCTGGTGTAACTGATGGGCAATTTTATGAAGTCTGGTTATAGCTGAATAAACAGACGGCGCGTTATTAGGAATGAAAATGCAGCAACTAGATCCGATGACTCTACATGCTCCTCCTCTATCGGCCAGTATGACGTCAAGAACGAGACGATTTTGGAGCACGACAAATCTCATAGCAGATTGCTCTTCGGTTAAGTTACCTAGAGCAGAAGTAGTCTCATTCACTACTGCTTCGAGGGTTCTGGTTAACCTACGTATTAACTTACTATTCTGGATAGGTCCTATAAAGAAGAAGAAACCTTTATTGAAGTCTTGATACTGTTCTAGAGTAGTTTCAGTTTGATCGACAATTGGGGACTCAATCTCCCTTCTATGTCTGACGTGTACTAGATGTGTGTTTCTGTGATAATCGGATGGGGCTAGAAAAACTGGTGGCAGTAGGAAGGCAATGTAACATGTTCCATCCCAATCGAGGGGCAGACGAACATATGCGGTCTGACCACAAACAAAATAAGAATGACGTGAGGCTTTGAAAATAGATTTCCCACTGTCACTATACTCGACAATAGTAGTACAATCACTATGTCCTACATGTGCGGAACCATTCTTTCTGACACATAATTCGCATTTTGACTGGTAGTACTGAAATAGCAGGTAAATCTGGAGTAGTATCAGACTGAACATTCAGGACCATGAAATTCGAAGAATAATTACCTAAATCATATACTTCATTTTCTAGATCTGACCCTGTTCTATGGGAGAGACCTTGCTTGTCTGGAAAACATGTTCTATTCAGAAGGGACATAACATTTGAGGATGACGTTAAAGTGGACCATGCTCCACACGAACCATTATGTGAAAACTGATAAGGAAAGAGTGGTAGAACTCCCTTCGGCGTCTGGAAAGGGGGGAGTCGACCACACACCCAACAATTAGTGGCATTGCTGGTCTGGTGTGAATAGTGTAACATTCTAATGAATGTATTATTTCGCATAGCAAGACGATAGGATAGCTCGTGAGGAGGCAGATCACTAAATGTGTGCTCTACTGTAGCATTAGCAAACTTGTTTACATGTGAACTTGGAAAACATAAATGTAAAGCATAACTTGTGCAGGTAACTATTAGACTCACATATAACAAAAAACTTAGAATGATGATACATCGTATAGAGTTTTGACTAACTCTCTCACTATGGGGGTCTATCTCATACATGTCAGGACCTGTCTAACCGTTTCACCCGAGAGGGACTTAGACAATTAAACTGGCTGACTTAATTTACTAGACCGAAGTTTTAATTTATACTCCTGTTGCGGATTTTTCTCTAACAGAGGAACTTTAAGTTCGGAATCAAGTTCAGAGTCTGTTTTTAGGCAGTCTTTAGTAATGGAACAGTCCTTTGCAAAAGATTTTTCACGAAGTCCATGGAATTTTTTGACGTGGGACAGGTGGACCCATCCCTTCCTGCCCTCCAACTTCACGGCAGTCCTTGTAGTCAATAAAACTAGGCGAGGCTCCTTCCAACGGGGTTCCAGCGGACTTAAACGATCAAAATTCCGCACCAACACGAGGCTTCCTGGAATGACTTCATGCGGTTTCACCTCGGTGTTGTCTGGAAATGCGGCGGCAACCTGTGAACGACAAGAGTGTAGGGCAGACATCAAGGAAGCTAGGTAATCTGTCAGCATATTACTGGAAACATCTGTAATACTGCGGGGTCTAGGTGTACCCCACATGTTTGGGGGGCGGCCGAATACGACCTCATACGGGGACAGACCTGATCTGGAATGTGCAACCATCCGCATATAGAATAAGGCTACTGGCAGGGCAACTAGCCAGTCCACACCTTTCTCTTTACATACTTTGGCAATGCGAATTTTCAGGGTCTGATTATGTCTCTCTACGAGACCGGCTGCTTCAGGATGGCGCACACAATGGAACTTCCACTGGTACCCTAACAGAAGGGAAACATGTTTCATAAGCTCAGATGAGAATGGCTGGCCGTTATCAGAATACACGACCCTAGGGAGTCCATAGCGGGGAAAGAATTCACGAACCAACCGCCTGGCAGTGGTCGCGGCTGTATAATCTGGAACTGGATATGCTTCTGTCCACCTGGACAAAGCGCATACAACTACGAGGACATACTTGAAACCTCGACATCGCTCCATCTGAATATAATCCATCTGGAGGACTTCAAAAGGGTGGTCAGGGGGTTGGAATCCACCTTGTTCCACCGGGACACTTTTACCTGGATTGAACTGACAACATATCATACAAGTACGGACTTTCTGCTTGGCTGCAGCTCGTAAGTGCTTGTTGAACCATAGGTTCTGAATACTGTCTAACATAGCTTTTTCTCCTAGATGTGCTGGACTATGTGCGGTATTAATAATGACTTGAACCATAGAGTCGGGGAGAAACCATGTGGCTTTTCCCTTCGTCACCCATCCTTGATCTGTCTGGACCCCTCCTTGTTCGGACCAATTCTTGATTTCTTCGGGAGTAGCATGTAACTGTATGTCTATGACATCTTGTGTAGGGTCCTTGACTGTCATACAAGTAGTCGGATCTGGGGTGAGTGTCTGTGTCGTATTAACTGGAATGTCTGGAGTCTGAGCTGTAAGCTTGGCTGTTCGATCTGCTAGATCGTTACCTTGGGAAATGATGTCAGTAACTTTCGTATGTGCCTTGCACTTCATGATAGCGATAGCTGTCGGTAAATGTATTGCTTCTAATAGAGCTTGAATGAGGAGACCATGCTGAATCTTGGTTCCATGAGAAGTCATGAAACCTCTCTCCTGCCAGAGCACTCCAAAGTCATGTACGACTCCGAATGCATAACGTGAATCTGTATATATGTTTACTTTCAGGTTCTTGGCACGTATGCAGACTTGGGTCAGAGCGACTAGCTCTGCTGCTTGAGCAGACAGGGTGTCAATACGATGTGTTTCTATAACTTCAGTTTCAGTAGTCACTGCATACGCGGCTACTAGTTCTCCTGTACTTGTTCTCATACATGAACCATCCACATAAAGTGTCAGGTCGGGATTAGGTAATGCAATGTCTGTCAGGTCTTGTCTTGGTCTTGTCATAGTGTTAACAACTTCCACACAGTCATGTGTGGCAGGATTTGAAGTAACTGACGGTAACAGTGTAGCAGGATTTAGAATGTTGCAGCGTCTGATTTCTATGTGTGGCTGGAACAGTGTCAGTTCATAACCCGTTAAACGTGCAATTGTCAAGTGCTGAGTCTGTGTTCGGTTTAAAAGAACTTCCACGGAGTGTGGAACTTGTACTGTCAGGGAGTGTCCTAACACTATGGAATCACTTTGTCTGATTGCTAGAGCTGTGGCTGCAACTGACTTGAGGCACGCAGGCAAAGCCTGGGCTACTGGATCTAATGTGCTTGAAAAATAAGCACAGGGCTTGTACTGTCCTGCTTGATCTTGTGTGAGAACAGATAATGCAGTACCATCACGTTCTGTGACAAAAAGTGTAAAAGGCTTACTGTAGTTCGGTGTAGCTAGAACAGGTGCTTGACATAAGGCTTTCTTTAATTCATTGAAAACAAATGTATGTTCCTGGGTCCAAGGGAGGACAGTCGATACGGCTGCCTCCTGTGTCGTTAACTGTATCAGTGGCTTGGCTAGAAATGCATACTGAGGAATCCATTGTCTGCAATAAGAAGTGAGGCCAATAAAAGCTCGTACCTCCTTCTGTGTCTTGGGCTGTGGAAGACTCGCTATTAACTGGATACGGTCTGGTGTCAACTGCCTACCCCACTTGGACAGTAAGTGGCCTAAGTAGATCACTTGCTGGACACAGAATTGTAATTTGGAAGGGGACACCTTGTGCCCCTGTTCGGCCAGAAAATACAGAACCGTGAGTGACGCACGCTCGCAGTCACGTTCAGAACGGGCTGTGATCAGTAGATCATCGACATACTGGAGCAGGGCAGTGTCAGTTGGCATGTGAACATTGTCTAGTTGTCTCTTAAGTGCTTGACTGTAAATACTAGGACTTTCTGTGAAACCTTGAGGAGCTCGTGTAAATTTATAGCTCCTTCCATTTAAACAAAAACCAAAAAGGTACTGGCTGTCTGGATGAATGGGGACACTGAAAAATGCATTCTTGAGGTCGATAGCAGTAAAAAATGTAGCTTCAGAATCAATGGCTGTTAATAGGGAAGAAATATCTGGGACTACTGGATACTGGGGTATAATACATTTATTAAGCTCTCGAAGGTCAATCACTAATCGATATACTGGAGGTGCATTTGGATCAGTACGTTTCAGGACCGGAATGATAGGAGAATTACATATGTTGGAGTCAGTTTCTACAACCACTCCTTGAGCAATAAGCTCGTCAATAATTTTGGATAAGGCTGCTACAGCCTCAGGTGGCAATCTGTACTGTCTGATTCGTGGCAAAACTATACCTTGTTTGAGAGTCACACGATGGGGTGTGATGTGCATACATCCTACATCAGTTGGACCTTGCGCCCATAAATGCTGTGGAACATTCTGTAATCTTGGATCAAAATCACGTAATACATAGTGACCTTTAAAGTCTCTGAGAAACAAACGGACTCCTTCTGGGGAGCAACAAATTACTGCACCTAATTCCTTTAATGTTTTAATGCCTAACAAATTTTCTGGACATGATTTCGTAAGTAACAAATCAGTAGTTCGGGACAATGGACCAACTTCTAGGGAAACTGGTTTTGAAATTTCATTAACAATTGGCTTTCCTGAAAATCCAAGGGAAACATTTTTAGAGCCTGAGAGCGGAGCCCCTGGAACCTCGTCATGACTGATAGTAGTCCTACTTGCCCCTGTATCAATCAGAAACTTTCTGTCTTTCCCTAATACTTGACTGTGTACATAGGGACCCTCTTGATCTACAGGTATCTCGATGAGAGGCAAGCCTACCTCCCTCTCTAGGCTGTTTCATGAATACTGTTGATACTCTGGATACTCTGACTGAGCATACTGGTACATCTGCTGTGTAACATGCTGTGTTGCAGCGATAGGCTGCGGTGCTGGAACTGTCTGTTGTGCATTCTGTGGTGACTGAGAAGTCTGTGAAACTTGTTCTTGCCTAGGCGGACTTGGTCTTTCTTTAGTCTTACCAGTAGCTATGTTGTGTTTCAGAACTGCACACTCGTTTATAAAATGACCTGGCTGTTTACAATAATTGCAAGTCCCTTTAACGGGAGCTGCAGGATGACTGGCTTGATTCGGACCCCTCTTCTGACTGTCTTGTGGAACAGATTGTGCAACTAATACTTTCATTTTCGTGTCTTTCATACGTCTCCTTTCGTGTTCTTGCTCTTCCCTCATTCTATTCTGGTGATACTGGAGCATCTGGAGCATTTGGGACGGAGTATTAGCTTGCCAACTACTTTCGACTTTCAATACTCGATTTTTAACTTGTGGACTTGAATTCTCGACTAGTTTGGTAACAAAAAGATGAGGGTACGACTCACTACTTGTCTTCAGACCACTGTTAATTATAAAACATTTTTCAAATCTAGAATAAAAATCACTAGTGTCTTCATCCTGTTTCTGTTTACATGCTGAGATTGCATCCCAATCTTCCTTTTTCGTGGCTAGTAACCTTGGCAAAACCTGAATCAATAACTCGGGCAATTCTTTGACTTTAGCCCCTAGACCGGTACCTGGTACTCGTGAAGTATCTTCAGCTTCTAGAGCTGTCCAATCTATCTTTTTCTCTCCCACCTCCCATTCCTTTTCCTTGAGTTTCTCATATACCCCTGCGGGCAACAGGACCTTTAACATTTTAATGATATCAGGATACGTGTATTCTCCCATACGGAGCATGTCTTTTAATTCTCGATGGAACCCTGCTGGATCTTTGTCGTGACAAGGAATTAACTTTTTCATCTCTAAGAGTTCCATCTTGGTGATAGGGGTGTAAACAAATACTCGTTCTAGATCACCACCCGCTGTCCTAACTGGGTGTACTTCTCGTAACGGATGCTGTCTATCTATGTAAAATGATTTACTTTCTGGGGTGAGACGTGAACAAAATGCGGATTCAGAAACGTTCTATATTTGTGGCGCTGTTCTAGAATGATACTAATTAAATCGGTACCTAGACCTCTCCATCTATACTGGAGTAACTCGTTCAGAACATCATGCAACGGACCTGGATCAGAATGCTGTCCCTCATACAGTGTAATGAGGTGCTGGATCATATACATACCCACCAGTCGCTGTTCGGCTGGGGGCAGTTTCAGAAACATTTGTGCCACTATTTCGTCTGGAAAAGTGGTAGAATCGGTAGTCCATCGGACTGCTGACCGGGCTAATTCTTGTTCATGCATGGTACTAAGTTCACTATAACCGATTCGTGATTTCAGAATGTGATCGGTAGCTTGAAATACTTGCTCAAGAGAACCTTGTTCTGGTGCTGGAGAAGGAAAAACTTTCTTGTGTTCTAGGCGTGAATGTCGGTCGGGAAGTCTAGTTCTACCTACATACGCTATTCTGGTGGGATTCTCGTCGTCTACCTCTTCAGTAGAAGAGTTGTCTTCTTTCTCGGTTACTCGTGCTGCTTTTCGTTTCTCGTGTAACTTTATTATTTCCCTACGGATCTTCTTATACATACTGTCTATACAGTTCTGTGTCTTGTGTCTTCCCTCGGCTATATGGTCACTCCATCTGGTCAGGACTTTCATTTCTTCCGGATCTTTATCCGGATAATCTTGTTCTCTTATCAAACAATTAATTAGAAACTTTAAAAGCATGAGCTGGATCTTGACTTTTCTTTGAGACATGGCCTCGCCAATACTTTCTGGATCTACTCCTGTACGGATGAAACGATATATTCTGTCTAGATATTCTTTCATATTCGGTAGGGTGTCTAAATACTCGGTCACTCGTCTTACACGCAATGAATACAGGACCATACCATCATCGCCTGGGACTGGATCATAACGGCATTCTGTAAGAGCTCGTTTGATATCGGCAACTGACTGATTTTTGGGTGACCGCTGTAACGCTCGGGCATGTAGCTCGAGTAATGTCACACGTTTGTGTTGAGGCGGGGTTCCAGGAGGACTTCCCCCCGAGGCCCCTAAACTAGAATCGTCGACGGGTATTGTATGTGCTGGAAGAGTGACTGATGTAGCGGGTACATGTACTGTAGGCTGGACCGGGGGTACCGTAACAGGTGCTGTAACGGGTGCCCCGGTGGCTGGAGGAACAGGAATTACATTATTTACGGGAGCTGGCGGAACAGGATTTGCATATTCTGGGACTGTGTCGTCCAAATAGGACGAGAGAAAAATATCAGCTGCGGTCGGTTTGTGACGTAGCTTAATCGGAACTAATGGCGGGGAAAATTACATGGTGCTTCCGGGGTTGCTTTCGGCAAGCCCGCGGCAAGAAGAGGATACATACCCTTAATGAGGGCATTTTTCTGTCTGTCTGACTGTTCGGCTTTAACTCGTTCACCTACTTCGATTAATTCCCTTTCTTGGGCTCTTTCTGCGGATTCCCTACTTAATTCTGTCTTTCTGATTTCTTTTTCTGTTCTTTTATGAGATTCTTTGCGCCATAACTCGATGGCATCTTTCTGGGACTGTCTGGATTTCTTTTTCCATAATGCTTCTTCTACTCGCATGATGCACTCGGCATCCCATGTACCTGACATGGGCCATCTATATTTCTCTTCTAATTCCTTGGTGTACTCCACCCATAAGTCTAGATATAATATGGCACTTATGCCATGCTTATGATACATAAAATGACCTGGACTGTCCCTAGGCGGGACAGGAACTGCTTCTTCTAGCAGACCTTTTCTGGTTTTTAACTGACGTAATTTCGAGAACAAAGGCATAATTTAGGCTGGAGTCTGGACACAATACAATACACAATAAACACAATAATAACTGGAAAACGAATCACTCATACCACGACATTGAAAACACATGAAATAACATATAAAATAACAGTTCGAACAGAATATTACCTGGTATACTGAGAACAGAACACATGAATTTCTCGAGAACAGAACTTACTCGAATTAACTAGATGCACTGCTAAGACAGTACGAAACTTACCGGTCCCATGAAGAGACACGTCAGGACCCGCATCCACCTAGGTGGACACTTCGTGTTGGATCTGTGTACCCAAACCCACGGACCAGAGATAAATTACTTTGACCCTGTCTAGATACTACCCCAGCAACGGTACTCACCGGGCAGCAAGAACGGAAGGCCTCGGACTGGACTGGACTGCTACGACGACGGACTGACGAACTTCGGACTTCAGTTACAGGTGGGCCTCCGGATACCTCGGACCTTGGACTCTCGGCTTGGGCTCTGGTCGGGACTCGCCGCGTTCCTCACCGCCTCGTCTGGACGCTGGACCGCAACCTCCGTCTCCTCCGTGGGCCTGAGGGATACTTGAAGCAGAAATATCTGCACGTGCACGGTATGGTTCCGTCATGGCTGCAGAGGATCAGGGGGCCTGCGTGGCTTCTCCGGCGCGTGGGGAAAGGGCAAGTACCTATTCGGGCGCCATTATGTGGTAAATAAATAATTATTTACCGGTTCTATTTTTCAGGATACTCATATAAACAGATAGCTCAATAAATAAGAGTCAAAATTCGAGGTAGCTGGAGTTTACAGGCTTTTAATCAGGCATAAAGGACAGGAACAGGACAGCCTGCACGGGAATAGGATGGCAGCTGCCGGGGGCAGGATCTGGGAAGCATAAGGGGTAACATTTAATAACAGTGCACAATATTTATAGTTAAACAAATACATTACATTCAATACAGTAGGCGTAGCAGTAGGCGTGGTTCGTAACAGTCGCGAAAGATAAGGGCAAAATGATGTAACAAGAAGGCGTGTACAGGGCGTATACATAGACATGTGATGCAAACGTAACAGAATATGTCATAAACGGGGCGGAAACATGGAGGGGGCTACCTGAGCAGCTGGGACCTCTAACTTAGTGGTGCGCGCAAACGGGCAATGACGTGTTACCAGGGAGAACTGGGGGCTATGACTTCTGCGCTAGAAGAGGAGACTAAAGTCTGGAGTGTCAGAGCGACATGTACCCAGGCATATCTAGTATCTGGTGTTTAGAGTACATGTTGATAGAATCCAAAAGTTATCAGGGCAAAGGCCAATAGACTCTAAGACTGGTGCATGCATAATTCTATATGTAGTGCGTGTGCGAGGAATATTCTATGAATATTAATACAGTATTTCTCTTACATGGAGACATAAAGGCTAGACCATGACGGAAACTATTGATGCGATTCAGTAGCTTAGGAATGCAGAGAAGGAAGGGCTGAACTGATAACTAGAAACATAACATATTCTTGGCAGACTGGGAGGCAGAGCCAGGCCGGGCCGGGCACTGCGTGGCAAGAAGTAAGCTAAGGGTCAGGGATGCAGGTGGGGGCTGTATCGCTCCTCGGAGAGGGTTCAGGAGACAGGAGCTGAATCCGAGTCCGGGCCCTTTTGAGGCCTAGAAACGGGGACAATTCAATGAATTAACGTGCACACTGTAAAATGTGGCAACGTAGGTTTACATAGGCCTAATATTCGTTGCTTTCACGAAGACTGGAAACTGGCATACTAGAGATGGACACAACTGTAATTGCGTCTTTAATCGATCAGAGGGGAATACATGCATATCGATCATGCACATATAACAAAATATGGGGAACACGTAGGCACATACAACATGGCAAAATTTACTTTTCCACACCTTCCTGAACTTTCTGCCCGCCCCTTGACTAATTGCTTGTATCGAACTGAATTCCTCCCTCAGCCATTTTTTTGTATTTCTTTCAAAAATGTTTCATCGGTCACTCATGTATTTAGTTTTCCAAAAGTCTCTTATAGCACTGACAAGACCCGAAGGTATCAGAGCACTTTTTACTGTATTTTGATGTCACCGGAGAGAAAGTCAGAACCTGATTCTATAATGTGTCGGAACCTTTTTCTTGATTGACCCCGACTAAGTATTATGCCGATCTCTAGACTTGTATGAATAGCCCAACAAATGTAAAATCATATGTACCGCATTCCGCCAATCGTATCGACTGTATAGAAATGAACTAGCTTATGTAAAAAAGCGGCGACTGTTGAAAATGGCAATGTATATGCACATAAGCGGCGTTCATTTGTGTTCACTGTACCCCTTGTTGTAAGCAGAACGGATATCGCTAAACACTGACTGTGTTATCCCGCCAGCATAGACCCATGCACACACGTACACGACAGCCATTTTAGGCACCATGGCCTCTCTGCCCGTTTGTTCCCGGCACCCCTCCCCGCGCGCACTGCTCATGCATCGGCCATAAAACCCTCTCCCTCTGCGTGACCCTGCTCTAGAAGTAACACTCCTGCTTGACCCACACCCCCCATTTCCTCCCAAGAACACCCTTCCCCTCAGCTGACGAGCCCCCCCCCCAGCTGCACTTGGCCTTTCGACCCGGTCCCAAGTCCTAAGACCAAGCCTCGTGGATGTACACCTCCCCCCTTTTCCTGCCCAGCATAACAAAACCGTGATACACCAGCCGAAGTCCCCGATCTTATCGCCTGCGCAACCTTTGATCTGATCATCCCCTCCTGCCCTCGTGTCCTGTAGGAATGTCCGGCTGAGAGATCACAATCTCTTGTTACATTCAGGAGGGGAGGATGACATCTGAGCGACTGGTATGGGAATAGGCCTGAAGCTGGGATTCCAAGCATGCTTTTTCCTACTTCAAAGCGTCTTTATTGCAATAAAAAATGTTTGTGCATCATAAACATGTGTATAAAAGACGAAGCCTCAGAGAAACTGAGGTGTGTGGGTTGTGGAGGGCACCAAGAGAGAGCACCTCCTGAAGACACTATGCGAGTGTCCGAAATGACAGGCTCTCCTCATGAGAAATAAAACTCTGTTCTTGTTTTCCTGCTTCCAGCGCCCGTCTCTTTATTTGGTAATTGTTCAAGATGGGAACTAAGAGGCGCCCTGCGCCAGCAGCCTGGGCATCAGGTGCGATATGGGCTGACTTTTCCACAGGTGGACTGGACCACACACGGTGAACCAACGCCATGAATGGATTGAGGGGAGAAGAAGCAAGGCAGCGCCCCAACGCCTGAGAGGACGGTACCAGAAAGTGATGACCATCTGTCACCAGAGGCCCTGAGCAACACAGCAGTCAAGAAGAGGACAGACCAGACTATTTCTACGATCCATGAGGGCCCATCATAAAGTGTCAGAGGGACACAACATCTACATCTACTGATGCTGTTGAGTAAAGTACACATGAGGGTCTGCACCTGCACCTGCAGAAATATAGACTGAAGAGGACAACATAGGGCAGGTCCGTGACACCGCCCCTGAACAAGACAACTGCAGGCCAGGAGGAGAAGCAGATGACTGCTCACTGCGTGCCTTTAAATTACTATCACATGAAGAAAGTGCCCGGGAACTGAGTGACTAAAGTGATACTGTAGCACTATGCATTGCACACAGAAAAATATTTGTTGGACACTTACTGCCGGTATCACAACAGCCTGCTGATATAATGTTGATCTCATCAAGATGTATCAATGTGACAATACATGCATTGTATGCAAACACTGTGTAATGTCATCCAAAGATATGTAACTAATGTTTCCTTCATATGTACATATATATATATATATATATATATATATATATATATATATATATATATATATATATATATATATATATATATATATATATATATATATATATATATATATATTTTGGTTTTACACTAATGTTGGATAGGTTTATTCAAAAGGGGGGATTGTTACAAAATATATAGGAATATCTATATAAATTCATGTGCATGCACTTCAAAAGATATAATGCTTATATAAGATCACATTATCATGAGGCCTGGAGCTCAAAAGGGTTTCCTATCTGACCTTGACTGGACAAGCTTAAAAAAGCTGTTCTGTACCCCCTTACAGGTCACCTTGCTTGTCTTGACTACATGATATTTGTTATTCTAGTTGTGCAACTGTTACACAGTGCAGAGCCTGCCTTTCTGGTCTGCTCATATCTGGCTGTTTTGCATGGTGCAGCCATTGCACATCCATGTCAGCCATATTTGGCTTGGTGCATTATTCTAGTTCCGCTGATATGGCATTACTTTAGGTATATAGCACCTAGAAATCTGTCACTCTGGGAAGAAGTGGTCTGAGAGCCCCTAAGGTGGTAGATGTGACTTCTTCCCTGCTAATTACCAATGATGCATGCTTTGGTACCAATAAATAAATGTCACTCTGTTTCTGAGCAAACCTGCTATGTCTGGTGAGTTTCATTCATTTGCTACTGGGAGGGTGTCTGTATTTCCCCATCAACAATGCACTGCTGATGACGTCACATATTGCATCATTTATGACATGGTCAGTGACATCACTGATGACATCACTGATGACATCTCAAATGACGTCATTGATGACATCACTGATGACATCATCCATGTGAGAATCTGATGCATCTTCTCACACCCTAATATAACCTTTAATACACCGTCTCCAAAATACAGAATACCATTTTCAGAACCATAGACACACCAATTCCAATACCAGTTACTACTTATCTAGTCACTGGTTCTTAGGTCTATACATACATTCACTCATTCACCAATACAATTACTGATACAAGCAGTCACTCATCAATGAAACACTAACATATGCACTCATACACCTACACAGACACTCACACACCAGCACTCATCCAGAGTTACTTATACAAACAGAAAGAAATACATAATTACTCTCTTATACAATCAGATATACAAGTGCACACTCACCTATACAGCCACTCTCACAATCACTGATGTTCACGTATAGTCATTTATATACTCCAACTCTCACATACACTGCCTTTTACATTTGTAGTTACTTGGACATGTACCACTGAGACATCCATTCACTCACTAACACACCCATACACACTCTCAAACACCCATACAGCTGTTTCACATGCACTCTTGAACCCATACACCCAGTGAATCAACCACTCAGAGTTACACACCTCCCACACACCCACACACACACTCAGGCACCCATACAAATACTCTGACAACCAATCAATAACCCATATCAACACTCATGTAGCTACTGACCAACTCAGGCAGCAGCTTATACAACAGCAAACAGACTGATACAGACATTCACACAGTGTAGTCACTAACCTATGCATTCAGTGAGACACTTTTAATCACTCACTTAAACAGTCATTCACACACCTACTAAATCCTCCATCCAGACACTTATACAGCCACTCATTCTTCAATACAGCTTGGTATATATATATGAACTCAAATTTATGCTCAATGAATTTCCTGTCTTACCGGTTTTCTATTTAATACCAAAAGTTCACAAAGGAATATTACCAATACCTGGCAGGCCAATTATCTCCGCTATCAAGAGCAGTGGGGAGAATGTAGGGCGTTTTATTGACTTTTTTCTGCAAAATTTGGTAAGCGAACTGCCCAGCTATGTTCGCGATACGAGTGACTTTTTGGAAAAAATAGAGGGCCTGGAATGGCAGGAAGACATGTTACTTATAACTTTGGACGTTGAGCAACTATATACAAGCATAGCCCACAGTTGTGGCCTAAATGCGACAGCTCATTTTCTAGGGCAAAGGCCATTGGAATTTCATCAGCATAACAAAATGATTTTGAGCTTAATGGAATGGTGTTTAAACAATAATTACTTTTCTTTCAGAAAAGAGGTTTGGAAACAGCTCAGAGGTGTGGCGATGGGGGCCTGCTTCTCCGCCAGCTACGCGTGTTTACACGTGGGCTGGTGGGAGGAGCAGGTTCTTAACGTTACACACCAGGTTTGGGTCAGAGAAAATATTGTTACATTTTTACGCTATATCGACCACATCTTCATAGTTTGGCAGGGAGAAGAAAGGGAAGCTTGTCAATTCATTGATGAAATTAATAACAATGCCCTTAACTTAAAATTCACGTCCCACATTAGTGCCAAACAAATTGAATTTTTGGATGTCAGTGTTTATATAGACAAAGACAACAGGTTACAAACAACCCTACACAGAAAAGCCACTGCAGGCAACACAACTCTGCATGCTTCTAGTCTCCATCCCGTGCACACCATTGATAGCATACCATTAGGAGAAATCCTTCGCATTAAAAGAATTTGTAGCTCCCATGAAGATTTTCTTAAATGCGTCATGGATTAAAGAATACGTTTAAAAGCTCGTGGGTATTCAGATCGGGTGTTTGATCGTGCTCTGGCTAGAGCCGACAAACGACCAAGATCTTCTTTATTCACAGAACCTATTGATAATGATTCAGCAGTAGCAACTTCAATAGTGGCAGTTTCTAATGACTGTCCGAGATTTATTACTGCATTTAGTAGTCAGGAGAAAAAGATCAGACAAATTATCAATCGTAATTGGCCAACTATCCTGACGGACACAGTGTTAGGAAGCATGCTGCTGAACAAGCCACTGGTAACGTTTCGGAAAGCACAAAGTATGGGGACAGTGCTGGACCAAAGTAGTCCGGAATTAAAACAAAAAGCTGTCTGGCTACAACCGGCATCTGGGTTCCACAAGTGCTCCAATTGTAGAGCATGCCAATTTGGCATCACTAAAACTCACTACAGTACCCCATTCAAATCAGTGGATACACCTATTGTTGGCAACCACACCTGTAAAACTGCACTGTGACCAATCATACCCGGTGGCTCGTCACTTTCAGAGTACACATAATAAAGATGTTAATTGCTTAACTTATTATGTTGTAGCCTCAGTCCCCACACTCAGGCGGGGTGGTAATCTAGAGCTTAAACGGAGGCAACTAGAATCTCGTTTCATCCTCGAATATGACAGTAAGTGGCTAAATGGGCTTAACAATACTGAGGATTTGCGTAATTTTCTCTGAAGTTATTTCTAGCCCCGGGTTTTAATAACTTAATTTCCTCAGGTAGTCAGGTTCCCTGTTACCTAGAGATGATCTCTCCCGTATAGACTCCTTGTCTTAGTTTTTTCTAATCATATCTGTTCTTGGATATCTTTATCTCCGTGGCTAGTCAAGTTCCTTGTTAGCCACGGTAACATAAGTTAACCACTCTTCACATCCTTGTAAATATTTATATTTATCACCATTTAGGATTTTAGCACTTTTTATCTATGGGTGTTTTTATCACTTTTTTAACATGATAATATTTTTATACCTGTATAAAATGTTTTAAATGATGCTTTTTAGAATGACAAAATTGTGAGTGTATCCTAATTGTCTGATTAAGCATTTATGCATTTTTTACACAGGTCACTTCATCATGTATTTGCAATATTTTACACTGTTACTCCCTTTAGCATGCGTGATTTCACTTTACGCACAGCTAGACATTGATCTAGTCCAGCACTGTTATTTGCACTTTATATTCAGCCTGCCTTGAACATACTTGAATACTTCCACCATAGAATCTGAGACACAGTATTTAATGGATTTATCCTGTTATTGGTTTACAAACTCACATCAAGAGACACTTTATACATTTTAATTGATGAAATTATGATTGTTATGTTAAAGAAAATATTTAACTATCATAGGTATAAATGTATTTAACTTATTTTGCGTATTTGCACGGATAATTGTTACAAAATACACAAGATGTTGTCTATGTCTATAGGCATGTGACTGTTCGTAGGGCGGAGCTTATGCTATTCACTAAGCATTATAAAAACAAAAAAGTTGCACTAGTTCGTTGCATGTGAACAAGGGCTCTTGAAGCCCGAAACGCATATTGCCCTCCTGTTTTACCAGCTGCAATAAAGTAAGAACCTGTGAATCCTGTGGTCCGTCTCCTACTTTGTCTGCCTTGCCTCGCCGGTCCTGGGTGGATCAGGAAGTGGCGTTTCTGGGGTTAAAAAAAAATAATATATATATATATATATATATATATATATATATATATATATATTCACTGAAAAAACCATAGGTTTTACACCAGTTATAGTTAGCTGGGAATTTTACTCGCATAAAACCATTGAAATTCCCACGTTATAGTTAGTTGGACTCACTATAACTTGCGCGTGCAATGCACTGCTGATGACGTCACATATTACCTCACTCATGACATGGTCAGTGACAAGTTGGAAACGTGAGCACAGGACTCCCGTGATGATTTTCAGTGTGCCAAACCACCCGCAACCTACTATAGGCAGTTTAACGATGCATTCAATTCCTAAAGACACTCGACTTAATTGGATATTGCACTAAAACGGACTACAAGTCCCAAGAATCTAGGTATGAAGCTGGACTACACACGCCCACCAAGGGACCTGTACTAATTGGTTCATCCGTAAATATGGTGTAAATACGAGTGCTTCTTGGTTTCTAAGCCCCTGACGACAGGTGAAACTCCCAGAAACGCGTTGGGCTACAGAAATGCCAGGTGGGGAGGCGCACTGCACGTGAAGCCCAGAGGGGAGGAGGACTGTCGTGTGCCTCCCGAAATAGCTTCAGGCACATTGGGGAACATATTACTGGCAGCCGCCCGGTCGTGGGAGAGCACCATCTACCGCAGTGATAAGCAGCTTTACTGCGGCCGAGGCAGCGTTTCCAAACAAGTTGGAAACGTGAGCACAGGACTCCCGTGATGATTTTCAGTGTGCCAAACCACCTCAGCCTACTATAGGCAGTTTAACGATGCATTCAATTCCTAAAGACACTCGACTTAATTGGATATTGCACTAAAACGGACTACAAGTCCCAAGAATCTTGGTATGAAGCTGGACTACACATGCCCACCAAGGGACCTGTACTAATTGGTTCATCCGTAAATATGGTGTAAATACGAGTGCTTCTTGGTTGCTAAGCCCCTGACGACAGGTGAAATTCCCAGAAACGCGTTGGGCTACAGAAATGCCAGGTGGGGAGGCGCACTGCACGTGAAGCCCAGAGGGGAGGAGGACTGTCGTGTGCCTCCCGAAATAGCTTCAGGCACATTGGGAAACATATTACTGGCGTCCGCCCAGTCGTGGGAGAGCACCATCTACCGCAGTGATAAGCAGCTTTACTGCGGCCGAGGCAGCGTTTCCAAACAAGTTGGAAACGTGAGCACAGGACTCCCGTGATGATTTTCAGTGTGCAAACCACCCGCAGCCTACTATAGGCAGTTTAACAATGCATTCAATTCCTAAAGACACTCGACTTAATTGGATATTGCACTAAAACGGACTACAAGTCCCAAGGATCTTGGTATGAAGCTGGACTACACACGCCCACCAAGGGACCTGTACTAATTGGTTCATCCGTAAATATGGTGTAAATAC
Source organism: Lissotriton helveticus (assembly GCF_964261635.1). Taxonomy (NCBI): domain Eukaryota; kingdom Metazoa; phylum Chordata; class Amphibia; order Caudata; family Salamandridae; genus Lissotriton; species Lissotriton helveticus. The sequence continues at coordinate 904,544,543 of NC_136070.1, read as the reverse complement.
GAGTGCTTCTTGGTTGCTAAGCTCCTGACGACGGGTGAAATTCCCAGAAACGCGTTGGGCTACAGAAATGCCAGGTGGGGAGGCGCACTGCACGTGAAGCCCAGAGGGGAGGAGGACTGTCGTGTGCCTCCCGAAATAGCTTCAGGCACATTGGGAAACATATTACTGGCGGCCGCCCGGTCGTGGGAGAGCACCATCTACAGCAGTGATAAGCAGCTTTACTGCGGCCAAGGCAGCGTTTCCAAACAAGTTGGAAACGTGAGCACAGGACTCCCGTGATGATTTTCAGTGTGCCAAACCACCTCAGCCTACTATAGGCAGTTTAACGATGCATTCAATTCCTAAAGACACTCGACTTAATTGGATGTTGCACTAAAACGGACTACAAGTCCCAAGAATCTTGGTATGAAGCTGGACTACACATGCCCACCAAGGGACCTGTACTAATTGGTTCATCCGTAAATATGGTGTAAATACGAGTGCTTCTTGGTTGCTACGCACCTGACGACGGGTGAAATTCCCAGAAACGCGTTGGGCTACAGAAATGCCAGGTGGGGAGGCGCACTGCACGTGAAGCCCAGAGGGGAGGAGGACTGTCGTGTGCCTCCCGAAATAGCTTCAGGCACATTGGGAAACATATTACTGGCGTCCGCCCGGTCATGGGAGAGCACCATCTACCGCAGTGATAAGCAGCTTTACTGCGGCCGAGGCAGCGTTTCCAAACAAGTTGGAAACGTGAGCACAGGACTCCCGTGATGATTTTCAGTGTGCAAACCACCCGCAGCCTACTATAGGCAGTTTAACAATGCATTCAATTCCTAAAGACACTCGACTTAATTGGATATTGCACTAAAACGGACTACAAGTCCCAAGGATCTTGGTATGAAGCTGGACTACACACGCCCACCAAGGGACCTGTACTAATTGGTTCATCCGTAAATATGGTGTAAATACGAGTGCTTCTTGGTTGCTAAGCTCCTGACGACGGGTGAAATTCCCAGAAACGCGTTGGGCTACAGAAATGCCAGGTGGGGAGGCGCACTGCACGTGAAGCCCAGAGGGGAGGAGGACTGTCGTGTGCCTCCCGAAATAGCTTCAGGCACATTGGGAAACATATTACTGGCGGCCGCCCGGTCGTGGGAGAGCACCATCTACCGCAGTGATAAACAGCTTTACTGCGGCCAAGGCAGCGTTTCCAAACAAGTTGGAAACGTGAGCACAGGACTCCCGTGATGATTTTCAGTGTGCCAAACCACCCGCAACCTACTATAGGCAGTTTAACGATGCATTCAATTCCTAAAGACACTCGACTTAATTGGATATTGCACTAAAACGGGCTACAAGTCCCAAGAATCTTGGTATGAAGCTGGACTATACACGCCCACCAAGGGACCTGTACTAATTGGTTCATCCGTAAATATGGTGTAAATACGAGTGCTTCTTGGTTGCTAAGCCCCTGACGACAGGTGAAATTCCCAGAAACGCGTTGGGCTACAGAAATGCCAGGTGGGGAGGCGCACTGCACGTGAAGCCCAGAGGGGAGGAGGACTGTCGTGTGCCTCCCGAAATAGCTTCAGGCACATTGGGGAACATATTACTGGCGGCCGCCTGGTCGTGGGAGAGCACCATCTACCGCAGTGATAAGCAGCTTTACTGCGGCCGAGGCAGCGTTTCCAAACAAGTTGGAAACGTGAGCACAGGACTCCCGTGATGATTTTCAGTGTGCCAAACCACCCGCAGCCTACTATAGGCAGTTTAACGATGCATTCAATTCCTAAAGACACTCGACTTAATTGGATATTGCACTAAAACGGACTACAAGTCCCAAGAATCTTGGTATGAAGCTGGACTACACACGCCCACCAAGGGACCTGTACTAATTGGTTCATCCGTAAATATGGTGTAAATACGAGTGCTTCTTGGTTGCTAAGGCCCTGACGACGGGTGAAATTCCCAGAAACGCGTTGGGCTACAGAAATGCCAGGTGGGGAGGCGCAGTGCACGTGAATCCCAGAGGGGAGGAGGACTGTCGTGTGCCTCCCGAAATAGCTTCAGGCACATTGGGAAACATATTACTGGCGGCCGCCCGGTCGTGGGAGAGCACCATCTACCGCAGTGATAAGCAGCTTTACTGCGGCCGAGGCAGCGTTTCCAAACAAGTTGGAAACGTGAGCACAGGACTCCCGTGATGATTTTCAGTGTGCCAAACCACCCGCAGCCTACTCTAGGCAGTTTAACGATGCATTCAATTCCTAAAGACACTCGACTTAATTGGATATTGCACTAAAACGGACTACAAGTCCCAAGAATCTTGGTATGAAGCTGGACTACACACGCCCACCAAGGGACCTGTACTAATTGGTTCATCCGTAAATATGGTGTAAATACGAGTGCTTCTTGGTTGCTAAGCCCCTGACGACGGGTGAAATTCCCAGAAACGCGTTGGGCTACAGAAATGCCAGGTGGGGAGGCGCACTGCACGTGAAGCCCAGAGGGGAGGAGGACTATCGTGTGCCTCCCGAAATAGCTTCAGGCACATTGGGAAACATATTACTGGCGGCCGCCCGGTCGTGGGAGAGCACCATCTACCGCAGTGATAAGCAGCTTTACTGCGGCCGAGGCAGCGTTTCCAAACAAGTTGGAAACGTGAGCACAGGACTCCCGTGATGATTTTCAGTGTGCCAAACCACCCGCAGCCTACTATAGGCAGTTTAACGATGCATTCAATTCCTAAAGACACTCGACTTAATTGGATATTGCACTAAAACGGACTACAAGTCCCAAGAATCTTGGTATGAAGCTGGACTACACACTCCCACCAAGGGACCTGTACTAATTGGTTCATCCGTAAATATGGTGTAAATACGAGTGCTTCTTGGTTGCTAAGCCCCTGACGACGGGTGAAATTCCCAGAAACGCGTTGGGCTACAGAAATGCCAGGTGGGGAGGCGCACTGCACGTGAAGCCCAGAGGGGAGGAGGACTGTCGTGTGCCTCCCGAAATAGCTTCAGGCACATTGGGAAACATATATATATATACATATACATATATACATATAAATATATATGTGTATATATATAATACATATATACATTTTAAAGAAAAACACATTCACTGGATGATGTCATCCGTGATGTCATCAGTAATGTCATTTGAGATGCCATCTGTGATGTCATCAGTGATGTCACTGACCATGTCATAAATGATGTAATATGTGACGTCATCAGCAGTGCATTGCAGGGGCGCGAGTCATAGTTAGCTGAACTAACTATAAAGAGGGAATTTCTTTGGTTTTGTCAAGTGAAATGTCCAACTAACTATAACGTCGCGGAAATCTATGTTTTTTCAGTCAATTTCTAAGGTTTTTTAAATGCTAATTTCTAACTATAACGTGCCTGAAACCTATGGTTTTTTCAGTGAATTTGAATGTTTTGTTAAATGCTAATTTCTAACTATAACGTCTGTAAAACCTATGTTTTTTTCAGTGAATAAATATCGGCTTGCAAAGGGAAAGCTGTGGGCTGTCGGGCCTGCTAGCAGAGACACACCTACGAGCTAACCGGATTGCTCACAGAGGTAGAGCTATCGGCCCAACGGGTCTCTGGCGCAAAGCTGCGAGCCAATGCACTGGTTTCTAAAGGCATAGCCACGAGCCGCAATTGATTCTGACCATGATATAACACACATACATCATTCTCTACAATATCAACAACACACAAAACAATGTTGTGTAATGACACTCATTTATTCTGGAATAATGAAAAATGCTGCCGCATCTTAAAAGGTATTCCATAAGTTATGACTATCAAAACGTATAGTTTGCTGTAAAAACCTACTGTTTCCTCCCTCACAGGGCAGTTTTGATACCTAGATTTAGCCTTCCATTCTGACCTTGAAGGCATACTTCCACAAGCTGAGCCGAATAAGAGCCTTATTGTCCCAGAAACAACTTTCTTTCACTTCTGACCTTGAGACTTCTGTCCTGCAGGTGGCCAACACAACAGAAGTTCATAATCTTTTAAACGCTGAACTCCCACAACATTTTGCAGAACTAATTCATTCTATTTTCAATGCTTCGCATACAACAAGGCTAGTGCATTTTTTTAGCTTCTGAGACCTAGCCTTGTAAGGTGTTTTCAAACTATTTTTGGTGTGATCCCTGCTTTCATTCATTCTATTTTCTCGAGTGTTTTCGGCAGGTTGCCACTTAGACTAGCTTTGGCTGCCGGAGTTTTCCTGTTGATCTGCATGCTCAGAAATGGCTGCTCCACTTGTGCTCATTCACAACCCAGCCCTACTACAGCACTTTGCAACCGCATGCTTGACTATTGTGGTACTTTGCCACTGGCTACTCTCAGCGTGGCTTACAATTTGTCTTTCAGCTATCCCTGGTATACTTGCATCCAGCCAGTGTTCTCATGCATGTGCTCTCCCATCCAATGGGCGTTGGATCTGTGCCTCACAAACACAGCGTCGCCTGAACCGGATTTTCCTTTACTGATGAACCCGTTGGTGAATCATGAGCATGAATGTTCCGGTATTGGTTTCATGGCAATGCTGCTGCACTTGGTGTACTAGCTCAGTGGGATGTATGTACGGCTGCACAAGATTTTCTCCAACGGAGTTACATCGAGTACCACGCAAGTTGCCCTACTATGGCGAACAAAGCAAAACCAAAGTAAATGATGGACGGAGCGTTGACAATACAAGCACTCACCCCCAGTCAACTGATCTGGGTTTAATCCATCACCATTCTTTAGCCCACTCTGCCACCCCAGTTCAGACATGGCCATATGCAAATCAGTCTGACCCTGTGCCTCATGGGAACAGTCCAGCCCGAACTGCCAAGCCATGCCCTCCCTGGACCCGAAACAAGCTTCCCAGGACCGGTTTCTGGCATTGCAGCCGTCTTCAGCCAGGCTTGCTTGAATCCAGTGGCAAAGTGAGCAAGGGATCAACGTCTGAGCATACCCTGCCAACTTATGGCGAACAAAGAAAAACCAAAGGAAATGATGGACGGAGTGTTGACAATACAAGCACTCACCCCCAGTGAACTGATCTGGGTTTAATCCATCACCATTCTTTAGTCCACTCTGCCACCCCAGTTCAGACATGGTCATATGCAAATCAGTCTGACCCTGTGCCTCATGGGAACAGTCCAGCCCGAACTGCCAAGCCATGCCTTCCCTGGACCAGAAACAAGCTTCCCAGGACCGGTTTCTGGCATTGCAGCTGTCTTCAGCCGGGCTTGCTTGAATCCAGTGGCAAAGTGAGCATTGATAATCAATGAGCACGTTTGCTCCTTCGAATTGCTGAATTGGATGGCGTCTACTTTTGCAGATGAAAATAATGATTTCCTGTTGAAAGCTGTTGCAGCTTACTGCTCTTACACACTGATGGATTAATTTGCTGGGGTCACATAAGTTTGTCGTGGGAGTTACAAGGTGCCAACAACCATTCCTAAGTTAGCATAAGTTCGTACCTTGCATCACAGCCATTTTAGCCGCTTTTTCCACACAACTGTAAATGCGTTGCTTTTCGTAAACACTTCTGTTTCTGCTGCTTCGCATGGGAACTGTCTGCCTTTCACTATTTCTGTTGTGCACTGAGTTCTCGTCTGTATGCCGTATTCAAGAGCAGAAAACAACATTGCTGGTTATTCAGCTTTGGCTCATCCCAGGCACATATAGACATAACATGGAACAAACCTCCGTTTCTGAAATTTGGAGCGCTTTTAATATTGCACAGGATGCAAATGACACACACTTAGAGAACAATCTTTCCTGAGAAAGAGCTGTGCTTGTCCGGAGATTTAAATCCTATCATACAAGATTTGAGGTAGGGGGTTCCGCTGTCCAAGCCCAGAGGTCTTCCACTGATATAATAAACATGGCTTGTTGCATGGGGAGGGTGGTAAGCGCTATTTGGCTTAATCCACTGACATTATAATATACTTTCCCCATTCATACTTTATGCAATTGTAACTATGCTGATTATCTTGTTTACATGCATTTCTTTGCTCACCCTAGCATGTGTACCACTATTTTACAGAGCTCATTAGTTGAAATAAACATTTTAAACTATACAAAGTCTCTAGTTACTCACTTTGTGAACAGGTATCAATGTCTAAGCGAAAGACTGTCTTGCTCCCACGAATTCTGAGAGAACATCAGTCGCATTGTTCTAGGATATCTAATCATTGGTAGCTCCGCTGTAGTACAGAGAACGAATCAGCCAGAGGTCTTCCACTAACATAATAAACATAGTTCGTAGCATACAGAGGGTGTTAAGCGCTATTTGCCTTAATCCACTGACATTATAATATCCTTTCCCCATTCGTACTTTATGCAATTGTTACTATGCTGATTGTATTGTTTACATGCATTTCTTTGCTCACCTTAGCACGTGTACGACATTACAGCTCTCGTTAGTTGAAATAAACATTTTAAACTATACAAAGTCTCTGGTTACTCACATTCTGAACAGGTATGAATGTCTAACCGAAAGAGTGTCTTGTTCCCACAAATTCTAAAAGGACCTGAGTCACATTGTTCTAGGATATCTAATCATTGGTAGCTCCTCTGTAGTACGAAAAACAAATGACATACTATAGCTAGCCGGATAGGGATTTCTGTGCACTGAGGCGTGTTTTTGGTACAGCACAAAATACCGAGGTCCTGGTTTCCTGTGACTTGGGGAGCGAGCCGCGAGCCAGTGATGTGGTTAGAGGGACCGTGAAAGGGGTATCTCGCACAGACAGAGCTGCGGTATATTTTGAGTGTTGCCTAACTGATGTTGAACTACGGCCCCAATTGCTTTTAGAGGGAGATATGCCAGCTCACAGACTGAATCACAAAATGGCTAGCAACACTTCCTAGTATCAACCGTTCACAGCCAATCAACCGCAAGCTTGTACTTGTAACCCCTCAGCCAATCGCATGTCACAATTCCCAAATATGGATATCTGTCAAATTAGATTTTTCTCAAAAACTACTAAACAGATTTCCAACATTTAAACAAAAGCGTACTTTCTGGACCAAGACCTTTTTCCCTGCCAAATATGGCGTAATTCCGTTCAGCAGTTTGACCTGTACCCTTGTCTAAAGTTTCCTATGGAAAATGCATTGAGAAACACGTTTTGGAACCCCCCTTTTTTCTCAGCCCCCCTTTGACCAGTAACCCCCAAACTTTCAATATAGGAGCTGATCAAAAAAAAGAAACTTTTTGGATAATTTCGTAAAGATTCGTCAAGCGATGCCAAAGTTATATGCACATGGCGGGCTCCAGGAGGGGTGCCGCGCAACCCCCCTCCGAACATGAGTGAGGCCCCGGGGCTGCTGGGACCACAGTGGGCCCCCGCCGACCTAGTGAGCCCCAGCTATTATTTTTTAAGAAATACCACCGGAACCTAGCCCACCCAAGGGCCTCATTAACATAAAACACCGAAACCCGCAACCCCAGCGCGAATTGCGCTGATTTTTATTTATTTTTAAATGATTTTTTGGGCCCTGGGAGTCCTTCTACGACCCCCTGAGCAGGCCTAGAGGGTCGGGGTGTTTCTACCCTGCCCCCTTTGTAAAACCTAGGGTCGGGGACAATCGATATTTGCCCGGCGGTATCGCCTCTTTAACCCACGAAACATTAATCAATGAAGAGGCAGGCGCTGGAGACTGGAAGGCAGGAAACAAGGTTTTATTTTCTCCAGAGGAGAAACACATCAGTTGGACAGCAGGTATCGTTCTGAGGTGCTCTACCCGCATCTCTGAGGCCTGGCCTCTTATACACAAGTTTGTCACTTTATTGCATGTAACACATTCCCGTTAATACTTTGATGTACGGAAAGACATCCCCGGGATCTCCCCCTCGGGCCCGTTCCCACACACATTTACAGTAGGAGTCCCCACCCCGGTCACAACAGGTGATGGTTATCGCGCAGCTGGATATTCCGCCGATTCATGGAATGTGGGAGGTTCGATTGGATCTCGAGGGGTGGGGGCTTTGATCAACTCGGGGGGTCCTTTGATGAGGGAAGCTTCCTACTGTACGGAGAGGGGCGAGGAATAGTATCGGCAGAGCTAGGTGTTGGCCTGGGAGCAAGGAAGACAAACGGGCACAGGAAAAAGGGGGTTTTTGTATCAAAGGGCCGGGGACTATAAAAAGAATGAAGGGAGGGGTCGCGCTGGGAACAGGATGGGGCTTTGAGGCAGAGCTGCGCTGAAGAGGGGTTTATGACTCAAAAGCATGTGCGAGCGAGGGGGGGTTTGGTCAGCGTGCAGGCTTGGTGAGGGCAAAGGGCTATGTCGGGGGCCAGGGGCATGCAAAAGGGATGGTCCTGATCGAGGTACCTAAAATGGCGGGCGCGCACGACAAAAGTGTGGCATCAGGGGAAAAGGCAAGATGGCGCAGATAATGTTCACCAAACCGTACTAATTTTCCACAGTCCTCCCTTTAACATATTCAAGGCATCTTGCTGATCTATTTCCTATTCAAGTCTATTATGGTGGGCATAAGAAAAAAAAGCAGTAGGAACCCAGGTGAAGGAGTCGTAAACATTACATTTAAGATCTCTAGTTTTAGGAGGCGGGTCTATTGATAAACTTTGATAAACTTGTTAGCAGGAAAGTCATAGTAATGTAATACAAAAAAATGATTCTGTAGCGGGCAGTGAGTACATTGCATACAGGTTATTATATACGGGCTCTATATATTTTTGGTTGGAGCATAATCAATACAATGGTGGCTGGGAGAGAAACGAGACGTAGCAAAAACGATGATTGAGGGTGTCAATGTTCGAAGTTAATGAGTTCTCAGTACTGTTGTCGTCCTTTGTTGGCGCTGTGGAGCACCGGCGGTGGAGCTAAGGGTCCAGCTCTATTCTAGGTCCCGTGTTGCAGGGCACGACCTTTTCCTCGCGTTCCTGGTCAAAAAGGTCCTTTTCGCTCTGTGTCCTTTGGAGTCGATAGTCAAAAAGTTCAGATGGAAGAAGAGTGTAAAAAAATAGTCCATAGGGTAGGTCGGAGAAAAAGGGGGATGGAGCAAAGGCCAGACCGAGAACAGACTAGGGGAACGGAAAATTTCAGGTTGGCGGGCTCATGACCGAGTTTAGGGAGCGGGGACCTTTCGGCACACATTTGAACATTAGGCAGGGGCATCAGGTTAGCCCTTTCCTCTCACTTTGTCGGAAATAGTGCCTCGTCCTGCAGCTCCTTTCTGTCGCGGTCTCGCCTCGGCCAACGTCGCAGGTGTTCCAAGATCTGTAGTCAGGCCACGTGCTCCCACATCCGGTCCTTCTTTCCTCCGACAGTCGTACCCTTAAATGAGTTCGAAAAGACAGTCTTTAGAGAATTGGCAGAGGAAGGTAATCACATAAGTCTATTTCTCTCCCAGCTCCAGGTAAATGAGAATAGAAACGTCCGTTATATTAGGGTTCACAACTGACATATAAATGATCGATGGTGGGCCTGCTGGATTTACTACGACTTTCCTTCACAACTATTTATTATAGTCACAACAGTTCATCTGATGGAGACCCACCTTCGTAATACAAGCCTGACAAAGCTATACCATTCTCTAGGGGTTTATATTTACAAAGGGTGTTGCGAGCTATCAACATGGTACTAATAGGTATCTCGCTGAGGGACGAACATAGGCTAAACATCTTTCATCTTATCAATGCATCCTGCCTTTTAACTAAACATTTTCGCTTTTCAACAAGGTTCATTGTAATGGTTTTCTTCGCTTAGGTCTAGTCTTTAACTTTGTAAAACATCATTCTGGTTCCTATGCAGCCTCTCACGGCCTGATTACTAAATTAGAAAAGACAGGGGTCTCATGGGAAGAACAACTAGGGGCATAGAAAACTGCAGTGAGGGACTATCATCTTGCTTTGTGTTATGAGGGCATTATTTAGCAGAGGGCCACAGTTCGGTTGGTAAGCGTTCAGTGATATTTTTCGAATTCCCAACTCTGTAGTTCGCTCATCAACAAATTATTCCTAGGAACAATGGCTGGCCTGCGTTAGTCGTAAATTGACCCATCTCTTACAACCGGGGGTGAGGGACAGTAAAAATCTCATCTAGGGCAGCTGATACAAAACTGGGTGCATCCTGGGAAGATGGGAAGGTTTCGATTACCTTTACGGTTTGGGGATTGCGACAATTCAGAACGGGGAAGGTCGCGTTATCTGGGGCACTCTATTCCATCAGGGGAGCCGCTGACATGTAGTTCCCTTAATACGGGTCAGATTAGGGAACCTCAGTCGTCTTACCTGTCCTTTCCCTTATGGTCAATTCTCGGTTTCGTCAATTTAGCAGAAAGGAGAGGTAGTGACACGGTCTCATGGTGATTTTATTACAGGCACGTTTTGTGCAAATACTGGCGGTATTTGGAGCCAATTGGGTGGTGCGCTAGGGGTGGCAGTACGCCAATTTCGGAGCTAATCGCTCGGAAGAGTGGGAGTGTGAAGGAGAGAGAGAGAGAGAGAGAGAGAGAGAGAGAGAGAGAGAGAGAGAGAGAGAGAGAGAGAGAGAGAGAGCAACAGCAGGCTAAATAGTACACGTGCGACATGGAGAGTGGCAGTGTATTTAAGAAAGGCTATTTAATGCATTACACAGCAAAGGGCATTTACGGGTCTGCGTTTAGAATCTTGAAAGCATGCAGTTTGAGGCGGACGAGCATTAGACAGGGTAGAGGGGACATGCTTTGAGTAAGAGGAAAAAAAAAGGGTACCACCGTGTCGCATTTTCTTGCATTCTTGGTCCTTCGACCAGTTGACTCAACGCTTCAGTCACACACACACATTCTCTCATAGTTTCGAACATACGTGACATGGGTTCATTCGTGCAGCATGGGTTAAGGGTGATCATTTTTCATCAGATCATACTAAATTTATGGGCTCGTTAGCTACGTGAGTAGTTTGTGGGCGTGCTTAGGCGCCACCTTGCAGCGTTGGTCCGCTTCGCGTATCGGACGGGGCGAGGCTCCAGATCCTCGCCATACCTCGGTTGCGGCCCCTGATGTAACCTGTAGAGGGAGGGAAAAGAGGGGAAGGGAGGGGGACAACATTCGCGCATATCAAATACATGTATTCGGGAGTCCTTTACTTACCTCATACTCGTCTTTCCTCCTCGGAGTAGAATCCCTGGGGTATGGTTTCTGGAGTCGGGGGGGTGGGGGCAGTGTGTCCTTATAGGTCGTGTGTAGGGAAACGTAAAAAGGAAACCAGAGGTACCTAGTGCGAGGTATCTAGTTAGTAGATGTATCTCACTATCGGGGTCCTTAGATCTCCTTCAACGCTGTGACGTTCTAAGGTTCTTCGGTTCTTTGGTCAGCTCTGTTCCCTAATACCTTTGAGCGTCGTACTTTATAACATTTACATCGTTTTATTTTACCCTTCTTTTACATTCCATCATTTATACCGTTTCGTTTTACCCATCCTCAGAAGTCGAGGTCTTTCTCCACGCGAGAGTTCATGAGTCAGTCGCGTACCTTGAAGGCAGAGTATTGTGTCGTAGATCCGATCCTTCCTCCGGGGCTGGGCAACCATCTTCTAATAACCTTAAAGAGAGAGCAGAGTAGGGTGCACAGAAAAGAACTCTCCCGCCGATCCCACATTTTTAAATAAAGCATGCAGTACCCGTTCATAATTTCGAAAACCTTTATTTTGCAAAATCATTTCAGTACGTGGATTTATGAGGGTGCAATCGTATTTGGCCGGACACGGCAATGACTAAAGTGCGTACAGTGGGGGTGTTGTTTTGCAGCAATAGAATCATTCTATCAAGTGGTTGGGGGATCGGGGGCATTTTATTTCATCTTAGTCAGACTAGTGGCAATCAGATTTCCTATATGCATACCGTGTGCGTGCGTCATAAGCGAGGTTATACATCAGCTATAAAAATATAATACATCGTACATTTGTAATCAACATTTTTAACGGGGTCCTTTTACATGTTCGTCGAGTGAACTCTCCTTCTTTCTCGTCAAGTGTACAAAGGATCATATACATGTCTCAGAACATCAAGTTTTTTATTTAGAAAAAAAGAAACACCACGAGGTGTTCGTAAGTTCCTATTGATACCGGCGCCATTTTGGGCGGGGCCGGGTCAGTCCGGAAGTAGCATCAGGAAAAAGTTTCCTACAACCGGCGGTTGGACCAGAGTCCTTTTCGGCAGTTCTAGAATTCATGCTAACAGAAGGAGTGGCAATGTCATGCTTATTTCGCTGGTGATCAAGGCAGTTGTCCCTTACAGGAAGCCTGCAGGGGCCGAGGGCTCTGCCGGGGACCTTCGTAGACTCTTCAAGGCTGTGGAGATGCTGTCGGAGGTGGGAGCTCGTGCTCCGGTGGGCAAGCGACCGAGTTACATTGCCGTTCAAAGTTACTCTAGCGGCCGAGGCCCGCCTTCTAGCGGACCCAGACGCCATTTTGAGGCCCTGCAGTAGTCCCCTCTCGTCGAGTCTGCAAGAGTGGAAGAGACCTTCCTGAGGACAAAATAGGGAACGGAACTCTGTGTCGTGGAAGCGGGAAGTTCGGCTGGGGTGCGGCTGTGATACCCCCACTTGGGGGGCGAGGGAGACTCGTTCGCGCCGTCTCCTTCTCCCGGTGCACTCCAGGCCGCTCTTTTTCATGGACATGCACGATGGTCTCTCCACACCCTGTGCTCCACAAGGCCCATGCCCAGTGCTACGGAGGTATGGCCACCTGCGGCGCACGTTCGGTGCTGCGCAAGTATCGGTGCAGTCATTGCATATTCGGTGCTCCGAAAATATGGGCACCGTTGCATGTTCGGTGCTGCGCAAGTACTGGGGCGCCACCATGGTATGTTCGGTGCTACGCAGGTACTGGCACCGCCGCCTGGCTGGGGGAGTTCGGCGTTGGGCCGGGGGCTGGGAGACCTCCTATCTATGGAGGTGGGAGAGGCTCGTCCGCGTCGCCTCTCCCTCCCAGCCCAACTTGGACTAAATTCCATGGAGGTACGAACAGGACGTCCCGCCGTCCAGAGCTGCTGCGGCTGTCACGGAGGGGAAAAGAAAGAGGTGTCTCGTTCTTCTCTGGACCGGGCTTCCTTAGGTTATCGGCTGCAGCCGGATCCAGCTGGCCCCGGTCCCTGGCCATGGGTGGTCGGACCGGGGGGGACATGTGGCGGGACTGCCTGCAACTATCCAGGGCCGCTGCGGCCGGACTCCGCTGGCCCCTGCCTCTCCTCCGGCTCCCCCATATGTTAAGATTTCCTGACCGAGTGTTGGCAGCGGGGCCCGCCTTATATGGGTTGCCGCCGGTTGGGTGTAGCCGTAACCCTGCCCTACTTTGGAAGGTTCCAGAATGTGGGGGGGGGGGGCGAATGTTCTGTTGACTTTCATTTTCTACAGTTTACCGTTCTTGTTTCTAGCGTTATTGTTTCTTGCTTGTTATGTTAAAATAAAAGTTCGTGTTCATCAGTGGCTTACTGATTTCGTTTCCCATTCCTTTCTTTCCAGGTTGTTTCAGGCTAAAATTTCTGTTAACAGAGTTTATGTAACACGGAAGCACGTGCAGAGGGGTGACGCAGATTCATACATTACGTACACACAAACTCAGATGGGGAGACAGTAAAAGTATGACACACAAGATCCAAAGACAAACATAAAAACAGTTATTGGCCATAATTATCTTTTTCCGTCTGTTAATTTAGAGCTAGGCTGGGTTCCCGTCTTTACATTGTCCGACCTAGGAAAACTCGAACATGTCGCTGAAATTGTTCTGGCGAAATCTGTGCCATCGGGCATAATCAAACGTGGTGGTTCTATCTGGTCTGTCCATGTGAGTCTGATTCTTCTTTGTCTCGCGCCTTTTCCCTTTCTGTCGGCCTGTTATTCCTGTCGGCCCTCTATTCCCACTCTTGCTCAGCAGAGTCGGGCATTGTGCTTTCCAGTGTCCGACACATCTACAAAAAGCGCATTGGTCTTGCCCTAAGTCTGGCCGTCCTGCGCGTAGTGTCGGGGGATAACTTTCGGGTCGTGGTGTCCAGGGGTTGTCCTGTCGATATATTTCTCTACCTGCTCTGTCCTCGTCTTTTTTCTGTCGTTGCATTGCCTCTTTGCGCCACATACCGAGACTGTCGAGCATAATAGGCGTTGTCTTATTATTGCGAAGAGCTATTTCTAACGTTTCTATTTTATCAAGCTCAAAGGATCCTACCAGTGGCCACTGTTTGTCTTGACTTTCTTTGGTATACCTGTGCCACAATTTATTATAGGCTATGGTAACTAATCCATAGTTTATGAACATGTCCTTATTAGGGGTGCCTTCCAGCGGAGCTAGATGATCCACCTCTAATAAACGGTCCGGGCTGAACCAATTATCAATCAGTGGGGAGAAGACAGACATGACGGCTCGCAACGAGGGACAAAAAGTCAGCACTGCCTATCTTATCACTGTGCGCAAAGACTAGACAGAATATTTCTATTCTACGTTGTTTGCAGGCAGTGAATACCTCATGAACCAATAATAAAGAATAACCAATAACAAGGAACAGCCAATAATAAATAAAAATAAAATAAAATCAGTGGGGAGAGTAAGTAGGGCGCAAAAGTCTGCGTCCTCTACCCTTTCACTATCCGTAAAGAGGAATCTGTTATTTCCTGTTTGCAGACAGAGAATCTCCAGAAGACAATCCGTGAACAGTAGTTCGGGGTCAAAGAACCCAGTTAATCAGTGTGGGAGAGGGAATCTCCCGAAAACCGTTAATAAATAATAGGATTCAGCGGGGGAGAAAAATAGGCACGACGGCTGCGTTACCTATCCTTCACTGTTTGCAAAAGAGAAAGAGCCTACTGTTTCTCCGCGTGCAGACAGTGAATCTCCAAGTAAGTTAACAAAGAGTAATACTAGTATTTTCTTGAACAATCAGTCAATTATTTTGCAGTTTGTCGTGTTTACACGACCTTACCCGGACCGCATGGACAGTTTCTTGTCTTCCGAATCCAGCGCCCGATCGTCCTCTTTTTCTCGTATTCCTCACAGCACTCCTAATGGTTCCCAGTCAGGACCGTAGATCACTCGAGAGAGGTCTGTTCGGAACTAGTGAAGTTCGGATGATCGGCTGCCAGACGAGGGTCTATTGGGCAAGAGCTCTCCCGATCGTTGCAGTCGTTCACTCTGTCGTCAGGACCTCTCCCACTGGATCCACGAGTCGCTGATGGGCCCCACGCTTGGGACGCCAATTGTAAAACCTAGGGTCGGGGACAATCGATATTTGCCCGGCGGTATCGCCTCTTTAACCCACGAAACATTAATCAATGAAGAGGCAGGCGCTGGAGACTGGAAGGCAGGAAACAAGGTTTTATTTTCTCCGGAGGAGAAACACATCAGTTGGACAACAGGTATCGTTCTGAGGTGCTCTACCCGCATCTCTGAGGCCTGGCCTCTTATACACAAGTTTGTCACTTTATTGCATGTAACACATTCCCGTTAATACTTTGATGTACGGAAAGACATCCCCGGGATCTCCCCCTCGGGCCCGTTCCCACACACATTTACAGTAGGAGTCCCCACCCCGGTCACAACAGGTGATGGTTATCGCGCAGCTGGATATTCCGCCGATTCATGGAATGTGGGAGGTTCGATTGGATCTCGAGGGGTGGGGGCTTTGATCAACTCGGGGGGTCCTTTGATGAGGGAAGCTTCCTACTGTACGGAGAGGGGCGAGGAATAGTATCGGCAGAGCTAGGTGTTGGCCTGGGAGCAAGGAAGACAAACGGGCACAGGAAAAAGGGGGTTTTTGTATCAAAGGGCCGGGGACTATAAAAAGAATGAAGGGAGGGGTCGCGCTGGGAACAGGATGGGGCTTTGAGGCAGAGCTGCGCTGAAGAGGGGTTTATGACTCAAAAGCATGTGCGAGCGAGGGGGGGTTTGGTCAGCGTGCAGGCTTGGTGAGGGCGAAGGGCTATGTCGGGGGCCAGGGGCATGCAAAAGGGATGGTCCTGATCGAGGTACCTAAAATGGCGGGCGCGCACGACAAAAGTGTGGCATCAGGGGAAAAGGCAAGATGGCGCAGATAATGTTCACCAAACCGTACTAATTTTCCACACCTTCTCTTGTTTTACATCTTTGTTTCTCTGTTTTCTGGTGACTCACTTCTACCGAGTCACAAGATGGCTGCCAACACTTCCTGGTTTGGATTGTTGGCAGCCAGTAAAGTTTGCGCATGCGACTTAGGCTTCGCCCAGATATCAAAACTATCATTTTTCTAATTTCTCAGCAACTACTCAACGGATTTACACGATTTTTTTCCAAAAATCGCTTTCTGATCCAAGCACTACCTTCCTTCCAAATTTGGGGTAATTCTGTTCTGTAGTTTCCTAAGGGAAAAATGATTTTTTGACTCTTATTTTTTAAATTTCTCAAAAACTACTCAACGAATTTACACCATTTAAAAGAAGGTCGCTTTCTGAACCAAGCTCTACCTTTCTTCCAAATTTGGGGTAATTCCGTTCAGCACTTCGGGCTGTAGTTCGTTGCAAAATTTCCTATGGAAAGTAACAAGGGGAAAACGTGTTTTGGGACCCCCCTTTTTTCTCAACCCCCCACTTAACGAATCACCCCCAAACTTTCAGAATATGAGCTGACCTAAATAGACTTTTTGTTTGGAGAATTTCGCAAAGATTCGTCAAACGACGCCAAAGTTATTAGCAAATCAAAAAATGCTTTTCCCATGGAAACTAGGTTCTAACTATAACTACCTACTGGCGACCACATACATTTTTAGATGTTCAGATTTCTCCGTTGAGATGTAAAACAGAGGTAGTGGTGGTCGGCCACGGTTACTCTGGTGGTGTGTGCCAGGGCAGCAGGAGAGGAGTCTGGGTGGCCCAGAGCACATGGAGAGGCCCAGCAACAGTTGCGGTGAATGGGGGTGGGGCATGCAGTTTGCCCATCAACCTTTTCTGGAGGGCCTCCTTTCTGCCCCTCCTCATTAACTGGTAGACGGCCACAATTTTAGCAGCCTGGTGCAGCACCCCTGGGAGTCGAGGTCCTGATCGGCCAGGAGGCCCACACGCTTGCAGGCAGATAGTTGGACTGGGATTCCTCTTCTTTCATCCTTTTCCCCCTCCCCCTGGTACAGCCTACTATGTTTCTCTGGAAGGACCTGCACACAGTAAAGCAGTGAGATGGTCCCCCTTCTCCCCGGCTGCCGAATTGACTGGGCTTCGTCAGCCCTGGGGGGGGGTAGGATATTGTGCACAGCCCTGTGGTGCGCTGCTGTGTACAACTGCCCTGATTGTGTACAGGCTGTGACTGATGGGGATGTCATCAGTGATGTCACTGACCATGTCATGAATGATGCAATATGTGACATCATCAGCAGTGCATTGTTGATGGGGAAATACAGGCACCCTCCCAGGAGCAAATGGATGAAACTCACCAGACATAGCAGGTTTGCTCAGAAACAGAGTGAAATGTATTTATTGGTACCAAATGCATGCATCATTGCTAATTAGCAAGGAAGAAGTCAGGTCTCCTGCCTTAGGGGCTCTCAGACTGCTTCTTCCCAGACTGACTGGTTTCTAGGTGCTATATACAGTTAGAAATGCCATGTTAGCAGAACCAGAATAAGGCACCAAGCCAAATATGACTAACATGGATGTGCAATGTCTGCACCATGCAAATTATAAACAGCCAGATATGGGCAGACCAGAAAGGCTGGCTCGGCACTGTGTAAGCAACTTGCACAACAAAGATAAGAAAACTTATGATGACGTCAGGACAAGGAGAGTGACCTTTATGGCAGATTCAGAATAGCTGCTAGAAGTTTGCCCAAGCAAGGTCAGATAGGAAGCCCTTTGGAGCTCTGAGCCTCATGTTAATGTGAGTGCACAAATAAGAATTTAAATTTAAATGGATATACATATATATTTTGCAACAATCCTCCCTTTTGGATAGACCTATCCAACATTAGTGTAAAACCAAAATATATTTATGTATATATGAAGGAAACATTAGTTACATATCTTTGGATGGCATTATACAGTGTTTGCATAAAATGCATATATTGTCACATTGCTACATCCGGATGAGATAATTATTATATCAGCAGGCTGATGTGATACAGGCAGCATACTTATAATTAAGTGTCCAACAAATATTGTTTTCTCTGTGCAATGCATAGTGCTACAGTTTCACTTTAGTCACTCAGGGCCAGATGTAGGTAAATCTTATTTTCCGATTCTTAAATACCGAGTTATACCGAATCGGTATTTCAGAATCGGAAAATGAGATGTAGATAAAAAATCAGTAACAATTACCGAATCGAAATCAGTCGGTAATCGTAATCGGTATTTACCGAGTCGGAATATACCTACTCGGTAAAATCCGAATCGGTAAAACCCAAACTTACCAACGGTTCCATGGCCCATAGGAATGAATGGGTAGTCCCGACTCGGAAAATACAGAGTCGGAAAAAACCGACTCGGTATTTACCGAGTCGGTAATATCCGACTCAGATTTTGAAACTGACAAACATGTGAACCTGTGAACCAATCAGGTACTCCAACTACACCCAAATCCAAAGCCACTGGGGAACTAACCAATCAGATCCAAGCACCACACCCCAGTACCTGGGACAGGCCACGCCCATGCAGGTGCAGAAACCAACAGTCAGGAGAGCAGGAGGACAGAGTGTGGAGCTGCCTTCCCTGAGTCAAACAACACAGCAAGATGGAGAGTCAGGAGGCACAGAGGGATGCTGCAGAGCGCAAAAGGAAGCAGAAGTTCAGCCAGGAAGAACTGCAGGTGCTAATTTCCGAGGTAGTAAGACATTACAGCAAATTTTTTGGGAAGCAATCTCTGCATGTAGCAGAATCTATCAAACGCAGCACCTGGTTGGAAATACAAGGCAAGGTAAATGCCATTGGTGTCACCCACCGTGACCTTGAAGATCTGAAAAAACGGTGGTATGACATCTGCATTATCACAAAGAAAAAACTTGCTGTCCACCGCAAGGAAAGTGCTGCAACAGGGGGAGGAAGAAACAGAGCCCCTAGACTCAGCGACATCGAGGAGATGGTGGCATCCACCCTTGAGAAGGAATGCATTCACGGCATCGGAGACGCTGACAGCTCAGCAAGAGGCGCAAAGAAACAAGGTACGATGCAAGTACATTGTCATTTACCCATTTACCTATTCCCCTCACAGGACAAATCAGACTCCACAACAGGTTTAACTAATGTCCTGCAATGCATCCTGCGAAATGTAGTCATGTGTAGATACCTCAGAGCAGTCAGCATGCATTGCAGCAAGGGGAGCAACAGACAACTAGCATAGGCAAATGAGAGACAGGCAAAAGTGCAATAGAAGTGTGTTTTATCATGAGACACAGGTGAACAACTCCACTGACACAATGTCCATGTCTGTCCACAGGAGAGTCAATGCGCAGCACAGCAGAGGTTAGAGAGAAGAGGAGGGAAGGAGCCGGACCAAGCACATCACACGGAGGGAAGGACCAAGAGCAGGCAGCCCTGATACCTGAGGAGGCAACAGCACAAAATCCACAATCCCCTCTCCTATTTGGTAGTCAGGACACAGGAGCGGCTGAACAATCACCCACCCCCACAACACCATCCCCAGTGCTGGGAAGGGTTAGGTGCCATGATGTGCCCCCTCGCAGAATACTGGAAACATCGGAGGAGGAGGAGGTGGAGGGTGACACACAGGACAGAGGCAACACCGAGCAGCAGCCCACTCCCAGAGTAATGCGGGCCAGTGTCCGAGGGCGACGGCCACGGGAGGCAGAGGATGTGCGTGAAGTTCAGGGTGTCTTCTGCGGACTGGAGGCCACCATGGTGAAAGTGCAGCGCCTGCAGGCAAAAGCGATTATGGGGGTTCAGAGGCAGGCACGCACAACAAATAACAAGCTGGATGCAGTAGGCAAGGGCATAGGGGAAATGGCAGAAAGCATGCAATCTATGGCGTCAGGAATATCAGATATTACACAGTGCATGACTGTCCTGTGTGACAAGTTGGACAGGGACCATTTAGAGAGACGCAAGGCCCGTGTGGATGTGCGTCAGCAAACGAAGGCCCTGAACAGGTTTGCCACTGCTACCGCTGTGCTGTGCAGACGGTCAGTGACGATGCAGGATGCCATAGTGCGGTGCTGCAACAATTTATCAGAAGGTATGGCCAGGATGACCTCTGCTATGGAGCTTGTGCTCGCGCATCAGACTGGCACTGGAGGCGACACTTGTGCTTTGGAAAGCGAAGGGTCCACCAGCAAGAGTGGTGCAAGCACTCCTGTGCAAGACTTTCGGAGGAGTGGCAGGCGTCGGGGAAGTGTGACAGGCCACAGTGAGAACATTGATTCACAGCCACAGCAGCCCCGCCTTGTGGTCCGTGGCCACAAACAATCACTTTGCCCTCCACCCGAGGCTGTAGTCACGGTGGTGTTAACCGTGACAACACACTCATGGAGTGTTTGATATTGTGAGCCCAATGTGAGCTATCAATGCTGTGTCGTAGTGAAAATTAAACTACTTACACAAAGTTACATTCATGCCTGTGTCTCTTTACTCACTCAGAAATATTGTTGTGTAACCTCTTCCCGTCTCAGTCTCCCATCTGTAGCTGCTGCTGCCACCGTAGCATGGGGCTCTGCCTCCTCTGGGTCGTCATCAATGTCCTCATGATATGTGATCTCCACCTCTGTGCCTTCCTTGGTGGCGAGATTATGTAACATTGCACAGGATCTATTATTTTGCTGCAGATGATTGGGGTGTACTGCCGTGCACCTCCACTCTTGTGGAGGCACCGAAACCTGCTCTTAAGGAGTCCAAATGTGCGCTCAACAACGTTTCGTGTAGATCTGTGAGCCACATTGTATCGCCTTTCACTCCTGGTCGATGGGTTGAGGTAGGGAGTGAGCACAAAGGACCGCAGGGCATATGCACTGTCGCCTAGGGGGGAGAAAGATAGACATTAATTGCAAGTACATGAGACGTAGATCTGATGTGAGTGTCATGGTGTGTCATTGTGATTTACCTAGCAGGTATCCATTTCCAAATTCTCCGGCAAGTAGGCGTGGGTATATTCCACTATTCTGGAATATATAAGAATCATGGGTACTTCCGGGGAACTTGGCTACGATGTCTGTGATGAGGTTCCCTGCATTACATATGACCTGGACGTTGATGGAGTGCGTCGATTTGCGATTCCTGTAAATGTGCTCTGTGGCTGCAGGTGGACAGAGTGGGACGTGGGTGCCATCGATGCAGCCTATCACGTGAGGGAAGTGTGCCAGTTGATAGAAGTCTGTCTTGGTTTTTGCTAATTCTGCTGGTGTAGCAGGGAATGAAATGTAATGCCCCATCCTCTGCATCATGGCGTCAAGAAACCTCCTGAAGAAGCGGGACAGGCAGCCCTGGGACACACCACCCACTGCAGCTATCACACTCTGGTAGCTCCCTGAGGCCAGCAGGTGTAAGCTACATAGCACCTGGACATGGGGTGGGATGGCATGGGTCCTGGGTGTTGGGTGGTCCAGGAGTGGGGGCAGGTCCCTGATCAAGTCCTTGATGGTGTCTGGGTGTAGCCTGTACCTCTGCAGTATTTCAGGCTCTGTCAGTTGGACAGTGTTATCCTTTGCCTGTAAACTTGTTCCTCCCTTTGCCATTCTCTCTCCTGCTGCCTGTAGTCTCTGCCGTCTTGCTATGATGTAAAAAGCCGCCATCATGGGTCCTGAGGTGCATTTTGGGACTATTTTTATAGCCCTCCCCTGGTTACCACCTGCATTCAATCCATGGTAAATACCGACTCATAAATACCGATTTTCTGCAGAATCGGTATTTTTGGGCTTACCTACATCTCCATGGCCATTTTTTACCGTTTCTTATTTTCCGAGTCGGAAAATAAGAATTCGGTATTTATGAATTCGGTAGATTCCGCCATGGTAACTTTACTGTTTCATATTTACAGAGTCGGTATGTTTCCGACTCGTTTTTTCCGATTCGGAAATTTTTGACCTCCTACATCTCATTTCATGGATTCCGGTCGGTAACGGCCGATTTTACCGATTTTCGGCCGTTACCGACCGGTAAATGCCTACCTACATCTGGCCCTCAGTTCCCGGGCACTTTCTGCAAGTGTCAGTAATTTAAAGGCACACAGTGAGCGGTCATCTGCTTCTCCTCCTGGTCCGCAGTTGTCTTGTTAAGGGGCAGTTTCACTGACCTGCCCTGCGTTGTCCTCTTCAGTCTATTTTCTGCAGGTGCAGACAATCACCTTTCATTGAGACCGCGTTGTGTACTTCACTCACAGCATCAGTAGATGTTGCGGCCCTCTGACACTTTTGATGGGCCCCATGGATTGTAGAAATGGTCTGGTCTGTCCTCTTCTTGACTCTTGTATTGCTCAGGTCCCCTGGTGACAGAAGGTCATCATTTTCTTGTACCGTGCTCTCAGGCGTTGGGCTGCTGATCTGCATCTTGTCTCCTCAAGCCATTCATGGCATTGGTTCACCGTCTGTGGTCCTGTCCACCTAGAAAACAAAGAAACAGCTTTTATTTTTTCTCACCATGACCATGTCTCCATAATCGCTTTAGAAGTTTTTGCCACATTGCAGACAGTACTAAAGTCAGAGCATCAGGCCAGTTCAGGCCTGTTCCATCAGTTGCCTTTACTAATAATCTATTTATGTATTTATTTTGGAGCTCATTTACTCCTGGCCTCAAGGTGGAGGGTGGTATGGGGTATGCATGTTATACTTTATTCCCCAAAACAACCGCTATAACATAAATGTAGTCACTAAGTGATCTCCTTTTATCGCTATTTATACCCTGGGAGGTCCCTAGCCTTGGAAAGATGGCTTTCCTGAAGTACTGCGCCCCAGTTGCTGCATTATTCTTCCCTGTTGGATACACCTCCATTCATTTTGAAAACAGTCTTGTAAGGGAAAGAATCATACTGCGTGGGAACACAGGCATCTCATCTTGGTAGGCCCATACTCTCTTCATTATTCGGCTCACATCTATCATCAATCCTCCCTCTATGTTCATCAGGTGTTGGAGATAGATAAATGGGTAAAGGGTTCACACCTACTATTAACTGTTTTGTTTAATATAAATCAATATTTCAATACGGTGCTGCGACTGGCAAAGACTGTCACCCCTTGCAATTTGAAACTAGGCAGTATACACAAGCAGCATGGCTTGAATCAATCGCGCACTGTTCACCTGGTGTGACAACACCTTCTTAAATGTCCTCAAGTTCAATCCAAATTAAATCACACAATTTTACTATTCTTGCATTTAAATTTACAAACTTAATTCATTCTGTCAAACAATAATTCTGCAAAGTACTATACATGACATACAAATTGGCAAGAATTAATCTTCAGTGTCAATAATACAAATGTACATTCATCAAAAATACATTTTCCGTTGATCAAATAAGCAATTTCAATGATGGTGCCCAATGCATTTCGGAACCATACTGGTTCCTTCTGCAGAGGCTTGATCTTCTTCATTTTGTATAGGATGATTCAAAGTTCATTGAAAAAACGCCTCCCTATTTGCATGACAATAACTCCAATTGGCCGTAATCCACTGTCTGCAATCTAATGCTGGACTCTACAGGTAAAAAATGTTCTGATTCAACGGTCTCTCTCGGCGTGTAATCCTACTCACAGTGAGTAGGATTACACGCCAAGAGAGACCGTTGAATCAGAATTTTTTTTACCTGTGGAGTCCGATGGAGTCCGATGTTCCCCAATAGGTGTACCATCGATCAAAACGTGTCCAGCGGAAATGGTAGACCTGAATGTATTGAAGGTCCTATAGGCAAGACCGTCCTTAGGCAAGGATGCTAAAAAATTAAAAATATTGGTCATATCTGTTGCCACAGGATTGAAACCCCGTCGCAGACACCAACGACACCGCCGCCTCCAAGTGGATCGATACCGTTTGAGGGGGCTGTCAGCCCATGCCTTGGACAAGAAAGTCTCAGCAACTTCCGAAATGCCCGGGACTGCCCATCGTCCCCTGTAATCCACCAAGCCATTAGAGACAGGGGCCCTGCTCTATCAATGGGTGAGTACGGCCCTCCGGACTGAGAAGAAGAGTCGGAAAGAGGGGGAGTGGGATTTGAAAATCACAAGAAAGTTCCAGAAGAACTGGAAACCAAATTTGAGACCTCCAGATCGGCGAGATGAGCACCACGGTCGCTGTCTGGCGACGTACCTGGGCCGACACCCGAGTTATCATTGCAAATGGGAGAAAAGCGTAACCCGCTTCTACCTGCCTATTCTGGAGGGACGCATCGATCTGCTACACCAGAGGGTCAGGCCTCCAACTGTAATACCTGGGAAGCTGATGATCCAGGCGAGAGGCAAAGAGGTCCACAGGAAAAGTACCCTAGAGACTCTGGAGATCCGCAAAGACCCCTAGGTGCAGCTTCCAGACGCTCCGATCGTGAAAATTACCGGAGTGAAAATCCACCACTTGGTTGTCCCGGCCGGGAAGACACTCCGCCGCGACAGAGATGTGATGGTCCAGGCAGTACTGGCAAAAGTTTGCCGCTAGATCCGAGAGAGCTCTCGATCGCGTGCCTCCCAAATGATTGATATACCGACCGCGGAGACATTGTCCATTTTGAGAAGAACACAGGACTGCACTGATCCTTGGTCCAGCATTTGATCGCAAACGTACCAGCCAAAGGTTCTAAACAGTTGATGTGTAACTGTTGTTCTGAGGGAGACCACACACCCCCTGTGGTGAAAGCGCCGCAAGTCGGCCCCACCCAGATCTGCTTGTGTCGGATTCAATAACGATATCTGGTGCAGAACCGAAGATGGCGCGGCCATTCCACGCTTCCATGTTGGAGAGCCACCACTGAAGCTCCTTCCTGGTCTCCTCTGTCAGACTCACCTTGAACGAATAAGGGCGGCCCTTGCGAAGATGCGCCGCTTTGAGGCGCTGCAATTCCTTGTAGTGGAGAGGGGCGGGAAAAATCGCCTGAATAGAGGTCCACAGGAGGCCCACAATCCGCGCCAACTGTCTGAGGGAAATCGGAGCCATGGATAACGCTCTCCGGATCTCGTGGCGAATTTTCGTTGTCTTGCACGAGGGAAGACTGAGTGTAGACTCCACGGAGTCTGTTAAGAAACCCAAGAAAACTATTTTTTGGGAGTGGGACAGAGTGGACTTGGACTCGTTTATCACAAACCCCAGGTTCTGAAGGAGGTCCACCGCTGTCTGTACTGTCGCAAGAAGGTCCTGGGATCCTGCGCCTTCAGCAGGATGTCATCGAGGTAAATGATAAGCCGCATGCCTGACGCTCGAAGGCGCTCCACCACTGGCCTCAAAACCTTGGTGAAACACCAGGGAGCAGAGGAAAGACCGAAAGGCAGAGTGGTGAACTCATAGAATTTTTCTCACCAAGGAAACTGAAGGAACCGGCGATGGGGGGGAAATCGGTATGGGCAGGTAAGCGTCCTTGAGGTCGAGGCGCACCATCCAGTCGCCCGGCCTGAGAATGTCCCGAAGGAGGTGAATCCCCTCCATCTTGAAGAGGCGGTACACCAGCCACTCGTTGAACTCCCTCAAGAATATTATGGGACGTTGACCACCATCCACCTTGGCCACCAGGAAGAGGTTGCTGCGGAAACCCCTGGGGTGGGGTAGTGTTTCCACAATCGCCCCCTTGAGAAGGAGGGCTTGGACCTCTTGATCGATCAAAGCAGCTTCCGCCTAGGAAAAACAAAGTGGTCGGGCTGGAGTTACCTGCAAAGGAGTTCCCAGAAACTCTACATGAAAACCCTGTACAGTCTGTAGAACCAAAGCGGCTCTCGTGACAGAAGCCCATATTGGGAAAAAATGCGCCAGACGGCCCCCCACTTTTAGAAGGGAAGAAAGGAGAACACTCACCGGAGGAATTGGTGCCGCCTCCTCCTCTGCCACCACGGTTCTTGCCACGTCGACCACCGGTGGGATAGAAATTTCCAAACAGGCTTGATCTTGGTATTGTCCGTGGTTGGAGCCTTGCCCTCTGTTCTGATTTGGTCGGCCGGACGAGCGGCCCCTACCTCGTCCGGCCCCTTGGAAAACCTGAGGGCGAAACACTTTCCGAATGGAGGTTTGCGCCCTGTCCAGGGAGGTAAAAGTATTAACAAACCTCCCAGCTCCTTGATAAAGGGTTCACCAAAGAGACCTCCTTGGGCCACTGGGCCCCCTTCGGTGTCAGCTAGATCCCCAAGCTTAGGGTCAACCTTAATGAGGAGGGCTTTGCGCCGCTCAGTAGAGAGCACGCAGTTGGCGTTCCCCAGGAATATCACCACCCTTTGGGCCCATGAGGAGAGATGTTCAGAAGAAAAGAGGGAGCCCGAAACATTCGCTTCTTCTGCCATATCCAAAATTTTGGTGGCAGGCCCCAAGACATCTAACAATTTATCTTCACAGGCACGCCAGGATCTGTCAATACCCTTCTTGGGATCCTTGACAGAGTTTTGTAAAAAGGTAGCCATCCTGGGGTCAATTTCAGGGGTGGCGGCAACTTTCCCTTCTAGGGAAGGTTGGGGACATTCTGCCCTAAGGCAATTCCTAGTTGCAGGTTCAAGAGGGCGTGGATTCTGCTGGCCATTATGCGGACGACACTCAGCTGGTGGTCTCCCTTGCACAGAAGAGCGGCCTCCGATCTCTGCCTAATCTAGCGGCTTGCCTGGAAGATGTAAAGAGCTGGATGATGAGCTCATGTCTGAAACTTAATGACGACAAAACTGAGCTCATGCTCCTGGGCCCGGCTGCCCCCTCCACCTTGGAGCTGATATGGCCCACAAGCATGGGTATGGCCCCACCCCAAGAGATAACATCAAAAGTCTGGGAGTATGGCTTGATAAATCATTGAGCCTTAACACACAGGCCACCAAGGTGTCGGCCATTTGTTTTGGCCTCCTTAGGGTGATCAAAAAAATTCTTCCCCTTCTCCCTTTTGAGGCCAGACAAATAATTATACAGGGCCTTGTCCAATCCCGTCTGGACTCCAACAATGCCTTCTATCTTGGAGCACCAGACTACACCTTACGGAAACTTCAGCTCACTCAAAATTGTGCTGCCCATGCGTTACTGGCAGTCCCACGGAGGACCTCAATAAAAACTGGCCTAAGAACTCTACACTGGTTACCCGTTAGGGACAGAGTGAAATTCAAAGCTCTATGCATTGCCCACCAGACTTTCTGGAAAATGGGCCCAGAAATCAACTGTCCTCTGATCTTTCCATATCTGCCCAACAGGGCACTTCGCTCCTCAACCGCGTCATTAGCCAAAATTCCCAGAATCTTCAGAGCCAGAGCAGGAGGACGTTCGTTCTCGTACAATGTGTCTAAACTGTGGAACACCCTCCCTCTGCAGATGCGAGACAATTCCAACCTAACTAGCTTCCGGAAACAGCTCAAAACCCTTCTGTTTAATAAATAGTAACCTTCTGAGGTTATCTTTTGTTTTTCAGCGCCTGGACGCCTCAGGGCAACTGTAGCGCTTTACAAATTCCATTTTCATTTCATTTCATTTCACATATTGGGTGACTTTTTCGGAGGGGGCCCAGCCCGAGGAGGGTGGGTGGAGGACTTCGTCCTGGTCCAGCATGTCCACACATAAATTAGTGTCACCAGCAGGTGCCGGCTTTGAAGGCAACCAGGGACGGGACTGTTCAGGAGAGGCGTCCGCGTCCCCTGGAGCCCCGGGGTCCCTGCCCGCAGAGGTGGAGGATAAAGGCGATGGCGCCAGAGGGGAGGTGGACGGTGGAGCACAACTGGCCAGGAAAGCCTGTTTAGGCGAGAGAAGGTGTTGTTACTCGTGCCAGTGTCTCTAGCCCGCTCGGGCAGAGGGGGGTTGTGGGTCAGTGCCTGAAGCACTGGCGGAGGTACCTGCAGAAGGATCCTGTGTGGCTCTGGCCAACCGTTCGCACGCTTGATCTATTTTGCGTGACAACCGCTCCTCAAGAGGAGTCATGGCCTGCTCTATTGCCTTGTGGATAGACTCATCAACAGTGTCGTAGAAGTCATCCCTCCATGGAAGGGCTGCTAAGGGGTCCTCTTCCCAATGCTCATCTTGGTAAGTATCATCATAGGAGGCCTCCATACTGAATATATGGGGCCAGAGATAGCTCACAATACAAAGGCTGGGCGTCAGCCGGGATGTGGGTGAGCAGTGCTGACAATTAAGGCTCGAGGCCAGGGACCCAACAGCCCTGGTGCTTATAAAATATAAAGGGCAACCTGCTCTGAAATTGTCCCTTAAATAAAAGCCTACTGACTCTGCCTCCAGAGCTTTATTGACCTAATTTATTACAGACCCCCACAGCAGAAAAATATCCGCTGCACTGCCTGACAGCAGGTACAGACCCTTAACCGGGCGTTCAAGGGGGTGTGAGGGCAGTCTCAAGGAACCTGCCTGAAAATGAACGCAGACCTGATGTGGGCATTAGAGCAGGCAAGAAGGCTCCCGCAGCGATGCAGCGCTGGATTCCGTCTGAAGCTTTGAAGCGCGGAAACCCAGATGCGCTTGCCGCGTCGGGACGTTGACAGACTCCCTCTAGTGGTGGTGCAGACAGAGCACCGCGAGCCAGCACCGAGACGGCCGCTAGGGAGTTAGGCGCTTCCACGGCCCAAGCGGGTTGCCAAGTAGTGCCGCCCCTGTGGAATTTTAGTTCGTGAACTGAACATCATCTGCGCCATCTTGCCCATTCCTCAGACTCACGTATGAACATACACGACAGCCATTTTAGGTACCATGGTCTCCCTGTTCACGATCGATCATCAGCGCACTTCCCTGACCCTGCAAGCATCCCCCATGCACCCTGGCTGCCCCCGCGCTCACATGCACAAGTCATGAACCCTCCTCTTCCGCATGACTCTGTCTCTGGGAATCACACCCCGCGCCTGACCAACACCTCCTTTCCTTCCATGAATACCCCTCTTTTGATAAACCCTTCCTCTATGCTCGATTGTCCACACCGATCCTTTCTTTCATGAATATCTCTCCTTTGATGGCCCCTTCCTCTGAGCCCGATTGTCTGCACGGGCCGCTGGTCATCCCTTGGCCTGAGGATACAGTTTATTGACCACTACTGTATGCACTCGCCCCTCTTCAAAGGAGCTACTATTGATCATGACCTCCCCACCCCCTGAGATTCGATCAGGCGCACACATTCCAAAGGAATCGACGGAACACTCAGCTGCGTGATAGCCCCCTCCTATTGTATGGGGGGGTGAGGACCTCTACTGTAGCCACGTGTTGGAATGAGCCGGAACTGGGGGGGTACCGGGGATGTCATTTTTCATTACTTCACAATGTCTTTATTGTAATAAAGAGCGGTCACATGTCATAAACCAGTGTATAAAAGGCCAGGCCTCAGAGAGGCTGCTAGAGAGCACCTCGAGACGATACCTTGTTGTCCGATCTGATGTGTTCTGCTCCGTCGGAATAAAACTTGTTTCCTGTCTTCCTGTCTCCAGCGCCTGCCTCTTTATTTGATAAACTTCGTATGGTATTAGAGGCGTTTAATGCCGGGCAAAATTACTTAAGAAACATCGACTAAATCGCCTGACCATTTTCCTGACTTTCCTCAATTGGCGTCCCAAGTGTGGGGCCCATCAGCGACACGTGTATCCAGTGGGAAGGTCCAGACGACAGAGTGAACGACTGCAACGATCGGGAGAGCTCCTGTCCGATAGACCCTCGTCTGACAGCCGATCATCCGAACTTCACTGGTTCCAGGCAGACCTCTCCCGAGTGATCTACGGTCCTGAC
Source organism: Lissotriton helveticus (assembly GCF_964261635.1). Classification (NCBI taxonomy): domain Eukaryota; kingdom Metazoa; phylum Chordata; class Amphibia; order Caudata; family Salamandridae; genus Lissotriton; species Lissotriton helveticus. The sequence continues at coordinate 904,514,771 of NC_136070.1, read as the reverse complement.
TGGGAACCATCAGGAGTGCCGCGGTAGCAGCAGAGAGTAGAGGACGATCGGGCGCTGGAAGCGGAAGACGAGAAACTGTCCATGCGGTCCGGGTAAGGTCGTGACACACGACGAATTGCGAATTGATTGATTGTTTGATTGATTGAAATACTAGTATTTGCATTGTCGCTCTTTGAGATATTCGCTGCCTGCAAACGGGGAGGAATAGGAATATTCTATCTCCCTTTGCGGATAGTGAAGGGTAGGTAACGCAGACTTTTGTCCCCCATTGTAATCTGCCGTACCTATTTTTCTCCCCACTGATTGATTGTCCGAACATAGATTGTTTGGAGTATAGTTCTTTTGAGGTTCTCTGCTTGCAAATAACGTAGAATAGCCATATTCTGTCTAGTCTTTGCAAACAGTGAGAGATAGGTAGTGCGGACCTTTGTCCCCCGTTGTAATCTGTCATGCCTGTCTTCTCCCCACTGATTGGTAGTTGGTACAACCCGGACCGCTTATTAGAGATGAACCATCCAGCTCCATTGGAAGGCACCCCTAATAAGGACATGTTCACTAAACAAGGACTAGTCGCTATAGCTTATAGTAAGTTATGGCATAAATATACAAAAAAGGACCCCAAAAGTCAGTGGCCACTGATAGGTTCCTTTGATGATCATAAAATAAAAGCGCTAGAAGCAGCTGTTAGAATAAATAAGGCAACACCCACCATGCTCGATAGTATCGGCATGTGGCGCAAAGAAGCAGAGCAACGAAGGAAAAGAGAAGAAGCAAGAATAGGGAAAGAGTTACGAAAGGCAGCCCACCTGGCCGCTAAGGAACTAGACGAAGAAATAAGAAGGAGAGAGGAAGTTAGACAAACGCAAGAATCAGGGTCGACAGGCCAATGCCCTGTTAGGACCCCCTCTACGCTCTACCCGGAGATGCCCTCCAAACAACGGGCAAACGACGAGTTACTGCTAGGTCCTCCGATTATCTACATGCCCCCTCCTTATGCCCCCTGCCAGCCTCTAGCACAGCACCTACCAGTTCTGAGTGCGGGCGAGGGTGACTCTAGCGCTAGTGCCCCGGCTCTTACGGCCTTGGCACCAGCCACATTGGTAACAACATCAGATGAACTCGAGACTAGCAAGCAGCTAACGGCCAGACCAAATAGGTTGAGCAAAGACGAGCGGGATGGGATTGACAAGATAGCAAAGACACTGGTAGAACGGAAAGAGAGCGAAGAATATACGATGGATATGCACAATTCACATGCCGGTAGCCACAGATGGCATTTCATTTTACGGTTCAGCTACCACACCCTGAACGCATATGAGGATAGGTATCAAACTAAGGGTCCTGCTAAGCTGACGGCTCTATATAGAAAGGTCGATGTTGGAGATGGGACTGAGCGCGATGTGACGGACCTCTTCATGCAAACGCTTGAAGTCTTCCGCCACCTCACGGAACAGAAACCAGAGGTCAAAATCACAGTCCCTGAAACGGCTGAGTCCCCATTAGAAGTAGCCAACACTATGATGCCTATCAGAGAAGCCGCCCCCTACTGGGTTCCCCCAAGAGGTCAGGGAACAAACGACGATATCAACCACGCAGATGCAAAAGGAAGGGTTGTGTACAATTGGGTTTACCAACCCTGGGATCGACAAGATATTTTAACCTTTAGGCAAACCCTGCCTGATTTAAGGAAGAACCCGACAGCATTTTACACCGAATTAGGCACAGCCTTGGGCTCAACGATAATGACTCTAGCAGACATTGATTTGTTTTTCGGGTTATGTCTGCCGGCTGACGTGTGGAAGCAAATCCGGAAAGCCGAACACACAGATCTGTTCGGACATACCTGGAATCAACTCAGTGAGCTAGATAGACGACGAGAGCCCGGAAGGAAACCGATAAAAGACATACTGGAACTTCCGGACAAAATAGTTCAGAAGCTAAAAACCTTGATCCCAGAGAAAAAGGTAGATTGGTCAATAGTCACATCTTGCCGTCAGAAACCCCAGGAAGACGTATCAGAATACTTCTCCCGATTTGAAACGGTGTTCTCCGACTACAGTGGCCAAGACGTGACCACCGCAACCGGACAACACCTATTTGTGCAAAACTACGTAAAGGGTCTGTCACGAGAGGTTTCCGAAAAGTTACAAACGAGCGAGAGTAGTTGGGGGGCCTCCAAACCCGCCGCTATCCTCCAAATGGCTCAGTACTACAAACACCAAAAGAATGAGAATGATAGGGCAACCGAGAGAAAGAAGAAAGATTTGAAAGAAAGGGTGATGATAGCCCAGATACAAGGGGTGGCAGTCGGGAAAGAACTACACAGGGGGAGCTATCAATCGATCGCCCCAAGAAATCCACCCCCAAAGGACCGCACGCCCACTCCCTACTCTGGACGAAGGGATATAGAAGATAATCAGTGTGCATTTTGCAAAGTATTCGGGCATTGGAAGTCTCAATGTCTGGCTCTTCTGGAACTAATTAAAAATAAAGAAACGAGGGACATGACGAATGGCCCCAGGACTAGAGGACAGGGACGGGGGTACGCAAACGACACCAACAGCGACAGACCAGGAAGATCGAACACATTTGACCGTCCCCGACAGAACCAGTACCAACTATCTGACAGTGAGAACACTCCCGACTTCGCATAGGACTGCCAGGGGCAAGGGAGGGATCCAGTCGAGCTCTGTGTTGACCAGCAAGGTCCTTACGTCACCGCTAAGGTCCTTGGTACAAAGTCTCCATTCTTGGTAGACACTGGAGCGACACGTAGTGTATTATCAAAGCGACTGATTCCAAGGGCACCCTTGTCTGGCTCACACATTACATCGATAGGTTTCGATGGAACGCCCTCCACTAATCCCCTGTCTGTACCTATCTCCTTTGACCTAGGAAACAACCCCACTGACACAACATTTCTGCTCTCCTCCAACTCCCCTGACGCCATTATGGGTATTGATTTACTAAAACATTTCCGAGCTACTATTAGGTGTTCCCCAGATGGAGTCTGAGTCATCCTGTACGACAACCCGAGCATGTCCAGATCCCGCCCCGCACGACATATGTACTCTATAACTGATGCTGACCTAACCTTGCTCGACACCCTACCCCTGTACCTATGGGCCAGAAACGACTCAGATGTAGGACGAATGATGATCGACCCTGTGCACATAACTGTTCGACCAGACGCAATACTCCCGAAACTCCCACAGTACCGGATATCGCCCGAAGGCGAGAAGGCATTGGTAGCGATTATTCAGTCCCTGGTATATGCAGGAGTGGTAGAGGAAGTGGTTAGTAATGTCTGCAACAGCCCTATCCTACCCATTGTTAAGAAGCAAGGTGAGGGAGATGAGAAAGCGTACCGCTTCATCATCGACCTGCGTGAAGTCAACAAAGTGGTGGTGCCACAGTACCCCGTAGTCTCAGACATCACCACCATTCTGACCCTCATCCCGTCCACTGCCACCACCTTCACCGTTATTGATCTCAAGAATGCATTTTTCTCTATCCCCATCCATCCAGACAGCCGTTATCTCTTCGGCTTCACTTTAAAAAACCGTTCGTACTGATTTTGTAGAGCTCCCCAGGGCTACACTGAAAGTTCCAGCATTTACAGCCAGGCTCTCAAAAGACAGCTGGACGCCGTCCAGCTACCAGATGGAGTGGTGTTGATCCAATATGTCGATGATATCCTTTTGGCGGCCGACACCACTCCACTTGCAATCACGGCCACTATCCAACTCTTGCACTTTCTTGCGGAGAATGGCCACAAAGTCTCCAAAAAGAAACTGCAGTTCTGCCAGTCTCAAGTGACATACCTAGGCCATCTCCTGTCCAAAGAAGGGAGGAAACTTACGCCCGACCGAATCCAAACCATCCTAGACACCCCATCCCAAAAACACAGAAGCAAGTCCGTTCATTGGTGGGCCTTACCTCTTTTTGCCGACAATGGTTACCAAATTTCAGTCTCATTATAAAGCCCCTACTTTCCCTGTTGGCCAAAGATGTTTCCTTCCCACTCCCTTGGACCCCCGAATGCCAATCGTCCTTTAAGGAGTTGCGGGATGCCCTTTGCTCAGCCCCCGTCCTAGGGACACCAGATTACTCCAAGCCCTTCTCCCTCTTCACTCACGAAAGGGAGGGATGCGCATTGTCTGTTCTAACTCAGCCCATCGGCTCCAAACAACGCCCTTGTGCCTACTTCTCTGCCACTCTTGACCCAGTCGCCAGAACTTTACCTGCCTGCCTTCGAGCAGTAGCCGCCGCTGCTGTCTCTATCCGTCAGAGTGAGGGAATTGTACTTTCGAACTCTCTCACGGTGTTAGTACCCCACGCAGTTGACACCCTTTTGAACCAGACCAAGACTCAACACCTGACTAGTGCACGACTGACGGGGTACGAATTGACCCTACTGGCACCCCACATCACTCTGAAGAGATGCACTACTTTGAATCCTGCTACACTGTTGCCCTTGCCTGAAAATGACCCCGATGTGCCCCCTATACACGACTGTGTGACCCTCACGGACGAACAGACCAGGAGTAGAATTGACCTCCGAGACATTGCTTTTACAGACCCTGATGGAGAGCTATGGGTAGACGGCTCTTGTATCAAACTCCCAGACGGCACCACTTCAGCTGCCTATGCGGTGACGACAGCCCGAACAGTAGTTGAAACAGCCCGCATCACGCAACGATCCGCACAGGCGGCAGAGCTAATTGCCCTCACACGGGCATGTATCATAGCAGCAGGAACCACGGCGAACATTTACACGGACAGCCAGTATGCCTTCGGGGTGGTTCATCATTTTGGGCTCTTGTGGAGGGAAAGGGGATTCCTGACGTCCCACGGCACGCCCATCCTTAACGGAGATCTAGTCTCCGCCCTGATTGAAGCAGTTCTCCTCCCCAAACGATTAGCAGTGATCAAATGCCAGGCACACAAGAAGGTGACGGACTTAGTTGGACAGGGAAACGCACTGGCCGACATCACTGCCCGAACCACAGCTGAGAATAGGACAACGACACGCATATATGTGACCAGGTCACAAGCAGAAAAATGGACTGACGCTAGGGAAACGATTAGGGACATCCAGTCGGCAAGAACACACCTCACGAACTGACTGAGTGGGGCACGGGTGGGTCTAAAGGACGATGAAGGCTGCTGGCGGACAAAAGACACAAACAAATGGTTGCTGCCTGACTCATACTTGATTCCCATACTGACTATGGCACACTCCCCTGCACACATAGGGTCTGCCCCCATGATTGAACTCATTTCCAAAGTCTGGCACAACAACAAAATCCCAGACTCAGCCAAACGCCTGGTCCAGCAGTGCCTTATCTGCCTACAACACAACCCCGGGAAAGGAACTGTGGTACCCCGGGGAGGGTTTGGGATCCCCGACCACCCCTTTGAGGTCCTCCAGATGGATTACATCCAGCTGGAGGGATGCCAAGGCCTGAAGTACGTATTAGTCATTGTATGCGCCTTCAGCAAATGGGTGGAAGCCTATCCAACCCGTGATAACACTGCCATGACTACTGCCAAAGTACTACTGAAAGAGTTTTTCCCTCGCTACGGCCTTTGTCGAATTTTATGGAGCGACAATGGCCCCCACTTCATAGCTGAAGTTATCCAACTAATCTTGAAGGGACTGGGGGTAAAGCAGAGGTTCCATGCGGTCTTCCACCCCCAATCCGCTGGCCTAGTTGAGCGACACAATGCTACACTGAAACTGAAACTGAAACTGTCAAAAATAGTGGCCACCACAGGACTTAAGTGGCCAGATGCCCTCCCACTGGCATTGCTATCGATGCGCTCCACTCCCACTAAGCACCACTTGTCCCCCTACGAGGTTGTGTTTGGGCGACAAATGAACCTCTGGACTGCCCCCAAACCAACATCCATTCACGACGTCCCCGACGTCCTGCTGTCAGATTATTTATACAAGTTAACTAAAACGTTGTCTGTCATTCATCAACAGGTGCAGCAGGCCATCCCCGATGCTTCCAAGGGTCCCGGTCACGATATCCAACCGGGAGATTATGTTTTAGTCCGGAATTTTCAACGGGCAAAGAGTCTGGAACCCCGGTGGACGGGCCCCTGGCAAGTACTGATCACCACTCGGACGGCTCTTCGAGTAGAGGGAAAAAGGCACTGGCTGCACGCACACCACTGCAAGAAGGTCTCCTCGACCCTGGCCACGACAGAAAACGTCGACACCCAAGAAGAGCTCCTGAACAAAGACCGGCCATCACTGAACTGCTATCCTGATACCGAGGCACTTGAACTTGCAAAATTCCCTGATCCCACTGTGCCATCCCGGGAGGGGTATTTCCTGCGTCGAAAGGAGGGAGCTTCGGCTAAGTAGACCACGGACTAAGTTAAAATCTCAGAACGGTGGCCTAAAACAACCAAGGGTTACCCGGAGAGAAGCTAAACAAAGTCTGTGGTTCTGCCCACTACCGAGCACCTTGAAGATGATGGAAGCGCCAGATAAGAAGATGATGGAAGCGCCAGACAAGAAGATGATGGACGCAAAAGGAAATACCCACTACAGGAACCCAAAGGCTGACAATTTGCACAAATCAAAGACAATCGCCTTCTTCATTCTCTTCCTCCTGTGCCTCCTCCTCATGACTTCCTTCTGGATCTTGGAGGAAAGCACACCCGCTCATCAGATATTGCTGACCACTGCACAGCCAACCACCATGAAAGAGCATCACCTGATCTCCCTTTCGCCTCAGCTCCGAGAAAGGCGTAAGGAGTTCTGGAACAATTCCTTCGTGCAACTATTGCACCAGCACAACCTTGCTGCAAATGCCATGAACTGCTGGGTCTGCGGGTTGCTCCCGCATGCCACTGGACACTCCATCCCCTTCATCCCTTCTCCTTTCTCAGTTCACGGCTCCTGCCTCGCCTGGTTGATCCTCTTGCAGGAAAGCCACAAGGACAACGCCGCTTCTGGTCAAACAGTGTCACACTTCTACTATGGGTTCTGGCTGAACAAAACAGGAAGGACGTCTGCCCCCTTTTGTCCTGTGACCTCAGGTTCCGCCTTCCATATGAACATCCCTGCCAAAGAACGAGTTGAAATGCAAGTGCTCCACAATCCAGCTAGACCCACCTTCTCCCACCTGCGGAAGCGAACGGCTGCCACTCTGACTGTGGCCTTGTCTATCATCAATGTCACAGGTCTCGTGTTCCTTCGAAGGCCAGGGAACACAGCTGGTGGGTCACAGTTCCTGCCACATCACCAGAACATTGGTCTCAGTTGATTCCCCCTCCTTTGTTGCTTCTCCGAATATGTACTTTGTTTGTGGCATCAAAGCTTACACATGGCTCCCGAAAGGTTGGAGGGGTACGTGCTACATCGCCTTCATTCTTCCCCCCACGTATGTGGCCCCAGCCTACCATCACCGGCAAAAGCGCGCCGGAGACATTGGACAAGCCGACTCCACCGGAGCACAGTTCCTGGATGCGGTGAAGGGACTTGTTCCTCTGTGGGGCCCAATGGCAAATAGCCGCGCTATCCGACACCTGACTCAGGCAGTAGAAACAACCATTAACATCACGGCTGGCATCCTCGCTAACAACACGGCTGAGCTTCAGGCAGTCCGCCTGGTGGCTCTTCAAAACCGCCTTGTTCTAGATGTGGTTCTGGCCGACCGTGGAGGAGCATGCCGCATCATCGGCTCCAGCTGTTGCACCTACGTGCCAGATAACTCGCCTTCAGTCTACAAAGCAATCGAACACCTCCACAGACTATCCTCAGAGGTTCACCAGGAGCAAGAAGGATGGTCGCTTGGAAGCTGGTTTTGGGACACTTTGAAGGACTGGGGATGGAGGTTGTTTACATTTATACTGATACCAGTCGTGATACTGTGTGGGTGTTGCTTAGGTATTCAGTTTTTGCTACCTTTGTGTTCACTCATTTCTAACTGTATGTGCCCTAAGACTTTGGACTTTAGAACTGAGCACTTGAGTCCCCTCTATGAGATAGAAATACGTGGTCTTATGGGGATAGATCCGAATTGACAAGCTGGCGAGACATGTTAAAAGGGAGGACTGTGGAATTTTAGTTCGTGAACTGAACATCATCTGCGCCATCTTGCCCATTCCTCAGACTCACGTATGAACATACACGACAGCCATTTTAGGTACCATGGTCTCCCTGTTCACGATCGATCATCAGCGCACTTCCCTGACCCTGCAAGCATCCCCCATGCACCCTGGCTGCCCCCGCGCTCACATGCACAAGTCATGAACCCTCCTCTTCCGCATGACTCTGTCTCTGGGAATCACACCCCGCGCCTGACCAACACCTCCTTTCCTTCCATGAATACCCCTCTTTTGATAAACCCTTCCTCTATGCTCGATTGTCCACACCGATCCTTTCTTTCATGAATATCTCTCCTTTGATGGCCCCTTCCTCTGAGCCCGATTGTCTGCACGGACCGCTGGTCATCCCTTGGCCTGAGGATACAGTTTATTGACCACTACTGTATGCACTCGCCCCTCTTCAAAGGAGCTACTATTGATCATGACCTCCCCACCCCCTGAGATTCGATCAGGCGCACACATTCCAAAGGAATCGGCGGAACACTCAGCTGCGTGATAGCCCCCTCCTATTGTATGGGGGGGTGAGGACCTCTACTGTAGCCACGTGTTGGAATGAGCCGGAACTGGGGGGGTACCGGGGATGTCATTTTTCATTACTTCACAATGTCTTTATTGTAATAAAGAGCGGTCACATGTCATAAACCAGTGTATAAAAGGCCAGGCCTCAGAGAGGCTGCTAGAGAGCACCTCGAGACGATACCTTGTTGTCCGATCTGATGTGTTCTGCTCCGTCGGAATAAAACTTGTTTCCTGTCTTCCTGTCTCCAGCGCCTGCCTCTTTATTTGATAAACTTCGTATGGTATTAGAGGCGTTTAACGCCGGGCAAAATTACTTAAGAAACATCGACTAAATCGCCTGACCATTTTCCTGACTTTCCTCACCCCGCTAACAGCAATAATCAAGGATTAAAGAGCAACAAAGAAATAATAACTCAGCCGCAAGTACAGGAAACCTGTAAGCGAACTTCAAATAAGTCGGGCGACGTGCGTCAATAAAAAATGGCACGCACGCCCATAAAAACCGCGCTGAGGAGACGTCAGTGCCGCTCGTCACCACAGCGAAAGCCCCGAATAAATAATGACAGCATACCATTCAAATTAAGCAAATAACAGTAAATCATCACTTTTCACCAGAGAAATGCTGAGAGTAGCTCAGTAAATACACAGTAAATGATCATTTATACAAGAGAAAAAAGAGGTGACTTATCTTGGCAGCGAAGAACGAGGAAGCATGGACGTGGACAGAGAACTATCAGCACCCTGGGGTCTCCTGATTGGTGCTCTGGATGGGACGTTTTATATGTGGACACTCTATTGTTTTTGTTGCTTATTCCCTTTGATTCATGGGAATAGTAGTTGTTTGATTTTAAAGTGGCTGCTGTTAAATAAAGTGAAGAAAGAAAAGCATAATCCCCGCCTCCGGTCCTGACATAGAATTAAGTTGTTTAACTACTCTTTAACATTACAAGCAAGTATTATATATCCATGTTTTTCCTATTTAGAACAGGTGGCACTGGAGTCTGTGTTTGCTTAACATGTGTTATTGGCTGTAGACCTAAATAGAAGCAAATCTGCTGAAATTGAATATCTTCCCGTACAATCAAATACAGCCCTGTTTATCTATTTGTATTATTACTATGAGGGCTGTAGACTAAATGTACAACTTGCATTTACACAATTATAATGTACATGTATACATCAGGAAATGCTGTGGTGCTTTTATAGTCTAAGGGGAGAGGAGTTGGCCTAACGGCTAGGGCACTCGACCTCGGACCTGGGGATCTGGGTTCGAGTCTCGGTAACGACGCCAGAAAACCTCCTGTGATTCTGGGCAAATCACTTAATCTCCCCGTGCCTAAAATGAATGTGTGTCCGTCCTCATGTAACGTAACTGGTGCTATGTAAGGCGCTCTGATACCTGATTCGGTTGGGGTCTAGTTCGCTCTATATAAAACTCTGCAAAAAAAAAAAAATATATATAGGCCTCTGAAAGTAAGTGGAAATCACAGCCACTTTTTTTAAGATACTTTAAAAGTTCTGACTTATTTTATTTCTACAAATATTCTAGCTTGCACTAGAGAGTCTGCGCATGTGACTCTCTGAAATCATTTAGATAAAGTCAATTGTATCAGTGATCTGCTAACAAAACGTGTTTAAATTAAGGACTGTCACAGTGGCTAACTTCGGATAAAAATAAAAGTAATGCTCAAAACCCCCTACCTCGACATTTTGCTTTTGCACTGCTAGTAAGGGCTAAATACAGAAGTTAGGCCCAGATGCATCAAGCTAAAATCCGCTCGCAAAGGGGCAGATTCTCGGAATCTTCCCCTTTGCGACCGGTATTTTCGCATTTGGGATGCATCATCCCAAATGCAAAGTTTGCAATTTAAGAAATCGCAAAATTACGATTACTTAAATTGCTATTGCATTTAAGGAATCTCAAATTGAGATTCCTTAAATGCAATGCATTAAAGTTAAAACATTAGCGATTTCGCTAATAGGGGGCGCAAATTACCATGAAGTTAAACTTCATGGTAATTTGCAAAAACTTTGAAAAATGCACTAAATTGCATTTTTCAAAGTTCCATTTTACACACAAACATGCCCTTAGGGCATGTATGTGTGCAAGATGTACTCATATGCAGATTTCAGGGGTGCAACAGGGTTTTCTTTTGACATACTGGCACCCTTGAAATTGCAATCTCAATTTGCGAATCTCTAATTGAGAATCGCAAATTGAGATTGTATTCCCATTCATTCCTATGGGCCTATTGGCCTCTAGGCACATAGGAATGAATGGGGAGGTATTCCTCGCAATTAAGGAATTTTAAGAAATCGCTATTTTTAAGCGAGATCTTCATGCATAGCATTTTGCTATTCCTTATTAGCGAATCCTTATTTTTCGCTGATAAGGAATCGCAAAATGGGTGCTTGATGCATCTGGGGGTTGGCCTCTGACCCTTAAACCTGTTGTCCCTTGTCTGAGCAAAGTTATCCCATGTGGCCATCACAGTTCAAGAAACTCTCGGGAAGCATGGCTGAAAAAATATTCCTGCTCCGTGCCTGTGTTCTGATATATATTTTTTTAAGGTAGGATGTAATTTATACTCTTTATTATTTGTTTTATTCTTGTGTACTATGCTTTTCTAGTAACCTAAAAAAGTGGCTAAAAATATTTCAGTTTTCAGAATGTCATAATTTTCTCCCTGTATTCTTGTGCATAAAAGTAAAAGATTGCTTAAGGGCTTGCAATGTAATTCTCATGTCTGTACAGCTACTTATTGCATACCTTTGTAAGTGCCCTAATATTCAGTGATATTGTGATTGCTAGAGAAACTAATATTCACCTTTTTTATGTGGTGCAACAACATATTTTAACCAGTTAAAGATAAATCTTAATGTGCCCATTAAAATCTGGATATATACTTAGCACAGGATAATTTTCAACAGTTCTAAATATTATTACATTTTCACAATAGTGGTATTAGACATTATAATGATCATAATTATGCTAAAATGATTTTAGTGCAATAACTCTTAATAATTCTTTACATGTACAATTTTGAATTAATAATCAGTAACCCTTTTGTTGTTTCTACATATGAAAAGCAAGCCTCATTCCTTTCATTTTGTCTTTAAATGCATTTATTTCTTACACCTACAAAGCTTCCTTTGAAACTAAGCACAGAAGCTTTAATGAAACATAGAAAGTGTTTTACCCTTTGGGAAATAAGGCATTATTTACCATTTAGAAATAAGTAATTTTTTAATATAAGATTCGCAAATGTGCTTCTGAGGAAAGAAAGTCCTGACTTTCATCCTTTTTCTTTTATCTAAAATAATCAACTTATATTTTAAAACTTTCAAGACTATTTGTCTTTAAGGCACGGGCTTGTAAGTGCTATTTGATACTAATTCAAAACCTAGTTACCACAGTCTTTACTTGTAGCTTGTGCCTGTAGCTGTGTTTTATGACCGGCAGGTGTCACCCCTCCACACTGCCCATTGTTGATGTATGCTAATATTTCCTAAAATATTCATAATGGAAAATCGATTGACCCATTTTAAATAAAATTATAGAAAACAAAAATAAACAAGCATTGGCAAAGCCAGTAGGTCCAAAATTGGAGGTCAGTCTTTTTTTTTCTTTGCGGTACTTTTTTAGGCATGGTTTTTGTAAAACCATATCAGTGTTGGAGCTGCTGGGCCCTCACCATTCTAACAAGCATTGGCAAAAGCAAAAAATGTTTTGTTTTTTTTTCTTTCAAAAGGTACACATTGCCACAGGAGTTCTGGGCACTGTACAAAACTACTTTGTGTGTCAATATGCTCCTTGTGAAAGAGCAGAATACTGTCACTCACAGCGATGCCAGCTGGTAGAGAGAGAGAGAGTGACAGGCAGAATTTTAATATACACAAAAGGTCATGGCTAACGCCAGGCCTAATTAGAGGCCCAATTATTAAAGAAAGTCTCAAAAGTGCATGATTGGTATCTATCCTTGCATATATATACGGTTTCCTTGAGTTCACAAGAATTTACAGTAGTAGGCCAAGAAATAGTACTCATAGAAAATATTTGTGAACTGCATTTTCCCATGAGCAAATTTGCATGTGTAGATTTGCTCACGTGAAAATCTGACAGGCACATGCATCAAAGGATTTTGCGATTGCAAACGGTGTGAATCGCAAAAATCGGCCGTTTGCGATCGCAAAATCTGCTTTTGGAATGCATGAAGGGTGAAGGCCCTCGCAATTTGAGAATTCGCAAATATTTGCGAATTCTCAAATTGCGATTGCATTTAAGGAATCGCATTTTGCGATTCCTCAAATGCAATGCATGAAACTTTAAAAAATTGCGATTTCCCAATTAGGGGGAGCAAATTACCATGAGGTTGAACCTCATGGTAATTTGCGAAAACTTTGAAAAATACACTTTTGTGCATTTTTCAAAGTTTCATGTTGTGCACACACATGCCCTTAGGGCATGTGTGTGCACAACATATGTGCACAGATTGATTTCAGGGGTGCAACAGGGTGTCATTTGGACATCCCTGCACCCTTGAAATCGCATTCTCAATTTGCGATTCGCTAATTGCTAATCGCAAATTGAGAATGTCTTCCCATTCATTCCTATGGGCCTATAGGCCCATAGGAATGAATGGGGAGGTATTCCTTAATTGCGACTCCCAATTTGCGAGTCGCAATTAAGGAATATTAAGAAATTGCAATTTCTTTAGCGATTTCTTGATGCATCGCATTTTGCAATTCCTTAATTGCGATTCCTTATTTTTCGCAATTAAGGAATCGCAAAAAGCAATATTGATGCATGTGCCTGTGAGTGTTTCCAAATTCACTTTTCCTCCAACCACTTTTTTTCCTAACCCTGGAAGTTTTACGTCTGCCACTGTCAAGAGTAAATTTCCAACCTTTCTCATTATGAGAAAAGATTTAGAGAAGAATTGGTGAAAACCCTTAAACATGCAAGGTAGTAGGTTTGTACAGACTCAAAAGGGCATTCCAACCCTGGAACTATTGCTTACCACTAACTTCAGCCCCAGTATGTAGACCTGCAGAAATGTGGCAACATAAAGGAATTGCTAGTATTCAAACCCTATTATGGTACGAGCCCTGGCATAATCAGAGATGCTATATCAGAACTCTTATATAATGAGATTGCTGCCATAATTTGTCGCAGCATTGCATGGCACAAAAGGGACAAGTGGATTTTGTTACAGGACAAGTAAATATATGAAGCAACCTGTCCCAAGGACAAGTAGATATTTTATTAAATTCCACACCACTGTTAACACATAAATTATGTACAGAAACAAACACAAAAATATCTTCAATTAAATACAGGACAATGTATGCAAAGTCGATTCTCTTTTTTTATGCTACACTTTGTTACTGCTTCACTGTCCATAGTAGGATGCCGCCACTTAACATATTTTATATAATTCATATTGTCCCCTTTATTTGAATTTTTCTCTCCTGGCGGTTTTTTAAACATCTTTCTGGTGAGCTTACCATGATTTTCATCTGAGATCCGGTCTTATGAATTTTGCTTTTTACTCACAATGTGCGCTTACACCCTGAAAGATACATTCAAAAGGTCTCCTACAAGGGAAAAGTTGTTAGGTAGTGGGTAGAATGAGTTAAAAAGAGGGAATTCACAGTTATGGACCAGCCAGAGACATCACATATAAAACAAATGTCCTTCTCTCATGCACTAATGCGCTCCATTTTTTATATAAATCAAATAAACATTTCAAGGAAACATAGAGGTCCAGTACTTAAGATCAATGCCCTATTCAAATGCAGTCATTCATCCATGACATAACTACGCATATTTCAAAATCATTTCCCTGTGTTCCGGTGCAATCCGCCAATCAGAAGCTTCACTCACTACATTCTGGGAGGGTTTCTTTTTCTGGGTAAAATCAATACCCCATCCTAGCAAAGGGTCTCCTGCAATGGATTTTTATAAAACCCCCAAAGGGTCTAGCCATTTGTCAATGTTTCTTGACATAAAGTAACTTAGTTACTTATCAGTCACCTGTTTCACTACTTCTATATGTGTAGGTACACATAAATTATTCTCTAACTCAGGCTCGCCTGCAGTGTAGGCCACATATCAATTAGTGTATTGATACAAAGAATATTTTTAAAACATTCTCTACAGTCCCATGTCTATTTTAAATGCCAGTCAATACCCCTTTTATTAATACTATGTGTTAAATACACATTTGAAAGACTGAAAAGAAACTTGCAGCAAGGCAAGTTAGTCATTTACCTCATATCTCACTTACCAACTGGTGACATCACAGTCCTCCAAAATCCCACTTCTGACACCATTTTGATGGGGAAATACTGGCACCCTCCCAGGAGCAAATGAAAGAAACTTACCAGACATAGGAGGTTTGCTCAGAAACAGAGTGAAATGTATTTATTGGAACCAAATGTATGCATCATTGCTAATTAGCCAGGAAGAAGTCAGGACTCCAGCCTTAGGGGCTCTCAGACTGCCTCTTCCCAGAGTGACAGGTTTCTAGTTGCTATATACAGTTAGAAATGCCATGTCAGTAGACCTAGAATAAGCTACCAAGCCAAATATGGCTAACAATTGATGTGCAATGTCTGCACCATGCAAATTATAAACAGTCAGATATGGGCAGACCAGAAAGGCTGGCTCGGCACTGTGTAAGCAACTTGCACAACCAGATAAGAAAACTTGTGATGACATCAGAACAAGGATAGTGACCTTTAAGGTTGATTCAGAATAGCTGCTGGAGGCTTGTCCAGGCAAGGTCAGATAGGAAGCCCTATGGAGCTCCGAGCCTCATAATAGTGTGAGTGCATAAATATGAATTTAAATGGATATACATATATATTTTGCAACAGTGACTAGTTGGGACTGGCCTCATTGTTGGAGGCAGTGGATTTGAAAGGGGGTTCTCCTCTCTTTCCCCCCCACTTCCGCCTCCTGGCTCTTTTGGTGCTGGGAGCATTGCAAGCACTCCTGGGGACTGGGCCTAGTGCCCACTGCCATGCTATTGCCTGCAACCCTACCATTAGTGTGTTGACTTTCCATACTGAGGTGTACGCAGCCTAAGCATTGTTGGGGTGGACTTGCCCCCCTCCTTGTACTGCCTGGATCAAGAGAACACAGCACTTACCCCTGCCCCTGCTGAGGGAATCACCGGGAGCGGTGTGGAGGTGACAATCCCGGGACTGCTTGTGACCCTCTGGGGCAAGAACAAGAAGAGTGCGGGTCTTACCATGGTGGCTCATACGTCCGTAGGCCTGAAGTTCTTCCTCATCTGCAACGTTGCCCTGGAGTGCACTGCTGGGTGCTCTCTGCCATAGCAACGGGGATCGTGGGGAATTTGATTGGAGCTGGGTTCCTGTTCCTGCCTGGAAGTCCCTCCCTGGTGGTACTGTTCGTGCAGCCCCGTGGTTGCTTCAGCGGCGGTCTGGCATGTCCACACGAATCTGCCAACACTTCACTATCCTCTTTGGCCCGCAGAGACTTAGAACGCCTACTGGAGGGTATTTACCGGACTATGGGGCAGACATTGGTCATGCTGGGCCTCAACAACAGCAGGACCAATGTGATGTTGCCCTGGGGGGTCCGAGCGGTGCCACAACTCCTTCAGCACCCCCGACTGAGCCCACAACCGACCTTAAGCTTGACAAAATTCTGGATGCTATGGCGGAGTCTCATCAAGATCAGCACGCCAGAGTGGATGCAGTGGCAATCGAACTGGGGGTAGTGCGCGAAGCCCAGCGTAAACTGGCGGAGCTTGTCACTCATAATGAGCAGGAGATCAGAGACATGCACCCAACAATGAAGGAGCTAGTGGCACAGGTATGTTTCCTTCCCACTAAGGTGCAGGAATTAGAGGCTCGGTGGAAGATTCAGAGGGACGCTCCCGCGGCAACAACCTCTGCATAGTGAGTGTCCTGGAGGGTGTGGAGGGATTCGACCCGTGCAGTTTTTCGAGAGTTGACTCTCACAGGAGGTAGCTCCTGGACGGCTCTCTGCTCAATTCTTGAGTGAATGCGGTCACAGGGTCCCTGAATGGTGCCCTCCAGCGAGGGTCCCTCTGCACCCTATAGTAGCCCGAGTAAAGAATTACATGGATAAGGATGTGAGCCTTCAAATTGCTAGAGAGCGCTCCCCGCTGTGATATGACAAAACAAAAGTATTCATCTTCCCAGATTACATCCTCTAGGTACAGTGTCTTAGTGCCTCCTTCCTGGGGGTAAAATACAAGCTCCAGCAGATTGGACTCCACTACTCACTGCTCTCCCTGGGCAAATTAAAAGTAAGAGTTGGACACAAAAGCTATTTTTTCACCGTACCAGGGGAGCAGTGGCGCTATGAGACCTCTTAACCGGCCTCACCTGCACTCTGCCATAGGATGACTAGCTGCGCACTCCGTAAGAATGAAGGGGCCTACGCAGCTGGTAGCACCCCATTTCATGGGGGCCCTACACCAGAGCAGACCAGGGAGGAACAAGCTCAGGCCATGACAATCATTGCGAATCTCCAGGCGGAGCATAGATCACCGTCGACTGTTGCTTCGGAAGACGGGCCTCCGATATAGAATCTTCACACTCTGTTAACAGTTTGGACTCCATGATATTTCTTAATAACACACCCCAGATGGAACAGGATCTTGTGTGAGTACACAGGGACCATGTGAACAGTATGATCACCGAGACATTACCAGGAGACAGACATCCAATTCCTATTGAAGTGGACGATGTAGAAATGGGTCTCCAGAAGGGATGTACACTTTTTAGTCCCCTCAGTTGGTCTCTCGACTGTGACGCTGTGGATCTTTTGGCTAACCCCCTTGCATAACTCCAGGGTGATATGTGTGTGTATGTTTGCACATTGAGGAGTATCCCTCTTGTGGGACCCATTGTTCAGACCCGCCAGGATTTCGCGATTTGCCGCAAAATCGGCACTTTTGTAAAAATGCAGCGCATTTTACAAAGGTGCCCGCGAAATCTGCACTTTGTTGAAATCGCGCTGCATTTTTACAAAAGCTAAAGCATGCCGCTATATCCTGGGGGGTCTGTGCAGCCCTGGCCCCTGTCCCAAGACATAATGCCATTATTCGGAGTCCGCTCTGACTCTCGCCCCCTTCCTTTGACCTTATTAAACCGTGAGAGGTGCCCAGCGGCGGGCCAGCATCGGCTGGGAGAGGGCCAGGGGCCCTTCACAAATACCAGAGAGGGAAAGTTGTGACACCTCAGGTGTGGGCAGTTTATCCAGTCCGGTGTTTATTCATTGCGATATGTATGATACACGCAGTTGTAATACTTTCGCATTAGAAATACGGGATTCTGAGACCAAGTACTAAAAACAATAGAGCGCCGAAAAAACTACTTGCAGCTAACCTGATCACATAACGGAAAACGAGAGAGAGCTGTTTATTGAGCTCAAGAGCAAACTTCCCCCTGGTGCGCAGGCCCGCCCGTTTTTCCCCACTTCTGTTCAGGGGAAAAAAACGCAAAGTCCTACCAGCCAATCAGAATAGTCCATTCGTATCACATTCAAACCATTCACCTGCAGGGTTGCCACCTTTCGAGAGAAAAATACCGGCCATTTGTTGTTGCTTTCAGCCTGGAAAGGCCTGGACATGATATTAAACAGGATTTTTAAGTAAAATCGTATGAATTCATTTGTATCATTACTTTTCTGCCTTTGTTTACTTTGTTAGTCAGCAATGGTTAGCGCAGCGCTAGAACACATCAAAAATAGTTTTTTCGGTTTATATTTGGTGTTTGAAATATGGACAGGTATGGGTAAAATATCACGGCTTTTGGTGATTTTGCCTATTTTTGCACTGGCTTGGACATCAAAATACCAGCGGTGCTGGTAGAGAAACGGCCAGGTGGCAGCCCTACTCCCCTGCTAAAGACACTTACAATGTGGAATGACAATGCAGCGTGCAAGTCTTGGGTGAGTTTCAGGTAGATATTGTGGCAACAGGTGGGTCATGTGTTCCCAGGCCGTAGGATAAGGCTGCTTTTCAAGTTTCTTCCCCCCTTTCTGAATCTGCACCTTTTGCAGGGTGTGGCAGTACGTGGTCCTGCGGGGGCCAGAGATGGTCAGGTTATCAGCAGGATTTTCTGGTTTCAAGGAGAGATGAGATAATGCTGTTTGTTTTTAACTGAATGTTAGATGGAAGGGGGGAACCAATGCAGCTCGTTCTTGTGGGGGAGATGTCTTTGGTTGTTTTGGGCGGTGTAGAAAGCCTTTGTCGGAGCTAGTGGGGCCTGGAGGTACCGAAAGGTGACTGACGTGAGACCGGGCCTGAACTGAAGGGTGGAATGGAAGGAGAGGACCTGGAAACCTTTTGAGCCCTGGTGGGACTCGTGGTCCCAGAGTGCACCACCACTGAATTGGGCACAGCTGCTGCATTGGGGAGGCGCTGACACCGCGCTATAAAGCGCTGTTTTGCTGCGTGGGCTGCTGACGGGCAGTCTTTTGCTTTTCGAGGGAAGCAAAGTGTCTACATTGTAAATAAACAAAATATACATAGCTTCATGTTGTTTAATAACAAAAAAAACGAAGATATCTGTGTTTGTTGTAGGAAAAATGGCCAAACAAATGCCGCAAAATTGCTGCTAAATTTCCATTTTTGTGCCGCTAAATTTCCATTTTTGTGCTGCTAAATTTGCCAATCCATGCCGCTATATCCTGGGGGGTCTGATTGTTTGGGTGATCTTGTGTTTAAGGGTTATCCTGGGCTGGGAGTTGTGGGTATTGTTATGCAGTTAGATGAAACATGCAGTGTGTTATTTTGTATCTTTACATATGGTATTTATTAAGCATGGGCGGAATTTGCGGATTCGCAATCCGCGAATTTGCGGATTTGCGTATTTGCGGATTGCGAAAATTCGCAAAATCCGCGAATTCTCGCGGATTTTTTGGGGGGGGGTGTTCGCACGGGTTTCTGCAAGTTCGCGAGGGTTTTGTACAATTTTGCAAATTGCGAACTTACTTGTCGGGTCGCCAGTTTTGCGAACTTGTTGTTTCTACGTGCCCAGCCTGTTTGCAAGGCTTTCTTCATCACTGCCACCCTCAGTCACCACTGGCACTCTCTTTGGTCACCCATGCCACCCTCTGGCTCACCCATGTCACCGTCTGTGTCATCACAGCACCCTCTGGTTCACCAGTGTACATTATTGGGGCAAAGCAAAGCACTGCCAGTGCCATCCTCTGTCAACACTGGCACTCTGGTTCACCCATGCCACCCTCTGGCTGGCACACCCATGCCACCCTCGGTGTCATCACAGCACCCTCTGATTGACTAGTGAGTGTACATTATTGTGGCAAAGCCAAGCACACCTGCACTAAGTTTTGCAAACAACAACACCTGCCCTGCCCCAACTGACATTAATGAAGGCTGGCACCTGCTTGTCTGCTCCCTTTCCTTTTTGTTGCAATAACAGGATGCAATGTCATACTTGTAACTATTCTGTGACTGTCAGAGCAGGGTCACACAATAGTTGCAAGTAGGCAACCGGATTCTGGAGGGCCCCTTCAGGAAGCACTACAGGTAAATGGTTACAAATGATGAGCTCGAACTTTTGCACCTGCTCGTTGGTTTTGCTTTTGCAAAACTCGTTTTTCGGTAATTTCGCCCTATTCGCGAGGCGCGGCGTCGTGCGAACTCGACCGTGGAAGCCGCGAACTCGTGCGAGTTACCCCAAGGTTGAGTATGGGCGCCGTCATTTTGTTTGCGTGACGTATTTCCGTTTCCGCCCGCTATGTGTAATCTCGCGCAATGAGCGCCTTGCGAATGCAAGTTCGCACGAGTTCGCGAGAGAAATCGCGTGCGAACTTACTTACGCGCACGTGATCGGGCCGCCATCTTGTTTTTCATTCATTCCTATGTGTCTGGGTATGGTGTTTCTATCCTCTGTATATCTCTGCCATCCTTTGCTTGTTTTAATATTTTTTTGATCTATTTAACTTATTTTCTATCCCTCTATTTTTCTAGATCTATATTTTTGTGTTTTAGGCTACTTTTCAACTACTTTTTTTAACTTTTATTTCCTCTTCCCTACTCTTATTCTTTTTCATTTTGTCTCTTCTTTACTGCTAACACCTGCCCAGAACATGGTCAAGACAGCTGTCAAGCTGCCCAAGACGGGCACCGCAGCCCGTGCCCGGCTCCCGTGTGGTCGCTTGAGGGCGGAAATGGTGGTGCCCCGGGAGATCTTCAGCCCTGAGGAGGTGGGCGCACTTGTTTTTTATGTGCAGCGCCGTCTCCCCAGGACCATCGCGGCAGGCGGCAGGATCGCTGCTGGTTACACCAACAGCCAGGAGCGACGGAAGCGGTGGGGGGCAGGTGTGCCGGGCCCTTTTTAAGATCACGGGGGTCCAGCGCACCTACAATCAAGTCACCCACCGCTGGACCGATATCCTGGACCGTGAGCGTGACCTGCTAGACGTGCTGGGAGTGGAGGTCCCCGGGCTTGGTGAGTAGTAGTAGCAATTTTTTCATCACTCACTACTCTGTTTTTTCTCCTGCTCTGTGTGACTGTGTTATATTGCAAATGTTTGCTTTAATTTTTTTACAAAGAGCAATAATGCTGCTGATTACATTGATAAGAGAGGTAAATTAATATTTCAAAATCTTCTGTGCATTTCAGGTGCACTGTTCTCCTTCTCTGTGGCACTGCTTATTTGTTTTCTATTTTGTGTTCATTTAATTGGGCTGAGTAATGTATGAGTGTATTTTACCGAACTGCGTAATGCTAGACACAAAGGGGCCGATTTACAAGCCCCTTGTTCCACGTTTACGCTGCCTTACCTGACGCACAGCGACGTAAACGTGGCGCATCCCTGCGAGTCATGTACAACGTGATCCATCTAAGGAGATGCGCCACGTTAAGGCCTGGGCCTGCGCCACAATGGGTGCGTTCCCACGCAAGGGTGGGGGAGGGGGTGGCGGTCAGGCAGCTGTGTGCCTCGCAAAAGTGCCTGCGTGAAATCTACAAGATTTAACGCAGGCACTTCCGCGACGCTGCTATGTCAATTCTTTATGCCTGCTTGCTTGAAGCAGGCGTAAGGACTGATGCGGTATGTTGAGTATTGGGCAGCCCTGAGCATTGCTATAGTTGCATCGCGCCCGCGACGCGACTCTAGAGATGCGCCCCTCTTTCGTCACGAGATGCGTCACGCATCTGCCTACCCTTGCGCCAGGGTTTGCCGCATTGTAATAGCGGCGCATCTGCCGTGACGCAAGGTTAGTTTTGCGTTACGCATTTGTTCTGGTGCACATCTGGAGGTGTCCAGCTCAGAACTCGTAAGTATGCCCCTAAGTGTCAGATTAGCAATTACCTGCGCATCCCTGCAAAGTGTGCGGCACGCCAGCACCGCCCATGGTGCGCCGTATTTACAATGCGGCACACCATGGTCCCAAAACGTCACCGAAGCGTTATGCATCGGTGCCGTAAAGGCGGCTCTTTGATGGAGTTGCGTTGCAACGATGGCGCAGCTCCAGCAATGCTGCGTCAAGCCGTAAGTCTGCTTCATGCAGGCGCAGGGTTTCAGTGACGCATCATTGTCCTAAATGACTGATTGAAATTTTATATATTCCCCATAGCCACTTTTAGCATGCGTTCCTGCGCAGGAACGCCCTCCCTTGCGCTGGAACGCTCCCTAATGGCGCAGGGCTTTAGAATGGGATGCATCTCCCATATGCGTCACGTTGTTAATATACGCCACACCATGGCGCCTCTCTTGTTGTGGCGCTGCGTCACAAAATTGACGCAAGAATGGAGCAAAAGAGCTGCAAGGGGCTTGTAAATCTGCCCCTAGAGTAGAGGCTCAGGTGCAGTCCTTCCTTTGTAGCCCTCATTTTGGATGAAATAGTTGGTTCTTGTTCTTTCTAAATGTTTGATTTGGTTGACAAGGACATCGGCAAGCAGCAATCATCAATGTTTTCTGTTCATTCTTTCATGTTGTACGTCAGGTCCGCCCAGGGGCAAGCGGACCGAAAAATCGGATGCAGTGGCTCCAAAGGAGGAGGATGCAGGCCAGGGCGGCGAGTGCTCCTTTGCTGGCCCCAGTAAGTTTTCATTTAAATATAGAGGACCTATTGTTGTCCAAGCGTTCCTAATTTAATTGTTTCGAAATAGTGTTTAGATAGGAGCAAAATCAATAATCCTACTGTTGCAGGGACAATTCTCCACAAACCGAACTATGGACACCAAAGACCAGAGTAATAATATTTCAGAGTGGCGTGTTTGGCACACTGTATAAACCTGGTAGTGTCAGCGGCACGGACTCCTCCTTGCAAAAATCGCAAAACTTTTCGCTCAGTCACTCTAGTCTGGAGGACCAAAAACCACAGAGTCTATTCAAGTTTAAAAGCTTTATTAAAAGTTTAAGTAAACACATATATTAAAATAAAGTTAGTTGGAAATGGAAAAGTGCTTGGTGCTGAGTTGATGAGTAATGGAACACATTTCTTGTGGTCGAGCCGAGCTTTCACCTGGTTTGAAGTTGATGTTGCTCTTGTCCTTAGAAGTCCAGTTTCTGTCTGTTCAGAGAAAAATGGTGTGTGTTAAAATTAAGCAAGCATTCAACAATTGTGACAAAAAAGTGAAGCAAGACAACAGCCTTCCCTGGAAGGAGGGACATTTTTACTTTAGACTAGAGTAGACAGTCAAATAATTTTTCTGTTGTTTTCAAATTTTTTCATTCATAGACCAAATACTAGTGAGTGGTGTAATCTAACATTCTTAAATCTACTTTGTAGGTGGAACATCTGGTGGCGGGGCCAGCTCGGATGTGGTGGTGATCATTGACTCTGAGTCCGAGGATCAATCTGGGGAGGAGGCGGCGCTAGAGGAGTCGGACCAAGAAGTACAGACTGTGAGGAAGGAGACAGTGGCGGTGGCGAGTACAGGTAAGCTGGATCATGGTACTATCTGACTCTTAGATAGGATATGATGTGTATCCAGTGGTGGCCCAGTGACAAATTACAATATGGTAATTACAGCAGGCTGGGACCGACAGACAGATAGAGGCAGAGACAGAGAGAGAGGAAGACAGAAGGAGAGAGAGAGAGGGAGGGAGCCAGAGGGAGGGTGAGGGAGGGAGACAGAGAGAGAGAGACAGCGAGGTAGAGGGAGACACAGGGAGACATAAAGAGGGAGACAGAGAGAGAGAGAGAGAGGGAAACAGACATATCGCCTGGGCTTCTGCCAGATCTCTTTCATATGAAAGAGCATCAAACCAAGGATACAAGTGAGTTGTGGGAAGGGAAATTGTGATTCAAGCGCCCCCCCTTGCCCCTCCCTGCGGACGCCCATGATACTGGCCTGAATAGTTTTGTACTGCGCTGGCTAGTTGCTAGTTGTACTGTGACACAACTTCCTGCTGAATTATTTTGTGTTAATCATATTCTTAAAGAGCATTGGTTACATATTATGTCTTTCTTTCTTCATATAGTTGGCAATACTAAAACCTCAAAACCGACGAGGAGTATGCTGGCTGTACTGGCCCGGCAACGGAGGCTGGAAGCAACTGTTGCCGAATATCGGCGGCTGGTGGAACTGGAGGGGGACGACACGCACTCCAGTGCATCAAATCTAACATCTACATCCTCCTCCGTGACCCCATGTTCTGCCGGTAAGCGCAGTGCTCCAGCGAACCGGAGCCGTGCTGGAAGACGCCACCGCCGAGCAGCAAAGGCTGCACCTCACAGTACTGTTAAGGCTCGCTTGCGCCGTGCACTCCGCAGAGTGTCCGACCTAGAGGCGGAGGTCCAGAAATGGAACGAGTATCAGAATGTGGTGGAGGGCCTCCGCTTAGATCACGCCACCCTCCAGGAGAAGTATGATGCCCTGGCCCTAAGGCATGATGCCCTGGAGGCCAAACTCAACACCTTGCATCCCTAGAGTGTCCCTTGCCTCTTTCTTAGAGACTTTTGGGGGGGTGGGAATTGGGAGTTGGGTTTTTTGGGGACTTTTGAAGGACTATTTATTTGTTGGGGTTAGGGAGGGTCTTGCGGGAGATTATTTTGTTAGGGATATAAATATACTTTTTCAAACTTTATCTGAGCATACCTGTTTTTTTACTACTTTTGAGCTTGGTGGGTGGTGGTTTTGCAGTAAGTTCATTTAACGGAACACTGTCATCTTGTTGGTTCACGTGCAATAGGCCAAATGTTTTCCAAAGTAAATGCCTGTCACAGAGTTTGTTAATTCAAGAGCCCTAGGACTTTACTACTAGTACCACTGTCACTCTCTCCCCTCTCCGAACACTCCATTATACTACCTCCCATCCAAACGCTTATCTTACCTGTAATTTGTGTTTGAGGGCTGGCTCCACCTGGAATTCACAGAGTCCTAAAGCGTTCTGCAGCAGGGCCACAACTGGAGTTTCCCGGCGTGGATTTTCTGCAAAACAAAAGCAATCAACATTAGAAATGTGGCAGCGGTGCTCACACACCACAAAAACCTAGAAGCCCCACAGACAGCACCCCTAAGACAGGCAAGCGAGCAATAATAACGCCTAAACGTTCACGTGCAATAGGCCAAATGTTTTCCAAAGTAAATGCCTGTCACAGAGTTTGTTACTTCAAGAGCCCTAGGACTTTACTACTAGTACCACTGTCACTCTCTCGCCTCTCCGAACACTCCATTATACTACCTCCCATCCAAACGCTTATCTTACCTGTAATTTGTGTTTGAGGGCTGGCTCCACCTGGAATTCACAGAGTCCTAAAGCGTTCTGCAGCAGGGCCACAACTGGAGTTTCCCGCCGTGGATTTTCTGCAAAACAAAAGCAATCAACATTAGAAATGTGGCAGCGGTGCTCACACACCACAAAAACCTAGAAGCCCCACAGACAGCACCCCTAAGACAGGCAAGCGAGCAATAATAACGCCTAAACGTTCACGTGCAATAGGCCAAATGTTTTCCAAAGTAAATGCCAGTCACAGAGTTTGTTAATTCAAGAGCCCTAGGACTTTACTACTAGTACCACTGTCACTCTCTCGCCTCTCCGAACACTCCATTATACTACCTCCCATCCAAACGCTTATCTTACCTGTAATTTGTGTTTGAGGGCTGGCTCCACCTGGAATTCACAGAGTCCTAAAGCGTTCTGCAGCAGGGCCACAACTGGAGTTTCCCGGCGTGGATTTTCTGCAAAACAAAAGCAATCAACATTAGAAATGTGGCAGCGGTGCTCACACACCACAAAAACCTAGAAGCCCCACAGACAGCACCCCTAAGACAGGCAAGCGAGCAATAATAACGCCTAAACGTTCACGTGCAATAGGCCAAATGTTTTCCAAAGTAAATGCCTGTCACAGAGTTTGTTAATTCAAGAGCCCTAGGACTTTACTACTAGTACCACTGTCACTCTCTCGCCTCTCCGAACACTCCATTATACTACCTCCCATCCAAACGCTTATCTTACCTGTAATTTGTGTTTGAGGGCTGGCTCCACCTGGAATTCACAGAGTCCTAAAGCGTTCTGCAGCAGGGCCACAACTGGAGTTTCCCGGCGTGGATTTTCTGCAAAACAAAAGCAATCAACATTAGAAATGTGGCAGCGGTGCTCACACACCACAAAAACCTAGAATCCCCACAGACAGCACCCCTAAGACAGGCAAGCGAGCAATAATAACGCCTAAACGTTCACGTGCAATAGGCCAAATGTTTTCCAAAGTAAATGCCTGTCACAGAGTTTGTTAATTCAAGAGCCCTAGGACTTTACTACTAGTACCACTGTCACTCTCTCGCCTCTCCGAACACTCCATTATACTACCTCCCATCCAAACGCTTATCTTTTCTGTAATTTGTGTTTGAGGGCTGGCTCCACCTGGAATTCACAGAGTCCTAAAGCGTTCTGCAGCAGGGCCACAACTGGCCAATTTCATCCCTTAATAGACCTTGCCAGCAATGGCCCAGCCAAGACCCGTAAACCCAAGCGCAAACAAGTTTGACAGTTGACACCCCCAAACAGCCAAAAATGCAAATCGGGGAAAAAAAGTCACACTTAGCAAAATGTATTTAAATGAGGACTCACTACTTCCAGTCCCTCTTTAGGGAACTCAACGTAAGTTTCTTCATTGTGCAGAATGAATCCAGGCATCAGCATTACGGGAAATGGATAGGATGAGTGGAGGAGGAGGATAGACGACCAGGACTGAGTTCTTGTCAACTAACTGTTGTGAACATGAGGAATGCTGCGGCATCAAAATCAAGACAGTTCTGCTGATGGGCTTGTTGTTGCTTGTGATGGGGTGATTACAGTTTTGTTGTGAATGTGATGAAGCACTTGCTAAACAAAGAAAGACAGACACACAGGAAAGAAAGTGAATAAGGAGGACTAAATTTACAGTTAATGAGTCATTGACTCATTTTCAGAACTCGCTGTCAGGGAAGCAGAACTCGTCCTCATACTCTGCTAATTCATCACTCGGTTGTACTTCTGGTAACTGAGGAGAACTTTCCTCAGGTAGGTCGGTGTCCTCTTCTTCCTGCGTGCATTCTCGTACTTTGTAATCTGGTGGTATGAAGTGCTGGTTCATCTTTATCACGGTGAGCCGCTCCACATTTGCGGGCAAGAGGCGGGACCTTTTGCAAGTCACAATGCCACCAGCAGAACTAAAAACACGTTCTGAAGACACGCTTGCGAGTGGGCAAGACAAGTAATTGATAGCCAGGTTGGTAAGCTCTCGCCATATTTTTCTTTTCCCATGCCAATACGCCAATGGGTCCTCAGTAATATTGACCGCTGTGGAGTCATCCAGATAGGCCTGCACCATTGAAATAATGTCCTCCCGCATTCCTGTACTTTGCACTTCTGTGTCCTTTCTGGGACAAGGAAACCCTAGCTCACTTAGCCAATCCGCTTCAGACATATCGCCTGGGCCTGGTGCAGAATCTGATACGGTTGCTGGTGTGGTTAACGGCTTAGTGGAAAAGTCACTCACTTCTGCCAGAGGCACAGATGCAGAAGTGCTTTTTTGGGACGCCTGATGGCCTGCTGATTCACTAGTAGTACTGTCTTCTCGTACAGTTTCCTTCCGCTCTCTTTCAAAATGAATGGCTGACTGAGCTAGCCAACCTTTGTACTCTGTAACATCTGATGTTTCAAAAGGAATTATTACTTTGCCAAACAATGGCTTTTTGTAACGTGGATCCAGAATAGTAGCACAAATGTAGTGCTGTTGTTTCTTGATATTTACAAGCCGTTTATTGCTAACTAGGCGTTGTAATAATCTCTGCGCCAACTCATATGCTTCATTCTTTCCAGCATCTTTTAATTGTGAAGACACCACCTTGACTTGGTGCTCGAGCTTCAGCAACAATGGGATAGCTTTGCTCAAAGAACAGTCCTCCCTGCTGACGTCACGCGTGAAGACCTCAAAAGGACGAAGCATGTCTGTCAGGCTTTTAACTAGCTGCCATTGCTCCCCCGCTAGCATCATTTCTGTCGTATCACCACCCAGGTTGTAGAAATACTCATTGAGTACTGGAAACAGCTCATGCAGACGCTCAAGCATGTAGAAGGTTGATTTCCAACGTGTTGCCACCTCCTGGATAAGTGCTTTCACTGGCATACTACGTTCATTTTGCTTGCGCCTCAGCTCCTTCCGGGCCTTAAACGAATGGTTAAAATGTGTGCATATTCTTCTGCAGATGGTCAGTATTTTGTCGACTGCAAGTTCTTTTTTCAAGAACTTTTGCACGACAAGGCCAAACACGGCACTCTGAAATAGAAACCGTCCTCCATGGCCCTAACTACATTGCTGCCATTATCAGTAGAAATATAACCAACCTTGCATTTTCTTGGGGGCAGCCATTGCGAGACCTTTTTGTTAAAGTCATCCAAAATGTTGGCTGCAGTATGACTTTTCTCCATGCCAAACATGGCTAATGTTGCATGTTTACGAGCACCCTTAAAAATCTCGACCAAGTCACCACCTGCATTTATCTGTTTTGTAACCCCTGAAAAAGAGACCCAGTGTGCAGTGATGCACATGTAATCAAGGGCTTGGCAACTGGTCCACATGTCGGTTGTCAGGTGTATAGTGTGAACAGCACTCTTCTGCAAAGCAGCCCCAACCACCTCAAGCACCTCTTTATATAGTGCTGGAACAGCAACCCTGGCAAAATAGAACCGGCTAGGAACCTTCCATTTAGGGGCCAGTGTTGCCACGAGTTCAAGGAAACCCACACCTTCGACAAACGAAAAAGGGAGAAGGTCCACCGCTAGCATTTTAGCCAGCTTAGTGTTATACAGGCGTACAATTGGGTGGTTGCGTTGAAATTGCACATCTGAGGAGAACATGGCTGAAATGGTGTGCTGGACAAATTTACGGGATGATGCTGATGCCTTCTTCGACCCACTTCTGATCAGTGTTGACATTTTCCGCATTGGTGTGTCTCCCAGACTCTCAGTGTGCCTCCTATGTGTTCCGGAGGGTGTGGTGCTGCCAGGGGTAGCTTCTTCTACCTCCCCGTCATCTTCAGATGAAACACCTAGTATGGGTATATTTTGGCCACTTGCCCTTTGGGATTGCTTTCCCTTGATGTTTGCTAGGTGCGCAAACCATTCGACAGCGTGCCTTCTTTCAAGATGACCTATCTGGCCTCCGGTTCCATAGTTGGTACCAGTCTTACCACGGCTAACGCTAGTCTTACAAATGCAACAAACGGCTATGTTATCATACTTTGCATGGACACTAAAAAAGTTCCAAACTGGGGACTTGAAACCTCTGGTTTTGGCGCACGAGATGATACTGCCAATGCCAGATGAAGCAGTGGTGGATGAGCCTTGCAGACATCTACTGGGTTGTGCAATTATTTCAGCAACCCTACTTGAGGGAGTCAAGCTGGATGGAGTCCCCCTCTGGGGAGAAAATATGGGAGCTGTAGTTTTTGTTGAACTTGTTGTACTACTTGACTGCATTGGTGGTGCTACCAGTGGCACGTCGCCAGGGTCACGCTCAGCCTGACGTCGGGATAGGGTATAAATGTCTGTCTGCTGCATGGCCGGTGTGGCTGGAATGACGTGTGTGATGACTAGGTCATTGCTGTCATCCTGTTCATCAACATCAGAATGAACCACTTCATCAAGTCTGACGTTCGGATCCATAAGTATGAGCTTTCCGGGGCCCTTCCTTTTAACATTTGATACCTTTCGCAGCTCATGGTGTGCCTCCCTCTCAGACGTCGGAGATGGGTGCCAATCTAGATCCAGATCATCATCTGATGGAGCGGGGCTTGAAGAGGAACTTCTACACACACTCCTTGATCTTTTCTTTGGTGGGGAGCTGGGAAAAAATGAATCATCAGGAGGAGTGCCTTCGTCTTCCTGACATGATACCCCGGCTCCAAAGTCAATTTCCTCCTGTGCCCCTACTTCTGGAAGAACAACCATTGTGGGCACTTGCACCGCTCCATGCGCCGCTACATGGGCCTCTTCACTGATCGCTACTTGCAACTCTCCATGGACCTCTCCTTCTCGGCCTTCTCCTTCTCGGCCAGCTCCTTCTCGGCCAGCTCCTTCTCGGACAGCTCCTTCTAAGACAGCTCCTTCTGGGACAGCTCCTTCTCGGACAGCTCCTTCTCGGACAGCTCCTTGCGCATGTACTTGTGCTTGTACTAGTAACCCATACAGTTGTTGTTGCGGCTTTGGTTGTTGAATAGTACTTGTGAGATGAGTTACAACCTGTGTTGATGGTGTGCTGCTACTTTCTTGCGATGAGCCAACATCACTGGTCGTTGGTGATGTAACCACTAAACAGGCTACCTGTCCAGCACTCATGGTGGGCCTTTGTTTTCCCCACAAAAATTTAGTGGTGGTGCCACCAGTCTCCTTGGTAAGTGGTGCCACTTGCTTCTTCTTCTCCTTAGTAGAGACATCTTTCTTGCTAGAGGACCTACGGGCACCTCTTTTTGGAGCCATCTTCTTCAGATGTCGGAACAACAGGCCGCAGCAGGACTTCTTCCTGGCACTGATGCTCAACGATGATGCAGATTTATTGACTTTATGCACCTACAAGCAAACGAAGACAGAGGAACATCAGTAAATATATGTTGCATATGTAGCACTTCAATAAATAGTTTGCAAGTAGGCATTTATGAATACACTCGTGCACACCACACAATATGGAAATTTCAAAATTAAGAATTGCTAAATTTTTGGGAAACAGGAATTTAACATTGATCCAAGAGAGCACACACAGAGAGGGTTATAGTTTCATGTACCACTGACTCCCCCTGGGCACAATGGGTGAAAGCAAGGCAAAATGGGTGCAGGCCTATGGCACAAAGCTCACTGCCTGCCTTCAAAATGGCCGCTTGACCCCCATCCACATGGCCAGGACCATGCCTCAAAATGGCCACCACCAACATAGCCAGCCCCCAACCCCTACTCCAAAAAGTCAAAAAACACAACACAAATCAAATCACCACAATCCAATGCCATCCATGAAGTTTCAGAAGGCTTATGCTGCCTGCTGGTGGTTTTCTGGTGCAAAATTGCAATTTTTACAATTTCGCGAATGCGAGATTGTTGCTTCACGGCGCGAACGTGCCGAAAAACCAGCAAAATCCGCAAACAGACCGATTCTGGGCCCCCTGGCCATAATGGATGAAATCAGAGCACACTGGGTGCAGGCCTATGGCACAAAGCACACAAACTGGCTTAAAAATGGCCCATAGACCCCCACCCACACGGGACCAGGCAATAAAATGGCCCCCACCCACATAACAAGCCCCCAACACCACCCCAAAAAGTCGTAAAACACACAAAAATCACCACAATCCAATGCCATCCATGCCCTGGCCAGAATCATGTTAAAAATAAATTTCAACAAAACAGTTGTATCATGCATGCACCCATAACTAAGCCTGGTGGTTTTCAATTCATGTGCAGAATTGTAATTTTTACAATTTCGCGAGTGCGAGATTGTTGCTGCGCGGGACGCGAGCAGTGCGAACACAAGCAAAAAAATCCTCAGCTCGCGAACTTGCAGATTTTCCCCCAAAAAAAGTCGAAAAAGAAGCAACACACACAAAAATCACCACAAACAAACATCAACTTACTTCCTTGTGAAATAAAATTTCGAATCCAAAAGTAATCCAAAAGGCCTCAAATCCAAATATCCAGCAGCATCCACAAAAAGTAATCCTTCCCAGTCAGGATCGAAATCAAAGTGGCCAGGAAATGGACTAAGCAATGGGAGGAGCTTGCTGGACAGGAACAGGAAGTTGGAGACTGGGGCACTTCCTTCACCCCACCCCTATGGGAGGAGCTTGCTGGACAGGAACAGGAAGTTGGAGACTGGGCCACTTCCTTCACCCCTCCCCAATTGTAATTTTTGTACTTTCGCGAGTGCGAGATTGTTGCTGCCCGCGCCGCGGACCGCGAGCAGTGCGAACACAAGCAAAAAATCCGCTTCGCACGGATTTGCGTATTTTCGCCACATCCGCGAGAGTTCGCGGATTGCGGATTTGCCGAAAATCCGAAAAATCCGCGAGCGGAACGGATTTTGCGCCCATGCTTAGTATTTATGTACACCATACCTGTGTGGATCTAATTCCGTGGTTGGTACTTCCCCTGGGAACTAATCATTGTGTTATATAATTGAGATGACTAAAGTAGGCATTATCACTTAGAATGTCCATGGCATGGGCACAGTGTGCAAGTGACATGCAGTTCAGCCATACATCAGAGGGCAGGGTGCGCAGATAGCTCTGCTGCAGGAAATACATGTAGCTGGGTGGGGGACGAGATCAAACTACAAAAGCTGTGGCGGGGTCAATGCTTCAACACAACATATTCCGACTTCGCAAGAGGCGTGCTGATTTGGGTTTGGTCTGTGGTTCCCTTCTGATGCACTTGGTCCAATATAGATCTAGAGGGTCGCTATGTGTTGGTGGAAGAGCTTCTGGATGGCAGGGCTGTGTTGTTGGGAAGCATATATGGCGCTAACATAGGGCAACCAGCCTTTTTGGCAAATTTGTCAGTGCTTCTTACCAAGTGGGCTCATATCCCGTGGATATTCAGTGGCGTACTTGACTCTCAACTGGACCCCTCGCAACCGCCATTACCGGCCTCTCCGGTGGTAACAGCTGTGGCCCACTCCACCCACTGGCTCTAACATTGGTCCTTGTTAGATTGTCGGAGGTTGGTGCATCTGGATTCCAGGGAATATCTCTATTATACTGCACCCCATGATCTGCATGTTCGGCTGGACTGCATACTGTGTGATCCAGCCACCAGATTACTAGCAACATAGGCAGCGTATTTAGGGAAGAACATCTTGGATCACAATCTCCCACAGCTACAGCTGCAGCTGGAATGGGGAGTGCCAGGGCCTCCAATCTGTTCCTGGCACTTGCAACCCTCCATGTTGGAGGACCCAGTGTTTCATGATGCCACTTCAGAGACATTGAACCAGTCCTTGACAGATAATTGCGGAACCTCCCCTTTTAAATTGATTGATTGGGAAGCAGCAAAGGTGGTGCTTCATGGGCATTTCATAAATGCAGTGGTGGGGGTGAGGGCGACCCTTCAAAAGGATCTGATGCGATTTGAGGATTCTCTGGGTGGCCTAGAGGCTGCATCCCACGCTGACTGAGAGAAAATTTGAGTGCCTACTGAATCCTTAGAACTCTATACCCAACTTATCGAGCAACTGCGTTGCATTGATTTCCATGCATATCAAGTAAAAATGCACTCGGAAGGGAATAGGTTTGGCTGATTATTGGCTTGGCTCCTGGCAGTGCCAACCATGTTACACTGATTATGATGATCAGTGCTCCAGAGGGTCCGGTGGTAATGCATCAGATGGGTATACATAATGTTTTCACTGCACATTACCAAGCTCTGAATTTTACCCTCTCCCTCACGAATCGATGGGAAACTATAGATGACTTCCTCGCTGCTGTGACTCTCCCTACAATCGATCCCATGGATAAAAACTATCCTTAATATCTGTTGGCTACACCGCATGTTTGAGTTTTCCTGGGTCCAGTCACCTTATGAAGCTTGCTTGGTGCTGGATCTGGAGAAGGTTTTTGATATGGTGGACTGTGAGAATCTATTCTCGGCCGTGACTGCTTTTAGCATCATAGGTCGGCTGCTACATCTCATCTGACTCCTATACACTGAGGCTTCCGCCCAAGTTTAAATTGTCCAGCGCATATCTCACTATTTTTCTGTGAGTAGGGCGATGTGGCAGGGCTGCCAACTCTCCCCACTCCTGTTAGCCCTGGCAATGGAGCCCCCAGCCCAGCGACTTCGACAACAGGGACAAGCTTGGGTTATTCCACTACATCGAGAGACATATATTGTCTCGTTATACACAGATGCCGTCTTAATGTATATACAGGGCATATGGGAGGGCATTATAGGAATGCAGATAGGCATCAGGCCTAGAGGTGAATTGGGCTAAATCCTGGCTGTTCCCTTTGTATCCGGACTGCGTCCAGTCGCTCTATGAGGTTGATGCTTGTCAGGTCCAATTGGAACCTCGCTCATTCCGGTATCTCGGAATAAACATGTACCTTGAGCCACGAGATTTAATTAATGGCAACCTTACTAAGGCGATAGCCTTGCTACGACGTCAGATGACTTTCTGGGGCATGTTACCCTTGACTGTGAAAGGCCGCGTCTCACTGGCAAAATTAGTGGAATTGCCAAGACTCATATTTCTTCTAAATCTTCCGGTAGACATCTCTAAATTCACCTTCCTGGCATTGCAATATGCAATCGCGCAATAAACAGTCCATGCTGATGGTTAAGCGTAAAAGGCCATTTATCAGGACCAGATTGCACAACATATCAATAAACAATAACATCAAATAACCAATTACAAACCCCCAACATCAAACTCTTCATCCATTCACTCCCTTCACCCACTCTGAACTCACCTCTCATTCCATTCCATACCCCGTTCCGTACTTCATCCATTTCTTCACTTCTCTTCTAGCATCCTCCCTTGTATCACCAGGCATTACATTCATGCCTCCATCCTCCATCATTCACTTTCCCCCCCAGAAGGATGGGTGGGACCGCCAGAGCCTCCCGCACCCCTCCCAAGTACCGCCACCCCTGCAACCTGTCCTAAACTGGTAACGCTCTGCCTATCCAGCTCCCGAACCCTAGTAGACTATAGGGTGGGCGGGTGGCCTTTCTAAACTGAACCCTCTCGACAGTGCCAGAATGCAGGAAGAGGAAGTCACCTTCCTCCCCTGCATTCTTATACCCACCCCCCCAAACCCCACCACTTAACCCCAGCCTGGCCCGCCTGCGCGAAAGACCCCAGGGAAAGACTAGTATGTGACTCTGCTTCCCCCGGGGCCCACCATTGGCCACAGAGCAGGGAGGATTGGAAGCCCCTAACTTTGAGCTTTATTGGTGGCACAGCTGCAAAGGCCCACATCCTGGCTGGCAGATCACCTTATGGAGGAGATGGGTCTTCCTGACAATAACCAGGCGGGCAGATTGTGCATCGTGCCTTTCTACCACATGCCGGGCTCCCACACAGTGCAAATAGTCTGTTATGCATTGCATTTCTCAGCTCCAATGCAGCTTCCGATTTATGCCACACACTCCCTGTTACTCTCCCGAGATCCCAGTACATTTACTTGAACACTTCATGCGCAAGTTGTGTAGGGAGGGTTTGAAAACCTGGGAGGCAGCAGGAGTGCGCACCCTAGGTGACTTATTTCATGATGGAGTCCTCTTGCCCTACGAGCAGCTTAGGGAGGAGTATGATCTTCCGGTGAGACACTGCCTAGCGTATGGTGGTCTCCTGGCGCTGCTGGAGCGACATTAGGTTATTACAGGCACCTTCACAATACCCCTTAATACATACACTGTATATTATGGGAGATGGTCGCAAGCTTGTTACGCGGTTTGTCCGCGCACTCGCACAGAGCACACACAATCTATTGAAAACATCCCGGAATTGTGGGAGGCGGGTGTGGGCAGAGAGTTCACACAGAAGGAGTGGTAGAAAATGTTACAAGACTCTAAGAAAGTGTTGTGGAATGCGAAGTTCCAATATATTCAGCATAATATACTCCACAAGGTCTATCTCACTCCCGCTAACTAACTTGCATCGCATATTTGTTTTCTCCTCGATGCGCCCCAGATGGACACAATTGGGAGCGGACCTCCTGCACATATTCTGGACTTGCCCAACAGGGGCATCTCTCTGGGGGGAGGTTTCTGAGGCACTGAGGGCATTAACTGGTTGTTCAGACTTATGCACACTAGAGGGAGCCCCCCTCTGCCTGTTTAAACATCCTAAGGGAGAAAATCGAGTGGCAAATTCATTGATTTAGCACTGCTCATTGCTCACCCACTTATTTCAGGATTGGAAGGCACCAACATTGCCAGAAATGTGTAGGACAGCTCTCAAGTGGGGGTGCGCAGAAGTGTTGGCGCTCAGACGGGAAGAGCTTTGGGGACTGCTTAAATACCCTGTCACAGCGGACTGGGAAACGCTGCTGACTGATTTACACACTTATGACGAAGGCCTAGCTGCCTAGTGTTTCACAGCTTGCTATCCATTGAGTACTTTACCGGTCCTCAGGGCTTTAAGTGGGGAAAAAACTGGGGATGCTCTAAAAGAGGCATGGCAAATTACTTAAAGGGGTGTGGCCTATTCAAGTAGGGGCGTGGTCTAAATCAAGATAATTAGCATTGTGTGCTGAAGAAAATCATGAAGTCGCATCCAGCAAAGGATAATAAAATAGGCAAAAAGGTATATTTATTAAGTATAAGCCATAAAATACCAAACACTTTAAAAAACATGTAAAAATTATTTACATTACTTAGAAATCTATTGCAGGATTTCCCAAAACCCTTGAAGATATTCACTGTGTCTATTTTGCTGGGGTTTCTCACAAAAGTTTTCTTCAGCAGACCTTCTACCTTTTGCCAGCCAACTCTTTACATACAGCTTTGCGTCAAATGTTTCAAATGGAGAACCATTGAGTTTTACCCATAAGCATGAAGAAATAAATGGTCTCTACAAGAAGAGATGCCCTTGTTGGACAAGCAATTGAGTTCATTGCGCTGAAACCTCTCTCGCAATCCGCATTACTTGCTGGCTTGGTTTCCATGCAAACAACTAACTTTTTTAATGCTTCAGGAGTTTTCTTTCCATCAAAATCTTTGAAAAGTCTAAAAGCTTGGATAGTATCTCTTGCTGGCAGCTGAAACTCTGAACACAGTTTCTGGATATCTGTTTCACCATAAAGAATGCATTCATCACCAGAAGGCAAGTTGCCTGCAACTAGCACACTGAAGCTGGCTATAACTTCTTTCTCAGAATCCGGGGCACATCGTTTATTGATATTTACAGACAGACTTTGGTCAAACTGATTTTAATTAAAAGCAACAGAGTTACTTCCACCATGGAAAAGAGGAACATTCTTGAATTTGCCCTCGTCAACTGCTCTCTGAGCCGCAGAAGCAAACTCCCCTGGTGAGTCCTTCATTGCTCTAAATATATGTACTTGACTAACCAAAAGTCTGTGGGCATTAACAATTATAATGTCCCTCCTCTGTAAGGAGAGTGATAAGTCTTTGAGCTCTTGAGGGGCATCACACATTACCCCCAAATCTCTGATAAAAGAATAGGATGTTTTCTTCTTCAAGAGACCTTCATATTTACTCCAGTCTCTTATGGGTCTGCATGGGTCTTAAGAAACGTTCTCAAAATGTTTGCACAAGGCAGGAAAGCAGGTCCAAACAGCTTTCACAGATCTGTAACTGGATGTTACCCATCTAGTATCAAAAAGAAGGGAAATCCCGAGAGAAAGTGTCTCTCGTCAAAGGATTTCCCTTCCTGCTACAATAACGTGACGCCTTAAGCAGTGTGCGCATGCTCACCCGAAACACTAAACAAAAACAGGGACGTCTGGTCACCCTACCTTTGACCTTTGAGGCCCGAAAATAGAGCCCCCTAGTGACCCCTTTCGAGGCCCCCCCAAAAAAAACTGGGGGTGCTCAGAGCCCCACAAATCCCCCCCCCCTTAAAGCCCTGCCGGTCCTGCTCTGCTATAAGTTATGACCCTAGCTCCTTGCATTGAAATGCCCTGCTGAGGTGACATCGTGGCATATATATATTCGCAGTGCCCACGCTACATCCTCTTAGGTGTAAATTTGTAAGTATTAAATAGCCTAACAGGGCCCGTCTAAACCATGATCTGGGATTACCTGGGGACTCACTGATTTAGTATGGCATGGATGTATGACAATGTAGTTTTAGAGACTGGCAGTGACTGAGAATCGTCACTGCATTTTACTGTCGGTAAATCTTTGGAGGGGG
Organism: Lissotriton helveticus; assembly: GCF_964261635.1. Classification (NCBI taxonomy): domain Eukaryota; kingdom Metazoa; phylum Chordata; class Amphibia; order Caudata; family Salamandridae; genus Lissotriton; species Lissotriton helveticus. The sequence goes on along the minus strand of NC_136070.1, from coordinate 904,476,786 downwards.
TGGAGGTTCTCTTGCTATTCCCCCAATTGCACTGGCTGATTGAGAACTCCTACCGATTTTCTACTTATGTCATGCTTGACATCGCTGATGTAAATGACGCATTATACGTATGTAACGATTAAGCGATGGATGTGCCGTAACTGCCTGTGTTGTTTTTGGTGAAATGAAAAATTGGTTAACACAAAAAAAGGGAGAGGCATCTAGCCAACCACTGCTAAGCCCCAGGCTTTCAGAAGCTGATTCCACAGCAACACTCTTAGTTAATATTCCACTGACTGAGATGTATACCAGCTACAAGAGGGGCAGTTTACACCTTCTGTATGCAGTAGTGTTTGAACTCATTTGAACTGATGCTCAATTGGGTAATACCGCACTCAATAATCTATTTTTGCACAGCTCTCACTCAATACCCCCGGATTAAAATCTTACTTCTTGTTATACTGTGTTAAATAGTATGTAACTCAAAATTAGTATGTACCTACTGTTACAAGTAAGCAACTTTTTCTTATCTAGACTCAAGTGTCTAGATAAGACAAGCATTGGAAATGCAATAGGTCTCGCAATAGAATAGTTAGACATTTTTCTTTTTGCAAATGGAAGAGTGGCGTTGCGTGGATGAGTAGCGTTGCGTGGATGAGTGGCGTTGCGTGGATGAGTGGCGTTGCGTGGATGAGTGGCGTTGCGTGGATGAGTGGCGTGTGTGAGTGGCGTTGCGTGTGTGAGTGGCGTTGCGTGTGTGAGTGGCGTAGCGTGTGTGAGTGGCGTAGCGTGTGTGAGTGGCGTAGCGTGTGTGAGTGGCGTTGCGTGTGTGAGTGGCGTTGCGTGTGTGAGTGGCGTTGCGTGTGTGAGTGGCGTTGCGTGTGTGAGTGGCGTTGCGTGGATGAGTGGGGTTGGAATGCAATAAGTATCGCATTAGAAAAGTTGTAGTTATTGGTGAGGGTGAGGGTGATTGAGGGTAAGGGGGTGAGGGTGATTGAGGGTAAGGGGGTGAGGGTGAGGGGTTTAGGGTGAGTGAGGGTGAGGTGTTGAGTGGGGGTGAGTGAGGGTGAGTGAGTGTGAGGGAGGGTGAGTGAGGGAGAGGGGTTGAGGGTGGGTGAGGGGTTGAGGGTGAGAGGGTGAGTGAGGGTAAGGGTGAGGAGTTGAGTGTGAGTGAGGGTGAGGGTGATTGAGTGTGAGGTGTTGAGGGAGGGTGAGGGTGAGTGAGGGTGAGGGTGAGGTGTTGAGGGTGAGTGAGGGTGAGGAGTTGAGGGTGAGGGTTAGTGAGTGTGAGGGGTTGAGTGTGAGTGTGGGTGAGGGTGAGTGAGGGTGAGGGGTTGAGGGTGAGTGAGGGTGAGGGTGAGGCTGAGAGGTTGAGGGTAAGTGAGGGTGAGTGATGGTGAGGGTAAGTGAGGGTGAGTGAGAGTGAGTGTGAGTGTGGGGTTGAGGGTGAACGGTTGAGGGTGAGTGAGGGTGAGGGTGAAGTGTTGAGGGTGAGTGAGGGTGAGGGGTTGAGAGTGAGTGAGGGTGAGGGGTTGAGGGTGAGTGAGGGTGAGGGTGAGGGTGAGTGAGGGTGAGTGAGGGTGAGTGAGGGTGAGTGAGGGTGAGTGAGGGTGAGTGAGGGTGAGTGAGGGTGAGTGAGGGTGAGTGAGGGTGAGGGGTTGAGGGTGAGTGAGGGTGAAGGGTTGAGAGTGATTGAGGATGAGGATTTGAGGGTGAGTGAGGGGTTGAGGCTGAGTGAGGGTGAGGGTGATTGAGGGTAAGGGTTTGAGGCTGAGTGAGGGTGAGGGTGAGGGGTTGAGTGAGGGTGAGGGTGATTGAGGGTGAGTGAGGGTGAGTGAGAGTGAGTGAGGGTGTGTGAGGGTGAGGGCTTGAGGGTGAGTGAGGGTGAGGGTGAGTGAGGGTGAGTGAGTGTGAATGAGGGTGAGTGAGGGTGAGTGAGGGTGAGTGAGGGTGAGGGTGATTGAGGGTGAGTGAGGGTGAGTGAGGGTGAGGGTGAGTGAGGGTGATTGAGGGTGAGTGAGTGTGAGTGAGTGTGAGGGAGGGTGAGTGAGGGAGAGGTGTTGAGGGTGGGTGAGGGGTTGAGGGTGAGAGGGTGAGTGAGGGTGAGGGTGAAGAGTTGAGTGTGAGTGAGGGTGAGGGTGATTGAGTGTGAGGTGTTGAGGGAGGGTGAGGGTGAGTGAGGGTGAGGGTGAGGTGTTGAGGGTGAGTGAGGGTGAGGAGTTGAGGGTGAGGGTTAGTGAGTGTGAGGGGTTGAGTGTGAGTGTGGGTGAGGGTGAGTGAGGGTGAGGGGTTGAGGGTGAGTGAGGGTGAGGGTGAGGCTGAGAGGTTGAGGGTAAGTGAGGGTGAGTGATGGTGAGGCAGAGGGGGTGAGGGTAAGTGAGGGTGAGTGAGAGTGAGGGTGAGTGAGGGGTTGAGGGTGAACGGTTGAGGGTGAGTGAGGGTGAGGGTGAAGTGTTGAGGGTGAGTGAGGGTGAGGGGTTGAGAGTGAGTGAGGGTGAGGCATTGAGGGTGAGTGAGGGTGAGGGTGAGGGTGAGTGAGGGTGAGTGAGGGTGAGTGAGGGTGAGTGAGGGTGAGTGAGGGTGAGTGAGGGTGAGTGAGGGTGAGTGAGGGTGAGGGGTTGAGGGTGAGTGAGGGTGAAGGGTTGAGAGTGATTGAGGATGAGGATTTGAGGGTGAGTGAGGGGTTGAGGCTGAGTGAGGGTGAGGGTGATTGAGGGTAAGGGTTTGAGGCTGAGTGAGGGTGAGGGTGAGGGGTTGAGTGTGAGTGAGGGTGAGGGTGATTGAGGGTGAGGTGTTGAGGGTGAGTGAGGGTGAGTGAGAGTGAGTGAGGGTGTGTGAGGGTGAGGGCTTGAGGGTGAGTGAGGGTGAGGGTGAGTGAGGGTGAGTGAGTGTGAATGAGGGTGAGTGAGTGTGAGTGAGGGTGAGTGAGGGTGATTGAGGGTGAGTGAGGGTGAGGGTGATTGAGGGTGAGTGAGGGTGAGTGAGGGTGAGGGTGAGTGAGGGTAAGTGAGGGTGAGGGTGAGTGAGGGTGATTGAGGGTGAGTGAGGGTGAGTGAGTGTGAGGGAGGGTGAGTGAGGGAGAGGGGTTGAGGGTGGGTGAGGGAAATGCAATAGGTCTCGCAATAGAATAGTTAGACATTTTTCTTTTTGCAAATGGAAGAGTGGCGTTGCGTGGATGAGTGGCGTTGCGTGGATGAGTGGCGTTGCGTGGATGAGTGGCGTTTCGTGGATGAGTGGCGTTGCGTGGATGAGTGGCGTGTGTGAGTGGCGTTGCGTGTGTGAGTGGCGTTGCGTGTGTGAGTGGCGTAGCGTGTGTGAGTGGCGTAGCGTGTGTGAGTGGCGTTGCGTGTGTGAGTGGCGTTGCGTGTGTGAGTGGCGTTGCGTGTGTGAGTGGCGTTGCGTGTGTGAGTGGCGTTGCGTGGATGAGTGGGGTTGGAATGCAATAAGTATCGCATTAGAAAAGTTGTAGTTATTGGTGAGGGTGAGGGTGATTGAGGGTAAGGGGGTGAGGGTGATTGAGGGTAAGGGGGTGAGGGTGAGGGGTTTAGGGTGAGTGAGGGTGAGGTGTTGAGTGGGGGTGAGTGAGGGTGAGTGAGTGTGAGGGAGGGTGAGTGAGGGAGAGGGGTTGAGGGTGGGTGAGGGGTTGAGGGTGAGAGGGTGAGTGAGGGTAAGGGTGAGGAGTTGAGTGTGAGTGAGGGTGAGGGTGATTGAGTGTGAGGTGTTGAGGGAGGGTGAGGGTGAGTGAGGGTGAGGGTGAGGTGTTGAGGGTGAGTGAGGGTGAGGAGTTGAGAGTGAGGGTTAGTGAGTGTGAGGGGTTGAGTGTGAGTGTGGGTGAGGGTGAGTGAGGGTGAGGGGTTGAGGGTGAGTGAGGGTGAGGGTGAGGCTGAGAGGTTGAGGGTGAGTGATGGTGAGGCAGAGGGGGTGAGGGTAAGTGAGGGTGAGTGAGAGTGAGGGTGAGTGAGGGGTTGAGGGTGAACGGTTGAGGGTGAGTGAGGGTGAGGGTGAAGTGTTGAGGGTGAGTGAGGGTGAGGGGTTGAGAGTGAGTGAGGGTGAGGCGTTGAGGGTGAGTGAGGGTGAGGGTGAGGGTGATTGAGGGTGAGTGAGGGTGAGTGAGGGTGAGGGTGAGTGAGGGTACGTGAGGGTGAGGGTGAGTGAGGGTGATTGAGGGTGAGTGAGGGTGAGTGATGGTGATGTGTTGAGGGTGATAGAGAGTTATAGAGGGTGAGGGGTTGATGTTGAAAAAAAATTTTGTTAATAAAATGTCTGACGGAAATCGCCACCTTAACGCTACCTACATTTACCAGGTTAGCGTTCTAGTTTATTTTTTTCTTTTCCCTACCGTTACGTTTTATTTTTGATGGACATTTTTTTTAGCCAATCGGAGCGCGACGTTTTTGACGTCGCGTTCCGATTAGCATACGTAATCGGTGGAATTCTCCAGAACATGGAGAATAGCCGGATGCGGAAGGCGTGTTCCTGTACGTGTGCTGTTGGTGCGTCGTATGATAGGTAAGAGATTCCCTCGACGTGTTTTTTTAATATAATGTAAAGTAGTATTGATAGTATGCATAAAATAGTTAATAATTACGAGTGTATTTATATAAATAGTGACATATTTTGTTAGCGATTGTAATTATTTTAGTTATTTATGTAATTTATATGTAATTAAGTGTTTTATTTACTACATATAGTATATTTAAGTTAACGAATGAATAGGAGTGTATTTTTAATAATGTTGACATTGTATTTTTTTGTTTGTAATATTTCGAAATGATTATTATGTCGTGTAATTAAAGTCTTGTTTTTATTATTCGATATGTAATGTATTTATTTTCTTAAAGTGTTATGTAATGTATTATTAGCAGTTGTTTGTAATTTGACGTACAAGAGCTGTTCATTGAGTTTCTAAGTACTCTTTTCGCCATGAATATTGTACACTTAAAATGTATTAATTGTATTACGATTTCTTTTGTGAAGCTAAGAGACATATGTAATGTTTATTGATGATGTTTGCGCTGAATCCAAGTTGCGTAATATGTTTTTAATATTTGATGTAATTCCGTGTGATGAACTGCTATTGTTATATGCCTACGGCTTTTTGTGTAACTCATGACAATTGTGTTTAATCCGTCCGATTTACGGGATGAATAGTGCTTGTTTATTACCCAAGTTAAAAATAGGCTGTTTTACTTTTGTGTTTGTACATCCTAGTCCTCGCATCCTGACTGATATTTCTTCGTTCTTTTGTTGGTGTTATTTTGTCCGAATAATTGTTGGTTTGGTGACCTGAAGCTTGATAAACATCATTGCGCGTATTTTTACTTTGGTTGTTATTTTCTAGGATGTCTTTCTGTTGCGTATCTTGAGTGTGTATTTGTAGGGTGAATTAGGCTGTTAGTTTATTAGGGTGAATTAGGACTCAGGATTTCTATCTTGGAGTTAGAGTGTGGATTAGGATAGTTTATTTCTATTATTCCTTTTGTTGTTGTATGTGTGTGTGTGTGAGGGTGAGTGAGGGTGTGTGAAGCTGAGGGTGTGTGACGGTGTGTGAGGGAAGCTTGCACTGCTGCTGTCGGTGCTGTACCTGTTCCATGTGTAAGGGAAGCTTGCACTGCTGTTGCCTGTGCTGTACCTGCTCCGTGTGTGAGGGAAGCTTGCACTGCTGCCGCCTGTGCTGTACCTGATCTATGTGTGAGGGAAGCTTGCACTGCTGCCGCCTGTGCTGTACCTGATCTATGTGTGAGGGAAGCTTGCACTGCTGCTGCCTGTGCTGTACCTGATCTATGTCTGAGGGAAGCTTGCACTGCTGCTGTCGGTGCTGTACCCTGTTCCATGTGTAAGGGAAGCTTGCACTGCTGCCGCCTGTGCTGTACCTGATGTATGTGTGAGGGAAGCTTGCACTGCTGCCGCCTGTGCTGTACCTGATCTATGTGTGAGGGAAGCTTGCACTGCTGCCGCCTGTGCTGTACCTGATCTATGTCTGAGGGAAGCTTGCACTGCTGCTGTCGGTGGTGTACCTGTTCCATGTGTAAGGGAAGCTTGCACTGCTGCCGCCTGTGCTGTACCTGATGTATGTGTGATGGAAGCTTGCACTGCTGCCGCCTGTGCTGTACCTGCTCTATGTGTGAGGGAAGGTTGCACTGCTGCTGTGGGTGCTGTACCTGTTCCATGTGTAAGGGAAGCTTGCACTGCTGTTGCCTGTGCTGTACCTGCTCCGTGTTTGAGGGAAGCTTGCATTGCTGTTGCCTGTGCTGTACCTGCTCCGTGTATTTGTAGGGTGAATTAGGCTGTTAGTTTATTAGGGTGAATTAGGACTCAGGATTTCTATCTTGGAGTTAGAGTGTGGATTAGGATAGTTTATTTCTATTATTCCTTTTGTTGTTGTATGTGTGTGTGTGTGAGGGTGAGTGAGGGTGTGTGAAGCTGAGGGTGTGTGACGGTGTGTGAGGGAAGCTTGCACTGCTGCTGTCGGTGCTGTACCTGTTCCATGTGTAAGGGAAGCTTGCACTGCTGTTGCCTGTGCTGTACCTGCTCCGTGTGTGAGGGAAGCTTGCACTGCTGCCGCCTGTGCTGTACCTGATCTATGTGTGAGGGAAGCTTGCACTGCTGCCGCCTGTGCTGTACCTGATCTATGTGTGAGGGAAGCTTGCACTGCTGCCGCCTGTGCTGTACCTGATCTATGTCTGAGGGAAGCTTGCACTGCTGCTGTCGGTGCTGTACCTGTTCCATGTGTAAGGGAAGCTTGCACTGCTGCCGCCTGTGCTGTACCTGATGTATGTGTGAGGGAAGCTTGCACTGCTGCCGCCTGTGCTGTACCTGATCTATGTGTGAGGGAAGGTTGCACTGTTGCTGCCTGTGCTGTACCTGCTCTGTGTGTGAGGGAAGCTTGCACTGTTGCTGCCTGTGCTGTACCTGCTCCGTGTTTGAGGGAAGCTTGCATTGCTGTTGCCTGTGCTGTACCTGCTCCGTGTGTGATGGAAGCTTGCACTGTTGCTGCCTGTGCTGTACCTGCTCTGTGTGTGAGGGAAGCTTGGACTGTTGCTGCCTGTGCCTCACCAAGATTTGTCTAAGTAAATGGAGAGGGGGGAGAGAGTTGGAAGAGAGAGTGAAAGAGGCAGAAACGTGTAGAGGAATAGAAAGAGAGAAGGGATCTGTAACCTGAGAGATGTGGCATAACAGAACGCTCGCTAGTGCGGGCACTGCTGCTCGGGGTATCGGCGCGATTTGTGTAAGTGGGTGACTGAAGCAGAGTGGGTGAATATATATGTCTGATGATAGTGGATGTCTGATGATTGCATGTCTGCTGGGGTGCAGGGTCAGTACAAGTCAAGCTGTAAGTTGGTGTGTGTCAGAACTGGTTGCCTCGGGGCCAACTAAGTCTGTTGCGAGGAGTGGGGGGCAGCCTTTGATGTGCGAGAGAGCTGCCGTGAAAGGCATGTAATTAGGGGGGAGGAGAAGTGGCGCTGGGGTGAATGGAGGGAAGGCAGAGAAGGGGAGGGGGGATGAATGTGACCCGGCGGGCAGGGAAGGGGGTGAGCAGGGAGAGCGGCATGAAGGTGTGAAAGCAGCAGGGGCATGTAGTGCGGCTAAGATAACTGAGACGGCGGGCAGGGGAGGGGGTGAGCGGGGAGAGCGGCATGAGGGTGTGAAAGCAGCAGGGGCCTGGAGTGGGGCTAAGATAACTGAGACGGCGGGCAGGGGAGGGGGTGAGCTGGGAGAGCGGCATGAGGGTGTGAAAGCAGCAGGGGCCTGGAGTGGGGCTAAGATACCTGAAGCCACTCGACACGGCAGGCAGGGGAGGGGGCGTAGCGGGGGTGTGGGAGGAGTGCGGCTGAGGGATGTTAGCGCTGAATCCAACTTGCGTAATATGTTTTCTATATTTGATGTAAATCCGTGTGATGAACTGCTATTGTTATATGCCTACGGCTTTGTGTGTAACTCGTGACAATTGTGTTTAATCCGTCTCATTTACCGGATGAATAGTGCTTGTTTATTACCCAAGTTAAAAATAGGCTGTTTTACTTTTGTGTTTGTACATCCTCGTCCTCGCATCCTGACCGAGATTTCTTCGTTCTTTTGTTGGTGTTCTGTTGTCCTAATAATTGTTAGTTTGGTGACCTGAAGCTTGAAAAACATCATTGCGCGTATTTTTACTTTGGTTGTTATTTTCTAGGATGTCTTTCTGTTGCGTATCTTGAGGGTGTATTTGTAGGGTGAATTAGGACTCAGGATTTCAATCCAGGAGTTAGAGTGTGGATTAGGATAGTTTATTTCTATTCTTCTTTTTGTTGTTGTATGTGTGTGTGTGTGTGTGTGTGAGGGTGAGTGAGGGTGTGTGAAGCTGAGGGTGTGTGACGGTGTGTGAGGGAAGCTTGCACTGCTGCTGTCGGTGGTGTACCTGTTCCATGTGTAAGGGAAGCTTGCACTGCTGTTGCCTGTGCTGTACCTGCTCCATGTTTGAGAGAAGCTTGCATTGCTGTTGCCTGTGCTGTACATGTTCCGTGTGTGATGGAAGCTTGCACTGCTGCCGCCTGTGCTGTACCTGCTCTATGTGTGAGGGAAGGTTGCACTGCTGCTGTGGGTGCTGTACCTGTTCCATGTGTAAGGGAAGCTTGCACTGCTGTTGCCTGTGCTGTACCTGCTCCGTGTTTGAGGGAAGCTTGCATTGCTGTTGCCTGTGCTGTACCTGCTCCGTGTGTGATGGAAGCTTGCACTGTTGCTGCCTGTGCTGTACCTGCTCTGTGTGTGAGGGAAGGTTGCACTGTTGCTGCCTGTGCTGTACCTGTTCCGTGTGTGAGGAAGCTTGCAATGCTGCTGCCTGTGCTGTACCTGCTCCATGTGTAAGGGAAGCTTGCACTGCTGTTGCCTGTGCTGTACCTGCTCCGTGTTTGAGAGAAGCTTGCATTGCTGTTGCCTGTGCTGTACATGTTCCGTGTGTGATGGAAGCTTGCACTGCTGCCGCCTGTGCTGTACCTGCTCTATGTGTGAGGGAAGGTTGCACTTCTGCTGTGGGTGCTGTACCTGATCTATGTGTGAGGGAAGCTTGCACTGCTGCTGCCTGTGCTGTACCTGATCTGTGTGTGAGGGAAGCTTGCACTGCTGCTGTCGGTGCTGTACCTGTTCCATGTGTAAGGGAAGCTTGCACTGCTGTTGGCTGTGCTGTACCTGCTCCGTGTGTGAGGGAAGCTTGCACTGCTGCCGCCTGTGCTGTACCTGATCTATGTGTGAGGGAAGCTTGCACTGCTGCTGTCGGTGCTGTACCTGTTCCATGTGTAAGGGAAGCTTGCACTGCTGTTGCCTGTGCTGTACCTGCTCCGTGTTTGAGTGAAGCTTGCATTGCCGTTGCCTGTGCTATACCTGCTCCGTGTGTGATGGAAGCTTGCACTGCTGCTGTCGGTGCTGTACCTGTTCCATGTGTAAGGGAAGCTTGCACTGCTGCCGCCTGTGCTGTACCTGATCTATGTGTGAGGGAAGCTTGCACTGCTGCTGCCTGTGCTGTACCTGATCTGTGTGTGAGGGAAGCTTGCACTGCTGCTGTCGGTGCTGTACCTGTTCCATGTGTAAGGGAAGCTTGCACTGCTGTTGGCTGTGCTGTACCTGCTCCATGTGTGAGGGAAGCTTGCACTGCTGCCGCCTGTGCTGTACCTGATCTATGTGTGAGGGAAGCTTGCACTGCTGCTGTCGGTGCTGTACCTGTTCCATGTGTAAGGGAAGCTTGCACTGCTGTTGGCTGTGCTGTACCTGCTCCGTGTTTGAGTGAAGCTTGCATTGCCGTTGCCTGTGCTGTACCTGCTCCGTGTGTGATGGAAGCTTGCACTGCTGCCGCCTGTGCTGTACCTGATCTATGTGTGAGGGAAGCTTGCACTGCTGCTGTCGGTGCTGTACCTGTTCCATGTGTAAGGGAAGCTTGCACTGCTGTTGCCTGTGCTGTACCTGCTCCGTGTTTGAGTGAAGCTTGCATTGCCGTTGCCTGTGCTATACCTGCTCCGTGTGTGATGGAAGCTTGCACTGCTGCTGTCGGTGCTGTACCTGTTGCATGTGTAAGGGAAGCTTGCACTGCTGCCGCCTGTGCTGTACCTGATCTATGTGTGAGGGAAGCTTGCACTGCTGCTGCCTGTGCTGTACCTGCTCTGTGTGTGAGGGAAGCTTGCACTGCTGCCGCCTGTGCTGTACCTGATCTATGTGTGAGGGAAGATTGCACTGCTGCTGTCGGTGCTGTACATGTTCCATGTGTAAGGGAAGGTTGCACTGCTGTTGCCTGTGCTGTACCTGCTCCGTGTTTGAGTGAAGCTTGCATTGCCGTTGCCTGTGCTGTACCAGCTCCGTGTGTGATGGAAGATTGCGAGATCTGGCATAACGGAAGGATTGGTAGTGCTTGCACCGCTGCTTGGGGTATCTGCGAGATTTGTGTAAGTAAATGGAGAGGGGGGTGAGAGTTGGAAGAGAGAGTGAAACAGGCAGAAACGTGGAGAGTTAAAAGAAAGAGGGAATGAATCTAAGCTGCGAGATGTGGCATAACAGAAGGATTGGTAGTGCGTGCACCGCTGCTTGGGGTATCTGCGAGATTTGTGTAAGTAAATGGAGAGGGGGGTGAGAGTTGGAAGAGAGAGTGAAACAGGCAGAAACGTGGAGAGTTAAAAGAAAGAGCGAAGGAATCTAAGCTGCGAGATGTGGCATAACAGAAGGATTGGTAGTGCGTGCACCGCTGCTTGGGGTATCTGCGAGATTTGTGTAAGTAAATGGAGAGGGGGGTGAGAGTTGGAAGAGAGAGTGAAACAGGCAGAAACGTGGAGAGTTAAAAGAAAGAGGGAATGAATCTAAGCTGCGAGATGTGGCATAACAGAAGGATTGGTAGTGCGTGCACCGCTGCTTGGGGTATCTGCGAGATTTGTGTAAGTAAATGGAGAGGGGGGTGAGAGTTGGAAGAGAGAGTGAAACAGGCAGAAACGTGGAGAGTTAAAAGAAAGAGCGAAGGAATCTAAGCTGCGAGATGTGGCATAACAGAAGGATTGGTAGTGCGTGCACCGCTGCTTGGGGTATCTGCGAGATTTGTGTAAGTAAATGGAGAGGGGGGTGAGAGTTGGAAGAGAGAGTGAAACAGGCAGAAACGTGGAGAGTTAAAAGAAAGAGGGAATGAATCTAAGCTGCGAGATGTGGCATAACAGAAGGATTGGTAGTGCGTGCACCGCTGCTTGGGGTATCTGCGAGATTTGTGTAAGTAAATGGAGAGGGGGGTGAGAGTTGGAAGAGAGAGTGAAACAGGCAGAAACGTGGAGAGTTAAAAGAAAGAGCGAAGGAATCTAAGCTGCGAGATGTGGCATAACAGAAGGATTGGTAGTGCGTGCACCGCTGCTTGGGGTATCTGCGAGATTTGTGTAAGTAAATGGAGAGGGGGGTGAGAGTTGGAAGAGAGAGTGAAACAGGCAGAAACGTGGAGAGTTAAAAGAAAGAGGGAATGAATCTAAGCTGGGAGATGTGGCATAACAGAAGGATTGGTAGTGCGTGCACCGCTGCTTGGGGTATCTGCGAGATTTGTGTAAGTAAATGGAGAGGGGGTGAGAGTTGGAAGAGAGAGTGAAACAGGCAGAAACGTGGAGAGTTAAAAGAAAGAGCGAAGGAATCTAAGCTGCGAGATGTGGCATAACAGAAGGATTGGTAGTGCGTGCACCGCTGCTTGGGGTATCTGCGAGATTTGTGTAAGTAAATGGAGAGGGGGGTGAGAGTTGGAAGAGAGAGTGAAACAGGCAGAAACGTGGAGAGTTAAAAGAAAGAGGGAATGAATCTAAGCTGCGAGATGTGGCATAACAGAAGGATTGGTAGTGCGTGCACCGCTGCTTGGGGTATCTGCGAGATTTGTGTAAGTAAATGGAGAGGGGGGTGAGAGTTGGAAGAGAGAGTGAAAAAGGCAGAAACGTGGAGAGTTAAAAGAAAGAGGGAATGAATCTAAGCTGCGAGATGTGGCATAACAGAAGGATTTGTAGTGCGTGCACCGCTGCTTGGGGTACGACAAACAGGAGATGGTGACTAAAGTTTCAACCATGAGGTTGGAAGGCAGTGAAGTGAAATGTGAGGAGGCACCTCTTCAAATTGTAAAACAGACGGAGGGCATTGCTGTGGGGAGGGGGTGTAGGAGAAATGCACATGGCGGGCAGGGGAGGGGGCGGAGCGGGGAGAGCGGCATGTGGGTGTGAAGAAGCCGGGGCCTTTGAAGTGAAGCTAAGCTTCACTTCAAAAGGTGTCGGAGGAATGCGGCTGAGGGAACAGACGGCCATTGCGGCTGAGGGAACTGATGTGCACGAGCTTTTAAGCTCAATGCACATGCGCATTGAGCTTAAAAGTCACGGGCACTGCAAGGAATCGCCAGGATTCCTTGCTTCTTAGTTAAAGCTTGTTTAAGCCGCAATAGGCTCGCAAGCTCGATGCGCATGCGCATCGACAGGCGAGACCTAAAAAAGTTGCTTACTTGTAACACTAGTTTTCCAATCTGGTTTTCTTCCTCTTAGAGTTAAGCGATTATGAATTTCCTCAATGCCCCTAGGGTTCAAACTAGTTTACTTCCACATGACAAGTTTGAAAGCGATTACAACTAGGAAAACTAGACAGGATAAAAGAGATTTAATTTTACATTCATAAGGTGCAAATATGAAGGAGGAAAATCCGTCAGCAATATGGAAATGTTCCATTCCTCAATTTTGGGTAAGGGCCCAATTATCAAAGTTTGGCAGGTCAGGCTTGGCAGGCACATAGGCCTGAAAACCCACAAACTACCAAGTTTGTGTCTAGTTATAATTTATTTTCAGGTATTTTTCACCAAGCACCACATGTAAATCTACTTTTATCCAACACAGGGCAAAAGGCCTTTCATGGCAGAGAATGGAAACGGTCAACTCCATACTAAGAGGTGTGGGAACGAGGCCTTTCTGCACAGAGAAAAAAGAAGTTTAAGGTGCAAATGCACATTTTTGTGTCTATGCATGCAAAATACCTCCAGCTTGTGAAAATTCTGAAAGCTTACATTTTTCACATTGAGTGGGAAATCTACAATTAACTTGGGGCTCCTTTACTACTCTTATAAGTGTTTATGAAGCCCTTAAAAGCCAAATATCTACTCCAAATTTAGGAGTAGCCCTTAGGGAATAGAGTTCAGACCCTTCACAGATGGCTTTGTAAATCTTCCCAATCCAGGCAAATATATTTCATAAATAGACTAGGATGAGCTGACTTCATCCAGGACTAAAAGAATGGGTTACTGGAAGCAATCTTTCCACCTGGGTGTTTATATTTGTTAAATCCTGAAAGATGACTTGACTCAGCAAGGCTAATGTTGGATTAAACATTATTCACCAAATAAACATTAAAGCGTATTGGTGCAGCTGCCAAAAATCAATGGATGTCCATCAACCCAACTCTCATTTAGCAGTGCAGGAACTGTCATATTTCTGACAATGGAGGAGACTCAGACGGCTTCATCTTTGGAAATTCATTCACTGCGTCCAGCCGATGCACAGATACTGGCACTTCTTGTAGTATCTGATGGCCCAACCTATGTAGGGGAAGGCTTTAGAACCATGTCCACGGCGCTTTGTCTCACTGAGGATTGCCATGGACAACATGGCGGTGGCCGGCAAGAAAACTCCAAGAGAATCATGATAATAATTTTTTTGTTTTTTCAAAAATAATCACCTCACTTTGTGGATTTAAAAAAACCAAAAAAAAGTTGACCTGTAAGTGACACAGCCCTGGCATGCAGGTCTGGCTGCAATGCACAATTTTATTGAAAATGTTCTTTGCCATTACAGTAAAAAAAACCTCAAGATATGGTGGGCAGGCTGCGACTAGGGTGGACTTCAGTCGCGGCCAGCATTAATCGCGGGTGGTGGGGTCGTGTGGGGAGGGGGGGTTAATATAATAATAAATAAAAAACGTACCTGTCCGCCGGCCAGGTCCCGCATTTTCTCGACTCCTGCTCTCCTGCCTCCGGCAGGAGCAGGAAGTAGGCAGCCTCCCTCCCCTCCCCTAAGCCAATCACAGCGCTACTATGGCAGCGTTGTGATTGGTGGTCACGCTGCCCAGCCAGGGGCTTATGGGAAGGCCATGTCCTCCATGCAGGCTGCAATTTAGCCTGCATGGAGAAAGGGCAGAGTGCGCATGACTGGTTTGGGAGGCTCCAGAGGGCCGACCACAGTCTTTGCGCCCTCAGAAGTGGGCACATCACTCCTCCCCTGCTCACAGAGCAGACCTGCCCACTCTCAACTAAACATAAAATGGTAATAACAGGATGTTATTACCATTTTATGTTTCTGCTTCTCGCACTGCGAGAAAGCAGCGGGGCGATGCCCCTCCGCCCTAGTGGAGGATCCAAGAGCCAAGTGAGTCCACTAGCAATTTATTCACTTCGGTCGGACCTAAGGTCCAAAGTAAAACATTTTCCACAGAATCAGAAATTCTCTGCCAGAAATCCAGTTATTTCTGAAAATCTTCTGCTCAGTCAATATTTCCAGAGGAGCAAGTGAGGTTTAGGGGCAGAAAAAGAGGAGTGCTGTAGGAGTCAGGGAAAGTATTTGGAAAAGCCCGCCAACATAGGAAATTTCGGCCTGATTTAGACTTTAACGGATTGGATATTCTTTCACAAATGTGACAGTTATTCATCTACCATATTACATGTGCCTTATATCCACTTGTATTAGGTCGGACAGGATATTCATCCCATCTGTGATGGAGCCATCACCAAACTTTGACATATCCTTTGTCTTTTCCCACACCGAGAACACACGGAAATGTACACCTGTAAAAAGAAAGAAAAGGTACATGGAGCTTGAAACACCCCTCACTTTTAATGGGGTGCAAGAAAACTGTTTATGTAATAAGAAACATAATTTGCCAGGCACCACATCCATATAGAAAAAAAAACAACTTTAAATAATTGCAAAATGTCTTAAACCTCAATCTGCATATTGTCCAACCTGGGATAATCTAACTTGCAAAGGGTGATGAGTGGCGTTCTCCAGCATGTCTAAGAAAGGCGTAGACTTCCAGGATTTAACCTTGATACTTTGGGTCTAAGTTACAAGACCCCTGTCCTGCCGGAGCTTATCTATGAGGCCATGCAAATCCACTATGCATGGCTTTGGATGGCTTCATAGATATGGAGTAAGGCAAGGCGCACAAATCGGTGCTTTACCTTATTCTGCGCTTAGGAGGCATACCATGAACGTTGCGGTGGGCATTCCCACAAAATACCTATGGATCTCGACGTTGCCCTAGATTTTCAAGATCATGTCAACCTGGGGAAGCACTGTGTGGCATATTTATGAGCCCCTTGCACTGCCGATGCATCACTTGTGACACACCTGTGGTGCATTTTGCTGTCCCTTACTTATAAGGACACGGAAAGCCACTGGCTTTATATGTCCTTGTAAATTCGGCCCCTTCTCATGCAGCACTTATCGTGCAAGGGGTTTTCCATGGGTGTTGCTGTGGGTGTTCTCAAGGAACAACCAAAGGGGATGATGGACGGAGCGTTTGAGCAAATCAAACACTCACCCCCAGTCAACTGATCTGGGTTTAATCCATCACCGTTCTTTAGCTCACTCCGCCACCCCAGTTCAGACATGGCTATATGCAAATCAGTCTGACCCTTTGCCTCATGGGAACAGTCCATCCCGAACTGCCAAGCCATGTCTTCCCTGGACCGGAATCAAGCTTCCCAGGACCGGTTTCTGGCATTACAGCCGTCTTCAGCCGGGCTTGCTTGATTCTCAAGGAACACCCATGGATTCTGCCACATTCCCAGATTTACAACCTTTCGCAAACCTGGAAATGCGTCAGAAACCTACGCCTCCCCAGGGGAGGAGCAACAAGGGGAAATGTTTTCATTTATCTGGGTTTTTTCCTCTTTATATGCGTGCTAGATTCAGCAGCACACATAGAAAGAGGAAAACACCTCTCCTGATTACTTTGGTGCAGGAAAGTGTCCCTTCCTGCACAAAAACAATCATCCCCACAATCGAGGCACCCTTGCAAGGGTACCTGCATCAGCGCATGGCAGCTGATTGTGCGACAGCGCCGGGGAGAGCACAGGGATCTGTCATATCGTTGTAGATATGACGCATCCCTGTGCCTTGAAAGTGACTCAGTGCTGCGCATCAACAGGGCTAGTGGCATCTCGCTGCAGTACTTTCTCGTAAATGGGCCCAAAATCCTTACACCTCCCGAGGTGAGGCGTAACAAGGAGAAATCTTTATTTCTCCTCGTTATTTCCACTTTAGCCCACATAGAAAGAGGAAAACACATCTAAGGATTATTTCTGTGCAGAAGGGTGCCCTTCCTGCACAAAAACAATCCTGCTGACAACACAAGCCTGCTTTGGTGCTAGGCTGCCCGTCTCCAACCCAGGGAAATAGGACAGGGATGCATTGTTGTGCATAAATATGGTACATTCCTGCCCTTTCAATTTGGTGTAGGGCAGCCAGTGCTTAATTTGAGGTGGTGGTTTATGTCAGCAACAGCACTAAATCATTAACTCCCTCACTTGAGCACCAGTTAAGGACACATTCACTTTTGATAGGCACAGGAAGATTAAGTGATTTGCAGAGAATCACAGGATGTTGAGCTAATGTTGAGACTCGAACCAGGCTCTCTAGCTCCGAGGTCGGCAGGTCTGGCCATTATGCCACACCCTCCCCCCACTTGTAGGGTTTCATGGCTTCTGTTTTAGGTGACGCCAACAGGAGGAATAGGCTGGTAGAAGATGCCTCCTGACGAGAGCCCTGGCACTTATTTATTTGACATGCGCTGCCATATGCCAATTCCCTGTAAATAAGCCCCTCTGTGGATAAGGTCAAGCAGTTGCACAAACCTACTCCTGCTGGGACTTTTGACTGCTCTGTGGTTTAGCCCTTAGAGCTATCTTCCCACAGTGCCTCTGAAATCATATTCTAAGTTCAGTCCATGCAGACTGGGGATGGTGGCTCCAGGCGCCCGGTTAAGGACGCGACGTCGAGGGGTGGAAAGTGTTAATAAGGCCTGCTACACACCATGCATGATAACGCAGCGCCGGAACCACCACAGACCGCTGACCGAATAAAACTGCATATCGGGCTCTTCATTAGCAGAGCAGAGCAGGCCGGGCCTGAGTCCTGTTGATAATGGCGGCGGTGGCCGGATTTACTCCTCCATAATGCTCTTCCCCAGCCTTTGTTGCACTTCCCTCCGTGCTTAAAAGACGTTACATTCATCTCCAGGCTCAGGGGACATTTTATCTCCTCCTCGCACTAGCGGGGCCTTGCAGCCAAGGCAGGAAGGGAAAGGTTGCCCTGGCTTCAAGAATAGAAAGAGGTTTTACTTTTTTTCATTTCTAGGCTGCGAGGGGTCCCTCGGAAGTTACAGAGGAAAGAGCACTTACTTAACCGCGGAATGTCCCATTCATTGGTCATCTTTCTGAGCTAACGAAACATGCTTTGGAAAAAGACACCTGGCACAACCATACTACACTGCTCCATTAGACCCTCAGTCCAGCTTCCTCAGGAATAAGATCCTTTCCTTGCCGGTTCTTCATGCTTGGCTGCCTCTTGGTGATATTCTCAGTAGTGGCCTCTGGCCTTCTCGGGCTCCTCTCCTTGTGACTTGTCTCTGTTCAGAGGTATACTGGTCCCTCCCTCTGGGTGCTTTTTGTGTTGGTTCTTGCATTATTTTGCCATTGGCCTTTAAATCAGTCTGTATGTTGGGTCTGTGTGCTGGCTCGTTGTCGTACCTTCTTCCTGGCTTTGTTTGGTCCTGAGTTGAGATCAAGCTTCCTGTTTCAATGGTCAGTGGGCTTGTCCTGTTTGATTCTGCTACCCTAGGCTTGAGGGTTATGGTTGGAACTGGGTTGCTGTACCCTGGTTCTGTGTTGCCTGGTCTGTGGCTTTATGGGATCTCCTCCATTTCTGTTGCTAAGTGAAGGTCAGCTGCTCAAGTTCTAATTGTCTTGTCTAGGCTATGCTTTGCCAGGTGGAGCCCTGGTGGCCTTCCTTTGTGTTGCTTCCTCTCCTTTGTCTCCCACTCTCAGTCGAGATCTGGCCTGTTGATTCGGTTGCTGTGGCCCTTCTTCTTGTCGGTGTTCCTTCCATGCTGTGTCCCTTCTCTCTTCAAGCTTGTTACTTTGCCTGGGGGTTTGTGTGCTTTTTTGGGAACCAGTCGGTAGTTTATTGCTCTGATATATCCAGGGCACAAGTCCTAAAAAAGAAGTTGGGGGACGCTGTCACCGGTAGTGACGTCACGACAGGAAGTGACGTCACGAAAGGTTCCGATTTCCTCATCCCAGAGAGGCCAAAGAGTGAAGTCCAGCTGTTTGGCAGGGGGGACGGGGTCCGCCCAGTAAAATAAGTGGGGGTACGCCGTCCACCCGCATGGTACCCCGACTCGAGCCCTGGATATATCCATATATAGTCAGAGCGAGACTGGGACAATAAATAGGCCCAGGCACCAAAATACAAAATGCCCCCAAATAGTGATCCAGAGAACTAAAAAATGGGCGCACATTTGGAAATCGGGCAGGTTTGAATTTGTAAAGACAGTTGCTTTACAAGGTGTGGGAGACTGAATGCATTTGTGTTTGCTGCAGGTAATGATTTTGGTAATATCCTAACATGTGTATTTGTACAGCGCACGTTCACCCAAAATGGTATCAGCGGGCACGCCAGTGCAGCAGGCCGTTCTGCTGTGCTATTGTGCATCATAAGAAAAGGGCAGGAATGCGCCGTATCTACAAGAAACGGCGCTTTCCTGTTATTCTCCCCTGCACCAGTGCACAAACAGCAGCTGTGTGCCAATGCAAACACCTTTCTGTCTTGTTGCAAGGGAGCATGCATTGCAGGGATCATTGTTTTTGTGCAGGAAGGGACACTTTCCTGCGCAAAAACAATAAGTGATGTCATTTTCCTCTTTCTATGCATGCTGCAGCATTCAGCATGCATAGAAAGAGAAAAAAACGAGGATAAATAAAAGTATTTCCCCTCGTTGTGCCACTCCTATGCCTCCCCTGGGGAGTCGTAGGAATCTACCACACTCCCAGGTTTACGATTCCTCGTAAATCTGGGAATGCTTCAGATTCCATGGGTGTTAAGAGGGAACATCCGCAGCAACACCCATGGAATGGCCTTTTCACTCAGTGTTATGCATGAAAGGAGCACATGTTTACAAGGCAATGAAAAGCCAGGTAAAGTGGTTCTGCATGGCCTTGTAAATATGCTGCGGGACTATGCGCCACCGGAGCGTCAAAAAAGGGACACTCTGGCATCGCAAAAGTACCTCTAGGGATTGTAAACGAGGCCCCAGATGTTTATTGTTATCCAACTCAATGGTACCCATTTTATCAACCTCAGAAGTATGAAAGGCTGAGTAGACCTGCTGGGATTTGAAACTCTGATCATGAGATCAAACAGAGGCCCCTATAGTGGATGCATTAGGCCACTAAGCCACCAGACCAGCTGTTAGGGAGGTCAATAGTAAAAACTACCCTACCAGACCAATAACCAGGTCCAAAAATAGGATGAAGAAGAGTAATCAGCCTCCCATGTTGGGCTTTCATTTCACAAACTAGTTTGTTCTGGGAGTTGGACTCAAAATTCTCATGGTGTGGCTAGTGTTTCATGGACCATAATACAAGCAAGGAAAATGGGCCCCCTGTCCAGTTCCCAAAAACCAACGCAACCCAGGGAAGTCCTCATCATCACACCTGCAGAAGACCCAAAATGATGTAGAAGATGAGATGGCACATAAGTCCACCACAAAGCAAAAGACTAAGAGCCACTTGCAGAATCAGAACCTGTACCACTAAAACCAGCTACTTCTGGCCTTTTGATATGCCACAACCCATCACACTCACCATCACCCTGGAGCAGTTAAGTCTGAGTATGACCGCTGCAGAGTCTAGACAGCCAGCATAAGAATGTATGTGGAGGCTCAGACTGTCTTCAGAAACATAACATCGTATTGGATAAGACACACTCTGCATATACTAAGAGTGTCTGTAGTATGGACAAGGACAGGCAATGTTATCAAAGACACATGCATAAAGCAGTAGCAGGTTGCAAGTTCCAGGTGGAAGGTGGCCAGATCATTTTTCTTTTGGGCAGATCAATTTCCTGGGCGTCGTCTTCATGCTTGAAGAGAAGGACATCTTAGCAGACACTCTGAGCTACACATATGTGTAATAATTGTGGGATTAGGAAAGAAGAATTGCCTGTGGCAACCAGAGAAGGTGTAGGAATGAAGAACCTATCCAAACAAGAATGAAAACCCAATGCAGTGCTTACTGGCTCCACACGGTTCAAAGGCTGTGCCATTTATACCTGAAGATTTGTTATTCATTTTCTCCTTTTTCAATGATATTTTTCTTTTTCTTTTGATTTTAATTTCCTTACATAACTTTTATAATAAGGTCTATAGGCAAGTACAAATGCTAATGATGTCATTTTTAATTTCAGACAGAATACCCTGATCACAGTGTATTGCTTCATGCCACAGGACTCTCTGTATGGTGATATGTTAATGATACTGAGACTTCTAAAGTGCTCTGTTACCCGAGGGTGTCCTGGCGCTGTGCACTGCCTACCTGGATATAGATAAGATGGAACTGTTCATGTAAAAAGCCATTTTTCAATCCCTTCCTGAAGGGGAGGAGCTAGGTTGAGTTTCTAAGGTGAAAAGGCAAGCTGTTCCAGGCCTTTGTAGCACAATGACGAAAGCTCCTACCACCCCAACTGGCTTTTGTAAAGCGAGGATCGATCACTTGTTTTGCTTCCGAGGAGCACAGCGCTCTTCCAGGAACATACCATTGAATCCCATGTTTCAGAAAAGCAGAGCCGTTGCCCATAAGGGCCTTAACCCCTTCCATGCGAGGGTAATTCCCCCGCTGTGCTGGGGTGCGGGGGGCTCGCGTAGCGCCCCCATGCTCATGACGAGCTCAGCTCGTCATGAGGCACGGCGCTTGTGTGCTCATGACGAGCTGAGCTCATCATGAGCCCACCCGTTCCCATGGAACGCTCAGCACAGCAGGGGAATTATCCCCGCATGCGAGCGTTCCACGGCTCATGACGGGCTGAGCTCATCGTGAGCACCGGAGCACCGTGCCTCATGACGAGCTCAGCTCGTCATGAGCATCGATGGTGCTAAAACGATGCAGAGGGCCTTAAATTGTGCGCGTTGTTTGACAGGGAGCCAGTTAAGATCTCTGAGTCGCATCCTCACAGAGACAAACCTGGGTGTAGCTGTTAGCAGCCTGGCTGCCACATTCTATACGATCTGGAGTCTGTTCAGATATCTCTTTTGAATGTTCAAGTAGAGACTGTTACAGTAATTCAGTTGTGACAGAATGAGTACTGTGACTGCTACCTTCAGGCTGTCTTCAGGAAGGAAGAATTTGATTTTCCTCAGAATTCTGAGAATGTAGAAACTGGATGAGACGACCCTGCTAATTTGGTCACCAAAGGAGAGTTTTAAATTAATGATCACCCCCAAGTTCTTAGCTTTCTCCGCAGGGACCGGAAGCGTGCCCATTGCCGGTGGCCACCAGTCTGGCGTCCAGAGGTTAGAGATGTTCCCAAATATGATCACCTCTTATCCATGATAGATGAACTGTTTTTTCCATTTTCGAAATAGGTTAGATAACATCCTTGGTGACTATTGTGGTGTATTAGTAGAATCACATGTGATTTCTTCTCTTCCACAAGCTGTTGATTGTACCCTGCGACTGGTCAGACCACCACATAATTACCTTTGAAATTCCGCTCAGAAAATCTAAATCATCTACACAAGCTATTAAACCCCAAAAGTGGTCTAGGGACACCAGAGGAATTAATATGGAAAATTTAGCGGCACGATGCAATACTGATCTGCAGCCACCCATGAACATGAATGATGTCAGCGACCTCACGCTACACTACAACGAAACAATGTCCAACATTATTGAGGACATAGCCCCGCTAAAACTAAAAAGGGTCTCAGACAAAGACAAAAACCCATGGTTCAATGGTGCATTAAATGAAGAAAGAAGATCACTGAGATTAGCTGAACGTAAATGGCGTCAACACCCCTCTTCACCCCATCTAACATTACTGAGACAATCCAGGAAAGCATATAATAAAAGCATTATTAAATCTAAAAAATAATTCTTCAGAAAAGAACTGGATAACGCAATAAATAGACCAAGGAAACTATTCGATCTACTTAAAGATCAATCAAACAAGGCAGCCAAAATGGCACCAGTCACTACCAAAATTAACTTAAACAGCGAAGACTTCTCGATCTTCTTTGCAAACAAAGCCAACTCATTGGAGAGGGAACTCAAAAAAGCGGCGGAAGACATTGAAGTGGAGAAGGACCGGGAAGATAAGGTGACAGATGAACTAAATGCAGCAGATCCTAAAAACAATGCTAGATGGTCAGATTTTACACAGGTCAGCGAATTAGACATTTCAAAGATCATGACGACATCGAAACCTAACAATCATTACAACGATCCCCTTCCGGCAAAATGCTGGTCCTCAATAAATCACCTGCTAATCCCGGCCTGGTCTGGGATCATCAATGCCTCATTATCTCAAGGTCAAATACCGGCATGCTTAAAAACAGGACAAGTCATCCCACTCCTAAGAAAAACAACTGAGAACCCCTTAGATGCGAACAACTTTAGACCGGTAACCAATATTCCAATGTTGGCGAAAATTCTGGAAAAATGTGTACAACATCAATTGAGCCTACATATCTCGGAATTTAAGCTCCTAAACGACTGCCAATCCGGGTTCCTCCCAAATCACAGTACAGAAACTGCGATTCTGCACATAGTAGATGACGCTTTACTGGCCCTGGACCAGAATGAAACATGCCTCCTAATCTTATTGGACCTGTCGTCAGCTTTTGACATGGTGAACCATGCCTATATACTTGATCGACTGAAAAACAGGATGGGATTGGAGGGTACAGTGCTATCCTGGTTCAGCTCCTTTCTGGAGAATAGATCGCAAAAAGTAATGGTCAACCAAACCTTCTCAAACGCAACTGACAATACTATAGGAGTGCCTCAAGGATCCACGCTATCTCCATCACTCTTCAATCTATACGTAGAACCTCTTACGGAAATACTCCAAAAAGCCAACATTGCTTATCATATCTATGCTGATGACACTCAGCTGTACATTAAGGTGGCGTCGACTGATGATTTAAAGACAATGAATCTTGCTCTAACAAGAACACTTCTATGGCTAACCAAGAACCACCTAAAACTAAATCCTCAAAAAACTGAATTCCTCTTGATTACTCCAAAAAAAAGCAAAATTTTGATTGCTGAATGGTCCAACCTCATCACTGCACTAAAGTGCACTCCAAAGATTGTGGACTCAACTAAATCTCTGGGTATAACTCTGGACAAAAACCTTAATATGTCTGCACATATCAACACAATGGCAAAAAATGCCAGGTTCCACTTAAGCTACTTACGAAAACTAAAACCTTTCCTAAACAAAGCAGACCTCAAAACAGCAGTTCAGGCACTGGTCATCTCAAGGATTGAATACGGATGCACAACACTAGCTTGGCTGCCAAAAATCTCAACAGCACCATTGAAAGCATGTCTTAATGCAGCCACAAGACTCATAGCGGGATCCAGAAAAGTTGACCATATCTCTCCACACTTGAAAGCTCTCAACTGGCTACCGTTTGAAGCACGTATCCAGTTCAAGCTGGCATGCATCACCCACAAAGCAATACATAACAAATCTCCAGTATACCTCGCCAAGAAATTCACACTGTCGGGAGGGTCACGTTCCTCTAGGAGCAATGCGGAATTACTATTGAAACCGGCGCGCTTCTGTAAGAAAAGAACGTATGACCAAGCATTCTCAGGGGCTGCACCGAGAATTTGGAACGCCTCCCCCCGAACTTGAGAAGAATTCCAACCATCGCAAAATTTAAAAAGGAAGCAAAATCTTTTTATATGAGGAAATTTCTCCCTTAATCCTTACAACTGTACTTCTAGTACTTCATTATACAGGGCTGGCAGAATTTTCACACAAGCAGCCATGGTTCTAAGTTTGGAATGTTATATTAGTTTTTATCTTATTTAAGTTCTAAAGACTCTATGGAAATCTATCTGTGAACTTTCGGATATGTTATCTTTCTGTGAACTTTTAACGGTGCTGCCATTTCGGAATTGCTTATATCTCATTCACCAATGGCTAGTAATATGTAAAAATGATGTTTATATTCTACTGTAATGCACTCTGATACCCTATGCAGGGTCATGTTCGCGCTATAGAAAACAATAAAAATAAATAAATAAATAAGAATGGTCTCTTTCCCTAATTTATAAACCATTTCAGATGCCGGTGATCATGACTCAATAAATGCATGATGCATCAAATGTGGCTAACGGTATGAAGTTTACATGCCTTTGTTTACAGAAAGCAGGGTGTCCAGGGACCGATACCAGACCTACTGCAGTGCTGGCATCTGACAACACTTAAGTCTTACTTGCATCAGTGGGTGTTAAGTTATTCTAGGTGTTGGACATCCTGCAAGGGGTTCCCTTTTAGGTCTCTCAGTTTCACCTACTAGAGGCTATCTGGTTTCCATCAAAAATCTTTCTAAACCATGGTCAATTTTTGATGAAATGGGATCTTATGCTCTTTTCCTTTGTGGGATCTTCATGCAGTGGTCAGGGCTCTGCCATCCTATCTTTCTGAACAACTGGGAATTTCCCATAAACTCCTTTCTCATAAGGTGATGATGCTTTTCTCGGTGATGGTCATTGTTGTGTAGTGCTGGGGAAGGTGGGGACATTGGTACATCATTTTTCTTACACCTGTGTTCCTTGCCTTAGGCTTTGGTTTTGGCCACTACTCATAATTTTATTCAAAGGTAATGTCTGACTTTGACATACATCAAACCACTGAGCTTCCTTATTTATGAAGCCATCCATCTTCCTTGGAGGAATAATAGCTCTGCTGTCTTCGCATCAGAAGAGCACAGAGGGATATTGCTGCTTCATGTGGTTTCTGTTCAGACATTTGATCCCCTTTTTTGGTCGAGCCTGGGCAGCGCATGTGACGCTCTGCGAGGCATGCTGTATTCAGGTAGGGACTTGAAGCCCCACCCGTGTTTTTCATTGGCTTGTGTCAATGTCCGCTGTAAACTGTGGCTGTTCATTGGATAGTCGGCTTAGTAGTCCCGCCTTGTCTCAATTTGTAACCTCCCATGGCGACACATCCTGGTACGTATGTTGTTACTTGGCAGGCTTTAATTACAGCCTCTGAGCACTATTTTCTCAAACAGTTTTGGCCTGCCTGCTGTTGCAGGCAGAACATGCTCTTTCCTATGCTTTTTTTTCATAGCATGAACGCATTGGCAATGCAATAGGTCTAGCATTTGCGAGAGTTAGAGCTATTGACTTTGTAAATGACAATGCCTTTTATTTATCTGTTTTAAAAACAACACATAAATAAAAGGCATCGCCATTTACAATACCACTAGCTCAAACTCTCTTAAATGCACAACCTATTGCATTGCACATGCTTGTCATGGTATTTCGTTGAAGTCCAAAGAGAGAGAAACCACCTAGTTCTACTCTTTGCTAGTGGGTTTGACCTTCCTTGGGTGTTGCTATGATTTACACACATCTTCCTGTGAATCTTCCACATTTTAATAAGGGTTACTTTACCAGGGGTATTGCAGTATCATAACTTGACTGCTGAGTAGTCTCCATGTCTGACACCTGGTATACTTTGACTTTGGCCACCTCTGGAGTACTTCTGAATGTTGAGGCATCTGCATGTTGAGACCTCTTCTGACCATTTTAGAAGTATTATTGACAAGTCATCAGGCTGTTATATGTAGTATTACTTTATGAAGTTATGTTTTTTTTCATTGCCACTTCCATTTGGAAGTTCTAATGTAGGAAATACTATGTCTAAACATTTTTATAAAAGCATTCCTCATCTCACCGAAAACTCCCTGATCACGTAATGTGACCACTGCATCTAAGAAAACTCTTCCTCTTAAACAAACTTTCCTCTTATCAAGTATATTTAATTAAAAATGTGTATGTTTTCATTGTGACCACATCTCTTCTCTCCTCCGTTGTACAGGTAGGGGACCGCACCGATACCAGAAGGAGTTGCACACCGATGCCTGTGAGAGTTGCAAGAAAACCCAGGGCATGAGTTATGGGCCAACCCACTATGAAAAAGGCAGAATTTGTCCTGAGACAATCAACTTTATGCATTTGAGAAAAACAATTCTCAGGCTGTATTTATTACACAAAGCATAACCACATTACTAACACTTTGATTTGTATAAAAACCATTGTACATAGTTTTACATTTAAGACTGAAAGAGTTGGAGAGCTGCTATAGATTGGAATCTTCCAACCAACATGGTAGGAGTCATGTTTGGCCACCCCACTAGTTGTTAGAGCACACGCTAGTTGACTTTGGAGCCTGAGTGCAAGCCACATACCATCCAGATATAATCTTTACCAGGTGAACCCATCTCCTCCCTCACACAGAGAGGAGCCAAGGCCAACAAGTCAACTGAGCCCTTAAAATCCATGGCAGAGCCAACTCAAATAGGCCACTCCATGACAGTTCGGGAAATAGGCCTGATCGACAGGGACGTGGCTTGGTTCCCTGGTGCATGCAGCAGCTCCCAACAAACCCAGGGCAGTGAAAAATAGTACCTGGAGGGCCAATGACAATTGCTGTGGCACATGCCCTTGACTCTGCCCCACAGACAGTAGTACTACTGCCTGACTTGAGCAAAGGTTTTAAGCCAAATATAGCTATAGGGGCAGATTTATAATAACTGGCGCATCCCTGCATATCAGCAGGGATGCGCCAGTTATTGTGCGTCACGGCAGACACCTCTTGCGCCACCATGGATGCGCCGCATTTACAATGCAGCGCAGCATGGGATGGGGCAAGTATAGACAGATGCGTGACTCATCTGCTGCCGTAAAGTTGATGCATTGCTGGAGTTGCGTCGCAAACGCGACGCAGCTGCAGCAAGGCTCGGGGTACACCTATGCCTAACATGCTGCGTCAATCCTTACAAGTGCTTCAAGCAAGCGCAGGGTTTTGACGCAGCATGGCCATAAAAGTGACTGAGTGAAATCTTGTAGATTTCACTCAGCCACATTTAGGAGGCGTTCCTGCGCCGGTACGCCCCCCCCCCTGAGCCGGAACGTCCACATGTGGCGCAGGGGTTTACAACGTTACGCTTCTCCCTAGATGCGTCATGTTGTAAATACCATGCAGCATGGCGCTGGCTTTGCGCCACCACTAAAGGGACACAACGGCGGCGCAGATGTGGCGTACGGGGCTTGTAAATCTGCCCCATAGAATTTGCCTGCCTTTTGTTCCAGATGCCAAAGGTATTTTCTAGCTTTGTATCCAAACCTTATTCCATCCCCTTAACAAAATAAAACGGATCATGAAAACATACAAATTGCAGCAAAGCTGGAAGACAATCAATAATAAACAATAATATACCCACTCGCCTCCCCCATTATCAGCAAAGAGATGAGAGGGTGGGTTTCAAGCTGCTTGAGTCTGGAGCACCAGGGTACATCGATAGTCAGCAGGGGCACAATCGACCAGGAACAGATGAGGGTGACCAGAAACCCTTGACTTAAATGCCCTTTCCTGTGTGACTGCCAGTCTCCCAAGCGACCCTGCCAATCCATGGCAGCGAATGGGCACCAAGCCCAGTTTCCAGGGTGACCCAGAAAGCACACACATTTTGAAAAAATGCCCCTGAGCAGCAAATGAAGTTGGTGCACTTCTACCCTGGGCCAGGTACCGGCCCCTCCTGTGACTGGGCCTCGCTTTTATTGCGTTGCCCCGAAAGTTCATATTAACTGAATTACTTTTACCATTACCAATTGCTGGACAACCAACAGATAATACATGGAGTCTCATCTCCTCATTTCTATGCTTCTTCTCATCTCTTCTGCCCCCTTACAAAAATATTTTTTGCTTGGCAAAAAATATTATATAACTATAACTCTCCCAAGCACCAATGGTTTCCATGTCCCTGTTTGTTATTTGCATTTTTTTGGGCAGAAGATTGTCAATGGAAATGTTTATGATAATCATAGCACCTAGATATTGAGAGTGATGCTTTGGTAGGGCACACTAATGTGAGCGGCCTTTAAAACAACAAAGATCATTCTGTCTCTCATGCAACTGGCGCACGAACAAAGAGTCATATTTGGGAATCTGTTACTCTGTTGAAGTGATTTAAATGCCTTCTAATCTTTACTTTTATTTTGAAAAATACAACACTGGAATTATGCATCAATGCACGACATAATTATGCGAAAAAGAATTTTACAGTAACGTATTAGTGTTGAAGAACAGTGTATGACGGGGCCAGACAGAGGGTTAGTTATATGTGAAGATATCATCTCGGTAGAACAACCATAGTCATTCCAGAGGCCATCAGTTTCGTGTCCTACTTGAAAATAAATACCACAGGGAAGTCTGCTAAAGGGTTACCAGAGATATTATATTTACACGTTCAGACCTCACTTTTTGCCTTGGCGACTCTCTTGTGCACAATGCCACATCTTGACGTAAAAGCTCCAAGAGCTGGAAAACACAGGAACTGTTATGTCATGCTATGTTGATTTGTATAGCGCACTAATCACCTGAGAGGGTATCCAGGTCCCAAAGGTGCTTATACGAATAGCCATGTCTTTAGCTTCTTGTTGAACTCAAGCAGTGATGAGGAGGCTCGGATGTGTTAAGGGAGGTCATCCCATATCTTGGGTGCAATGTAGGAAAATGAGTGACCCTCAGTTGTGCTTTTGCGGATACGGGGAGTGTGTGCGAGTTAGAGTGAGGTAGAGCATAGGTGTCTGGTAGATTGGTGAAAGTGTATGCAGCTGTTCAGGTATTCTGGTCCTGCGCTGTGTTGGGCTTTGTATGTGTGCATGATAAGTTTGAATTGGCTGTACTTTTGAAATGGGAAGTCAGTGAAGCTTCCTGAGATGTAGTGTGATGTGGGTGCAGCATGGGTGATCGAGTATGATTTTTCGGTGACATTCTGGATGGCCTGAAGTCTGTGTAAGAGTTTTTTGGAGATTCCAGTGTTGCTAGTGTTACCGTAGTCCAGCCTGCTGGTAATGAGTAGCTGCGTGCTGGTCCATCTGGTGAACTGAGGCACCAATTTAATGATCTTTCACAGGATGAGTAGGATGTGGAAGCAGGAGGAGCACACTATATTGACTTGAGATATCATGTTGACCTTGTTGTCTAGGATGATCCCTAGATTTTTTGTGTGGACGGTGGAATGTCTTGTGTTTGCATGATTTTGGCGATCAGTGTCATGTATATGTTGGATTTGGTCCACACAGGGAACACAGAGAGCAAGACCCGCGTAGAACCAAATATCTCTGAGGAATCATGGCGTCTATATTTTAAAGATCTCTATACCATATTGCAAAATGAGCAATATGAGCCGCCAGCATCCCTCCTGACAACCGATCCTACTTGGCTTATCCCACCTTGTACGGTGGCCGAGGTAAAGTTAGCCGTAAGCAAGCTCCAATTGAATAAAGCCCCAGGTCTAGACAGGATCCCTGGATAGAAGTGAGCAGGTAGTGTGGGACCCCTACTTACACTTACTATTCAATGCAATTCTCCAGGGAATCCAAATAGCCAGCACCTGGTCCGGGGCCGAGATCATCCCCATCTTTAAAAAAGGCTCACCTATGGACCCAGCCAACTGTGGGGCACATCATTTACAATGCAACTTTTTCAACGCAGTACCATCACCACGCAGGTATTACAACGCAAGTCGTTACAACGAATTGCGCTGGGGGGCGCTGCAGGATAGGGAATAGTTTAATTTACTATCCAAAACCTTCCCTACTCTCCACGGGGACTGGAGTTGGAATAGTAAATTAAACTATTCCACTATCCAGCGCCCCCCAACGCAAGTCGTTGTAACGACGCGCGTTGTAAAACCTGCATGGGAAAGGCATGCGTTGTGAAAGCATGCGTTTTAACAACATACATCCGCCAACTATAGGCCAATTAGCCTGATTGATGTATCTCAAAAAGTTTATGCTAGGGTACTCCTACAACGATTGCAGGACTGGATCAGCGATCACAATATCCTTACCCCACTACAAGCAGGTTTTAGGGCCAAAACCTCCACTTTAGACAAACTATTCAGGCTCCTGTTAATTTACTGGAAGCACGTTGTGCTGGAAGATGGGAGCCTATACCTAACCTTCGTTGACCTAAAATCTGCATTTGATACGGTGGACCGTAGCCAGCTGTTGACCATCTTGCTGGCTATGGGGGTTCCACCACACCTATGCTACCAACTTAAACAACGTCACAAATGTACTTTTGCAAGAGTTAGGTATGGCAGGAACGGACAATTGACACATCCCTTCCCCGTCGACAAGGGGGTGAGACAGGGCTGCGTGTTGGCGCCGCCTATCTTCTCCCTCTTCTTAAACGGATTGATAGACGACCTACTCGCTATCAAGGATATAGACTCCCCTAAATTGTCCCAAACTAGGTTTCCCGCTCTGATGTTTGCGGATGATACCCTGCTGTTGTCGAAGTCAGCTCGGGGTATGCAGCGTGTTCTTAACCAATTCGCATAGTTCTGCCAAAAAAAGGAAACTTGTGATCAACATTAAAAAAAAATTATGATTTTTAATGCTAGATCCACTAATTGCCCACAACCTTTGTTAGAGGCTGGAGCACTTGAAAGCGTCCCCACCTTTGATTACCTTGGTCTTACACTGACCGAAAAAATGGGGTGGGGCCCCCAGTTGGTTAAGGCTAACCTAAAACTTACCCAGGCAGTTGGGGGAATTTTAAAAGACCAAAAGAGCTGCGTTCTAAAAAACATAAGTCCACCATTGGAAATATACAGGGTCCAAGCTAGGGTCAGCCTCTCTCTATGGGGCCGAACTGTGGGGGCCAAAGCCCCATAATGCCCTCACAGTTACTGAAAACAACTTCCTTAGACAAATCTTGACCCTGCCAAAAAACACCTCGCTTGTTCCGCTAAGGATTGATTTAAATATTGTTCCTGTTGCGGACATTATTTCCACACGACCACTGCTATATTGGCGGCGGTTGTGGAGCACCCCTGAGCTGGCTAGCTATGAGGAGGAGTTAAAAGTGGTGTTGTCCACACTTGGGGCGGGTAGCATACCCTGGTTTTCTTATGTAAAGCACTCTTTTAGGACAATTGGCATGGAAAATTTATGGACAGATCCCGAAGCATTCTGCCCAGCCATTTCCAAGAAATCTCTGGCGAATGCATTAAAAGAGCACAAACTAACACAAATATTCCAGTCAGTTAACCCTTCGAGCCTAACGTATAGATTCCTTGATTTTAAGTGCCATTATGAATTTGAGAGGGCCTTGGACATTATCCACCCCACCTTAGCAAAGAAGCTGTTCCTGCAGTTTAGATTTGGACCCTGCCGCTATTTGCGATCACCAATAAATGGGCGGGAGATTTCTCCCACCTTTGCCCCGGGTGCCAGACCGAGGAAGAATCTTTAATCCATGTCACGCTTTTCAGTGAAGCATATAAATATCCAAGGCGTAAATGGATTATCCAACTCTGCAGGAACTTAGGTGTCAGGAACTACATAGACTTCTTTAGGATTCTAAGGACTGATACCGAACCGGTCTACGTGGTCGCAGTATCAAAATTCCTGTTCTCTATGTGAAATCTGCTAAAATCGGAACAGCTTATACCCAATGATTAGTGTCCCAAGTATTTACAAACTGAGCACTCGGACACACAGTCGAAGCCTATATATGGATCGGCTGAGGAGGGCGATTTGGTGGGAAGCTTCCAGGGATTTGAGTGATACGGACGGCTTCTTATAGAGTTCTAGAGTTTTTAGAGTTTTAGATTTATATGAAATCTGTTTTGTAAATTATATTTTTATAATGTTTTTTAGAATTATGAATTCCCATGATGACAATTGTATTTAATGGTATTTTTTTTATTCCGCCCCAATGCTTATGTATATTATGGATTGCTTATTTTGACCTTGGATCTGTAATAATAATTGTTTTATGTGATGTGCTTTTATGGCTATATCTAGCCGCAATGAAGTTTCGAATTGAATTGTATATGTTGAAAAGGGTGGGGCTGAGAGACAATCCCTGTGGATCTCCGCTTATGAGTTTCTTGGTCTCTGATGGGAAGGGTGACCTCCTGGCCCTTTGGGTTCTCCATGTGAGGCAGCAACAGATTCTATTAAAAGTGGATAGTTGTATGCCAATCTCATGGAGTTTTCTGATGAGGGTGTTGTGGGAGACAGTGTCTAAGGCTGCAGAGAGGTCGAGCAGGATGAGGGCTGCTATTTCTCTTCGGTCCAGGATAATATAAAATGTCGTTGGTGGCTGCTATTACTGCAGTTTGGAGGCTGTGGTTCTCTCTGAATCCTGATTTAGTGTTGGCCAGAATTTGGTGAAGTTTGAGGTGGGGTATGTGTTGCTTGTTGATGGCCTTCTCAATCACTTTGGCTGGGTAAGGAAGCAGGGAGATGGGTCGGAATTCATGCAGTTGATTTGTCTTGGCTGTGGGCTTCCTGAGGAGGGTGTTGATTTCTAAAGGTTTCTATTCATCCGGGAAAGTAGTGATCATGATGGAGGTGTTGATGATATGAATCAGGGTGGTGCTGATTGGTGATGTCCCCAGGTTGTAAATGTGGTGGGGCATGGTTCATTGGTGTCAATGAGTGGATGGCCCGCATGACTGCCAATGTGTTGTTTCTGGCGAGAGTTGTCCATTCGGTTGGTTGGTGGTGGGTACAGTAGCGATGAGTTCTCTGTTGTTGGGTTGGTGTGTGAATTTGTTTTAGATCTTTGCGATTTTGCTGTTGAAGAAGTTGGATAGGTTGTCGCAGAGTTGTCGGAAGACAGCAACGCTGTTGATAGTGGCTGAGGTTGAGGTGAAATCCTTGACGATCTAGAAGATCTCCTTGCAGCAGTTGGAGCTTCCTTCGATGAGGTCCATTAGTGTGTATTTCTTGATGTCTCTTATTTTCTTGTGATAGTGTCTGAGTGCAGCCTTGTAAGTAATTCTGTCTGCAGTGTCATGGCTGGCTCTCCATTTCCTTTCTGGCTATGTATAGTGTTGTGTGGTGTCTCTGAGGTCTTCTATGTACCAGCTAGCCTGCTTGTTTGATTTACTATGCTTGCTGTGTTTGATGGGTGAGAAGGAGTCCGTGCAGCTCTTGATCCAGTTGTTGAAGTAATTGATGTCCTTGTTGAGGTTGTCTGTGGGGCTAGGTTGATCTGTGAAGCTGCTGTGCTGATCTGCTTCTGTGATTTTGTCCCAGCTGTGGCTAGGAATGCTGACCCTGGTAGGGGTGTTGACGTGAGATGGGTTATTTGGAAGTGGATGATGGAGTGGTCGACCCAAGTGAACGGTGTGGTGGAGTTGTTTTTGATGCTGTTGTATTTGGTGAAGATGGGGTCCATTGTGTGTCCTAAGATATGTGTTGGTTCTGGGACGAGCTGGGTGAGTCCACTGTTGCTCAGGCTTTTGAGGAGTGCGGTGGAGCATGGATCTTTTCAGTCTTCCAGGTGAAAGTTGAGTTCACTGAGGAGGTTCTGGGGTTGATGGTGAGTGGAACGACAAAGATGGTGATAAAGTTCATAAAGGTGGCTTGTGGGACAGGTGGTCTGTAAGTGAAGGTACCGTTCAGAGTGAAGTTTTCGAAGATTTGCAGCTCGAAGTGCAGGTGTTCCATGAATGGGGTAGTGTTCTCTGTGGATGTTGCGCATTTGATTGATTCCTTGTAGATGATAGTGAGCCCTCTTCTTAGCTTATGAAGGGGGTACTGTCAAGCAATCTTGAAGCCCGCTGGCATTGCCATAGCGATGTTAGAACTGATGAAGGGTTTTAGCCAGGTTTCTGTGATGAATGGGATGTTGGGTGCATCACTACTCAGCAAGTTCCATATTTCATTTGTGTGTTTACTGAGTGTTGTGAAGCATGCAAGATAGTGGGCACTAACATGCAGGTTTGCTGTGCATGTGGAGTAGGTTGAGGGTGTAGGCATTGTTGGTGCTTGTGTGGCGTGTGTGTTGGGAGGGGGTGCTGAGGACGATGTCTGTATTGGGAAGGGAGATGTGGGTGGGTGGCTGCTGGAGGATCAACAGTGGGTGCAGGTGAAAGCTACTACCATGGTGTGAGGCGTGGTGTGGCAAAAGTTGGAAGAATGGCGTCTGGGGTCTAGCGACTTAAGGAGTGCTGCGGAGTAGCAGTGTGCAGTAATCGGACCTGGGTTCCTGGCGCTATGCGTGGTCTAGGCATGGATGGGCACACAGGGCTTGACTTTGGCATGCTTTTGGCGCACCAGTGGCACGCCCACTGTGCGCGTCGACTGTGCATCCATGTTGCACCTGCCATTAAGTAGGTCTTGGGAGGGGGAGAAGTGCAAGGTGTTGTGATGTCGTTTCCTGTGCTGATGAGTAATGGGTAATAAAGTACCCTTGCTTGGCTTTGGTTTACATGGTATTAAGGGTGCAAAGTTCCCACTAGATTTCATGTACTAATTAGACAGTTTTCTCTCACTCTAATTGAGGCTCATATTCCCATAAGGCCACTCCCTGAAAACAAGGAACAACAATTCATAACTTTCCCAAAGTTAATCTGTATTGTATAATTCAACACATTTCACAAACAAATGAATGTAAGTGTTCTAGAGAGCTGCATTTTCACATTGGCTTATGTTATGTTCAGAAGATTGATGACAACCACCACTAGTCATATAAATCCTTTGGATATTCTTCTATAGAATGATATAGTTAAAGTTAAGCTGTTCTTGACACATCTTCTACACATGTGACAAATGCAGGACATCAGAATCGGCAGCGCAGCAGCTTCTAAAGCAGCACCCGGACAAGCAGGAATCACCTCAATTCTATGATTAAAAACATAAAACACCCAAAAGGTTAGGAAGCCAGTATTTTATCTTTTGTATCCCCACTACCAGTAGGTATGTCACAATCAGGGAAGTAGTTACCATTGGTGCAGCAGGTGTACTGGCACCATGGCCCCTAGCCTTGAGGGTCCCTTTGAAGCCTGATAATTGCTGTATTTTATATGTATTTTACATGTATTTTACATTTACCAGTGCCCATTGGCCTCCTTGTTACGTCACCGCACACAATAAATCAGTGGTTCATTTACTGAGCATGCTCAGACTTTGGAGACTCAGTGAATGTGCTCCTCTTAGCATCACTTCGGTCAAGATTTATCAAGCCTTTGTGTTGCCCTTGTGTTGCATGCAAGAAATGTTTGCACTGTGTGACATTACATTTCAAGCTGGAAGGTGTTATATGGGTGGAGCATGGGTGTTCCCATATATCCACCCGTGGATTTTGGCACATTCCCAGATTTACTGAAGCTAGTAAACCGGAGAATGCATCAAAATGCCACATCTTCCCCCAGTGAGACAAAACGAGAAGACATATTTTTTCATCCTTGTCACTTCTTCTATCTATTTGTGCTGCATTCTGCGTCGTGAACGCTAAATACTCTTCACCACCCCAGACCTTACCCATAATTGAACCTTAAAAACCCTCACTAGCCCTCAACTCTGCCCATCCATGAACTCTGAAACCCCTCAACACCCTTACGCTTAAAACCCCAAAACACTTCACACACCTAAACACAACTCATCCGTGAATCCTAATAGTCCCTCACCACCCCTATAGTCCACCCATCTCTAAACCCTAAAAATCCCTTTCTATGCCAGAACTTCAATTATTTCTGACCCCTAAAAATCCCTCTTCACCCTAAACATTACCCATCCCTGAACCCAAAAGCCCCACAGTAGTCCTAAACTCCACCCAAGTTTAATATAACTTTGGAACTTTCCTTAAAAAAAAAATCTTTAAAATGTTTCCTAAAATTTTTGTATTTACCTAAAATTTTCTTTCCTTAAAATGGGTTTTCTGTTACTTGGTTTCCCCCAATGGGGTCTCTTAGTTTTCGTTTTCCATTAATTCACACACACCAGGAAAACCCCACGCTCCACCCATGGAACATCTTCTCAGGGTAGAGTAGCAGAATGCAGCAACTTGCATTGCCTTGTATTACTCCAGATTTACTATGTCGCATACAGCCACATAAGGTGGCTCTGTGTGGCATAGTAAATCTCACTTAGGGCTGTTTTGCCCTTGCAACACCTTGTGTGATGCAAGGGTAACACAAGCCCTCAGTACTTCTGGCCTTCGTGTAATTCCATTCAGCAGTTTGGACTGCAGCTGAAGAGTCATCAAACGGTGCCACATTTATTATCAATCCAACAAACGCTCTTCCTATGGTAACTCGATCCTAACTGCAAATAAACAATATATATATATATATATATATATATATATATCTTTTTATATATATATCATCCGTGTATACGAATGTGGAGTTGGGAATAGAACATCTATAATTAGTTACCTGTCTATATTTTGAACCTTGATATTTTGGCTGCAATATTAAGGTATCACCATATTGCCTACTCTATAGTCTTATGGTGCATTTTTTTTAAGTGCCATGTGATCAAAAGAACTCCTATTTTCTGTCCATTTATCCACATTTATTTAACACAACCAACCATAAGAAAGGCGTCCTAGTGCTTTCTTGATCTTGGTGCCCTTTTCGAACAGTTGTTTTTCCATTGAAGAATTTTGGGGCATATTACCAAGGAATAGCGATATTTATCGCAAAATGCGCTTAGCACATTTTTTTTTATCGCTGCCTATCGCTGGATATGTTAGCGGAGAAAACATGCTATTAGCAACGTTTTTCTCCATTGTGCTCAAATATCCAGTGATAGCGGCGAAATGCGTGAATATCGCTGAGAATACAGCGATATTCATGCATTAGCGACGAAATGCTCTTAGCCATGTTATCCACCTCCCATTGGATAACATGGCTAAGAACTGGTCTGGGCAGGTGTTAGTATTTGGAGATATTTGCGCTTAGCGCGAATATTTCCATCGCTACGCCTGCCTTGCTAATAGGCGATAGCGACGTTAGCGACTGCTTTCAGTCGCTAACTGGTTGGGTACGCCCACTTTGCATGTCATTAGCGATAAACATCGCTGACATGCAAAGCGGACCCCAAACCGCTCGCTATCGCCTAAAAGCTGTCGCTACATCAGTTAGCGACAGCTTGCTAATAGGGCGATAGAATTATCGCCGCTTAGCGGCCGAAAACGGCCGCTAAAGCGGCGACAATTGCCTATCGCCCTGCCTGATAATATGCCCCTTTGTCCCTAATAATAAACATCTTTAGTTTGCTGTTGTGACCTATCAAATTATTGGGCCATCCCAAGTCATTTCATTGGCCCTTTCCAATTGGTCCAGCATGTGAATTTCAAAGGACGCTCAATGAAAATTTAAAATGTTGACAAGAGTCCACCCCAAATATTATTACAAGCTCTATTTAATATCACAACCGCTTATTTCAGAAGTACTTCACTAAACGAATGTTTATGTTGGTCTGCTCTCACACCAATGGCTTACCCTGTGGCTCTCAACAGGCTTAGCTGGTTTCTTCCGGAAATGCAGCTGATGCACTTCCTCCTTGTACCAATTCACTTAACTGAGGGAGGATGGAAGGGCGACACAAATTTACAACTTGGCAGAAGAAAGGTGAAAGCTCGGTGACTGCAAGGGTGGATAGAAGGGATAAAAATCCTCGCTTTTCTTTATAGGCCCCGAGATTTACGCCGTCAACAAACTGTAAATAACTCACCAAGGAATGGCACGTCCCACGACGGAATGCGGTCCTCGGCGATTTATGCCCCTGAGCTAATACACACTAATGGACAAGCGGACTCCCAGGTCAGCACTAAAGACTGCCTGGAAAATTCAATACAGTGCCGAGCGAGCACTGGGGCATCAGGAAGGAGAAAGGGGAGGAAAGGAGCGGGGTCCAACCGCCAGCCGCGGGGCCCAATTTAAGTACAAATATATCACTACAGATTGGACCTCTCACATGTTTTTACCTTTGATACTTGCACAAGTGCCACCTTTGCCTACGTAACACTTGTTTTTGTGCCTGTGTGTCTAGCACCTATTGCAGTATTATACCTCAAATTATACTTTGTTTTCTCTTGTAACTGCACACCTGTCACTTTTTCCTCTTGTGCACTTTTTACTACCTCATGTATTTTTGGTTGCTCACAATTTTTACTACCTCATGTATTTTGTTTGCTCATAATTGTCACTATTACCTTATGTAACGTAACGTATGCTTTTGTAATCTGTTCTTGTGTAATGTTTCTCATTATGTTTCATTTCTGTTCCTATTGTGACGCGCTCTGACGCCTTCGGGTAAAGTCCGCGCTATATAAAAATGCATAAATAAAAATAAATAAATAAATTGGTGTCACGGATGAGATTTGTTCTTGCTTAAGACACACCAATGCCCACCCGAATGTCAATTCGCGTGGGCATTGGTGTGTCTTAAGCACGAACAAATCTCATTGAAGAAACCTTCCTACTGGAAAACTCTTTCATCTGGTCTTCAATTGGGTATGCCCCAGAGTGGCACAGAATGTACAGTCAAATCGAAAAAAAACTATAGTGAAAGTATGCGTGTTTGTAGGCTTTGTTTAAAGGCGACAGAGGTTCCTATCTGGTGTCTTGGAGTGTATCAACGTTCAAGTGATATGAAGGCGGGCTCAGTCCAACTTGCTGAGAGCCCCTTATAAATCCTAAAATTTAGTACGGTGTCACGTTCAACACACAGGTGGAAGTAATGTAATTTTATTGTTTATGTTCAATAAAAAATGCACCTATGCCATTTTAATATCCCATGTAAGGACTGTAAAAAAGCGTAGAAATAAGACACTAAGGGCCAGATGTAGGTGGCCAAATTCCGAGCGGTATTTGGCTGAGAGCAATGTAGGTGAGTCGAAACCTACTTGCAAAATAAGGAATCGCAAAATTGCGATTTCTTATTTTGCTCTTGCATTTAAGGAATCGGAAATAGCGATTCCTTAAATGCAATGTAAGTAGCACTAAAAAAGGTGCACTTCTGCCTTAAGGAATCGCTTCAAGTTGGTGGTAAGTATCGATTTCCTTTAAAAAAGCACTTTTTTGCTTTTTTAAAAGTGCCATGTCGCATGGATGTGCGCCACATGTTCACACATGCACATTTCAGGTGTGCAACAGGGTGTCCTTTGGACACCCTGGCATCCTTGAAATAGCTCCCGCTATTTGCGATTGTTTAATACCGAATCGCAAATAGTGAATATCTTCCCATTCATTCCTATGGACCTCCTAGCCCATAGGAATGAATGGCTAGGTATTCCTTATTAACGAATCTCAATTAGCGATTCGTTATTAAGGAATATTAAGGAATCGCTAATATTTTAGCGATTCCTACCTACATTCAATTTAGCGAGTCCTTAATAGCGATTTGGTAAAAATCGCTATTAAGGACTCGCTAAATTGAATTTACCTACATCTGGCCCTCAATAACTATTATATTTCCAAAATTAAAAGTAATTACTAAAATGTTAACATATATAAAGAGAGGAAATAGGGACTTTACGAAAAGGAAAGGAAGCAAACATTGGTAAAGCCATTAGTTCACATCTTTGAGACCTATTGGCTTTGTCAATGTTTTCAGCCATGCTATACAGGTTTCCCAATGCTGTGCAGCATGGGTAAGGAAAAAAAATGAAAAAAGGTGCTATGACACAGCATCCATGTCATTTTGTAGGCTGGCACACCATGCATGCATGCATGCATGTGCCTACAAAATAACGCAAGCAATTTTTTTCACCAAGTTGGATAAGTAAATAAAGACAAGCATTGGAAAAGCAATAGGTCTCGCATTTTTTTAAGTTAGAGTTATTAGCATGGTAAATGGCAATGTCTTTTTCCTACCAAGGGAGGGACCAGCGGAGGGCGAACTGCTGAAATCCTCTCTTGGAAAGTGATTGGCCAAAAGTAAACCAAACAGGCAGAGGCCTTTAAAAAAAGGAAGTGTGTGTGCACCTTATATGTTTGTAGCTATGCAACACATTTTTAAACAACTAAGCTTAGGGAATACCTGGATATTAATTAATGCCAGTGTTACATTATATTGTGAGAATACTACTTCGTAATACACCTTGTGCTGCTGACTTTTCAGGGACATCTAGTAGAGACCTGCGGTACTGCACCTTATGCTACTGACTCTACAGGGACATCTAGAAATGACCTGCAGTACTACACCCTTGAATGCGTAAGACAGAGACATCCAGTCACTGCCTGTTGTGCTTATTCCATAAACCAAAATGACCAGAAAAATAAATGATTGCTGTGCCTGGCGAGTAAGGTGGTGTTATTTTTTGTTTTTCTAATTCATTATGATTTTAATTGTGCCTGGAAATAGAAGATTCATGCATATTTCTGGGCTCCTGGTCAGGTGGCAAAATGCGAATCCTCAAGCAAACAAATGCACATAGTTTTCAGCGGGTGAGAAATGAGACTTTGGAAACAGGTATGCCCCTTTTCTGGCTCAACAATAAACAAAGCAATCCATGAAGAGCAACTCCACTTGGGCTCCTCTAACGCTGCAGTGCAGGAGAGATATTCAGATGAGCCACGGGTTGTGGAGATAAAGAAAGAAGGGGGGGAGCCGCCTCAAATGAAGCTGTGAGGGAAATGACGTCTACAGTTCCACAATCCTATGTGAAATACCTGCATACCCACAATCACCTGTGAAACTGAAAGCTCACATTTTATTCTCACAGGAATTAAATATTGTGATTTATTTGATTTTATTACTACTATGTGTTTGGGTTATACTTAAAGAAGCTTAGGAGTACTTAGATATTTATTTATGCCAGTGTTGCATTATATTTTGGAATACTACTTTGGAGTGCACCATGTGCTGCTGACCCTACAGGGACTTCCAACAATGACCTGTGGTACTTTATCCTCGCATGATTAAGAGAGGGACATCCAGTTACTGCCTCTTGTGCTCATTCCATAAACCAAATGAGCAGACAAATAAATGGTTGCTGTGCCTGGAGAGTGAGAGTGGTATTACTTTTTGTTTTTCTCATTCATTACGATTTTACTTGTGTCTGCAAATAGAAAATTCCTTTAGATTTTGAGGGTTTGTGTTAAGTTGGCATGATGCCAATCCTCATATAAACAACTGCACATATTTTTCAACGGAAGAGAGATTATTCTTCCGGAACAGCTATGGCCCTTTTCTGGCACAACAATGAACAAAGCACTCCATAAAGAACTGCTCTGGCTCCTTCATAGCTGCTGTGCAGGAGAAATATTCAGAGGAGCCACTAATTGTGGAGATAATGAAGGAAGGGGGAGAGCCACCGCACATGAAGTTGTGCAGGAAATTACATCTATAGTCCCACAATTCTGTGTGAAATATCTGCATACCCACACTTGTGCAAAACTACAAGCTACCATTTTATTCCTCACAGGAATTAGATCTTGTGATTCGTTCTTACTACTAGATTTTTGGGTCACAGATAAAGGTCTTAGTCAGCATTAACCCCTTCGACGCTCATGACGAGCTGGGCTCGTCATGAGGTAGCCTCCTCGCACGCTCATGACGAGCCCAGCTCGTCATGAAACATGCGTTTTTTTAAATCTCAGCACTCGAGCAGAATTCCGCTAGCGCGCATGCGGTTAAGTGAAGGTACAATAAAACAAGCAGTGTCATAAAATAGCTTCGGTTCACCATGCCCACTCTCGTTGCCCCTGAGCTCTGTAGCTGATTGCAGTCTATCTCTGAGGAAGAATATAGTGCAGTCTGTCTTTGATAGAAAGGCGCTGCATGCGAATAATGGCGCTTCCGATGCCACTCTGACAGAACATGCCATGTATATGGCCGTGCAGCTAGGAGAGCTGCAGTATACTCCAATGGGAAAGTGGTGGCAGCCAAGCCCTTCATGAGCGAGTACAGGTTCGGGTCAACAAAGAAAAAAGAGTGCACCAACAAACCAGAAATAAACAAAAGAGTAGGGGCACAAGTAACAGGCCAATACTACAGGGGAAGAGCAACACATGAGAAGGTGGGGCATATAACCGAGAGAAACCAATAAGAAAGAACCTTTTCAGAATGGCACACACTTTAACCATTTGTCAGCGAGAGTGGTGGCCAAAGCCCAGATAGTGAATACAGCATGTCTCATAGACAACGCATGCAAACTGCCTAGGCTTGACCCTAAATTAAGTATTGTGAAAGCTTTTTTTTTGTTTGAGCATGGATGGGGCAACATCAATGGTAAAAGCAACACAGCGTGTAGGTGTGGGGAGAAGATGCAACAGGTGAGAGAGAGGAAGGGTGTGTGTGGGGGAGCAATAAGGATGGGGAGAAGAAGAAATGGGTGAGAGGGCAACATAGAGTGGGTGGGGAAGAAGCACATGGGCGAAAAAGTGAAAGGTGGAGCACACAAGGATGATCGCAACATGAAGGGGAGCATGGAAGAAATACACAAGTGACATTTAACAAAACAGAGTGCAGGTGATTCAGCGGTTCACCAACAACAGATATTCCACTACCACATACTCACCTGGGCCCATAAAACTCACAGTGGTTAAACCGCTGGTGTGGAGGGGGTTCAAGTTTTATAAAATGCACAAACTGTTTAGAATTAGTTCATTCAATACCTCAGTTCTATTTCTAACTAACCCTTCACAGATCAACAAGGTATTTTCCCCTGGTTGATGGACCATTAGTTGAATCTATTTGATGGCGATAATTAACATGAACTAATCTTTTCTATAATGTAAGTAAATTACCATGGATTCAAAAAGTTTTCAAAACTTTATCTACATTTTCGATGCATGTGAACAATCTCAATACAGTGCAGTCACCATCATTCATAGAAGAGATAATTCAATTAATAAACACAATGAATTTATCTCTGACTCACGCAATAATTGATGCCGGAAAGGGAGAGGACAGAGAGAAAAGATCAAAAACACTAGCAAATAACAGAAAATTATATTTACCAAGGATGGTGTGGAAGACCAACCCCTTGGAAAAATATCTGGTGGGCGTCTCCTAAGATAGATTCAGGAGACAAAGACTTCAGTACAGGAATCAGGACAGGATAGTTACCTTCTCTAAGATACTGACTGTTGCGCCGCACCCCTCTTTGACACTCTCTTCCTCCTCAAGATTCTTCTGAGATCTTCAAATCTAACCCAATTAAATTAGAATAGAAATTTCTGCTTCAGGTTCTACAGTCAGCTCTTCATCAGCAATTCAGCATCTCCCAGCATCAGCTTCTCTCCTCAGCAGCATTCTCACGTCTCTGCTCTCTCTAACTAACTAAAGCTATCTTATTTATACCATTCGTTCTGCATGTTCCACCCATTAATGTGTCAATATCGGGAAAATACGAAATTTGATTGGCCCGGCAAATGGGGGGGGGGTCTTCATCACACCATGCTTACAAGTTCCAAAATTCAGTTAAACCATTGTTCGTAAACCCAAACCTTTACTTTTTATTCATACATTTTATTTCCATACACTACTTGTATCAATATGAAAACAT
This sequence comes from Lissotriton helveticus, assembly GCF_964261635.1. Taxonomy (NCBI): domain Eukaryota; kingdom Metazoa; phylum Chordata; class Amphibia; order Caudata; family Salamandridae; genus Lissotriton; species Lissotriton helveticus. The sequence continues at coordinate 904,433,227 of NC_136070.1, read as the reverse complement.
TAGTACATTATGATGAATAGAACATTTCACTGTTGAACTCTGCACCATCCGTTCCCAAGAAGTAGCACTCGATCTTAGCTCTCTTTCAACTGCTGTGTCATGGCCTTCATAGCTTCACTCAGTGGGCATGCGCAGATTTCGCGTCATTCATCTCATTCCGTTATGCGGAATGGCCCAAATACTCACTAATGATAAAAGTCAAAAGACAGATGTTAATTTCTCAAAAAAAGTGTTTGCACTGTGTACCACCCACTTGTAGTCTATTCCAATTTTATTTATTAGACATATCCCCGCGTTAGCATTAGTAAAATAGCTTCCTTTAATTTCAAATAAGCAGGTGCCATGCATGCAAGTTTTCAAGCGTTTCAAGTGTTAATAGCTTCTGCTCATGCGCCAGAATTTCCCTCCAAACATTACCTCGTCATACTACATAGATGTAGTTGACGCATGCGCAAAACAGATTTCACATTTAAAGCAGTATTAGTCCTTCTTCAATGTTATCTGCGTTAGTACATCCATACGCAAGCTTTGCTAACACAAAAGTATTGTATAAATGTGTATTAGTTTCCACAAAACGTTATTAATAACTTGATCGTGAGTTAAACGAGCAGATTGCTTACGAGCAAGTCTCTTCTCTCCGAGACCTTGCTCCATCACAGGGTTAGAAAAAGCCTGAAGGAGACAGCTGGAAAGCATGTATTCTTATTGAGTACTTAGCCCAAAAGGAAGAAGTAGTGCTTGAAAAGTAATCAGTGGAAGCATAGAAGTGTGCCAGTGAAAAGATATGGTAAAGAGGTTAAGCTCCATCAATGAGAAAAACACAAGATTGACAATCTGGGACACAAATAAGAAGCAGGCAAATGAGATGGACAGGAAAAAAAAGAAAAGTAATCAATGGGCATGCTTCAAGACCCTGTATGTTCTTAGCCTACCCACAATATGTCTTTCCTAAAAATCTGGTTCATAGACCCTCAATATGAGAAGTAAATAACTCTAATTACTGATTCACTCACATATCCCAATTATAAGTTATGTGGATTTTATCGCACCCAGTAAATACTGAGTGAGATAATACCACATATCTGGATATATTTGAAAAGTTCAAACCACACGATATTTACTCTATAGGAAAGCAGAAAAAGACAGTGAGTGGGTAAACTGAAGGTAATGGAGAACAAAGTGTGGATGTAAGAGTGAAGAGAATGGAGTAGATTTTTTAATAAAATCACACACACACATATTAATATATATATATATATATATTTTTTTTTTTAAAGGGTGCTACAGATTAAAGTACACGTAAAGTCAAGTCAAGGGTATGGAAAGAAGGGTGGAAGGCTCTGTGTGGGGGCTGCATACATCCCTGTGGTGTAGAAGAGATTGGAACCTCACCTGAGATCAGGGTTAAAAAAAAGACAGTGAAGCAAAACATCTGAAAGGCAATTTCCTGCATTAATGATCAAAGAAATGCTTGCCTTTTGGTAAAAAAATAATATCCATGGGGAAGGATTCCTCTGCACAGAATAAGTAATTTAAAAGTGAAATAATTGTTATGATAGTTAAAACTTGATGCCATGTCCTGTCCCGAAAAATCAGCGGCATGTGAAATACTACAGAATAAACATTTAATGACTGTATACAAACTTTCAAACAATGAGATTCCAGGGATTAGTTTATGTGAGGTGAAACACGAACATATCATGTCCACTCTTCTCCAGGTCTGGCGGTGTTTCCCCTTACACCCTCCCTTTATTCCTGAGTGGTGCGTTCTCTAGATATCAGAACTTTTTATTCATAGCTGTTTTAAGACATTATGAGAGCAATAGTTTACCATCAGGTATGTTTTGTATTCAGGAGATGATGTGCGCAATTCTACTTGACTTCGAGGGTCCTCAAAGTCTGCTCTGGCCCTGCCACCACACTTCCGATCAATGCCCTACAAAGCACACATCACAGAACACGTGTCAGTGCCACCAACAGTCAGTGACAACACTATATGCTCGGTTTTTCCATACTGTTTTCTATGTCAAGACATTGGATGGGCATGGTATAGTGATGTTGTTATGTCATTTGTTAGTTGTTTTGTTCTACTGCTTGCCTCACACCAAATCTTTGCCTTGATAATAAGATCCTTAGGATAGGGTATCCTCCATCGTTTTCCCACCACTATGAATAATTGACCTCTTGTCTCTCATTCAGGGCCAGACTCGGAACCAAAAGCAGCCCTGGCAAATTTTGCCAGACCAGCCCTCATAATGCACATAGCAAGCAAGTGCAGCAAACGAGCCTGACCACTGCAAGGGAGGTCTGAGGGTTGGGGGCTCTCGCCTTAATACATTTTAGGTAAACATTGCAAATATGGTGCGTTTTGCAACACATTTTGTATTATAGAACCTTGTTCAATGAATGAATGAACAGTTTGATGGGTGAGTAGTGGGTTGATTAATAAATTCGAGAATAGATGACAATGAAATAATACTTTTAGCTATGTAGAGCAGATGCTCTCAATGCACTGACCAAGGGTGAGTGCACTGGTTTTCATTTTACATTCTGCATTAAAACTTCATCATCACCAAGCACTACCACCATCAATTCTTGTGAAACAACTATAGCCTGGATGTATTTAACACAGAGTGCTGATTTAGCACCTCAAAGAATTAAACACAAAGCATTAAGCTTCAGTCTAAAAACAGGAGAGAAAGATAACCATGTAGTAGCCAAATTGCACAGTGTGAAACCAAGAAACCTTTCATCAATCCCAACTTCCAGTGGACCTCACTGGAAGGAAAACTGGTATACTTTTATTTACGCACTTGGGGATTCGGCAAACAAGGTAGTGCCTGAGTTCTGTCCTCAAGCTGATGCCAGCAATTCTTTCCGAAATAATGAAAAATATGAAGGTCTCCAGGGCCGTTGGCCTCGATGGCCTACCATCTGTGATCTTTACGAAAGTGAGCCCTAATATTGCGTGTGTTTTTTACTTGGGTAACGTACTCAGGCAGTCTCCCGGACTCACAGCAAGGAGCCATAGTGAAGCCCATTCACAAAAAAGGCAAATTGGATCAACCAGCTAATTATTGCTTGATTAGCCTTTAAGATATTACTTCTAAATTATTTGCTCAAATTTGGTTATTGTTGCTATACACAGAATAATAGACAAGCATGTGGTACACTTTGGAATCTGGCTTGACATATGAAGGACGTCTTTAATAATCTCTGTAATTTGAGAATTCTGTTTTATTCTGTTATTTCTTTCCTTCTGTCCTTATTTCCACAGGCGCATCAACCTAAAAGAGGCAACTAATGTAAATGTAAATGTGCTGGATTTGTAGAGCGCACGGCTGCCCGTGAGCGTCCCGGCGCTTGCTTAGGGAACCCGTCCTGGTATTCCCCTGTGAGAAACCCCGGCAGGGTGTCCACAAGGTGAAAGCCAGGCATCCCGCCGCGAGGGGCCGTAGTGGAGATTAAGCAAGCTATTGCCCAGAGTCGCAGAGTGTGACCCCGTGGGTTGAGTAGGCACCAGAGCAAGAATTGTCGAGTCCGTGGAATTTTTGAGCCCGAGACCCGCCGAGGCGGGGAATCGAACCCTGGCCCACGGTCGATCTCAGCTTCCGGGTCTGCCGCCTCTAACCACTGAGCCACGCTTCTCCACTCTAATCACAAAGTCCTGATGATGATCCTGGTTCATTAGGAGCCAGGGGATTGAAACGTCGTCGACAGTTTAAACAGTTCTGCAATATATCCATTGAGTTTATCCTTATTGCAGTGACTGTGTGTCTAAACTTGCCTTATTAGTTAACTAATTGCAAGTGACAGGTGGCTCCTACGTTTATTTGCCTGATATTGTGTGTTTTCTCTATTTCTACCTTTCTCTAAACTGTATGTTAGTTTACTCTTGGATAGGTACAGGCTTGTACCCTATCAAATGCTTAAATTTGACCCTCTGTGGGGTTACTTAATTATTTTTGATTATATTGAATAAAATTCCCTGACCCGGCTGTGTACAGGAATAACAGATATAGCACTGATTCAAGTCTATAACTTCATTGTGTGTGTAATCAAATTAGCCTTAGGACCTTTGTTTTCTACAATCAAATTTGGTTAAAGCATCTAGGTGCTTGGGCTTTTGATTCCGGGCTGATACCGGTTGAGTAAGGGTGTTTTAGCCCAAAGTATTCTACAATGGATCACTGTTTTACCTCGTGGGGGTTCGCAAGGAGGTCAATGGACCTGGAAGGTGGCCTGTGCTGCTGTTTTTTTATTGACTTCCATGCAGCCCTCGACAGCGTGGACAAAAGTATGCTCTGGCACAAACTCCATCAGTTAACGTCGCAGGGGTCCTGTTAAATCTGTTGATAGAGCTCTATAGTGATAACTGGGTCCAGGTTGATCTAGATGGCTCAGGTAGTTTGTCAAGGAAAATCCCAGTAGATAATGGTCTGCGCCCGGGGTTCATTTTAGCTGCTTTGTTATTCAGTATGTTCATTGCGGACCTTACTCAGATACTAAGTGCTTCTCATAGTTTTTAGCTGAAGATTGGGGGTAGGCATACCAGCTGCTAACTGTATGCGGATGATCTCGTAGCGATGGATCTCACACCTATTGAGCTTCAAAGAAAACGCAATGCTCTGAATTCTTACTGTCTCCAAAATAAATTTGACAATTAATGTTGATAAAACAAAGACATTGTTCTTTGCAAAAAAGAAAAGGTCCTTTACTTGGTTTTTAGGGAATGTACGGCTGGAACACGTCCCTGAAAATAAAGGTGTGATTTTTTTCAGATGCTCTAAACTCGGATAAACTTATGGACGCTAGGAAATGTCAGCTGGAGTGAAGGCCCTAAAAAGGTTTTAGTATAGATTTGGCATTTATACCTTGGGACCCTTAAGAAAGGTGATCCGTGGTAAACTCATTCCTCAGGATCTCTATGGGGCTGAGATGTAAGCAATGGATAGGCGGGTCGCATGCTAGAGTCTAGAAGGGTGTAACCTGAAACTGCTCCTTGACCTCCCTAAAAATGCAATGATCCAAGCTATAAGGAGGGAGCTAAGTACCGTTGTCTGGAGTGCTTTGTCAGATGCAAAAGCCCTGAGCTTTTATATTTTGATTACAAATGAGGTTCAGGGAGAAATGTTATTGGTCCTAATCCTTTCTGAGGAGTTCACAACTTTCTCTTGTAAGAGAAATTCTGTGTCAGTGATGCTAGGGCTCCTGGGGGTGCCTGACTTATGCCCCGACAAATGTAAAGCTTCATATATCAATCGAATAAAATACACAGTTATGAAATGTACGTGGAAACTAGTCAAATGGATGATTTGCACTATTTTAAGAATAGGAGCTCTGTTAATCCCTTCCTTACTCTTCAGGAGAGTATGGATCACTTTCCTTATCTATATAGAATCCCGGATAAGTCCTTGAGATATGACATTTTGAGTTTAAGAATTGGCATTGAACCTAGATAACGGATGCCAGATTTGAAGCTGAAAATTATGGGGAACTGGGTCAGTGTCCTTGCCAGCGGGGTCACAACTACTCAGGGAGTAATCTCTTCTTGGACAGTATACTTCCCTCCCCCATTTTCATAAAATAGGGGACTCGAACATGGGACGAGGGCCCTACCCTGATGTATGGGCTTAGGTTTTAGAATGCAGCTACTGCTTCTGGACAATTCCTGCAGAAGATTGTAACCTCTTATGCCAGCCCCTCTCTTGTAAGTTGATTTAGACCAAATATGCTAGGAGGCTGTTCGAAGGGGAGGCCTGGGGCTGTCATAGTTGTCTAGCACATTGCAGTTTATAATATTGGTTGGTAAAATTACGGTACAAAAGGGGGTGGTGATGGACGGAGCATCTGAACCAATCAAACACTCACACCCAGTCAAAAGATCTGGGTTTGATCCATCACCGTTCTTTAGCCCACTCTGCCACCCCAGTTCAGACATCTTTTGGACCAGAAACAAGCTTCCGAGGACCGGTTTCTGGCATTACAGCCGTCTTCAGCCCGGCTTGCTTGAATCCAGTGGCAAAGTGAGCAAGGGACTCACGTCTGAGCATACCCTGCCACACTTATGGCGGCCAAAAGCGGTACAAAAGGGGGTGGTGATGGACGGAGCATCTGAACCAATCAAACACTCACACTCAGTCAAAAGATCTGGGTTTGATCCATCACCGTTCTTTAGCCCACTCTGCCACCCCAGTTCAGACGGATGGTAAAATTAGACACATGCTCCGGGCTACTGCTTAACTCGCTAAATGCCGTTAATAGGTATGTGAAAATGGGGTTTGGTTGTATGTTGCACTTTATATTGCCCTAGTTGGTGAAATACGTTGCTGGACTAGGGTAATACTTTTTCCCATCCCAAGAAAGCAAGGCTCTGCACCTTAGTTGATACTATGTACTTCAAGGGTCAAGCCCGCTTTTGCTAGTGCTAGGTTCTCACATTAAAATTATTCTGCCTTTCATTAGTAGAGAACTTCAAATCCCCCTTTACTGCACAGGGGACAGTGTGTTTGTAGCACCATCACCTCTGAGTGGGACCAGCAGTGAACTACTGTTTGTCCTCTTGCTGTTGTAGATCTTGAGAGGATCCGTCTGATGTGAATATCTTTGTTTCAGCCTCTACTCCGAAGGTTTATAGATGTGTGGTCCATTGCAGACTTTACATACATTAATCTAGCTGCTAAAGAGCCTGACCTTTACTAGAGCCTGACCAGTTGATGGTGAGGCTCTTTTGTGACTGTTTAGGTCACTGAGTTGAGTAGAGGCAGAGCCCTAATCTCCTAAAGGTCTAAAGGTATGTCTGCCTTCACTGCCTGGAGGCGAGTGTCTGTGGCTGGTGTGCAGCGGGTGCTAGGACGGTGCATGGGAGAGTGTACTAGATGGATTGTGTCAGTTAGTGTTGACAGTCCCCATTAGAGTTGTCATTGATTTCCTTAAGCGTTCTTTATGAATACATCTCAAGATTGTGATTATCCACAATAGGGTTCAGGTAGTGTCAAATTAACCAAAATATTTCTGTCCAGCATACTGCCTTTTACCCCCAACAAGTAAATGGTTTGGTGCAGAAAGTGAACCGTGTGGTAAGTCATCGTCTCCTTAGTAGTGATAGAGATACCAGAGAAAAGAGCAATGAGGTAAAAGTTGTTGGGTTACCAAATGGCTCCACACACTGCAACAGGATTCTCCCCAGGTGTGTCTTTGAGAGCCAGAAGTGCTGGAACTAAATGGTTGTTTTGCAGTCATGTGAAGTTTGGATTGTGATAGTGGAAAGGCAGTGCATTGTGGGTATTATCCAGAGAAATCAGGGGAAGTAGAAGCATCAGTGTAGCATTTCATGGGGTATCAGGTGCAAGGTGGAAGAATGTGTAGTGGTTTGCTGTGAAGACAGCACAACATGTTCAGAATGCTCTAGGAAAGTTCTCCCAACCAGGCTATGTAATGAATTAAAAAGGATTATTGTGGTTTTAGAAAAAAGGAGAGACAAGGTAGGGAAACAATGCCGCTGTAGGGCTGGCCGATGTGGGACCGCTGTGCAGCAGATGTCCTGCAGCACGATCCGTGAGGATGGGACAATGGACAGAACCATGGCACAAGTCCTAAAAAAAGAAGTTGGGGGACGCTGACGTCACAACAGGAAGTGACGTCACGAAAGGTGACTTGCACCATCAGACTCATTGCCTCAGAGAAGCCATCTCGTGAGCAGCGTTCTGAATGGTCTCCGATCTTGCCCCAGAGAGGCCAAAGAGTGAATGTGTGGCTCAATTTGCTCCAGGTATCGAGCTCCCGGTAAAATAAGTGGGGGTGCTAGAGATCGCGGGTCACCCGACCAATAATTTCGCCACTTCTGGCTTCGGGCCCATATACTTTACTTTATCATATACATTGATCAGATGACCACGCAATCTACTACCAATAATTGTGGGTCCCTTTCGATGACTTCCAGTGTACCCAACTTACCATCCACCGTTATGGGTACCTATGACCACGATGGGTCAGGGAGCTAGCTGTAAAAGGAAAGGCAGCAAAATACGAAACCCAACATTAAAACCTTTACCTTTTCATAAAATGACCACGGACAACTGAGAAGTTTTAAAAGTTTATCTTAGATTTCAGATTCTGCAATCATACAGTTTATAGTAATGAGGCAAATCTATAATCAGAATAACGAAGAGCACATAACCATATAGGAAGAGTATACAGGTAACCATCTAACCCAATAATGAGGGAATTCAGAAATACCGGAAATGGAATTCAAAGGAGTGTACTAAATGCTAGGAATTTTATGCACGTATTAGGAATTTTATCAATGGGTCATATTTCGAGAGAAAAGACACCTGGGAAACCTATACATCTATGGAAGGGTAGAAAAATGCAACACGCTATAATTCTAACGTTATTACTTCAATTCAGTATTTAAGAGAAAATTGTAAAACATATTTAATTCATAAACAATATGGAGAGATTTATACTAAAAAAGGCAGGGGAACATAAGAACATGCTATGAAATGCAAACTGTAAATGACTTTAATGAGATGCAATGATTTGCAGAGAAAAGCATGGAAAGTTAACATATGCAAAGGGTATGTCTTTATTGAAGCAAAGACAGAAAAAATAGGAAGGTGCAGTTTTAAGAACTCAGAGCGATATTTACCTAGACTGGTGTGAAAACCAACCCTGGCCACGGGTCAGTTAAGGACAGGAAATACCCCAAGGAATAGCAGTCATCAATGGGATAGCAGGTGCAGAATGGACACCCCAGGACAGGACAGGAAACCCAGATTAGGATCAGGACAGGACCACCAGGATACGACCAGCACCCGCAGTTCGGAAGCAACGCCTGCGCTCCACCCTCTCTGCAGCTATCAGTCAGGACCCCGATTGGGTCAGCGAACTCCCAGCAAAAGTGCTCCGCCAGCACTTAAGGTTTAGTAAAACCTTCAGAGTCTATGGTCAAATTTCGGACAGAGAGCTCCGCAGCACCTCTGTATCAAGTCACCTATTGAGTGCGTTGGGTCAGTGACAGGTCAGCTATTCAGACAAGTCGGACAATTTCCCTAGGTTAACCTAGGCTAGATATACTGTTTTGGGACAGTGTACCACCCCCCAAATGTTCCAAAGTGTCAGAATCCCCAATTTGGATTGGTCCTAAGGTAGGATTTGGTTAACACACCAATCAGAACAGACTATTCTAAGGCCTATTTTACATCCTAAGGTGCCGCCTAGCAAGATTTGGGTTCCCACGAGAAGTCGCAGGGAATACAATGGAAAGAAATACAATGTATTCAAATAGGGTACAAATTAGGCTTTCTCGCTGGGTGAAGGTGCATCTTCCCATGCAGGCTCTGGCAGCAACCTTCTTTGGCTTGGTTTCAATGCCACCGCACCACGACTGATTCTGCGCAGTAGTGCCCTTCAAGATGGACTCCCCAGCCCCATCACCCCTCAGTGCCGAGGATACATGAAAAGTAAGCGAAAACAAATTAGTACATAGAAATAAATGAATGTATTACATGTCATGATTTCACACTTCAGGTTTATCATAAAAAAAATATACTATGCAATTACGAGTAAGTGCTACACATAACGACACGATGAGCAATAGCATGAGCTTCACTTCATTATCACATTAAGCTGCCATTTTATGGCGATTACGCATGCGCACCCTTTCCCTCCAAAACTATCTCTACGTGTAGTCACGTGAGTGTGACTGACGCATGGCAGAAGAGGAAAGTCAAGCAGCGGCCATTTTAGGAACAAGGATTAATCGTATTAGTAAAACACATAGGCAAGCATCTCTATGATACCCATGCACATTCAAAATACATAAAATTAGTAAACGAACAATTTAAGTTACGAGATTATAATAGATTTTCGAGGTTCTTGACTCGAGCAAGTCGCGATGCGAAATCTTGCTCTATCAATCCCCTCTTTGATGATATTTACTATCATCACAAAATAATGGAACCAGATGCCAACTTTCTTTCACACTTTGCACATTTCTATCTCTTCTAACAGGCGATTTAGTTTCTCTTTCTCATTTTTGGTAGGGTGAGAATTTTTCACCTTTTTATAAATCTGATCATTCATTTCTTCCAATTCAAGCTCATCCGCACTCCGTTTCACTCCTCTCGCATTCACTTGGTATTTCTTTGTGTGTTTGCGACATTTGCAACAGACGAATATGAGAAATAAGATAAGACCTATCACTCCAATTGGCATCAGTACCTTTAACAATAAGTTTTTACCTAAACTAGCAAACCAATGACCTACATTGGAGAGACCATCAACCAGTCTCTTCCAGACACTGTCAACCTCGAGTGGTTTGAGTTCCTTTTCCAAATTAGTAATGTTTTTCACATATCTTTTGAGCTGTACGCTTTTGTCCGGAATGTAAGTGCAACAATGTTGCACCTTCAACATCCGGCAGACTCCGCCCTCTTTTGCTAATAAGGTGTCAAGAGCAAGTCTGTTCTGCAAAACCATTGATCGGATCGCAACCATTTCAGTATTGACCAGCAGAAATCCATGAGCTGTGTCAGTAGACAACACATCCACTATTGTGGATAATTTGCAAATTCTGTGAGTGTTCAGAACCACTCCCACTCCAGGTATCAGTGCACTAAAAATACTACCCATTATTTCACCTACGCTTTCTCTTTTGCTACGCACTAAGCCATTAGTGTTTTCGTTGCTTCCAGCAATTTCATTCACGTGGTATATTTTCGGGAAAACAATGCCAAAATAGCAGCTTCCATACCAGTGATCCGGCAATTTGAAATAAGCCTTGTTTCCACATACATAATAAATTCCGGGAAACACAGGTTCTGACCCATTTTTGAAACCCCAACCTCCAATTACTTTGTAATTGTGTTCACATTGACTGGAACCAATGAAAATATTATTATAATAACTAGTCTTCTCGCGATGAAGACAGAGTTTCCCTTTCTTTTCGAAATCCAGCAACAAAGCAGGCCCTGCCCCGCCATTTGAGGTGCTTTCCATGTCCTCAGCCCATTTTGGTGTTTTTTGTCTTTTGTCATTTGCCTTTCTTTGGAAACTCTCCCTTCTCTTCTCTGCCATGTTCAAAAATATCTTTTCTTGTTCATGTAATGAACAGGTCAAGTTGTCTCTGTGTGCTTCATTTAAGTCTATTGTACCTATAGTCAGAAAGTATTCTCCCATATAACGTGTAACGTCACTTTTGGTATGTACAGGATTCAGATTTCCACGTATAGGAAGTTCAGAAAAGATCACGTCATTGTTAGAGTAATAGTACTGTAACGGTCCTCTTTTGTAAAATAAGCTTGCTAAAATACTACAGGAGATTCCATAGGTCAGAGGTAGGTGATGATATGTCACGCCTTCAGCCACAGAAGTAGGTAGCTTCATGCAGACATAGCAATCTTCTATTTCCATAGTTTCTACATAATGCACTAACAGATTTGCGAAAACATTTAAGTGTGTCTGGTTTCTAACTCCGTGGTAATGTAGTCCTTCCTCATCTGATGCTTTTAAGTCTCGTTTTGTCTGTCTGAGTGCTTTTTCACGTCTTTCTACACTTCGTGTTGTCAGTTCTTCAGTGTCAGTAATCTCAGTAGGGTCAATATTAGTATTTTTGCTTACCATAAAAGGAATGAAAACTGTTAGTCCTATCCAAACTAATATTACTATAACTATACTACAGATACACACCTTGCAGCATGTTTTGCAACAACTGTGGCTAGGTCTACCACTCACGTTTGAATCAGACATTTTGGCTCAGAAGAAGTTTTCAACCCCTCTTTGTGGCCTTGCCCAGGTATTTTTATGCTGAGCAATTTCACGGCGGTTCTTCCTCTTCCTCTGCAGAGTAATCAGTATTTTGTTCCCCGTCGCTTTCGTCAGTAATATCAATATCCTCAAAGTTTTCCAAGATTAAGTAGGTCCACTCCGGATCCTGGTATTTTTCGTTTTGTCTTTTTATTCGCTCACTCCTTCTCTTGGAGCTATCTTCAGGTATTTCTGCAATTCAGGGACTTCTTCTTGTATCTGCAAGTTTCTCTTGGACTGTTTTTATTCTTAATTTTAGTCTCTTAATATACCTTGGCTCAATGTGCTTCTTTTTCTTGAGTCTTTTAGCTGGCACTGTGATTTGGCTTTCTTCTAATGTCCTTTTATTTTCACTTGTTTGTGGCACTTCAATTTCTGCCTTTTCCCTCTCTGTCTGACTAGTCCCAGGTCTTGTATCTATTTCTTCTGCCTGGTTACTAAGCTGGCCTTGTTCAGGTATATTTTGCGTTTCGCTTTCTAATGTCTCTGTTTCTAAGTCCTGAACATGTTCTCCTAGTTCTGCATGATCCTGCTCGAGCACTTCGATCCCTTGATTTTCTTCTGCTCGAACTATTACACTATGTCTAGTCTGTCCCTTTTCGATATCAGGAGTCAGTGGAGAAGTATCGATCACTTGTTCTGTCCCTGTCTGACCTTCTTCTTCGTCCTCAGATTTGATGTGAATCTCAATGATCTGAGGGTCTTCGCCTGTGCCTTGCTCGACCTCTCTATTCCACTCTCTGTCTTCTCTTATTCGCTCTCTTGTTCTGAGTGGGTCTCCAGGGAGGTCGATTATGGGTATCCAATCCTCTGGCCAGATCCTCGGTAGCTCGTCATCAGCTACTTCCGGGACAACATCCGTGGGATTCTCAGCAGTACTGGTGCTTGGCCATACGTCATCAGCTACCTCTGGACCAACGCCTACAGGACCCTCAACGGGACTGGTGCTCGGCCGTCTGATATCAGCTACTTCAGGACCAACGTCTGTAGACCCCTCAGCTGGACAACCTTCGGCTCCCTGTTCCTCGTCGGGTATCACCTTCTGGGTATGGCTGGCATGGATCCACTTGGGCACACCTGCGCACTTCACAGCGGTCGTTGTTACCAGGATTACTTGGCGCTTTTTTCCCCACCTTGGCTCAAGGCAACTTGAACGAGTATGCTTCTTTATCTTAACCTAGTCACCAGGAACCAATTTGTGAACTGGTGTTGTCGGGTTGGCGACGGCATCTGCCCCAATCTGGCGAGAGATAGAACGCACTTGGTCACCCAGTTGCTTGCAGTATTCAAGTACCAAATCATCAGAAATGCTTAACAGTTTTTATCCTGGTACCCACGCTTGTCTTATCACTCTTCCCATCAATATCTCATGTGGGCTCAGGCCTGTTCTCCGATCTGGAATGCTTCTGAGTCCCATCAGAACAAGAGGCAAGGCATTTATCCAGTTCATGCCAGTGGAATCACACATTTTTGCCAATCTATTCTTTATAGTGCCATTTATTTGTTCCACCACTCCAGAAGCCTCTGGATGATATGCACAGTGCAGCTTTTGCGTGATCCCGAATGCTTTGCAAAGCTGGGCCAAAATCTCATTCTGAAAATGTCCGCCTCTATCTGAGTCAATAAAGACTGGAACCCCGAATCTAGGTATCAATTCTTTTAGTAGGAGCTTAGCTACTGTTATGGCGTCATTCTGTGTGGCAGGGTAAGCTTCCACCCACTTTGAAAATAGGCAGACAATGACAAGGACATGCCTTTTTCCCTCACAACGAGGCATGGTAATGAAATCAATTTGTATTCTCACAAAAGGACCCCCTGATCTCCCAATTTTCATCAGTTCAACTACTGTTCTTTTGCCAGCGTTGAACTGCTGACAGGTCAAGCACCTCTGGCAAAGGGACTCTGCTACCTTCCTGAACTTCTTGTTGTACCAAGTCTGTTGAAACACCAGAACCATGGCATCCCTCCCAATGTGTGATCCCTCATGTATCAATCGAGCCATTGGGGCAAGCAGGTGTCTAGGTAACACAGGCATACCATTTGGGCCCACAATGACACCATCCTCACGTCTCGGTTTACAACCTTGTTCTTTCCACTTCTCTTTCTCTTCCCAAGGCGTCACATGCTGCCATTCTCTCACTTCATCCCATGTAGGCACTTCTTCAAACATTCTAAGTTGGCAGCTGTTTCCAACCCCACCCCGCCTGGGATTTATTCTCATTTGATCCATAGCACATTGTTTTGCCACCCGATCAGCAAAGTCATTTCCCAAAGATACAGGGTCAAGGCCCTTCTTATGAGCAACACATTTGACCACTGCCAATTCTTTTGGTAATTGGATTGCCTCTAAAAGGTCTTGGACAACCTTTCCACTCTGAATGGGGGTACCTGAGGAAGTCAGGAATTCTCTTTGTAGCCATAATTGGCCAAAGTCATACACAACCCCGTAACAGTACTGACTATCAGTATACACTGTTACTCTTTTGTCTTTTCCCAATTTGCAAGCTCTTATCAGGGCGATCAATTCGGCTACTTGTGCAGACTTTACTCCAAATAGATAAGATGCTTCTTCAATTTTGTTGAACGTGACCACAGCATAGGCAGCACTTAGGCCTCCGAGTTCATGCCTCAGGCATGAACCATCCACGAACCATTCCTCATCATGTACAGGAAAAGGAGTTTCTTTAATGTCTGGGCGCGGTTTAGTACTGAACTCTGTCAGGTCAATGCAGTCATGCTCATTATCTCCCTTATCTTCCATTACCATTGAGTCAGGAAGTAGAGTGGCAGGGTTTAAAATGTTACATCGGGTAATAACTATATTTGCAGCACCCATGAGAATCCTCTCATATTTAGTCAGCCGACTAGGGGTGAGATACTGAGTTTTTGTACGAGTCAATAGGATCACAACTGCATGTGGAACATACACAGTTACAGGATGTCCCATAATGATAGACTCACTTTGTTCTAAACTGGTGCAAGTTGCAGCTACTGCTTTTAGACATCCAGGTAGTCCAGCAGCCACTGGATCCAAAGTGGCAGAAAAATATGCCACAGGCCTTCTGGTCAAACCATGCTCCTGAGTCAGGACTGACAATGCACAATTGTCACGAGTGTCACAGAATAAGCCAAACTCCTTGGAGTAGTCAGGCATTCCCAGAGCAGGGGCTGTACACAGGCAATTTCGCAACTGTGTGAAAGCTGTTAAGCTCTCGTCATTCCATTCAACTGGGTCCTTTGCTCCTTTCTTTGTCATTTGTATCAAAGGCTTTGCAAGAACTGCGAATCCCACAATCCATTGCTTGCAATAACCTACAACTCCGAGGAACATTCTGATTTCTTTCTGAGTACGGGGTAACTGCATATTTTGAATTATTCTGACTCTCTCTGAGGTGACTTTTCTGATACCTTTTTCTATCTGGTGTCCCAGATATTTCACTGATTTCGAACAGAACTGTAATTTCTCAGGGGCCACTTTATGTCCTTTTTCACTCAGGTGATTCAGTAGGGCAATGGTGTCAACCACGCAATCCTTATGGCTTTTAGACGCCACCAATAGGTCGTCAATGTACTGTACCAAAACAGATTTTCCAGGTAAGACTAAAGTTTCAAGGCATTTTTTCAAGATCTGATTAAAGATAGAGGGGCTTTCTGTGTACCCCTGGGGGACCCTGTTCCAGACATACACGTTACTGTTGAAAGCAAATGAGAAAAGAAATTTGCTGTCTGGATGCAAGGGGATCGAAAAGAAAGCATGACATAGGTCTATCACAGTGAACCATTCAGCATCCCAGGGGATCTGATACAGAATCACTGCTGGGTTCGGGACAATAGGGCAGCAAGGGACCACTATTTTGTCTACCTTTCTCAGGTCCTGCACTACTCTGTACTTGCCATTAGGCTTTTTGATGCCCATAATGGGTGAGTTGCACGGGCTACTCATTACTTCCTGTATGATGTTTGCTTCTAGCAATTTCTGTATTTCAATGGCAACACCTGCTCTCACTTCTGCACTCATTCTGTAAGGCTTGGTATTTGGGTATACTGCATTTTCCCTCATGGCTATTTGTATGGGGTCTATGTTTTTCATTAATCCCACATCCTTTCCTGTAAAGTCCCACACTTCTGACTTCACGGTCTGCTGGAGTTCTTCAGGTAAGTCCTGTATAGTCATTCGTTTTATTTCTGAGTCAGGTCTAATTAACATTAGCTTGTAGATACCGTCTTCATCTGGGGTTTGAATTTCGAGGCCCTTTGGTGTGCAAAAGATGGTACAATTCATTTTGCACAGCAAATCACGTCCCAGTAAATTTACCGGACTGGTATCACAGACAACAAATCTGTGCATTTGTTTAAAATTTCCAATTGAGATCTCCATAGGTTCGGTAACAGGTGTACTAATCAATTGATTAGATACTCCTACTACTTGGATTGCTTCTCCCGAGAGGGGTAGGTTTGGAACGTCCACTGTTCTCACAGTAGAACGGGTAGCACCAGTGTCCAATAGAAAGGTGACATCATTTCCATCAACCTTTCCTTCAATGTATGGCCCTGACTGGTCTACCGGCAAAGAGGCGCCAAGTACGCACTCCTCGTCCTCCCCTCTCAGGCCCCGTCAGTATTGGTCATCACAGAAAAAGGTGTCGTTCAACAAATACTGCGAAGTTGCTGTATTTCTATCCTCATTGCCTCCCCAGATTTCTACATCATCACCCTGTGGTGACTTCCCTTTAAAAATAGGTTTTGGCGCTCGGGGCACTTGAATCGTTTTTACCTGCTGCTGGGTCTTTCTTTGTTTTTCATTCTGCGTCTGTGGAATTAAATCAGGTGTTTGGGCATTATCAGACTGTAAATAGGGACACTCGTCTCTCCAATGTCCAATTTCTCCGCACTGGTGGCAGGGAAATTTCTTTTTCTCGTCCTCTCTGCTCATTTTAGCTCGGGGTTTTCCTCCACCCCCACCCCCAGGGCCTTGGTTCTGTGTCGCTTTATTTAGTTTATTCAACTGTTTTTCCTGCTGTTCTGCGAGCTTTACTTGAGCCCACATCACCTTCTCCTTCAGGGCCTTTTTCTTTTCTGCCATTTCGTCCTCGCAGTACTTTGCGTACCGTAGGACCTCATCCATCTTTTTGGTATGCCAACAGATTTTATTATCCTTTATCCACTGACAAATTTCGGGTCTTAAACCGTTTACAAACCTGTAAATGAAGTGGGTCATGTCCTTCATCTCGATGTTATCTATACCACTGTATGTCTTAAATACCTGCAACAGCCTTTCATAAAAGGAGTGCACTGTCTCATCTCTTTCTTGCGTGGTTCTATCTATCTTGGTCCAATCAGTTTCCTTTGCAGGCACTTTTAATTTCAAATGTTGAATTACTTGTTCATACTTCCTCATCACTTCCTTCGATGGTTCCCCTGTTTTTTCATCTCTCGGGTATTCCTCACTAGGCCAGGCGATGGCTATCTTACACTCAGTCCACAGATCTACAGGGAACACTATGTCGAAGAACCCATCCAGGTCTTTCCATAGGCATTTCTGCACCTTTACGAATCTTTCTACCTGCCGGTACCAATCGACTGGCTTTTCTCGTAATTTTGGGAAGTCATTGGTAAAGGACACAATATCCTGTCGGGACCATGGAACGTGTACATATTTTCCCCCTGGCACTTCGCGCATAGGGCATAACTGTTCTGGTTTGTCTGCTTCTTTCAAAACGAATTCTGGAGTTACCTGCTTTGACCTGGCCTCATCTTTCTTTCCGGCCCACCTGGCTTTCCATCTTTCTACATCTCCCCATTTCTGCAACACTGTCAATAGTTCCTTGACCTGCGCCTTTTTCCCTGACACATTCAGGTTTTCCAAATCTCTGTCTGAAAACTCTGCTCGGTATGGTTTCTGCAAGGGTTTCGATTTTGAAATGTCTATTCCCATACTAGCAGCAGTATCTGTCAATTTTTCATGAAGTACTCGGACATTGCGGGTAAGACTTTTGCACATAAACAACAGCTCTTCTTCAGAGTAGGTATTTAATCTGTCTAATCCTATGTTTCCTGCCATTAATTCTTCTATTTCTACTCTCAGTTTGTAGAGGTCTAAAGGTTTCGTTTGCGAAGTTTGTTTCTCCAATTCTTGACTCCATCTTTCAATTTCTTCAGGTGTAACCAAAGTGACACTTCTAGTACCTGAAGTCGATTCCATTTGAATCTCCCTTGCATTAAAAGGATTATGTCTTTTCTGCATTCTTTTCCCTGTATTTCTAATGGGCAGATCCATCAGTGAGACTTCCGATTCACACTCACTCGTCTGTTCATCTACAATTAAGGGTTCTGGTCTGGACTGTGCTATGACGGGAGTAATGACAGGAGGTTTTGGACTTTCATGCCGATCCCCGTACAATGGAACCACGGGTCCGATTGTTACTGGGATTGTCAATGCTTCAGGACTGGTATTTAACTGGGAGATTTTCTGAATTATTTCAGCCCTTTGTTTTGCTAGAATTTCTCGCTCCTTTTCTTCCAGCAATCTCTCTACTGATTTGTCATGTAACACCTGTGGGGTCAAAGTGGGAGCATAACTCGGGGCAGTGGGATGAGTCTCACTAGGTCCTTCACCATAATTTGGTCTTGGGAACAAACTTCCTGTACCTAGGGATCTTCGTTCTTCCTCATAATGTGGCTGTAATAACGGCATTCCCGAACTTGAGGGTCTCATCTCGCCTCCGTAGGGAGGTCGAGAAGAAAAATCTCCTTCACGGGAATATCCTGTCTCCCCACTAGCTGACATTCTGGGGTATATGTTTCTGGTATCCACTGGTCCTAAATTCTCAGTAGAGGGAGGAATTTGGTACCCCCCTCCTACACTTGCGGACCTGATCTCTTCTTGTGGTGGAGGTCTCCGGGAAATATCTCCCGCACTTGAAGGTCGGTGTCCTTCATTTTAAGGAGGCGGACTTCTCATACATATGTCATCTAATAATTCATCATCCGACTCTCCGATGGGTACCCAATGTTTAGATTTTTCCAACCGTTTCTTTCCCCCAGAAGGATCATCTGCTGGCATCATGGGAAACAATCCTTCTACAATCATATTCTGTCTCCACTGTTTCATCTTTTTGGCTCAGGCTTCCTGCTTCAATTTTGGATAAAATTTAGTTAACCCTTTATCCATTCGGGGCTTATCCCTTTCAAAAGCCTCGATTTCCCATTCCTCTAGTGCTTCATACTGCGTTAACCTAGGTCTGGGATGTAAGTCATTCATTCGGGTTCTAAGATTGAATAGAATCCTACTGTTAAAGGTACCCTCTAACGGAAAAGCCAATACTCCGTCATCCTTCGTGTATTCCACCCAATTCTCCAACCATACACATGTGTTGTACCCTTTATCGAACATCATGAAAGATGCGGGAGTGTTGGGTTGCGGTATGACAACACCTTCTCTAGTTTTAATCGGCTTGTCCTTTTTGAAATAATTCTTCACTTTGTTTACAAGAGACACTTTTCTCTTATTTCCGTACATAATGTCGTTTTTAACGCCTTTCCACTGATCGTCCGCAAATCCCATATGCCGTGGATCAGGTCTGGTATGCGGTCTATACGAATGCCACATACGATTTTTACGAGTGACTTTGTTTACAAAACCACTTCCAATCCAAGTGCATCTATTATTTTCGTGCGACCAATGAAATGCACGAGTTCAAATAATCTCGACCAATGGGTGCGCGGCCCTTTCGCGAGACAGTTCCCACGCTCCGGCACTCGCCCCTCCTTTACAATTCCAGCTCCGCTACCAACCCGCTGTGTCTACCAATCCCAGCGCGGCACGGAGTGACGTCAGAGCAGCTTCGCGACTGACTCCCTCCTTCACAAGGTAACGGAAACTTTCTTTCTTTCTAAAGTGCTTAGTGCTTGGTTATTTAACAACGAATACACATTCGCCACTGTGCTCAAGTGTCTAGACAGGAAAGAATTAGTTTCGCTGCAAGTAAACTACTTCCATTTACTTTTCACTCACTACGAGTAGATCTCTTCTGCCTACCCTTCACACTAGCATTGGGGCACCTGCTACTTCCCTAGACTCATCCACCTTTCCGGGATATATCCAAGTCTAAAGTTTCACCAGCGAGCCCTTTTGCTTTCACTCAAGCTCCGATGAACCTGCTACTCTTCCGGCGTGACCCTCACTAGGTTATGCCACAGTAGGAATTTTGCCAATGAACCTCGTTACTAACATTTATTCAATCATACATCCAGAAAAAACCCTAGTTAGTGCTTCCAGTTCTGCCTAACCTGCACCAACTTTCCTTAAAAGCCAGTGACCTCAAAGCAAGTGGATTCTATTCACCACTCGCTATTCATTTCCCCGGGGATTCCTAACAACATAAAAGACGTTTTACGTACGAATGGATTAATACATATAACAGTATAATAAGAAGAATAACAATTTTAAAACATTTCATAATTTTTCAAAGTAAACAATTTTCAAGTGAGTGATCAATTCCCTTGAAGCGCCTACTCTTATAGCAGCATCCGACTTAGCTAGACTAACTAGTCCTCCCTATCCTTTAACTATTCCCTAACCATCCTCGATGCTACCAGAAAATTACTGCTAGAGATCGCGGGTCACCCTGTGGAAAAGTAAATTTTGCCATGTTCTGTGTCCCTACGCCTCATCCATCATATGTTATGTGTGCATGACCAATATGCATATGTTATTCCCCATGTCTGATTAATGACGCAATTATAGTTGTGTCCACCTCTGGTATGTCAGTTTCCAGTCCTCGTGAATACTACGAATATCAGGCCTATGTAAAGTTACGTTGTCACGTTTCTCAGTGTGCACGTTATTTCATTATAAAGTCCCCGTTTCTAGGCCTCAACAGGGCCCGGACCACAGATTCAGCTCCTGTCTCCTGAAAGCCTCGCTGAGGAGCGATACAGCCCCCACCTGTATCCTCGACCCTTCACTTACTTCCTGCCTCGCGGTGCCCGGTGCAGCTTGGCTCTGCCTCTGAGTCTGCCAAAAGTATGTTATAGTTCCAGCTATCAGTTCAGTCCTCCTCCTCTGCATTCCTAAGCCACTGAACTGCATCAATAGTTTCCGTCATTGTCTAGCCTATTCGGCTCCACGTTAGAGAAATACTGTATTAATGGTCATTTAATATTCTTCATCACGCACTACATGTAGAATAATGCATGGTCCAGTCTTAGAATCAAGTTAGCTTTTCCCCTCATGACTTCTAAGTTTATATCAACATGTTCCCTAAACATCAGATACCAGATAGGGTTTAGGTACATGTCGCTCCGACCCTCCAGACTCTAGTCTCTGCTCCTAGCACAGAGTTCGTAGCCCCCAGCTTCTCCTAGTGACACGTCATTGCCAGTTTTCGCGCACCATTAGGTTAGAGGTCCCGGCTCCTTAGGTAGCCCCCTCCTATGTTTCCGCCCATTCATGACATATTCTGTTACGTTTGCATCACATGTCTATGTATACTCCCAGTTACACCTACTTTTACTGTTATCTCTCGCGACTGCTACGCGTCACGCCTTCTGCTCCACCCACTGTTACGCCTACTGCAATGTAATGCTATGTGTTTGCGCTATGTATATAAGTCAATGTATTGTTATTAAAAGTGAGCGCGCTCATCCCAGACCAAGCCCCAGCAGCTGCTGGGCCTCTTTTTCCCCTGCTGGGCCCCAGTTGTCCTGCTGGGCCCTGTCACCTCTGTTCTATGCAGGTTGTCCTGATCCTGTCCTTATGCTGTAATAAACCTGCAGAAACTCCTACTACCTCGAATCTTGACTCTTATTTTATTGAGCTATCTGTTATTCATTCATTCATTAAAAAATAGATCCGGTATTATTTATTTATATACCACATAATGGCGCCCGAACAGGGACTTGCCCTTTCCCCACGCGTCGGTGAAGCCACGCCGACCCCCTGACCCTCTGCAGTCGTGACGGAACCACACCGTGCACTGGCAGATATTTCTGCTCCAAGTATCCCTCAGGCCCACGGAGGAGACGGAGGAGGCGGTCCAGCATCCGAACGAGACGGTGGAGGAACGCGGCGAGTCCCGACCAGAGCCCAAGCCGAGAGTCCAAGGTCCGAGGTATCCGGAGGCCCACCCGTAACTGAAGTCCGAAGTTCGTCGTCCGTCGTCCAGTCCAGTTCGAGGCCTTCCGTTCCGTGCTGCCCGGTGAGTACCATTGCTGGGGTAGTATCTAGACAGGACCAATCTAAAATTGACTCCTGGTCCGTGGGTTGGTGGTACCCAGACTCACAAACGAAGTGTTCACCTAGGTGGATACGGGTCTTGATGCGTCCCTTTATGGGACCGGTATGTTCCGTACTGTTACAGCAGTGCATCCAGTAACTCTAGTCTGTTCCGTTCTCGAGAAAATCTGTTCTATTTCTGTTCTCAGTATTCCAGGTAATATTCTGTTCGAACTGTTATTTATAATGTTCTTCATGTATTTTAATGTTGTGGTATGAGTGTGATGTGATTTTGTGTTTTCATTGTGTATTGTATTGTGTCCAGATTACAGTTCAGTCATGCCTATATTTTCCAAGTTACGTCAGTTAAAAACTAGAAAGGGTCTGTTAGAGGAAGCGGTTCCTGTCCCGCCCAGGGACAGTCCAGGTCACTTTATGTATCAGAAACATGGCATAAGCGCCATAATGTATCTAGATTTATGGGTAGAGTATACCAAACAGTTAGAAGAAAAGTATAGATGGCCCGTATCGGGTACATGGGATGCCGAATGTATCATGCGAGTAGAAGAAGCATTATGGAAAAAGAAAGCCAGACAGTCACAGAAAGATGCCATCGAGTTATGGCGTAAAGAAGCGCATAGAAGAACGGAAAAAGAAGTCAGAAAGTCAGAGTTAAGTAGAGAATCCCAGGAACGAGCCCAAGAAAGAGAATTAATCGAGATAGGTGAACAAGTCAAAGCCGAACAGTCAGACAGACAGAGGCATGCCCTCATTAAGGGTATGTATCCTCTTCTTGCCGAAGGTGTGCCGAAAGCGACCCCAGAGGCATCCAGTAATTTCCCGCCACCATTAGTTCCGACCAAGCTACGTCACAAACCGACCGCAGCTGATATTTTTATTTCGTCCTATCTGGACGACACAGTCCCCGAATATGCAAATCCTGTTCGCGCTCCGCCAGTCCCTGTAAATCAGGCACTTCCCGCTCCTCCAGACACCGGAGTACCTGTTACGGTACCCCCGGTCCAGTCCGCCATACAAGTCCAGCCCACGTTACAATTACCGACTCTGCCAGGACGAAGAGCCTCAGTCGACGATTCCAGTCTAGGGGCCGCAGGAGGAGGTCTTCCTCAAACCCCGCCGCCACACAAGCGTTTAACATTACTCGAATTACATGCTCAAGCGTTACAGCGCACGCCCAAACATCAGTCTGTTACAGAAATCAGGCAAACCCTTAACGAATGTGTCTATGATCCAGTTCCAGGCGAATATAATATGGTTTTATATTCCTTACGTGTAAGGAGAGTGACCGAGTATCTAGTCACCTTGCCGAATATGAAAGAAGATCTAGACAGAATATATCGTTTCATCCGTACAGGGGATGATCCAGAAAGTATTGGCGAGATTATGTCTCAAAGGAAAGCCGAGATTCAGCTCATGATATTAAAGTTCCTGATCAATTGTCTAATAAGAGAACAAGATTACCCGTCTAAAGATCCCGCCGAAATGAGAATCCTGACAAGGTGGAGTGATAATATAGCCGAGGGTAAGCACAAGACCGTCGGTGCTATGGAGAGTATGTACAAGAAAATCCGTAAAGAGATAGTAAAGATACACGAACAGCGTAAAGCAGCACAAGTAAGCGAGAAAGAAAGTATCTCTGATCCTGAAGAGGAAGACGAGAATTCCGCCAGAATAGCGTATGTAGGAAAATCTAGATTTCCAGATCGCCATTTACGCCTAGAACCCAAGTCTATTTTCCATCATCCAGCACCAGAACAAGGTTCTCTAGAACAAGTATTTCAAGCTACCGATCACATTCTGAAATCACGAGTCGGTTACAGTGAATTAAGTACCATGCATGAACAAGAACTAGCCCGATCAGCAGTCCGATGGATTACTGATTCTACCACTTTTCCAGACGAAATAGTGGCACAAATGTTTCTGAAACTGCCCCCAGCCGAGCAACGACTGGTGGGTATGTATATGATCCAGCACCTCATTACTCTGTATGAGGGTCAGCACTCTGATCCAGGTCCGTTACACGATGTCCTGAACGAGTTACTCCAGTATAGATGGAGAGGTTTAGGTACCGATTTAATTAGTGTCATTCTAGAACAGCGCCACAAATATAGAACGTTCCTGAACCCGCATTTTGTTCATGTCTCACCCCCAGAAAGTAAATCATTCTACATAGACAGACAGAATCCGTTACGAGAAGTCCACCCAGTCCAAGGGGCGGGTGGCGTAATGCAACAAGTGTTTGTATACACTCCGATTTCAAAGATGGAACTTCTTGAAATGAAGAAATTAATTCCCTGTCATGACAAAGATCCAGCAGGGTTCCATAGAGAATTAAAAGACATGCTCCGTATGGGAGAATACACTTACCCAGATATCATTAAAATGTTAAAGGTCCTGTTACCCGCAGGGGTGTATGAAAAGTTAAAGGAAAAGGAATGGGAGGTGGGAGAGAAAAAGATCGATTGGACAGCTCTGGAAGCTGAAGACAAGGCACGAGTACCAGGTACCGGTCTTGGAGATAAATGTAAAGAATTACCAGAATTACTGATTCAAGTTTTACCCAGATTATTGACAACGAGAAAAGAAGACTGGGATGCAATCTCAGCCTGTAAACAGAAACAAGATGAAGATATTAGTGATTTTTATTCTAGATTTGAAAAATGTTTTAGTATTAACAGTGGTCTCAAGACAAGTAGTGAGTCATACCCTCACCTTTTCGTTACTAAATTAGTCGAGAATTCAAGTCCACAAATTAAAAACCGAGTTTTGAAAGTCGAAAGCACCTGGCAAGCAAATACTCCGTCCCAGATGCTCCAGATGCTCCAGTATCACCAGAACAGAATTAGGGAAGAGCAAGAACACGAGAGAAAACGTATGAAAGACACGAAAATGAAAGTGCTAGTTGCACAATCCATTCCTCAAGACAGTCAGAAGAGGGGTCCGAATCAAGCCAGTCATCCTGCAGCTCCCGTTAAAGGGAACTGCAATTATTGTAAACAGCCAGGTCATTTTATAAACGAGTGTGCAGTTCTGAAACATAACATAGCTACTGGTAAGACTAAAGAAAGACCACGTCCGCCGAGACAAGAACAAGTTTCACAGATTCCTCAGTCACAGAATGCACAACAGACAGTTCCCGCTCCGCAGCCTATTGCTGCAACACAGCACGTTACATCGCAGATGTACCAGTATGCGCAGTCTGAGTATCCAGAGTACCAGCCATATTCATGAAACAGCCTAGAGAGGGAGGTAGGCTTGCCTCTCATCGAGATACCTGTAGATCAAGAAGGTCCCTATGTTCACAGTCAAGTATTAGGGAAAGACAGAAAGTTTTTGATCGATACAGGGGCAAGTAGGACCACAATTAGTCATGCCGAAGTTCCAGGGGCTCCGCTCTCAGGCTCAAGAAATGTTTCCCTTGGATTTTCAGGAAAGCCAATAGTTAATGAGATATCAAAGCCAGTTACTCTAGAAGTAGGTCCATTGTCCCGTACTACTGATCTGTTACTTACTAAGTCATGTCCAGAAAATCTATTAGGCATTAAGACACTGAAAGAATTAGGTGCAGTTATTTGCTGTTCCCCAGAGGGAATACGTCTGTTCCTACGTGACTTTAAGGGTCACTATGTATTACGAGATTTTGATTCCAGATTGTCTAATGTTCCGCAGCATTTATGGGCGCAAGGTCCAACTGATGTAGGTTACATGCAAATCACACCCCATCGTGTGACTCTCAAACCAGGTGTAGTGTTACCCCGAATCAGACAGTACAGATTGCCACCTGAGGCTGTAGCAGCCTTATCCAAAATTATTGACGAGCTCATGGCTCAAGGAGTAGTTGTAGAAACTGACTCCAATGTATGCAATTCTCCGATCATTCCAGTCATGAAACGTACTGATCCAAATGCACCCCCAGTATATCGATTAGTGATTGATTTACGAGAGCTTAATAAATGTATTATTCCTCAGTACCCAGTTGTCCCAGACATCTCTTCCCTGTTAACAGCCATTGATTCCGAAGCCATGTTTTTCACTGTCATAGACCTCAAGAATGCATTTTTTAGTGTTCCTATTCATCCAGACAGCCAGTTTCTTTTCGGATTTTGTTTAAATGGAAGGAGCTATATGTTTACACGCGCTCCTCAAGGTTTCACAGAAAGCCCTAGTATTTACAGTCAAGCACTCAAGAGACAACTAGACAACATTCACATGCCAACTGACACTGCCCTGCTCCAGTATGTCGATGATCTCCTGATCACAGCCCGTTCTGAACGTGACTGCGAACGAGCGTCACTTACAGTCTTGTATTTTCTAGCCGAGATGGGGCACAAGGTGTCACCCTCGAAGCTTCAATTCTGTGTCCAGCAAGTGGTATACTTAGGACACTTGCTGTCCAAGAGGGGTAGGCAGTTGACACCCGACCGTATCCAGTTAATAGCGAGTCTTCCCCAGCCCAGAACCCAGAAGGAGGTACGTGCCTTTATTGGCCTTACTTCTTATTGTAGGCAATGGATTCCCCAGTATGCATTTCTAGCCAAGCCACTGATACAGTTAACGACACAGGAGGCAGCCGTATCGACTGTCCTCCCTTGGACATCTGAACATACACTTAGTTTCAATGAGTTAAAGAAAGCCCTATGTCAAGCTCCAGTTCTAGCTACACCGAACTACAGTAAGCCTTTTACACTTTTCGTTACTGAACGGGAAGGTACAGCATTATCTGTTCTCACACAAGATCAAGCAGGACAATACAAGCCCTGTGCTTATTTTTCGAGCACATTAGATCCAGTCGCCCAGGCGTTGCCTGCGTGCCTCAAGTCAGTTGCAGCCACAGCACTAGCTATCAGACAAAGTGATTCCATAGTTTTAGGGCATTCCCTGACAGTACAAGTTCCACACTCCGTAGAAGTTCTTTTAAACCGAACACAAACTCAGCACTTGACAATTGCACGTTTAACAGGTTATGAATTGACACTGTTCCAGCCACACATAGAAATCAGACGCTGCAACGTTCTGAATCCTGCTACACTGTTACCATCAGTTAATTCAAATCCTGACCCACATGACTGTGTGGAAGTAGTTAACATTACGACAAAGCCAAGACAAGACCTGACAGACATTCCGTTACCAGATCCTGACCTGACACTTTATGTGGATGGTTCATGTATGAGAACTAGTACAGGAGAACTAGTCGCCGCGTATGCAGTGACTACTGACACCGAAGTTATTGAGACACACCGTATTGACACCCTGTCCGCTCAAGCAGCAGAGCTAGTCGCTCTGACACAAGCCTGTATACACGCCAAGAACCTGAAAGTTAATGTTTACACAGATTCACGTTACGCATTCGGAGTTGTACACGACTTCGGAGTGCTCTGGCAGGAGAGAGGTTTCATGACTTCTCATGGAACCAAGATTCAGCATGGTCTCCTTATTCAAGCCCTGTTAGATGCCATACATTTACCGACATCCATTGCTATCATGAAGTGCAAAGCACATACGAAAGTTACTGACATTATTTCTCAAGGTAATGATCTAGCAGACCGCACAGCCAAACTTACAGCACAGACTCCAGACATTCCAGTTAACATGACACATACTCCAGATCTGATTACATGCATGACGGTTAAGGACCCTACACAAGACGTCATAGATATCCAGTTACATGCTACTCCTGAAGAAATCAAGAAATGGTATGAACAAGGAGGGGTCCAGACAGATCAAGGATGGTTAACAAAGGGTAGAGCCACATGGTTTCTCCCCGATTCTATGGTTCAAGTCATTATCAATACCGCACATAGTCCAGCACATTTAGGAGAAAAAGCTATGTTAGACAGTATCCAGAACATTTGGTTCAACAAGCATTTACGAGCTGCAGCCAAGCAGAAAGTCCGTACCTGTATGATATGTTGTCAGTTTAACCCAGGTAAAAGTGTCCCGGTGGAACAAGGTGGTTTCCAGCCTCCTGACCACCCTTTTGAGGTCCTCCAGATGGATTATATTCAGATGGAGCGATGTCGAGGTTTCAAGTATGTCCTTGTAGTAGTATGCGCTTTGTCCAGGTGGACAGAAGCATATCCAGTCCCAGATTACACAGCCGCGACCACTGCCAAGCAGTTGGTTCGTGAATTCTTCCCTAGGTATGGACTCCCTAGAGTCGTATATTCTGATAACGGCCAGCCATTCTCATCTGAACTGATGAAGCACGTTTCCCTTTTGTTAGGGTACCAGTGGAAGTTCCATTGTGTACGCCATCCTGAAGCAGCCGGTCTCGTAGAGAGACATAATCAGACTCTGAAAATCCGTATTGCAAAAGTCTGTAAAGAAAAAGGTGTGGACTGGCTAGTAGCTCTGCCAGTCGCTTTGTTTTATATGCGCATGGTCGCACATTCCAGATCAGGTCTGTCCCCGTATGAGGTCGTATTCGGCCGCCCCCCTAACATGTGGGGTACTCCTAGACCCCGAAGTATTACCGATGTTTCATGTAATATGCTGACAGATTACCTAGCTTCCTTGATGTCTGCCCTCAACTCATGTCGTTCACAGGTTGCCGCCGCATTTCCAGACAATACCGAGGTGGCACCGCATGAAATCGTTCCAGGCTCCTTGGTGATGATCAGGAATTTCGACAGATCAAGTCCGCTGGAACCACGTTGGAAGGAGCCACGTCAGGTCCTCTTGACCACCCGTACCGCCGTCAAGTTGGAAGGCAGAAAAGGATGGATCCACCTGTCTCATGTTAAACTTTTTAAAGGATTGAAACCAGTCTCCAAAAACATTTCCCAGGATTCGAAGGACTGCCAAAATATTGCTCTTAAGGACTGTCCCGCACAAGACATTATTACAACCCCTCCCTTGTTAGAGAAAACTCCGCAACAGGAGTATAAGTTAAAGCTCAGGTCTAGTAAAATAAGTCAGTCAGTTTGATTGTATAAGTCCTCCCCTAGGTGAAACGGTTAGACTGTTTCTGACATGTATAAAATAGACCCCCATAGTGAGAGAGTCAGTCGAAGTTCAATTCAATGTATAGTTTTTCTGAGTTTCATATTATTCATCAGCATAATGATTTCCTGCACCAGCTATGCATTCTATCTGTATTTTCCAGTTCCTCATGTAAATATGTCTGCTAATGCTACAGTAGAGCACACGTTTAGTGATCTGCCTCCTCACGAATATTCATACCGCCTCGCTATGCGCAACAACACATTTATCCGTATGTTACATTACTCACACCAGACCAGCAATGCCACTAATTGTTGGGTGTGTGGTCGACTCCCCCCTTTCCAGACACCGAAGGGAGTTCTGCCACTTTTTCCTTATCCATTCTCACATAATGGTTCATGTGGAGCATGGTCCACGTTAACGTCATCCTCAACAGATATGTCTTTTCTTAACAGTACATGTTTTCCAGACAAGCAAGGTCTCCCCCACAGAACAGGTTCAGATCTAGAAAATGAAGTTTATAATTTAGGTAATTATTCGTTGAATTTCATGGTCCTGAATGTTCAGTCTGATACTACTCCAGACTTACCTGCTATTTCAGTACTACCAGTCAAAGGCGAATTATGTGTCCGTAGTTATGGTTCCATACATGTAGGTCATAGTGAATGTACTACTGTTATCCAGTATAGTGACAGTGGGAAATCTGTTTTCAAAGCTTCACGTCATTCTTATTTTATTTGTGGTCAAACTGCATATGTTCGTCTGCCCCTCGATTGGGAGGGAACCTGTTACATTGCCTTCCTACTGCCACCTGTTTTCCTAGCCCCATCTGATTATCACAGAAACACACATCTAGTACACATTAGACATAGAAGGGAGTCCCCAATTGTCGACTATACTGAAACTACTCTAGAACAGTATACAGATTTCAATAAAGGTTTCTTCTTCTTTGTAGGACCTGTCCAGAATAGTAAACTGATCCGTAGGTTAACAAGAACCCTTGAAGCTGTAGTAAATGAAACTGCCTCTGCTCTAGGTAACTTAACCGAAGAACAATCTGCTATGAGATTTGTCGTTTTGCAAAATCGTCTCGTCCTTGACGTCATACTGGCCGATAGGGGCGGGGCCTGTAGAGTCATCGGATCTAGTTGCTGCATTTTTATTCCAAATAACGCGCCGTCTGTTTATTCAGCTATAACCAGACTCCATAAGATTGCCCATCTGTTACACCAAGATCCAGGCACCTGGACATGGTCCGGTTGGTTCTGGAATATAATTTCCGCCTGGGGATGGAAAGTCCTGTCCTTTCTAGGTATTGCAGTAGCGATTATATTTAGCTGCTGCCTCTGTATACAATGTGGCCCTGCGATTTGCAGCATGTGCGCTACCTCTTGTATTCCTAGTCCCAAGCCCCGTTCTAAATCCCGTTCCAAGACAATTCGAGACGAGCAAATGGTACTGTATGAAATGATAGACGGTATCATGAAAATTGATGTTTCCTGATGGAAACGTAGTGACAAGGAGGGAATGTGGAAAAGTAAATTTTGCCATGTTCTGTGTCCCTACGCCTCATCCATCATATGTTATGTGTGCATGACCAATATGCATATGTTATTCCCCATGTCTGATTAATGACGCAATTATAGTTGTGTCCACCTCTGGTATGTCAGTTTCCAGTCCTCGTGAATACTACGAATATCAGGCCTATGTAAAGTTACGTTGTCACGTTTCTCAGTGTGCACGTTATTTCATTATAAAGTCCCCGTTTCTAGGCCTCAACAGGGCCCGGACCACAGATTCAGCTCTTGTCTCCTGAAAGCCTCGCTGAGGAGCGATACAGCCCCCACCTGTATCCTCGACCCTTCACTTACTTCCTGCCTCGCGGTGCCCGGTGCAGCTTGGCTCTGCCTCTGAGTCTGCCAAAAGTATGTTATAGTTCCAGCTATCAGTTCAGTCCTCCTCCTCTGCATTCCTAAGCCACTGAACTGCATCAATAGTTTCCGTCATTGTCTAGCCTATTCGGCTCCACGTTAGAGAAATACTGTATTAATGGTCATTTAATATTCTTCATCACGCACTACATGTAGAATAATGCATGGTCCAGTCTTAGAATCAAGTTAGCTTTTCCCCTCATGACTTCTAAGTTTATATCAACATGTTCCCTAAACATCAGATACCAGATAGGGTTTAGGTACATGTCGCTCCGACCCTCCAGACTCTAGTCTCTGCTCCTAGCACAGAGTTCGTAGCCCCCAGCTTCTCCTAGTGACACGTCATTGCCAGTTTTCGCGCACCATTAGGTTAGAGGTCCCGGCTCCTTAGGTAGCCCCCTCCTATGTTTCCGCCCATTCATGACATATTCTGTTACGTTTGCATCACATGTCTATGTATACTCCCAGTTACACCTACTTTTACTGTTATCTCTCGCGACTGCTACGCGTCACGCCTTCTGCTCCACCCACTGTTACGCCTACTGCAATGTAATGCTATGTGTTTGCGCTATGTATATAAGTCAATGTATTGTTATTAAAAGTGAGCGCGCTCATCCCAGACCAAGCCCCAGCAGCTGCTGGGCCTCTTTTTCCCCTGCTGGGCCCCAGTTGTCCTGCTGGGCCCTGTCACCTCTGTTCTATGCAGGTTGTCCTGATCCTGTCCTTATGCTGTAATAAACCTGCAGAAACTCCTACTACCTCGAATCTTGACTCTTATTTTATTGAGCTATCTGTTATTCATTCATTCATTAAAAAATAGATCCGGTATTATTTATTTATATACCACATTCTAAATCCCGTTCCAAGACAATTCGAGACGAGCAAATGGTACTGTTTTTACGAGTGACTTTGTTTACAAAACCACTTCCAATCCAAGTGCATCTATTATTTTCGTGCGACCAATGAAATGCACGAGTTCAAATAATCTCGACCAATGGGTGCGCGGCCCTTTCGCGAGACAGTTCCCACACTCCGGCACTCGCCCCTCCTTTACAATTCCAGCTCCGCTACCAACCCGCTGTGTCTACCAATCCCAGCGCGGCACGGAGTGACGTCAGAGCAGCTTCGCGACTGACTCCCTCCTTCACAAGGTAACGGAAACTTTCTTTCTTTCTAAAGTGCTTAGTGCTTGGTTATTTAACAACGAATACACATTCGCCACTGTGCTCAAGTGTCTAGACAGGAAAGAATTAGTTTCGCTGCAAGTAAACTACTTCCATTTACTTTTCACTCACTACGAGTAGATCTCTTCTGCCTACCCTTCACACTAGCATTGGGGCACCTGCTACTTCCCTAGACTCATCCACCTTTCCGGGATATATCCAAGTCTAAAGTTTCACCAGCGAGCCCTTTTGCTTTCACTCAAGCTCCGATGAACCTGCTACTCTTCCGGCGTGACCCTCACTAGGTTATGCCACAGTAGGAATTTTGCCAATGAACCTCGTTACTAACATTTATTCAATCATACATCCAGAAAAAACCCTAGTTAGTGCTTCCAGTTCTGCCTAACCTGCACCAACTTTCCTTAAAAGCCAGTGACCTCAAAGCAAGTGGATTCTATTCACCACTCGCTATTCATTTCCCCGGGGATTCCTAACAACATAAAAGACGTTTTACGTACGAATGGATTAATACATATAACAGTATAATAAGAAGAATAACAATTTTAAAACATTTCATAATTTTTCAAAGTAAACAATTTTCAAGTGAGTGATCAATTCCCTTGAAGCGCCTACTCTTATAGCAGCATCCGACTTAGCTAGACTAACTAGTCCTCCCTATCCTTTAACTATTCCCTAACCATCCTCGATGCTACCAGAAAATTACTGCTAGAGATCGCGGGTCACCTACGCCTCATCCATCATATGTTATGTGTGCATGACCAATATGCATATGTTATTCCCCATGTCTGATTAATGACGCAATTATAGTTGTGTCCACCTCTGGTATGTCAGTTTCCAGTCCTCGTGAATACTACGAATATCAGGCCTATGTAAAGTTACGTTGTCACGTTTCTCAGTGTGCACGTTATTTCATTATAAAGTCCCCGTTTCTAGGCCTCAACAGGGCCCGGACCACAGATTCAGCTCCTGTCTCCTGAAAGCCTCGCTGAGGAGCGATACAGCCCCCACCTGTATCCTCGACCCTTCACTTACTTCCTGCCTCGCGGTGCCCGGTGCAGCTTGGCTCTGCCTCTGAGTCTGCCAAAAGTATGTTATAGTTCCAGCTATCAGTTCAGTCCTCCTCCTCTGCATTCCTAAGCCACTGAACTGCATCAATAGTTTCCGTCATTGTCTAGCCTATTCGGCTCCACGTTAGAGAAATACTGTATTAATGGTCATTTAATATTCTTCATCACGCACTACATGTAGAATAATGCATGGTCCAGTCTTAGAATCAAGTTAGCTTTTCCCCTCATGACTTCTAAGTTTATATCAACATGTTCCCTAAACATCAGATACCAGATAGGGTTTAGGTACATGTCGCTCCGACCCTCCAGACTCTAGTCTCTGCTCCTAGCACAGAGTTCGTAGCCCCCAGCTTCTCCTAGTGACACGTCATTGCCAGTTTTCGCGCACCATTAGGTTAGAGGTCCCGGCTCCTTAGGTAGCCCCCTCCTATGTTTCCGCCCATTCATGACATATTCTGTTACGTTTGCATCACATGTCTATGTATACTCCCAGTTACACCTACTTTTACTGTTATCTCTCGCGACTGCTACGCGTCACGCCTTCTGCTCCACCCACTGTTACGCCTACTGCAATGTAATGCTATGTGTTTGCGCTATGTATATAAGTCAATGTATTGTTATTAAAAGTGAGCGCGCTCATCCCAGACCAAGCCCCAGCAGCTGCTGGGCCTCTTTTTCCCCTGCTGGGCCCCAGTTGTCCTGCTGGGCCCTGTCACCTCTGTTCTATGCAGGTTGTCCTGATCCTGTCCTTATGCTGTAATAAACCTGCAGAAACTCCTACTACCTCGAATCTTGACTCTTATTTTATTGAGCTATCTGTTATTCATTCATTCATTAAAAAATAGATCCGGTATTATTTATTTATATACCACATAATGGCGCCCGAACAGGGACTTGCCCTTTCCCCACGCGTCGGTGAAGCCACGCCGACCCCCTGACCCTCTGCAGTCGTGACGGAACCACACCGTGCACTGGCAGATATTTCTGCTCCAAGTATCCCTCAGGCCCACGGAGGAGGCGGTCCAGCATCCGAACGAGACGGTGGAGGAACGCGGCGAGTCCCGACCAGAGCCCAAGCCGAGAGTCCAAGGTCCGAGGTATCCGGAGGCCCACCCGTAACTGAAGTCCGAAGTTCGTCGTCCGTCGTCCAGTCCAGTTCGAGGCCTTCCGTTCCGTGCTGCCCGGTGAGTACCATTGCTGGGGTAGTATCTAGACAGGACCAATCTAAAATTGACTCCTGGTCCGTGGGTTGGTGGTACCCAGACTCACAAACGAAGTGTTCACCTAGGTGGATACGGGTCTTGATGCGTCCCTTTATGGGACCGGTATGTTCCGTACTGTTACAGCAGTGCATCCAGTAACTCTAGTCTGTTCCGTTCTCGAGAAAATCTGTTCTATTTCTGTTCTCAGTATTCCAGGTAATATTCTGTTCGAACTGTTATTTATAATGTTCTTCATGTATTTTAATGTTGTGGTATGAGTGTGATGTGATTTTGTGTTTTCATTGTGTATTGTATTGTGTCCAGATTACAGTTCAGTCATGCCTATATTTTCCAAGTTACGTCAGTTAAAAACTAGAAAGGGTCTGTTAGAGGAAGCGGTTCCTGTCCCGCCCAGGGACAGTCCAGGTCACTTTATGTATCAGAAACATGGCATAAGCGCCATAATGTATCTAGATTTATGGGTAGAGTATACCAAACAGTTAGAAGAAAAGTATAGATGGCCCGTATCGGGTACATGGGATGCCGAATGTATCATGCGAGTAGAAGAAGCATTATGGAAAAAGAAAGCCAGACAGTCACAGAAAGATGCCATCGAGTTATGGCGTAAAGAAGCGCATAGAAGAACGGAAAAAGAAGTCAGAAAGTCAGAGTTAAGTAGAGAATCCCAGGAACGAGCCCAAGAAAGAGAATTAATCGAGATAGGTGAACAAGTCAAAGCCGAACA
Source organism: Lissotriton helveticus (assembly GCF_964261635.1). NCBI lineage: Eukaryota > Metazoa > Chordata > Amphibia > Caudata > Salamandridae > Lissotriton > Lissotriton helveticus. Next base: position 904,398,111 of record NC_136070.1, on the reverse strand, counting down.
GTCAGACAGACAGAGGCATGCCCTCATTAAGGGTATGTATCCTCTTCTTGCCGAAGGTGTGCCGAAAGCGACCCCAGAGGCATCCAGTAATTTCCCGCCACCATTAGTTCCGACCAAGCTACGTCACAAACCGACCGCAGCTGATATTTTTATTTCGTCCTATCTGGACGACACAGTCCCCGAATATGCAAATCCTGTTCGCGCTCCGCCAGTCCCTGTAAATCAGGCACTTCCCGCTCCTCCAGACACCGGAGTACCTGTTACGGTACCCCCGGTCCAGTCCGCCATACAAGTCCAGCCCACGTTACAATTACCGACTCTGCCAGGACGAAGAGCCTCAGTCGACGATTCCAGTCTAGGGGCCGCAGGAGGAGGTCTTCCTCAAACCCCGCCGCCACACAAGCGTTTAACATTACTCGAATTACATGCTCAAGCGTTACAGCGCACGCCCAAACATCAGTCTGTTACAGAAATCAGGCAAACCCTTAACGAATGTGTCTATGATCCAGTTCCAGGCGAATATAATATGGTTTTATATTCCTTACGTGTAAGGAGAGTGACCGAGTATCTAGTCACCTTGCCGAATATGAAAGAAGATCTAGACAGAATATATCGTTTCATCCGTACAGGGGATGATCCAGAAAGTATTGGCGAGATTATGTCTCAAAGGAAAGCCGAGATTCAGCTCATGATATTAAAGTTCCTGATCAATTGTCTAATAAGAGAACAAGATTACCCGTCTAAAGATCCCGCCGAAATGAGAATCCTGACAAGGTGGAGTGATAATATAGCCGAGGGTAAGCACAAGACCGTCGGTGCTATGGAGAGTATGTACAAGAAAATCCGTAAAGAGATAGTAAAGATACACGAACAGCGTAAAGCAGCACAAGTAAGCGAGAAAGAAAGTATCTCTGATCCTGAAGAGGAAGACGAGAATTCCGCCAGAATAGCGTATGTAGGAAAATCTAGATTTCCAGATCGCCATTTACGCCTAGAACCCAAGTCTATTTTCCATCATCCAGCACCAGAACAAGGTTCTCTAGAACAAGTATTTCAAGCTACCGATCACATTCTGAAATCACGAGTCGGTTACAGTGAATTAAGTACCATGCATGAACAAGAACTAGCCCGATCAGCAGTCCGATGGATTACTGATTCTACCACTTTTCCAGACGAAATAGTGGCACAAATGTTTCTGAAACTGCCCCCAGCCGAGCAACGACTGGTGGGTATGTATATGATCCAGCACCTCATTACTCTGTATGAGGGTCAGCACTCTGATCCAGGTCCGTTACACGATGTCCTGAACGAGTTACTCCAGTATAGATGGAGAGGTTTAGGTACCGATTTAATTAGTGTCATTCTAGAACAGCGCCACAAATATAGAACGTTCCTGAACCCGCATTTTGTTCATGTCTCACCCCCAGAAAGTAAATCATTCTACATAGACAGACAGAATCCGTTACGAGAAGTCCACCCAGTCCAAGGGGCGGGTGGCGTAATGCAACAAGTGTTTGTATACACTCCGATTTCAAAGATGGAACTTCTTGAAATGAAGAAATTAATTCCCTGTCATGACAAAGATCCAGCAGGGTTCCATAGAGAATTAAAAGACATGCTCCGTATGGGAGAATACACTTACCCAGATATCATTAAAATGTTAAAGGTCCTGTTACCCGCAGGGGTGTATGAAAAGTTAAAGGAAAAGGAATGGGAGGTGGGAGAGAAAAAGATCGATTGGACAGCTCTGGAAGCTGAAGACAAGGCACGAGTACCAGGTACCGGTCTTGGAGATAAATGTAAAGAATTACCAGAATTACTGATTCAAGTTTTACCCAGATTATTGACAACGAGAAAAGAAGACTGGGATGCAATCTCAGCCTGTAAACAGAAACAAGATGAAGATATTAGTGATTTTTATTCTAGATTTGAAAAATGTTTTAGTATTAACAGTGGTCTCAAGACAAGTAGTGAGTCATACCCTCACCTTTTCGTTACTAAATTAGTCGAGAATTCAAGTCCACAAATTAAAAACCGAGTTTTGAAAGTCGAAAGCACCTGGCAAGCAAATACTCCGTCCCAGATGCTCCAGATGCTCCAGTATCACCAGAACAGAATTAGGGAAGAGCAAGAACACGAGAGAAAACGTATGAAAGACACGAAAATGAAAGTGCTAGTTGCACAATCCATTCCTCAAGACAGTCAGAAGAGGGGTCCGAATCAAGCCAGTCATCCTGCAGCTCCCGTTAAAGGGAACTGCAATTATTGTAAACAGCCAGGTCATTTTATAAACGAGTGTGCAGTTCTGAAACATAACATAGCTACTGGTAAGACTAAAGAAAGACCACGTCCGCCGAGACAAGAACAAGTTTCACAGATTCCTCAGTCACAGAATGCACAACAGACAGTTCCCGCTCCGCAGCCTATTGCTGCAACACAGCACGTTACATCGCAGATGTACCAGTATGCGCAGTCTGAGTATCCAGAGTACCAGCCATATTCATGAAACAGCCTAGAGAGGGAGGTAGGCTTGCCTCTCATCGAGATACCTGTAGATCAAGAAGGTCCCTATGTTCACAGTCAAGTATTAGGGAAAGACAGAAAGTTTTTGATCGATACAGGGGCAAGTAGGACCACAATTAGTCATGCCGAAGTTCCAGGGGCTCCGCTCTCAGGCTCAAGAAATGTTTCCCTTGGATTTTCAGGAAAGCCAATAGTTAATGAGATATCAAAGCCAGTTACTCTAGAAGTAGGTCCATTGTCCCGTACTACTGATCTGTTACTTACTAAGTCATGTCCAGAAAATCTATTAGGCATTAAGACACTGAAAGAATTAGGTGCAGTTATTTGCTGTTCCCCAGAGGGAATACGTCTGTTCCTACGTGACTTTAAGGGTCACTATGTATTACGAGATTTTGATTCCAGATTGTCTAATGTTCCGCAGCATTTATGGGCGCAAGGTCCAACTGATGTAGGTTACATGCAAATCACACCCCATCGTGTGACTCTCAAACCAGGTGTAGTGTTACCCCGAATCAGACAGTACAGATTGCCACCTGAGGCTGTAGCAGCCTTATCCAAAATTATTGACGAGCTCATGGCTCAAGGAGTAGTTGTAGAAACTGACTCCAATGTATGCAATTCTCCGATCATTCCAGTCATGAAACGTACTGATCCAAATGCACCCCCAGTATATCGATTAGTGATTGATTTACGAGAGCTTAATAAATGTATTATTCCTCAGTACCCAGTTGTCCCAGACATCTCTTCCCTGTTAACAGCCATTGATTCCGAAGCCATGTTTTTCACTGTCATAGACCTCAAGAATGCATTTTTTAGTGTTCCTATTCATCCAGACAGCCAGTTTCTTTTCGGATTTTGTTTAAATGGAAGGAGCTATATGTTTACACGCGCTCCTCAAGGTTTCACAGAAAGCCCTAGTATTTACAGTCAAGCACTCAAGAGACAACTAGACAACATTCACATGCCAACTGACACTGCCCTGCTCCAGTATGTCGATGATCTCCTGATCACAGCCCGTTCTGAACGTGACTGCGAACGAGCGTCACTTACAGTCTTGTATTTTCTAGCCGAGATGGGGCACAAGGTGTCACCCTCGAAGCTTCAATTCTGTGTCCAGCAAGTGGTATACTTAGGACACTTGCTGTCCAAGAGGGGTAGGCAGTTGACACCCGACCGTATCCAGTTAATAGCGAGTCTTCCCCAGCCCAGAACCCAGAAGGAGGTACGTGCCTTTATTGGCCTTACTTCTTATTGTAGGCAATGGATTCCCCAGTATGCATTTCTAGCCAAGCCACTGATACAGTTAACGACACAGGAGGCAGCCGTATCGACTGTCCTCCCTTGGACATCAGGTGTTTGGGCATTATCAGACTGTAAATAGGGACACTCGTCTCTCCAATGTCCAATTTCTCCGCACTGGTGGCAGGGAAATTTCTTTTTCTCGTCCTCTCTGCTCATTTTAGCTCGGGGTTTTCCTCCACCCCCACCCCCAGGGCCTTGGTTCTGTGTCGCTTTATTTAGTTTATTCAACTGTTTTTCCTGCTGTTCTGCGAGCTTTACTTGAGCCCACATCACCTTCTCCTTCAGGGCCTTTTTCTTTTCTGCCATTTCGTCCTCGCAGTACTTTGCGTACCGTAGGACCTCATCCATCTTTTTGGTATGCCAACAGATTTTATTATCCTTTATCCACTGACAAATTTCGGGTCTTAAACCGTTTACAAACCTGTAAATGAAGTGGGTCATGTCCTTCATCTCGATGTTATCTATACCACTGTATGTCTTAAATACCTGCAACAGCCTTTCATAAAAGGAGTGCACTGTCTCATCTCTTTCTTGCGTGGTTCTATCTATCTTGGTCCAATCAGTTTCCTTTGCAGGCACTTTTAATTTCAAATGTTGAATTACTTGTTCATACTTCCTCATCACTTCCTTCGATGGTTCCCCTGTTTTTTCATCTCTCGGGTATTCCTCACTAGGCCAGGCGATGGCTATCTTACACTCAGTCCACAGATCTACAGGGAACACTATGTCGAAGAACCCATCCAGGTCTTTCCATAGGCATTTCTGCACCTTTACGAATCTTTCTACCTGCCGGTACCAATCGACTGGCTTTTCTCGTAATTTTGGGAAGTCATTGGTAAAGGACACAATATCCTGTCGGGACCATGGAACGTGTACATATTTTCCCCCTGGCACTTCGCGCATAGGGCATAACTGTTCTGGTTTGTCTGCTTCTTTCAAAACGAATTCTGGAGTTACCTGCTTTGACCTGGCCTCATCTTTCTTTCCGGCCCACCTGGCTTTCCATCTTTCTACATCTCCCCATTTCTGCAACACTGTCAATAGTTCCTTGACCTGCGCCTTTTTCCCTGACACATTCAGGTTTTCCAAATCTCTGTCTGAAAACTCTGCTCGGTATGGTTTCTGCAAGGGTTTCGATTTTGAAATGTCTATTCCCATACTAGCAGCAGTATCTGTCAATTTTTCATGAAGTACTCGGACATTGCGGGTAAGACTTTTGCACATAAACAACAGCTCTTCTTCAGAGTAGGTATTTAATCTGTCTAATCCTATGTTTCCTGCCATTAATTCTTCTATTTCTACTCTCAGTTTGTAGAGGTCTAAAGGTTTCGTTTGCGAAGTTTGTTTCTCCAATTCTTGACTCCATCTTTCAATTTCTTCAGGTGTAACCAAAGTGACACTTCTAGTACCTGAAGTCGATTCCATTTGAATCTCCCTCGCATTAAAAGGATTATGTCTTTTCTGCATTCTTTTCCCTGTATTTCTAATGGGCAGATCCATCAGTGAGACTTCCGATTCACACTCACTCGTCTGTTCATCTACAATTAAGGGTTCTGGTCTGGACTGTGCTATGACGGGAGTAATGACAGGAGGTTTTGGACTTTCATGCCGATCCCCGTACAATGGAACCACGGGTCCGATTGTTACTGGGATTGTCAATGCTTCAGGACTGGTATTTAACTGGGAGATTTTCTGAATTATTTCAGCCCTTTGTTTTGCTAGAATTTCTCGCTCCTTTTCTTCCAGCAATCTCTCTACTGATTTGTCATGTAACACCTGTGGGGTCAAAGTGGGAGCATAACTCGGGGCAGTGGGATGAGTCTCACTAGGTCCTTCACCATAATTTGGTCTTTGGAACAAACTTCCTGTACCTAGGGATCTTCGTTCTTCCTCATAATGTGGCTGTAATAACGGCATTCCCGAACTTGAGGGTCTCATCTCGCCTCCGTAGGGAGGTCGAGAAGAAAAATCTCCTTCACGGGAATATCCTGTCTCCCCACTAGCTGACATTCTGGGGTATATGTTTCTGGTATCCACTGGTCCTAAATTCTCAGTAGAGGGAGGAATTTGGTACCCCCCTCCTACACTTGCGGACCTGATCTCTTCTTGTGGTGGAGGTCTCCGGGAAATATCTCCCGCACTTGAAGGTCGGTGTCCTTCATTTTAAGGAGGCGGACTTCTCATACATATGTCATCTAATAATTCATCATCCGACTCTCCGATGGGTACCCAATGTTTAGATTTTTCCAACCGTTTCTTTCCCCCAGAAGGATCATCTGCTGGCATCATGGGAAACAATCCTTCTACAATCATATTCTGTCTCCACTGTTTCATCTTTTTGGCTCGGGCTTCCTGCTTCAATTTTGGATAAAATTTAGTTAACCCTTTATCCATTCGGGGCTTATCCCTTTAAAAAGCCTCGATTTCCCATTCCTCTAGTGCTTCATACTGCGTTAACCTAGGTCTGGGATGTAAGTCATTCATTCGGGTTCTAAGATTGAATAGAATCCTACTGTTAAAGGTACCCTCTAACGGAAAAGCCAATACTCCGTCATCCTTCGTGTATTCCACCCAATTCTCCAACCATACACATGTGTTGTACCCTTTATCGAACATCATGAAAGATGCGGGAGTGTTGGGTTGCGGTATGACAACACCTTCTCTAGTTTTAATCGGCTTGTCCTTTTTGAAATAATTCTTCACTTTGTTTACAAGAGACACTTTTCTCTTATTTCCGTACATAATGTCGTTTTTAACGCCTTTCCACTGATCGTCCGCAAATCCCATATGCCGTGGATCAGGTCTGGTATGCGGTCTATACGAATGCCACATACGATTTTTACGAGTGACTTTGTTTACAAAACCACTTCCAATCCAAGTGCATCTATTATTTTCGTGCGACCAATGAAATGCACGAGTTCAAATAATCTCGACCAATGGGTGCGCGGCCCTTTCGCGAGACAGTTCCCACGCTCCGGCACTCGCCCCTCCTTTACAATTCCAGCTCCGCTACCAACCCGCTGTGTCTACCAATCCCAGCGCGGCACGGAGTGACGTCAGAGCAGCTTCGCGACTGACTCCCTCCTTCACAAGGTAACGGAAACTTTCTTTCTTTCTAAAGTGCTTAGTGCTTGGTTATTTAACAACGAATACACATTCGCCACTGTGCTCAAGTGTCTAGACAGGAAAGAATTAGTTTCGCTGCAAGTAAACTACTTCCATTTACTTTTCACTCACTACGAGTAGATCTCTTCTGCCTACCCTTCACACTAGCATTGGGGCACCTGCTACTTCCCTAGACTCATCCACCTTTCCGGGATATATCCAAGTCTAAAGTTTCACCAGCGAGCCCTTTTGCTTTCACTCAAGCTCCGATGAACCTGCTACTCTTCCGGCGTGACCCTCACTAGGTTATGCCACAGTAGGAATTTTGCCAATGAACCTCGTTACTAACATTTATTCAATCATACATCCAGAAAAAACCCTAGTTAGTGCTTCCAGTTCTGCCTAACCTGCACCAACTTTCCTTAAAAGGCAGTGACCTCAAAGCAAGTGGATTCTATTCACCACTCGCTATTCATTTCCCCGGGGATTCCTAACAACATAAAAGACGTTTTACGTACGAATGGATTAATACATATAACAGTATAATAAGAAGAATAACAATTTTAAAACATTTCATAATTTTTCAAAGTAAACAATTTTCAAGTGAGTGATCAATTCCCTTGAAGCGCCTACTCTTATAGCAGCATCCGACTTAGCTAGACTAACTAGTCCTCCCTATCCTTTAACTATTCCCTAACCATCCTCGATGCTACCAGAAAATTACTGCTAGAGATCGCGGGTCACCCGACCAATAATTTCGCCACTTCTGGCTTCGGGCCCATATACTTTACTTTATCATATACATTGATCAGATGACCACGCAATCTACTACCAATAATTGTGGGTCCCTTTCGATGACTTCCAGTGTACCCAACTTACCATCCACCGTTATGGGTACCTATGACCACGATGGGTCAGGGAGCTAGCTGTAAAAGGAAAGGCAGCAAAATACAAAACCCAACATTAAAACCTTTACCTTTTCATAAAATGACCATGGACAACTGAGAAGTTTTAAAAGTTTATCTTAGATTTCAGATTCTGCAATCATACAGTTTATAGTAATGAGGCAAATCTATAATCAGAATAACGAAGAGCACATAACCATATAGGAAGAGTATACAGGTAACCATCTAACCCAATAATGAGGGAATTCAGAAATACCGGAAATGGAATTCAAAGGAGTGTACTAAATGCTAGGAATTTTATGCACGTATTAGGAATTTTATCAATGGGTCATATTTCGAGAGAAAAGACACCTGGGAAACCTATACATCTATGGAAGGGTAGAAAAATGCAACACGCTATAATTCTAACGTTATTACTTCAATTCAGTATTTAAGAGAAAATTGTAAAACATATTTAATTCATAAACAATATGGAGAGATTTATACTAAAAAAGGCAGGGGAACATAAGAACATGCTATGAAATGCAAACTGTAAATGACTTTAATGAGATGCAATGATTTGCAGAGAAAAGCATGGAAAGTTAACATATGCAAAGGGTATGTCTTTATTGAAGCAAAGACAGAAAAAATAGGAAGGTGCAGTTTTAAGAACTCAGAGCGATATTTACCTAGACTGGTGTGAAAACCAACCCTAGCCACGGGTCAGTTAAGGACAGGAAATACCCCAAGGAATAGCAGTCATCAATGGGACAGCAGGTGCAGAATGGACACCCCAGGACAGGACAGGAAACCCAGATTAGGATCAGGACAGGACCACCAGGATACGACCAGCACCCGCAGTTCGGAAGCAACGCCTGCGCTCCACCCTCTCTGCAGCTATCAGTCAGGACCCCGATTGGGTCAGCGAACTCCCAGCAAAAGTGCTCCGCCAGCACTTAAGGTTTAGTAAAACCTTCAGAGTCTATGGTCAAATTTCGGACAGAGAGCTCCGCAGCACCTCTGTATCAAGTCACCTATTGAGTGCGTTGGGTCAGTGACAGGTCAGCTATTCAGATAAGTCGGACAATTTCCCTAGGTTAACCTAGGCTAGATATACTGTTTTGGGACAGTGTACCACCCCCCAAATGTTGCAAAGTGTCAGAATCCCCAATTTGGATTGGTCCTAAGGTAGGATTTGGTTAACACACCAATCAGAACAGACTATTCTAAGGCCTATTTTGCATCCTAAGGTGCCGCCTAGCAAGATTTGGGTTCCCACGAGAAGTCGCAGGGAATACAATGGAAAGAAATACAATGTATTCAAATAGGGTACAAATTAGGCTTTCTCGCTGGGTGAAGGTGCATCTTCCCATGCAGGCTCTGGCAGCAACCTTCTTTGGCTTGGTTTCAATGCCACCGCACCACGACTGATTCTGCGCAGTAGTGCCCTTCAAGATGGACTCCCCAGCCCCATCACCCCTCAGTGCCGAGGATACATGAAAAGTAAGCGAAAACAAATTAGTACATAGAAATAAATGAATGTATTACATGTCATGATTTCACACTTCAGGTTTATCATAAAAAAAATATACTATGCAATTACGAGTAAGTGCTACACATAACGACACGATGAGCAATAGCATGAGCTTCACTTCATTATCACATTAAGCTGCCATTTTATGGCGATTACGCATGCGCACCCTTTCCCTCCAAAACTATCTCTACGTGTAGTCACGTGAGTGTGACTGACGCATGCGCAGAAGAGGAAAGTCAAGCAGCGGCCATTTTAGGAACAAGGATTAATCGTATTAGTAAAACACATAGGCAAGCATCTCTATGATACCCATGCACAATCAAAATACATAAAATTAGTAAAGGAACAATTTAAGTTACGAGATTATAATAGATTTTCGAGGTTCTTGACTCAAGCAAGTCGGGATGCGAAATCTTGCTCTATCAGGGCGTCCACCCGCGTAGTACCCCGACTCGAGCCCTGGACAGAACAGGTGACTCTGTGGCGGACAGTCCGGAGACTGCAGATAACTGTCCAGGTGAAGTGCTGATAGAGATTACCTGAGACCGAGTGTTAGCAATAAATCTGATGCATACATATGGATATATATTTTTCTCCACACAGAGTTACTTAAGATGATTTGCCTACTCCCACTACTTAACACTTCTTTTATTGACAAATAGCCCTCCTGAGCAAGGAGGTGGTTGTAAGGCCGGAGGAGTTGAGGGGAATGGTGTATCAGTACTGAAATGGAGCCCATCATCTTGGGCAAGATAGAGCAACACATGGGTGGTTTGATTTTTCCTATGCCCCACATGGAGGGGCACTGACAGGGAAACGTTGGGGCCCTTATGAGGAGGTTAGAGATGGAGTAGTTGTACTAAACTGAGCTGTACCGACCTGTACCATCTGCAAGTTACCCAGGGGCAAATTTCCAAGGCCCTTGCGCCACTTTTGCGTCATTTTTAACATGGGAAAAGTGACGCAAACGTGGCACAAGGGCCTTGTAAAGAAGCCCCCAGTTTATTTTTAATTTACCTTGTTGACGTAGGTTGTTGCTGGTTAAACGAGAGTGGGAGCTGGGGGCTATTCATTTGTTAAATGTGGGTGAGATAGTGTTCCAAGTCTGGGCCGATCCACGAGTTGGGAGTGAGGTTGGTTTCTGCCCAGAGGGAAGGGGTGGGTGTAGTGAGAGTCTTGTTTGTGTTTACACAACTGTGGCGACAGATGGTGCATTCTTAGCTGCATGATGCAAGGCAGACTGATAATAATCCTGACACGGGGGCGAGAGGAGAGTCAGCAAAGAGAGTACAAATTTAGGCTATGAGCAGAACATTAGCAACTTGGAATGTGAGGGGGCTGAATGGCTGCCCTAAGAAATATACAACATATTCATACCTACACAGGTACAACGTCCGAATATCACTGTTGCAAAGTGCCCACCTGCTCAAATTTGAGGTTGCAACACTGGGAAAAAGATGGTGGGCCATATGTATAGGTCCACCTACTTTAATTATGCATGAGAGTAGTAACGTGGCTAGCTGCTGGGGTCCTGTGCATGGAACAGGCAGTGCTGACGAACACCAAAGGTCGATATTTGAAAGTGGTCGGGGTCCTTGAGATCTTGGATGTATGGCGGAACAACGCGTGGTATTACCGTTACAACGCAGGTTTTTTAACGCAAGTCGTTACAACGACTTGGGATGGGGGGCGCTGGATAGTGAATAGTTTAATTAACTATTCCAACGCCAGTCCCCGTGGATAGTAGGGTAGGTGTTGGATAGTAAATTAAACTATTCCCTATCCTAGAGCGCCCTCCAGCGAAAGTCGCTGTAACGACTTTCCTTCTAAAACCTGCGTTGTAATGGTACCGCGTTGTTAGGGTTTTGTTGTAAAGGTTGTTCACCAAGATGGGACACCTGTATAGTGAACTTGTACGCCTCAAATGTAGATGACCAGTCTTTCTTTCCTGATATACTGAGAAAAAAGTACTTGCTTTATGAAAATGATGCTTTTCTGGGTGGGAGATTTCAAGGCCTGCTATAAGTCATAAATAGAACACATTGAGGGAAGAAATGGAGAGCTTCCACTTGTTACATACTTGGCGACACCAGCACCCATTGACCAGCGCGTATTCCTTCTTCTCGCAGTTTCAGGGGTGCATAGTCTTACAGATTAAGTACTGGGCCACAGGGAAGATATTGACATTTACAAGCACTCTGCATAGCGTGATCGATACTTATATGATCATTATTCTTTGCTACTAAAAATATCACCAGGATAGCATAAACCCAAGATACCTCTATCGCGATTACAAGCCAACACATTAGCAGTCACTTCCTTCCTGGGACAGGTCGGGACTATACTGTGCCATTCTTCCGTGATAATCATGGCACTGTGAACACTAGAGCTGCCGAATGAGAGGCATACTAAGGGTGCCCCAAGGGATTGTATAGTGCAGAGGATTGGGGTACACAGACAGCTGGAGCAGACATTCACTGAGCTAGAGAGTAAACTGCAGCAATTGGATACATATATGGGCACACAACCGCAGTCAACGCAGGCACAGATTGAGGTGAAACAGTAGTTGGCTGATGCATTGATCCAACTGGAGACACCTACGCAATATCGGTAGCACCTCTTCTGGGAGGGAGAAAAAAGGGGGAAGATGCTGGGGTGGCTGTTAAAATAGGACAGACCATGTGCACATATATTAACAGAGCGTCAGGAGGGGTGACCAGACCTTCTGGCTGGAGACCAGATTAATAAGGTCTGTGCTGACTACTTGAAGATGGGGTTTGTCCAGACACATGTTGTCCCACAGGACACGTTGGAGCAATTCCAGGAAGAGATGAACTTGCCACGACTATTGGTGGTGCAGCGGCAATCCTTGGAAGTGCAGCTCATGTTGAAGGAACTGAGGGAGGAGCTTGCTGAGATGCCAGGAGCAGATGGACTGCCAGCTGCATTATATCAGACTCTACCACCTCTGATGCTATAACGGTTGCTTGAAGTATTCTCAGAAGCCCGGTAGAGGGGGATACCACTGCCCTTGATGAGGGTGACGATGATGGTTCTCATCCCAAAGGTAGGCAAAGATCCAATGTAGATGGCTTCTTATAGGCCATTCTCAATGTTAAACATGGATGTTAAGGTGCTGTGTAAGGCCCTAGCATCCAGTCTGCGCTGGGTGGTAGAAGTGTTAGTACACCTGGACCACACTGGATTTGTGTCCAGGAGAAGCATGATTTACAATATCCGTTGGTTAAATCATATCCTGCATGATTTGGCAGCTTCAGAGGGGTAGTACGCACTGGCTGCATTAGATCTCAAACGCTTATTCAATATGGTTGGCTGGCAGTATATGTGGGCAGTTTTGCAGGCAATGGGCTTCGGACCCACCTTCATTGGATGGGTGTGCCTCTTGCAGATAGACTCAGTGGTCTGCAAGTGAATAGGAGGCCTGGTTTCGGATGCACAGTACCTGGACATGGAGTCCAGGGGGGTTACCCTCCTTTTACAGAGCTCTTCTAATCAGCTTGTAGACTGCATGCAGAGCTGGTACCCTGGAGGGTGGGGCTGGCAGGGTCGGCCCATGTGATCTCCATGTATGCCAAAGATACATTGGTATATATGCAGGATCCAAAGTATTCAGTACCATGTATATTGCAGACACTATACCGGTTGACTGTGATGTCAGTCATGCCCATGAACCAATCTAAGTCCAATCTGTTTTCATTGGCCGGTTTGTAGTGTCCGGGTGTGAAACTCCCCTGAGGGTTGGGATTGCAGTGGGAGACTGGTGTGTTCTGGTACCTCAGGTTCTGGGTGACTGTTATGATTCGTAATGTATCCCAACAAAGGCTTGGGTAGTCACTTAACTTTCACCTACATTTCCCGTACCATTGTACTACATAACAGGTTTATGCTGACCTTTTACATAGTTAGGTGCAGAATAAATGTTGTGTGGTTTACTCCGAAAACTAGCCTCATTTATTATGCATGAGGATTCTCAGAATCACAGCATGACTATCATCTTCCGCATAATAACTATGCATAAGGGGCATCCCTTTCGTCATCCTCTGCCGACATTACAAAGCAAGGTAGAACCCAGGGGCCTCATTTATGAGGCCTTGCGTCAGTTTTGCGCTTCCGATGCGTCACTTTTTGTGACGCATCGGCAGCGTAAAACATTCCTCCTGTTGCGCACTATTTACAAAGTGATGCATCTAAGCAGATGCGTCACTTTGTAAACCCCTGCGCTACATTATACCTGCGTCAGGTATAATGTATGCAGAGGGGGCGTTCCCCTGCAAAAAGCCTCGTAATAGTGACGCAGTGAAATCTATGAGATTTCACTGCGTCACTTTTAGGACGCTGTTGCGTCAAAACCTTGCGCCTGCCTGACAGCAGGCGTAAGACTGACGCAAGCCCTTTCACATGGGGCTTTCCCCATGTGAAAGGACGCATTGCTGGAGTTGCGTCACGTTTGTGACACACTCCAGCAATGCGTCACTTTTGCACTTACAGATACGTCAGAAATACTGACGTATCTGTAACTCCTTGCGACATGATGCGTCATATTATAAATATGACGCATCAATCATGTTGCAGGGAGAGCGCAGTGAAAAGTGACGCATCGCTGTTTTCACGCAGCGATGCGTCACTTTTCATAAATGAGGCCCCATGAGGGTACCTTTTCTGGTATATAAACACCATATCTTTGCTGGGGCAGGCAGAGGAGAAAGACTTCCAAGCTGACATGCTGACATGAGACGCTGCAGCTCCTGCACGCAAACACTCCAGTATGCAGTGCTCTGACATCCCTCACGGGGTGTCCATCTCAAGACCAAGACGGTGTGCTACAGTCTATCACTTCTGGTAATGGGGTTAGCTTCATCATAGGGGCATTCTTGGCTAAACCCTTACATACATGCTAGGTACATCTAGGTACATCTAGTTAGGGTTAGCATCGTAGGAGTATGCATTATTACTGTCATGTATCTATATACCTACATATATCCATTGTTTTAGCAGGATGGTAGAAATCTACCATCCATTTACTCTTTTGGTGCTTTTAACTGTTTATATCTGTTTCTGTCTTATGGTTCTTGCAGCACACATATTTTATACTAGAATGACGTTGGCTCAATAAATGCTTATTGAAAACGTCCCCATCGTTTATTCTGTGTATCTCTCTGGGACAAGGTGAGTGCGAGTGACTGAGCGAAAAGTACTGTACTGTTTCCACGATCCTTGAGGGGTCAGAGTTGTCATGTTCGATAATGGCCAGAGACTATTCTCTTCTTAGTAAGAGGGCTTCATAGTAGCACTGTGAGCTAGCTGGTATACATGCCAACATATTCGTTGGGGGTGTCTAGAGTCAGTCTGGGCACCGGTCCCACAGTTTATGTTGTCTAAACACGCAAATCCTACATAGTTTATAGGCACTACATGAGCTATCCGTTCGCACAATATGATTGAAATGGGGATATTGCTTGAGGCCCTACACTGGTGGGGCGAATTCTGGACCACGCTACCACTCTCTATTATGGGATCTGTCTCTCTGGCTAAAATGGTGTTTCTGCTGTGTTTCCTGAATGCTGCAGAATTTAATGTGGCCAGTCCATAATGCTATGTTCACATGGCTAGATAAACTGTTTTGTGCATTGGTATGGGCTGGGAAAAGAAGCAGAGTCAATCTGGATACACTGAAGCTTCCGTAGGAGGACGATGGGCTGAGACTGCCCGATATATTCCCATATTACGGTGCTACCCAGCTTCAGCACATGGTGAGTTGGTTTGATGTGGAGCCCAACTGGGAAGTGCAATTGCTAGGTGGCTCGCATGACACGTATACCCTCCCAGAGCTGTTCATGATAGGAAAGGGTATTCCTACAGGTTTTCCTTACCTCATCCATCACACTCCAGAGGCCTGGCACAGAGTAGTCTGTAAAGTATTGGGAAAAGCCCCCTTCGCAGGATTCCGCAAAGTCCCCTTTGAGGATGATATGCCGCTCTGGATACTTAATGCCTTTATATAATCTGTAGAAAGACATGAACTACTCTAAATGGAGGTAGGGGGCTGTGAGTGCACTAGGGACCTGTACTTAATAAGAGATTCCTGCCTTTCACACATGCACAAGTGCAGTTCGGGTTGGGGACAGGGCAGCTCCTACCCAGCATTAAATTGGCGCAAGTGGCCTGGGGTGTATGGCCCCTGTTTCATGCCGTTATGCAGCAAATACTGTCTCTAGTGGGGTGGAGACGGTTAATCGCACAAATACAGGCTGGTGATAGATAGGGGAGGTACAACAGTCAGAGCAAAAGATTGATGGAGCATGAACTATCTAGGTGAGTGAGTCTGTGAGCAAATAAGACGAGTGTCCCCAGTGCCAGATTCAAGTTGATACAATGTCATAGCTTACATACAACATACCTTGCGCTGGCCAAGCTGACCAAGATCTACCCAGCGAATCCTGCAATGTGAGACAGGTATAAACCTCCATATGCTGATCTTTTACATATGGTATGGAGCTGCCCTATGCTGGTAGACTTTTGGGAGGAATGTATGTCATTACATCGCATGCTATCACAGCGCATGCCATTACAACGCATTTTTCACAACGCAAAAACCATTACAACAAATGTTTCTACAACGCATAACATTACTACGCAATGTAATTAGAAACCATTAAAAGTACCATTACAACGAAAAACAATACTACGCATACCATTACAACGCATAAAAAAAAATATATTTTTTAAATATTGTGAAATAACTCCTGGGACGGGATGCAGGGAAAATAGGGGTTTCGGGTGGGGAAGTGTATTAAAATATGTAACGCAACTAAGCACATATTTATGAAATCACGAACATTTTTAAAGACATTAATACTCAGGTATTAAATTAATACTCGAGTATTAATCAAGTGACAAACAATATTTAAAGAAATCAATCAAAACAACTGGAGGAAATGAAATTAATTTTGAAACAGTTAAAATTCAAAGAATGCTAAGTCAAAAAGAAAATACACAATAAACCATAAAAAGAGCCACCATTTTAAAACCTTCGAGAAGAACAAGTCCTACAACAGTTTTCACTTTCATGACGAGAACCCTAAGCCACAGAAAACAAAATGGAGGGGTAAACACTGTCGAAGAGATTAAACAGTAAATTTAATACAATTAAATTAAAATAGAGGTTCTCACATCAAACGAATCCCAAAAAAAATAAATAAAAACAAATCTTTTCCCGTAAAATATGGTGACAGACACAAAAAACTACAACTAAGGGTAAGACACCATTTTGAAGCCAGTGGTCAACAGACTACCAGCGAGAGCGGACGGATTTTCCGCACACTCTAACGTTCACAGAAAAACAAAGACTCAGCAAATGCCATACATCAAATCTACCCAAAACAAGTAAGTATAACACATTTAAGTAAGAATATTATATCTAAATAATTTAATATTCAAAAGTTTTAAAAATAGATTAATTATTTTTTACAGTTTTGAACACCCTTGA
Source organism: Lissotriton helveticus (assembly GCF_964261635.1). Lineage (NCBI taxonomy): Eukaryota > Metazoa > Chordata > Amphibia > Caudata > Salamandridae > Lissotriton > Lissotriton helveticus. Next base: position 904,381,256 of record NC_136070.1, on the reverse strand, counting down.
AAATCGAATAAACAAGGAACAGAATATTGACAAGCAAAATAAGATATTAGTAGTAAGTACATTTAAAAAAAAAAACATTATAAGTAGTATGTCACACAAAATGTATATTCCTAAAAAAATATTTCAAAGAAAGCAATGATATGAGGCATAGTTGTATTTTTTTTGTAACTCTTGATCAAACAGTGTGTTTAAAAAATGAAAAGAAGAAAGACAAAACTAATACTTTTTACTGAAAAATGTAAACATATTAACAAAGCTAAACCATGTCACGTTTTCGTAATTTCAGCAAAATAAAACTATTTTGGAACACATCTTTAAAAAAAAAAGATTGAAGAAAGAACACAAACAATTTATGAAGACATCTCTTTCAAAGGTAATAAATGAGAATACAGAATTAATCATTTAAATCAATAATGTATGTTTTTTAAACGATTTTTGATAATAATCAGAATTAATTTTGCAACTTTTTCTAAGCTATAATAGAATCAAATTTGAAAAACAATATTATGTCAAACTATCTGAAAGCAGGATATCCATGAACTAATGAAATAATTTGTATCATAAAAATAGAGATTTAATAATTTGAAAATAAACACTTTTTTAAACATATATCCCACTACAGATATCTTCAAAGAAATATCAAATCAAAAAAGCGAATAACAACCAGCTGAAGACCATCTTCTTCTAAATACGAGACCATCTACAATACAACTAAATTAGAAAATTAAAGGTAAATAGTAATCAAAAATGTTGAAAGAAATCAATTAACCTCTTTTAACTCCTCATAGAGTTACATCGCAAGAAAGCACAAAAAACGTATATTTTCTTTTTTAATTTGTAACAGCTAAACGTATACAAAGGTGAACAAAGCAACAAGAGGATCAACAAACTACATCTCCAGAAACCAGCATGCAACTTAAAAAAGGTAAAAAATACAAGTACATTTTTAACAAATCAAAATTAAAAGTTATACACTATATAGGTATAAAAGTAGGTTACATTTTGAATAGTATAGGGAGTTTAAAAAACTTATTCTTACACCAGGGGGGTGTAAAAGTAGGGAAAGTGCTGGATAGTGTAGGAGTATTAATTACTACTCTAACTCCAGTAGGGTGAAAAAATAAGGTAAGTGCTGGATAGTGTAGGAGTATTAATTACTATTATAACTCCTGGGGGGTGAAAAAGTAGTGAAAGTGCTGGATAGTGTAGAAGAATTATTAACTATTCTAACTCCTGGGGGGGTGAAAAAGTAGGGAAAATGCTGGATAGTGTAGGAGTATTAATAACTATTCTAACTCCTAGGGTGTGAGAAAGTCGTGAAAATGTTGGACAGTGTAGGAGTATTAATTACTATTCTAACTCCTGGGGGTTTAAAAGCAGGGTAAGTGCTGGATAGTGTAGGAGTAATAATTATTATTCTAACTCCAGGGGGGTGTAAAAGTAGGGTAAGTGCTGGATAATGTTAGAGTATTAATTACTATTCTAGCTCCAGGAAGGTGAGAAAGTAGGGAAAGTGCAGGATAGTGTAGGAGTATTAATTACTTTTCTATCTCCAGGGGGGTGAGAAAGCAGAGTAAGTGTATTATAGTCCAGGGAGGTGTAAAAGAGACTGTTTAAAAAAAACATTTACATTTCTAATATTTTTCTCAAAACATTCTTTTAATTTCAGATAATGTCCACAGATAAAACAGCCAAATATATAACTTCAAGCAAATGAAACCGACTGTTGAAACATGCAGCGTACATATATTGCAAGGAGAGAATTACAGAACCAAGAAGACATTGGAGGTGCGTGCAATATTACTTAAGCAATTGCAAAGGCAGAGCGGTTACTCTGGGTGACACAGTTGTTAAAGCATCTGAACATAACCACTCTGCCTCTGCAATGGATATTGAGGTAAGAGAAACAATTAATGAAATGAAGGATATTGCAAGCACCTCCAATGACTCCTCTGGTTCTATTTTGAGGGAGGTTGCTCAGCATGTCCCTAGTCATGTTGCTACCAGTATGCCTATCATACCTAATCTGAGGAGAATAATTCAAAGAAAAAAACAGGCAAGTAACCCACAAAGAATTACACCTCAAACCTACTCTGATATTCAAATTCCTCCTGAACTCTCTGTTTCTATATCTAACGAACCTTTCATCCTGCATGATAACAAAACCCCTCAAAAACGAATAATTATCTTTAGCACATCCCGTAATCTAGCCAAGTTAGAGAATAGTGAAATTTGGATGATGGATGGGACATTTAAAAGCACGCCCCATCCATCACCCAAATATACACTATTCATGCAAAAATTAACAATACAGTAGTCCCCTTAGTTTACAGTTTCCTACCTGATAAACAATCCACAACGTACACTGAACTTTTGACAGTAATTACATCTAAAACATCAAACAGAAGTCCTAGGAAAATAATATTTGATTTTGAATTTGCAATGATAAATGTTATTACAAAAACGTTCACGGATACCCAAATTCAGGGATGTTTTTTCCATTTTTCCCAGGTATTTTGGCGTAAAATACAAAAAACATCCCTAGTTGTGGATTATGCATCAGATAGCAAACTGCAATTCGAATTAAAAAAACTAACAGCACTTTGCTTCGTTCCTCCTGATAGTGTAGACGAGTACTACACTGCAATTACTGAATCAGACTTTTACACAGCAAACAACGAAAAATTGGCACCCGTACTAAATTATTTTGAAGACACATGGATTGGGCATCTAAGCAGGTCGGGTCGCAGGAGGAAGCCACGTTTCCATGTGAAGTGGTGGAACAGCTACACGAGCAGCTTAGAAGGAGGAGCAAAGACAAACAATGCCATAGAGGGATGGCACAACTCCTTCAACCACACAATTGAAAAACCTCACCCTAACTTTTATCATTTTTTGGAAACTTTGAGGAAGGAGCAAAGTTTCCAAGAAATGAGAATGTCACAAGCATTAACAGGTAGTCTAAACCCACGCATTTCTAAAAGATCAAAAGAAATGTCAGAAAGACTATTGGGTGCATTACAACAATTTACGTTGTGTGTGGCTTCAGACTTCCTGGATAATGTTGCTCACATACTACATTACTAACTCTACCTACACCATTACTTTCCTGCTTTGCCCTAAATTAAATAAACAATGAAATTAAATTGACATTTTTCAAAAACATTTTTTCAAATTAAAAAGTCGGGTCACCTTACCTTAAATGTCTTCTTTTTTCTTTTTTTTCTTTATAAATCCAAACCATATCCATGCTTTTTTTAATCCCAAAAAAAAAGCCAGCCAAAAAAAAGCCAATAGGTAAATCTTCAATAGTAAAATTGATTCCCCCCCAAAAAATCCATTGCCAAAAATTGGTAATCCATTCGATATAAAAAGAGACCTTTGGAAAAAGATCGATTCAACCAAATCCCAAAATAAAAATCTTATCTAGATCCAAAAGATCGTGAAGTGAAAATCAAAAACAAACAACGATCCATATTCTTTCTTCTCTTAAAAACTCCAAGTCTTCTAAATCCACATTCCAAAGAATCCCCAAAAACATAGAAAGCTTCCTCGATTCCAAAAATTTGAAAAATAAACAATTAATTTTCCCAAGAATAATTCCAATCCAACGAAATCGATCTTCTTCTTTCTCCGGTCTTTTTCATTCGAAATTATTTTACGAAAAAATAAATACAAAAGCAAGTATTTTCAGTACTATAAACTTTACTGATATTATTACACAATCATATAATTTTTCTAACTAATAACACGTGACCCGACAACAGCATACTCTAACAACACGATCGGCGACATGCTAAATAACTAACAACATATATATATAACTTATCTAATCCTCCCTCTGCTCTCCTTGCAATATATGTCACTCTCAACAACATTGACATTATTAATAAAGTTTTAAAAGTTTCCTACCTGAGCGTAGGTCTCCTTGCTTCTGCTCTGTCCAGTGATGCTCTTCAATATGGCCGCGATGAATCACGTCTACACGTATACGTCATCCGGAGCTATGAAAAAAGAAAAAGGACAATTTATTTACTATTTATTATTAGAAGTTATATATGTTTAAAAAATAAATTTGTTACATAATAAAATACTTCATAATATTTATATATATTTTTAAAAATATAAACATTATTATTTAATAAAAAATACGTATTTTTGAATAAAACAAAAATGAAACAGCCTCACATTGCAATTATTATTTTTTTAATTATTTAATTTATTGAACTAGTAATAATCTAAGCATGTAATTAATTTGAAAATAATGTACTTACCTTTATGATGCTCCCATTTGCTTCTGTTCCATCCCGTGTCAATCTGCAAATGAGCTCATAAATGATACACGCGACAAACACATAGACATCTATAGAAACAAATGAAGGACAAAACATTACATAGAAGTCAATGTAAAAGCGTGAGAAAATATGATCAAATTAAAAAAATATATATTTTTAACATGTCAAATTTTTTATTTTAAATAATAAAAAATAAAATACGACATTACAAAACAAAAAAAATGTTTTTTAATTTAAAAAAAATCTTAAACCATTTTAATTAAATTAATTTATAGATTAAGTATTTATTTTAATTTCTAACCATACTTTTAGGGGGTTTAATAGGTAGGGTAAATGTAAGAATGTTGTTGAGTATTATTTACTATTAAAACTCAAGAAGGGAGTAATATTATAGTAAGTGTAAGATAGTTGAGTTATTTTAATTACTATTTAAAAAACAGGGAGGTATAAAAAATAAGGTAAGTACTTGATAGTGTAATAGTGTTAATTACTATTCTAACTCCAGGGAGGGGAAAAAGTAGGGAAAGTGCTGGATAGTGTAGGAGTATTAATTACTATTCTAACTCCAGGGGCGTGTACAAGTAGGATAAGTGCTGGATAGTGTAGGAGTATTAATTACTATTCTAACTCCTGGGGGGTGTAAAAGTAGGGTAAGTGCTGGATAGTGCAGGATTATTAATTACTATTCTAACTCCTGGGGAGTGTAAAAGTAAGGTACGTGCTGGATAGTGTAGGAGTTTTAATTCCTATTCTAACTTGTGGGGGTAAAAAAGTAATGTAAGTGCTGGATAGTGTAGAAGTATTAATTACTATTCTAACTCGTGGGGGGTGTAAAAGTAAGGTAAGTGCTGGATAGCGCAGGAGTATTAATTAGTATTCTAACTCCAGTGGGGAGTAAAAGTAGGGTAAGTGCTGGATAGTGCTTATATAACTCCAGGGGGGTATAAAAATCGGGAAAGTGCTGGGTAGTGTAGGAGTATTAATTACTATTCTAACTCCATGAATGTCTTTTTTGATGGAACATTTCGAAATAAAGACGTATGAACTGAACTGAGACCCGCTATAAGCGATAAATAGAACACATTGAGGGAGGGGCTGGAGAGCTTCCACCTGTTAGAAATTTGGCGACACCAGCACCCATTGACCAGTGCGTATTATTTCTACTCGCAGTTTCAGGGGTGCATAGTCTTATAGATTATGTGCTGGGCCACAGGGAAGATATTGACATTTACATGCACTCTACATACTGTGATCGATACTCATATGATCATTATTCTTTGATACTAAAAATATCACCAGGATAGCATAAACCCAAGATACCTCTATGACGATTACAACCCAACACATTAGCAGTCACTTTCTTCCTGGGATAGGTCGGGACTATACTGTGCCATTCGTCCGTGATAATCATGGCACTGTGAACACTAGAGCTGCCGAATGAGAGGCATACAAAGAGGTGCCCCAAGGGGAATGTATAGTGCAGAGGATTGGGGTACTCAGACAGCTGGAGCAGACATTCACTGAGCTAGAGAGTAAACTGCAGCAATTGGATACATATATGGGCACACAACCGCAGTCAACGCAGGCACAGATTGTGGTGAAACAGTAGTTGGCTGATGCATTGATCCAACTGGAGACACCTACGCAATATCGGTAGCACCTGTTCTGGGAGGGAGAAAAAAGGGGGAAGATGCTGGGGTGGCTGTTAAAATAGGACAGACCATGTACACATATATTAACAGAGCGTCAGTAGGGGGGACCAGACCTTCTGGCTCGAGACCAGATTAATAAGGTCTATGCTGACTACTTGAAGATGGGGTTTGTCCAGACACATGTTGTCCCACAGGACACGTTGGAGCAATTCCAGGAAGAGATGAACTTGCCACGACTATTGGTGGTGCAGCGGCAATCCTTGGAAGTGCAGCTCATGTTGAAGGAACTGAGGGAGGAGCTTGCTGAGATGCCAGGAGCAGATAGACTGCCAGCTGCATTATATCAGACTCTACCACCTCTGATCCTATAACGGTTGCTTGAAGTATTCTCAGAAGCCCGGGAGAGAGGGATACTACTGCCCTTGATGAGGGTGACGATGATGGTTCTCATCCCTAAGGTAGGCAAAGATCCAATGGAGATGGCTTCTTGTAGGCCATTCTCAATGTTAAACATGGATGTTAAGGTGCTATGTAAAGCCCTAGCATCAAGTCTGCGTGGGTGGTAGAAGCGTTAGTACGCCTGAAACACACTGGATTTGTGTCCATGAGAGGCATGATTTACAATATCCGTTGGTTAAATCATATCCTGCATGATTTGGCAGCTTCAGAGGGGTAGTACGCACTGGCTGCATTAGATCTGAAACGCTTATTCAATATGGTTGGCTGGCAGTATATGTGGGCAGTTTTGCAGGCAATGGGCTTCGGACCCACCTTCATTGGATGGGTGTGACTCTTGCAGATAGACTCAGTGGCCTGCGAGTGAATAGGAGGCCTGGTTTCGGATGCACGGAACCTGGGCATGGAGACCAGGCAGGGTTACCCTCCTTTTTCAGAGCTCTTCAAATCAGCCTGTAGACTGCATGCAGAGCTGGTACCCTGGAGGGTGGGGCTGGCAGGGTTGGCCCATGTGATCTCCATGTATGCCAAAGATACATTGGTATATATGCAGGATCCAAAGTATTCAGTACCATGTATATTGCAGACACTATACCAGTTGACTGTGATGTCAGTCATGCCCATGAACCAATCTAAGTCCAATCTGTATCCACTGGCCGGATTGCAGTGTCTGGGTGTGAATCTCCCCTGAGGGTTAGGATTGCAGTGGGAGACTGGTGTGTTCTGGTACCTCAGGTTCTGGGTGACTGTTATGATTCGTAATGTATCCCAACAAAGGCTTGCGTAGTCACTTAACTTTCACCTACATTTCCCATACCATTGTACTACATAACGGGTTTATGCTGACCTTTTGCATAGTTAGGTGCAGAATAAATGTTGTGTGGTTTACTCCGAAAACTAGCCTAATTTATTATGCATGAGGATTCTCAGAATCACAGCATGACTACCATCTTCCGCATAATAACTATGCATAAGGGGCATCCCTTTCGTCATCCTCTGCCGACATTACACAGCAAGGTAGAACCCATGAGGGTACCATTTACGGTATATAAACCCCATACCTTTGCTGGGGCAGGCAGAGGAGAAAGACTTCCAAGCTGACATGCTGACATGAGACGCTGCAGCTCCTGCACGCAAACACTCCAGTATACAGTGCTCTGACATCCCTCACGGGGTGTCCATCTCAAGACCAAGACGGTGTGCTACAGTTTCTCACTTCTGGTAATGGGGTTGGCTTCATCATAGGGGCATTCTTGGCTAAACCCTTACATACATGCTAGGTACATTTAGGTACATCTAGTTAGGGTTAGCATCGTAGGAGTATACATTATTACTGTCATGTATCTATATACCTACATATATCTATTGTTTTAGCAGGATGGTAGAAATCTACCATCCATTTACTCTTTTGGTGCTTTTAACTGTTTATATCTGTTTCTGTCTTATGGTTCTTGCAGCACACATATTTTATACTAGAATGACGTTGGCTCAATAAATGCTTATTGAAAACGTCCCCATCGTTTATTCTGTGTATCTCTCTGGGACAAGGTGAGTGCGAGTGACTGAGCGTAAAGTAATGTACTGTTTCCACCATCCTTGAGGGGTCAGAGTTGTCATGTTCGATAATGGCCAGAGACTATTCTCTTCTTGGTAAAGAGGGGTTCATAGTAGCACTGTGAGCTAGCTGGTATACACGCCAACATATTCGGTGGGGATGTCTAGAGTCAGTCTGGGCACCGGTCCCACAGTTTATGTTGTCTAAACACGCAAATCCTACATAGTTTATAGGCACTACATGAGCTAATCGTTCGCACAATATGATTGAAATGGGGATATTGCTTGAGACCCTACACTGGTGGGGCGAATTCTGGACCACGCTACCACTCTCTATTATGGGATCTGTCTCTCTGGCTAAAATGGTGTTTCTGCTGTGTTGCCTGAATGCTTTCAGAATTTAATGTGGCCAGTCCATAATTCTATGTTCACATGGCTAGATAAACTGTTTTGTGCATTGGTATGGGCTGGGAAAAGAAGCCGAGTCAATCTGGATACACTGAAGCTTCCGTAGGAGGATGATGGTCTGGGACTGCCCGATTTATTCCTATATTACGGTGCTACCCAGCTTCAGCACATGGTGAGTTGGTTTGATGTGGAGCTCAACTGGGAAATGCAATTGCTAGGTGGCTCGCATGACACGTATACCCTCTCAGAGCTGTTCATTATAGGAAAGGGTATTCCTACAGGTTTTCTTTACCTCATCCATCACACTCCAGAGGCCTGGCACAGAGTAGTCTGTAAAGTATTCGGAAAAGCCCCCTTTGCCGTATTCCCCAAAGTCCCCTTTGAGGATGATATGCCGCTCTGGATACTAATGCCTTTATATAATCTGTAGAAAGACATGAACTACTCTAAATGGAGGTGGGGGGCTGTGAGTGCACTAGGGACCTGTACTTAATAAGAGATTCCTGCCTTTCCTACATGCACAAGTGCAGTTCGGGTTGGGGACAGGGCAGCTCCTACACAGCATTTAACTGGCGCAAGTGGTCTGTGGTGTATAGCCCTTGTTTCATGCCGTTATGCAGCAAATACTGTTTCTAGTGGGGTGGAGATGGTTAATCGCACAAATACAGGCTGGTGATAGATAGGGGAGGTACAACAGTCAGAGCAAAAGATTGATGGAGCATGAACTATCCAGGTGAGTGAGTCTGTGATCAAATAAGACGAGTGTCCCCAGTGCCAGATTCAAGTTGCTACAATGTCATAGCTTACATACAACATACCTTGCGCTGGCCAAGCTGACCAAGATCTACCCAGCGAATCCTGCAATGTGAGACAGGTATAAACCTACATATGCTGATTTTTTACATATGGTATGGAGCTGCCCTATGCTGGTAGACTATTGGGAGGAATGTATGTCATTACATCGCATGCTATCACAGCGCATGCCATTACAACGCATTTTTCACAACGCAAAAACCATTACAACAAATGTTTCTACAACGCATAACATTACTACGCAATATAATTAGAAACCATTGAAAGTACCATTACAACGAAAAACAATACTACGCATACCATTACAACGCATAAAAAAAAATATTTTTTAAATATTGTGAAAAAACTCCTGGGACGGGATGCAGGGAAAATAGGGGTTTTGGGTGGGGAAGTTTATTAAAATATGTAATGCAACTATGCACATATTTATGAAATCACGAACATTTTTAAAGACATTAATACTCAGGTATTAAAATTAATACTCGAGTATTAATCAAGTAACAAACAATATTTAAAGAAATCAATCAAAACAACAGGAGGAAATGAAATTCATTTTGAAACAGTTAAAATTCAAAGAATGCTAAGTAAAAAAGAAAATACACAATAAACCATAAAAAAGCCACCATTTTAAAACCTTCGAGAAGAACAAGTCCTACAACAGTTTTCATGACGAGAACCCTAAGCCACAGAAAACAAAATGGAGGAGTAAACACTGTCGAAGAGATTAAACAGTGAATTTAATACAATTCTCACATCAAACGAATCCCAAAAAAACATAAATAAAAACAAACTTTTCCCGTAAAATATGGTGACAGACACAAAAAACTATAACTAAGGGTAAGACACCATTTTGAAGCCAGTGGTCAACAGACTACCAGCGAGAGCAGACGGATTTTCCGCACACTCTAACGTTCACAGAAAAACAAAGACTCAGCAAATGCCTTACATCAAATCTCCCCAAAACAAGTAAATATAACACATTTAAGTAAGAATATTATATCTAAATATATTTAATATTCAAAAGTTTTAAAAATAGATTCATTATTTTTTACAGTTTTGAACACCCTTGAAAATCGAATAAACAAGGAACAGAATATTGACAAGCAAAATAAGATATTAGTAGTAAGTACATTTAAAAAAAAACATTTAATGTCAATTCAATTTCAAAAGCTTTATTCGAATTGTAAAAACAAATTCATAAAAGCATACAATTAAAAATTCACAGTTAAAATTTTTACAATTATTTAAAATACCACATTGTCATTTCATCATTAAGATACAGATTTAAAAACAAGAAGTTTCATGCTTTGTTATCATGACCATATAAAATGATTTAAATTGCGCCAATAAAAGCCCACAGAATAAAACATATTCGGGCACCATTTTAGGCCTGCATCGTGTTTCTGTAACTGATAACAGCTCTCAATAGGGAGGATACAACAAAGATAGTACGTTCATTATCTAAGGATCTTAGTTTGTCGTAAGCCCCTCTACATGACCTCAGACCCCAGAAAACAAGTAAAGGTTTCAAGATGTTTTGCCTTGGAGCACTATAAAAGGCACAAAAGGAGGTACAGTGAATATTAGATTGGTAGGAGACGTTGTCACAAGGGCAAAGTCGCTTTTCTTTACACCAGTCATTACATTGTGGGAAGGTTATTAACCTATAAAAGGTTTCCAGCCTAAAATGAGTCAAAAGCATACGAGAGAAGGGGGGTTGTTCTATCAGGAGGTACAACTGTACACCCCTGTTAGGAGTAACCAAATCGTGAGCCATGACCGTCTTCTTATACCTCTCTTCCCGCCGTCTTTTGCTTTCCAAATGGGCCAGTAGGTGTTTTTTGAGAGCGGATCTTGAGTTGTTTACCATGCTTTCTGGGTTAGTAAAAAATTGTGAGAGACCAGTTTCTTCCAGCAAGGCTTTAACATATGAGAGCCATTCAATATTAGTGGCTCCATCCATTGCTAGGCAGTCCATTAAGATCTTTCTATTCAGAGGGGTCTCTTGGTTTACCCATATATTGTGCCATAGCAATACTGGTGATAGCTTGATAATATCAGTGACATATGGCATGGCTACTTCCATGTGTATCACATATGTTGCCGTGCTCTTGGGGGTTGCCAGCAAATAGCGTAAGAAACGATTCTCGACGCGTTGAATGGTTTCCAACTGCTCAATCCCCCAGAGCCCAGCCCCATATATCCCTGTAGAAATGCATTTAGCTTAAAAAAATCTGGAGTAGTTCTTTGACTGGCCTCCCGCCTAATCTCTTAGCAAAATTCACCAGAGCTCCGGTGGCTTTTGTGATAGCTAGAGCCCGAGCAGCCACAGCGGGTTGCCAAGAACCCTTCCTCTCAAAGTGGACTCCAAGGTAACAGAATCTATCAGTGAGTTCGACCGCTCTGCCATCCAAGGTTATTGGACAAGGTAATCTTCGGGTCTTGGGTCCACACGGCATGGTATAGGTTTTAGAAACATTCACATGTAGGCCCTTACTTTTCATATAGTCCGAGAATTTGGACACCGCCTTTTGTAGGCCTACCCTCGTCTGGGACATGATCGCTGCGTCATCCGCGTAGAGCAGTATGGGGATGGGAGTTCCGTTTGCTGTGGAATAGTCACAATAAACCTCACTCAAAATTGAGCCAACCGTGTTAATATAGAGCGTAAAGAGCAGGGGAGCAAGAATGCACCCCTGTCTAACTCCTCTATGGATTTTGAACATATCGGAACACTCGCCCTTTCTACCAAATCTCACACAGGCACCAGCCCCATGGTACATTTCCTTGATGAAAGTAAGTATTTGGTTGTCCAGGCCGATGTCCGCTAATGTCTGCCAAAGCGTTCCATGGTTGACGCAATCAAATGCGGAACTTAGATCCACATAAGTAACGAACAGGTTTCTCCTTTTCGCATGGATGTACTTGGCTGTAATTATATCCAGGTTGAGTCCCTGCTCGATGGTCCCTTTTCCTGTCCTGAACCCATATTGCAGGTCGGACACGATTTCGTGTTCCTCCAACCACTCCTGCATGCGGTTAAGAATGATCCTGCCTGCGATCTTCATTAAGCCATCAAGTAATGAAATTGGCCGATAGCATGCAGGATCATTCCTATCGCCCTTTTTATAAATCGGGACTACTATGGCTTCCGCCCAGGTAGGGATAAACCCAATGTTATTTGCGGAATTAAGCACGCGAGTCAGAAGAGGAGCCCAAAGATCTGGAACGCTTTTGAAAACGTCCACAGGAACACAGTCCGGCCCTGGGGCCTTCCCTGCTGGGCTTTCTCTGATTGCCTTACTCACTTCATTCAAGTGAAATTGAATGCCCAATGGGAAGGAGGTACTATCTGTATCTGGCGAGAGTGCCCCACGATTATCGGTGGGCAGTCTAGATGGTTCAGCTCCGTTGTAAAGGCCTTCAAAGTATTCGACCCAGCTTTGAGCTGTGATAGCTTGGTCTATTTGGGGACCCTGGTGGTCTTGGAGAAACAGAGCGATAACAGCCTACCAGAAGGCAGTATTGTCATTCCAGTCGGCTGCTGCGCGAAGATCAGACCACGCCTGCATTTTTAACTCCCTTTTCCTACTATTTAGGGCTCTCCGATAGACACATCTAGCTAACTGGATCTCTTCTTTGGATTTTGGGCTAGAGTGGAGGGCTTTTTTCAAGGCGACAAGCGCCTTGGTACAGTTCCCACTAAACCAGCTATAGAATCCCTTAGATGGGTTACGAGGAACTTTGGTCAATAAATGTTTGATACCCACAGAGATTTTACTAAATGAACCAACAATGCTGTGGGCATCGGCTTCTGCTGAAAGACAGATTTTAAAATCCTCCTGGTTATTTTTAACAAGTTTTTGTAAAAAATTTGCAGGTTCGACCTTATCCCATTTAATGCGGAACCCATTTTTGGATGCGAGTATTGGGGTTAAGCTGTAGACTATATTGCTCTTGCGGCTTAAATCGCCATCCCTCGTCTTCAATTTCACAACTAAAGGGTAAGGATCACTGAGTACAGTGTCCAGGGTCTCCCAATTTAATAATGCGCCTGCATAACGGGTTGAAAGGAGTTTAAAGTCAATAGTAGAATTTTTCCCCCTCCCATTAAATGTTGGTCTGAAAGATTTAGTAGGAGCACACACCTCATTGATAAATGATAACATAAATTTGGCTGATATAGTATTCTATAACTCCCCGGCCCTTGTGTGGGAGAAGTGGCTCGCAGGCCCTTCAAAATCCTCTCCCAGGCCACAAATACCCTCTGAACCTTGGGAACAGAGAGGACAATTAAAATCCCCAACCCATAACAGGGCCATATTGTTGGTCATTTGGTCCTCAATTTTGATTAGGTCCTTCAAAAGATTATTAAGGGTAAACTCAATTTGGGGAGGGGGGATATTGTTGTAAAAATTTACCAGAGCCATATTTTGCAAAGGTCCCCATGACGTGATCAAGATTTGATAGTAAACATTAGAAATACATTTAACATCTAGGAGACCCGTATTAACTGAGATGTAAGTACAGAGGCCCCCCTTGTATCTACCTCGAAGGCTAGGAATGGCTGGAGTAGAAAAGGTTTTATATCCAGCCATATGAAGTTCTGTATTAGCCCAGGTTTCTTGAGCGCAGATGATGTAATAATTTGATATCATTGACTGCCATGTGGGATCATTAATTGTGGCAGACAGACCTGCGACGTTCCAGCTAATTATACTATTAGTAGATGGGATTGTCAGTGGCAAACTAGTCTTGGGGGGTTCAACCTGGGAGACTTCAAAAGTTTCCACGCGATCAGCAAGTGCGATTGTCAGTGGAGACCTTTCCCAATTTTTGTTGGCAGATGATCTTATTGGTTGTACCCGTTGAGGAGTGGATCTCACACCGGTATTAAGGGACTCAACAGCTGGCCCAATAGAAGATCTTAAGACATTTGCATATTTACTTAGGGCACGCTTTGAGATGCTGTTGTTAGAGCTACCACCTATTGTAGGGGCCATGATAATGGGCATATCTATATTAGGTACGAGTACTTTATCCACTGTACTTTCCACTTGCACTGTCATATTGTCAACCCCCATTAAAAGCTCGGGGGTAAGTCAGTCTACGCCATCTAGGCCATTCAATGCCTCATATCTATTTCTAGTAGGTACATTGAAGGCAGGGGCCCCCCAAGTTGTTAAAAGACAATTGGATTTCTTAAGTTGATAGGGCTGGAGAGACCTTGGATAAAAATAACTCAGGTCGTGGATCTGAATACCCTCTTCCCCACTTTCCTGATACCAGTCATTAAAGAATTTTACAACTTTGCGATCTCTGAAGTTAATTATTACTATGTCCCCTTTGGAATCTTTGGGCCTCTGGCCTACCGATTTAAGCCTTCACACATTCAGTATTTCCCCGTTAATATTAGGGGGTAAGGGTCTGTTCACCCGCAACCAGCACATGACCTTATTTTTAAGTTCCCGATAGCTTTCTAGTTTCTTTTGAGATAGTTCTGGTACCCTGGTCAGTACTGCAAAATACGGGACCGCCTCTGGGGGGAGGTCGATGTGTTGAATTGGTCCAGTGTTCTTTCTAGAGGTTGAATCGCCCCTTTCATTGTTGCATGGTGTGGTCCTTGCTCTGGTTACATTACTCTTAACTCCCTTGGTCCTTGGTGATCCTATAGCCCTGGTGGTAGTCTGTATATTTACTGGAGCTATGTGTGGGGGATCTGGCGGCGTAATAGTCTTACTAGTGGTATATATCATAGGGTCTGGGGCAGAAGGTCTGATGTTAGTATTAGGTGTTAGATCTTTCAATAAGGCTGTATTAACACTTACAGCTTTTTCTATAGACCCCAGTTGGGAAGCCACCCTCTTTAGCCTTTCCACAAGTGGCAGGATGAGAGATTTCATTAGAGTTTCAATATTCCCTGTCAACTTTTGTATTAAGCTAAGGGGCTGTGGGCCCTGTTAGAATCTTTAATAGGAGAGCGTAAGTTTGTCTTGGTCTGTTTAGCCTGTCTCCCCATTTGTTTATTTCCCCCTCTTTTCCTTTTTTGCGGTTGTCCTTTAGCTGTGATTTCGGCCCGCCATTTTTTTGCCAACCCCAGGATTGGGGGGGTCAGGTGAAATAGAGTCCCCCAAGACTAGATCTATAACATGATCGGCACTCAGGTCACTGCTACTTAAGGGCCTGTTAGGGTCAGGAGGCGTGATAACATCTTTAAGCAGATGGGGTATGCTAATGTCGCTATAACACGATCCCTCAGTGACAGGTAAGGATGGAGGTGAGGCCGCTATGGGTAGGGGACTAAAAGAAATGCGTCTTCTCTGAAATTCAGACGAAATGCGTAGTTCCGTTATAGCAATATCGTGCTCCAGCATGGAGGTTGCTCTGGTGATGAACTGGTCGAGCGTCCCCCTTACTGGCCCCCCCACCAAGGATTTTCTTTCCTTATGAGCCCTCGGCGACATGATTGTTTCCTTATCTATACCAAGGGCTTATGCTACAGATATCACCAGCAGGACACAGGATCAACTCTGCCAATACAACCGTAGTTAAACACAGGATGGAAGAGTAAGTCTAACGGTGCTTGCACCAAATATAACAGTACCTTAATGTTCTTAGGGCAGTGTAGCCGGGTTACTGATAGAAGAGGTATGGCCCAGCCCAGTCTCCTCAGGCTTCTGAGGGCCACAGAGGGCCCACCCTTTGCCCGGGCTTAGCCCGGCGCTGTCCGCGCGCTCCCGCGACGCGGGGGTGATGTGGAATTTAAAGCGCCTCCTGGCACGTATTCTCCGGCAGCAGGGCCGCAAGGGAGCTTGGGTGATGTAGTTTCTGGCTCCCCTCGCCCCCCCCCACGGCAGCCACGCTCTGGGTGGAAGGCTACGGCGGCGGGGAGAGACCGGTGCGGCGTCGATGACCTCAGCGGGTGCAGATTGGAACCGGCAGGAGATTCCCTAGCTCACACAGCAAACAGGAGCCAAAAGGTAGGCGCTGGCACCAAGAGTAATGAGTTTGTTTCCCCCGCTCCACCGGGGGTGACGTGGAATTTAAAGCGCCTCTTGGCGCGTATTCTCCGGCAGCAGGGCCGCAAGGGAGCTTGGGTGATGTAGTTTCTGGCTCCCCCTGCCCCCACCCCACGGCGGCCGCGCTCTGGGTGGAAGGCTGCGGTGGCGGGGAGAGACCGGTGCGGCGTCAATGACCTGAGCGGGTGCAGATTGCAACCGGCAGGAGATTCCCTAGCTCACACAGCAAACAGGAGCCAAAAGGTAGGCGCTGGCACCAAGAGTAATGAGTTTATTACTCTTGGTAATTATAAGTAGTATGTCACACAAAATGTATATTACTAAAAAAATATTTCAAAGAAAGCAATGATATGAGGCATAGTTGTATTTGTTTTTTAAATCTTGATCAAACAGTGTGTTTAAAAAATGAAAAGAAGATAGCCAAAACTAATACTTTTTACTGAAAAATTTAAACATATTAACAAAGCTAAACCATGTCACATTTTCGTAATTTCAGCAAAATAAAACTATTTTGGAACAAATCTTTAAAAAAAAGATTGAAGAAAGAACACAAACAATTTATGAAGACATCTCTTTCAAATGTAATAAATGAGAATACAGAATTAATCATTTAAATCAATAATGTATGTTTTTTTAACGATTTTTGATAATAATTAGAATTAATTTTGCAACTTTTTCTAAGCTATAATGGAATCAAATTTGAAAAACAATATTATGTCAAAATATCTGAAGCAAGATATCCATGAACTAATGAAATAATTTTTTATCATAAAAATAGAGATTTAATAATTTGAAAATAAACACTTTTTTAAACATATATCCCACTACAGATATCTTCAAAGAAACATCAACTCAAAAAAGCGAATAACAACCAGCTGAAAACCATCTTCTTCTAAATACAAGACCATCTACAATACAACTAAATTAGAAAATTAAAGGTAAATAGTAATCAAAAATGTTGAAAGAAATCAATTAACCTCTTTTAACTCCTCATAGAGTTACATCGCAAAAAAACACAAAAAAACGTATATTTTCTTTTTTAATTTGTAACAGTTAAACTAATACAAAGGTGAACAAAGCAACAAGAGGATCAACAAACTACATCTCCAGAAACCAGCAAGCAACTTATACAAGTACATTTTTAACAAATCAAAATTAAAAGTTATACACTATATAGGTATAAAAGTAGGTTAAATTTTGAATAGTATAGGGAGGTTAAAAAACGTATTCTTACACCAGGGGGGGTGTAAACATAGGGAAAGTGCTGGATAGTGTAGGAGTATTAATTACTACTCTAACTCCAGTAGGGTGAAAAAGTAAGGTAAGTGTTGGATAGTGTAGGAGTATTAATTACTATTCTTACTCCAGGGGGGTGTATCAGTAGGGAAAGTGCTGGATAGTGTAGGAGTATTAATTACTATTCTAACTCCAGGGGGGTGAAAAAGTAGGGTAAGTGCTGGACAGTGTAGCAGTATTCATTTCTATGCTAACTCCAGGGAGGTGTAAAAGTAGGGTAAGTGCTGGATAGTGCAGGAGTATTGATTACTAATCTAACTCCTGGGGGGTGAAAAAGTAGGGAAAGTGCTGGATAGTGTAGGAGTATTAATTACTATTCTAACTCCTGGGGGTTTAAAAGTAGGGTATGTGCTGGTTAGTGTAGGAGTATTAATTACTATTCTAACTCCAGGGGGGTGTAAAAGTAGGGTAAGTGCTGGATAGTGTTAGAGTATTAATTACTATTCTAGCTCCAGGAAGGTGAGAAAGTAGGAAAAGGGAGGATAGTGTAGGAGTATTAATTACTTTTCTATCTCCAGGGGGGTGAGAAAGTAGAGTAAGTGTATTATAGTCCAGGGAGGTGTAAAAGAGACTGTTTAAAAAAAAACATTTACATTTCTAATATTTTTCTCAAAACATTCTCATTTCAGATAATGTCCACAGATAAAACAGCCAAATATATAACTTCAAGCAAAGGAAACCGACTGTTGAAACATGCAGTGTACATATATTGCAAGGAGAGAATTACAGGACCAAGAAGACATTGGAGGTGCGTGCAATATTACTCAAGCAATTGCAAAGGCAGAGCGGTTACTCTGGGTGACACAGTTGTTAAAGCATCTGAACATAACCACTCTGCCTCTGCAATGGATATTGAGGTAAGAGAAACAATTAATGAAATGAAGGATATTGCAAGCACCTCCAATGACTCCTCTGGTTCTATTTTGAGGGAGGTTGCTCAGCATGTCCCTAGTCATGTTGCTACCAGTATGCCTATCATACCTAATCTGAGGAGAATAATTCAAAGAAAAAAACAGGCAAGTAACCCACAAAGAATTACACCTCAAACCTACTCTGATATTCAAATTCCTCCTGAACTCTCTGTTTCTATATCTAACGAACCTTTCATCCTGCATGATAACAAAACCCCTCAAAAAGGAATAATTATCTTTAGCACACCCCGTAATCTAGCCAAGTTAGAAAATAGTGAAATTTGGATGATGGATGGGACATTTAAAAGCACGCCCCATCCATTCACCCAAATATACACTATCATGCAAAAATTAACAATACAGTAGTCCCCTTAGTTTACAGTTTCCTACCTGATAAACAATCCACAACGTACACTGAACTTTTGACAGTGATTACATCTAAAACATCAAACAGAAGTCCTAGGAAAATAATATTTGATTTTGAATTTGCAATCATTAATGTTATTACAAAAACTTACACGGATACCGAAATTCAGGGATGTTTTTTCCATTTTTCCCAGGTATTTTGGCGTAAAATACAAAAAACATTCCTAGTTGTGGATTATGCATCAGATAGCAAACTGCAATTCGAATTAAAAAAACTAACAGCACTTTGCTTTGTTCCTCCTGATAGTGTAGACGAGTACTACACTGCAATTACTGAATCAGACTTTTACACAGCAAACGACAAAAAATTGGCACCCGTACTAAATTATTTTGAAGACACATGGATTGGGCATCTAAGCAGGTCGGGTCACAGGAGGAAGCCACGTTTTCATGTGGAGTGGTGGAACTGCTACACCAGCTGCTTAGAAGGAGGAGCAAAGACAAACAATGCCATAGAGGGATGGCACAACTCCTTCAACCACACAATTGGAAAACCTCACCCTAACTTTTAGCATTTTTTGGAAACTTTGAGGAAGGATCAATGTTTCCAAGAAATGAGAATGTCACAAGCATTAACAGGTAGTCTAAACCCACGCATTTCTAAAAGATCAAAAGAAATGTCGGAAAGACTATTGGGTGCATCACAACAATTTACGTTGTGTGTGGCTTCAGACTACCTGGAAAATGTTGCTCACATACAACATTACTAACTCTACCTACACCATTACTTTCCTGCTTTGCCCTAAATTAAATAAACAATGAAATTAAATTGACATTTTTCAAAAACATTTTTTCAAATTAAAAAGTCGGGTCACCTTACCTTAGATGTCTTCTTTTTTCTTTTTTTTTCTTTATAAATCCAAACCATATTCATGCTTTTTTTAATCCAAAAAAAATCCAGCCATAAAAAAAGCCAATAGGTAAATCTTCAATAGTAAAATTGATTCCCCCAAAAAAAGATCCATTGCCAAAAATTGGTAATCCATTCCATATAAAAAGAGACCTTTGGAAAAAGATCGATTCAACCAAATCCCAAAATAAAAATCTTATCTAAATCCAAACGATCGTGAAGTGAACATCAAAAACAAACAACGATCCATCTTCTTTCTTCTCTTAAAAACTCCAAGTCTTTTAAATCCATATTCCAAAGAATCCCCAAAAACATAGAAAGCTTTCTCGATTCCAAAAATTTGAAAAATAAACAATTCATTTTCCCAAGAATAATTCCAATCCAACGAAATCGATCTTCTTCTTTCTCCGGTCTTTTTCATTCGAAATGATTTTACAAAAAAATAAATACAAAAGCAAGTATTTTCAGTACTATAAACGTTACTAATATTATTAAACAATCATATAATTTTTCTAACTAATAACACGTGACCCGACAACGGCATACTCTAACAACACGATCGGCGACATGCTAAATAGCTAAAAACATATATATATAACTTATCTAATCCTCCCTCTGCTCTCCTAGCAATATATGACACTCTCAACAACATTGGCATTATTAATAAAGTTTTAAAAGTTTCCTACCTGAGCGTAGGTCTCCTTGCTTCTGCTCTGTCCAGCGATGCTCCTCAATATGGCCGCGATGAATCACGTCTACGCGTATACGTCATCCGGAGCTATAAAAAAGAAAAAGGACAATTTATTACTATTTAATATTAGAAGTTATATATGTATAAAAAATAAATTTGTTACATAATAAAATATTTCAAAATATTTATATATATTTTTTTTAAATATAAAAATTATAATTTAATAAAAAATACGTATTTTTGAATAAAAAAAAATGAAACGGTCTCCCATTGCAATTTTTTTTTAATTATTTAATTTATTGAATTAGTAATAATCTAAGCATGTAATTAATTTGAAAATAATGTACTTACCTTTATGATGCTCCCATTTGCTTCTGTTCCATCCCGCGTCAATCTGCAAATGAGCTCATAAATGATACACGCGGCAAACACATAGACATCTATAGAAACAAATGAAGGACAAAACATTACATAGAAGTCAATGTAAAAGCGTGAGAAAATATGATCAAATTTAAAAAATATATATTTTTAACATGTCAAATTTTTTATATTAAATAATAAAAAATAAAATACATTAGAAAACAAAATAAATGTTTTTTAATTAAAAAAAAATCTTAAACCATTTTAATTAAATTAATTTATAGATTAAGTATTTCTTTTAATTTCTAACCATACTTTAAGGGGATTTTATAAGTAGGGTAAATGTAAGAATGTTGTTGAGTATTATTTACTATTAAAACTCAAGAAGGGAGTAATATTATAGTAAGTGTAAGATAGTTTAGTTATTTTAATTACTATATAAAAACAGGGAGGTATAAAAAATAAGGTAAGTACAGGATAGTGTAATAGTATTAATTACTATTCTAACTCCAGGGAGGGGAAACAGTAGGGAAAGTGCTGGATAGTGTAGGAGTATTAATTACTATTCTAACTCCTGGGGGGTTTAAAAGTAGGGTAAGTGCTGGACAGTGTAGGAGTATTATTTACTATTCTAACTCCAGGGGCAGGTACAAGTAGGATAAGTGCTGGATAGTGTAGGAGTATTAATTACTCTTCTAACTCCTGGGGGGTGTAAAAGTAAGGTACGTGCTGGATAGTGTAGGAGTATTAATTACTATTCTAACTCGTGGGGGGTGAAAAAGAATTGTAAGTGCTGGATAGTGTAGAAGTATTAATTACTATTCTAACTCCTGGGGGGTGTAAAAGTAAGGTAAGTGCTGGATAGTGCTGAAGTATTAATTACTATTCTAACTCCAGTGGAGAGTAAAAGTAGGGTAAGTGCTGGATAGTGTAGGAGTATTAATTACTAATCTAACTCCAGGGGGGTATAAAAATAGGGAAAGTGCTGGATAGTGTAGGAGTATTAATTGCTATTCTAACTCCTAACTCCAGGGGGGTGTTAAAGTAGGGAAAGTGCTGGATAGTGTAGGAGTATTAATGACTATTCTAACTCCTGGGGGGTTTAAAAGTAGTGAAAGTGCTGGATAGTGTAGGAGTATTACTGACTATTCTAACTCCTGGGCGGTGAAAAAGTAGTTAAAGTGCTGGATAGTGTAGGAGTAGTTTTTACTATTAATTACTATTCTAACTCCAGGGGGTGTAAAAGTATGGGAAGTTCTGGATAGTGTAGGAGTATTAATTACTATTCTAACTCCAGGGTAGTGAAAAAGATGGGAAAGTGCTGAATAGTGTAGGAGTATTTAATACTAATCTAACTCCCGGGGGACGTACAAGTAGGGAAAGTGCTGGATAGTGTAGGAGTATTCATTACTATTCTTACTCCAGGGGGTGTAAAAGTAGGGAAAGTGCTGGATAGTGTAGGAGTATTAATGACTTTTCTAACTCCTGGGGGGTGGGAAAGTAGGGAAAGTCCTGGATAGTCTAGGAGTATTAATTACTAATCTAACTCCAGGGGGGTGTAAAAGTAGGGAAAGTGCTGAATAGTTTAGGAGTATTCATTACTATTCTAACTCCTGGGAGGGGAAAAGTAGGGTAAATGCTGGATATTGTTGGAGTATTAATTACTATTCTAACTCCTGGGGGGGTGTAAAAGTAAGGTAAGTGCTGGATAGTCTAGGAGTATTAATTACTAATCTAACTCCTGGCGGTGTAAACGTATTAATTACTATTCTAACTCCTGGGGTTTGTAAAAGTAAGGTAAGTGCTGGATAGTGCAGGAGTATTAATTACTATTCTAACTCCTGGGGGGTGAACAATTAGGGAATGAGCTTGATAGTGTAGGAGTATTAATTACTATTCTAACTCCAGGGGGGTGTAAAAGTAGTCTAAGTGCTGGGTAGTGTAGGAGTATTAATTACTATTCTAACTCCTGGGCGGTGTAAAAGTAGGGAAAGTATTGGATAGTGTAGGATTATTAATTACTACTCTAACTCCTGGGAGGTGTAAAAGTAGGGAATGAGCTGGATAGTGTAGGAGTATTAATTACTATTCTAACTCCAGGGGGGTGTAAAAGTAGTCTAAGTGCTGGATAGTGTAGGAGTATTAATTACTATTCTAACTCCTGGGCGGTGTAAAAGTAGCGAAAGTATTGTATAGTGTAGGATTATTAATTACTAATCTAACTTCAGGGGTGTGAAAAAGTAGGGTAAATACTGGTGTTTAAAAATAGGGTTTATGGGGGGTGTAAAAAACATTAAAATTACCTTTTTCAAAAAATAAAATGAAACCAAAATAAATTACAAAAACATTTTTGAAAAAATATAATAAAAAACGTACTAAAACTTACGTTGTAATAGCATGTGTTGTAATAGCATCTGCGTTGTAATAGCATGCCTTGTAATAGCATGCGATGTGAAGGATCTTGCTTTGTAAAATATTTGTTGTAAAGGTAGTGCGTTGAAAAGGTTGCGTTGTAATGGTTGTTCCCCTTTTGGAGGGGGTGCTGGCTGTGCTGTCCCACATAGTTGGAACAGTGTTGGAGAGCTCTATAACACTGTGCCTGCTGGGAGTGATGTTTGCTCGGATATACTCGAAAATGCTCATCCAGACGTTAGCGCTGGGTATGGTACGGGCAAGGAATCATGAACATCAGCACGTTATGAAGGCGGCCCGTCTTAAAGTTCATTGCAATTCACTTGGTGGTTCCCAGAGCTCTAGAGGAGCTGCCTTGGAAGAAGGACCTTGTAAAGTGGGCCATAACAAACAAGTAACATATACTGCTCACTAGGAGAGGTGAAAAGTTGGAATAGGACTCAGGGCCTGATTCCAAGTTCGGAACCCATTGTGGAGGTGCGGTGGCAGTCGGGAATCGCCTCACCAGTGGTCTGACCGCCGTATTATGGCAGTTGGATCATTTTGGGACTGCCGCAATGGGCAGGGATCCGTGATCCCTGGTGAGGGTGCGGTGGTGTGAGGCCGCAATATGCTTGGTGGTGCCACTGTGGCACCACCAAGCATATTACGAGTTTCCTCACTGAGACCCTATCCATGGCGGTGAGCCTCCCATTGAAAGGGTGGTGGGGAGATAACCTAGCAGGTGGCTGTTGGCTCTTTTTGGCGGTGTGGGGGTGGGACGGAAGTGTGGCAGCCGATCCCACACCGTCAAGCTCGTAATCGGGCCCTTAGTGACATGGGGTGCAATGATTGAAAAATTCTGCAACCACAAGGTGGCAGGGCGTCATGAAGTTGGGGCGTACAGCTTCGAGGCCTATAAATGGGAAGCTGGGAGAACCCACGAGGTGCCCTGGTTTGGATGCGGGGATTTGAAAGCAGTTTGGAGTGCCCCGCATTGTACAGATTTGATATGCATCTTTCTTATTGTTGCTGATCATTTGCTATTATGTAAGAGGATTATGTAAACATTTAATAAAAACATTATTTTTAAAAAATGAGAGACACATAAAATAGTAAGGTTGAGTAAGAAGGATCAAGTGCTATTGATGGAATGTTTGGTACCCAGGGTTTTCCTGTGGTTATAGATCTGGAGACAATGAGGAGATACTAGGAGCATCTGAGATAGTGAAAGGATTATGCTTGTGTTCTTTTATCTGGAAATCTGAATGATCTTGAAGTCTCCCTGGTTATCCTTTTCCCTGTTATTTTCCTTTATTCACCTTCCTTTTGGGGTTACTACTGGGTGAAATTGTGCTGAGATATATCTATGTTATACCTTTCCAGAGTAACCGTCATGGAATGTTTCTGTGTAATTGGGTGGAATGGACAAGCGGCTTGGTGACATTTGGCCCTAGTGCTTCAAGATTGGGCTTGCATTTCGTGGTGCTGTATTCTTTGCCCAGTTAACCTGTTCAGCAAATCCTGGTTTCAGTCATTTTCTCACATTTCCATTCCTGAACTGCCCTACCCACTAACCCCTCTGCACCTTCCTGGGTCACAATATCACTGCATAAATTATGCCTTTTTGCATGTGTTAGGAACCAGCACTCAGGAACCTCAGATTTTGACCAAGAACAAAAGCGATAAAGGCAGAAAAGAGAGAAAGAGGAGGAAGAGTTAGAGAGCAAACCTGATGAAGGAAGATGGGCAAGGAAGCATCTGTGAGAGTGAGAAACAGAGACAGGAAGCGTAGGGTGGTGAAATCAAGACAAGTCAGAAGGATTTTGGCTTCATAAAGTATTTTTTTTGTTTTTATTTGGAGAGGAATGCCATCCAAGCCACCCGAATTTCAAGAAGAGGTAAGGCAAAAGTGGTTTGTGTAATGAAATATTGACCACAAAAATATTGTACAATGTGGTAAAAACATTAACAACAAAATAAATCGGCTTTGCGTCCGAGTATGGCTGCAGAAATATCAAGGTCAAAAACATCTACTTACAATCATAAGTTCCTGTATTGAATTGCGATTTACATTATTATAATTTAAATAAAGGTTTTTAGAACCAAAACCCAATTTTTAGAACAACAAACTTTCGCAATCCACCTAGTTTTGAAGGGCATGAGGTGTGGCAATTTTTTTATGTAATAGTAAACATGCTCTGAATTACCAAAATAACATACTCTTTACTTGCCCTTTGCCAAGTCTTTATCAGAGTGTGGCCAAGATATTGGTCTGCCCATAAAAGTGGCAGATAGTGAACTGCACTGGGGCGGGAACACTTTTCAGAGTAGGGTGCTGGCCGGTGACACCTGTTCACTAAAATCATAAGGCTTCTGAAAAATCTTAGTGTTGATACCAGTGATTTAAGCAAATTTGATAAACCCTTCTACAACAGAGTATGGGGTTAGGCCCATTATCCATTTTAGTATTAAAATAAGGCCCAGTGGTGCATTGCTGTAGATCAGTTTTATATGTGGCATGAACACTGTCCAAGGGCATTGGAGCACTTTACGTGAGCAACAGCTTACATTACATAATGTTAGATTTATTCTATTTTAAATACAGAAGATTAGGGGCCAGATGTAGGTCGGCAAATACCGGTCGGTAACGGCCGATTTCGGCCGTTACCGACCGGTATTTGCAAATGGAGATGTAGGGGCCTTCAAATTTACAGAATCTGTAAATTTACCGAATCGGTAAATTTACCGATTCTGTAAAATACCGAATCGGTAAATATACTGAATCGGTAAATCCAGATGTAGGTGGCACTTCAAACAGAGCCACAGGCCATTACCGAATCGTTATTTACCATGTAATACTATTGCATGGTAAATAACGAATACCTGTGTACATGCACATCTGTGCATGTACACCTGTGCCATGTGGTACACATACATGCCCTAAGGGCATGTATGTGTGTCACATGGCACACAAGCCAAAATCAGGGGTGCAACAGGGTGTCAAAGTGACACCCTGTCACCCTTGCAAATTCGGTAATTTTACCGAATCTGTATGATTTGGTAATTACCGAATCGGTATTTACCGATTCGGTAATTGACATTGATTCCTATGGCCCTGGAGGCCCATAGGAATCAATGGCAATTACCGAATCGAATCATACAGATTCGGTAAAAATTACCGAATTTTTACCTACATATGATTTACTGAATCTAGAATACCGAATAGGTAAAATTCGGTATTCTAGCGTCGGTAAATCAGATTTACCTACATCTGGCCCCAAGTGATTTGCTGAGAGCCCACACTAGGACTCAAACCTGGTTCCCCAGATCCACAGTCGGTAGCTCTTCACATTATGCCACATCCATATTTCTCAAATTATGTGTGAAATACATATTCAAGTGGGATGATTGTGTATGATCACATATAGTGAGCCCATTCTCAGTTGAAATGGCTTTGTGAAGACAGAAAAGAGCATAAAAAATACTGGAAGGTTCACCTGGATCCTTGCTTGTGAATACTGGCAAGGGTTTGTTTTAAAACTGGATTTAGGGACATATTTCAGCACCTTTGCGCCAGTAGGGGTGCTGACATCAAATTATATCACTGAAGTCATAGTGATTATGAAAAATCATAGCTTAACACAAAGTGCAGAAAATATATTTAGTAGGAGATTGGTAAAGGTATAATATGTAGCTGGTGGTGCAGTTCTATATTCCATTGAAATGGCCACTAAATATGCGCAGACATACAGTTTTACTGATACAACTGAATAGCACACAAATGAAAATGTGTGGAAATCAGGTTTCAGTAAATATTGATAATTTGTTTTGATCCAATTAAAATCTTTGTTTCCTTTTCACTTCAGAATTACGAAACAATGTGTTTCATTTTTGCTCTCCTAAGTGCTGATATATTTTGAAAGATGTGTACTGTTCATATACAGGGATTTACATTGTGTTGTGTGTTACACAAAATTATATCCTACTGCCTTTCCTTTCACACTCCATGTACCCATGCAAGACTGTCACATAGTTTACTTAAAAAAACCTCTCATTTTGCAGTCAGAGAACGAAAGAGAACATCAACCCACATGTTATAATAAGCAGCAATTTGTCAGAAGACATAGCATGTGTAAGGGTACTGGAGTCCTTCGGTCTCAGTACATAGGTGGACCCTTCCGACTCAGCTGCCATTGTGTCTGTATTTGCTTCAGGTACCTTCCAATTGTGTGTCCTTGTGCTTTCCCAGTGTGTGTCCATATCCTTCCTATGGCCATTGCACCCTTGATTCATTGTGTCGGGAGTGCTGCCCGCATTTGGATTCTTTTGTGTCTATGTTTCCATGACGTTCCGTTTTCACGTTGAACTGTCTGTTTCTTTGAGTGACTAAATGTCCCAGGTTTCTTTGCACTTTGAACGCTGTTTGACCATCTTGGATGGGGCAACTCCATAAACACAAATCCCACCCAAAGAATGGTGCATGTAATTCCGAAGTTTTGGAGAGACTATGAACCTGGAGGAGAAACCAAGAACATTCCAGGTTTCACAGTGGGCCCAGTCGTGTCCCAACCTAAAGGAGCAAAGGTTCGCTCATCATGTTTGTTTTAGGACACATTGAACTTTGTTCAGGACATTGCAAATTGTCTAACCATTGACTGGTTATTATATCCTTTCCTGGAAATTACAAATGGTCATGTCTAAGTTGTTTTCTGCATATTCATAAAGAAAGGTAATCCTTAAAGGAATTATGAATAATAATGTTGAAGCGAGAGACTCTATGGGTAATTTCTAAAAGGACATCCTTGGAATGGTTAAAAATCCAAAGATCATGGCTAGGAAACATAAGGCTACTCAAGTAAACCAAGACAATCTAAAAACTAGCCTTGCAAATACTTGAGTTGTGGCATGTTGTCTTTCTAAATCTTGTTTTATGTGAACTGATTATAATTGTCGCTGTTAACAAAGGGAGGACCTAGGAGATAATTATCAGGCCCAGTACTCATGCTCTGCATGGATTTGGTGTTATGTTGTGTTTCCACATGTGATCACTTGCCTTTTCTTTTGTTTTATTTGTGCACACATTACTGAGGGTGACTTAGGGGCAAATTAGCAACAACTAGCGTAAATGGGCTTAGCGAGTATTTTTTTAACGCCAAGCATCACCGGATATTATCGCAGAGATAACGTGCTATTAGCAACGTTTATCTCTAAACCATAAAATATCCAGCGTTAGCGGCGAAATGCGTGAATATCGCTGGTAATCTAGCGATATTCACGCATTATCGCTAAAGAGGACTTAGCCATAATATCCAACTCCCATTGGATAAAATGGCTAAGAACTGGTCTGAGCAGGCGTTAGTTTTTGGAGATATTCGTGCTTAGCGCGAATATTTCCATCGCTACGCCTGCCTTGCTAATAGGCGATAGCGACGTTAGCGACTGCTTCCAGTCGCTAACAGGTTGGGTACACCCACTTTGCATGTCATTAGCGATAAATATCGCTGACATGCAAAGCGGGCCTCAAACCGCTCGCTATGGCTTAAAAGCTGTCGCTAACTGCTGTTAGCAACAGCTTGCTAATAGCGTGATAGAATTATCGCCGCTTAGCGGCCGAAAACGTCCGCTAAAGCGGCGATAGTCACATATCGCCTGTCTTGGTAATATGCCCCTATGTGCCCTCAGCATGTTTTTAACTCAAGTTGAGACAACTGTATGTATTAAAGGATGTGTCAACCTATCCTGCCAGTGGTGTCTCCCTTGATGAGCTGTCTTTTTCTCTTCTGGGCTGGTTTTCAGATGTCCTGTACAGTAGCAGGCATTGTTGGCAATAGATATTGATTGGGCACAGTTATTTAATACACACCTTCCTTCCCAATCAGGTGTAGGGTAGGCGCCGTATACTTTGTTCATGATGAATTGCCTAAGATCCAGCTGGTCCACATGGCAAGAAACATATTGACCCTACTTCACATATTTTAAGCTGTCAATGCTCATTAGTCCCCAGGATAGCATTTATTTGCTTTTATTGGTAAGGGGACCCCTTACTAAACTGTCTTCAGTACCCCTTAAACATTTCTAACCACTCACTAAACCACTCTACACTCACAATATACTCACATGCTCTCATCATTTGAGTACTTTAGTCTGCAGCGGTTATAACCCAACATGTACCCTAGGGCACTATTTAGAAGGAGAAGTAAAGAGTCAGAAGAGCCCAACATTCTCTTACAATTGATTAGTTAAGGCACTATTCGATAAGGTGTAAGATTCCAGAAAGGTTTCTCTTGTGTAATTTCAGGTCTCCTTTCCTGCTCTTCCCTCACCAACACCCTTTCCCTTGTGTGGTCACATCAACCTTCTGTGACAAGGTCACTAGCAGAATTGGTTGTACCTGGAGATTGACCATTAGAGTGAAGAACTGGATTAACCCACTTACTGGGTCTCGGCGGCGGGGGAACCGCCCAAGCCTTACATAACCTTCATACGTAGTAAAAGGAGTCACA
Organism: Lissotriton helveticus; assembly: GCF_964261635.1. NCBI lineage: Eukaryota > Metazoa > Chordata > Amphibia > Caudata > Salamandridae > Lissotriton > Lissotriton helveticus. The sequence continues at coordinate 904,351,628 of NC_136070.1, read as the reverse complement.
GGAGCCTTCGTCTGCAGGAAGAACCCAGATTTATTCAAATAGCCTGGGCTATGGAACAGAGTCCCAAGCTCGTCAGAAACAAGACAGAGGAGGCTGTTGCTTTACTCCGCAGCTTACAAGCATTTTATACTTTTTCATCTCAGTCTTTTGGCTGGAGCAGGAGATGGAAAACAAATCATTTACACAGGGTGTGAGTGTCTCATGGCTTTCTGTTGAACTGCAAGAACAGAGGGGGTTGGGTGTGTGACAGTTCCTGGGCAGAAATGCGGGCTGCAAGATGGCTGTTGTCGTGTTAGTTAGATTTTCCTCAGGCATCAGCAGAAACGACCAGGTGGGTCATGTGGAAGTATTTGACACGAGATGGCAATGAAAAAGCAATGAAGTCTCGGTACAAATAATGCCGATCAGAAGAACACTTTTCCTTAGACCCTCCTTTTGCCATTGAGTAGCAAATACTGCAAGAAATGTCAATGTTGATAAGGCCATTGGTTTCTTGTTGGAGCATCATCATTATATTGGTGTTGTGAATGTTAGAGGGTGGAGGCTTGATGGTCTGGACACACATTGTACAGAGCACTGGCAGACACTGGAAGCACAAACAGCAGCAGACCAGGACAGGTACTCCCAAGGCAAGGAAGATGAGGATCCACCACCCCCAATGGGAAAGGAGGCCCCAGATCCAGCCTGTGAGGTACCAGTTGCCTTCATCCAGATGAATTTCGGAAGAAAGGCGATGCAGACGTTGGATGGCATTGTACACTGTAGGTGCGTTGTCTGGGATGTACACGCAGCAGCTGGAGCCGATCAATGTACACACACCACCACGATCAGCAAGGATGACAACCAGTACAATTCTGTTCTGGAGCATTATGAGGCGGTCTGCCTGCAGCTCTGCAGTAATGTTGTAGAGGGCACCAGCTGTTACTGTGATGGTGGCTTCAAGGAACCTGGTCAGTCCTCGTACAGCCCGACTGTTGGCCATGGGGCCCCAGAAAGGAAGGAAACCTTTAAAGAAGTCCCCAGTCTCCGGGCCTGCTGTATCCTCGGCTGATATGATGCCCCTACGTTGACAGGTGATAACCTCCATGGGTAGAATACGTTGGTGGAAGGAGGAAGGCCAGATAGCAGGTACTAGACCAGTTACGGGGGAGCCAAGTGTAGGCGGCACTGCCACAGATGAAATAGGTGTTGGGGGATGCCACCAGCTTCGGAGGAGATGTGGAGTTTAAACCTTTTGTGATATCACACGTACTGGTACCAACTTTCTTAGTCCCTAGGCCATGCATGCAGAGACAGCCTTGCACATTTATGACATTCACAGTGTCTCGTTCATCAGGCAGTGTCTTTCTTGTGTGGATTCTGGAAAATGTTTGTCGATTAGTTGAGTTGAATACTACCATCTCACCGAGTTCATCTGGTGATAGTAGCGTTGTGGATGAGCTGGTCGGGCAAAAAGAAGCATTGACTTGGCCAGACCTGTTCCACCAGAAGTCCAGATGTTCCAAGAGCAGAATTGGCAGTACCAAGTGACAGTGTAGGCCTCCTGTATCAGCATCTACCATGCAAGACAAGACCCAGAGATGGAATAGGGTTAGGGAAAGAATGGGACAGGGTGTATCATGGAATGCGGCATCAGTCCACAAACCCAGCAGTTGGAAGTGTTCATCATCAGCTGGTGATGATGCAACATTTGGATGAAGGTGTTGTTGAAGAATTCTGCACAGCGGGGTAATTTTTGGGCTGGTAGCGTGAAATACTGGTGTTCTGCAGGAGTCAGGGGTAGGAGTTGGTGAGGTAACAGGATGGTAGATTAGCAACAGCCAACCAAGGATAGACAGGATTAGGGAGACAAACAGCATCACCACGGGGGGAACATTGTTTACAACAAAACTTTTACCACGCACTACCATTACAACGCAGGAACTTCAACGAAAGTCGTTACAACGACTTTCGCTGGAGGGCGCTGTTGGATAGGGAATAGTTTAATTTTCTATCCAACACCTTCCCTACTATCCACGGGGACTGGAGTTGGAATAGAAAATTAAACTATTCCACTATCCAGCGCCCCCAACGCAAGTCGTTGTAACGACTTGCGTTGTAATACCTGCGTTGTAAAGGCATGCGTGGTAAAAGCATGTGTTGAAACGTCATACATCCCACCACAGTGGCCATGAAGCATTTACTATGTTGGAGACTGACATCTTGGTTCTGGATTCGGGTGTTTTGGACGGCTGCCATTGTGCTAAGCCAGGGACCTCTAGTGGCTGTCTGTGATTGGTGGTTGCTTCACTGGGTGCAGGTGCCAAGGGCCCTATGGCGTACCTTAGTCTGACACACCAGCACTACTCTCAGCCGGGAAATATCAGGACAAGCCTTCCCTCGGGGCGCAAGTTGTATCGGTCGGAAGTAGGGACAGTATGGCCGGGAAACAATTGTTCTTGGTGTTGAGAAGAGTTAAGGGAGGGTTCCACCCTTCCTTTCAGTATGCTGTCACTCTCTGCTTTCGTGGATGTAGAATGCAGTCTTGCATCGCTGAATGGGACAAACGCCGGGACTGTTTCTGTTTCTGAGTCTCCTTGTCCTTCCCTCGCCCACTGATCATAGGGGAGGGGCAGATGTATGCACGAATGCACCCAATTCTTCCGACCTTCTACTTTCACTGCGGTGCGGGTGGCCAGTAACACCTGACGGAGCTGTGTCCAGCGGGGCTCAAGGCTTGTTGGGTCAGTTGAAAATTTTTCACCAAGACCCAATCCCCAGGTTGGATGACGTGTCCGGGGCCCTTGCTTTTGTCAGGTATGGCCTCATGCACCTGGTGATAAAGAGTACAAAAGGTATTAGTCAGACTGTACAGATAATCAGTTAATACAGGGTATTCAACGTCAGACAGTTTCTTAGGGCGCGGGATACCCCATACATTGGCAGGCCTCCCGAACACAATTTCAAGGGGGGCTAGCCCTATTCTGGTGTGGGCCGTTGTTCTTGTGGACAGTAGGGCCAAGGGCAGAGCATCAACCCAAGTGACACCTGTCTCGGCTACTATTTTGGCCATTTTAGTTTTTAGGATGCCATTGTACACCTCCACTAGATCTGTACACTGGGGGTGGTTGGCTGCATGAAATTGTTGTTTTATACCCAATGCTGTACAGACATATTCCATAATTTGAGCCGTACAGTGGGTCCCGTTGTCACTCCAGACCAAGCGGGACAAACCGAATCGTGGGAGGTACTCCTTTAATATCACTTTGGCAGTAGTGATAGTGATGCAGTCTTTGACGGGGTAGGCCTCCACCCATCGGCTGAAGGTACAGACCACCACTAGGACATATTTCAAATTGTTACATCGGTCCATCTGGATGTAATCCAATTGGAGGACTTCAAAAGGGAAGGTAGGAGGAGAGAATCCTCCCTTAGGAGTAACTGTGCCTTTTCCTGAGTTAGACATTAGGCAAATCATGCATGTTTTAACCAGCTTGTCTGCATATGCTGGTATCTTAGAGTTGTACCATGTAGGTTCCAACAGTTTACATATCCCTTTTGCACTGATGTGAGCAGGACCATGGGCCATCGTAACTACTGGTAGCACGTGACTGTCAGGTAACATCCATTGTCTTTCGATAGTCGTGCGGACCCAACAACCATCAATTCCCTCCTTTGCTAATTGCTCCTTCCACACTCTTGGTTCCTCAGGAGTAGTATGGGACTGAATATCAATCACACTCTGTAATGTGTTTTCAACCATGCCCTCGTCTGCCACCCACCTAGCAGGACCTCCTACATACATTCCTTCCCTTTTCCTAAGAGCTGTTTGTCTGGCTGTCTGGTCAGCCAGGGCATTGCCTTTCCCAACATCATCTGTCACTTTCTTATGGGCCTTACATTTTATGATGGCCACCTTTCTGGGGAGTGTCAGGGAGTATAACAGTCAGTGAATTAGGGGGCCATGTTGAATCTTGGTCCCAGGGGAAGTAAGGAAATTCCTTTCTTTCCATAACCTCCCAAAGTTGTGAGCCACCCCGAAGGAATATTGGCTGTCAGTATAAATAGTTACCGTCATCCCTTTGCTTTACTCACGGCTCTAGTGAGGGCCACTAATTCTGCTGCTTGAGCAGAGCACTGCGGAATCTGAGCTGTTTCTACTATTCGCCCTAATGTCGTGAGGGCGTAGGCGGCTGCGGTGTTACCATCTGACCCTCTGAGACATGATCCGTCCACATACAGTGTACCTTCTGGTTCTGCTATCAGGGTATCTTGTAAGTCAACCCATCCCTTCGTCTCCTCCTCTGTCCTTAGTATGCAGTCATGTGGGTCTAAGCGTGCATCCTGAGTATCCAGTGGGAGTAATGTGGCGGGGTTTAGTACAGTGCATCTTTTGATGTTAATGTGGCTGGCAAAGAGTGTCAGTTCATATCCTGTGAGTCGTGCGCTAGTGAGGTACTGTGTCTTGGTGTTATTAAGGAGGGTATCTACAGAATGGGGGACCATCAGAGACAGGGGGGAGTTCATGACGATCCCCGCACTCTGACGGACCATGAGGGTGGCCGCAGCGGCCGCCCGTAGGCATCCTGGGAGAGTCCTTGCAACAGGATCTAAGGTGGCTGAAAAATAGGCACATGGCCGATGGTCACCTCCGAACATCTGGGTCAAGACAGCTCATGCACAGCAGTCTGTCTCATGTACAAAAAGAAAAAATTGTTTGTTATAATTGGAGTACAGAGGACTGGAGCGGTACACAGAACCTTTTTTAAATCTTGGAAGGCCTGTGCATGCTCTCTAGTCCATGTAAAGGAACTGTCTGATATGTCTTTAGTGGTGAGGGCAAGAAGAGGTTTGACCATGGCCGAAAAATTGGAAATCCACTGTCTACAGTATGAGGTTAGGCCTATGAAGGCTCGCACCTGCTTTTGTGTTCGTGGGGCCGTCATAGCAAATTGTTTGTTTTAATCAGGAGTACCAAGGACTGGAGCAGTACACAGGTAATTTTTTAAATCTTGGAAGACCTGTGCATGCTCTCTAGTCCATGGAAAGGTACTGTCTGATATGTCTTTAGTGGTGAGGGCAAAACGAGGTTTGACCATGGCCGAAAAATTGGAAATCCACTGTCTACAGTATGAGGTTAGGCCTATGAAGGCTCGCACCTGCTTTTGTGTTTGTGGGCCATCATAGCATTGATAATGGCTACACGATCAGCGGTGAGCTGCCTTCCCTTCTTCGAGAGGAGATGACCTAAATAGATCACCTACTCTTGACAAAACTGAAGCTTTTTTAAAGAGACTTTGTGATTATGGAGGGCAAGGTGGTGTAACAAACAGAGAGTAGCTTCTTTACATGTTGGGGCAGGATTTGCAGGAATGAGGAGGTCATCTACATATTGTAATAGTGTGGAATTATCAGGGAGTTCCAAGGAATCTAGTTGACTTTTTAGGGCTTGACTATAGATACTGGGGCTCTCGGTGAAGCCTTGAGGGGTGCGGCAGAATCTAAAGCTCTGCCCATCAAGGGAGAAACCAAAAAAATGTCTGCTGTCAGGATGTATAGGAATGCTGAAAAAAGCATTCTTCAGGTCTATGACAGAAAAGTGTGTGGCATCGGAAGGGACCATCGTTAAGAGGGCTGTACTATCAGGGACAACAGGATATTGGGAGATTTTTATTTTGTTAAGGGCTCTCAGGTCAATCACAAATCTGTATATTTTAGCGGAGAGAGCATCTCCATTGGTCTTTTTAAGAACCGGAATAATGGGACTGTTACAGATATTTTTTATTATTTTTTTTGTGAAAGGTACCGGCAGGTTCGTGAAAAAGTAGCTACTTTTTCACGAACCTGCCGGTACCTGATTGAATCTCTACGACAGCGAACGCCTTGCAGACTTTTGTAAGGAGAAAAGAAAGTTGAGCCGCGGTAATAGTATAAGCCCCTCAACGGTACTGCTGAATCCAGCCGTAAGAAATATTTCGGCAGACACGTGCCGCAGTAACAGAGCTCCCTACATACGAAAGCGAACGCCGTCCAGACTTTTGTAAGAAGAAAAGAAATTTGAGCCACGGTAACAGTACACGCCTTTTAACATTACTGCTGAATCAAGTCGTGAGGAATATTTCGATAGACACGTGCCGCAGTAACAGAGCTCCCCACATACGTTCCTAGAGAAAAGAACATTAAAAGGATCAAACTTAAACATTCGTTGAGCCCGCGACTATCGAAATATCCCTATCAACATTGATTACCGGCACAACGTGTTTTACTGCTGAACCTTGAATGTAATCTTTTTAAACGCAGGTGACACGGGTTCCTAAAGTGAAAAGTATTTAAAAGAAAATTTAGGTCACGAGAAGTGAGAAGGGAGCAGTGAAATCTAGTCAAACAGATTTTACATGCCGCAAAATATATAATTTTAAGAGGTGCCTCACTTTTCGTGGACGTAATTGAAGATTTATGGACCTCTAAAAAGAATTTCCATCTGAAAAACTGGCTGCAAATAAATTTGTCCTGATGAAGACACCACGACGTGTCGAAACGCGTTGACTGACAGACTACAGCCTCAACAAAATTAGATAGGATAAACATCACTGTTTTCCCAGTGTTTTTAATTCACATGTTTTATCTATAAAAAATATCTGTTTTATTGCATCAATTTATCCTGTATACAAAACTTGATTGTGAAACTAATCTTTTTTAATTAAACAAATCATTTTTTATATCAATTTTATGTTTGTGGTATAGTTCATGCTCTTTTTTGGTACATGACAATGGTTTGACATAGCTAGTGTTTTGTTTGCAAGATAGCCTGGGTTGATACCTTCAAACTGTTACAGATATTGCCACGTGTTTCCTCCACTACGCCCTTGTCCCTTAATTTAGATATTATTGTTAAAAGGGCCATTCCTCCTTCTGCGGACAGTCGATACTGCCGGAGGCGGGGGAGAAGTGCATCTGGCTGGATGAGTACCACATGAGGGGATATGTTGAGACACCCTACATCAGTGTCTGATGATGCCCGGAGGGAGGATGGTAAAGACTGCAACTGTGGTGGGAGGGGTGGGAGGGGACAGGACAGGTACATATACGAAGCTGCGGTGGGAGAAATTGTTAGGGATACACCTTGGGGACTACATGATATGGTCGCATACAGAGCTTTCAGTAAATCCATGCCTAACAAGTTTTCACTGCAACCTGTAGGAAGGACCAAGGGAGCGTCAACATGTGCAGGGCCAATATCGAGAGGAAGGGGTTCAGAGACAGGGCTGTTCACAGGTGTTCCTGCAAAACCCACTGAGACATTCATATTGCCAGAAAGGGGTGCCTCCGGGACTGACAGACGTGCAATAGAAGACCTGGTGGCCCCAGTATCCAAAAGAAAATTCTGATCGTTCCCCACAACTGACATTTGAACATATGGGCCCCTTTGATCCTCTGGAATTTGCACTCTGGTAATACCCCTTTCCTGGCTGTCCTATGCTTGGTAGGACCCTGTCTCATCAACTTCATCATAATCATCATTGTAATAAGTGCGTGTTGCTTCGTACCCATCAAACCTATTGGCCGGGCGCTGCCGGATGGGAGCGTCATCCCTGGGCCTGCGTTCTTTATCCTGTGGATGTGGCAGGCCATGGTCCCTAGTCGGCCTCCCCTCTCTGGAAGCGCGAGGCCGAGTCTTCCCTGATTGGATATTTTCACCTAACACAGGACACTCATCTATCTAATGGCCGTACCCCTTACAATAAGCACACTGATCTGTTTGGAGGGCTCCCGTACGTTGAGGGCTGGAGGGGGTAGACTGGCGAGCCCTCGGAGGGGGGTGGGGTTGAGGTCTGAAATTCCTGCGGGCATCGGGAGCTCGGGGAGGGCAAGCCTGCTGCAGAAGTGCCTTAGTCTTAAGATCCCTAACCTTCTTACTTTCCTTGTCTCTATCTTCATTCTCCCTATTCTCGTGATATTGTGCCATAGCCAAGATACCAGTCATAGTTTGGGCAGACCACGTACTTTCAACTTTCTTAAGCCTGGCAGGGATCTCAGGAAGCAAGTTGCTGACAAACTTATCAACAAATACTAGGCCAGAACCTGGGGTCCGGGGATCCAAACCACTATGTCCCTTGTATTCTGTCTCAAAACGGGTAATGAAATCAGCCACATTCTCATCTTTTCGCTGCCTACAGGCGTTTATTTTATCCCAGTTAATGACAGTTTCCGGCAAAAGTGTTTTCATAAACGTTATTATTTTACCGGGCAAAGTCAGGATGGCAGCTTCTGGTGTAGTCCTGCCTACCCTTGCTTCTTCCATAGCCTCTAGGTCAGCCCATTTACCTCCCAACGCTACGTCATGGTCAGAATGTCGAATTTTGTCCCAAATTTCAGTGGGGACAACTGTACCAAAAAGCAAATCGATATCCTCAAGAACGAGAATACCTGCAGATATAATCTGACCTAATTCTCTGTAAAAGGCAGCCGGATTCTGCCGGGGATCTGGTAATAGTCCTTTTAACTGCATTACTTCTGACCTTTTCCAAGGAACATGAACCCAAAGCCTGTGCCAGTGTGCCTCAACAGCCCCTTGGCCATTATTTTGGGCATCGGTAAGCGCGTTAACAAAGACAGGGGCTGCCTCTCTCATTGGCATAGCTGTTTCTAGAGGGGGGTTGGGAAAAGCGGTCATATCACGGTAAGCCATTAAAGCAGACAGAGTGCCAAACATTCCCTCTCCCTGAACATCGCCTTTTTGTATTTGCGACCTAAGGTCCATTAATCCAGTGGGTATCTGCATAAGCGCATTCTCAAATCTTTGCATGACCAGGGTACACATGTATGCAGCCCAGGTGGTCTGTTCCATAATCGTCCACTGGGAAAAGGTGGACCATGTTTCTTTAAAGGCATAAATATTAGCGTTACTTATCCAACATTCACACTGTTGCCTCTGTAGGTCATTTTCTCGAAGGGACGAAAAGCTGACTGCAGAGTGCAAGGAGGCCAGTCGGGGGGAATTCAACAATTTATATAAATCCTGCTTAACTGTAGACCAAGGGGAAGTAGGAAAAGGGCGAGTAGGGGTAAAGCCGCAGGGGTTGGGCGGATGGAGACTTGTTGCCATTCCCGCAGCAAGGATAGAGTTAGCGAGCGTGGTCGGTGTCATAGGAAAAATCGGGAGGGTTGGTGTGACAGGGAGAACAGTAAGAGGGGCAGTGGGGGCAGGAGTGGGCTGTGGCAGGGAGACATGCGGGGTGTGAGGCGTCAGGGCAGGGTACTTTGGGGCATATGCTGGAGGGTTTTCTAGCATGGTATCAAGCAAGGAATCACCTTCTTCTCCCCCTTCCATATGGCCCTTTCCTTTCTCCTCATGAGCAGGATAACACTTTTGTACCCGAGTCCATGCTCCCTATCGCCTATTTCTGCCGATTTTGTCATTTGATTTGGCAAATTTTCTCTGGCGTGGTCGGCCATTGACATACGTTCCAGTTTTCTTTCTTGAGCCTTCTGATTTCTAGCTCTCTGCTCTATCTCTTTCCTCCAAAATCAGACAGATTCAAACATCATTTCATTAATTGTTCCTCTAAGTTGGCGAGAACTTGGGAATTAAAGGAGCCATAAAGTGGCCACTGTAATTCCGCGTTACTTTCTTTCGTATATTTTACCCAGAATGAGGAAAACATTATGGCAGAAGGGCCATGTTTAACAAACATCGTATGGCCAAGGGTCCCTTCTGGAGGAAGCGGACAAGCCGCCTCCATGTGGGAGTCCTGTGTACACATACAACAACATAATTTATGGAACTTACTACTGACTGGCATGCTTAAAAAACAGATAACAGACACCAGCGGGTTTTTAAAAATCACCTCGCTTGCTTTGTAGTGTAGCTCCTATTTTCCCAATAGGCTCTGCGCATTGGAATAGTACCTACAGCAGTAAAGGCCTAGGCCAGACGTTAACTAGGTCTACTACTGTCGATGCTAGACTTAATTTTTGGGTTTGCCAGCTAAGCTCAGAGTTCGCTAGAAACTTTCTCGAATGTTCAAGGAAGGATTAACTCCCCTGATTAGACAAGAAGGGATTTAGTTTCTGACAACCATAGAACATGACAACTTTGCTCTCCCCTAATCAAGAGTCAATCTCAAGAGTCGTGTGAGCACAAGGCAATTATTTTACTCAGTCAGTACGTGCATTCTTAGTCTCATCAGAATGTAGAGAAAAGGAAGAGACGGGCGTGTTCAATAAAAGGTGTTATTTATTGATCAGTCTCTTTTCTCGTACAAGAGAAATGGATCGATATTATTGCAATACTTATAGTTAAGTAAAGTACATACATTAAAAGCAATAGTATAAAATAATACTGTAAAAACATTGATATGGTTTCTGAGCCATATGATGTTTTAAAATGATTAAAATATATTTACATACACATATACATTTGACTAAACGTGCTCAACTGGTGTTTCTAAATACGCCTACCCCGTGTACCTGACCTAAGTCTAATATGTGGGCGGGAATAGAAAGTTACAGTTTAAGTTAAGTTTGTTTTTGCCAAGTGAATAACTAAAGAATTCTCTAGGAGGGGTTATTCAGTTCTGTACCTGGAATTTAGGATGGATGAGGAATGGTATCTCTTTCTCTGCTCTCGATATTCCAGGCTGCCTGCGAGGGCTGCCCAGAAGCGCCGGTGCTGGGTCTCTCGGCTTGAGATAGCAGCGCGTCTCTCAGCGCGTCAGGAAGGCGGGGCTGCTGCCTGCGGGGTCTGCTTCTGCTCTCGGCTTCGGCAAGTATGGCTGCTCCGTCTTGTCACCACGCGTGTGTTTGCATAGGGCAAGGTCGGCAATATTTATACCTTAAAGGTGCCGGGATTGACGTAAGGATGGACATAGGTACGTCAATAAAGATGTCATACGACTTGCTCGTTAGCACATTCTTTACTAAAGTTCTCTGTGAAATCAAAACAATGGCCGCACGGATTATCCAGGTTGTCATAGGTTTGATTTGTTATGAGAACGTCGTATGCCTTATCAGGGGCTGGAGGAATGTCGCTTGTCTAATTAGATCTCAAGCGTTATGACCTAATCAGATAACACGTTCCTGTGCCGTAGTGTGACTGCGTCAGATAACGGTATCTGCATCATGGGGGATTTCTTGCCTCATGGGCTGACTGTTAGTTAACTAGCTAGGTAGTTTAACCAGAATAGGGTCAGGAATAGGGGGATCGATTCAGAACCTATAGAAATACACGACACCCACTCCACGCTAACTATGGTCATATCTACTAATCTATGCATAGTATAACATAGTACAACATACTATAGAGTATAGTGTATACCTTACCACCCCAAAATACATAAATGCATTTTGAAATTTTCAAATATACTGAAAAATTGCAGTCATATATATTGTATGCACTTAAGCTATGAATTAAATGCAAAAGTAAACACGCATTGTTATGCATTATTGCTTGTTGGTATATGAGAAATACACATGAAATGGCTCTTAATATGGCTATACAGAAAAAAAGTCGAAACCATTTCATCACATAAAATATATTGTGAACATACCAGCGGGCAGCTAAAGTCTATATAAAGTCTATAAAGTATCTAAAAAAATAGAAATCTTAGTTCTCTAGGAATAGTTTCTTACTTTAAGCAGAAGGTCAGCGTCCCGGGGAAAAAATATATAGAAAAATATTTTAAGGGCTTGCTGAAAAAAGTTGCTGTCCGTGAACTGGATTGTAATTGTTCATGTGACTTTATTTTTTAAGTTGAAGGCCGGATTCAGGGAACGCCGTGTGCGAGTTTACTCAAAAGTCTCTATTTCTGTTCCGGAGAGAACATCATATCATTCAGGCTTTCGAAAAAACTGTCAACAGCTTCATGGGAAAGTTCCACTAAGTCGGAAATAGGGGTAACCATGCATTCATGCGCATGATTGTCTGCATTGACATTCTGATTTGCATTGCTGACAGAAGGTCGTACCTGTTCGATGCTGCTTTCATCTTGAACTTCACTACCCTTCAATCGCAGTGGTGAAGATTCCAGGAATGCCGTCATCAGAATTGGCAGCCTTTGAGGGCAGCACAAAGCGTGAACCTTGGTAGGAACCAGCAGTGTATCTGCATCCACCGGCGCATCCGATTGTAGTGTCAGACAGGTGTCTAACACGCATTCTTCTCCGCATAGCAGACACCTTAGTACAGGTAAAACACACCTTTGCCACATTGGTCGAAATGATAGAAACCAAGTCATGTTCAGGTCTCTAAGCCGGGAGAGTCCCAGGATTTTTGATATCCGGTCCCGGTATCCAATGGCTAGGATCGTATCTTCCATTGTCGCGAGAGTTTGATCTGTGACATGGGTTGCCATATCGAAAAATAAGGACTAGGAATAGGATTCCTGCAATTAGTCCTAGGATCAGGGGAAGTCCGCCAAAAATCGAATGGACGAAATCTGGAAAAATACCCACTATGGCTTTGAATGGTGTTAATGCCATCGAAAATACTGTCTTAAATACCTTTGAGACCCCTGTGGTATCAGAAATATTTAAGATTTCGCTCAGGATTTCCGCGAAATGTACGGGGAATTGGTTGATAATAATGTATGTATCTCTGCAGTCGTCCTTGCGACTTGTAGATCATACGTTTCTTTTGATGACGTGAGCCTTGTAGGCGTCTGAAGAAGCACTGTTTTCATTCTGCTTAAAGTGTCTATTCGAATAGAAGTAATTTTCAAACCGGGCCATGCCCTTGCCTCCCTGTCTGGAAAGGAGCTGGGGAACAAAGAACGTCCACAGCACTTGACCTTCGCCGTCGTAGTGACAAGATAAGGAGTCCCGGGCATAAGACTACAACATCTGCGGTCTACAATAAGAATGTAACTCCCATTATAGAGTCTTTGAAAGAATGGTTCTATTTCAGTTGCAGGTGCGCCTTGCTGGTGACATTAAAGGTTGTATGAATTCCCTTCACAGGCTCCGTGCAAACTAATACCGTTACACAGAAGCGTGCCGCTTAGTGACATAGCACAATTGTTGCCACTAAGAAACACTTTCTGTCCTTTGTTACTGACACATGCATGTGAATAGGGCAGGTTCCAAGTTGTTTTAAGGTACCCCTTTCCCAATTTCTCGTACATGCCAGCCTGTATATATTTTTGGCAGTATTGAAACCTGAAGGTTGAGATTGGAATATTTATGATTCCGTGGATTATCCATTCACTGACAGGTCGTTCTGACATTGTCAACGGTAATCTTTCTAGTTTTTCAATGCTCAAGATTGTATAATCAGCACCCTTCTGCGCCATACCGATTTGTCTATCAGTAAGGTTAAAGATTTGGAATAGTGACGTAGTGTTGATTAAACGCCAAGGCACATAGCCTGAACGCAGATTTTGTAACGTCCAGCCAAGCTGTACAATAGAACGCAATTGTGACTGACCATGTTGTAATAACAGTAAGTCTTGCGATAATATATCGATTGCTGAAGACACAATGCTGTCCAATGAAAAAATTCTGGAGGACAGAGTCATTAACCCATTGTCCACTACAGAAAGTGATTTTTCCAAATTAATACGATCAATTTCACGTATTCTCTCTGCTGTTTCAATTTGAGTAACCTTCCAGGCCTCATTGTATGCTGCATATACAGAGGCTGCTATGAAACGCTTTTGACGCTGTTTGCGTGGTCCCATTATGAAATCACGCAAGTCAGCACCATCAGTAAGTAAAGTTAGGTGTTGCTTAATTTCAGGCAGTGTGGAAGACTGTAGCCATTGAAGGCATAATTTGCCCACACTGTAGGTTGTTATTATCCCTGGGTGATGTCTTTGGGGATATCTAGGGTCTGGCCTGGTCATTTTGAAACCCTGTGTTTTATTCAGGAATCTATCTTGACAGTTATTTGTATCTGTGGGCCAGATCAACCATTGTTTCCAATCAGGATGTGTTCTGTTTTGGTTAAGTATATGGTTTATGTCTATTTCTTCATCTGTATCAGAGTTATTGCTAAACATTGTTGGCTTTGGAATAGACGGGTTATTTAAATCTTTGATTTTGGCTAAGCCAAGACAGGTGGTTTGTTGAACAGTGTCTTTTAAAAATATCATTTGTTCTGGGATCATGCAGGCTCTAAACAAAGCTTCTATACCCTGTACTCGCCATTCTTTTGTACCCCAAACACTTTTCAAATCAACATTTTTGTCCCAATAATCGAATCCAAAAGTATTCATTTTTTCAAAGAATGAATCAGAATAAATCAATTTTGTGTTGGTTATCATGGTTTTGGTCCTTGTCTTGTTTGACAATTTATAATAAAATGTTTCAGCATTACTAGTGTTAAAACCTTGAAAGTATGAATATTTGTCATAAACGGTTCTAGAGCTCCCTTTTGGAGGTGTAGCACAATGTTCCCATTGATTAAAATTTAAAACATTTCTAGGTTGTGCAGATTTATGCAAGAAATGGTTACCATAGTGGTTATAGCAATACATACTATCATAATTTGTAGAACCTTGCAAATAATCATGTTTTGTAAATTTAGCAGACATTACTAAGTCAGACATCATATTGTTTATACTTTCAAAGTCCCAATCATCAGCAAATGAGTTTGGTTTTGCAAAGTCACTCAAAGAGATCTTAATTTGGTGTGGATATTTCAGGATCTCGACCGGACCATAAATTTCATAGTCAGTGTTGTCCCAGGCTACCCCACCAGGTATTGGAATTGCTGTGAAGTTGGCTGAAGAAAGTTCTGAAGAAAGTTCTCGTTTCTCGACGTGTGAAGATGTGTGTGGTTTGAGGACCAAGTTGATGTTCTGACTTGCTGTGTCCATTTTAGCATATTTTCCCTCAATGAAGCGTCCCAAAGTAAATACCATGATGAGCCAAAGTATGAGGATAAATGCACCAAAACCCACCCAAAATTCAATCCATGGAGAAATCAGATATGTTTCTTTTAGTTGTTTCAAAAGTTCCTTCGCTTTGTCTTTAAAGGATTTTGATGATGGCTGTGTCTTTTGTTCGCTGAAGCCTTCAGAGGAATCATCGAAGTTGATGAAGTAACCGGATGCAGTTCTGTCAATTGTTCCAATTGGTTCAGGATTTTTGTTTTTTGCATTTTCACTTGGTACTTCAGTATAGATTGGTGTGTCTCTGCTAAATGTCTTTATTTGGGTTTTCAGAGGTCTAAGTTCTATTGCATTGTTGCATAGTCCTTGTTGTTCTTCTGTAGGCGTTTCGAATGTGATGAGCCTCTTTGTTAGGACCTCTGTACTGGTAGCAAACCTTGGTGTTCTGCTACTTATTGGGAGTCCACTTGGCCTACTGTTTGTTATCGGCCACATGTTGTGGTTTTACCAGGTCGATGGATACAACTCGGTTCTCCTTTTTTCCAGCAAGTGGCGGTAGTACAACTGATCTTGTCCCGTTGACAGACAAGACAGGAACTGCTTTTCTGTAAGAAGGCCCAAATTCCTTCTTTACCGCGATCTTCTCCCTGACTAGATCCCCGACTTTGGGAATCCAGACAGGTCTTGCTGGGACAGGTGGTGATTCTTCAGTGGTTGTTGGCTGTTGTTTCAACTGTATGTTGCTCAGGTCTTTTCTTGTTTTGTTTAAGTCCTGCAAAATAGCCAAACGGTCTTTGACATCAAAGCTTTTTTCTGTTACCACTGAAGTCTGACTATCAAGGTCAGAGATCAACATCCTAGTTCCGAATAATAATTCGTACGGACTGAATCCCTTCAGAGAATTTCTTGGCAAGTTATTTAGACTACGTTGGACACTTATTAGATGTTTGACCCACCCAGCTCCCGAACCTAATATCCTTTCTATTATAGATTGCTTTCTGTCTTGGTTTTTTCTTTACACCATCCCATACCCTCAGGAAGGAAGTGAGAAGATTCCCGCTGGGCTGTGCTCATTTGGCCATTCTTTCCCCCCCCAGGCTGGATTGCCTGGGAAAAAGAAAAAAATGGTCGAACGTAGCATGCTCTTAGCGTATATGCCATTTAGACTCGCAAATCTTGTATAACAGTCCGGACGTCAGCTGAGTGCTGTGGATCTACATTATAAGTGGGAACTAGCCTGTATATGTTAATCGCAAGCCATTCTTTTTGCTGGTAATATTATCTGCCTTGATACGACGAGGTATTAAACTGCTTCTCTCCCCACTGCGATCTCTGTTGCAGTTTGGGCAGTTTTTTACAAAGATGGTAAGATGGAGGCTCATGCCTGGCCACCAGTACCGTGATTGTAAATCTTCCAGAGAATCTTTTAATTTAAGGTGTCTGTGACCCTCGCCCATGTGTGCGTCTGCGATTAACAAGTTTCTCCTGTCCATGTTTGGAATCACTCTATCCCCCACTCCAGGGATTCGAGCAAAAGGGACGGAGTTTGCATCGATTATGTATGTATAATTGAGTGGATAGTTGATCGGTAACGCTGAGCAGTCGCCTTTTGATGACGTTTTCACCGCCAGCAATGTTTCACCGTCAATGTATTTTAATGTACGCTTTTTTCGATCTACGGGAGCCGATTTAGTGGCTGCCGCTGCGGCTGTCTCAGCCAATGAATTCCCCACAACGTGAACGCCATCACGTTGATGACTCAGTGAGTGAGTCACGTGAGTCTTTGGTAGTTCTTTCTTCAAAAGAGCTACTTGTTCCCAGAGAAGTCTCTGCTTTATTGGTGCATCTGTGTCATCTTTGTAACCGTTCTGAATCCATGTCTGCAAATCCTTGTTATATGCTTTGACGCAGAAATATGAATCTGACACTATAAGTGTCGGGAATTCGCGATCCGCATTATCTAGCGCCATTTTCAAAGCTATTATTTCAGTTTGCAGTTCTGAATTTGTTTCTACTGAGTGTGATTTTGTTAATAGAGGTCTTAGTTTACCTCCGCGCCACACTTCTTTTGTGATCTCACATGTGGGATTGTATGCATGTTCTCCCCAAACGGAGGGTTGAGCATGTCCGTCTGTATAGATTACACAGGCGTAATGTCGTAGAGGCAGAATGTCGATTGGCAGAGGATACGTCTTTTCATATTTTAGATTTTCCAATTCTTCTAGTTCTGGATCAAAGTAGTAGTATACTTTGTCCGTTGTGATTGAATTCACCCATTGTATCCATTCCGGATTCAATGTTGTTGTTGGTAAATTACACGGTGTTGTTAGTGCCTCGAAGGCTGATTCAGCTGTTCTGACTGTGATATGTCTACCGTCAGCTATGTCTTTTTCTCTAGCTATTGCGGTTTGAACTGCTTGAACAATTTTTCCTTTGTTGCTGAATCTCTGTTCAGCTTTTGTGTACAAGTGTGATTTGAATGCAATTGGTACCTTTTCTCCCTGTATAGAGGTCAGGTATGTGAATCCGCATGTCCCTGGGATGACTCGGATCACAAGGTTGCGTGTATTATCACGTGTTTCTAATTTTGTCTTAATTAGCATGTCTGTTTGTAAGGATCTCAAAATGTCTGTGTGTGTTTGAGTCCAACTTGATCTTTTAAAATCTGGTTTAATTAGATCGTAAAGGGGTTTGACCCTTTCTGCGTAATTTGCAATGTAAGTTCTTCCGAAATTTAGGAAGCCTAGAATTGACTGTAGGTTTTTTAGTGTTTTAGGAGCTTGGATTACGGCACATTTCTCTAGGAAATTGTCTGCCAGGCTTTTGCCTTCACTTGATAACTCATATCCTAAGAATAGGACTGTCAGATGGGCAATTCTGGATTTTTTGAAGTTGAATTTGTAACCCTCTGCAGCGAAACCAAGTATTATGGTGTTCACTCTTTTCAAGTGAGTTTCCAAGTCATCATCTGTTAAGTAAATGTCATCGACATAAGATAATGCTTCATCATCATATTGTTGTAGTAATTCTGTTACTCTCGCTGAGAATACCCCCGGGCTGTTCTTGTACCCCTGGGCTAACCGACAGAATTGTTTTTGAGTGCCATTTACTGAGAAAGCTGTTAAATATCTGCTCTCTGGTGCTATGTTTTGACAAAAGAATCCGTTGGAGATGTCCAAGGTAGTTTTGTATTTTTTGCGCACTATGTTATTCATTAGTGCAGCACTGTGTGAGTTTTGCACTGCAAAAGTTTTGCAACATGTGTTAAGGTGTCGGTAATCCAAAACTAGACGATATGAATTGTCTGGTTTGGAGACCGGAAACAAAGGATTGTTCATTTGTGAGGTGCAAGTTTCAATCACCCCCTGGTATTCTAGCTGATCTAGTATTTCATTTACTTGTTTTTTAGCTTCTTGCTTAATTGGGTACTGCCTTTGTGCAGTTGGTTGTGATTTTAACTGGACTTTGTGAGGAGGAGAATCCTCATCCCATCCTACATGATTTTTATATAAAGCAGGTGCTAAGGCCACTGCCCACTTTCTAGCAAGTGTGTATTTTTTATGAATCGGGATTTGATTCGAGAAGGCAGGCATAATTACTTCTTCGCCATGAGGGCACTCCCTGACAAACTCTGGTGGCCAGTCTTTTTCAGCTAAAAGTATGTCATAACCCTTTGAGAGATTATCCCAAAATAGTCCCCTTATTTTCCTAGTCTTATCTCCCTCTATACGTAATGTTATCTCGTATATTTTGTGGGGCTTGCTAACTCTGGTATCTGCAGTTTCCACTTGAAGGTATTCATTCGTGTCCACTGTCTCCAGATGATTCATAAGGACTTTGCGAGCTATGCTCACCTCTGCTGCGCTGTCTAGCATTGTCTGAGCCCACTCTCCGTTTTTCAGTTGTGTCCTCAGTATTCTCGGCATTGTTAACTACCTTGATACTGGCTACCTTCTTTTTTGGAAATTGTGATTTCTTTTTCAGTTGAGCAGGTTCCTTGTCTTTGGACT
The DNA here is from genome assembly GCF_964261635.1 of Lissotriton helveticus. Taxonomy (NCBI): domain Eukaryota; kingdom Metazoa; phylum Chordata; class Amphibia; order Caudata; family Salamandridae; genus Lissotriton; species Lissotriton helveticus. The sequence goes on along the minus strand of NC_136070.1, from coordinate 904,332,808 downwards.
TGGCGTGCTCTTCTGATCGTCCTCTTCTTTCCGATTTCTGCGAGGAATTCTGAAAAGATTGAGAGGGACGTGTATCAATGTCTTGATATCTATCAGGTTTTTTAATATTATCCCTATTTCTAAGGTTATATCTATTCCCAGAGGGTTCACTCTGGGGTGACCTTTGTCTCGGGTTTGGAGATTTCTCTCTTCGCCTAGGAGACCTTCCTCTGGACTGGAATTTCTTTTCTTTGGGATTGGATTGTTTGTTCCCATCCCAGTTCTTTTTTGGTGAATTATTATTATTATTAAAAAACATTTTTTCTGGACTTGTAGTCAGTTGCGGTTTTACTGGTATTCCACCTAGACTATCTCTGCCTAGTTCTTCATAGGATTTTTCTATGATTCTGGCAATTTCAGCTGGTTGGTCTGCTATATCTGTCTCTTTTAACCTCTGGCGGATCGCCACGTTTGCTGCTTCACCCTTTATGTTGGCTAGTAATATAGCCGAGACCTGCTTGAAGTCTTTTAGTAATTTCATACCAAGAGTTAAAGCAGGTTCTGGACCGTATTCATCTTGAATTTGTTTTAGCACATCTGGTATTACCGAAATGGATGGAACACCGTGCGTTTTTGTGTAGATGGAAGCAAAGACTGTACCCCAAGTGTCACAGTCCTCAATGTGTGGTGCGATTCCCATTGGGAGACATATAGTCAGAATCCTGTGTTTTTCTAATGGGGTGGTGTCAGGAAACACCGCCTCTATTTGGGTAATTTTCTGTGCCAACCAGAATGGTATTTGTTCCCGTTTTGCTGGGACTTTACCTAGGCAGGATTGGATGTTCTGTGGTGTAATTTTATTTGTGTTCCCCTGGTGAGGGGTCAGCTGTGGTAGTTTAATCGCTGGCTGAATTGTTGAAGTCCGCATTACATACTGAACTAATTGTCTGTGAATATTTAGTAGTTGTTTTAGCTGTATTAACAGCTCTGCTGCAGGCATTCTTTCGATGTCTGGATATGGTGTGTATCCGGCTAGGACCGGCCACGTTGCTCCTGGTCTTCCTAAAGGACCGAGCCTTGTAATGTGATTATTATGTTTTAGGGCGCCATCAAATAAGAGCAAATGCTCTTGGAATTTGAGTGGTACTTCCACCTCCTCGAAAGGAGTGTACTCATTAGGAGGTTCCTCTACTTTGTAATAGTGGAAGTACTTTGTTACAGTATTAGCCGCTGGAAAATGTATCCATGTATAGTATACCTCTGTCTGCCGATATTCGTGTGCCTCGATTACGAATATGACTGTGCCACCTCTAGGTGTCAGTCCATTTTCTATAAGTTTTAAGGTTATAGATCTCCTTTTGGCGACCGGAATGAGTATTATATCCGCGTCTGCTGCTTGCATGGTAGCATCAGCATCTGCTATTTCAGTAGCTAATCTAGTAACCTCTCGTTCTTCATCGCTGTCCATTTTGCTGACAGGATGGTATTATGTTTATTTGCAGATCAGGTTTCTTTATGGAAACAGAGATTAGATGCACAATATTTTGGAACACTGTTTATCCTTCAACGTTGACTAGACCAAGAACCATACATAGGAGTTCCCTCCTGCGAGGTTTTGGAGGATATTATAACCTTTCACCCACTCCAGACGTCTTTGGAGTATTTGGGAAAAGGGGTCTGATTGAGAAAGCACGACTGAGTTACTCTAAATGTCTTACGTTAGTTTTATCGCCCTTTCCAAACACGTTGGGCGCCATGTAGTGTAGCTCCTATTTTCCCAATAGGCTCTGCGCATTGGAATAGTACCTACAGCAGTAAAGGCCTAGGCCAGACGTTAACTAGGTCTACTACTGTCGATGCTAGACTTAATTTTTGGGTTTGCCAGCTAAGCTCAGAGTTCGCTAGAAACTTTCTCGAATGTTCAAGGAAGGATTAACTCCCCTGATTAGACAAGAAGGGATTTAGTTTCTGACAACCATAGAACATGACAACTTTGCTCTCCCCTAATCAAGAGTCAATCTCAAGAGTCGTGTGAGCACAAGGCAATTATTTTACTCAGTCAGTACGTGCATTCTTAGTCTCATCAGAATGTAGAGAAAAGGAAGAGACGGGCGTGTTCAATAAAAGGTGTTATTTATTGATCAGTCTCTTTTCTCGTACAAGAGAAATGGATCGATATTATTGCAATACTTATAGTTAAGTAAAGTGCATACATTAAAAGCAATAGTATAAAATAATACTGTAAAAACATTGATATGGTTTCTGAGCCATATGATGTTTTAAAATGATTAAAATATATTTACATACACATATACATTTGACTAAACGTGCTCAACTGGTGTTTCTAAATACGCCTACCCCGTGTACCTGACCTAAGTCTCATATGTGGGCGGGAATAGAAAGTTACAGTTTAAGTTAAGTTTGTTTTTGCCAAGTGAATAACTAAAGAATTCTCTAGGAGGGGTTATTCAGTTCTGTACCTGGAATTTAGGATGGATGAGGAATGGTATCTCTTTCTCTGCTCTCGATATTCCAGGCTGCCTGCGAGGGCTGCCCAGAAGCGCCGGTGCTGGGTCTCTCGGCTTGAGATAGCAGCGCGTCTCTCAGCGCGTCAGGAAGGCGGGGCTGCTGCCTGCGGGGTCTGCTTCTGCTCTCGGCTTCGGCAAGTATGGCTGCTCCGTCTTGTCACCACGCGTGTGTTTGCATAGGGCAAGGTCGGCAATATTTATACCTTAAAGGTGCCGGCATTGACGTAAGGATGGACATAGGTACGTCAATAAAGATGTCATACGACTTGCTCGTTAGCACATTCTTTACTAAAGTTCTCTGTGAAATCAAAACAATGGCCGCACGGATTATCCAGGTTGTCATAGGTTTGATTTGTTATGAGAACGTCGTATGCCTTATCAGGGGCTGGAGGAATGTCGCTTGTCTAATTAGATCTCAAGCGTTATGACCTAATCAGATAACACGTTCCTGTGCCGTAGTGTGACTGCGTCAGATAACGGTATCTGCATCATGGGGGATTTCTTGCCTCATGGGCTGACTGTTAGTTAACTAGCTAGGTAGTTTAACCAGAATAGGGTCAGGAATAGGGGGATCGATTCAGAACCTATAGAAATACACGACAGCTTGGCTTTTGCAAAAGTCAATAACAGCAGAATCATACAGAACAGACACCAGCGATATTTAAAAAAACTCACCTCGCTTGCTTGGCTTTGCCAAAGGTCAATAACAGCTTGGCTTTTGCAAAAAGTCAATAACAGAATTATACAGACTTCGTGGGTGATTAGTCCACCCTTACCTTACAGGGGTAGTTCTCTTCTGCAGATGTAGGGCTGTGTCCTGCTCCAGAAATTATTTGCTTGGGGACTCCAGCGACATCGTGGTCATGTGGCCCAGACCGGGTGGGGAGGAACAGCGGGCAAGTCGTTCAGCTTACCGGATTGCAAGAATCCCTCGGGTAGGGTACCTCCGTTGGAGTCTCTCCGTACACCTCCTCACATCCACCGGGCCTGACCTTTGTGCTTGGGGAGTCCCTGTTTGGGCGCCATTTGAAGAACCGGATTAACTCACTTACTGGGTCTCGGCGGCGGGGGAACCACCCAAGCCTTCCACACCCTTCATTCGTAGTAAAAGGAGACACAGGAGCCTTCGTCTGCAGGAGGAACCCAGATTTATTCAAATAGCCCGGGCTATGGCACAGAGTCCCAAGCTCGTCAGAAACAAGTCAGAGGAGGCGGCTGCTCTACTCCGCAGCTTACAAGCCTTTTATACTTTTTGATCTCAGTCTTTTGGCTGTTAGTTCATTGTTCAATCAGGGCAGTGTTTGCAGTTGATAACCAGATCCAGACGACGTTTGTAGATGGTTACCTGATCAAGGCTTGGTACACAAATCATTGTTCACTCGGCTTGATCAAGGTTCAGTCTTTCAGGTCATTGTTTAATCCCCTTGCTCAAAGCCCGGTCTTTCAGGTCATTGTTTAATCACCCTGATCAAGGCCAAGCAGTTAGACCATTGTCCAGATAATCTGATCACGGTGTCAAGGATGTTTACCAGGCTGGGAGCAGGAGATTGAAAACAAATCATTTACACAGGGTGTGAGTGTCTCATGGCTTTCTGTTGAACTGCAAGAACAGGGGTGGTTGGGTGTGCGACAGTTCCTGGGCAGAAATGCAGCTGCAAGATGGCTGTTGTCATGTTAGTTAGATTTTCATCAGGCATCAGCAAAAACGACCAGGTGGGTCGTGTGGAAGTGTTTGACACGAGATATCAATGAAAAAGCAATGGAGTCTCGGTACAAATGATGCCGATCAGAAGAACACTTTTCCTCAAGAGCATTGCACTAATCCTAAAGAGCAATAGCCTGATAGAATTACGTGCCCACGAAAGAGGCTTCTCTTTTTAAGTACAATAATAATAATGGTGTCCTTTGAGGATGTTTCAGGAGCTTTGGTGCTAGTGCAGCAAGAATTAGAAGCATCACAGGCTGAGACAACAGCCTTGAGAGATAAGTTTGAAAAGATGCAGAGAAATCTCTTTGACAGTTTACCACAGCCCTGTCAGCCTGGACACCTACGGCTTCGAATAAAAGTTCTTCTTTTCCTCTATGTTTGGTGACTCTCCCACATCCCATACCTTTGGCAATGCCAGAATGGGATTCTGGTGACCCAAAAAAGACCCAGGTATTTATAACATAATTCTTGTTACATTTTTCGTGTTGGCCTGCGGTATTCCATACTGAGCAGTCTTGTGTTGTCTTTACTATTTCCTATCTTATAGGAGCTGCAGCCTCTGGGGCTGTTCCCTTGGTGAGAAACAACAATCCCATCTTAACTGACTGGGATGAGTTAAGGAAGGTTTTCAAAACTGTCTTTGATAGGAGAGCTACCACATTGAGTGCTTACTCGGAGTTGCTAGAGCTGCATCAAGGAAAGAAATGCTTAGGCCTTAATTACGAGATGTCTGTAAATTCTGACCCATATGTAAATACCTACTTGAACATGGTTCAGAATTATGATTTGGTAGGGATTTAACACATCACAAAATTATCGGATGTGTTAAATACCTCAACTGTTGTTAAATTTCAGCAGGTCAAACTTAAACTCGTAATCAAGGCCTTAGTTATTCATTTAAATACATTCAACCGGTTGGTTGCCGAAACTGCCTGGTCTGAAGAAAAGAGTGCAGCTTTCGTTTACCAAGTTCCGAAAGATGGCCTAAAGGGTGTGTTAGCATAGATAGACCCCCACCCAAAATCTTGTAGAGATCTTATCAATCTAACATTACACCTTGGCCAAAGACTTGCAGAGAGGAATGGGGATAAAAGACAAGGAGACAAATCTTTTCCCCGTTTCAAGAAAAACTGAACTCTTAATTCTGGAACCGGCCCTTCTATTGAATCTATGGAAATAAGCTTAGTTAGGTCATACAATGGATCTCCTCCTTCTTACACAACCGCTCCCAAAGGATAAAAATCAAAACCTTTACGTCCGACCTACACCCCGTCAACAGAGGTGTCCCCCAAGGCTCAGTGCCCTCCCCTCAACTGTTGAATATATACATGGAACCCTCACCACCCTTCTCAAAAAAGCAAACATCCCCTTTCACCTATATGTAGATGACACCCAGATCTACTTGGAAACCTCCTCCATTAACGACATTCTAAGACTCAACAACACTCCTAGAGAAGTTCAACAGTGGCTAGCAACAAACAAAACAAAACCGAAATCTTCCTCATCTCCAACAAAGAAGAAAACCCTCAAATCGTAGAGTGGTTGAAAGCAATCGTTGCTCTCAGCGGTAATCTCATCCTGGATAACTCAGTAAAATCTCTAGGAATCACCCTCTACCCAAAACTGAACATGACCAAACACATTAAGATCTCCGTGAAGAGTGTCTTCCTCAATTTGAAGCTTCTCAACAAAATTAAGCCCTTCATCCCGCCCAAGGACCTCAAACAAGCCACCCAATCACTGGTGCTATCTAGACTTGACTATGGGAATGCAGTCCTCACGGGTACAGCTCAATTCCACCTAGCGATGCCATAATGGTCACCGGAGTTAAGAAATATGACAACTTATGTCAAGCACTCAGAGAACTAAAATGGCTCCCAGTCGAAATGTGTGCCAGTTTTAGAACTGCCTGCCTCACGCACAAAGCCCTGAATACAGGAAAACTGGAATACCTGGCCTCCAAACTCACGAAAGCCGGCCAGACAAGAATCCTCAGGCGCTCCAACACCCTCTTACTCATCCCTATAAAAACACGCAAACAAAAATCCACTGCACGATTCTTCGCTGGAAACACACCCAAAATCTGGAAATCCATCCCAGTCAATATCAGGAATATCTCTTCCTTTATAAAAGTCAAAAGACTCCTAAAAGACTTCTACCTCAACCGTGCCATCCCAAACCGAGAATCGCCACCGAAATGCACAAGCCTGCACTCTGCAGTCACCTGACAATGTTCCACCACAACCTACCTCTTCCTGCACTTTACAACCCCTTGACAATGTTCCGCCACTACCTACCTCATCCACGCTCCCCTACCCCCTCCTCGTTCCCTCTTCCTGGAAGGAGGTTTAGACCAAGACATTGTGCACTCATCGATGCTATTTCAGGACCTCCCTACCTGAATGACGCACAGTACACTGAGTCTTTCGAACTTTTATGCTTACCTTTGCCTCGGGTCTGGCCAGCGCTATATAAAACCCCTTAACAAATAAAGAATAATAAATACATCCATCTTGTAAAGAAGAGAAAGACTTAAGGAGACAAAACGGTCAGTGTCTTTATTATGGGAAGAAAGAACACTTCATTAAAGAGTGCCCAACAAAAACCCAAAACAAGTCCTTTCGTGGCAACTAGAGCAGTGAAACCTTTGGAAAATTAATAAGCTCAGGTCCGTAATAAGGGGCAAATTTGTGCAGCTTGCAAGTCCCTTCTTTACTCTTGGGGCTAAAGGTGGAAATTCTTACCCATTGAATATTGGCATGATCGTAGATGTAAGAATCATGCAACACCCTTTCATAGTGATGGTATGGTAGAGTGACTTAGAATTCAAAGACTTAAGAAATCCATACCTGAATCCATATCGGCAGTAGATAGTAGACTTGTACCTTCCGGACCTAGCATCAAACACAGCATACATTTGCAACTGGAATGTGCATCAACTCTGGAAAACTTGTAGAAGATATCCAATTTAACATTATAGTGCACTTCAGTATGGTTTCGTATTGGGAATGCCCTAGCTGACCGGCACAACCCTCAAATAGATTGAGGAAGTAAATCACTGAGTTTTTTTTCCTGTTTATCAAGAAACCTGTTTCCAACAGGATCACAGATCTGAGAAACCCTTAGCCATCTGTTTTTTACAAAAGGTCATGTCTGTGTTGTTTTCTGCATATTCCCGAAAAAGGTGATTCTTAAAGGAATAATGAACATTGATGTTGAAGCAAGATACTCTAAGGGTCATTTCTAAAATAACATCCTGTTGCAGGGTTGTAAATGCAAAGATCACAACAAGGAAATGTAAGACTATTTTGATTAAACCAATGCAATCTAAACCTTAGCCGTACAAAGACTTGAGTTGTGGTATATTGTCTTTGTAAATACTGTTATATATGAACTGGTTATATTTGTTCCTGTTTATAAAAGATATTTCATTAATACTTTATCTTGCAGTGCGCATAACCCAAGACCTAACCTAGGGCACAATTTTGAAGGAGAAGTAGAGTCAGAAGAGATTGATATTCTCTTGCAGGTGATTAATTAAGACATTATTAGATAAGGCTTAATATTACAAAAAGATTTAGGAGGCTAACAGTTTGTCTTGTGTAATTTTAGGTCTCCTTCCCTTCTGTTCTCTCCCCAACACCCTTTCCCTCACCTGGTGACATCAAACTTCTGTGCAAAGACGGCAAGCAGAATTGGTGGTGCCAGGAGGTGGATCATTATAGCATTGTGCTGATCCTATGGAGCTAGGACCTGACAGCCTGACATTTGACCTATGTCTTTTTTTTATTTTATTTATTTATTTATTTTTTTATTTTTATTTTTATTTATTTTTTATTTTATTTTTTTTTTCTCTTTTTTTTTTATTTTAGTCCTCATATATGCCACCAGTAGATAGTTTCTCTAAGTAGGCGCTCTTCAGGCCACTGACACAAACCAACTTTACCAGCCCTCTTGTTTGTGGATAGCCAATGAAGATTGCCCAGAGGTAAGGTTGTTACCCGTCCAACTTCCTCTCGTGTTGGTACATACTACATAGGAAGGACAGGACCACAAAACCTCTGGCATAATCATTGGACTATTTCTCACTCCAGGCATTCAAGACTGACCATAGTTTAGCAGACTTCTCTCCACCACATAAAATATCCAATTTACTCACCGCCATGATGTTTTTGAGGCAGTCTGCAAATGTCGGGGGAAGCGCAGACTTCCACTCTTTGCAGATCTCTCTTCGGGCAATCACTATTACATAAAAAAATAAACTGTGATAAGTTGCTGTTAATGTCATAATCAGGTGGGAGACCAAAAAAAACCAAACTTAAAGTATATGTAAGTGAATATGAAAGTACCTCCTCCAAAAACCCACAAACTTGTCCCCAAAAGTTGTTTATACTGGGACATTCAAAAAACATATGTATATCATTTGCTTCTTGTGACTTACATCTGGGACAAGAATATTGAACTGAGGACATCTTAGAAAGTTTCGCTGGAGTCCAATAAACCCTGTACAATGTATATAGATGATTTCTTCTTAAATTAGAAGGTTTGATTATTTTTTGAGACATGGAAAAAGAGTCTGTCCATAATTTAACTGGGTTATCCGAAATCGGAAGCATAGTGGGGTCCCATAACTTAATAATCTCTGCCTCTTGATTGTCCTTGTTGTTTATGAAGATTTTATACCATTGGGCAGTCTCCCCCTTACTAACCATGTCGCTACTAATTTGGTCTAGTAGGGGGCTCTCATCATCAGAATCCCAAACTTGACTTCCCCACCAGGCCGATAATTGATAGAACTTAAATCTCGTGAGAGTACCCCCGGTTAAACCAACCAGCGTTTCCCATTTTAGTACTCTTGATGTATCACAAAAGTCCCCCCATTTGGAGAGACCAGCTCTCTTTAACGGAAGTGCTAATTGATCAGTCAAACATTCCGGAGTACCAGGGGAGTCCCATATCGGGGCATATGTATGATAGTAATGTATGCCTAACATCCTACATATCTGTAGCCAGTTATGTAAAACAGCCTTCAGAAGCTTCAATCGGACCTTTTTAAAGAATTTTTGATCTCCAAATTTAAACGTGAAGAAGTCAGCCCCGTATGGAAGATCTGACAACATGGCTCGGAAGAGTATTCCATTAGAAGTGGAGTCTAATTTGTTGGCTAGAAGTCTGAAATTTTTAAACTGGAAAGCATAGCAGTATAAAATTAAATCTGGGAGAGCAAGGCCACCTATTTTTAGTCCTCTCCTCAACTTCCTCCAGGCTATCCTGGGAGATTTTGTCGCCCAGATAAAGGAACCTATCCTACCCTGCAGGTTAAGAATATCTTTCTTGTTAAATGTTAAGGGAATGGAATTAAAAAGAAAGGTTACTTTTGGTAAGATAATCATTTTAACCAAATTTACTCTACCGTAAATATTTAAAGGCAGGGAGTTCCATCTGGTTAAAAGTTTCCTAACCTCTTTTATCACTACTTCCCAACTAGTCTTGGGGATTTCTTCTGGTTTGTGATTAAGCTGAATGCCCAAGTATCTCATCTTGATTTTAGCTTCTGGAATAGGAACTGGAATATTCCAACACATGATATCAGTTTTTTCCTTATTAATGCCATACCCTGAAACAATGCCAAAATCCTCGGCAAGTTGGAATAGTCTTGGAATTGCATCTAATGGGTTTGAAGTATACAAAAGAAGATCATCTGCGTATAAAGCTGTCTTAATTGTTAAATCTCCTATTTTGAAGGGATGAATTATAGGATCCTGTCTTAGAAAACATACAAAAGGCTCAATATATATATCAAATAATAATGGAGATAAAGGACATCCTTGCCTTGTCCCTCTACAAATATTTAACCAGTCTGACAATCCACCATTCACCAGGATCCTGGCTCTCGGACCCCTATATAAAGTTCTAATTCCATTGATGAAAGTCTCTGGAAAACCAAACTTCATCATCGCTTTCCAGAGAAAAAACCACTTTACTTGATCAAATGCTTTGGCTGCGTCTATTGCGACAATAGCAAGAGGCTTCTTTTTCTCTGTGGCGTAGTCTATAGCGGCGATTACTTGGAATGTAAGCTCGTTCAATTGGCGGCCAGGAATAAATCCCCTCTGGTCGGGATGGATAATAGACTTTATAACATTAGCCAATCTAGTTGCTAATATTCCAGAATATATTTTTAAATCAGAGTTCAGGAGTGAGATAGGGCGATATGATTCTATCTTTTCCGGATCTTTATTCGGTTTAGCAATTAATGAAATTGTAGCGTCCAGCCATGAAGATGGTATTTGTTCTCCCTGAATAAAAATTTTATTGAATAATTTCTGAATTGGAACTAGGATGTCTTCAATGTTTTCTTTGTAAATCTCTATTGGGAGACCATCGGGGCCTGCAGCTTTATTTCTTGCCATCTTCTTTAGTTGAAGTCTAATCTCCCCTTCTGATATATCCTTTACCAAAAGAGCTATGTCTGAGTCTTTTAATTGTGGTAAATCACCCCAGAACGACAGAGTATCCAGCTCGTCCATTGGGCAGTTAGTTTTATCCGTATATAGTTTTTGATAGAATGTTCTAGCTTCTTGCCTGATCTCGTCATCTTCTAACAAAACAACTCCAGTCCTTCGTTGTATCAGAGTTTTGATATTGTTTCTAGTTCTCTCCGACCTAGCTTTCCACGCCAGCAGGGACCCACACTTCTCTCCATATTCAAAATTGCGTAATTTACTAACTTCCCATTTATCCTTAAGTAGTTTTTCGGTTCTTGATCTAAAGTTTAATTGTAAGTCTACTAGTTCTTTTTCCAGTCTTGGTACGTTAGTTCTATCATCCAGAGTGGCGGAAAGAAGCTGTTCTTCTTTTATTTTAATTAGTCTAAGCTCTTTAATATCCTTTTCCTTGTTAAGCTTCCTATTTATATTCATTTGGGAACTATATATTCCTCTTAGGTAAGATTTAAATGCATCCCAAACAATATTCTCAGGAGCAGTTTCATCATTAAATTCGAAGAATTCTGTGGACTTTTCTTTGACTTTGATGTTAAATGCTGTTTTTAAAAGAATAGTCCTATCCAGTGTCCACCTAAATTCTGAAAAATTCTTCTGAATATTGATATTTAATTCAACCGCTGAATGGTCAGACAAGCCGATCGGAATATAAGAGACAGAATCCGTATTTGCTAGGAGCGATTGATCTAATAGAAAAAAATCTATTCTGGAGAACTGGTGGTATTTTTTGCTGTAAAAAGAATATTGTTTTTTTGTGCCATATTTGACTCTCCAAACGTCAGACAGCGTATAATCTTTCATAATATTCTTCAAGGTCGAAAAAGATTTTTTGGGGCAATTATATCTGGATTTGGAGGTGCGATCTAATTCAGGATCTAATAACAGGTTAAAATCGCCCCCTAGCACAATAGGGATTGTGTACTGGATCATATATTTTTCTAATCTCTGAAGGAAACTAGGATTATCCTCATTCGGACCATAATAAACCCCGCATAAAAACTTAACCGAGCTTATTGAAACCACAGCGGCCAACCACCTCCCTGACTGATCTGTGGCCCAATCATGCAGTATAATTCCCTTATTAACGCAAAGTATTATTGCAACCCCTCTCGTTGTGCCCGTTTGTTTTGAACAGAGAACCTCTTGGACCCAATTGAGTTTAGTAAATATTTTCCTACATTCCTCTGCTTCCAAATGTGTTTCTTGTAATAGGATTATGGAAGCTCCAGTATTTTTTAGATAATGAGAGATATTTAATTGTTTCCTTCGACTCCCTAGCCCATTCAGGTTCCAGGAAAGAATTTTAGTAGATCTTGGTTGGGCCATCATATGATCTTACTGTCCTTCTGTTGATGACTGGAAGAGAATAGTAGCCTATTGTAACATTTAAATTTCCAAAGAAATAAAGATTTGTGACAAATGAGGACTTTTTTTGTCTGATTTTCTCCCCCATCCCTCTGAACCCTTCCCCCCCTCCCTCCGAGGAACCCTTCCCTCCTGATTGGCGAGATTACGCCCTAGGAGGCCCTGAACCTCCTCTGCCCTACCCCTATATGTAAGAGAATGTCGGTCTCTGGTTTCCCTTATATACAATATATATATATATATACATATATATATATATATTTTTTTATTATATATATATATATATTTTTATTTTTATTATATATATTTTTTTTCTCTTTCCCCAACCCATTTTTGATTCCCTTTTTTTTTTTCCCCCCGTTTTTATCTCCCAGACATAAACACACCCTCTCTTTTTTTTTTTTCCCCCTTAGCCACTAACCCCACACCATTCTATACTAAATTAAACTAGGATAACAGTTGGATCTCAATACAAGTGCCTTATCTATTCCTTCCTCTCCTTCATCCTAGTTAACACAGCATCAGCTTCCTCCGGGAAGTGGCAAGTGAACATTTTGTTATTCCACATTATTTTGAGGATGGCTGGAAATTTCATTTGAACTTGTGCCCCCATTGAACGCAGTTCTGGCATTCTGGAGCCAAGCTCCCACTGTCTTTGGGCTGTTTTACCACCTATATCTGATCTAACTTGGTAGGGGTTGGCTTGAAAGTGTAGAGAAGTACGCGAAAGACATCTGGTAAGAATAAGCTCTTTTACACTGTAAGTTTGAAAATACACAAGGATCTTCCTGGGCGCCGTCCGTTCTGGGTGTAGCCTAAACGGGTCCCTATGCACCCGCTGAATCTCAGCTTCCAAATTGATGTCTGGGCGATCCTTTAGGATATCCTCATGGAACAGTCTACATACAAAGCCTTTTATATCCTCTACTTCTACACCTTCCGGAATTTTGAGGATCCTCAAGTTGTTGCGTCGGCACTGAGTTTCCAACCTTTCTAAGTCCATGGTTAGAGTTCGATTCTGAGCTTTCAGGGCATCTATGTCTTTAGAGTTCTCTTTAGAAGACTCTGTAAGGGATGTCACTTTCACTTCTAGATCGCTAGTCCTAGCGCTGATACCTTCAATTTTAGCCTCCAACAAGTCGAATCTGTCATGCAGACCCCTCTGGTTTTTTTCGGAAATCTCAAATCCGGCCAGTAGGTCCTCTCTGAGCGAATGCAATAAAAAGCCCAGTCTGTCCTCTGTTGATCCATTCTCCCCAGTGTTTCCCGCTGCTCCACTCAATTGTGCGGAAAAGGCATCGCTTTCCAGACTGGGTTGTGAAGATGTTAGAAGATTCTTGGATATGGATACAGCAATCTGATTAACTTGCTCGCCATCCGATGAAATAAACCCCCTTTGTTCAAGACATTGACTGGGAAGATGCTTTGCTGCCCCTAGTGTAGTATCCTGAAGATTAGCTGTCTCTAGAATCGCATACTTATTACTCAGGGGGAAATTAGCGAGAAGAGGAGAGTCTGCTATAGCGTGTAACTTATTGACCGTTTCTCTTGTGGATTTCTCCGTTCCATGTAGCCCTTTATCCACTCCTCCATCTTCTATATCATTCCCGATACTGTCTGCTTTAGAGGCCACTGCTTGTTCCATGATCTTAAAATAACTTGTTAGAGAGGGAGTCCCTCTAGGTATTAATGGTTGCTTAGATTTCCCCCTTTTTGCACCCCCTCTCCTGTTTATCTTTAGTGGTGAAATAGGGATTGGCCCGCTTCTTGCACCCTCCACTAAATCCAAAGGGTTAAGAACTCCTTTCTTCTTAAGTTCCTGCTTGGAGCGTAGCTGATAGCGGTTCTTTACTACACCTCCTTTCTCAGAATCAACAATGACCCCCTTGAAAGCTGGAATACTATCAAATTCGGGGCTCCGAATTAATGCCCCTGTACTGCGCGTGCTGTCTAATATTAGAGTTGCATTTTGTAACAGAGGAGAAGCTTTATCTGGCTCCATACAACCTACAAGATCCCAGCTAGTAAAGTTTGTCACAGGGTGAGCCTGACATGCAAAAACGCTCGCTCGATACCAGAAGGCAGCCCTTGAACGAAGCCATATATTATGGCAGCTTACCCTCAACTTGGAGGCTTCTGTTGTTTTTACCGTTTGGGAGGTGTCTGTAACGTAGCCTCTCTCAACCAACCTCGTATGCAGGCTGATTTCTTCACTCGAGATCCGGTGCAGCTGTCTGGTGAGCCGCTCCTCCGTGTACCTCCGCTCGCGTTCTCGCATTGCAGGGGCCCGCCTAGTGCCTCTGTGTTCGGTCCGCGTTCGTGTCCCTGCAAACTCGGGACGAAAAGCGGAAAGCAGAAAAATCCTCAAAGGGTGAAAACGAACATCATTGCCAGGTAATACCTTCCATCTCACCGTTCAATTTGCAGCCTTAATCCGTGATAGAGACCGAGTTTAGACTCGTCCTAGGGCATGTTGGAGCAGAGCCTCGCAGCAGCCGCTAGCCTGCCGCCGCCATGTTCCTCCCAAAAATCGACCTATGTCTTTGAATGCAGAGCAAATGTGAACAGATAAATACAAAATGAAAAGACATCTGTAGTGCTCTTTCATGATCCACCAGAAATGGGCTGGTGAATCATCCGTGGCTTTCTACCCACTATTTGGGAAATGCTGAAATGTACACATAACTTAATTAAACGTTATAATTCATTTAAACATGGATATTAAAATTAAATTGTAAATTGCAACATATATTATGCACTTAAAAATATTTCTTAAAAAATGCACTGCAATTTTAATTTATATTAATGAATAAAACACCACTTAAACATATAATTATTAATAACTTAATATACTAAACATCTTAAATGTATTCAATCATTATAAATAATATTCAGAAATGTGCATAAAAAATATTTTCCAAATACTGAATAGAAGTATAATAAATAATTTTAAATAAGCCATTAGAAAATGAATTAAAAAACGAATTATTCAACCAAAAACCACACAGATAAAAAACAATTCAAATACACAATTCTAACTGAAATCCTATAATAATTAGGGAGAGTACCTACATTGTGGGTTCACAATTACTATTCAAAATAATTCACTGTAACAAGGATTAGGAAAATTACATATATTGGTAGTGTCCGATCTACTATTCTAACTGCAGTCTGCCAAATATTGGGGACAATACATATATTTAGGGGGCAGATTTATTATTTTATATATAGTCTAACAAACACTATTGAAAAAAGTAAAAACAAAATAAATATATTCCTCTTCGATTTTTTTGTTCATAATATTTTTGCAATCATGATATTTTAACCACCATAATATGGACAAATTATATTTTTGAGTCGATATTTTGGGTGAATGTGGAAGGCAAAGGAGGTCTCACAATTAAATAATTTATATCAAGACGTGAAGCAAGTGCCCGGGTGGGAGGTTATCAGCCACTCATGATGGTGTAACAGCGATGAACTCAGCATCAGCGAAGAATCTGCATCCTGAGTGACCAAGGCCAGATTGTCCTCTAAATCCTCCACTACCATTTATTTGAGCCAATCCAGAGGATTCCCTCATAAATAATTGGTGACTTGGAATCTAGTCTGATCCCTACTCCTTTCTAATTATGTTACTCAAAGGCCTGGCACACCAGAGTAAATCCTGTGATGTCGTTTCTACCAACAAGGCTACAACACTGGTCTCAGCTGGGCAACGTCTAAGGCCTGACTTCATGTGGGACCCTATCCACTGATTTCCTCAGATACTGCATGTCCATTGCGACCCAACTAAGCGTGACACAATAGAAGGCATTCAATGCCTGTACCAGATGGAGGGCAGAGAGAGACTGCAGCTTGGTGTGGTAGGTGCCTCAAGAAGAAGTACAGTAAGGAGGGAACAAGCAACAAGAAGGGAGAAATAAAACATAGCCCCATGCATTATTTTGAAAAAATTAGAAAAAAAGTTGAACATAGAAATAGTTAAAGCAATAATGTAGCAACGCTGCGGGTGTCTGTGTCAATACTGCAGTTGGCAGAGGACAGCTCCACGGCATCCATTGCACTCCATCCAGATACCCATATGTAATCAACTTCTTACCCTACTTCTGTGGGAAAAATGGTGTCTGTGCCTACTGCTCCATTAGCATTCTGTTCACCTTACAGTGCAACAAGCAGAGCGGACGCAGCTAATGCGCTATACGCCTTCACTAGTGCTCCTAGAAATCGACCCCCAGTGACCACCGGTGAGCCGACCTTTCCAATCAAGGTTTGGTCAATCAGGTTCCTCTGAGCAGGAGAGGTTCTAATAGGCATAATACCAAGAAATGAGCAAATATTTCTTCAAGTAAGATCAATGTGCTGTTGCAGTCACCAATGTAAAAACAACGATGGACAGAATGCAGAACAATGTCATACATTCACCCCAGTACAGAGATCTGGGCCTAAATCCATCATTTATTTGCTCACCATGCCATTCCCGTTTGAACATAGCCATATGCAAATCAGTATAGACCCTGTGCCCCATGGAAACAGTCCAGCCTGAACCATAAAGCCAGGTCCTCCCTGGACTGGATATAAGCAACCTAGGACCAGTTTCGGGCTTTCAGCCCTATCAACCAGGATAGCTTGATTCCAGTGGCATGGAGAGCACGGGACGTACGTCTGAGCATACCCGTCCCACTCGGGGTGACAAACACAAAAAACACAGTTGATGGACAGAATGCAGAACAATGTCATACATTCACCCCAGTACAGAGAGCTGGGCCTAAATCCATCTTTTTTTTGGTCAGAATGCCAGTTTGAACCTAGCCATATGCAAATCAGTCTAGACCCTGTGCCCCATGGGAACAGTCTAATCCGAATCGCCAAGCCAGGTCCTCCCTGGACTGGAAACAAGCATCCTAGGACCCATTTCGGGCTTTCAGCCCTCATCAGCCAGGATTGCTTGATTTCAGTGGCATGGAGAACACAGGACTCACGTCTGAGCATACCCGACCCACTTGGGGTGACAAATGCCAAAACAACAGTTGAAGGACAGAATGCAGAACAATGTCATACATTCACCACAGCACAGAGATCTGGGCCTAAATCCATCGTTTTTTTGCTCACCATGCCATTCCAGTTTGAACATAGCCATATGCAAATCAGTCTAGACTTGTGCCCGATGGGAATAGTCCAGCCTGAACCGTCAAGCCAGGTCCTCCCTGGACTGGAAACAAGCATCCTAGGACCGGTTTCGGGCTTTCAGCCCTCATCAGCCAGGATTGCTTGATTCCAGTGGCATGGAGAACACGGGACTCACGTCTGAGCATACCCGTCCCACTCGGGGTGACAAATGCCAAAACAGCAGTTGAAGGACAGAATGCAGAACAATGTCATACATTCACCACAGTGCAGAGATCTGGGCTTAAATCCCTCATTGATTTGCTCACCATGCCATTCCAGTTTGAAGGTAGCCATATGCAAATCAGTCTATACCCTGTGCCCCATGGGAATAGTCCAGTCCGAACTGCCAAGCCAGGTCCTCCCTGGACTGGAAACAAGCAATCTAGGACAGGTTTCGGGCTTCCAGCCCTCATCAACCAGGATAGCTTGATTCCAGTGACATGGAGAGGACGGGACTCACGCCTGAGCATACCCATCCCACTCGGGGTGACAAATGCAAAAACAACAGTTGATGGACAGAATGCAGAACAATGTCATAAATTCACCCCAGTACAGAGATCTGGGCCTAAATCCATCAATTTATTTGCTCACCATGCCATTCCCGTTTGAACCTAGCCATATGCAAATCAGTATAGACCCTGTGCCCCATGGGAACAGTCCAGCCCGAACCACCAAGCCAGGTCCTCCCTGGACTGGAAATAAATATCCTAGGACCGGTTTCGGGCTTTAAGCCCTATCAACCAGGATAGCTTGATTCCAGTGGCATGGAGAGCACGGGACGTACGTCTGAGCATACCCGTCCCACTCAGGGTGACAAATACAAAAACAACAGTTGATGGACAGAATGCAGAACATCGTCATAAATTCACCCCAGTACAGAGAGCTGGGCCTAAATCCATCTTTTGTTTGGTCACAATGCCAGTTTGAATCTAGCCATATGCAAATCAGTCTAGACCCTGTGCCCCATGGGAACAGTCCAGCCCGAATCGCCAAGCCAGGTCCTCCCTGGACTGGAAACAAGCATCCTAGGACCGGTTTTGGGCTTTCAGCCCTCATCAGCCAGGATAGCTTGATTCCAGTGGCACAGAGAGCACGGGACTCACGTCTGAGCATACAAGACCCAATCGGGGTGACATATACAAAAACAATAGTTGGTGAACGGAATGCAGAGCAATGTCCTTCATTCACCCCAGTACAGAGATCTGGGCCTAAATCCATTGTTTTTGCTCACCATGCCATTCCAGTTTGAACCTAGCCATATGCAAATCAGTCGAGATCCTGTGCCCCATGGGAACAGTCCAGCCCGAACCGCCAAGCCAGGTCCTCCCTGGACTGGAAACCAGCATCCTAGGACCGATTTCGGGGCTTCAGCCCTCATCAGCCAGGATAGCTTGATTCCAGCGACATGGAAAGCACGGGACTCATGTCTGAGAATACCCGTCCCACTCGGGGTGACAAATGCAAAAACAATAGTTGATGGACAGAATGCAGAACAATGTCATACATATACTCCAGTACAGAGATCTGGGCCTAAATCCATTGTTGTTTTGCTCACCATGCCATTCCAGTTTGAACCTAGCCATATGCAAATCAGTCTAGACCCTGTGCCCCATTGGAACAGTCCAGCCCGAACAGCCAAACCATGTCCTCCCTTGACTGGAAACAAGCATCCTAGGACCGGTTTCAGGCTTTCAGCCCTCATCAGCCAGGATAGCTTGATTCCAGTGGCATGGAGAGCACGGGACTCACGTCTGAGCATACGCGTCCCACTCGGGGTAACAAAGGCAAAAACAACAGTTAGTGGACAGAATGCGGAACAATTTCCTTCATTCACCCCAGTACAGAGATCTGGGCCTAAATCCATTGTTTGTGCTCGCCATTCCAGTTTGAATCTAGCCATATGCAAATCAGTTGAGACCCTGTGCCCCATTGGAACAGTCCAGCCCGAACCGCCAAGCCATGTCCTCCCTGGACTGGAAACAAGCATCCTAGGACTGG
Organism: Lissotriton helveticus; assembly: GCF_964261635.1. Taxonomy (NCBI): domain Eukaryota; kingdom Metazoa; phylum Chordata; class Amphibia; order Caudata; family Salamandridae; genus Lissotriton; species Lissotriton helveticus. The sequence continues at coordinate 904,313,555 of NC_136070.1, read as the reverse complement.
TTTCAGGCTTTCAGCCCTCATCAGCCAGGATAGCTTGATTCCAGTGGCATGGAGAGCACGGGTTTCACATCTGAGCATACCAGTCCCACTAGGGCTGACTCACGCAAAACAAAAGTTGATGTACAGAATGCAGAACAATGACATACATTCACTCCAGTACAGAGATCTGGGCCTAAATCCATCGTTTTTTTGCTCACCCTGCCATTCCAGTTTGAACCTAGCCATATGCAAATCAGTCGAGCCCCTGTGCCCCATGGGAACAGTGCAGCCCGAACCACCAAGCCATGTCCTCCCTGGACTGGAAACAAGCATCCTAGGACCGGCTTCGGGCTTTCAGCCCACATTAGCCAGGGTAGCTTGATTCCAGTGGCATGTAGAGCAAGGGACTCACGTCTGAGCATACCCATCCCACTCAGTGTGACAAATGCAAAAACAACAGTTGATGGACAGAATGCAAAACAATGTCATACATATACCCAAGTACAAAGAGCTGGGCCTAAATCCATCTTTTGTTTGGTCACAATGCCAGTTTGAACCTATCCATATGCAAATCAGTCTAGACCCTGTTACCCTTTGGAACAGTCCAGCCTGAACCGCCAACCCAGGTCCTCCCGGGACTGGAAACAAGCATCCTAGGACCAGTTTTGGGCTTTCAGCCCTCATCAGCTAGGATAGCTTGATTCCAGTGGTATGGAGAGCACGGAACTCACGTCTGAGCATACCTGTCCCACTCGGGGTGACAAATGCAACAACAACAGTTGATGGACAGAATGCAGAACAATGCCATACATTCACCCCTCAGTACAGAGATCTGGGCCTAAATCCATCATTTTTTTGCTCACCATGCCATTCCAGTTTGAACCTAGCCATATGCAAATCAGTCTAGACCCTGTGCCCCATGGGAACAGTCCAGCCCGAACCGCCAAACCATGTTCTCCCTTTTTTTTTTATACAACTTTTTATTGAAGTTTTTGGTAATAATTCAATCAAAACATAAAAAACATATTTAGGAAAAAAGATACAAACAGGCCTTCACATTCTTATAAAAAAAAAAAGAAAAAAACACAGATTTAGTCAAAATACAATCCCCAGTTTTTTTCAAACTTTTTTATCCCCCAATTCTCTGAGCATAAAGTTGTTCGCTTTTTCTAACTTTCTTCATTTTTTGCAGCCATTCCGGAAACAAGGGAACCTGAGTTGAGCGCCAATTCTGCAGTAATAATGACCTAGCCACTGCCATTATAATGTATATCAATTCTACAGGATATCCTAAAGATTTAAGATCCGGATCAAAGCCATACAACATTAGTTAAACATTCCAAAAAATCTTAATTTTATAATATAATTGAAGAACGGCGAAAATTTCATCCCAAAATAGCTTAATTTTATGGCAATGAACCATTGTATGAGACCAGTTGGCTGAATCAAAATGTAGGCATCTAAAGCAATTGGAGGAAGCATTTATATACATTTTGGCAATGGTCGCCGGAGTACGATATAAAAGCCATTTGCTATAGAAAAGCATTCTGTGCCAATTGGCTCCCCTCAATAAACTAAAATTAAATGTATTTATGGTCTTCCAGGTATTAAGAGATAATCCATGGTTCTCCTGTTTCTGCCATTTTTAATTGCGTTAGAGCTCAAATCTCCTTCCTTACTCTGTGCTAAACAGCGTTTCCATTCCCCCGTTTTTTTTATCCGTCTATCCAAAAAAAGATCCTTAGTCAATTGTGTAGGATTCCTAATGTGTAATGGGTCCATTTGTGGCAGACTTTTATCAATCAGATTATAGGAACCTATCAGCAAGAAATTCCCCTCAATTAAACATACCATTTCTGCTAAGGATATCCAGGATCCATTCCTAATAAAATCTGACAGTGTGGTAAACCCAGCACGCTCCCAATTGGCAACTATTCCTAAATCGATTTTAGCCCCTATAAATGCAAAAACACTCATCAAGGGGGTTTTTAAATTGAAAAAGGGAAGAGAGTATCTTTTGAGCATAGCGTCACGTCTTTTAAAAACCAATTCAAAATCTTGTAGCGAACAAATTTGGGTGATTTGAGGACCTGAAGTGGAGAGGGGATTTGGATCTCAAGACAAATTAAAACATAAAAAAAGTTTATAAATAAAACCTGATCGTGAGTTTCGTTTTGAAATCTGGCCAAATACTGTGCAAAATAAGCATTGTAATAATCATTAAGATTGGGTAAGGAAAGACCTCCGTGTTCTGTGTCCTCATAGAGTGTCGCTATTGCGATTCGAGGTGTTTTTTTATCCCACACAAAACCTGAGAACATGGATTCTACTTTTGAAAAAAAAGCACCAGGCAGAAAACAAGAGATGGTGGAAAATAAAAAATTAAATAGGGGAAGTACGGACATTTTTATGAGTGCGACCCAACCAACGATTGATAATGGCAGCGGGTTCCACCGTGCAAACATTAAGCGCACCTTCTGAAGAAGAGGGACAAAATTAAGAATATATAGATCTTGAACTGAAGCGAAGAAAAAAAAAAACAGATATCTTTTAGGTCTTTGATTAATACAGCCACCTATATCAAGATGTAATTTTGGGTCTGCCCCCCCCACAAATCAGAATTTCCGTCTTTTTTTTGTTAATCCGATAGCCCCCTAAGGCCTCAAATTCTTCAAAAATCTGTAAGACCTGCATTTGTGATTGCATGTCAGGTTTAATTAGTAGCATAATATCGTCAGCATATAGTTTAATTTTGGCCATGGAGGGAATAGGAGGGGCGATACTCAAACAATTCCGATTGCGGCTGCTAATGGCTCGATGAAAAAAGCAAAAAGAGTAGGTGACAAGGGACAGCCTTGCCTTGTACCCCGCTTGACTGAAACTGATCCTACCATGGCTGCATTGATTACTACGTTGGCTTTAGCACCGGTATAGAGATTCTGAATTAGATTAATAATTTGCTGTGGGATCCCAAAATGCTGCAAAATAATAAAAAGTGTTGCCCAAACCACCAAATCAAAAGCTTTTTCCGCATCAAATAATAAAATTAAACCCGGAACTACCCGTGTCTCAAAAAAATCCAAGGTTGTTGGGATATAAATTCGATAGACACATGTTATTGGCCTAATATATACAATATAACCTTATAACTGTATAACGGCATGATTAGATTTCATTGTGTTAATATAGTAACACATGATTCACTTTTAGCTCGCCTATACCTATTGATATGACCAAAGCCATTTTGTTTCGTTTCTCTGTGTCCAGTACTGTTTCCCTGAAAACACGTGATCACGCTCTCTGCATGAAACCGCAATGGCTGACTAGCCATCTACTTCATTCTTATTAGCTCGTAGCTCAGAGAAACCCAAGGTCACACCTGCCCTTCTTGTGGGATGTGCACATTCTAGCAGAGCCCGATCCTGTACTCCCCGGGTTACAGATAGACAGGGAGGCACCTTACTGACCTGCCCCCGGAATAGCTAAGGCCTAGGCTATTTGCAATCAATTGTGCCTTGTATGGGTATTCCTACTGGCTCACTGACAAGTTGTATCTTTCCTAGTAGGGCGACTTTGTGGTGTGGGTGAAACGTTTATATGCCTTGTATCTATTGTATGTAAGCAGTCTCCTCTGCGTACCTCCGAGGGTCGTGTAGACTGAGGCTCCCCTGTCAGGGCTTGTATTTGTATTGAATAAACGATTGAACTTTCTCCATTGCCGACTGAATTCTTATTAATGATATTGGTATATGGGCTATTGGTGAGTATGGTCCATTAGAATAATTTTGAATCCTTCAGTTGGCGACTCCGCCGGAACTCCGCGATAGGGTCGTCCCCTCCTGAAAACAGGGGTGACGGGACAAGGAGGAGTTCTGGCCGAGTGGGTGGACAGAAAGAGGATCCTGATTTGAAGCACCCGTTTGGGGTATGAAAACAAGCCGATCCACTCTCGAGCCCAGTATCCCTCCCAGCTATTTGAAGACCCTATGCCGGAGTCCTACGGGCTTAACCCGGGAGAAGAATGGACTGTGTCGGTCTGTCTAGGTGTCGGCAGTGGAGAATTCGCAACCGACCTGAGTGCACCAGGTGAGTGATATTTGTGATTAGATTGGATGAGAATCACTCAGAGGAGGTGTTTCTTTTTGACGACAGTTAACTGTTTTTGTTTGAAGGTGGCCGGGGAAGCTGGACCACGAGGGAATCTGGGGATCTGCCATTGCGACAAAGGGGCTGCACGGGTGGGTACCCCACGGACTTGTTTGGTGAATATATGAGACTACACCTGATGCCTTAGCGGAGTACGGCGTTACTCGCTTGGCCAAATCCTCTCCGGGAAAGCCCTGGGAGCAACTGGGTAAGCTAGGGTTCTGGAGCTACGCGCCCAGACGCCCGGCCCAACCAGCACAGGACCATGGGATGGCCTGTGAGAGGGTTTGTGGTTCGCCTATCAGTTACTCTCAGTACAGTCTGATGACTGTTCCCTTTGGTGAAATTTTGTTGGTCTGGAATTCTTTTGAATCGATTCCCCGAACAGGAGTCGACGGGCTCTGTTCATATTTGAAGACGTCATTTGCATCAAATAGATTTTGAGGAATATTTGCCTTGTACTGTTTTACAGCACTTTACTGTGATGATTGAATGAAAAGGGTATGAATGGATGATGAAAAGGACGTGTCCAAATGTGCGTGAGTGTTGAGATTCTGTGAACGAAATAGAAACGTGTAAGTACTACCATAATGCCTTGTTTTAGCAAAATATGTTTTGGGTGCTGTTGTCGGAGAGGTACAAGGCTCGAAGAAAGACAGCCTGCCCCTCCCGAGGGCAGTCCCAGTTTCGATATGTATGTTAAACATGATCTACAGCCAATTCTAATCAATACCCTTTGGAATAGGTACACCAAAGATAATTCGGAATTACAATGGCCTCTTACAGGGTCTTTTGATGAGAAAAAGATTAATTATTTACAGAATAAGTTATTTATGAAGAAGAGCCGTCAATCTTTGTTTGATTCCTTGAACTTATGGTTGAAGCAAAAAGACGACGAATCAGAGAAGAGAAGTTGGGAAAGTTGAAGTCGGGTCAGACAATCACTCAGAAGGCAGTAGCACATGACAAGGGAAAGGTAGAAGAAAATATTGAACGGATGGATAGGCAGTTTTGGTTAGAAACAGATAAAAGTTATGTGGCTAGACCAGAGACAGGAGATGAGTTAGAAGATTTGCTGGAAGCCCGACCACCTCCCCCTTATGCCCCACAGGGCTTGTACCCAGCCGTACCCTTACTACGAGCTGACCAGCTGGGAGCCACATCGGCTGTCAAGACACAGATAGGGGCGGTCACCCCGGCCCCCACTGGAGGCTCGGGACATGATGTTCTGCTTTCCCCTTCTTCTCTTCGACAAACTACCTCACCCTTAATATCCCTTCAGCCGGATACAGCTGTCCCTTCTCCCTTGTACCCTGTGTTTCTCTCCCCTCCGGCTCAGACTACTTTAGACCTCCGAAATATAGTTGGTCCATGTGCCACGCCCAAGTGACCGTTGTCTGACTTGAGTGATCAACGAGCTTTCACTCGGTCGCTGTTGGTACAGGAGGAGAGGAGAGCCATTATAATTCAGGCATTCCAGTGGATGCGGAATCCTATTTATACTCTGGAAGATATTTGGAGCACCATGAAGGATTTCGAACCAGTTGCACAACAGCTGGCTCTAGAAAGCATGGCGATCCGATTGATTTCATTATGGGAACAGTGCTTTGAGGAAGGATTTCCTCCTCAAATACTGCGTGATATCAGGGATCACGCTCATAAATTTCATCTCCAAATTGAAGAAGTATATAAGAATGTGACAACGCTTTTGCATTATCGGGAACGGATGCACCGAAAAAGTGCCTAGTGGGGATCGCAGCACCCCATGAGAGAGGGGCATCCTCTCTTTTTCCCGGAATTACCTGAAATAAAGGATAATGGGGGCAATGTCACTAGGGCACAAGAGGATGCTAGGCTTCAGGAACAATGGGTCTACACCCCTTGGAAACGAAGTGAAGTCCTCACGTTAAAGGCACAGCTCCCTGACCCCCGTAAAAATCCTACAGCTTATTATAAGGAATTGACCGAAGCTGCCAATACAGCCATCATGACTAGAGCTGACATTGACCTATTTTTTGGTCTCTTGATTCCCGTGGATATTTGGAGACAGATTCACGATACAGACCATGTCCCCGAATTAGGAGGAACGTGGGATCAATTAAAGAATTGGGATAAGGAACGGAAACCCGGTGAGAAACCCAGGGATGAAGTATTAGCAGTACCGGGAAAAATTATTACATATATGCAGACTCTTCTTCCTCCTAGGAAAGTAGACTGGGATAAACTAACAGCATGTAAACAGAAAAAGGATGAAAGTGTGTCGGATTTCTTTACTAGGTTTGAAAAGGTTTTCATAGATTTCAGCGGCCAGGACCTTTCTACAGAGGGAGGAGTATGATTATTTGTGAATAGATTTGTTACAAATTTGCTGCCAGAGGTTATGTCTCGCCTCCAATCGGCTGAGAGTACATGGACCACGGCTGCTCCGTCTGTCATCCTCAGCCTGGCCCAATACTATGAACACCGTGAAAATGAGAGCAAGGAAAAGTCAGAGAAAAAGACTAAGGATCTAAAAACTAGAGTGCTATTGCAGCAAGTAAGTAGAGGGCAAAATTCTGGACGGGGGGTACGAGGTTTGTTTCAGGGAGGTACCATGTCGGGTAGAGGTAGGGGAGGTCCTCCGAACATTGGGATAAATCAATGTTCTTATTGTAAACAGGAAGGTAATTGGAGGGCGGATTGCCCTCCGTTGTCGGCAAGGAATGGCTCCAGTAGAGGACGAGGAAGGGGTCGAGGAAACATAGATCGCAATAGTATGCGAAGAGAGGATTCGCAACATGAGGATTCTAGAAAGAATTATTTTGATGACCCCCAGAATAGACAGTACTACAATGAGACTTACAGGGATGGTGGGTATGATGGACAGGATTATGCATGAGACAGCCATGGACAGAGCGGGGGCCATATTACAGTACCAATCGACCAGGAGGGACCCTATGTACAAGGAGAATTGTTGGGTACATCGGGGTAGTTTCTAGTGAATACTGGAGCAATGAATAGTTCGGTTGCACATACACTGGTCCCAGGGGCTGCTCTGTCTGGCCAAAATAATGTATCAGTAGGATTCTCTGGAATACCAGTGGTAAGCCCCGTTTCGAAACCCCTGCCTTTCACCATAGGCCCCATTTCCATGCATACGCCTTTTCTTCTCACTTCTAATTGTGACGAAAATCTTTTGGGTTTAGATATCTTAAAAAAATTAAAGGCGCACATTTATTGTTCCCCTGACGGTGTTTTTCTGACCATGCAGAAACCACCTGTGACGATAGCTCAATACTTTGCTAAAAATGAAACTCTTCCCCCTGAGTTCTCTACAATTCCCAGGACACTGTGGGCTACGGGAGACACTGATGTTGGTCTGTTAAGAATAGCCCCCGTGTCAATAACCTTGAAACCGAATGCCCAGCTACCCCGCATTCCACAGTATAAAATTTCACCGGAAGGTGAACAGGCCTTGTTGCACATTATTCGTGACCTCATTAAAAGAGGTGTAGTAGAAGAGACAGCTGCTAACATGTGTAACAGCCTAATTTTACCGATTCTGAAGAAGACACCGATTGATGGTGCTCCAGATTATAAGTCCACGTATCTTTTTGTGATTGACCTTCGCGAGGTCAACAAAATAGTGGTACCACAATATCCAGTGGTACCAGATATTACAGCCATTCTTACAATGATTCCTCCTACGGCTAAATATTTTTCAGTAGTTGATCTCAAGAATGCTTTCTTTAGCATTCCAATTCATCCTGATAGCAGACATGTCTTCGGATTCTCATTAGGTGGTCAAAGCTTTAGATTTACGCGTGCACCCCAAGGCTATACAGAAAGTCCTAGCATATATAGCCAGGCCTTAAAGGCAATTCTCGACGAATTAATTTTGCCAGCTGGAAATGTAATTATCCGGTATGTGGATGACATATTGGTGGCCTTCGATACGGAGGAAGGCTGTAAAGAAGCAACGGTAAAATTGTTGCAGCATTTGGCAGACAAAGGGAATAAAGTCTCCCTTTCCAAATTTCAATATTGTCGACAGGAATTGACCTATCTTGGCCACTTACTGTCGAAAGCGGGGAGACGCTTGACTCCAGAACGAATATCTGTGATTACTAACATGTCTGTACCTCGTACTCAACGTGATGTTCGTGTTTTTCTTGGCATAACCTCTTACTGTCGCCAGTGGATTCCTAACTACTCACTCCTCTCTAAACCCTTGTTGTATTTGACGACCAAAGATGTCATGAACCCCTACCCTGGACGGATGAATGTCAAGAAGCTTTTGACTCTTTAAAATCTGCTCTCTGTTCTGCCCCTGTCTTGGGTACTTCAGATTACCGGAAGCCTTTTTCACTCTATGTGCACGAGGTGGACGGTTGTTCATTGTCAGTGTTAACACAGGGTTTCGGTGGAAAACAGAGACCCTGTGCATTCTTTTCATCTGTTTTGGACAAAGTTGCACGGGTTCTCCCGATTTGTCTGAGGGCCACTGCTGCAGTAGCGGTGGCCATCCGGCAATCAGAGGGGATAGTCCTAAACACAGATCTCACAGTCATGGTACCGCATGCTGTGGATATACTTTTAAATAGAACTAAGACCCAGCACCTTACAAGTGCTTGATTAACAGGATATGAGTTAACATTGTTTGCACCACACATTACGATCAAAAGATGTGCTACTTTAAACCCGGCTACATTATTGCCTCTCCCTTCAGTTGAGGGAAAGGATAACACCCATGATTGTATTTTTAGAACTGAAGAAGAAACAAAAGGGCGTGTAGATCTCACTGACACCCCTTTATTGGAACCCCAAGGAGAGCTATACGTAGATGGTTCTTGTTTTAAGTTGCCAGATGGTACTGCAACAGCTGCATATGCTGTTACAACATTAAAGACGGTGGTGGAAACAGCTAGGATTTCCCATCACTCAGCTCAAGCAGCTGAACTAATAGCCTTGTTACGAGCATGTGAGTTGAGTGAGGGACTGAGGGTAAATATTTTCACAGACAGCCAATACGCCTTTGGCGTTGCCCATAGCGTCGGGAGGCTGTGGAGGGAGAGGGGTTTCTTTACCACACATGGTCAGAAAATTCAACATGGTCCGTTAATTGATCGATTGTTGTTTGCTTTAACACTACCAGAAAAAGTAGCCATCGTTAAAAGTAGTGCGCACAAGAAAGTCATTGATTCTACTGGAAAGGGAAATGCTTTTGCTGATTCGGTGGCTAAAGAAACGGCACAAACTAGAACTACTTCCATGTTTCCTAGTGCTTCGGCTCGATGGGTAGCGGAAACATCTGTGTTTGATAATACCATTGAAAGTGTAAAAGAACTGCAAAAGGAAGCTACCATAGATGAGGTACAGAGATGGGAACAGGAAGTAGGGACTTTAGACAAAAATGAGTGTTGGACAGATCGAACTGAGAAGCAGCGATGGTTACTCCCTAATGCATTGGTATATGCTGTAGTGACCATGGCTCATGGTCCAGCCCTCATAGGAGCAAAAGGTATTTGTGCCGTACTGGATCCAGTCTGGAATAACTCAAATATTCCCAAGACCGCAGCACATGTAGTTAAATATTGCCCTGTATGTTTGCGTTACAATCCTGGGGGTAGAGAATCCGTCCTGAGTGGGAATTTTGCTCCACCATCTCTCCCCTTTGAAGTAATACAAATTGATTACATACAAATGGAACGAGTCAATAATTTGAAATATGTGTTGGTGGTGGTTTGTGCTTTCAGTAAATGGATTGAAGCCTACCCCACCAAAGAAGCCACTGCAGTTGCAACTGCCAAAGCCTTAGTTAAGGAATACTTTCCACGCTATTGTTTGCCCCGAATTATCTGGTCCGATAACGGGACCCATTTTAATTCCTTGTTGGTTCAAAGTGTCTGTGATGGCTTACAGATTAAACAAAAGTTCCATGCAGCCAGACATCCCCAGCCGGCTGATCTGGTTGAAAAATATAACGGCATTTTGAAATTAAAAATGGCCAAAATTTGCACAAGCACTGGATTAAAGTGGCCTGATGCACTCCCTATAGCATTGTTATCTCTGAGAACAACCCCCACACTAGAATTGGCCTATCTCCTTATGAAGTAATTTTTGGCCGGCCTGCTAATGTGTGGGGAGTCCCTAGACCCAGATCTTTTAGAGATATTGATTATCCTTTGATGACAGATTACTTGTATGCTTTGACTAAAGACCTGCGTTCTATTCATCAACAGGTATCCGACACATTGCTGCCGCTACCAGAGGGTCCTGGACATCGGTTGGAGCCGGGCCAGTGGGTCCTGGTAAAGAACTATCAACGGAAATCGAGTTTGGAACCAAAGTGGACTGACCCTTATCAAGTAATCTTAGCAACGAGGTCGGCGGTGAAAGTGCATGGCTGAAAGCACTGGATCCACTTCAGCCATTTGAAATGCCTGCCGCTACCTTTGCCCTTTGATTTGCAAAACCGCGAAGGAGTCCCGAGCCAAGAAGGAGAGTTGCTTGAAAGCTTTGTGCCTTTTTCAGACGCCCAGGAAAAGGGGCAGCCGAGTGCAGTGTTAACCCCAAGTAAAAGGGCGTCGGCTCAATCAGCGGAGGCTACTGTTTCTGGTGCATCCCAAGGTTCGAATGCATCAGATGCCCTTGCAACAGAGTTGTTTCCTGACCAGGAACAGCCTGGTCGCAGTAAATACAACCTGCGGCCCCGAAAACAGCGCGGTACCCCAGATTCACATGGTAGGAGTTAGAGAAAGACTTGAATTGAGGAACATTGGATAGATCTACTGGGGTACTGAGCGAGACACTGGACTGAACCCGTTGAGAGCTTGGAACACTGTGTTAAATAGCTCTGTTCAGAAAGAAAGACTGAGTTAAGGGCTGCGGTTGTTCTCCTAGAGGAAGAAAGTTGTTTCCTTTTTGATGAACGATAGGAGTCTACCTGTGAGACTCTAAAACGGACACAGGGAAGAAGAATCCCTCTGGTGGCGTGTGTGCTTTGTGGATACAAAGGTAGCTTTGGACTTATAGTAAGGGACCGAGTTAGATTTGGACTTTTAGAGAGCATGTTTCCCTTTGCTCGATTTCCAAAGGAGGACGAAAGACCATTGGCCCCTCGACGATATGTTGATAATATGCACATGTTTTCCGGATGGCCCACCAGAGTGAAGGTGGCATTCGTTGCTTTCATTGTCATAATCACAGTGATTCTGATGTGTGTATTCGTATATTTAGAATTTCAGCATCCTGTACAGAAACTGTTGGGAACTACTGTTGCCCCGGAGGAACACCTCTTTTATTCCTTGTCCCCTCACAAGGCGAGACATAGAGAAACTTATGTAAAAAATGTTTTTATTGAAATGTTGCATCAAACCCACAGTACCACAAACAAGACAAATTGTTGGGTCTGTGGTTTACTTCCCTCAGTAATGCACCAGCATGAATTATTCATTTCCCTACCGCTGTCTTACTTAGCTAGCTGTGAAGCCTGGTTTCAATTATTATCATTAATGTATTCTCATTATGTAGCGGAACCAAAGATATATACTGAAAAAGACTATGAGGCTATTTTGAAGTATATTGAACAGCATCAAGGATTTGATGCCGAGGGAAATGGAGGAGAGGGATCCCTGGATCCAAATGCTTGCATGAATGTATATACGGACTATAAAAATATGACTTGGTTACAAGAAGAAATGCAGGATTTTGAACTGTTCAATTACACTGTGTATTTTCAGCATTTTAAGGAACGAAATGTTACAAATGACAAAGCTTTGCCAATCCCTATTATTAATACCACCTCCCCTTTTTGCATACAAGGACGGGGTCATGTTAAGGTAGGGAAAAGTAAATGTAATTACACTTACACCCTGCAGGTATATAGTACTCCACCTATGATTACCCCTCCCGAGATATATTTTGTGTGTGGTGAGAACGCGTACACTTGGCTCCCAAGGGGATGGGCCGGACGTTGTTATCTCTCATTCCTCTATCCTCCAGTTTATATTGCCCCACCTGATTACCACAGAACACATCAGTTGGTTCGTAGGGAGGTCGTGGTTAATCGAAATATTAGGAGTTTTGATACTGAGAGTACCGACCAGACAGACACCTCCCTGCAGCAATTCGAGGATTTTGCTAAAGGTCTCACTCATTTTTGGGGACCTATATTCAATAGCCGTAGTATAAGACGCTTGTCTAGAATAGTGGAGAATGTGGTTCAGACCACTACTGGGATCCTAACCAACATTACAGTGGAGCTTCAGGCGACGAGGCTTGTTTCGCTCCAGAACCGGATGGTTCTTGACGTCATCCTCGCAGATAGGGGTGGAGCCTGTTGTGTGATCGGCAGCTCTTGCTGTGTGTTTATTCCTGATTCGGCCCCTACCATTAATCTTGCAATACAGAAGCTACATCGATTAGCCAGCGAAGCACATGTGGATAATGGTACCTGGTCCCTTAGTAGTTGGTTCTGGGGTCTCTTAGCTACATGGGGTTGGAAAATCTTTATGGTACTCGCTGGAGCATTTGGAGTTATATTTACTTGCTGTCTGTGTCTCCAATGTGGCCCAGCATGTTGTTCTTTTTGTGCTACAAGAATAACGTCTGCTTTGAATTTTTCTCGTCAGGCCAAAGCCGAGAAACAAATGATTCAGAAGGAAGTTTCAGATCTTATGCAGATCGATAGGGAGTATTCGTAGAATAAATTTAGTTATATTGGCTATAGTAGGACAAAAGGGCCGTCTGTTGGGATATAAATTCGATAGACACATGTTATTGGCCTAATATATGCAATATAACCCTATAACTGTATAACGGCATGATTAGATTTTGTTGTGTTAATATAGTAACACATGATTCACTTTTAGCTCGCCTATACCTATTGATATGACCGAAGCCATTTTGTTTCGTTTCTCTGTGTCCAGTACTGTTTCCCTGAGAACACGTGATCACGCTCTCTGCATGAAACCGCAATGGCTGACTAGCCATCTACTTCATTCTTGTTAGCTCGTAGCTCAGAGAAACTCAAGGTCACACATGCCCTTCTTGTGGGATGCGCACATTCTAGCAGAGCCCGATCCTGTACTCCCCGGGTTACAGATAGACAGGGAGGCACCTTACTGACCTGCTCCCGAAATAGCTAAGGCCTAGGCTATTTGCAATCAATTGTGCCTTATATGGGTATTCCGGCTGGCTCACTGACAAGTTGTATCTTTCCTAGTAGGGCGACTTTGTGGTGTGGGTGAAACGTATATATGCCTTGTATCTTTTGTATGTAAGCAGTCTCCTCTGCGCACCTCCGAGGGTAGTGTAGACTAAGGCTCCCCTGTCAGGGCTTGTATTTGTATTGAATAAACGATTGAACTTTCTCCAATGCCGACTGAATTCTTATTAATGATATTGGTATATGGGCTATTGGTGAGTATGGTCCATTAGAATAATTTTGAATCCTTCAAGGCCTCCGTCAAATAATGTGTATTTGTAACTAATTGTCGACCTGCAATGAAACCATGTTGATCAGGATGGATCAAATCTGCGGCAATAGTATTAAAACGTATCGATAATAATTTTGTGGTAATTTTATAATCGGAGTTTGATAATGTAATGGGTCTGTATGAATTGGGGTCCTTAGATTCTTTCCCTCTCTTCAAAAAGCTTACTACGGTGCCTTCCTGAAAAGACCTGAGAGGTGTGGCGCCGCGGCCAGGGCGACTGACGTTGGAATCTGGGGATCACTGTTCGATCCCCAGCGCCGGCGGCAGATTAGCCCAGCACCATGTGACTCTGGGCAATAGCTTGCTTAATCTTCCCGACGGCCCCCAGCGCCTAGAGACCCTTACGGGTGATTGTGCGCTTTACAAAAAAATGTGGATGTGGACTCTGGAATATTGCCGCCGTCCATTAAAGAATTTAATAATAACAACAAAAAATCCGAAAAAGAGCGGAAAAAAAACTTTAAAAACTCAGCAGGAAGCCCTTCCGGGCCACAGGCCTTGCCATTTGGGAGACCCATTACCACCGACTCCAATTCTTCCTGAGAAAATGGGCTCGCCATTGTTACTTGATCTACTTGTGTAAGAGTGGGTAATGCGTGTCTGCCTAAAAAATCGAATAACTTTTGGTGATCAATAGTGTGATGCTTGTCATAGATTGTTTGATAGTGAGAGAACATTATTGAACCGATTTCTGCCGACTCTAATGTCTCTCTATGTATTATTGGGCATTTTAATGAGTGTATCAAATTTGCAGCGGTTTGCTCTTTAGCCTGCCAGGCTAAAAATTTACCTGTAAAGTTACTTTCTTCATAGATTTTTTGTGTTTGTCTATGAAAAATGTCTCCGCTTTGGGCAAAGAACTTTGCACGGAGGTCCCGCTTAGCTTCATTTAATTGCTTTTGGACGCTACTTGAGGGATTACATTGTCGTTGCGCATTTAAAACCTGAATTTTCTGTTGTAATACATTTCTTTTCTCTCTAACAGAAGACCAGTCTGCTGTGTCTTTCCCTATAATTACCCCCCGAATAAAGACTTTCATGGAATCCCAAATAATATGAAGAGGAGCTGTGCCAGTGTTACGAGCAATAAAGTCTATAATCTCTGATTTTAATAAAGCAACCCAGGTTTCATCATGTAAATGTGACTTATTAAATACCCATCGTTTAGGGACTCTGATATTTTCCCCTAGATCAAACTCAATAGTTAGCATCGCGTGGTCAGAAAAACCATTATGAAAAAACTTCTGATATGAAAATAAAATTAAGTTGCCTGGAAGCAAAAAAAAAGTCAATGCGGGAGGAAGACTTAAACCTCCCGGACCAACAAGTAAAGTCTTTTTTTTGTGGATTGCGTATTCGCCAGGGATCACACAGACCAAGTATTGTCATATTATTGGACATAGATTTAAGCGATTTAGGTTTAAGCTGTTTTTTTGAAAGAGTAGTGGAATCTAATTTAGTGCTCATAAGAATATTGAAATCCCCTCCGATAACAATATCTCCTCCCACCATTAGCAAAGACTGAAACAGATCATCATAGATCGCGGGGTTATCATCCACAGGGGCATAAAAACTTACAAAGGTAATCGGCCTTTGTCTATTTTTCACCTTACATGTGGCCCAGCACCAACGACCAGAGCCACAGTCTTCTGTCTGTAAAATGCAGCACCCATGTTTAAGTTTAAGAAAAGAGCAACTCCCTGTTGGGGTGTTATAAATGAACAAAAACCCCTATATGAGGCCCATGTTTAAAACATAGAGAAATCGTCTATTTTGGCAACTGAAATGTAAGCCTCCTGTAGCAATATTACAGCAGGATTTTCGGTTTTCATCCATGTCTCTATTGCCCGCATTTTTTTCTTATTATTTACTCCATTGACATTAAAGGAAATTATTTTAAGACCCCTACTAGTAGATATTCAAGATTATAAGAATAAACATTTTCTCAGAAATAATGCACATTTTCTGTTCTATCTCTTTTCCTTATCCTTATATTGCGTATATCTGGCCACCAAAAACCATAGCACAAAAAACTAAGCAGCGAAGAACACCAAAAACGTCAAAACTTTTTTCAACCCCTCCACCCGTGATCCCCAACCCCGTCTTACCCTCACCCCGTGGCCCATCTCCTACTCCTATTTTACTACCCCACGCCGGCCACAGAGCCTTAACCCCTAACATTGAGGTGTCTTGTTATAACACCCCTTAACCCCCTGAACACCCTTCCCCCACCCCCAGCCCCCCCCAAAAATAAGAAAAAAGAGAATAGGCCTATTCAGAAGTAGACCCAGCATTTTGGAGACATTTTGGAGGCAAGTAAAGTAAAGTCAAATCAAGTCCTTCTAATCACACGACATCTGATTGAGCAACTCCTGTGCTTCATCGACATCTGTCAGCATATAGAATTTGCCTTTGACTAGAACTTTTAATTTTGACTGCTGAGCAATCGTCGCTTGGGCGCCCTTGGCTCTGAACAGTTGAAGGATTTTTATGAATTCCTTCCTTCTCCGTGCCGCAGCAGCGGACATGTCCGAAAAAATTCGACACATTGTAGTGGCATTAGCGGGGAACTGTCTCTATTTAATGGCCCTAGATAAAATTGTCTCTTTCACTCGGACATCCGCAAAGTTTATCAAAATAGTGCGGGGGAGCATAGAATTAGGAAAGCGCTGGGCCGGAACCCGATGAGCTCGGGTGATCGTTAAGTCTCCCTTAAATTCAGGTATTACTTCATGCGTGAGAAAAGAGGTAACACACTGAAACATATTCGACCCCTCAATTCCTTCCGGAACTCCTACTATTCTTAGATTGGATCTTCGGTTATAATTCTCCAAATCATCCAGTTTGGTTTCTAAAGCCGTAAAGGTTTGGAACACGATTTTGGCATCCCTCTTAATCTCTGTCATTTGGTCCTTCAGACCAGAAATTCTGCCCTCAGCCTCTTGTAAACGAGCAAGTCCTGTGATTCTGGGCAAATCACTTAATTTCCCCGTGCCTAAAAAAAAATGAAAGTGTGTCCTCATGTAACGTAACTGGTGCTATGTAAAGCGCCCTGATAACTGATTCGGTTCGGTTCTAGTTCGCGCTATATAAAACTCAAAAAAAAAAAAAAGTCCTCGATTTTGTCCAGTCTTTGGTGTATCACAGTCAGCTCAGATTTTTGAGACCGCTTCAATTCCCTCACCTCGTTCAGAATCAAGTTCAGCATATCTTTGACTGTCATCAGAGTCTCAGTATCCATCTCTATGATTGGACTAAATGGATCCACAGCACCCGCAGATTTAAGGTCAAGTTGCGTTACTGCGAAATTTACCAAAATATTCTCTCCTTTACCTTCAGAGGATGAGCTTTTTTCAGCAGAAGGTAAGAAATTGAATGATATTGTGTCCGCTGACTTGGATGTTAAACCCACTATTCCTGAAGGAGCGATAGCCGCAGATGTTGGAGGCACTTCTAATATATGGCTTGAGCCCGTAAAAACTATGGGTTGAAGCGGGCTGCTGGGTGCCACCATGCTGGGCTTCTTTTCGAATAGAGGGAATTGCTTTGGGATTTTAAGTGCCACAGGCGTCTGGACTTTTCTATCTTCTTTCAGGCCGTTTTGAATGGATAGCCCAATCTGAACCACTTCAGAAACAGTATGATGGTCCATTACCTCTGCAGGCTCCCCTGAAATCATGTTGTCTAAGCTGGTAGAAGCCGGTAAGAGTGTAGATTTGGGAGGTTCGTCCAATTCACCTGAGCTCTCAGAGGAATGAGCGGAAACCTCGTCTTTATCTGCGTCTTTATCTGTCTGTTTAGCCACTTCGGCTTCAGCTGCTTCTCTAGCTTGTTGTCGACGAGTTCTTGCTTTAGTGCGTGCATTTAAGAGTTTGCCCATAATGCATTAAGTACTCTAATAGTACTCTCTAGCAATGTCCAAATGGACCAAAAAAATAAATAAAAGGCGTCAAATGTTTTCTAGAAGCAAAGAGCAAAAAAAAAAAGGAAGCCTCAAATCTGCAATCAGTAATTATACGTCAACAAGTCAGCTAATCCTAAGAATCCCGAATGCTGTGGCTGATACTTGAATACTTGAGTGTTTATATACTCCACAAACTTTCATGAAGCACCTGAGAGTGCACCAGACGTCTCGTTGATGCTGGATGCTGAGCGCGTGGAGACCGGTTGCTTCAACCCACAGGCCGCGCCAGCTGTCAAAAGGCTTGCGGCGGTGGAGGAAAAATTGGTTCTACACAAAAAATAAGGGGTAGCAGCAACTTTTCAAGTAAAGTTCAGATAAGCTTTTTCTGCAAAAAAAAAAGAGGAACCAATTCCTGATTTAACTTCGTCAGGTTGTCGTCGTTAATGGTCTTTCATCAGTGTCTCTCCGTGGGTAGACCAACGGTACTCACCGCGGGGCACAGCAGGATTGTTGTATAATCTTCCCCCTCGAGTGACCGTGACTCTCGTAGTGCCCTCCGAAAAGATGGAGCTCTCCGATAGCCTCCTGCCGCTTGGAACGCTGGGACCAGTAGTCCCCCCCACACAGCGGCTGATGGAACAAGGCTTGCGGCGGTGGGGGGGGGGAGCGGCACCAAATACTGGGAGTGAAGAAGCGGCGATGTAGCTTGCAAGCTCCAGGTGGGTCTATATTCTCCCAGACAACCATGTTTTAGGCTGCGATAATGTTTCTTCAGTTACAGATGCGCCGGTCGATTTCATTAGCGTACCAGGATCCGTAGGTTAAATCCGCTCAGCACACAGCGGTGAAAAAGCAGGAGCAGCACGGACGCCGACCTGTGGCCGCCATCATCCTCGTGGGGGGGGGAGGAGCGAGGGAACAGGATGCTCAGGTGCTACGTGGAGGCGTGGATCGCCACCGTAGCGTCAATCCCCTACATGTCGAGCCATGTTCTCCCTTGACTGGAAACAAGCATCCTAGCAACGGTTTCGGGCTTTTAGCCCTCATCAGCTAGGATAGCTTGATTACAGTGGTATGGAGAGCACAGGACTCAGGTCTGAGCATACCCGTCCCACTCGGGGTGACAAATGCAAAAACAACAGTTGATGGACAGACTGCAGAACAATTCATACATTCACCCGAGTACAGAAATCTGGGCATAAATCCATAGTTTTTTTGCTCACCATGCCATTCCAGTATGAACCTAGCCATATGCAAATCAGTCTAGACCCTGTGCCCCATGGGAACAGTCCGGCCCGAACCCCCAACCCAGGTCCTCCCTGGACTGGAAACAAGCATCCTAGGACCGGTTTCGGGCTTTCAGCCCTCATCAGCCAGGATAGCTTGATTCCAGTGGCATGGAGAGCATGGGACTCACGTCTGATCATACCCGTCCCACTCGGGGTGACAAAGGCAAAAACAACAGTTGATGGACAGAATGCAGAAAAATGTCATACATTTGCCCCAGTATAGAGATCTGGGCCTAAACCCATTGTTTTTGTGCTCATCATCCCATTCCGGTTTGAACCTAGCCATATGCAAATCAGTCTAGACCCTGTGCCCCATGGGAACAGTCCAGCCTGAACCGCCAAGCCAGGTCCTCCCTAAACTGGAAAGAAGCATCCTAGGACCAGTTTCGGGCTTTCAGTCCTCATCAGCCAGGATAGCTTGATTCCAGTGGTATGAAGAGCACGGGACTCACGTCTGAGCATACCCGTCCCACTCGGGGTGACAAATGCAAAAACAACAGTTGATGGACAGAGTGCAGAACAATGTCATATATTCACCCCTCAGTACAGAGATCTAGGCCTAAATCCATAGTTTTTTTGCTCACCGTGCAATTCCAGTTTCAACCTTGCCATATGCAAATCAGTCTAGACCCTGTGCACCATGGAAACAGTCCAGCCCGAACCGCAAAGCCAGGTCCTCCCTTGACTGGAAGCAAGCATCCTAGGACCGGTTTCGGGCTTTCAGCCCTCATCAGCTAGGATAGCTTGATTCCAGTGGTATGGAGAGCATGGGACTCACGTCTGAGCATACCCATCCCACTCAGGGTGACGAATGCAAAAACAACCGTTGATGGACAGAGTGCAGAACAATGTCATACATTCACCCGAGTACAGAAATCTGGGCCTCAATCCATCGTTTTTTTGATCACCGTGCAATTCCAGTATGAACCTAGCCATATGGAAATCAGTCTAGACCCTGTGCCCCATGGGAACAGTCCAGCCCGAACCGCCAAGCCAAGTCCTCCCTGGACTGGAAACACGCATCCTAGGACCAGTTTCGGGCTTTCAGCCCTCATCAGCCAGGATAGCTTGAATCCAGTGGCATGGAGAGCAGGGGACTCACATCTGAGCATACCCGTCCCACTCGGGGTGACAAAGGCAAAAACAACAGTTGATGGTCAGAATGCAGAAAAATGTCATACATTTGCCCCAGTATAGAGATCTGGGCCTAAACCCATTGTTTTTGTGCTCATCATCCCATTCCGGTTTGAACCTAGCCATATGCAAATCAGTCTAGACCCTGTGCCCCATGGGAACAGTCCAGCCTGAATCGCCAAGCCAGGTCCTCCCTAAACTGGAAAGAAGCATCCTAGGACCAGTTTCGGGCTTTCAGTCCTCATCAGCCAGGATAGCTTGATTCCAGTGGTATGAAGAGCACGGGACTCACGTCTGAGCATACCCGTCCCACTCGGGGTGACAAATGCAAAAACAACAGTTGATGGACAGAATGCAGAACAATGTCATACGTTCAGAGATCAGGGCCTATTGTTATTTTACTCACCATGCCATTCCAGTTTTAACCTCGCCATATGCAAATCAGTCTAGACCCTGTGCTCCTTGGGAACAGTCCAGCCCTAACCGCCAAGCCAGGTCATCCCTGGACTGGAAACAAACATCCTAGGACCGGTTTCGGGCTTTAAGCCCTCATCAGCCAGGATAGCTTGATTTCAGTGGCATGGAGAGCACAGGACTCACGTTTGAGCATACCCATCCCACTCGGGGTGACAACAACAGTTGATGGACAGAGTGCAGAACAATGTCATACATTCACCCCAGTACAGAGATCTGGGCCTAAATCCATCGTTTTTTTGCTCACCATGACATTCCAGTTTAAACGTAGCCATATGGAGTCAAGCTATCCTGGCTGATGCGGGCTGAAACCCCAAAACCTTTCCTAGGATGCTTGTTTCCAGTCCAGGGAGGACCTGGCCTGGCAGTTCAGGCTGGACTGTTCCCATTGGGCGCAGCACAAGACTGATTTGAATATGGCTGGGTCCAAACTGGAATGGCATGGTAAGCAAAAAAACGATGGATTTAGGCCAAGATCTCTGTACTGGGTTGAATGTATGACATTGTTCTGCATTGTGTCCATCAATTGTTCTTTTTGCAGTTGCAGTAACCACCCAGAATTACCTAAGAAAGGGAAGTTAACTTCATGGTTGAAAAGAACATTTTTTGGACTACCATTTTTATGGAAGGGTTTCACCTTACCGATTTAGAACAGGTCCATGACTTTAAAGATGGGAATGGGTCTGTTTGAAGGTGGCTAAGACATTTACAAAATGTTTTTAAGGATTTGCAGTTTTTACAATGGTTTGTTTGGAGAATGCTCAAAGAGAATGGTCATAGGCCTTGGTCATATTTGCTGAAGTTCAGTGGTGCTCAGAGCTGTGCCAGGGCCAAAATATTTTTAATGTGGCCACTTCAGCTTGCACCACTCACTGCTCCTACCAGCACTGACAAATGTGAGTACAAACACTACCTGGTAATGATCATACTCATAAAAATGTGACAGTTTGGACTACTCCAGGTAACGCAAAGAGGTAAAGCAACAACATTTAGGGATTAAGGCAAAGGAAAGCCTGCACCACCATTAAACGTCACGCGAAGTATATTTATATAGAAGGTGCTAGTACCCAGGAACGCAATCAACATACGATCCAAAGGGGGAAGGAAGCCCTAGTTCCCTTAACAAAATTCACAGGAGATGGTCTGCACCCTTCAGTGATCTAGTACATATGTTGCATCTTACAAGTAAAGATCTTATTGGATATCCACAGTTTTAGTATTGTCAGTTTTCCCAAGAAACAGTAACCGGAGGCTTCCTCAATTCTATTCAATTCTTTATTCAATGTTCTTAGTTAAAATGCAGATAGACAACGTGTTTCGTCCGTTACCGGACTTCTTCACGGCTGATTACGTTTCATAAACGTCATGGTAATAGTTTCTTCCATGTCGAAAAACTGTTATTCAATAATTTTAAGCTTTTTTGTAGGCGAGCTTCTTAGGAAAAACACGATAGATGCACCTTTAGTGTTTTCCGGTAAAGTGTAAAATTGCTGTATGTTAGCGCCTAAGTCACCATGTGGTCCTCTGATCATAACCAGGCTGTAGTTATTTGCAGTTTTAGTATTGCTAAGTAATGGTTCTTTTTATCTTGTGAAGGTGCTGTACTATGCCCTTGTTTGTCGCGGTACCTGTTGGAAAGAGGAACACTTACTTCAAGCCTGGGAACGCCGTGGCAGCTCACCTTACTCGCTTCCTCGCCGGACCGCATCTTAGCGTGTTTCCGGCGAGGGGAGCATTAAAAGGACATCCGCGTTAGCATTGCCGCGTGGTCTGGTGGAAAACTAGACTGCGGGAATGTCTAAAAATGGCCACCACATTTTGACAAGTGTGGCGGCCATATTGAGTTTGATCGCGGGAGTCTTCCGCGTTTATTTCAGGCAAATAGCAATAATTTAATCATGAAAGACTAAGGAAAAGATATCAATTACTCAGCGTATGTAGACAAACCGCTTGTGTGATAAATCAGCCCTTGTCATGATGATTAAAATTAGCTGGACGTGATGGGGAGTTGTGGATGGGCTCCGCGACCCCCTGAGTTGACTCGAATCGGTCAATTTGAAAGTTCTTACTGTGAAAAAAGAAGGTATTCACAGTGAGTAGAATACAATAATTAAGGGAAATAAAATAGAATAAATTGAATAAAATAAAGAAAAATGGGCAGAAAAAAGGCAGAAAAAACGGGTTATGGTTTATAAGGGTTCAAAATTGCTCCCAATTTAAATCTTAATCATTGCTAGATCGGGTGGGGCCCCTAGCCATAAATACTTATCCAGCTTTATTTATGGTTAGAAAGAAAGGTTCATGATGATGAGAACCTTCAATGTGGCCCTGTAATAGGTTACGTGCAGAAGAACAGTAGCTAAACACAGGTAGATTAAGGACAAAAAGCGCCCCAAGGTATATCATCGTTAGGGCCTTGAGTGTCGATGCGGAGTTTGAACACCCAGCGCTGTTCTCGTTCGTGTAGTGTCCTTTCAAGGTTTTCTTTGTAGTTAATGTGTTCTAACGCCACCCATCTCAGATCATTGGATGTATGTTGTTTTTCAATGAAGTGGCTTGTCATTCTAGTGGTGGCACGTTTGTATCGTATGCTGCTTCTGTGTTCTACTATGCGTGTGCTCACTTTCCTCGTCATCATTCCTACCTAGTGTAGGTTACATGTGCAGGTGATCAAGTATATCACTCCTGTAGTGTTGCAGTTGGTAAATTGGCGTAATTCCCAGGTGGTGTTGTTGTTTAGAGAAACTGTTTTTGTAGCTGTAGTTAGATGGCACACGCTGCAGTTACTGCAAGGGTAGTGGCCTGCTGGTAAGGGATGTAACCTTCAGGTGTTGTTTTCATTTGTGCCTGTGGTTCTCTGTCTAGTGTGTACCAGGTGATTTTTCAGATTCATGCCCCGTCTGTGGCTGAATATTGTTGTGGGTATGTCAAGTCCGCCACTAATCAGTGTCTACCAATGTTTCTTCACTATCTTAGTGACTTGGTCAGATGCCACGCTAAAGGTGGTAATGCATATGGGTCTCTTGTTTACTGTATCATTGGTTATTTTTGGTTCCAGTAGGGCATCTCTGTTGTTATTGCCAGCCCTCTTTTTTGCCTTAGAAACCAGATGTTTGGGGTAGTTTCGAGTCATGAGTTTCTCACTCGGTTCATTGGCCTGTGTATTATAATCCTGTTTTTCAGTACAATTCCTTCTGAGTCGAAGGAATTGTCCGAATGGGAGGTTTTGTTTGAGGTGCCTGGGGTGGAAACTGTCATATATCAGAAGGCAGTTCCTCGCAGTGGGCTTGAAATGCATGGTGGTAGCTAGCATGCCCTGTCTTGCCCAGATGTTGAGGTCTAGAAATACTAGGTGAGACCTGCTCATGGTGTGGGTAAATTTCAAGTAGCTATCTTGTGTATTGAGCCATAGGAGGAAGCTGTTGGCTTCTTCCTCAGTGCCGTGCCATATCGGTAGGACATCGTCTATATACCTTTTTCACATTTTGATATGTTGTATGTGGGGGTTGGTGGCGTTCAAGATCTTGTGTTTCTCAAGTTATTTTACATATAGTCCTGCCACACTCAGCGCAAAAGTGCTGCCCATGCTCGTGCCATGCTGTTGGCGGAACAGTGTCTCCTCAAATCTGAAAAATTTTTCAGTTAGCGCTAATCTGCAACATTCAAGTACTACATGTCTGGGTGTGTGATATGACCAGTCTACCTTAAAAAGGACCTCTTCAAGGATCTCCAGCGTTTTCTTGTGAGGGAGACTCGTATACAGACTCTCCACATCCAAGCTGATCAGTATGCTGGATGTGGGGTCGAAGGTAAGGTCTTTCAAGAGGCAAAGGACTGCTTTGGTATCCTGAAGGTATGTGTCTGTTTTTTGTATGATTGGTCTTAAGAATGCGTCTGCAAACTTTGATAAAGGTTCTAAAATAGAGCCTATCCCCGACACAATGGGTGTTCCTGGTGGTTTGTCTAGATTTTTATGGATTTTTGGGATGGTGTAAAAATAGGGAGTGATTGGTTTTGTGTTCACTAGGAAGTCAGCTTCTTTTTTACACAGCCAGTCATTGGTTATTGATTCTTCGATGAGGAATGCGATGTCAATCCGAAGTCTTTCTGTCGGGTCTTCACTGATGCGGACGTAGTTCCTTATATCTGCAAGTAAGCGAAGACATTCGTTTCTGTAGTCCCTTGAGTTCTGCAGAACAATTGCTCCCCCTTTATCCGCCGGTTTAATGGTGATGGTTTCATTGGTGGACAATTGTTGTATTGCTGCACGTTTGGTGCCATATTGCCCCTAAGGTATTCGGCCATCATTATGCCATGGATTAAGGCCTTAATTTGGTTGCATTTTAACTCAGTTAGTTCATCCCAGCATTGGCTGGCTTCATTGTTGTCTCTGTTTGGAGCCCCAGAGAGTGGTATCATGGAGGCAATGACCCTGTCTACCTCTTCTTCCGAAAAGCATAAACCCGTTATTTCTGCCATAGTGCTTTAGGTTAGTAGTATACCTAATGGTAATGCGTGTGTGTATCGAGAGCTGCCTCTCAAGTTAGATGTGTTATTCTTTCAAGTTCAAACAACTCCCGCAGCTAAAGAGCTGCCAGAATCAATACATAAATTAGGGGGAGAAGGAGGATAGAAGTCTAGGTCGTCCTCCAAAGACATATACTCAAAACATAAACCCAAGGTAGTGGGTTCTTAGACCTAGCTTGTGGCTGTGGCTCCTGGCTAATACGGTCAGAAAAGACCAGAAGAAAGAAAAATGTCTTTCTTGAGTCCCCTCACTCACCAGGGTTTCCCCACGGTGACATGCTTCATCATTGGGGCCATCCCAGCTCTCTACGAACTGGGGCGTGCTATGACTTGCGGAGGTACGTAGGAGCACTTTTTCGTGGAAGACTATGTGTGGTGCAATGTGTAGTGGAGTGGGTGTTGGTGATTTAAAAATACTGTGCTAGTGGGCCTAAACTATTTTATTCCAGCTCCTAGGTAGGTATGGTTAAAAGTGGGGTTGACACTGTGTACCAATCTATAATGAGAAGGGAATCAGTGTGTGGTTGACATGTTTCGAGCTTCCTCTAGCTCTTCCTCAGGACCACTGTGACCAGGGACAAGACCAACAAAACCAGCCTTTTTTAGGACGGGCAAGATGACCCAGCGGGGAAGAAACAGAAAAGGATAATTACAATGGGTGCAACCTCTGGAAATGGCAAGGAGCCATACAAGGAGCATGGGACTACCAGAACCAACAACAAGCAACAACCCAGTTTAGTTGTGAACCTATCGGACGTAACATTAACACAAACGCAACTACAAGTACTAGAGAAAGGCTTGGGTTTTGTGCCCACTCCATCAGTAGACAGAATCAAACTCTGTTGTGAACTTAAAGAATTCATCAGAAAAATTAAACTGGAAGTGTTCTTTAGGGAAAAAGAAACAACCTAATGACGTACAAAGAAGCGATACTGGTTTAAAGAGAAAATCCAACTTCACCCCACCACCAATGAACCTACTTGTCGAGCTTTTGGCATTTGAAAAGGCGGTCATGACGGAAATGAAGGAACTGGACCCAAGGACCATCAAAGTATTCCAGAACACGAGCAACATCGAACGTGCAGCAATACAACAATTGTCCACCAACGAAACCATCATCATTAAACCGACTGATAAAGGGGGAGCAATTGTTCTGCAGAACTCAAGAGACTACAGAAACGAATGTCTTCGCTTACTTGCAGATACAAGGAACTACGTCTGCATCAGTGAAGATCCGACAGAAAGACTTCGGATTGACATCGCATTCCTCATCGGAGAATCAATAACCAATGACTGGCTGAGTAAAAAAGAAGCTGACTTCCTAGTGAACACAAAACCAATCACTCCCTATTTTTACACCATCCCAAAAATCCATAAAAATCGAGACAAACCACCAGGGAGACCCATTGTGTCGGGTATAGGCTCTATTTAAGGACCTTTATAAAAGTTTGCAGACGCATTCTTAAGACCAATCATACAAAAAACCGACAAATACCTTCAGGATACCAAAGCTGTCCTTTGCCTCTTGAAAGACCTTACCTTCGACCCCACATCCAGCATACTGATCAGCTTGGATGTGGAGAGTCTGTATACGAGTCTCCCTCACAAGGAAACGCTGGAGATCCTTGAAGAGGTCCTTTTTGAGTTAGACTGGTCATATCACACACCCAGACATGTAGTAAGAGAATGTTGCAGATTAGTGTTAATTGAACAATTTTTCAGATTTGAGGAGATACTGTTCCGCCAACAGCATGGCACGAGCATGAGCAGCACTTTTGCACAGAGTGTGGCAGGAGTATATGTAAACTAACTTGAGAAACACAAGATCTTGAACACCACCAACCCCCACATACAACATATCAAAATGTGGAAAAGGTATATAGACGATGTCCTACCGATATGGCACGGCACTGAGGAAGAAGCCAACAGCTTCCTCCTATGGCTCAATACACAAGATAGCTACTTGAAATTTACCCACACCATGAGCAGGTTTCACCTAGTATTTCTAGACCTCAACATCTGGGCAAGACAGGGCATGCTAGCTACCACCACGCATTTCAAGCCCACTGCGAGGAACTGCCTTCTGATATATGACAGTTTCCACCCCAGGCACCTCAAACAAAACCTCCCATTCGGACAATTCCTTCGACTCAAAAGAAATTGTACTGACAAACAGGATTATAATTAGGGCTCCCGGTTTTCCGTTTAAACAGATTTTTACATATAAATACAGACGGAAAACAATGTTTCCTTTGCCTGTATTTATATGTAAAATCGGCAAAATACTAGCAAATTTGCCGGGCTCGAATCCAGAGTTATCTCGCCACACCCCCTGGGAGGTCGATGGGGGAGGGCGGGAGCAAACAAACACCAAACACCAGACATGCACTCCAGCGTCCTCTGTGCCACCTCTGCCATAACGCCTGCACCACTACTACAGCTGAGCAACCCCATGCAACAGCTACAGTAAGAACATCCCCACCCGCTGTACCAACTACAACGTCGGTGCTGTCTGGCCGGCTCGTTGTCTCACCTTCTGCGTGGCGGGCCCCGTGGCCCGATCTGCTCAGAGCTTTCTACCTCTCGGGCCCTCCTTAGTGCACATGTTTAACAAGTCTGGTCTGTTCCGGCCTCTCGGTTGCATTGTGTGGGAATGCCACCCCAATGAAGTGGGCCGAAATGGAAAGAGCAGGAAGGGTCCCCACTTCATCAGAGCATGTCTATTTGATTTACAAAGGTAGTGTGCTATACATGGAGAACTTAGCGGAGGAGAAAAGGTGTTTGCATACGGTTTAGAAATGTTGGAATTTCGCCTTTTTACTGTACTCCCCAAGCATGCAACAAGCATTGGGTTCAAAGGGCTTCAGCCCATTCTCCCCCCCCCCACCTTCGTGAGTGTCAACCTGACGGACACAGCTTCCCAGGCTCACACACAGCCACCCGAGTTCACAGGTCTATAAAAGACCATTTACTTGTTTACGAGGCTTTGTTTTTTCTTTCACCCCTTTTTTCTTAGAGCCCCTGCTTCCTCACTCTGCCAATTGCTGGAACAATCAGCACCCCTGAAATTTTGATTAGCCCCTCCTGAAATTTTACTCTAGTTGCGCCTCTGGTACTCCCCACGGGATACATTAATGTTTTGACTGCTGAGTTGATTTTAGAGATATTGTCTATATTGGTATCAAAAGAAATTGGAAAATAAAGATGTTAATAAAAGAGAACACTGGTACCATTACATATCAACATTATACTAATTTTCTTGGGCACAGTATTTCCCCATTCTATCATTTTCATTGGCCTTCGTTGATCGTGGTCAGCACCCTAGTTCCAGACCACACAAAATCATCTGCATGCCCATTCATCCCTGTGGCCTCTTACTTACCCTGCAGTCAAACAGCAATTTGAAATGTTGCCTTACTTTAATCTTTCATGGGCCCCCTGATCGAGCCAGCTCTGTTCTGGAGTCTTGCCCTAATGACCATGAATATGTCTTTAAAAGAGTGCTTAACTACAGTTTTCGTGTAATTTCTTTTTAATTATGGAACCAGCATGTGTTTCAGCTTTTTGTGTCCTTTTTTGCCAGGTCATTAGAGAACACAGGAACACTCCTTCAAATTCTAAATGTATTTACATCAATTATTCTGGGATAGTGAAGTGTGTTTTCAATATTTTTGTAACACAGCAGCATTTATTTATATATATATTACTGAAAATAATCATGCATTGTCAATTTAAATAAATGTGGAAAAATACTAGCTGTAGTGTTGTCTTTTGCTTGTGGCAAAAATAAATGTGGATAAATACAGAAAAAATGCCCCAAAAATAAATATGGATAAATACAGACGGAAATGGCAAAAAAATAAATACCATAAAACCGGGAGCCCTAATTATAATACACAGGTCAATGACCTGAGTGAGAAACTCATGACTCGAAACTACCCCAAACATCTGGTTTCTAAGGCAAAAAAGAGGGCGGGCAATAACAACATAGAAGCTCTACTAGAACCAAAAATAACCAATGATACAGTAAACAAGAGACCCATATGCATTACCACCTTTAGCGTGGCATCTGACCAAGTCACTAGGATAGTGAAGAAACATTGGAAGTCACTTAATAGTGGCGGACTTGACATACCCACACCAATGTTCAGCCACAGACGGGGCATGAATCTGAAAAATCACCTGGTACACACTAAACCGAGAACCACAGGCACAAAAGAAAACAACACCCAAAGGTTACATCCCTTACCAGCAGGCCACTACCCTTGCAGTAACTGCAGCGTGTGCCATCTAACTACAGCTACAAAAACAGTTTCTCTAAACAACAACACCACCTGGGAATTACGCCAGTTTACCAACTGCAACACTACAGGAGTGATATACTTGATCACCTGCACATGTTACCTACACTACGTAGGAATGACGACGAGGAAAGTGAGCACATGCATAGTAGAACACAGTAGCAACATACGATGCACACGTGCCACCACTAGAATGACAAGCCACTTCATTGAAAAACAACATACACCCAATGATCTGAGATGGGTGGTGTTGGAACACATTAACAACAAAGAAAACCCTGAAAGGACACGACACAAACGAGAACAGCGCTGGGTGTTCAAACTCCGCACCGGCACTCAAGGCCTTAACGATGATATACCTTGGGGCCCTTTTTGTCCTTAATCTACTTGGGTTTAGCTACTGTTCTTCTGCACATAACCTATTACAGGGCCACATTCAAGGTTCTCATCATCATGAACCTTTTCTTTCTAACCATAAATAGAGCTGGATAAGTATTTATGGCTAGGGGCCCCACCCTATCTAGCAACGATTAAGATTTAAATTGGGAGCAATTTTGAACCCTTATAAACCATACCCCGTTTTTTCTGCCCATTTTTCTTTATTTTATTCAATTTATTCTAATTTATTTTCCTTAATTATTATATTCTACTCACTGTGAATAACTTCTTTTTTCACAGTAAGAACTTTCAAATTGACCGATTCGAGTCAACTCAGGGGGTCGCGGAGCTCATCCACAACTCCCCCATCACGGCCACCTAATTTTAATCATCATGGCAAGGGCCGATTTATCACACAAGCGGTTTGTCTACATACGCTGAGTAATTGATATCTTTTCCTTAGTCTTTCATGATTGAATTATTGCTATTTGCCTGAAATAAACGTGGAAGACTCCCGCGATCCAACTCAATATGGCCGCCACGATTGCCAAATTGTGGCGGCCATTTTTAGACATTCGCGCGGTCTAGTTTTCCACCAGACCACGCGGCAATGCTAACGCGAATGTCCTTTTAATGCTCCCCTCGCTGGAGACACGCTAAGATGCGGTCTGGTGGGGAAGCGAAGTAGGTGTGCTGGCGCGGCGTCCCCAGGCTTGAAGTAAGTGTTCCTCTTTCCTACAGGTACCGCGACAAACAAGGGCATAGTACAGCACCTTCACAAGCTAAAAAGAACCATTACTTAGCAATACTAAAACTGCAAATAACTACAGCCACCATTGTTTCTCTTTCCTTTTTCTTCCCTTTCCATTTTTTCACGACAGGATTGTTTTAAAAGGGAGACACTGCCCCCCCAGAGACCATGATGTGCTATTACGCACGCTGACAAGGGCGCTCGACCTCGGACCTGGGGATCTAGGTTCGAGTCTCGGTAACGACACCAAAAACCTCCTGTGATGGGGGGCGTGGCTAGCAGCCGAAGATGGTGGCAGCTTAGAGGGCGAGCTCCGAGGTTGAAGCGGCCCCTTCATAAATCCGATCATTGATCCGTTCACCGCAGCTGTCCCGCGGGAAGGAACCGAAGCCCGGGACCGGGCGGCACACCCGACAGCATCGGAAACAAAAATCCGTTCGGGAGAAGCGGAGTTGGAAGCGCTTATCGCCTGGGCCAAAGAGGGAACTGCAGCCGGGAGGCGGAGTGACTCCGGCACCCGACAGGAAGAGCAGCGTGCCGGGTACAGTGGCGCCGGAAGTGACCGCTGGTGGTGTGGCTCCGGGGACGGGAAATACACACTGACCGGCTCGGAGGTCGGACCACGGGCGCATACGACCCGGAGGCTGTCTGTCGCCTGCTAAGGCTACCTGAGACCCGGGACACACCCGACACCCTCCGCAGAGACGGCCGGACCGGGCGAGTCCGAGTGCGGATCCACCATCTTGGACCCGGCTGGAGGCAGACAACGGCGAATGTACAGCCGTCCGCAGTGAGGTGGCCAACACTACCGTGGAGACCGATAGGGAGTCCTTGCCGGAACCCCCGGAAGCCTGGTTGAGGAATCCGCCGAGGCGCCACTCCGGCCCCTGCGCCACAACAGGTGAGAGGAGCACCGACGGGGGCCCCTTTGTCCAGGGCCCGTCGCCGCCCGCCTGCCTTCTGTGCTGCCGCGAAAATACAGCGCCATCACCCCTCTAAACAGCCCAACTGGGGGGCGGACAGAGAGACCCGACTGGAGCTGCATTGCTGACCGAGGTGAGAGGGGCACGGTGGAGACGACGTCCGTGTGCAAATATGGCCCGGGCCGCATGATCGAACGCGACCTGCTCTGTATTCTTCCCCTGGTGTGCCGCACGGCGTACCTGCCTACCCGGGTCACCTACAAAGAGGCACGCACGTATCCGTAACCCATTGGGAAATTGAGAACAGTCGCCGGGCGCTCCCTACGCGCACAGCTCCTGACGCCAGCTCCTTGGAGGCCCACCGAAGCGGCAGCAACCGGAATGGCGGGTAAGGGGACGAAGGGTGGAAACTCACAGTCGAGACTCGAAAAGTACGCCTTTGGGGATAAAATGTTATCCTCCCCAACAGACGCGAAAATCCAGGTGGGGAGAACGGCCGACGCGGCGGGAGGGAAGAAGGCGACGCTGGAGGATGTGATGCGGGCATTGACGCAGGTCCAGGCAACGGTGGGGTCGATTTCAACTGAGATAACATTGATAAGAGCAGACTTCCACAAAATGTCGGACAAAGTGAAGACGATGGAGGTAGTAACTAAATCACTAGTGGAGGATGTCTCAGAACTGCAACTTAGTGTGGAACGGATCTCTAAAGAAAATAGAGAACTGCGTGACAAGCTGGACGAACAGGAAGGGCGCTCAAGGCGGAACAACATCCGCATCATAGGGGTTCCAGAATCGGAAGACACTAGAGCTATGGACCTGTATGTGGAAAACTTGATCCAACAAGAACTTAAACCCAATGGACTCTCCGCATTCTTTTCGGTGGAAAGAGCTCATCGAGTCCCTGGGGGTCGACCGAAAACAGGAGCCTCCCCAAGACCAATCATTGCTCGGCTCTTCAATTTCAGAGACAGGGATGCGATCCTACAAGCAGCAAGAAACTCACCCCCAATTAAAGTCCAAAACTCCACGCTGGCGTTCTTTCCAGATTATACGGCCGAGGTTGCTCGCAGGAGGAGAACCTTCTTTGAAGTTAAAAAGGAACTGAGAGCGAGAGAAATCCCGTATGCAATGCTCTTCCTGGCCAAACTACGAATAGTGGCAGATAACAAAACCTGGTTCTTTGACACCCCAGAAGCGGCTCACGACTGGCTGGAGGGCTGGAGAGCGACAGGTCTGCCTCGCCGCTCCAATAGACCGACTAAACACCGAAATCAAGATGCACGGCCAAGCTCCCAGATACCTGGTGAGGTAGCGGGACGGCATTCACCGCTGAGCGAAGTTCCGGAACATGAAGATACTGAGGAACAATGACTTCCAACGAATACAATGGTGATCCAACTATGTTTCTGTCTGGGTGGGCCGCCGAGGACACTGGGCGGAGGTCCTCCGTGGACTGGATGAGGGGCCGCCGACTCCGGAGAGTCCTTCACCCCAGCGAGCAAGTACTGTGTTTTTGGGGTTGGGATAGGCACTCTGCTGAGTTGGGGGGGCGGGCAGTTCCAAGTCCGTTTAGCAGGGAAGCAGGGAGGGGGGGTGTTGTGGGACGGGGGTTAGCAGACAGTTTTGGGGTTCTTGTTCAGGACCAGTTGGTCCTCAAGGTTCAAAGTTTGACTCAGACTCACACTAGGTACTATGACAATACCCATACACAATACCACGAGACTCGCCTACAGGCCCTCGAAAGTGGGCATACTGACTCTCAGCACGCTTCGCTCCTTTCATGCCATACTGCACGTTCCACGCAATGCTGGGCCAACACTCACATCAACACTTTCCATGGGAGGCGGAAGGAAATTACTCCAGAGATACTACATGGGCCATATGACAAGACACCGCCATGGCCAGGGTAAATAGCCTCGCCCCGATAACCCCGTTGCAAATCGTATCATGGAATGTAAGGGGACTGGGCGATAAGATCAAAAGAGGCCTGGTGATGCACGGAATCAAGAAGTTGAACCCTGCCCTGGTCCTGGTACAGGAGACACACTTAGTGGGTACGGCCA
The DNA here is from genome assembly GCF_964261635.1 of Lissotriton helveticus. Taxonomy (NCBI): domain Eukaryota; kingdom Metazoa; phylum Chordata; class Amphibia; order Caudata; family Salamandridae; genus Lissotriton; species Lissotriton helveticus. Next base: position 904,280,204 of record NC_136070.1, on the reverse strand, counting down.
CACGGGCGATGGATAGGCGGGGCTACCGCATGATTGCTCACGCAGAGTTTACCTCGGGATCTCGCGGTACTGGCATAATGTTACGAACGTCCTCCCAATACATTGTAAAATCCACCACGACCGACGATCAGGGCCGCTTTGCGGCGGTTCATGGCCAGTGGGAGGGCAGGCCGTTAAATGTGGTTTCGGTCTACATCCCGCCGGCGCTGCATGCTGTAGCACTGCCGGACCTCGGCAAGTTCCTCTTGAATCTCCCTGCCGGAGACTTAATCGTTGGGGGTGACTTCAACACGATACTACATAACACTCTTGACAGATTCCCAACTCGACTGCACACGGGGGGTCCCAGTAAGTTTCATAGTTTCTTGGAAGCGCAAGGGCTGACGGATATATGGCGCCTACTACATCCGGACCAACAACAATACACCTATTACTCGGCCACACACAATAGCCTCTCAAGGATAGACTACTTCCTCACATTAGGGAGCGGTCTACTTACCATAGACAAAGCGCAGATACTTCCGAGGGGTATATCGGACCATTCACCGATTACATTAACTATGTCCAACTTAGGGAAAATACGCAAGAGGGTCTATCCAATCTTTCCAGGGTACCTTAAGGTTCCGACAATTCGTAAGGACTTGAGGAAAGCTACCCGATACTACTTTGAAGAAAATCGGTCTTCGGTGCAATCGCCTTCGATATTATGGGAGGCTTATAAAACAGTTTTTAGAGGACAGCCCATAGCAGCAATCACGCACCATAAGAGAGCGCAAGTGAAGGAGGCATCAGAACTGGACCTAAATCTGGAGATAGCCAACACTGCCCATATGGCAGATCCAACAGATGACACATTACACTTACTGCAATTGCATCAGCGTCGCCTCGACGACCACCTGAGGCGCTTAACCTTGGCAGATATTACGGCCACCAAACATAAGGTGTACGAAATCGGAGATAAGGCTAGCAGACTCCTGGCATGGCTCGATAAAAAACAGGGGGGGAACAGGAGTATTTTGCAAATTAAAGACTCACATGGGACAGTGCATACCAGGCCGAATGACATTGTCAATGTATTGGCCGACTACTTTTCGGAGGTATACACCCCCACGATACTCGTGACTGAGGACGAGGCTCGAGAAGCCCTGAACCATGTCCCCGTGCCCACGCTAACTGAAGAGGCGGCGAGAGACCTGGAGGCCGCTCTCACAACTGATGAAGTTCAGTTAGCCATAAATGCACTCCACTCGGGCAAGGCCTTAGGCCCAAATGGGATACCCATTGAGTGGTTCAAAACGATGTCGGAGTCCCTGAGTGCCCCCCTTCTTCAGATGTTCGATGAGAGTAGAGGGGAGGGAACGTTGCCCCCAGACCAGCGGATGGCGACAATAGTGGTTATTCCGAAACCGGGTAAACCACCTAACGAATGTACGTCATATAGGCCTATTTCACTCCTCAATGCTGAAGCGAAAATTCTAGCAAAACTGTTAGCAAACAGGCTCATGCCGTGCTTGTCCCAGTTGATCCATCTGGACCAGTCTGGATTTATGCCACATCGGAGCACGGCATTAAATCTTCGTAGAGTGCAGGGAATATTGGCCAGAACCCCACTGCTGAAGGAATCGGCGGCGATACTCTCCTTAGATGCCAAAATGGCATTCGATATGGTGGAATGGAACTACCTGTTCGCAGTACTCACCCGCATGGGATTTGGGCCCACCTTTATCGCATGGGTCAAGTTATTGTATAAAGACCCAGTGGCACGGGTGGTGGCTAATGGACACATATCGCGGGAGATCAGTTTGGCGCGAGGGACGAGGCAGGGCTGCCCGCTCTCACCCCTCCTTTTCGCGTTGGTCCTAGAACCCCTGGCAGTTACTATTCGAGCGACGCCACTATTGAAGGGGATTAAATGGGAAGATAGTTGGGAAGATAGGGTGTCCTTATACGCGGACGACATGTTGATTTACCTCACCGACCTGGAACAAAGCCTTCCGAACCTCCTCGCGTTGTGCAACTCGCATGGGCGGCTATCCGGGTACACTATCAATTGGTCGAAATCGACACTCTACGAACTTAGGGGACCGATCCCAGCCCTCCCGGAGACCTGTCCCCTGGCAATGGCGGGCGCTTCATTTAAATATCTAGGAATACATGTCACCCGAGAGACCACGGACTTTATTGCTCTTAATTTACAACCCCCTCTCGTGCGGCTGCGCAACGATGTACAACACTGGAAGGAGCTACCGTTAACTTTGCTCTGCAGAGCAGCATTATTTAAAATGATGGCGCTGCCTCGTTTTTTGTACATACTCGAAAATACCCCAATGCTCGTACCCACCAGCTTCTTTCAGAAGGTGACGGCGCAGATATCAACTCTTTTGTGGGGGACGCACCCAGCGCGAATAGCTCACGTAAAGCTCAACAGGAGCTGGTTCGATGGCGGGATAGCACTGCCTAACGTACAAATGTATTACTGGGCTGCCCAACTCAAGGTTATTAATCAGTGGATGTACGCCCCACAAAATGACCCGGCGTTTAAGGCGGACAGGATACAATTAGGCACCCACACCCTACTGACGCCACTGTATCACAGAGGGGTAGCAGCGAAATTGATAGGGCCCACCAAACATACCGTTCAGCTATGGTACAAGGCACACACGAAACTACGTTGGGAGGGGGTCATTACGAAACTTACCCCACTGTGGGACTCCAAAGCACTGGGTCACTTGAGGCACACAAAGGGTTTTACTCACTGGGACAACATCGGGATTTCTACGGTGGGAGACATGTGGTCCAGAGAGGGGGTACTTTCGTTTGCGTCCCTTCGGGATCAATACGAAATGGGAGACAAAGAACTCTTTCGATACATTCAAATTAGGCATGCCCTTCTAACAGCAATCCCTCAGGACTCTACACCACCAGAATCAACACCACTCGAAGACCGCCTGCTTACTGATTTTATGCAAGAGAAAGCGACATCATTGACTTACCGTAAGCTGCTTCATAACATGTCTGACCCCTTGGAAAAACTAAAAGAGAAATGGGTGGAGGACGTCGGCGATTTCGACGACTCTGAATGGAACGCTGCTATTGCCTCCCCACGGGAGGCTGGAATATCAGCTAGGTTCCGCCTGGTTCAGTTGAAAATCCTACATAGGATATACTACACGAGAATCATTCTACATAGGCTACTGAGGGCGGATCACCCATATTGTTTAAGGGGATGCGGCGAGGAAGGTACTTTTATACACACACTCTGGAGCTGTACAAGCATCACAAGTTATTGGCAGCGAGAGCTTCGCACCATCGCACAAACACTTAACACCTCACTATCACTAGACTCACGGGTGTGCCTACTCAATGTGTGGGGGCCTACTGATCTGACTCTCTACGGGAAGCTATGGGTCACGATAGGCCTCATGATGGCCAAGCGGGATATCGCACAGAAATGGGGGACAGCTGAGCTCCCCACCTTGGCACAATGGAATAGAAATATGGACATGCTCATGCTGACGGAGAGGGCGGTATATCAATCGAGAGCCAGTCCGCGTAGATGGAACGGTATCTGGCAGCCCTGGAACACCTACAGGGGGGACATCTGTGATCCTTTGCCGTAGGATGATAGTGATAGTTCAGAGGGGGAGGAAGACCTTGAGTGAAGATCAGAAGATGAAACTGAGATCATGTACATTGGGTGCAGACCTTTTCTGATGCACCGAGAGTGGCAGGCGAGGGTAGTGGGGAGAGGATTTTGGCTTTTGTTGATGGGTGGGAGGGACACACTCCGAAATAGCATCTGGGGTGCACTGAACGATGTAAGTATCGTGAGATATAACTGAGTCACGTCTTAAGGTTTTTATAAGTTATAAGTAGAATACAAAATGCAAGACTTCAGTACACACTTGATTACTGTTTTCGTAAGGTCCACACACAATGCCTAATCATTACGTTGCTGCATACCTGGGTGGGGCGGAATATGTAATGGACGATTGTAATTACCAAGCTTTCGTTATGCCGGCCCCAGGGTTGTAGGCGCAACTGCAAGCACTTTGTGGATATTGACTATATATGTTCTTGCGACAATAAAACAATTTAAAAAAAAAAAAAAAAAACCTCCTGTGATTCTGGGCAAATCACTTAATCTCCCCGTGTCTAAAATGAATGCGTGTCCTCATGTAACGTAACTGGTGATATGTAAAGCGCTCTGATACCCGATTCAGTTTGGGTCTAGTTCGCGCTATATAAAACTCTGTAAAAAAAAAAAAAATTTTTTTTTTTTAAAACACTAATCAAAATTTGTGTTGTTTTGCGTGAAGTAATGTGTGTGTTAAACTGTCATATCAAGTCCTGTGTTGTTTTTATGTGTGAATTCACGCCACGCATCCTACCTGCTTGTGTTTTATAATTCTTCTAGGCACAATCACTGGAGTGTTGGAAGTCTGCACGCACCAATATGGAGCAAACCACTCATATTTGTGTGCAGCATGGAGGAAGAATTGTGTACCCCCACTCAAAGGAGGGGGGTTGTTTCTAATGTTTTTTTTATTATTTATATTTTCAGATATACAATGAGAACTAGGAATCGTACGTATTTAAACGCATGCTTTTATTAGTAGCAGCCTTCACTATTTATTCCTTATTTCTTTTCTACTTTTCCTTTTGAGGTTTAAACAGGAGTGGCAAACACTGGGCTGGTCCCTGTGTGGTCCTGAGGAAGAGCTAGGGGAAGCTCGAAACATGTCGACCACACACTGATTCCCTTCTCATTATAGATTGGTACACAGTGTCAACCCCACTTTTAACCATACCTACCCAGGAGCTGGAATAAAATAGTTTAGGCCCACTAGCACTGTATTTTTAAATCACCAACACCCACTCCACTACACATTGCACCACACATAGTCTTCCACGAAAAAGTGCTTCTACGTAACTCCGCAAGTCATAGCACGCCCCAGTTCGTAGAGAGCTGGGATGGCCGCAATGATGAAGCATGTCACTGTGGGGAAACCCTGGTGGGTGAGGGGACTCAAGAAATAAATGTTTCTTTCTTCTGGTCTTTTCTGACCGTTTTGGCCAGGAGCCACAGCCACAAGCTAGGTCTAAGAACCCAATACCTTGGGTTTATGTTTTGAGTGAATTCTAGACTGTGCACTCCACTATGAGCTTACTAAAAGAGGGACATAATTTCCAATGGAGCTGTTTTCCCTGTTATTGGCCCACCAGGAATTGTGAGGTCTGTGAAATTACTGTGGATCTATCATGTTTCCCCTGGTGATTTCCACTACAGAAACTTTGTTTAGGGAGAGAGACAAATGAGCAAGTACCAGGATACTTTTACTGGGAATTACAGGTTACCCCACTAACTTTTCCTTATTCAGGAGATTTGGTTTCCCCGCTAATTCTTCCTTACTCTGGAAATTTGGTTTCCCCACTAATTCTTCTCTACATAGGGGATTTTCCAGGTTATAACTGGAATCCCTGTTAATTATGTGTGCATGGAGTAACATAGGACTCTAGTTATTAACACTTGGGGTACGGAATGAACACACCTGCATTTGAGGACCTTGCAATGAAGGCCTAGAAGATTAACACTCTTCAAGAGTTAGTTGAATTCTGAATAAGGCCACTGCCTTTTATTGACTGATGGATTTGTGTCTTTTTATGCTGGCTCTCTCGTGGTTTGCTTGGTAAAAGAGTGGCGTTAAATTTGAAACAGATTCTAGTCCATCAATTAGAATTTGCATTACTGACTATTCCAATGGAGCAGCACTTGTCATTGTCCATGCCAGTGCTGTCTTAGGTTGGAGAGCTGGATATCAGAAGTTCTACTTGATTTCATGCATCATCTCAAAGGCACTATCATCAGCTGGGGGGCTGCAGTGAGACCAGTCATATCTCAAACCAGACAGACAGTACACATCCATAAATATATAGCTGATTCTGGGAAAATGACCCAATGCAAGCCACTGTTCTTTTGCTAGAGAATATACCATTCTCCAGCTGTATTGATTACAATGCATTAACACAACAGTTATTTTGACTTACTAAAAGTACAGAATAGCATTGTGTTTATCACATGGACACACCTAATACCTGAACTTTTCTAGCAAATACTCCATAACTAATACTTGAAATTTCCTAGCAAATACTACAAAGGAGTCATGGTTGATCACCCCTCAGGCCATTGTGGCATCAACTGATTCAATTCACTTGGAACCGGCACAAAACCCATCTGGTCCCTCCATGAGTTGTCCTTTACAAGGCAAACTCACCTGTCCCCAAGACAGAGGTAGGTTCGGCCTGCACAACAGCTAGTCCCCCAAATAACCATGCCAAAGCCAACCCAATAAGGGAGGCTCCACCATGGCACCCATTGAGAGATGGGCCTTGGCAACCAGGCCATTCCTTGGTCCCCTGGCACAGCCACCATACTCCAGTAGCCCCAGGGCTGTATAATGGAGTACCCTGTGGCTATGGGTAATCACTATAGCGGGCGTCCTCAGGCTTCCAGTAGAGACCTCTGTAGCCTTGCCCAAGCTTAAGCTAAAGGCTTAAAAAACTGATTCCATCTTGAACTTCCCTCACATATTCTTGATGCCAAAGTTGTCTACCTGCTTTGTGGCCAAACAAGACTTCTCCACACCACAAATGGTGATCAAAAAAGGCACCTGGCCCATGGATTTAATACAGGGACGAGTGATTGGGGCAAAGAAGAACTACGATGTTGAAAGGGTAAGGGGCGGTAGGGGCGCATTGGCAGCCCTCAGGGGCAGCTAGGCAGCAATGTGGGGATCAGGTAGCCTTTCCCATTTTTTAACCTGTCTTGCCATCCCTGGCACTTGACTAAACAACACGGACAATCTTGTGACAACCAGTGCTTGCTTACTGCGGGAGGCAGCAAAATTCAAAACGCATCATCCGTTGGCCATTGCCCCTGACCTGTTCAATTTGTGACTTTGATCTTGTGTGTTGGCCCCTTGTCCAGTGGATTTCACCTCCAGCCTCCAATAGCAAACCAGGTCTGTACACAAATGCCACTGGAAGTGTAGGTCATGGAGGTGGTGTCCTTGGTATTTAAATGTACACTTAGGGGTGGCCTACTGAATAGTTTAGCACTAGTCTTAGTAAGAACATAGCATACATTGAACTGCTCTACCTTGTAGGTACTAATTTGGGCAGTTCAGTTTGAGTGTCAGACAGTCATGTTATGTTAGGGGAGAATGAATGAGGCTGTTGCCCTAAATAATGAAAGGCCATGCTTTAAGATCGTAATGCTGCTCCTAAAGAGACATCTTTACTTCTCTTCCTGCTGTGTAAGAAAACACTGTTGACTTTTTTGTCTTATTCTGAGATCTATGCCTTCAGTTACTTCATCCTGATGACATGAGAAGGTGAACAAGCTCCCAGTGGAGTAATTTAGTCTTATCTGAACTGATAATTGTACATTTGGAGTGTGGGGGGGGGGGGGCGAGGGGGGTGATGACAAGGTCAGCCTTCTTTGAAAAGATGTTGCCTGACTGAGTTGCCTTTGTTGGCCAATTTGTTCCCCCAAAGGTGCTAGAACAAAGGGTTAGGGTAAGAAACTTGAATTGTTAGTTCCTAAGTTGAATATAGAAATGCCAAATTTGCCCTGTGTCAAATGGCACATGAAAATTGCCCCACACTACTTGAATCAATATTGGGTTGAGTACTCGTTGTTCAGTAGCCCTGTGCTGTTAAGTTCCTCATTTCAGCATTTCTGATTTGCCTGGTACGTTTTCATGTACAGGAGACCTGTCTCAAAAGTGACCTGGCAGGAGCTCTAGATTTTGATAGCTTGCTTCTCAGCAGGATATTATCATCATTTCTGAAGACTGGATTTGATAAAAAAAAGTAGAACATATTTCAACATACGATGGTGAAGACGGTCTCGATTTTAAGATCATGACTTAATGAACAGTTGTTGAAACAACTGATTGATAGTTGGTAAGATAGGCCTTTTTATCACCTTTCCTGGATGGAGAGCTTGCCTGCTGGCCATCCCATCTATAATCAGAATAGTCTGTCATGACTAGGGCCCTTCCTTCTCTCTTGTTGAGAGAGGATCATCTATGGAATGGTGCATGTACATGAGTGATTGGTCTCCCCAGCTGGCGGATCCCCATGTATGTATGAAGCCCCACCCTTGTGGGTTTCCTGTTAGCAATATATGCCTTTAGGTAGCTGTTTCATTATGCCCTGCATGTCCTTGTGCTCCTCGCTCCTCTCTATCATCCTTACAAGGCAAGTGTAGCCATGTTGTTGAGTGTATGGGTTAGACCACAAAATCTTAAATGAAACAGAAAAAGGTTTGTATTAACCACATTTCATCATGCCGGCTTGGGCAGGTTGGACTGTGGCCTTCAAAGTGTAACACTTTAATTCAGACATAACCACTGCTCTCAACTAAAAAAATGATGTGCAGCCTGCCCATCCCCCGCACCGTGTGGTAGTTCTTGCAAGGGAACCAGAGACTTGTTCACTAAGGCCCACATTTACTAAGGACGTGCCTTGTCTTTGCGTGTTGCAAGTCGTCTCAAAGCAAAGCAGAGTTCTTGCCTGGGATTAACAAAGCCACGCAAGGAATGATTTGTGCCGCCTTGTGAGGCTTTGGAAAAAAAAAGTAGCACAGGGAATAGCACTGCCTTGTGTTACCTTGCACCAGGGAGGCGTTCTCTAAGAGGGGTATGGGTGTTCCCATGCATCCACCCATGGATTTTGATGTATTTCCAAATTCACAAAGGCTTATAAACCTGGGAATGCATCAAAATAGTTCACCTCCCAGCCATAACAAGTAGAAATATATTTATTTCTCCTTGTTACTTCCTTTTGAGGTTTCGCTTGTGCTGTGCTTACGAAATCTCATGTAAAAAAAAAAAATCTAAAGCCGGGCTTCGAGTTCGCCCATTACTTACCTTTACTTACCATTGGTTGGCTCCGACGTCACTCTCTTTTCCTTGCTTCTCATTGGACAGCACCTACAGCTTCCATTTCTCTTCAGTTCTCCCGGTCTTCCTCTTCAGTTCTTCCACTCTTCGTTGAAGCTTAAACGCAGAATGGCTTCCTGAAAGTGGCTTATGTTCTTCTACTAGCCACCCACTTACAGAGGTACTTTTTAAACATTTTAAACTAGCATTCCATAAGAGTGCATGTGCTTTAGGACCCTCTCTATCCCTCCCCATCCTTCCCATCTGCCTCCTGATTTTTTTACATGCCCTATCCCTCCCACCCCTCCTACTTCATCTTTGCATGTCCCCTCCCTCCTATCCCCTCCCGTTTCGTCCTTACAGGCACTCTTCCTCCCTCCGCATCCCACTTCATTCTTGCATTTCCCCTCCCGCAAAACCACTTCTGCTTTGTCTGTACATTGGGAATTTAGGCGAATGGGCAGAACATCAGACAGGGCCGGACTGAGGAACAAAAAGCAAGCCTCATGTAAAACAAGCATTGGCAAAGTCAATTGGTTTCTCCTATACAAAATCTATTGGGTTTCTCAATGATTTTTGCATGTTGAAGAGCAGTTGATCTGCTGCCCAACATGGCTAAAGTTAAAAACGCTATGTTGTGATTGATATTGGCCACGTCAGAGCATATGATTTTACTGCGTCATATCGCTTTTTAAAAAAAAAATTAAGCCATGTTGCACAGCAGCACAACTGCTCTGCGATGTAAAAACATTGACAAAGCCATTAGATTTTGCATCGGCAAAACCTATTGGCTTTGCCAATGTTTGTTCTATTCACACATAGAAAAATAAAAACACCTTTAAGGATTGTTTTTGTGCAGTAAAGGACCTCAAGCTGCGCAAAGACAATCCTGCCTGTAACGGAGGCACCCCAGCACCATGATGAAAGGGTGTCTGCATTGGCACTAGTCAGCACACAGTGCACCAGAGCAAGGAGGCAGCAGAAATGTGCCATATGTTCGTAAATATGGCGCTTTTCTACTATCTCCCTTTAAAGCAATGCAACACAGCAAGTCCCTTTGCTGCATTGCGTAAAAGATGAGTAAATCTGGGTCACAGGGACTACCTTGGAAATGTGTACCTGGTAGCATTACGGCATGCCTGCCAATAATGTGGAGTTATAGACTCTGTGAAAATTACGGAACGTTTTTCCCATAGGAGTGCACTACACCAGATGAAAGATCCACTTGTAGTTAATTCACTCTATACAAATACGTTATGAGTATTTGATATGGTCTAGCACAATTGCCACTCTTTGAGAATACTATTTCACCCTATGATTCAGATTGCATATTTATGTTTAGACTTCAATTAAGTTATGTGATTAGATCAGGGCTAAAGAATCTTGGCCAACATCCCTTAGATTCAGGACCAGAATCAGGATTAGGACAAAGTCCTGCTGTTACTCTGACCGGAAGGAGTAGGTAATTTACTGATTTATGTGCTGAGCCACCACCTCATTCTGAGCAAGAACCCTACACCCAATCCTTAGACATGCTTCCATGAGGACAACTGATTGAAAGAAGAGCCTGAGACATGACTATGCTGCTGATGATGAGCCCAACAAATGGACCATCACCCAAGACTGGAATACTCTAGCCATTCTCTTCATGTCTCCCAGAGAAAACACCTTTCACAAGATGTGTGAGGAAAGAGTACCCCCATGCTCGAGGACCGCCACCAAATGTGCACTCCAAGGCTGAGAACAGCTCTGTGATAGTTTCATCTCAGCCACATACTGCACAGCAACAGACACCCATCCTGCATCAGCTCTAGCAAGTATGGTGAGAGTCCACAGGTCACAAGAGAAATACACTAGAGCCACTTGTGCCCTTCTAAGCTGTAGCACTGGATAACTCAAAACTAAGCAAACCTTTTGGGTTTGTTCAGGGAGAGCCGAGACAGGGCATATTCAAAATTGTTAAATCCCGAAAGAACCCTTTCTGCTAGTGCTCTTAATTGAAGCTATGCAACCACAGAGGAGTAAGTACACTTGTTGTATGTATTATTAGTGCACGTTGCTACTAAAAATGAAAGTGAAAAAAGTCTGGGTGTTTTATAAGTCATAAAACCGCTTCCACACTCTAAATATTACATTCTGCATGTGTGTTATTTGTACCCCTGTCACAGCACCGACATCACCCTCCAGCAGTAAGCCTTGACTATTCCAGCCTGTGGCAGCCTAAAAGTTAAACTCTTTGTGAGGTACTTTGCTTCAGGTTGTTTGCAGTAGGGTCTCATTCCAGAGATAACAGCCACTACACGAAGCATGGGTTGTCCAGTTGCTCTTGAGTTTGATAGGCCCTGAAGTGTACTGACAAAGGGTCGTAGTATGTTTCACAGAGATGGTGTGTCTTTCTAGACAGCGCGAGAATATTTCCTGTGACATCTCACAGGCTTTCGCTGGTAATGGAATGCCTGAATGAGTACTTGGTCACTTACACTATGATAGTTTATGTCTCGCCATACGTAAGCTTTCCTTCCCTTTATAGCCTGCTCCTTTGAGCTGAATTCCTCTTGAGTGCATTTATCTTGAGAGCTTTGTTCAGATCCCCCTCTTTCCACCCTCTACGTACATTCAGTGCAGTTACACTGATTACTGAACAAGGAGCTCATAATCACTCTTCTTGTGGTTTGGTGTAAATCCATTCGGGTTTATTTAAATATGTGTGTTGCAAAAAAGGTGCCAGGCAGGTTACAAAGGGTTATTATTTTGCATATATGGACTTTTAACTCTCAAATTAATCATGGGTGTGGGTTAGTGCAAGAAAAAAAGAAGAAAAGAAATTTCCCTTACATACTTAATTGGAAGAGACATTACACTTATTAAATAAAATCAAAAAATGCACTAATCTTGACATCAAGATGTTACAAATGACACGGTGTACTATTTGTGAAACCTCAACACGTACATGCTTTCATGTTAAAATGTCTACACTTTATATAAATCAGTGGCCTTTATAATAGTAAATGTCCAGTTACTTCAAGTCAATAGGTGATAGCAGTGAATGAGTGGTGGATAGAGTTTGCTGCTGTGTTGTTTTTGTGCTGCTGCTGTGCTGTTTTCTTTTCCTTTTGTGTAATTGTTGTTACATTGCTGCTTGTTGTTGTCAGGGACTGTATGAGACTATGTGGGGAACACAGTCAGGGACTTGGGCAAGGACTGGGAACTGGGTAGAAAAAACGTATACAGAAAGAAGAGTACAGCACAGCACAGGATCATACAAGAAGTCAGAGGAGAAAAGAGATCCAAAGGGGAAGCCTGCACGAAGGAACAAGATGGTTAAGACTCAGAAAGGAAGAGCACTCATGAGGCAAATTAGCATTCAGAAAAATTACACCCAGGATGAATGTGCAAGACATATATATGAAACAACATTAACAATAAAGGGGAGTGTGGGGTAAAGCACTCAGGAGCTCCATATGGTAAGACTGAAGCTTAGTAAGTTTCTCACCCACAATTGCTGTTACAGATACTGACTGCATATACCCAAAATGTAGGATATGCATGCAAAGGCAGGGTCTGTGGAGCTTATACCTATGATGATGTTATAAATGTAACTCAAGACAATACTCACAGTGAACAAGAAACGCCACCTAGGTAGTCGGCTGAGCCCACGGATCCTGGTGATCAAACAGGAACACACAAGGTAGTAACAGCAAGGGGTAGAACTAAACACAAGCACAATAGACAAGGAGCTAGCAAGGAGGGGTGCTTAACAGGAAAGGAAGGAAATCACAGGGCACACTTGGCAGAAAAGCAGGTAACAAACATACAAGGTAAGAGAAGCAAGACAGCAGAATAGAAAGACAGCAAACTAGGAACTGGAACCAAGGAATTGGGAAGAAAGGCACGGACTGGAAAGGGATATACAGAAAGGGAGGCTACAAGGGTATACTAGAATAGTGCAGGTTCAGAAATCAAGAAAACAAAGTAGCATAGAAGGCATGCTGGGGCAGGAACAAGAATTGAGCTGAGGCTCAAGAGTCAAGGTAGCACTGTAGGCAGTGCAAGTTCAGGAACAGGGAATTACTAATGCTCAGGTCAAGGTAGCACTGCAGGCATGCAAGTTTAATGAAACAGGAAATAGCTACAGCTCAGGAAACAACGAGTCAAGAGAGGACTGCAAGCAGTGTAAACCAGGAACAAGAAATAGCTGAAGCTCAGGAACAAAGAATAAGTATACCTCAGGAACTCAGGAAACAAGGTAACACTGCAGACAGTGGTAATACAGGCACAAGGAATATCTATATATCAGGAAACACTGGAAACAAGGATAAGTCTCAACGGTATACAGCTACAATGGCCAACCTTGGCCTGAAGGGAGGTGGGGGTTAAAAGAGCTCACAGTTATCATATGCATCAGGTGTGAGCAGGCTAGCAGCCGCCAGCCACAGGTGAGCTGAATTCCTCCACCCATCCTTGGTCTAGAGGGGTGGTGACAAAGCGGTGCGCAGGGAATTCTGGGTAATGGAGTTTCAGGCATGAGTAGGCTGGCTTCAAGTATAAGCAGACTGGCTTTCACAAAACCCGGCATCGATTGGGAATGGATGTCAGTTCCCAATAAGTGTCCAAATGGCTGGAAGTCAGGATATGCATGCAGGGGAGGGTCTAGAAGCTTATTAGAAGACTGGAAAGTCCCACTATGTGGCACCCTGGTGGTGGGTACGAGAGCACAGGGAGCGAATCGTGACAGTTGTGGGGTTGTTTGAGCTTTTTTTGCAGTGTTCCTATGTAGTTGTGATGTTTATGTGGTGTGCTGTTGGTGTATTGGTTTGTGTCATGTGTTGGTATTATTGAGATTTGATCTATTGTTTAGTTGTTAATTTTTGATGCTATTGTTTTCTATTCTTTCATTGTTTTTTTCTTCTATAGTGTTGTGCTGGTGGGTTATGATGTAGTCTTGTAGTGTGATTATATTGTGTTCTACCGTGTTTTGTAATTATATGTTGTGATACCGGTTTTCTATGTTCTTTTTTTTGTTTTGTTATTGTGTTTTTATGTCTATGGGTTTTTGTTGTATTATTGGTATAGGTAAGTTACTGTCAAGTTGTGTTATGGTGTACTTCTCTATTGCTGTGTTGTGTTACTGTATTGATTTGTTGTGATGTTGCGGAGAAAGTTATGGGTTAAATGTAGGGGTTCATCTTTTTAACATCGTCATTTTTAGATCTGCAAACTAGTTTGCAAACTAGTTGGAGATTTAGGGCCCCATTAGGATGGTGGGCGGATTGACCCCGCCGGGCCGGCGGTTGTCAACGCCGGCCCGGCAAGGGCAATCCGCCCGCCATCCCTGTAGAAAAGACCCCTGCCATATTACAATGGCTGGGGGGTCCGCGGCGGACGGAAAGACCGTCCGCCTCTTTTTCCACCCGCTCGACATGTCGACCGGGCGGAAAAGGGTTCAATATGGTGGCGGTGTCTGAAAGACACCGCCAGCCATATTAGAATGTGCATTTTTTAATGCCTTTCCGTGGCGGTATTGCCGCCACTGAAAGGCAAGCGGAGTCTGCTTGGGGGACCCGTTGCGGGCCCCCATGGACTCCGGGGGAGTGAGGGGGTGCACATGGGGGTACCTATGGTACCCCCTGCCTTTCAAAGAACAATGTGGCAGGCACCGCGTGGTGCCTGTCATGTTGTGTTTTGAAAAGCACAAAATGCATTTTTAGCACTGCAGCGGGCAGTGCTTTCAGCACCGCCTGTTGCAATGTTAAAAATACGGGATGCGTCCGCCAGTGTGGCGGGCGCATCATAATGGGGTGTGCGGGACCGCCGCTAGCATTGCGGTCGGTCCCATTCCCCACATTAGTATGGCGGGCGGACAATGTGCCCCTTAGTTTCATAACCACAGCTTCATTGCAATCGGTTTGGTTCACAAGAAGTTTTATGACAGTTTTGTTAAAATTAAGTTCAGATGGTTTTTGGTATAATAAAGCGAAACTTCCTTCCCTTTCCCTTGTCCTCAGTTATCTCCCATGTATATCCTGTACATCCTCTGCACCATGTAAATATAATTTTCAATAAAAATCTACTGAAATAAAAAAAATTACAAAAATAAAGCGAAACTTCCAAATGGACATAAAATTGTGGTTCACACTCCATATTACTTAGTCCCACTCTCCTTCTATGTTCAATCTACACAAATTTTGAAAAAAGAACCTTAGTTGAAAAGTCAAAGTGTGGGGCAAACTTTGTACAGATTTTTCGATTGGCAGCAAATTAAATGGTGAAAACAGACATACAAAAAATGTACCTTCCAAAGCCAACCAACACTTTTTTGTTTCACAAATATCTCAAAACATACTTAACAGAATTTTGCCAGGCGACAAAAAAAAAATATTTTAGTAGAAATTTCTGTTTTTGCTATGTATGTTTTAAAACAATCCAGCAGTTTTTCCAGCAATGTACAGCAAACATTTAGAAGGGATTATAAATGGAAAACACTACTTTTAAATCACCAAATATAACTTTTTCCCCTTTGATCATTTGTAGGGATATTTGAATAAAAGAACCTGAGCTGCGTCGATCCACTATCACATTTCATGCAGATGTATCAATGGGGACCAAAGTAATTAGCAAATCCAAAAATCAATTTCCTATGGAAGTTCAGCTTAACCATAACTACAGAGTGGCTAGCAACATCTCTGTAATAAAGAGAGAGAGGGAGTGAGAGTGAGAGTGAGAGGATGATAGGCTGAGAGGGAGAGGGGGGGTTGTCCTTCAGTGTTCTCAGTGAAGCGCATCACGGAAAGCAACCGCAAGTGCGGTCATCTCTTCCACAAGTCTATAATTGACTCCCACCCAGCACCACCTCAACGGCGTTACTCGCTGCTGTGATGTCTGAACGATGCAGCACAACTTTCAAAAGGAGTTTTCCGCCCTTCGCGACAACGCAGCGGTGCAGAATGTCTTCTGAGGCCCGATCCGGTCTGCTGCCAAAACCAACAGGCCATACAGAATTGCATTTTAATGCACCGCAGCTGGAGTAATTGGAGAACACGAACAACCATCGCAGAAGCAGTGGGGAATCCAGAAGGGTTGAGTGGTTTTAGGAAAGGAAGGCAACTTTGGTTTGTGGATCTACAATTTCAAATGTTCTGCAGGTCAACAATTTGTTGATGGGCTATTCCGAGATCTTTGTCTTTCTCCGTTTGGTTGCACACATGAGATGTACAAAATGTATGTGAAATTGAAAGAAGGGCCTAGAGCCTGGAGAGAGGGCCATGTCAAACTATACAAAACTGTTTTTAAATGGAGCAATCAGGCGGTCTGTTTACATTTAGCATTTCTGCCAATGATGTCACCAAGAGGGAAAGCCTAGCTGCAGTTAAAGCAACCTCCACTTCTGAAAACATCGAGGGTACTTCATCAAATTCAAACACATCAAATGGAAGACTAAATTTAAAACACATTTTGATAGATCGAAGGCATTTTGAGGGGAGCGGGCCCCCTGACGGCAACCACACACTTGTACTGCGGCTACTGTGATGTCAAATTCGTGACCTAGAAGTTTTCGAAAACACTAAGAAAACTACACCATAGAAAAGGAAGACGTAGGCTTTGCGACTGCCCATAGCATGACACGCTCGATTTCCCAAAGTTGTATTTTTAAAGCAGCATGGCATCCCACTTACTAAAAAGGGCGGTGTGATTTTTGCGTTAAATATGCCGCGTTTTGGGAAAGAATGTAAATATGTTTGAATCAGTGACACTTGAGCGAACTATGCATGCCATAGTCGTTTGATCCCCGTTTAAAAACAGGTCCGAAAGAAGATAAAATAAAGTTCTAGGCTCTCTATCGATACCAACTCATGGAAACCTGGCGCCATCCTGTGGTGGCGTTAAAACATTCAGAAATTGTTAAAAAACATGTATCTGGTTGTTACCGCCTTTGTCTTCCGACTTCTATTCCACACATAAATTCCACAATCGTGTCCAATGAGGCCATGGCTAAACATTATAGAAGAACCCAGGCAAGTAGGGCATAAGTCCTAAATACTGAGAAAATAACGGTTCCTAGGTATCATTTGCAGCTCACAATGACGTCACAGGAAGCAATATCCCAGGAAGTGATGGCATTCCCTTCCCATACTCCTCATTTAACAGGTGAAAGGCCTATTTTACACAAAACACACAAATCAATAATGCCAAAGAAATATGAGAATATTTCTTTTTTGGTTTTCTCTTTCGATATTAATGTGTAACTTGGCTCAGAAATGGCTGAAGGTGAGAATATTTTTAAAAAACGAATAACTTGATAATTACGTTTTCAAACTGCCTTCAGTGAGCGAACATAATGTATTGGGTGTATTTTTTTTAAATATTAAACTTGCTGTTAATATGTGTTTGCTCCTTCTGGCGTTCTTTATCCATCCCCAAGGCACAAACTGTTTCACATTTGCAGTTGTTCAAGCAATAGAAAGGTTAATGGTGCTAATTCTTTTCCTCCTCAGATTAAAACATAACCCCCTCATTGGAATTCTCACAAATAAAGGGGATGCTGCAATTGGGGTGGTGGTTTACAAATATCCAGTCTGAGGCCAGGTGACATGTAGACAGTGTTTGCATATGGAAAACCAAACATTTGTGAAAGCAGTCTTTGGAGTAATAGCTGCCCTTACCTTACGGGAGTAGGTCGGACCGTCTCATTCATAAACCCTTGTGACTTCCTTATAGATCGGTTGCTCAACTTACATGGGACTGTGGGTTTCCCTTTTGCAGTCCTTTAAATATAATTAACGTTTTCATTTGTTATTTGTTTCAGAATGATGGCTCGCATATTTTGTTCTTTAGACCCTGAGGATGACCCTGCCCAATTCTTTTATTTCTTTTGTTTATTGAAAGCTTTATTAAAGTGAAAAAAATGACCAGAAAAATCCATGACTTTCATTGGAAAAATCAGGATATGAAATGATATATGTAGCATAGAAGGTAGCAATAACAATATCCAACAATATGCTGAAAGAAAGTATACAATATACCTAATATAATATGGTTTTGAAACATCAACACTGTATTTTTTTTGTTTAAATTTGTTTATTGGATTTTTGTTTACTTCTTATATTCAGCGTAGCAATGAGTATACAGTACAATGATACATTTCAGTAAGTGCACGACCTAAGTACGGGCCTGGTATACATTCTCATACAGTAATCTTGTGCTGATCGATCCTTCCATGCTATTCGGACCATTAGTGAATGCCAACCAACCCCCTGTAACATCAGCATCCTACCCACTGCAGATAGTGAAAACTGTCTGTGATATTCGACTCAACACCCGCAGCGTGATATGAGCCCTATGGTATGTTGACATGAGTACTGACGTCTCAGGTGTATCCGACGGGGCCTTCGTGATATGTGTCTGTATGTGTTGCCGTGTCGTCGTTGTCTATAGGTATGTCCAATAAACCGATGGTGCGGGGGGATACCCCATTCAGACTAACTTTATAACTGTCCCAACTTTTGGATCAAACTTGTCGGGAAGGGGGGGATTTGGGGGGAGCGGGAGTTTATCAACCATGTTTTTGTGGGGATGCAGTTATCTCAAAGTGTAATCTACGGTATTGTGGGGGAGTCAGCGTTATGCGCTGAATGGCGGGGGTTCTAAGGTGCAGGTCCAGGTATTGTGTAAGTTGGCCATTTATGGTGTCACTGAGGCGAAGGGGCTGGAGCAGCTATAGGGGTCTGGGATTGCGAGGCCGTCGGCGTCTCCTTTGGGTTTGTGACTTGCGTGAACTTGTGCAGTAGTTGGGCCCACTCTAGTGAGATAGGGTGTTTACAGTGTCCCCTCACTTCCTCCTCCCGCTTTTCCCCATTTGTGCATGGCGCCTATCCACGCTGCCTCCGGAGGTCCCGCAGGGGCTCTCCAATGCATGGCTATTCCCCTCTTTGCCAAGAGAACGGCCAGGGACAGAAAGCGATACTGCACTTTCCCGGTTTTCCGCCTGCGGAAAATCCCGAATGTGCAGGCCTCCCATGTGGACATGGTCGTGATGGCAGTGACCTCTTCAAGTTTCCGATGGACCTTGTCCCAAAACCCCTGGATTACGGGGCAGTTCCAGAACATGTGTTTAAAATCTGCTTCCGGGGTCTGACAACGGGGGCAGGCAAAGTGTGTGTCTGGAAAGAATTGATGCAGACGAAGATATGCGCTGTGGAGGATATTAAACTGTATGTTTCGGAATCGGGCGTTTCTGGAGACTTTTTAGGGATATTCCAGGGCCATGTTCCATTCTTTGTCGTGTACAACTCTGCCTATGTCCGTTTCCCACTTCTGATGCAGGGGTTGAAGGGACGGGAGGATCAGTTTACGTACTGCCTTGTAGAGCCAAGTAACCAAGTTTCATCCCACCCCCATGTGCAAGATCATGTGTATCACCAGGTGCTGTGTGGGCTCCCCTGTTGTAGGATTCCAGTACCTTCGACTGCTATCTATCAGCTGTCTGTGGAGCAGAAATTGCCCGGGAGGGAGATCGTACTGCTCTATCATCTGGTCATATGACTTCAACTGTCTTTCTTCAAAGAATGATTCTATCTCTGTGACTGACAATTCTGTCCAAACCTGGAGCATTCCCTGCGTGTAGTATGAGTCTCCTCATGGGAACCCCACCAGTGGCAACAAGGGTGAGTATGGCGGGCGTGTTTTGGACAGTCGGTAAATACGCATCATACAGGTGCGGGCTGTGGACATCTGTAGCGGCCGGGTACGTATGGGTTTAGTGCCAGGCAGCAGCATTCTGTGGATTACTGGTTGTGGCATGGGACCGTCTGTAGTGATAGTTTCACCTATGTGTCTCCCCGCTGTCCAATATGATAGCCATTGGAGCTGGGCCGCTAAGAAGTACGCTTGAAGGCTGGCACTCCCAGACCTCCCTCTGTCGTAGGTAGGTAAAGTGTGGGCAACGCAACCCGTCGTCGTCCTCCACCCCACACCAGCTCCGTGAGGAGGCTGTCCAGCTCTTTGAAGAACGGTCGTGGTGGGATCACTGGGAGGTTAACGAAATGGTACAATAGCCTGGGAACCATTATCATTTTGGCCAGAGCTACTCGGCCTATGGGTGCCAGCGGTAGCGTTTTCCAGAATCCTATTGCCGATCGGAGGCCCGCCAGGGTTTTACGGTGGTTTCCCTCATACAGATCCTCCGGAGTATGATATAGCCGTACCCCTAGATAACGGGGGGCCTCTACATTCCATGCCAGGTATTGGGTACCGATCCAGACCTCGAATGGGGCCATATGGGGGCTTAGCGGGTAGAGCGAAGATTTCTCCCAGTTTACCTTGAGGCCTGAGATGTCCGCGAAGTTCTCTAATATTCTCCAAATACATGTCAGGTCACTGGTGGCGTTCCAAACATATATCAATCGGTCATCCGCGTATAGGGACACGCAGTGCCTTGTGCCTGCTAGGTGAATCCCCCAATCCACACCCTCTTGTCGCAGGCGGATCGCCAGTGGTTCGACCGCTAGGGCGAACAGGAGGGGTGACAGTGGACACCCCTGCCTGGTTCCTCTCTCCACCGCGAACTCCGGGGAGATGTAGGTGCCCATCCTGACTCGGGATGTGAGGCGTGTGTACAAGAGCTTTGTGTATGCTGACAGGCCTGGGTCGATGTTATTCCTTCTGAGGACTTCGAGCAGATACGGCCATAAGAGTGTGCCGAATGCCTTTCCGAGGTCTAATATGAGGCATGCTGCGTTGGGAAAAGACCCCGTGTCGCGTCCTGAAGATGGAATAGTCTACGGAGGTTGTGTGACGTGTTACGGGTTGGTACAAACCCACATTGGTCGGGGTGGACTAGCGGGCACAGGATTTGGGCATATCTTACTGCTAGTATTTTACCTAATATTTTGCAGTCTGTGTTGAGTAAGGTGATCGGCCTATAGGATGAAGGGAGTGTGGCGTCCCTGTGTGGTTTCAGAAATGTAACTATGATCGACTCCCTAAGGGAGCCTGGTAATTCTCCTGCCTCGAGCACTTCGTTAAACATGATGACCAAACGCGGGACCAATTGGGCCGAGAAGGTGCTATAATATTAGTATTCGAGTGGGAAACCGTCCATCCCGGGGGCTTTATTCCTGGCTAATGTCCTTATCGCCTGTTTCACCTCTGCTGGTTTTATCTTTTGCTCCAGCTCTTTCCTATCCTCCGGTGGGATCTGAGGGAGTGTCAGAGTGTGGAAAAAATTGGCTGTTGCTTGGGGGTCTCCCTGCCACGGGGCCTGGTTAATGCTGGAGTAATATGTGTAAAAGACTTGTAGAATTTCAAGTTGGGAGGTTTGGAGCTGCCCAGCCTGGTCTCTAAGTTCAGTAACTGGTTTCACGCCAGGGTCTTGTCTAGCAAGCCAGGCCAATCGTGTCCATCCCCTATTGCCCTCACAGTGTACCTTAGCTGCGTAGGCTCTGAAATTATACTTGCAGAGGTCTCTCAGTGTTTCCGCATACCGCGTTTTGGCTTCGGCCACTCGCTCCGGAGTAACCTCACCACGGTCTTCTGATTTTGTTAGGGTTGCTAACGTGCCTTCCAAGTCTTGTAGAGTCCGCTCCAGAAGCCTACATACACCCACTACCTGCTGTATGCAGTGACCCCTCGCTACCACTTTATGTGTGTCCCATTCTAGAAGTCTAGAGGATGCCGTCCCCGCATTAGGTGTAAAATGGTCCTGTAAGTGTTCCCCGTGGTCGTGTGTAAAGACCTGATCCGTGAGACAGTCCTGGGGGAGCTTCCATGTAGGAACAGGGGGGTGTGGTGGTTTCCACCTAAGGGTCAGTGAGTGTGCATCGTGATCCGAGATCACCCTCCCCAGGTAGTCTGTGTGTTGTACTTTCGTGTGTAGGGCTGGGGAGCAGAGAAATCTATCCAGGTGTACCCTTAGATCATGAGGTATAGAATGGAATGAGTATAGTTTTGTGTTGGGGTGTTGGGCCCTCCATGTGTCTACCAGCGCCCATTGGTTCACCCATGAGTTAAACAGTTCCGTCTGTTTGTATAATGGTGAGTGTGCCGGGGGTGTGGGAGCGGTCCATGGCCGTGTCGAGGACGCAGTTGTAATCTCCACCTAATATCCAGGGGGTGTGGGTATGGTGTGTCAGTGTTTTCATGAGGGTGTTCCAAAACACGTGCTGTTCTTTGTTAGGAGCGTAGATACTGCCTATCAGTACTGATTGCCCATCCAATAGGCCTTCCAGCATTACAAATCGTCCTTCCTTGTCCACCACCCTGAGCTGTTCTTTAAATGGGATACCTGGCCTGACCCAAATTAACGTCCCTCTGGCAAACGCGGAGTACCCATAGCGCAGACAATGACCCTCCATTTTCTCTGTAAGCGTCCGACCTCTGTAGTCGTCAAGTGGGTCTCTCGCAGGAGGGCTATGTGTGCTTGTTGTCGCTTCAGATAGGCATATACTGCATAGCGTTTACATGCCGTATGTAACCCCCTCACGTTCAGTGTAATGAATGTTATGTCTGTGTTAGGGAGTTTTGTCATGTCTGCAACCCTGTCATGTATGGCATTATTTTGCGTGTTCGTGGTGCACAACTGGGACCACCCCTGCCCGTACAATCACCTCCCACATGTCCATTAGTATTCCAGCTGTCCGCCCCCGCAAAGGCATTAGGAAAGGATGAGGGATTGGGAAACGTAATAACTAATTTTGGGAAACCGTCCCAACATAAGGGGCCTATCGCTTGGCACAATAAGTCCAAACTGTACATCTCGTACTGTGTCTAGTCCGTTTCGTATAGGGGGTGGTTTGGCGTTGCCGCTGAGGGTCTGAGGTCTGGCTACCCACTGCATAGTGTATTTGTGAGTGCGCTCGCAGCTGCCATTACCTTCGGAGTTGCATTGCTATGCCCTCCGGCGTCCACCTTTCTGGAGCTTCCTGATCTTACCAAATTCGCCGCCCTTTGTTGCTCAAACTATTGTGTCAGCTGTTTGCGGTGTTACCAGCGGCGGGGAGACTGAGCCCTCTCTGGAGGTGCGTGTATCGCTGCGTTCTTCTTCTGACGCGAAAATGTGGGGGCCACGTTCTCCCCCTGAGTCTTCAGCTGCGTGCCAGGTCTCCGTCGCCGCTCGCAGGGCCCTCCGTCGGTCCGCTATTATTTGTTCCAGATCCGGGGAATTTCTGGTGTTGGGGACCGCCGGGTGGTGCAGCTGTGTGAGGGCAACCTTCCTGGATCGCAGTCTCCGTTTGTTGGAGAGAGTGTGCTGTGGTGTGGCCCGCCGTTCAGGTAGGTCGCCATCGTGATGTTCCAGCCAGCGCCGTGCTTCTGCCGGATCTGTGAAGAAGTGCGTTGATCCTCCATATATTACTTTAAGGCGAGCTGGGAAAAGGAGCGCATATTGCACATTGTGTTGCCGGAGGGTTTGTTTGACCGCCTGGAATGTGGCCCATTGGCATTGTACGGCCTGAGAATAATCAGGGAACAACATTACATGTTTGTCTTCCGCTCTGAGCGTTTTCGCTTGTCTGGCTGCGCGTAGTATCGTGTCCCTGTCCTGATAGTGTAGTAGTTTAAGCAAAAATGGTCTGGGTGGGGAGCCTGCAGGTGGTCTTCTGGCCGGAACCCGATGTGCCCTCTCTATCGAGAAGAAGGGTGTGAGGTCCTGGGCCCGGGTGAATGTCTTTATCCAAGTTTCTATATAGTGTATGGGGTCCGCCCCTTCCACTCCTTCCGGCAAGTTGAGAATTCGTATGTTGCTCCGGCAGGAGCGACCCTCCAAATCGTCGGCCTTTTGCTCCAGGGATTTTACTTTGTTCTGCAATTCTGTGATGGCCTCTTGGTGGAGTTGGACCTGTGGCCCTGAAGAATCGGGTTTTCTTAGAACCCAGCGGTGCCAGGGACACACCCGAAGTCTTCGAGTTCTCCTGTCTTGGAATACAGAGACACGGAATACTTCTAGGAGGCGTCAGAGATCAAATTTATTAGCTGCAGCTAGTAACAGTAAACCAAGCAATACAACACGGTGTACAACTCAGGAGACTGCTCAATTTCATAGAGCAAGACATCACTTTTTATACACCATATTCTCATTATAAATGTACACCCACTGCGCAAAATTCTGACCAATAGGACACATTTTCTAACTGAGTATCACATTAACAAAAACCCAATTTACAGTAACCCAACCCAAAAGTTAATTATTAGGACTGTCCCAAATTCAATTTCCACAAGCCGGACAAACCCATAATTGAAAGCACTACCCATGTAATGAAAAGTCGTAAGGAAAGAAACAATTCAGATGTTGAGTAGGATAAGATATGTGCAAGAAACTAAAAGTTAACGATATCCTGAACATTGATTGGCAATTTTAGACAACGATCAGCCAGAGAAATTGGCTTCGTGAAAGGGTCAGTTTCAGGTGACGGGGTCAGCGTCTTTGCAATTCACTCACAAGTCAGAAAAGGGCCTGTTAATGCATACATGAACAATGAGGCCCATGCAACTTTGTTTGTTCAGTTACCTCCACGGCCTACGTGAGGGCAACACAAAAATAGCGTCACGAACAACTCAAACAAAATCGAGTCTGGTTCGAAATCACAGAACCTCAGCCCTAGTTCATGAAGAGTTCTTTCCTCTAGGCTCACTCTTTCAGCTAGTTTCCTGTGGTCATCTCGTAGGAGGTTAATGTCTGAGGCGAGCTCCCCGAATTTGTTCTCCATGGACAGTCGGGAGTGCTCTATGGCCGCTAGTACTTTATCCAGCTTAGTCGACATATCCTCTTCTCGCGGCGGTTTTCCGGACTTTAGCCTTCCTGAGGAACCTGGGGAGGGTGGTCGTCTCAGTGCCGGCGCTGGCGTTGTGGTCATCGCATGTTGCGGCTTCCCCATTGCTACCACCGTTGGTCGACCGACGTTGGGGAGGAGTCTTTTAGTGCCCGATATCACTGGGTTTGCGGGGGAGGGGGCTCCCTCCGTCTTCATCCTCTCTGCGAGAGCGTGTGTCCTTGGTCCTGTGCAAGGGAAAGGGTCCCCGTAGTTGCTCAGCGATCGGTGTCGCCTGCCGTCGGTCCCAGCTGTGCGGTACTCGGGTTCGGTGTGTTCTCAGGGAAGTCCCACGGCGGGCAGGGGGCTCTCTAAGGCTACCCGGAGCCCTCCTGCACCTAGTAGTCCAGTATGGCTCTTTAGCTCGTCCCTAGTGCTCCCTGTGGAGGCGCCGCAAGGGTGATCACTGGGCTCAGGTCACAGGCCGTTTCAGGCTTAGCAGGGGCGGCCCACGCAAGCCGCCATTTCGTGCAGGCTGGGATGATGGCGTGTAGTGTCCTGGCTCCCCAATGCTGCTGTTAGTGTGGGGGTCTGTGAGGCGGGCCACTACAGCCCTTCGGTATCGCAGATCACATTGGGGGAATACCCATAGCCCACCGCAGATCTGCCTTGTTGTTGGCGCTCGCGATGGGGGAGGTAGAGCCCTCCCGGCAGTGGTCTCTGCAGTGTTCCGTCGTAGGGCCCCCGCTTGGCAGCTGCGGGGTGCTCTGGGACTTGATGCGTTGTGTTCACCTTCCCGGGGGGGCCCACCGCACGTGCCCGCCTGAGCGCGGAGTCTGTGAACCTTCCCTCGATGGTTAGTGTGGGGAGGAGGGGGGGCTCGTGCTCGGGGGGATGGGGTGGCTCCCGGTAAGGTTGTCTCTCCGCCGCCCCTCGGGACCGCCGCACAGTTCCTCCTGCCTTGCGGGACCCAGTAGTCAGGCCCCGACTTTGCGCTAGGGGGCAGGGAGCGGCGCCGCCGGCGGCAGCACACTGGGTGGCTCGGGGAGGTCGTGATCGGGTGCACCGCTCCGCCCCAGGGTGTCAAAACTCCCGCAGCGTACTCACGTTGGTATAGCGGTGAGGCTGAATCGGCACCTGGGCTGTCTCCGAGTTTCAGCGGGACCGCCGCACCGCGTCGTCGCCCTCGCGGGTGCCGGGTGCTCCCTCTCCAGTCTCCTTAAGGTCGGGAGATGGGTGCTGCCATTTTAGGTGAGCCCGGGCGTCCTCGCTCTCATGCCGTTCTGAGTCTTTTGTTGTGTGCGGGCGTCGTTTGAAGACATCGGCGACCTCCTCTGGGGCACTTTACCAGTTAACAGGGATTTTGGGTAGGTTCATGGCCATCTGCGCAGAGTTAAGTGCGTTGCTTGCGGGCAGCCGACCGGAGCACTAGGAAAGTGCGTCCGCCATCTTGGCTGGCTTGGCCACACCCCCAAACATCAACACTGTAATGGCTATAACTTGTGACGGATAAGTATACATACTATACGTACACTGTTGGCCTCAGTGTGCATAACAGTTCATGGCACCGCCTTCATGAATTCATTATTTATTTATTCTGCCATCATCCAATTGTGAATATTGGAAATAAACATGGGACTGTCCTGTCTCGTTAATATCATGATATTACCTTTAAGTTTTAGTAGCACCACACATAGGCTCTTGCCATGGGTTAGACACAAATTGAACAGCTCCTCACGGTATAATTCATCCGAGGGGCTCTGTGATCTTCCTAATTATAGCCAGATGAAAAAGCAACTTTCATGATGCTCCCAATGTGTGGTATCATTGATAAACAGCCATCTATGTAGCCTGCAGTTCTTTTACTTCCTCAGGTGGCCCTACTCTAGAGTTTTGGATTAAGTCTTCCTCAAGTCCTGGATGTCAAACTGTAATTTTCTCTTGAACAATAGATCTTCCTGTTGTGCCCCATTCAACATATCCATCATGTGTTCATTCATTCTCCCAGCTCTTTTAAACACCCCACAAGGCCCTCATACTGGAAACTGGACACATCAGCTTTCATGAGCACCTCACTGTCATCTGCATATGTTTGAACTGACCCAGCCATATTGTGAGGGCCACCAATATGAGGAAGAGCTCTAGAAAGTCAATATTTGCCACCAAAAAAGATATCACTCAGTCACCCGGCCATTGGTGACAAAGCCTGCACTGCCTGCAGAATCTGTAAACACACCAAACTCCTTATTGGTCTTGGTGGGGCTTGGCGAAACTATTGACCCATTGAAATCCCTCAAAAATACTTCATATATTTTCATATCCTGGTGTGCCTCGCTTGACATCCTAGTATGGTGGTGCCCCAACTTTCTACCAGACATGGCCTGTGAGATTGACCTGGAAAAAGGGCGGCCATGGGTATGATATGAAGTGCAAAATTCAACTGTCCAATTACCATCTACAGGAACAGGAAATCATCCAAGTATTGTATTGTTCACTGGTGCCCTGATCTCTGCCTAAATGCCCACTCCAAGAAGGTGCTAAACCTCTCGAAGCAAGCATGGGAGATGGAACAGCCCATAGGCATACATTTCTCAAAGTAGAACGCACCCTCAAATTGGAAGCCCAATACATGAAATTCCTCTGGGTGCACCAGAAGCAGCCTAAAGGCAGATTCTATTTCCGCCTTTGCTAGTAATGTCCCAGGTCACAGCTCCTGCAGCATTGCAATTGCCTGATCTATCAAGGCATACTTGACTGAGCACAGTATCCCATCGATAGCCTCATTGACAGATTTACCTTTAGGTGCACATAAGTTGTTGATAAAATGTGACTCCCCTAGGTCTTTCTTTGGTATTAGCCCGAAGAGGGAACACTCAAAATTCTCCAAAGGCATGGAATCAAAATAATCTGCCACCCTCCCCAGGTTCCTCTCAAAATCTTATTCCTGGCAGGGTTAGTCTTAGTAAAAACAGAGGGCACTGTTCCAAAAGAGGGGTACAAGTTGTTACCCACTCGATGTAGAATTAGGATAAGTAAGTAAGAGGTATATAGTCCTAGGCTTCTTGAGGCCCACGTGTGAGGGGAAAGAGCATGTCTTGTCTCCTGAGGGATGTCATGCTTCATCATTGGGCGTTTTGCTCCTCGTCGGGCCGGCGCTGCAATGCCCTACGGGTCCCCCGAAGGGCCACTTTAGCGGAGATCTTTTGAGACAAAACGCTATATGGTGCATGCAGGTGTGTGGTGTGGGTCCTCTAAGTGGGAGCAGTGGTGTGTGCAGAGTGAGTCTAAAACTGCCTATGGGTTATCCGAATAGAATTTTTAATGAAGAGGGACACCTTTGGCAGACTAAAAAACCTGTAGGTCTTGTGTTATCTATGGAGGCTCAATGTGCCCTAGGTAACTAAAGAAGTTGACATGTCTCGTGCCTGGGTGGTCCACACAGATCCGTGGCGCTTCTTCAGGACCAAAACAACAAAATAAAGTGCAGTGTGGTGCAAGTGATAGTACGTGAAAAACAGGGTCACTGCCCTGAGTGTGTATCCGGGTATGCACAGTCACACTGTACCCTGCACTCTAACTGCTACTGCTAGTTAGAAATTGGCCGCTCCTAGATACCACCTAAAAAGGAGAGGAGAGTTGCTCCATAGGCTAGTAGATGTTGAGCGCCAGCACCTTATCGAGAGTTTTGCTCGGGTGCTGGCTCTTGTGCACCTACCCCAACCGTACTCCTGCCTGCATCTGCAATTCCAGGGTTAGTCCTTAGTAACGGCTGATTTTTGCAGTATGCCATGTCCACACAACCCTCAGCGGGGATCCTAAAACGATTCTTGAAACCCTCATACAAAGACTTAGCTGCCACTGTATTGCTGTAAACATTCAACCATGAGGCAATTGCTTGCCAGTTAACCGGGGAGTAGGCCTTGACCGATAGTGGTTGCTCATTTCTGCTTTTTGGGGCCTCTATCCTTTTTAAAACACTTGGACTCGGTGTGAGGGTAGGCAGCAAAAAGAACAACAGTGCTTGAATGTGCATGTCCCTGGGACTCTGGCGCAAAATCTTTTATTTAAGTCCCAACCGTACCCCTTTTTTGCTCCACCCCCTGAATTACCAGTTACCCCTAAACCCACGCGAAAGGGATGGCTTGGAGGAAGACCTTCCCCTGGATAATTCTGTGGTGGGGGGGAAATATTTCCTGGCAGAATCTAACTCAAGTCTTCCACTCCAATGGAGATGGACAAAACATGGGACTGCCACTGGCTCTTGCACCTCCTGGAAGTGATTTATAAACTAAGCATGGAATGTGTTCCTATATATGGTAGAACTACACTATAGTTGGCAATGAATATTCTGGCAGATTGTGAGGGTGCATCAGAGCACTTCTGCATTCATTCCTGATTTGCTACAACTTAAGATGGACACAAAAAAGTTGCAAAAATTGTATTTCATTTGTAAAATTAAATAAATGTCATGAGACTGAGACACAGTGCTCCTCAGCTCCGACGCTGCACAATTAGATTGGGGCTGGCAGGGTACTCCTGTATTGCCTGGGAAGCTCTGGTCAACAGGTTAGATAATAAGGTGCAGATAACTTAACTTGCAGATGCTGTAGACCAGGAGTATTTCCTGGTAATGTCCACAGCATCCAGAAGTGGTATAGATTGTGTTATGACTCACAGGGGACATGGGATTTAGTGCAAGGTGTATATGGCCATACTCCAACGGTTAACCTCCCTCTTTCTTCCTCACCCACATGGCCACAGGGTTCAGTGGCCCATTTGCCAAAATGCATGTAATGAGGATTTGCTCTACTGAGTTTTACTATCAGATTGCCTCCATGTACTTTCTGTTTTATGGTGAACAGCACTTACAACGCAACTTTTACATCGCAGAGCCTTTACAACGCAATCATTACAACGCAAACTATTACAACGCATTGCTCTGGGGGGCGCTCTAGGATATGGAATAGGTTAATTTACTATCCAATAACCTTCCCTAGTGTCCACGGGGACTGGAGTTGGAATAGTAAATTAAACTATTCACTATCCAGCACCCCAAAGCACTATGCGCTGTAATGGACTGCGTTGTAATACTTACGTTGTAAAGGCATGCGATGTAAATGCATGCGTTGTAATGTCATACATCCCTGTTTTATGTGTTGTCAAATGGTAAAATGCAATCAAACATTTTAAAGAGAGGACAACGTTGACATTGACAGTGCAATTTCAGGATGTCAACATGGTGGATTCCAGAGTGTTTCAGGAACATCGACAGTAGGAAATGAATCCACAGTGATGTAGACTAATTAACAATGTGCTGAATACCTGAAAGATGCTGGGCCATTTAAAGCAGGAGCAAATATTTCCCTTTAGGTAAGTGAGCACAGGTGCAGTAATCCCCTCCCTCATACAAAACTACACTACCTAGTGGTGCAACCTTTCAAGGCACCCTTGCAGTGGGCAAGTTATCTACACTTGGCTTTAAAAACAGTAGATAGATCATTCACGATAGTTCTTCACAGATATGTTAGAATAGTTAGTATAGCCATTGCATATCAAGTTTTTCCTTGTTATGTTCTGTCTTCTGTTTACTAAATTAGAACTTCCTACCCAAATAATAATCTAAAGTGGAACCATGTTCCTGCCTACTGACTTTGAAGCTGGTGACTACTTGGCTACTGATCTAGAATGTGAAAACATATTGCCAAGAGTTCTGCATTTCTCTTAGACAAATTCATCCTCGTCTGTGTTTGCATTTGTGTTTATGTGCACGCTTAGTTAAGCACTCAATCAATCGTCCCTTGGTGTCAGCACTGACTCTAAAAAGCTTGCTTGCAAGTCTTGGGAGCAAGAGTTCGGTTTCTACCTTTTAATGAACGTTGTGAGGATCCAAAGCTGTTCTGAAACCAAGTGGGAGGTAATTCCATAACTAGAGGCACAGACCTAGAATAAACACCCTCCATGAGCACTTAACT
The DNA here is from genome assembly GCF_964261635.1 of Lissotriton helveticus. NCBI lineage: Eukaryota > Metazoa > Chordata > Amphibia > Caudata > Salamandridae > Lissotriton > Lissotriton helveticus. The sequence goes on along the minus strand of NC_136070.1, from coordinate 904,249,544 downwards.
AATGCTCATAGAACGACTAGCTATCTCCTTCAGAGCATCACTTCTTTCTGGGAGAACCTTCCAACAATGTCCTTACTTTTTCTCATTCAACTGTTTATATGCATTACCAACTCAATAGAATCCCCAGAGAGGCCTGCTCCTTCTGGGTGATTGCAGAGTTCCTAGTCTGGTCTGTTCACAGAAGTCCATCCCACATCTGATGACTCTGCTTATGAACATGGGGCCTCAGGTCGAGGATTGTGTGCAAATACTCCAAAAGGAAGCAAGTAACAGCAAGGGAGGACATGTGGAAAAAGTTCTGAAGTTTCAGCACTTGGTTGGTTGGTATTCAGAGAGTCAGAACCATGAGACATCAAGATAACCAGCACAGGTTGAGACTGGCGCAGCACCAACATGAGAGTTCATTCAGACCATACGCTAACAAGTGATACTGCGTTGCCCTATTGTGTTTATTGTCATTACCACAAAGAGGCAAACAACGTTTACAACACAACTTTTACAACGCACTACCATTACAACAAAACTTTTACAACGCAACATCCATTACATCGCATGCCATTACAACGCAACCATTACAACGCATGACACTACAACGCATGACATTACAACGCATAGTACCCTTACACTATCCAACACTTACCCTACTGTCACACCCCCTGGAGTTAGAATAGTAATTTTTACCCCTACACTATCCAATAGTTACCAAACATGCAATGTAATGTTATGCGTTGTAATGGCATGCGTTGTAAAGGTAGTATGCGTTGTAATGGAATGCGTTGTAAAGGTAATTAAAAAAAATTGTTGTAATGGTATGCGTTGTAATGGAATGCGTTGTAATGGAATGCGTTGTAATGGAATGCGTTGTAATGGATGTTGCGTTGTAAAAAAATGCATTGTAAAGGTATGCGTTGTAAAAGTATGCGTTGTAACGTCATACAACCCCAAAAAGAACATCATAGGATATGAGGGCTAGTCTTCTAGGTCTGTTTCCTTGTCGTTACACTACACATATATGGAACAAGAGGGAGTCTACAGAAAGGGGGTTAGGAAACGCTTTAATATCTGGCTTGCTACAGAACTAGTAGACGTGTACTGAAACTCATCAACCTTGCCCCTATTATGCATTCTGTGATGAGCAAATGGCAAAGAATAACTTTTAAGGAGCTTGTTGTGCCCCATATAAACTATTGAAGCAGTGGGTAACAAGGGTTAGCCAGACTATTCGAGTAATGGGGCTTCACTATCCCACCAATAGTCATTGACCTGGTACTGGAATTGTAGGGTGAAACCTAACGGCTCTCTAGAACATGCGGAGGTGTGTCACTCTCAGGGCAGGTGGAGCTTTTATCAGAAGAGCTACCTCTCAGCTGGTAGGAATAGGGATGAGCTTATGAACTGTGATGTGCCACAGTATTTTGGCAGCAGTAGAAATTACTCACTAAAACATCAGATAAATAGGTCTCCTTAAATTTACATGTTTATTTTAATTTTTAAAAAGTTCAAACTTGGCCCAAGTGCATCAGAGCACTTTACAAGCGAACAAGTATTCAGTTATGGGTAAAAACCTATATACAAGCATCTAAGCATCAAGACATATCATCAGGAATTGGGTAATTGAACTTTACGATAGGAATAAGATGAAGCATTCACAGTATTCACAGGTTTAAATATATTTGGACCAAAGAACTGGCATTGGAAATGCATAGTTTTGACACACTGAACATTCCTGGTCCCAGAAGCACCATGACCAGTACCATGCCCCACTGATCTATGATTTCCAGTGTACTTCAGGACATTGCCAATGCATTTGGAAGGGTTTTCTCAAAGAAGCAAGCCTGTATTTCCAGTGGAAATTAGTGTATTCGAAAGATGTGGAAAGAGGTGTATCTCTTTTGTTGAGAGACTCCATAATGCTACTAGTGGTTACATGCAGTATCAGTCCCTTGACTTCCTCAAATGGCAGACAGTTTAAAATTACAATGATCTAACTGCAAAGCCAATGAGTTAATTGATTACTTTCAGCCACAGGGTCTCACTAAGTTTAAACTCACATAAAACTAACAACTTACATCTTTACTCAGAAAAATTTGCATCCAGAGAATACCTAATTAACAAATGATATAATTCTCATGGAATCACATCTGTTCATCTTAAATTTCAAAATGGCTGATACACTCATCATTGTTTCAAAACATCGGGGAAACTTCTCCTGTTCAAGAACTTTGTGACCTGCTTATAATTTCCTGGATTTTACCTCCTATGTCCTACTTAAGATCACTCAAATTGTAATCAAAGACCACAGAGCCTAACAATTTGCTAGGAGAGACACATATAGGAAGCCTTGTTGTCAGGATAAAGCATGTTGTATGTTCCAATATTTAACACCCTGGCTTTTCCTGATGAAGACCTACTTGTTAATATATTATGCCTGATCAAAGTATGTCAAATTGCTTACATTATCTTATCTTATCTTATCTTAACATGTACTTATAAAGCGCACGGTCACCCCAGGGTTTCATGGCGCTACTCCTGCTTAAATTATTGCATCAGACCCCACTAGTAGGCTCGTCCAAACAGCCACGTCTTGAGTGCCTTGCGAAAGCCCAAAAGGTTGTTGCAGCTTCTAATTGTTACCGGGAGAGAGTTCCAAAAGGTGGGTGCCAGGTAAGAAAATCTGCAACCTCCGGCCCGTTTGAGCTTTATGGTCGGGACAGAAAGAAGATGCAGATAGGATGAGCGCAGATTGCGACGAGAAACATGTTTATTCATCATGGCCTTAATAAATTTTGGGCTGTTGCCTTGCAGTGTCTTAAAAGCAAGGCACCCGATCTTTAATGCCGCCCGTTGCTCCACAGGAAGCCAGTGGAGTTTGAGCAACAATGGTCTAGCAGAGTGCCATTTTGGTTGTTTATATATTAATCTGGCTGCCTGATTCTGCACCATTTGCAACCGTTTCATTAGATACTGGGGCATGCCAATATAGAGGGAATTTGCAAAGTCAAGGCGAGAAAGAACAAGTGCAATCGTCACCTGGATCAACGCCGAATGAGTCAGCAAATGAGCAATCTTCCTGATTTTACGAAGCTGATAAAGACATGGGGAGATCACTGCACCCACCTGTCCCTTTAGCGAGAGGTCTGCATTGATTATTACCCCAAGGCTTTTTACTGATGAAGATGGAACGGGCGGGAGACCCAGTTCGCTGGGCCAAAAATGAGGACCCCAACAATCCTCGCTCCTCCCAGGCAACACCAATTCTGTCTTACCCGGATTAAGCTTCAATTGATTGCTATCCATCCAATGTTGGATATGTAGCATGGTGGTTTGAAATTCCACAGCAGCATTTGGCCCGTCTAGGGGGAAGATCAACTGCAGATCGTTAGCATAGTTAAAGACGGTGACCTTTCGGTTCTTTAAAGAGTGGAGCAGAGGCCTCAGATAAAGATTGAACAGTAACGGTGACAGGGATGAACCCTGTGGTACTCCACAAGCGATGGTCATGGCTGGGGCGGTAAGGGTGCCCAGTCGTACAGCTTGCGTTCTGCCAGTTAAGAAGGATTTGAGCCAGTTGTAGGCAGACCCTTGGATGCCTGCTTATTCCACACGGTTCAACAAGATGTTATGATCGACCGCGTCGAACGCTGCCGACAAATCCAAAAGCACCAAGGCCTGAGGAGTTCCCCTGTCCGTGTTGGCTCGTAAGGTATCCAGGACAGCCAGAACTACCGCCTCTGTTGAATGGGCTGGTCAAAAGCCCGCTTGGTTAGGCTCCAAATATTCCGTTTGTTCCGCAAAGCCAGATAGACATCTGGCCACATGTGCCTCCAGAATTTTGGACAGCTAGGGGAGGAGCGATATAGGGCAGTAGTTGGCAGGGATAAGAGGGTCTAACCCGGGTTTTTTCAGAAGAGGGACGATAGTGGCGGCCTTAAAAGCAGGCGGCACTATCCCCTGATTCAAAGATGCATTCAAAAAAGGAAGGATGCTATGTGGCAGTGCTTTAAATATATCTTTCATGATGGCTGGAGGGCAACAGTCCTTCGGAGAGCCGGACTTTACCCGGACAAGTAAGTCGGGAGGTTTTTGGGGCATAAAGCAGCGAGAGAGGTTATAGTAGCCGAGTTTCTGGAAACATCATTCTGACATGCTATGTTAGTCGACGAAGAGATGCTTGATCTGATGGTTGCAATTTTGTCCACAAAAAAATTGTTTAATACATCACATATCTCTTGCGTAGGGGCAGTGTTTGGAAGTATTCTCTCATACATTATGCTTGCTGTCTACTAAATTGTTTCCTGTCTAGTGTGGCGTAAAGGTATGTACATATGGGCTGATACCACGGCAAATCAGAACTTACCCACACATTCAAAGTATACAGTAGAACAGTGGTTCCCAAATTGTGCACCGTGGCTCCCTGGGGAGCCACCAAACCTAGCCAAGGGAGCCGCGCACCAAGCATTTTAATGCATTTAATGTTGGCTTAAACGCATGATGTTGATGGTTTGTAAGTGACATGTCCAAAGCTGTAAACGTAGTGCTTAATTGATGGCATGTCGAGGGAGATGACCTCCATATTTCACTGGATCCCCACTCGCAAAGTAAGTGGAAGATGCCTGATTTATTTTGTTAGACTTGTTAATAGTTTCGTTTTTCCAACTGCATTTTACACCACTGCAAGTTATCAGGAAAGTACAGTTGTCCTGTCTATTAAACACATTAAGTATTATTATGTATTGACACTTGTACTTAAACCATAGGTAGTTCCAGTACATATTTCTTTCAGTACACACACATTTCGAGGCATGCCTGCTCTTTCCTTGAGCACAGGGAAGTAAAACACCATATACAGCATAATGCCAAAATTTGGAAGCAAAAAAGAGGGACGTTTAAAAATAAGAAATCAGACAAATGTTTTTGTTTTGCATTCATTTGGAGGCAATTTTAGGGAGGAGACAGCAAAAATAAAGCTGTATGTGGTGTAAAAAATCGTGAGACACCCTGCTGAGACAGGTGTCTTGGCACGTATGACATGGGTAGAAATGGAAGTGCATGCAAATATTCTTCAAGCGCAGCAACACTTTGGCAATGGGGCCTACATGCTTAGTGGTGCTATCTAGCACTGTAAGTGGGATAAAAAAGGTTGAGAGGGTATTTAAAAAAAAAGGCCTGGGCAAAGAAGTATAACGCAAATATTTTATTAGAGGGGCCGCATTAGTAATACGAAACACCCTGCGTATATGATTATAATACCTTCATCAGCTTCATCCCAATTATTTTCAGGGAGAAAAATGCAAGTACTCCTGAGGCCGGGCTTATATACACCCTTCAAGAAAAGCAAAAGTGAGGAGCCACAGGCAATGGCCAATGGGTCAAGGGAGCTGCGGGTCGAAAAAGTTTGGGAACCACTACAGCAGAAGATTAGGGATTACATTTTCTCCAGTATATTTCAACTCAAATGAAAGTCCTCAGCGAGGCAATATTCTGAACTGGTTAAACTCTGAAACGTTGCTCTCTTAAAGCCTCTTTGTTTTCAAAATATATCCTTCTGCTCTTCGATCCAGCGGTTTCTGGAGCTGGGAAGGTGGAGCAGAAAATTATTTGTTGCTTAAATTTGGTGAGATTTACTAGTCACAATTTTTTATCACAGCAGGGCCAACTCTGAATTTCTTCCTTTTTCAGTCAATGAATTGTTCAGTGTTAACACCTGTTTGTACAATGCTTATGGCGGAGCGCCATGCCTCACCCAGGGGCAGCTCCTCCACGTGGGCAGAGGAGCGTTGACCCACTGCTTTCTCGCAGTGGAAAAAGCAGAAACATAAAATTGTATTTTAAATACCATTTTATGTTTCTGCTTCTTGCACTATGAGAAAGCAGAAGGCAGAGTTTGGTTGGGGGCAGGCGGGTGGGCGTTCCTGCTCCAGACAGGGGAGGAGTGGCTTGCCTACTGTTGTGGGAGATGACTATTTGGTCGGCCCCAGGGCTGATCAAACCAGTCATGCACACTCTTCATTTTCTATATTTAGGCTGCATGCAGCCTACATAGAGAAAATGGCCTCCCCATAGACGCCTGTGGGGTCGACGTCGCATCCAATCACAACACGGCCATTGCAGTGGTGTGATTGGTTTAGGGGAGGACAGGGAGCCTGCCTGCTTCCTGTAAGGTGCAGAGAGAGAAGGCGCGATGCAGGAACAGAGGCGAAGGTAAGTTAAAAATTGTTTTTACTTAACCCCCCTCCCCACACGACCCCCGTGCCCCCACCAACGAGTCATGCCTGCTGTGACTGGTCTTACCTGAGCCTGGCATTAGGACCCAGGGCCACCGAGGGCCGGACCCGCTTGTTCGGCCATCCCAACTATCTGGCCGAAAGGAAGGTTGGGTGCTTGACTCCTTCTGGGCCACAGGCAGTGCGTGGTTTGAGTATCACTTCCACTCATGCCGTCACCGTCAAGGGGCCTATTTATGGCGCGTCGGCCCGGCCCCTTCCTTTTTCAACATTGCGACAGTGGGAGTGGGTTAGTGGCACAAGCAGTCCTCTCTTGTCCTTGTCTTTCTCTGCAGGTTGACACTGCAATGTCAGAGGATTCGCCCTGCACATCACGCTCCAGGCAGCAGCTTGCAGCATATGCCCGCGGGAGCCACAGGGACTGGAGTTTTCTCACGCGACCCAAGTTAGTACTCGGTGGCGCGCTGCGGGCTATTAAAGGAAGGGGAAGTAGATCTTTGGGCTTCCAAGTTTAACAGGGTTTTTAAAGAGGATATTCAGGGGCTGATTACACAGGCTACACTACAGGCTGACACTACAGTGTACCTTGGTTTTACAGATAGTGTCAGGAACAAATTTTGCCTCATTGTTGAAGGCATTTGTTGCAGCTCATAGGAAGGTGCGTTAAACCCAACTGATGTGTTCGCCTGGAAGCCCCACCTCCCTTCTGAGTGTTAGATGGTAATGTGTGGGCACATGAGGTAGTTTTAAGGTCTGATTAGCGTATTTTGCCCGGTTTCCTCTGTGCACGAGGGCTAATTGTGTCCCTAACTTAATTCTACCTCTGGGGACTGCGCTATTGACGAAGGTGTGGGGGCACTTCAATTTTACACATTTTAAGTCACCTCACGTCCTACCTGGGACCAGTGAATTAAGGTGAAGGCAGGCAATCAGGCTTTTGCAAGGTGTGTCTAGGCACAGGTGTGAGGGGTGCAATTGTTTAAAGGGAGTTGTGGTCATTTAGTGCAAGCGTGCACCTTTGGCTTTCTCAGTGGGCCCTCACCTGTCTAGAGTGGTCACCCTCCCCCTTCCCTGACTAGCATTAATTTAGGGCTGCTGTCTTAAATGGCGCGGGCTACTCTTGCGCCTTCTGCTACAGCAAAGTTGGGCTGGGAACATGGACCAGGGACTTAAGGTGAGTGGCAGTCGAGTGTGTGTTTGAATACTTTATTGCCCATTAGGTTTCGGGGGTACGATGCCTGCCAAGGGTGGTAGAGTGGGCAAGAGAAAGGGAGGTGACCCAGAGTTAGCCAGCTTTTGAAAATGTCCTGGCTAAGTTGAGTGGGGAGTCTGGCAGATCAGCATCCTAATATGAAAATGAGCCTGAACGAGAGCAAGTGGTGGAAGAGCTCCAAGGGCTCTCTAAAATCCGTCCTCAGGCTGCCTTCCCTCAGGTAAAGAGAAGGGAGAAGGAGCAGTCAGTCCAGGATGCAGTGGGCTTTAATGGTTCTGAGGCTGGGGGGGGGGTGTCCCTGGGCAATTCTGTTACCGAGGGCACCAGGCAGGACACTACAGTCGTACTATACTTGCCACCTATTGCTCCCTCTGCACCTGCTGCCTCACAGCAAGCAATGCAAGGCTCAAATGAGGTCCTCTCTATGCTAGCTGACAATAGACAGTCACGGAAGCTGCTTTCAGAGCAGAAAACGAGCGATTCTTCAGGACAACTTGAGGTAGTCCCTTGCTTCCAGTTACAGGGGTTAGTAGACAACTCATCCATTGGGTTATCACATCCAGTGTCACAGACACTAGTCCATGGCTCCTAATCATTAGGGGTGATGGTGGCCCCCACAGCTCCCAAACTAGGCAATCACTCCGGTTTCTCTGGGCGGTCAGGGGTCCCTCCAGACCCCACACCTGAGGTGCTTTCATCAGATGCATCTTTATTGTCTCAACTAGCGGATCCGCCATCAGGATTTCACGGAGGTCGCACTCTTACAGCCCCTTCACCCACCTTTCTGTCGGCCATGGCTGATTTGCAGAAGCAGGTAGAGTCCATTGTGAAGGCACGTGATGGGTAAAGGGTTGACCCTGCTGCTCAGAGCGTGGGCTCGAACCCCCGTCGTCATCCAAGGACCCTGCTACAGCCGCATCAGGTAAAGGGACCAAGTGTACTGGCCAGGACTCTAGCCCTGTTGGAAACGTGTTGGGTGGGCAAAACACATTACTGACCAGGCCAGGAACGTTAGCGTAGCATGTTCTTATGGAAGTGAAAGAAAAAATATGGAAGGGTGACTTTGTCGGCATTATTTTACTGATTAGACCCAAGAAACAGGAGGGCAAGGTGAAGGAAAAAGAGGGGAAGGAGGGCTCTTCGAAGGACATGAAGCCTAAAGTCGAGGAATTTGAAGAACCGGAATAACCCACTTACTGGGTCTCGGTGGCGGGGGAACCGCCCAAGTCTTCCATACCCTTCATACGTAGTAAAAGGAGACACAGGAGCCTTCGTCTGAAGGAGGGACCCAGATTTATTCAAATAGCCCGGGCTATGGAACAGAGTGCCAAGCTCGTTAGAAACAAGACAGAGGAGGCTGCTGCTTTACTCAGCAGCTTACAAGCCTTTTATACTTTTCCATTCTAGTCTTTTGGCTGTTAGTTCATTGTTCATTCAGGGCAGTGTTTGCAGTTGATAACCAGATCCAGACGATGTTTGTAGATGGTGACCTGGTCAAGGCTTGGTACACAAATCATTGTTCACTTACCTTGATCAAGACTCAGTCTTTCAGGTCATTGTTCACTCAGCTTGGTCAAAGCCCGGTCTTTGAGGTCATTGTTTAATCACCCTGATCAAGGCCCAGCAGTCAGACCATTGTCCAGATAACCTGATCACGGTGTCAAGGACGTTTACCAGGCTGGGAGCAGGAGATGGAAAACAAATCACAGGGTGTGAGTGTCTCATGGCTTTCTGTTGAACTGCAAAGAACAGGGGGGGGTGCGACAGTTCCTGGGCAGAAAGGCAGGCTGCAAGATGGCTGTTGTCGTGTTAGTTAGATTTTCCTCAGGCATCAGCAGAATCGACCAGTTGGGTCGTGTGGAAGTGTTTGACACAAGATGGCAATGAAAAAACAATGGAGTCCTGGTACAAATGATGCAGATCAGAAGAACACTTTTCCTCAGCCCCTCCTTTTGCCATTAAGTGGCAAATACTTTAAGAAATGTCAATCTTCATAAGGCCATCGATTTCTTGTTGAAGCATCATCATCATATTGGTGTTGTGAATGTTAGAGGGTGGAGGCTTGATGGTCTGGACACACATTGTACAGAGCACTGGCAGGCACTAAAAGCACAAACAGCAGGAAACCAGGACAGTTACTCCCAAGGCAAGGAAGATGAGGACCCTCCACCCCCACTGGGAAAGGAGGCCCCAGATCCAGCCAGTGAGGGACCAGTTGCCTTCATCCAGATGAATTTCGGAAGAAAGGCGATGCAGACGTTGGATGGCATCGTACACTGTAGGTGCGTTGTCTGGGATGTACACGCAGCAGCTCGAGCCAGTCAATTTACACACACCACCACGATCAGCAAGGATGACATCTAGGACCTTTCGGTTCTGAAGCGTTATGAGGCGGTCCACCTGTAGCTCTGCAGTGATGTTGGAGAGGGCACCAGCTGTTACTGTGATGGTGGCTTCAAGGACCCTGGTCAGTCCTCGTACAGCCCGACTGTTGGCCATGGGGCCCCAGAAAGGGAGGAAACCTTTAAAGAAGTCCCCGGTTTCCTGACCTGCTGTATCCTTGGCTGATATGACGCCCCTACGTGTGCGGCGCAGAGCGCCCTTCATTGAGAGGTGGTAACCTCCATGGGTAGAATACGTTGGTGGAAGGAGGAAGGCCAGATAGCAGGTACCAGACCAGTTACGGGGGAGCCAAGTGTAGGCGGCAGTGCCGCAGATGAAATAGGTGTTTGGGGAGGCCACCAGCTTCGGAGGAGATGTAGAGTTTAAAGCTTTTGTGATATCACATGTACTGGTACCAATTTTCTTAGTCCCTAGGCCATGGATGCAGACACGGTCTTGCACATTTATGACATTCACAGTGTCTCGTTCATCAGGCAGTAACCTTCTTGTGCGGAATCTAGAAAATGTTCGTCGAGTGGTTGAGTTGAATACTACCATCTCACCGAATTCATCTGGTGATAGTAGCAATGTGATTGAGCTGGTCGGGCAAAAAGGAGCATTGGCATGGCCGGATCTGTTCCGCCAGAGGTCATCCCGAAATGTTCCAAGGGCAGAATTGGCAGTACCATTGACAGTGTAGGCCTCATGCATCAACATCCACCATGCAAGACAAGACCCAGATATGGAAAAGGGGTAGGGAAAGAATGGGACAGGGTGTATCATGGAATGCGGCATCAGTCCACGAACCCAGCAGTTGGAAGTGTTCATGATCAGCTGGTGATGATGCAACATTTGGATGAAGATCTTATTGAAGAATTCTGCACGGCGGGGTAATTCGTGGGCTGGTAACGTGTAATACTGGTGCTGTACAGGAGTCGGGGTAGGAGTTGGTGAGGTAACAGGATGGTAGATTAGTAACCGCAAACCAAGGATAGAGAGGATGAGGGAGACAAACGTCACCACGGTGGCCATGATGCATTTACTATGTCGGAGACTGACATATTGTTTCTGGATCCAGGTGTTTTGGATGGCAGCCATTGTGCTAAGCCAGGGACCTCTAGTGGCTGTCTGTGATTGGTGGTTTCTTCACTGGGCACAGGTGCCAAAGGCCCTATGGCGTACCTTAGTCTGACACACCAGCACTACTCTCAGCCGGGGAAGATCACAGTCCTACAGCCTATAGGTACTTGGCGAAGTCAAAGGCAAGCCTTCCCTCGGGGGCGCAAGTTGTATCGGTCGGAAGTAGGGACAGTATGGTCGGGAAACAATTGTTCTTGGTGTTGAACAGAGTTAAGGGAGGGTTCCACCCTTCCTTTCAGTATGCTGTCACTCTCTGCTTCCGTGGATGTAGAATGCAGTCTGGCATCGCTGAATGGGACAAACGTCGGGACTGTTTCTGTTTCTGAGTCTCCTTGTCCTTCCCTTACCCACTGATCATAGGGGAGGGGCAGAGGCACACGCCGGCAGTGAGACGAATGCACCCAATTCTTCCGACCTTCTACTTTCACGGCGGTGCGGGTGGCCAGCAACACCTGACGGGACTGTGTCCAGCGGGGCTCGAGGCTCTTAGTACGTTGAAAGTTTTTCACTAAGACCCAATCACCAGGTTGGATGACGTGTCCTGGGGCCTCGTTTTTGTCAGGTATGGCCTCATGCACCTAGTGATAAAGAGTATGAAGGTATTAGTTAGACTGTGCAGATAATCAGTTAATACAGGGTATTCAACATCAGACAGTTTCTTAGGCCGTGGGACACCCCACACATTGGCAGGCCTCCCGAACAAAATCTCATGGGGGATAGCCCTATTCTGGAGTGGGCCGTTGTTCTTGAGGACAGTAGGGCCAAGGGTAGAGCATCAACCCAAGTGACACCTTTCTCGGCTACTATTTTGGCCATTTTAGTGTTTAGGATGCCATTGTACACCTCCACTAGACCTGCTGACTGGGGGTGGTTAGGTGCATGAAATTTTTGGTTTATACCCAATGCTGTGCAGACATATTCCATAATTTGAGCCGTAAAGTTTATCCCGTTGTCACTCCAGACCAAGCGGGGCAAACCGAATCGTGGGAGGTACTCCTTTAATAGCACTTTGGCGGTGGTGATAGCGGTGCAGTCTTTGACGGGGTAGGCCTCCACCCATCGGCTGAAGGCACAGACCACTACCAGGACATATTTCAATTTGTGACATCTGTCCATCTAGATATAATCCATTTGGAGGACTTCAAAAGGGAAGGTAGGAGGATAGAATCCTCCCTTAGGAGTAACTGTGCCTTTTCCTGGGTTATACATTAGGCAAATCATGCCTGTTTTGACCAGCTTTTCAGCATATGCTGGTATCTTAGAGTTGTACCATGTAGGTTCCAACAGTTTACATATCCCTTTTGCACTGATGTGAGCAGGACCATGGGCCATCGCAACTACTGGCAGCACGTGACTGTCAGGTAACATTCATTGTCTTTCCATAGTCGTACGGACCCAACAACAATCAATTCCCTCCTTTGCTAATTGCTCCTTCCACACCCTTAGTTCCTCAGGAGTAGTATGGGACTGAATATCAATCACACTCTGTACTGTGTTTTCAACCATGCCCTCGTATGCCACCCACCTAGTGGGACCTTTTGCATACATTCCTTCCATTTTCCTAAGAGCTGTTTGTCCGGCCGTCTGGTCAGCCAGGGTATTACCTTTCCCAACATCATCTGTCACTTTCTTATGGGCTTTACATTTTATAATGGCCACCTTTCTGGGGAGTATCAGGGAGTCTAACACTCGGTGAATTAGGGGGCCATATTGAATCTTGGTCCCATGGGAAGTAAGGAAATTCCTTTCTTTCCATAAACATCTGAAGTTGTGGGCCACCCCGAAGGAATATTGGCTGTCAGTATAAATATTTACCATCATCCCTTTGCTTAACTCACAGGCTCTATTGAGGGCCACTAATTCTGCTGCTTGAGTAGAGCACTGCGGAATCTGAGCTGTTTCTACTACTTGCCCTAATGTCGTGAGGGCGTAGGTGGCTGAGGTATTACCATCTGACCCTCTGAGACATGATCCGTCCACATACAGTGTACCTTCTGGTTCTGCTATCGGGGTGTCCTGTAAGTCAACCCGTACCTTCGTCTCCTCCTCTGTCCTTAATATGCAGTCATGTGGGTCTAAGCGGGCATCATGAGTATCCAGTGGGAGTAATGTGGCGGGGTTTAGTACAGTGCATTTTTTGATGTTAATGTGGCTGGCAAAGAGTGTCAGTTCATATCCTGTGAGTCATGCGCTAGTGAGGTACTGTGTCTTGCTGTTATTAAGGGGGGTATCTACAGAATGGGGGACCATCAGAGTCAGGGGGGAGTTCATGACGATCCCCGCACTCTGACGGACCATGAGAGCGGCCGCAGCGGTCGCCCGTAGGCATCCTGGTAGAGCCCTCGCAACAGGATCTAAGGTGGCTGAAAAATAGGCACCTGGCCGATGGTGACCTCCGAACATCTGGGTCAAGACAGCACATGCACAGCCATCTGTCTCATGTACAAAAATATATTTTCTTTGTTATAATCAGGAGTACCGAGGACTGGAGCAGTACACAGAGCACTCTTTAAATCTTGGAAGGCCTGCGCATGCTCTCTAGTCCAAGGAAAGGAGCTGTCTGATATGTCTTTAGTGGGGAGGGCAAGAAGAGGTTTGACCATGGCCGAAAAATTGGAAATCCACTGTCTACAGTATGTGGTTAGGCCTATGAAGGCTCGCACCTGGTTTTGTGTTCTTGGGGCCGTCATAGCATTGATAATGGCTACACGATCAGCAGTGAGCTGCCTTCCCTCCTTCGAGAGGAGATGACCTAAATAGGTCACCTTCTCTTGACAAAACTGAAGCTTTTTCAAAGAGACTTTGTGATTATGGAGGGCAAGGTGGCGTAACAAACAGAGAGTAGCTTCTATACTTGCTAGGGCAGAATTTGCAGCAATGAAGAGGTCATCTACATATTGTAATAGTGTGGAATTCTCATGGAGCTCCAAGGAATCTAGTTGACTTTTTAGGGCTTGACTATAGATACTGGGGCTCTCGGTGAAACCTTGAGGGGCCCGGCAGAATCTAAAGCTCCGCCCACCAAGGGAGAAACCAAAAAAATGTCTGCTGTCAGGATGTATAGGAATGCTGAAAAAAGCATTCTTCAGGTCTATGACAGAGAAGTGCGTTGCGTCAGAAGAGACCATCGTTAAGAGGGCTGTAATGTCGGGGACACCAGGATATTGGGGGATTGTTATTTTGTTAAGGGCTCTCAGGTCAATCACGAATCTGTATATTTTAGGGGAGAGAGCATCTCCATTGGTCTTTTTAAGAACGGGAATAATGGGACTGTTACAGATATTGCCACATGTTTCCTCCACTACGCCCTTGTCCATTAATTCAGATATTATTGTTAAAAGGGCCATTTCTCCTTCCGCGGGCAGTCGATACTTCCAGAGGCGGGAGAGAAGTACACCTGTCTGGATGCGTACCACATGAGGGGATATGTTGAGACACCCTACATCTGTGTCTGATGATGCCCAGAGGGAGGAAGGTAAAGACTGCAACTCTGGTAGGAGGGGACCTGATAGATACATATAGGAAGCTGCGGTGGGGGGAATTGTTAGGGATACACCTTGGGGACTACATGACATGGTCGCATACAGAGCTTTCAGTAAATTCATGCCTAACAGGTTTTCACTGCAACCTGTAGTAAGGACCAAGGGAGTGTCAACATGTGCAGGGCCAATATCGAGAGGGAGGGGTTCAGAGACAGGGCTGGTCACAGGTGTTTCTGCAAAACCCACGGAGACATTCATATTGCCAGAAAGGGGTGCCTCCGGGACTGACAGACGTGCAATAGAAGACCTGGTGGTCCCAGTATCCAAAAGAAAATTCTGATCGTTCCCCCCACTGACATTTGAACATACGGGCCCCTTTGATCCACTGGAATTTGTACTCTGGTAATACCCCTTTCCTGGACGATCAGAAGAAAACTTTTCCTCCAATTCATCACTAATTGGCTGTTTGGTTTTAATCTTTTTTTGACTATTATGCTGGAAAGGAAACCAGAAGTAGCCTCGCCCATGATATTTTATGGCAATAAGATACTGAAAGCGCATTACAAGTATGATAGGACAGCTTTGTTGGATTACGATAGGGATTTCAGATGTACTACGGTTAAGGACCCCAAGATTGTATGGGACCAAAGGGAGGTTAATGTATGGCTGGAAAGTGTAAACAGCAAAACTCCACTTAAACAGCCTTTTCATGCGCAGTGGGGTACAGGTGACAAAAAAGGTACCTGTTTGGCATTAAATAGGAAGTTGTGCAACCAGCCAGAGGAATCTTTCAAATTTAAACATGCATGCTCATCTGCAGGCATCCCTACCATCCTGAATTCAAATGCATAAAAAACTTGAAAGAAAAGGAAAGGACTCAAAGTAATCCAACCAATAAGCCCTTACCCCCCCCCCCCCCGGTTACTATTGAGGAGCATCTCCCTTGGCTTAATTTGTACCTTAACAAGACGACGGCTCAGTTATTATATCAGGGTTTCACTTCTGGCTTTTGCATAAGGGCTCAAGGTATTTCACCTGTTGTGCATTGCAAAAATCTGTTGTCTGTGCATGCAGGCCTAGGGGTGGTAGCCCAGAAGTTTGAGAATGAGGGCTCATTAGTCAGAATCGCGGGTCCTTTCCCTGCACCCCTGTTCTATAATGTTGTTTGTTCCCCTCTGGGTGTGGTCCCGAAGAAAGATCCTGGTCACTTCTGCCTGATCCATAATCTCTCAGCACCCAAGGGCTTATCTGTCAATGTTGCGATCAACCCTGCACTGTGTTTGGTGACCTACCCATTGTTTGACATGGCATGATTGAAGGTGCACAAGCTGGACCCCGGGGCATATTTGGCAAAGACGGGCATTGAGTTAGCATTTAGGCTTCTGTCTGTTCATCCTGATGATTATCACTTGCTTAGTTTTCAGTATGGTTGTCAAAATTTCTATTACAGATTTATGCCAGTGGGCTGTGAAGTCTCTTGTAACTACTTTGAGCAGTTCAGCTCAATGTTGCAATGGTTGTTTACATGCAAAACTGGCTACATGGACGTCATACATTGCCTTGATGATTTCCTTGTTATGAGTCAGCCTGCTTCTGGGGCCTGTAGTTGGGCTCTGGCGGAGTTGATTTCTTTGTTTAGAGATTTGGAGGTCCCACTAGCACTCGACGAGACAGTTGGCCCATCCACCTGTATGTCTTTCTTGTGAATCGAGATTGACACCATTGGGGTTGAATGCAGGCTTCCTCCTGACCCTGGCGATTGATTCCACTTTCTCAGGTACAAAAGTGGTGTTACATCAGCTTCAGGTTCTCGTGGGTCAACCCAATTTTGCTCTCCACATTATTTCCATAGGCTCCCTATTTTCCAGGCCCATAGCAAGGGCAATGGCTGGTCTCACACAGAAACATCATCATACTAGGCTGCAGGTGATGTGAGGGAGGACTCAAAAACCTAGCAGGAATTTCTGCAGCACTTTAATGGGTCAGTTGTCTGGCCAACCTCGCAGGTTACTAGCGAGGCTTTGGGCATGTTTACTAACACCGCTGGCAGTATCGGTTTTGGGACCATCCATAGGCAACAATTGTGCAGGGTTGACTGATCGGCTGAGTGGCATGAGAGCTGGTTGATTAGGAATGGCTTTTTAGAACTGTTTCCCATTGTTTTTAAAGTCACTATCTGGTCTGATCTTTTCCAGGACAGGACGGTGGTTTTTTGGTCAGACAATAAATCATTTGTCAAGGCTATTAACATGCAGGGTGCTTCTTGTAGACAGATAGTGAGGCATCTTGCTTTACTTTGCTTGATGCTGAACATTGCCTTTAAGGCTCAGCATATCCCTGGAGTTCATAATCAGGAAGCTGATGCTTTGTCGCGCTCCAAGTTGCAGGAATTTCTGGAAGTTTCACCTACAAGCAACAGAGCGGATGATGGAGTTCCAGACATCTATTTGGAAGACTGGAGTCCTGCCTTATTGCATTTAATGCGATACCAAAGGGGATGATGGACGAAGCGTTTGAGTAAATCAAACACTCACCCCCAGTCAACTGATCTGGGTTTAATCCATCATCATTCTTTAGCTCACTCCACCACCCCAGTTCAGACATGGCCATATGCAAATCAGTCTGATCATGTGCCTCATGGGAACAGTCCAGCCTGAACTGCCAAGCCATGTCTTCCCTGGACCGGAAACAATCTTGAATCCAGTGGCAAAGTGAGCAAGGGACCCACGTCTGGGCATACCCTGCCAACTTAGGGCGAACAAAGCGATACCAAAGGGGATGATGAACGGAGCGTTTGAGCAAATCAAACACTCACCCCCATTCAACTGATCTGGGTTTAATCCATCATCATTCTTTAGCTCACTCCACCACCCCAGTTCAGACATGGCCATATGCAAATCAGTCTCACCCTGTGCCTCATGGGAACAGTCCAGCCCGAACTGCCAAGCCATGTCTTCCCTGGACCAGAAACAAGCATCCTGGGACCGGTTTCGGGTTCATAACCCTCATCAGCCAGGCTATCTTGAATCCAGTGGCAAATTGAGCAAGGGACCCACGCCTGGGCATACCCTGCCAACTTAGGGCGAACAAAGCGATACCAAAGGGGATTTAATGGCAGCTTCTTTAAGCAAGAGCACTCACATGGCAACCCAGAAATATTTTAAGACTTACAGGGCCTTCCTACAGGGATAAGGGTATCAAATCTTTTTTCGTCCCCTGCCGCCTGCCTCTTCCTGGAATCATTGAGGTCACAGGGCAGACCAGTTTCTTAAGTGAGAGCCCATTTGGTAGTCATTGGCTTCTTTGACTAGTTATGGGGCATATGCGATGTGGGCGGTTACTTCCTGGTGAGAAAGGCCTCAGTGGGATGGGCCAGGCTTGAGGCGCAGTTAAGGATAGAAGGAGACTGCTGGATGTGTAGGTTTTAGTGGCTATGCTTGTTAGACGGGGACCCTGAGGGTCGGCCGTCTACTGAGGGAGAGGTCCCCGATGAGGACCACCTCCGGCGATTGTACAGATATGTCACCTCCCTCCCCACAAACAGCCACCACACCAGGTTGAGTTCAATACTTTTATATAAGGTTTGTAGGGCACGGATATTGGCGATACAGGATATCTCGGACCCGAGGGTCCTCTCACTTCTAGTCTCTGTAGGGAAAAGGGGGTAGCGGGACAGTCTTGGTACTGGGTCGGTACAGGAGGTGGCAAGAGGTGAGCTCACAATCCTCGAGCTGGCGAGTCTGCAAGTCGGGCCGCGGCAGCGCCAGCAGGCCAAGACGATGGTTTCACGAGGCAGAGGGCCGCGGCAGCGCCAGCAGGCCAAGACGATGGTTTCACGAGGCAGAGGGCCGCGGCAGCGCCAGCAGGCCAAGACGATGGTTTCACGAGGCAGAGGGCCGCGGCAGCGCCAGCAGGCCAAGACGATGGTTTCACGAGGCAGAGGGCCGCGGCAGCGCCAGCAGGCCAAGACGATGGTTTCACGAGGCGGAGGGCCGCGGCAGCGCCAGCAGGCCAAGACGATGGTTTCACGAGGCAGAGGGCCGCGGCAGCGCCAGCAGGCCAAGACGATGGTTTCACGAGGCAGAGGGCCGCGGCAGCGCCAGCAGGCCAGTCGCGGATGAGTTCTTCTCGGGTCTCTCGACTCCAGGATACAACTGCCTTCCTGGTCTGGCCCTGCCCCAGTTATAGGTCTGGTCCCCTTTGATGTCCGGACCCTCGCGCCTGGGGGCCGGGAGGTCCGGGATGAGGGAGTCCAGACACCCAGCAGGGGGGTGGAGCCAGCGCCCAGGGCGGCCTGGGGTGATCGACACCTGGCGGAGGAGAGCCGTTGATGATTCCTTCTCCCATTGACTCGCCAAGTGGTCACTCTGCCTCCTGGGAGGAGGTTGGTGCCTCGATGTCGGGGCCGGCCGGGCCCAGGGTTAGGGTCGAGTTGAGGCCACGCGGCCTCGTGCTGTAGTACCCCAAAATGGCGGCTGGGCCGAGGCCGGGGTGCGGATGATGACCCGGGCCAGCTGGGTCCGGAGCTGGTGTCTTGTGGTGGAGGGATTGCAGGTTACTTCGGGTGGTCGCCGGGGACTCTGGTTGGGGATTCAGGGAGAGCCAGGGTCCGGGTCCCGTTGCGGGGAGGGGGGACAGCCCGACCATGCGGCCTGTCCAACATGCGTCCCCCCCAGTTGAAGGCGGGGAGAGTCAGCCATCTTCCTGGGGACTCTCCTTGCTGAGGCGGAAAAAGCGTGACAGGCCGTCTGCGTTGGCGTGGTCCTGGCCTGGACGATGTTCCACCGTGAAGTCCATCCCCTGTAGGGAGATGGACCAGCGCAACAGCTTCGGGTTCTCCCCCCGCATTTGCATCAGCCATTGCAGGGGTCGGTGGTCTGTTTGCACCCGGAAGTGGGTGCCGAAGAGGTAGGGCCGGAGCTTCTTGAGTGCCCAGACTACGGCGAAGGCCTCCCTCTCAATGGTGCTCCAGCGCTGTTCTCGGGGCAGTAGGCGTCTGCTGATGAAGGCCACTGGTTGGTCGACCCCTTCGGGGTTGAGTTGGGAGAGGACGGCCCCCACACCATGATCGGAGGTGTCCGTCTGCACAATGAATTCCCGGCTGTAGTCGGGAGCCTGGAGCACGGGGGCCGTGCACATGGCGGTCTTCAATTTCTCGAAGGCCGATTGGCAGTCCGGGGTCCAGTTGACTGTTTTGGGGCTCTTCTTGGATGTGAGCTCTGTGAGGGGCCCCGCGATGCTGCCATAGTCCTTCACGAACCGCCGGTAGTATCCGGTGAGCCCCAGGAAGGCCCGGACCTCCGTTTGGGTCGTAGGGGGTTGCCAGGCCTAGATGGCAGCAATCTTGAGCTGGAGGGGGGCCACCAGCCCGCTTCCCACTTGGTGTCCCAGGTAGGTCACGGACCCTTGGCCAACCTGGCACTTGCTGGCCTTGATGGTGAGCCCGGCTTGCTGGAGGGCGTGTAGAACCTCCCGCAGGTGGCGGAGGTGGTCGGTCCAATGATGGCTGTACACAGCAATGTCGTCCAGGTAGGCGGCGCTGAAGTCTTCCAGGCCCGCCAGTACCTGGTTCACCAGCCGTTGGAACGTTGCCGGAGCGTTTTTCATGCCGAAGGGCATTACTTTAAAGTGGTAGTGCCCGTCCGGGGTAGAGAAGGCGGAACGTTCTTGGGCCCTAGGGGTGAGGGTGATCTGCCAGTAGCCCGCCGTTAGGTCGAAGATGCTCAGGTAGCGGGCGGCCCCCATCCGGTCAATTAGCTCATCTGCCCGGGGGATGGGGTGAGCGTCGGTCCTGGTAACTGCATTCAGCCCCCGATAGTCCACGCAGAACCGGAGCTCAGGGGCAACGCCCGGGGCGGCCGCCTTGGGAACCAGGACGACTGGGCTTGCCCAGGGGCTGTCTGAGGGTTCGATCACTCCTAGGGCCAGCATTTTGGACACCTCGGTCTGGATGCAGGCGCGCACCCGGTCTGGTACGCGGTACGCCCGGTGTCGAATAGGAGGGCTGTCCCCGGTGTCCACATCGTGAAGGCACCAGGGGGTGACTCCGGGTGTGAGGGAGAACAGGGAGGCGAACCGCCTCAGGAGGGCTTGACAGTCTTGCGTTGCTCCGGGGACAGGGCCTCGGAGAGCTGGACCCCTTCCACTGAGCCATCCCGCTCGAGGGTCCTCAGTAAGTCCGGAAGGGGTTCGGAGTCTTCTTCCGTCCCGTTATCGGTAGCCATCAGGAGGCTGAGTTCGGATCGCACAAAATGGGGTTTGAGCCTGTTGGCATGGAGGACCCGTAGAGGGTTCCGGGCAGTCTCCATGTCGATTAAATAGGTGACGGGCCCCTTGCGTTCGATCACCTTGAAGGGTCCGGACCATTTGTCTTGGAGTGCACAGGGTTCAACCGGGGACATCACCCAGACCCGTTGTCCCGGTTCGAACTCAATGGAGGATGCGTGCTGATCGTACCATCTCTTCATGTCCTCCTGACTGGCCTCGAGATTGGCTTTGGCGGTTTCTCGGAACCGCCGGGTCTGGTTGCGAAGAGCCAGGAGATACCTGTAGATGTCTGGGGGAGTTTTCTGGGGAGGCTGCTCCCAACCTTCCTTGACTAGGCTGAGGGGGCCCCGGACGGGGTGCCCGTACAGGAGTTCAAATGGGCTGAAGCCGAGGGATTTCTGCGGGACCTCCCGATAGGCAAACAGGAGGCATGGAAGTAGCACGTCCCACTGGCGTCGAAGGGGTTCCTCTAGGCCCATAATCATTCCCTTGAGGGTGCGGTTGAACCTCTCGACCAGTCCGTTTCCTTGCGGGTGATAGGGGGTCGTGAATTTGTAGGTGACCCCGCATTGTTGCCAGAGAGACTTCATATATCTGGAGATAAAGTTCGTGCCCCTGTCGCTGACGACCTCCCGGGGGAACCCCACCCGGGAGAAGATCCCCATCAGGGCTCGGCCCACCACGGGGGCCGTCACAGTCCGAAGAGGGATGGCCTCGGGATAGCGGGTGGCGTGGTCTACTAGGACCAGGATGAACCGGTGTCCTTGGGCTGTTCGGGGGTCGAGGGGCCCCACAATGTCTATTCCCACTCGTTCGAACGGGGTGGTGACGACAGGAAAGGGTTGTAAAGGTGCTTTGATTTTTCGGCCACTTTTTCCGCTGGCCTGGCAGGTGGGGCAGGCCCTGCAGTGGTTGGTGACATCCTTTCGCATTTGGGGCCAGAAAAAATGGGTCACCAGGCGGTCGTAGGTTTTATCCTGTCCCAGGTGTCCGGCAAGGGGGACATCGTGGGCTAAGTTCAGGAGAAAGTCTCGGAAGCGATGGGGCACCACCAGCACCCGACTGGCTCCTAGTTCTGCAATTTTTTGCTCGCTGTAGAGCAGGTCTTGGTCCCAGTAGATCCAGTGGGCCCCCGAGGTATCCCCTGTGCTCTGGGCCAGGGCTTGCTGCCGGAGTCCTTCGAGAGAGGGACATGTTTTCTGTTCGGCCCGGAATTGTTCCTGAGAGGGGCCTCCCTCCTGACGCCATTGTGCCAGGTCAGGGACATCCCGAAGCTGGTCGGATCCTTCTTCTGTTTGGGTCGAGGGACTGGCTTCTGGGGCGGCCTCCTCTGGGACGAGCGCGGGAGGAGGTTCCGGCCACTCGGGCTCTTCTAGACTGGGGACCGCGCGGGCGGTCATGGACCGGGTCGTGACGCAGACCCATTCGGGGAGGCCGAGCATCCCCAGGTGTTCTCTCCGTTCGACGGCTGCCCAGGGAGAGCTTTCGAGGTCGTTTCCTAGGAGGCAATCCACGGGGGCATCATCGCGGACAGTTACCTTTAACATCCCTGTTACCCCTCCCCACTCGAAGGGGACGCAGGCCATGCGACACAGACTTTCGGAGTTGTCTGCTGATCGGACAGGGCAAAGAATGTTCGGCAGGATTTGGTCTGGAGTGACAAGGTGGCGTCGGACCGCCGTTACACTGGCCCCGGTGTCGCGGAGGGCTTCCGCCCGGCGGCCATTAATGTTGACCCACTGGCTGTACTTCTGCATGTTGGCGGGAAGGGGGGCCCGCGGAATCATCTCTCTCTCCCCCAAGCAGACCAGCGCCATGGCGGCTGGTGCCCACTCAGAGGGGTCGGTCTCGTACTCTTCTTGGTCGTCCGGGATTAGTTCTTCCCCTAGGGCGGCCGCTGCGACCTGGCGGGGGGTAGTGTTCGGATTCTTTGGGCAGTTGGGATCACTGGCGTAGTGGCTGGGTCGCTGGCATCTGTGGCACATAACGTTGGCCCGGAAACCGGCCCGGATGGCCGGGCTCCCTCGGCCGGCCGGGGTCGAGGGGCTGCTTGTGGGCGACAAGGGGCCGGGGTCTCTCCCCCGACCCTGGCCCCCTCCTCCTCCTCCCCGGGGGCGATGGGGCCCTGGGTACGGTCTGGATGATTCACTGGGTCCGTTCCGGCCAACTCGGGTGCTTTCCCACCGGTCGGCTTCGGCGGCGAGTTGTCGAGGTTCGGTTAGTTTACTGTCCAAGAGGTGTTGCCGGAGTTCCACGAAGCAGTTGTTAGACAGGTGCTCCCATACGATAAGGTCAAAAAGTTGTTCGTAGGTGGTCACTTTGTTGCCCTTGATCCACCCTTCGAAGGCTCGACTAAAGAAGTTCACGTACTCCACCCAAGTCGTACCCGGAATTCGTTTGCAGTCGCGGAACCGCTGGCGGTACATCTCGGGTGTGAGCCCGTATCGAGTGAGGAGGGCGGCCTTCATGTGGTCGTAGGATGTCATCAGATGGTCCGGGAGTTGCAGCAGGGCGTCCTGCCCTTCGTTGACAAACCTCCCCCATAACCCGGCTCCCCAGTCGCTCCGTGGAATCCGGTGGGAGGTCATGGCCACCTCATAGGCTTTAAACCACTGCTGTATATCATCGTTCTTGTGGTATTCCCGGATGACATCTTTGGGGATGTGAACCTTGGGCGCGGTAGAGGCAGGCAGGGTCGGTCGTTCGGGGAACCCGAGTTCTTTATTCTGTTTCTGGATTTCCAGTTCCTTGAGATTGCGCTCATGTTCGTACGCTAGTTTCTTTTCCTCTAGCTCTCTCTGTTTTTGCTTCTCTTCTCGCTCCTCTCGGAGCCGTAAGTGTTCCAGAGTTATTTTTTGTTCCGCCAGTTTGAGTTCTCCATCCAAGCGAAGTCGGGCCAGTTCTAATTTGTGGAGTCTGCTTTTTTCTCTTTCTTGGATCTCTTCCAGGGAGAGACCCGCTCTTCTTTCTTCAATTGGTGCGGGGCCCGTCTCTGTTGTTCGTGTTCGGGGTACGGCCGTACCCGTTTCTGCCCAAGCTTCTAGGGCTCGTTTGAAGTCTTCCTTTGTGCTCAGACCTGTGGTTGGAAGGCCAAGTTCTATGCAATATTGCTTCAGTTCCCGGTGGTTGTAGTCTTCCAATTTTTCCATCTGGAATTTTTCCGTTGTTCCGCTCTCTGTTGTCATGGTGGTTGTGTGTCGTGGGGAGAGTGACTCTCTGTACTATTATGCGTAGGTTCGGATCGCGCCGCTGGCCACCAATGTTAGACGGGGACCCTGAGGGTCGGCCGTCTACTGAGGGAGAGGTCCCCGATGAGGACCACCTCCGGCGATTGTACAGATATGTCACCTCCCTCCCCACAAACAGCCACCACACCAGGTTGAGTTCAATACTTTTATATAAGGTTTGTAGGGCACGGATATTGGCGATACAGGATATCTCGGACCCGAGGGTCCTCTCACTTCTAGTCTCTGTAGGGAAAAGGGGGTAGCGGGACAGTCTTGGTACCAGGTCGGTACAGGAGGTGGCAAGAGGTGAGCTCACAATCCTCGAGCTGGCGAGTTTGCAAGTCGGGCCGCGGCAGCGCCAGCAGGCCAAGACGATGGTTTCACGAGGCAGAGGGCCGCGGCAGCGCCAGCAGGCCAAGACGATGGTTTCACGAGGCAGAGGGCCGCGGCAGCGCCAGCAGGCCAAGACGATGGTTTCACGAGGCAGAGGGCCGCGGCAGCGCCAGCAGGCCAAGACGATGGTTTCACGAGGCGGAGGGCCGCGGCAGCGCCAGCAGGCCAAGACGATGGTTTCACGAGGCAGAGGGCCGCGGCAGCGCCAGCAGGCCAAGACGATGGTTTCACGAGGCAGAGGGCCGCGGCAGCGCCAGCAGGCCAGTCGCGGATGAGTTCTTCTCGGGTCTCTCGACTCCAGGATACAACTGCCTTCCTGGTCTGGCCCTGCCCCAGTTATAGGTCTGGTCCCCTTTGATGTCCGGACCCTCGCGCCTGGGGGCCGGGAGGTCCGGGATGAGGGAGTCCAGACACCCAGCAGGGGGGTGGAGCCAGCGCCCACGGCGACCCGGGGTGATCGACACCTGGCGGAGGAGAGCCGTTGACGATTCCTTCTCCCATTGACTCGCCAAGTGGTCACTCTGCCTCCTGGGAGGAGGTTGGTGCCTCGATGTCGGGGCCGGCCGGGCCCAGGGTTAGGGTCGAGTTGAGGCCACGCGGCCTCGTGCTGTAGTACCCCAAAATGGCGGCTGGGCCGAGACCGGGGTGCGGATGATGACCCGGGCCAGCTGGGTCCGGAGCTGGTGTCTTGTGGTGGAGGGATTGCAGGTTACTTCGGGTGGTCGCCGGGGACTCTGGTTGGGGATTCAGGGAGAGCCAGGGTCCGGGTCCCGTTGCGGGGAGGGGGGACAGCCCGACCATGCGGCCTGTCCAACAATGCTGGACAATCTCCATCTAGTTTGCAGTTCCCCTGGGAACCTCTGTGGTTTTTCATGGGGCCTTTAGAGTGGGTGAGTTAGTTTGAAAGTCAAAATCTGATGTATTGGGTGGTCTGCAATTGTTGGACACCCAATTACTTTTAGACAGGCTCACGATTAAGTTATGAAGGTCCAAGAATGATCCTACAGGAAAGGGAGCTATGGTGGAGCTCAGGACAGCACAGGGATCCTCTATGTGCCCAGTTACAGTTATGAAGGCATACATTTCTGTCCCATCACACGTCCAATCCCCACACTGTTTGTTCATGCGCATGGAGATTGACTGTTGAGGTATCTGCCGGGATCTGCAGTCTTGGGATTGACCCAGTGGATTATTCGTCTCACTCATTCAGGATTGGGGCAGCGACTTCAGCTGCCGGGCATGGTTGTCTTTGAATGAGGTGAAGCAGATTGGTCGGTGGTCATCATCATGTTTTCAGCATTACGTATGCCCTGAATTGCTGTGACTTTCTGTGTTTTGCACCTTATCCTTGGTGTGATGCTGTTGTTCTCACTCTGGTTTCTCTCTTTTAGTAGTACGCCTTCCAAAGTGGTATGGGTGCTGGGCTACTTCTTTGTGCGGTGGGTCGCTTACCGTTTGCCACAGCATTGCATACCAAAAACTGCACGTTTGGATGACATCTTTTTCTGATGGAGTGGAGGGCCTCCAGATTGCTCAGCATCGCCAGCTGCTGGAGGAGACAAGGGGACACATGGGACTGCAGTTCCTGGACTTGATCATTATACACGTCAGCAGTAATCATATGGTTAATCTGGGCTTAGGGCAGTGTGAGAACCTGGCCTGGTATATGATGTCCATTAATGTAAGTGGGCACCTTGCATCAGTCAGACAACCCTTATGGTGATGTAAGAGGTCTTAGACAACCTTAGAAAGCTAAATGGTAGCTGTGGAGGGCAGTGTCAGTCTTAGTCCAGAAGGAGTGTACAGCAACTTGTTTTACCAGAATGCTATCTTATAGTGTAGATTAAGTGAAAAGAACCACACAAGGTACTTATAAAAATATGAATTTATTATATAATACTCTCTAATATGTTTAGGTATCTCCTACCTGGAGATAATGACAATGGACACAATACATTGCAAAAAAATACAGTAAATAGCGCAGAATACATAATGGACTCCGGGGGGGGGCAAACCATATACTAAGAAAGTGGTATAAGAACCACTACTCGGGTCAGGACAATGTCGAGAGGACATATAAGTGCCGGGGACCAAAGGAACCACCCAAGGGGATTGACTAGCTAGGAAGCCCATGGAAAGCTTGTGCAATGTGGGAAAACGACTGCGTGCTTCGTTCAACTCTACGTGTAAGTCGTGGTTGGCTTTTTAAAGATTAAGGACCCTTCCCAGTGGACCCTGAAGAAACCCTATGGAAGACAGAAGGTTGGAGAGCCATCCCACCAGTGGATACCCTAGTACCCACGTTACCTACACCAGGGAAGCCAGGTGCATAGGTGTGAAGTGGTGTCGGAAAACCCAATGGAGGACTTCAGGAAAGTTCCGCTGCTGACGAAGGAGAAATTGTCAGGTGAAATCTGAAGGTGGATTCTATTTGAGAGGTACCTGCAAGCAGAGGGGACAGAGTTTATGTCACTCAGGAGTGACCAGGAGATCTGGAAGACGAATTTCCACCAATGTTGCGAGTTGCAGGAAAGTTGACGAGGACATTGACTCTGCAGCTGGAGGACCAGGCGATGCTGAGGAAGACTTGGAGCCATGTACAAGATGTCCCACATTGGATGTCAAGTGCTGACGGGACGGTGTCCGGCGGGTGCACCAACAAACCTTGGCAAATGCAACCAACGCAGAAGTCGAAGAAGGTGCAATGTCGGGACCAGCAAGCTCCAGAGGATTCACCACAAGCAGGGGGGTCAGGACAAGTCCAGAGCAATAAGGGGAGCCCACAAGAAACAAAGGTGACCCTCAAATGGACCCACAGACCGGATGCACTGGAGTTGCTAGAGGATCTCAAGCAGCTCACCAAAAGATGCAAGCCACGATGCACAACGATGTGGTATGGCCAAAGACTCTGGTCACTGGTGGTACTCAAGGTTGGAGCTACTTGGAGCTCGGAGATTTTCTTGGAAGGAAGCCAACATGCCTTTGCAACTGCAAGTTGACGTACTGCACAGGGGTTCAGTTATTGAACCCCCCCCCCCCAGGGATCCTGGCCTCAAACTTGGTCAGAGACCAGGGCAGGCCTTGGGAGCTGTGAAGAACCACCAACTGTGTTGCAGAACATTACGGAGTCCGGAGGAGCTCAGGATCAGCAGACTGGTCAACTTAGTTGCGGTGCCTTCAAATGCTGGGGAGTGACTCCTTCACTCCAAGGGAGATTCCTTCCAGGGTCTTTGATGTCCACAGGCCTTGGAAGGTTTCTCTATGGTGCACTGGCACAGACGATGCAACAGACTGGAAGGAAGGCGAAGTTGAGCCCAAACGATGTCCAGCGAAATCCAGAGAGCTCAGATGGTCGAAAAAGAAGTGGTATCTGATCTGAATCGTATCCACGGCGAATCCAGGGACCCACCAACAGGTAAGCCCTTAAGTACCCTTAGGAAAGCTTTGGGCAAATCAGGGGCCCCTTCTAGGGGAGGGCCTGGAGAGGGTGGAGGTTACTCCCATGTCCATTGTCCAGTTTCGCTCCAGAGCGGGAGCCAATGGCTCCCAGGACTGGTTTGAACTGGACTATGCATGGGGACTTCAAATGTGCCCCTCGTGCAGACCGACTGAGTGGTGCTGGTAGGTGCACCCACCCTGCCCCAATACACTAAATCCTGTTTGGTAGGTGGTCACACCTCCCTGTGACAGGATGCCCATTTTTCTGCCACCCCCTGCCTGAGCTTGACTCAGCAGTAGGAAGGCAGAATCGTGTCTCTGGTCGACAGCAACCATTTTGTGCTGTCCATGCCTGGAAGACTGGTACCAGGGACATGGAGAGCCTAACGGAGGGCTCTTCCAGTGCTTGGAATCATACGTCCCATACTGTTTACGGTGTGAGGGTATGAATCCAACATGTTTTATACCAAACATGATAGGATTTGTTGCAGCCAGTTTCGAGATGGTCATCGCGTACTTATGTGGTACCTCTATATGATATATGGCTGCTTCACTTACGACCCGGGAGAATGGACTCCATAGGCTGTAGAGGTGTCCTGCTCATGTTGGGGAACCCTCACACTAAGAACCAAGCACCCTGCCTTCAGGATTGCAAATGCCTGCTATAGGAGTGACTTATAGGTTTTAAGCGTAGTGACCCTAAATATAGGAAACCTATATTTTTAGTAAGTGGTGCTAGCAGCAGCTTACACGGGCTGCAATGGCAGGCCTGCAGTTACAGTTTGAATGGTCTCCCATGGGTGGCTTAATACATGCTTCAGCCCATTGGGGATCTCTGGGGGACCTAAGCCCTGGGCACCTTAGTACCATATACTAGGGATTTATAAGGGTACCCCAGTATCCAATCTGGGTTGTACCTAAGTACTGAACATAACAATTTAAGGGAGAAAATATAGAGACTGAGGTCCTGATTTGCAGTATCCTAGTCAGGCTAGTCACAAACAGCTTAGAACAGGCAAAAAGTGGGGGTAACCATGCCGAAGGATCCTACCTTCCTAGAGGCAGTCAGTAAGACTCTGTTAGGTAAGTTTGCCTGGTTGGGTAAGACATTTCCCGGGTCGCTGATAGCTTGATGAGACATGATCCTGCGATGCAAGTTGGGGCCTGACGTGAGATCAAGGGCTCTGAACGAATCAGGCAGGTGCCACAACACTGGAAAGGCCAAATTGTGCCCGGAAAAGGGTCGGCTTTGGAACATACCTCACAAGCTGCACAGGGGGGACCAAATGTTTCACAGAGATGGGGTTCACTTGTGAGACTTGGACACTGACTTGTTTATCAATGGAATCTGGGCCTTTACTATGGAATTACTCCTTGGTGAGGCAGGCGAAAGACTGGTTGGCCCTGGTGAAGACCAAGATCGCTGTACAACAGCGAGGGAAGTCCTTCAACGCACTGCCTAGGGCTGCACTGAGGGGAGAGACAGCAAGCTGAACCTCAAAAGTGAAGGTTCACCCCGGCTTAGGGCAAGGGCTCACAGTTAGTGTAGTGCATGGGGCCCCTGGGGTTGTAGACAAGGATAGGAGTACTGGGGACGGCTCCTGTAGGACCAAGGTGGTGTACACCTGTGTGGTTCTTCTTGGGATGAAGGTTGACTTTCACCTTAATTCTGGATAGGTAAAGAATGGGAGGCTCCAATATGATTGTATGACTTTATTGAATATAGCTATTAGATTATAAACGTTTTTGCGACCCTATGTACATACAACTATGAAAATGTAAAATGTCTTCTCTTCAATTTTATTAGATATGTACTACTATATGTTGGTAAAGGGAGAGTCTTTGCCACATCGTGAACGGTTGTACAGTGTCGGCGAACAACTGGGGCACTTACCTGCATACTGGGGAGCAGCTAACAAATCCTGATGCCACCGCTACTCGCTCCGCCGCACCGGGACTACATCTCCCGGCTTCCCCAGCGACGGGCGCTCCAGTGACGCGATTACAGCGCCAGGAGGTGCGTTAAGAGCCGCGGACCCTGGTGGAGCGGGGGGAGTCTTTGCCACATCGTGAACGGTTGTACAGTGTCGGCGAGCAACTGGGGCACTTACCTGCATACTGGGGAGCAGCTAACAAATCCTGACGCCACCGCTACTCGCTCCGCCGCCCCGGGACTACATCTCCTGGCTTCCCCAGTGGCGGGTGCTTCAGTGACGCGATTACAGCGCCAGGAGGTGCGTTAAGAGCTGCGGACCCTGGTGGAGCTGGGGGAGTCTTTGCCACATCGTGAACGGTTGTACATGTACAGTGTCGGCGAGCAACTGGGGCACTTACCTGCATACTGGGAAGCAGCTAACAAATCCTGACGCCACCGCTACTCGCTCCGCCACCCCGGGACTACATCTCCCGGCTTCCTCAGCGGCGGGCGCTCCAGTGACGCGATTACAGCGCCAGGAGGCGCATTAGGAGCCGCGGACCCTGGTGGAGCGGGGGGAGTCTTTGCCACACCGTGAAGGGTTGTACAGTGTCGGAGAGCAACTGGGGCACTTACTAAACGTTTTTGCGACCCTATGTACATACAACTATGAAAATGTAAAATGTCTTTTCTTCAATTTTATTAGATATGTACTACTATATGTTGTCAAAGGGGGAGTCTTTGCCACATCGTGAATGGTAGTACAGTGTCGGTGAACAACTGGGGCACTTACCTGCATACTGGGGAGCAGCTAACAAATCCTGACGCCACCGCTACTCGCTCCGCCGCCCCGGGACTACATCTCCCGGCTTCCCCAGCGGCGGGCGCTCCAGTGATGTGATTACAGCTCCAGGAGGCACGTTAAGAGCCGCGGACCCTGGTGGAGCGGGGGGGGTCTTTGCCACATCGTGAACGGTTGTACAGTGTCGGCGAGCAACTGGGGCACTTACCTGCATACTGGGGAGCATGTACATACAACTATGAAAATGTAAAATGTCTTTTCTTCAATTTTATTAGATATGTACTACTATATGTTGTTAAAGGGGGAGTCTTTGCCACATCGTGAACGGTTGTACAGTGTCGGCGAACAACTGGGGCACTTACCTGCATACTGGGGAGCAGCTAACAAATCCTGACGCCACCGCTACTCGCTCCGCCGCCCCGGGACTACATCTGCCGGCTTCCCCAGCGGCGGGCGCTCCAGTGACACGATTACAGTGCCAGGAGGCGCGTTAAGAGCCGCGGACCCTGGTGGAGCGGGGGGAGTCTTTGCCACATCGTGAACGGTTGTACAGTGTCAGCGAGCAACTGGGGCACTTACCTGCATACTGGGGAGCAGCTAACAAATCCTGATGCCACCGCTACTCGCTCCGTCGCCCCGGGACTACATCTCCTGCGGGACGCGCGCGGGACGAGCCGGGCGAAGCCCGGGCCAAGGGCGGGCCCATGTAGGCCCGTTAAAGACCGGATAAGGAGGGGACGGGCCACCCCCTTAACATCTGCTGCAGCAGCTTAAGGTCAGTGATCTATAAGATAGCCTAGGTGTGACTTATATTGTAAGCCAATCGTTTAAAGTAATATCCAGTCCCCAGCAAGTATGGATACCCTGCCGGACATTGGCTCAATAGGTAGGAAATCCACTGGAGGTTCACTATTGGGTACTTTGGATAACTTCCTTATTAGGGTATCGTCAGCATTGGCTAAGGACATAGAACTTACAGAAAACAGACTATCCCTGGACACTATCCTTGATAAGAGATCTTCTCTGGGTCCTCTGGCAAGGGCCAGGTCGCCAACATATCAAGCAGCTGATTCTCAGGGCACGCTTCCTCCGTCGGGAGTAGAGGCAAGACCCTTATCACCTCAGCCAGCGATTACCCTTGATATACGTGAGATCTCCCCCAGGGGTACGGACCTTAACAAGGATGCAGGCAGAGCCCCTTCCCCTAATATCAAAACTCGCTCTGCATGCCAAGCAAAATCAGGATTGGCCCAGCAGAATGGGAGGGGGGTGCCTGCAAAAAGAAAGCGTCCTGGGGCCCAAACACACGCCAGGGGGAGAAAAGCAAAGATTTCAAAAAACATTGCTCCCTCGGAGGCCTCTGTTGTTATGCCTGCTACTAGCCCTATACAGCTTGGAGTACCTGATAAAGAAGGGCATAGTAGTCACCCAGAATCTGTGGGGGAGGATGCATATTTGGATCTGAGTCCACTGTTCGGGAAAAGACTGGAGGAGACTTTCAAGAAAATATGTCATCCAATCCATGAGCGGTTGGACTCCATTGAAAATAGACTGGTGTGTCTTGAGCTCGCGCTGGCTTCAGCTCAGAAACAGGTGAGACTTAGGCACAGCGCTCCTACTTGCCCGTTGAAAGCATCTTTAGGTCATAGCTCATCTGAACCAAGGGCTGGTGTTGCCCTAATGGGGGGGATAACTCTAATGCTACTTCTACACAGTCTGCCAACAAGGAGTCCACTGCTATCCCCCCGCCTTCTATCCCGATAGGGGCCGGGAATATAGCACAGAACAATAGTACGAACCAGGCGATTTTGGCACCCAATGCTGGACCCCCGGCTCATAACCTATTGGGGGTTGGGACATCTGTATTGAGTAATAGATCACATCAAGGAGACGGCACTAGCTTGCCAACAAGGCAGTATAACTTGCCTTCTTTGTCCACGGGACATAGTGCATCCCCCCAACCTAATATAGATCTCCCTCCTCAATCAGATCCTTTTGTGGTAGTTTTGGTAGGGGTCCCATCAGTGGCACTGGGGAAGCTGGAATCATATCTAGACCTTAAACATAAGTGTATCTTCTGGCTTAATAAGTATCGCCCACTACCGAATAGTATTCGGGCAGAAATCCTGCTCGCCAGGAGAGTAAATTGGATAGGAAGAGGATGTAAGACGGTGGCGGGGGACTGTATCATCATTAATTTTAGGGACCAGAGGTGTGTTAATCACATCTGTAACTGGCCTCAAAACGATCAGTCCCTTGGGATTCAAGTACTCCCCTTGTCCTATTTTTATGGCACCCCCGCTTCTGGTTCCCTTGAGAAGGATATTTTTTCAATGGGAGTAGCACCAAATCCCTGCCCACTGGGGAACATTAGGCTGTTCAATAGATTCCAGGCTCTGTCGGGGTTAGGGGACTGCGATTGACAGTATGTTTCTCAAAGGCCCACCTCGTATACTAAAGCCCGAGGACTGAAGGAGGATGTGGATAGGAGAATAGGTCAAGTGACTACATTGGGTAGTAGGCAGGTAGG
This sequence comes from Lissotriton helveticus, assembly GCF_964261635.1. Classification (NCBI taxonomy): domain Eukaryota; kingdom Metazoa; phylum Chordata; class Amphibia; order Caudata; family Salamandridae; genus Lissotriton; species Lissotriton helveticus. The sequence continues at coordinate 904,216,531 of NC_136070.1, read as the reverse complement.
GAATGTTGGTGGTGGTCTAAATATTACAGGTTTAGTTAATGCAGAGGTGAGCATAGAAGAACGGACACTGGAACATCAGGACTCTGCATTCCAAGACCCTAGTGCCTCTCCTCTGTTGGGAGAATTGGTCATAATATCTAATGGGCTAGTATGCGAGAGATCTTTTATTTCTTGGAATGTGGCGGGAGTGGGGACCAAACTTAATTCACCTGCTTGGTTGGAATTAATTGACCGTTTTGATATTTGCCTCTTTCAGGAGGTTTGGGCGGTTGAACCGGTGTTCAAAGTAGGCTATTTGAATTTTTTTGTCCCTATTGTTAAAAAACCCCAGGGGCGCCCTATGGGGGGGCTTGTGATATGGGTTAGGCAGAGCCTTAAATGTCACACTCAATTGCTCTCTCTGACGACTAGCGATATTCTTGCCATCAGGTTTAGCTTCCCAGCAAATATAAAAATTGATATCTATAATGTTTATGCCAGGGGCCTCCCTGGGGGTAGAAAATCTGATGTCGTAACGGAGCTTGATACTTTACTCCAAGCCACTCCTCCAAAAATATTGTCATTGGTTGCAGGGGATTTTAACACCACTTTTGAACCTCTTGGTTTAGACGATATGCACCTAACAGAGGATGAGGATGGTAGATGGGGAGTTCCTCAGCCTGACATTAAACCCATAAGAAAATGGACAGCAGCCGCAATACAGATTAAGGGCCTCTATATGGGGAATCAGCTGAGGGCTGCCAATGGGCGAACATTGTCGGACAAGATGGGTAAGGAAACCTTCGACAATGGTGTTAGGGCAAGTAATATTGATTAATTACTTGTTCCTCTTAAGCTGTGGCCTACTCTCCTCGATATGAAGGTATTGGCTCGTATCGAGAGTGACCATAATCCCCTGACAGCGGTATTTAATCTGGCTTTACATAAAGTGGATGAGATAATGAGGAGACCCATTCTCCCAGACTTGGTAATGTCTAATGACGAACGCCACCTTAAGTGGTTCCATGTCGTAGATCATCAAGACTTTATTTCTGACATTGAGTTAGATTTGGAAGGGGTGATAGCAAAAATGGAGGAGGGCTTAGTGCATGGACTTCCGCATAAATCCTTGCTGGAGGCCCACAATAGATTTTTTCTAAACTAAAAACATGCTTTTGTAAACCTAGATTGGGTAATAGAAGCCAAACCAGAAAACTGGAGAGTTGGTATGACGGCACTGGTCGCCAAGCTAGGGAAGACCTGGGCCAAGCACTAAACTAAAGTAAAAAGATATTAGTAAAATTAAGATGGCCCGTGCAAACTATAGGCATAAACAACATATAGCAAAAAAGCTTGGGAAGAGAGTAGGTGGCAGGACCTTAAAGTGGCGTGTATGGCTAAGGATCCCAAGGTTTTTTTGAATATTTTTAAATGGGATAGGGGAGGGCATCGGGAGAGCCCCCAAAATAATGTTGAACGAAACTCATGGTTGACTATTTTAAGCCCCAATATGCGAGAAACAAGCTGATACTAGTGAGGGGGTGTTTGCTCATACTCTTTATAATGAAGTTGCTTTTACAGCAAGAGAAGTAGATAGGGCTCTCGAATTAGTCACTGAGGGACGTGCCACTGGCATGGATTGTGTCCCCGCTGACCTTTTTCTAAGTAATAGAAGTCGCTGGCGGATTTATATCCTGCATTTGGTGAATGCCATAGCCCAAGGGATGGAAGTTCCCAAATCACGGAAAGGCGCAGAAATAGTGCTGGTGTATAAAAAAGGGGACAAGTCGTCAGCAGGCAATTATAGGCCTATAAGTCTGATTGACTCTATCCAAAAATTATGGGTCGGCTGGTTTTGGGTAAAATCCAGTCCTGGATAGATGATGATAACATTCTGAGTCATCTCCAGGCTGGCTTTCGCCCAAAAACCAGTACTATAGATCAGGTCTTCCGGTTCGTCATCTTATACTGTCTACGTGGTCTTGGAGAAAGGTACCCAAAATGCCGTATTTGTCGACTTAAGGGCAGCCTTTGACCTGGTTCCCCGTAATAAATTGTGGCAAGTGCTTGCCGGGCTAGGGATGGCACCTGAACTGTTGAGCCTGATCGTCCGCCTGCATGAGGATACATTCGCTCGGGTTCAATGGGGTTGCCAGGGAGAGGTTACGGAACCCTTTCCCCGTTGAACGGGGAGTGAGACAAGGTTGCGTCATGGTGCCTACCTTGTTCTCGCTCTTTGTGAATTAGGTGGCGAACTTCCTCTCCCTGGTCCCGACCGATGCCCCCGGCGATGTCTGGTGAGCGGGTCCCGATCCTCATGTTTGCGGACGACACCCTGATAATTTCGAAAACACCAAGTGGGCTCCAGCGTGCTTTGAAGCTTTTTGAGGACTTTTGTTTGGATAGGGGTCTTGAAATAAATACGGCAAAAACAAAGTTCATGGTTCTTACTGGCCGTAAACCTGCTGGGCTTGTTAGACCTTTCATAGGGAGGCTATATATGAATGAAACACCGCTGGAGCCGGTTGACTCCTTTACCTACCTGGGGGTAACCCTCCAGAGAGATCTGGGGTGGAATAGCCAATTAGACATTGCAGTGCTAAAACATCGCCAGCAGCTGGTATCCTTCTGAAAATGTTTAATTCTTCAGTGACAAAGCCCATTAGTCCATTATTAGAAGCATATGGAATGAAGGTGGTAAGTTTGGCACTCTACGGTGCCGAACTTTGGGGTTTTGAGAATTTAAGAAATCTGACATTAGCAGAAAATGAATTTCTGCGAAAAGCCACTAGTGTTCCTATAAATACCCCGTTAATACCTCTAATGTGGGACCTTGGGAAAAAAGCGGTCCAAGACTTTGCCTGCCTACACCCGTTATTGTACTGGCGACGGATTTGGACCACGGAAGAACTACAGCATTACGCACGGGGCCTGATGGAGATAATCGCCAAAGACTCATCCCAAAAAATACATTGGCTAAAGGCCCTTAGGACCTTGTTATTCAGACTGGGATGAGGGAGCTATCGGTCGACCCGGCAAATGCTGCATTCCCCTCTAAGAAAATTTTGAAAGAAAAGTATTGGGAGATGGTTAATTTAGAAGTCTGTACAAAGGGCCTTTCCTCACATCTAACAGGCCGTTTTCTGGAGTTTAAGGCCCAACCGAAGCTGGAAATATATTGGGATGCCATAGAGAAACAGCAGGATCATAAACTCTATTTTCAACTTAGAGTTGGCTCCCTCCCATTAAGGTCATTTATAGCTAAATGGGCAGGAGAAAAATATAATGACAAATGCCCAAGGTGTGGGGAGGAACAAGAGTCTCTAAGTCACCTCCTTTTCTTTTGCCCTCTGTATGCTGCCCCTAGATCTATGTGGGTTAAGCCTATTTGTAAATTGCTTGGCACCCGCAGGCACGAAGAGGCCTTAAGAATTTTATGTACAGACCCTAGCCCCCCAATCGCTATTGCTGTAGCCAAGTTTCTGAGATGGGCATGGGTAATGCGGGCTAAACAAATTGAGGCAGAGGTATGAATATCAAGCTTTATCAGCCATAAGATAGTCGTAAACATGTGGATTGTTCTACTGAAATGAGTTTGGTCCAATGCTTCCTTGAACTGTATATATATTGATGAGTTTTTTGGATTTTATTTAATTATGTAAATTGATTCGGCAATTGTCTCTTGTAGTTTAATTCTTTTTTTAAATATTTATTGTACAAATTTTATTGGAATTTTTATGGTAAAATGTGGATTTTATGTATACTTTTATGACTTAATTGTCGAATAAAGTTTATGATTCATTGTTAAAGTAATGACGTGATTGTTAAAAATGTCATGTTTGTGTTTCTTATGTAATAAATATGGCCTTCTTCCCAAAGCAGCTGTTGCCTGTCATTGACTTGTGTGGGCTTTGGGGGGGGTCTGGCACAGCTTGGGGTGCTCCGGGTCCTAGCAATGACAATTCTGGTACAGTAGGTGCTACAAAACAACAGGCTGTTGCTATGGGAGTAATGGTACTGAATATATTGTGAAAAAAACACATAGAGCTAGAGATCCAAATTCTGAGAGGTGGAATGAAACACGTAATATTGAAATTGTCATCATCCACTATCAACAGCTCTTTAGTTAGCTAGGTAGTTTGTTTGTTAGTTCGAGGTTGTATATGGTACCCTTGACTGAAAAGGGTAAGATAGTTATCAGGGCAGGCTAACTCCCTACGAGCCTAAGGGCGATATTTATCGTTATTTCATGCAACACACACAGCAAGACGGGTAGCTGCACCTTGTGACAGGGCAGGAATGCGCCATATCTATCAAGATATGTGCCTTCCTGCTTTCTGCCCGCGCTGGCGCACAAACTGCTGACTAGCACAAACACAGTCACCTGTGCACAATGGGGCAAGGGTGCCTATGTTACTGATACGCTTGTTTTTCTGCAGGAAAGGACACCTCCCTGCAGAAAAACAATCCTCTGAGGCTTTTTCCTCTTTCACTTGTGCTGCAGAATGCAGAACACGTAGAAATAAGAAAACACCTCCCCTCGGAAGGCGTAGCATTCTGAGGCATTCCCAGGTCTACCAATATTAGTAAAACTGGGAATGCCTCAGAATCCACAGGTGGATACGTGGGAACACCCACGCTCCACCCATGGAACTCCTCCCTTGGGCAGAGGAATGCAATGAGGCGATTTCCGCTGCCTTGCATCACTCCAGACTTACCAAGCCACGCAGGGCCATGAAAGGTGGCCTTGCAAGGCTTGGTAAATCTTATTAAAGGTTTTGCGTCGTGGTGCAAGGGTGACGCAAAACTCTTGATAAAAATGTCCCTTAGTATCACTGAGTTAGTTAACCACGTACAGTTTTCTGGTTTGAAGTGACGTTGTAGGTTTTTTAGACCAATTTAAGTATTTCCTTTCGAAATTCTGCCTTTGCCTGAAACTTTGCTCTGTATCACAAACAATTATTTCCTTGAGAGAACAATTGAACAACTGGGAGGCGAAGATTCATAGGCGTCCATACATGCCAGCATTTTCGAAGAGGAAAGTGGGAAATTAAGAAAAAAAATGATTGGGAGAATGTATTTCCCCCCATTGACTTCTATTGAAGCAGATGCAATTTCAGTCTGCAGTTAGCCAAAATAAAGTCATTTTTGGCTTAAAAAATCGGGAGTTTGACATGAATCGCGTTTATGGGCGTTTATGGGCATGTATGGGCGTGGGCTACTTTACTCCCCAAATACTCAAAGTAGAGGTTATTAAATTGTAATTTGGACTCCGTGGAAACTACATCCCAAAAAACACAAACGGGGACGAGAGGCCAGAAGCATCATGCAGTGTAATAATAATGTGCGCGCGCGCGGATATCCTGGCGGCCAATACCCATTCCACACATAAGCCTCTTTTTTGTCAAAGTATTTTTATTTCGGCGTCCTTCATGGCCAGCCTGCGCCCATCTCACGGCCAAGCGGGGCACAGACTGCTCTTTGTCACCGTGTTGATTCCGCTAATGGACTTAACTGGCAGCCAGAGTCTCGCGAGCGGATTATACCAATTGGTTATTTTCCGTAACCTGCGCCGAGACGCTAGTTATATTTCTCAAAGACTTAAAGGAGAGCCAGGGAAAAGGGACATTTTATCTCCGCGCGGCGACAAAGGCAAAGCCAGCTGTAAGCAGATGGGCGAAGCCGCGGAGGCTGTCACGCCAAGCAGGGGAAGGGGGGGGGGATGCCGAGGCAAGGAGCCGGGGATTGGATTTTTGTAACTTTAGGGGATGCTGCAAGCTGCTTGAACATCACCGGTTCAATTAGAGGGTAATGAAGCCACATTAATCATCCAATTATACACCTGTCAGATTCGGAACAATGACAGAAGCCTAATGTTCTAGCTGGGAGGGGAGGGCCGGGGACTGAACTCTTGGTGCAAGGAGGCGGAACTAATCACAGATGGACAAAGGCGGCTAATGAACCGTGCAGGAGGAGGGGAGAGGCAGAGGAATCAAAACAGGGGGGGAAAAGGGCAAAATCGAAAGGCAGCAGCCGCATGGCTTGTAAACACAAACACACAGCAAAGCTCCCTGCGAGGAGGCCGGCACACAGGCACTTCCAGAAATAGCAAGTGTGGGCCTCATAGTCATTTCCTCTCCATGTGGGATTGCATTCAGTGCGTGGCCGTAGCATACGCTATTGCATTTAGAACCATTTCCCCTCCACACATTACTACATTCAGTGTAATTTGCATCCTATACATTATTCATTCAAGTTCAGCTCCATCCCTTACTCTATTACATTCAGTATATTGTTTATTACCTCACCCTATTCCATTCTGTATGGTTCCTATTCCTTATATTATCAACTACGGTAAGCTTTTCAGCTCCACACAATATTACAAACACTGTGAATTCCATCTCATCCGCGATTACAACCTGTTTGGCTTGCACTGCATACATTATTATATTGAGGGCACATTTCACCACATTCCTGATTGCAATCAGTTAGACAATTACTGGATGTAATATCGCCTTCAGCAGAAAGTCCAATCCACCCATGATTATATCTGGTATGAGTTTCAGCGCGTGTAATGTTGCACTGACTATAAATGTAATTTCAACCTTACTTATTCCCAGTATGAGTTTAAGTTCATGTAATATTGAAATCAGCTTACATTCCATTCCACCCAAGGTTATACCCGGTATGATTTGCAGTGTAAGCAATATAACATTAATTATAAATTCCACCCCAATCATGATAATATCCGGTATGAGTTGCAGTATATGTAATATTGCATTTGATGCATATTCCATCCAATCTATGATTGTATTCACTCTCAGTGCACTAGCAATGTTGCATTCATTCTAAATTCCATCTCATTCATTACTCTTATTACAGTATATGTTTTTACCTCACACTGTTGTATTCATTACGGCTGCCATTCCATATATTATCATATTGAGTATATATTCCATCTCATCCATGATTACAACCTGTGTGACTTCAACCGCATGCAATATGACATAAACTAAACATATATCTCCATTCATAGTTATAACCAGAATGCTTTTTATTGTGTATAATGCTTCGTTCAGCAGAAAGTCCAATCCATCCTTGATTGTATGCAGTATGAGTTTCAATGCATTTATTATTGCATTTAATGTAAATTTCATCTAATTTATAATTATTTCCAGTATGAATTTTTGCTCATGCAATACTGAGCTCAGCATAAATTCCATCCCACCCATCAATATACCCAGCATGAGTTACAGTGTATGCAATATTGTATCAGTGTAAATTTCATTCCATTTATTATTATACTCACTATGAGTTGAGGTGCATGCAGTATTGCATTTGATGGACATTCCATTCAACCTATGATTATTTTCATTATGAGTGCAACGGCAATGTTGCGTTCAATCTAAAGTCTATTACATTAATTTCTCTTATATTTGGTATAATTTTTACCTCAAATTATTGCTTTCGTTATGACTGGCATTGCTTAAAATATCACAAAGATTATGTATTCCATCTCATCTATGATTATAACCTGTGTGGCTTACACTGCATGCAACATGACAAAGTAAATATGTTGCCACATTCAGGATAGTTACCAGTATGACATTTAGTTCATATACTATCGCATTTAGAAGAAAGTCAAATCCATCCATGATTGTAGCCAGTATGAGTTTCAGGGCATGTAATATTGCACTAAGCATAAATTCCATCTTAGCGTTAAATATTTTCAGATTGACTTTGAGAGCATGCAATATTACAATATTGAATGCAGCATAATTTATATGCGATTCACTATTTCACCCACCAAGATTTGCAGTGCATGCAAAATTCCATTCAGTATAAATTAAATTCCTTCCATGATTATATCTAGTATGACTTTCAACACACGTAGCATTGCATTCAGGATAAATTTCACCTCATCCCTACTTATATCCAGCATGAGTATCAGGGCATGCAATATTGCTTTCAGCATACATTCCAATCCATCCATGATTAAATGCACTATGACTTTCAGAGCCTGTAATATTGCATTTGATGCACATTACAGTGCTTAATTTGTATAAAAGTACATGCAGGTCCCTTCTCGGAAGGCCACTCCAACATGCACCACCCTTTGTCCAAGCCAGTGACAGTACCAACACAACTACTAACCACTGCATTCCTATAAGTTTGACAATTCAGACTATTTCACACCACTCAAAGCTATAAGAATAACGTGGGTCCCAGGTATTATTAATTTTGAATGTATATTGACATAATAAACACTGTTTTGTGCTCATCTCAAAATTAGACTTACGGTGCCACCATGTGGTGGACTGTCATTAGTGCTGGTGTTCAGAATTAAGTGCTGGTGCTGAGAACCAGAAACCATCGACTCAAATTAAGTACAGCATGCCTTCCAATTTATGATTATATTTAGTATAAGCACCAGCAACATTGCCTGTGTATGAATTCCATTCCATCCATGACTATATCCAATATGAGTTTCAGTGCACGTAATGGCATTGAGTATAAATTCCATCTCAACTATAATGAATTCTAGTATGACTCTCAGTCCATCCATTCAACCCAGCATACATTTCATGCATTCCATGATCATACTCACCATGAATTGCAGTATATGCAATATTGCATTACGTGTACACTACAGACAATCCATTTGTTATCCACAATGAGTTTCAGCATTTGTAATATGACATTTAGAATATATATTACATCCCACTCATGAATATGTCCAGTATGTTTTAGCGAAGGCAGCAGTGCAGGCAGCGGGAATTCCTTCCACCCAGATTTACAACCAGTATGCTGTTCAGGACATACAATATGCACAAAGCACATCCAAGTTAATCGGGTGCTGCCATTAAGAACAGGCCCTGGTGGCAGGAGAGGCTTCTGGGCAATCGTCAGTGAATTTCTGACTGAGAAAGGTGCAGGAGCCCAGGAAGAAAGAGTGTGGGCAGTCAGTGCCAGAGGCGCCTGGGGGCTGGGCCTGGCAATCCCTTTAAATTCAGAGGCCAAGGGTCAGGCGACCCATCTTCCCTCTTGACATTTGCACTTCTACTGGCTTCAGTATAATTTCTATGTTAAAAATGTAACAATGTTACCTCGCTACATGCATATACTGTGAGCTACTTTAATTCCACGTTCATTACACGATGAATAGTTTATAAACCATGCAATGTTTTAGTCTGTAATTCCATTCCCCACACTATTACACATAGCATAATGTTGCCACTTACTTATTATAAACATAGTCGAAATTCCGTTTCCTATATTATTCCAAACAGTATAATTAACTCTCCATAATTAGTATATTCAGAATAAACCCCATCCCAAACAAATCGCCACATAGTAGCTTCTCATTCTCAACATAATTGCATTTAGTATACATTATATTCCATGCAATATTGCACATATAACATATTTTCACTTTTAATGTTATTAGATTCAGAATGAATAAATTCCATTGAGTGCAATATGCCATTTAGACTGATTTTCAGTCTGTAAATTATTGCATTCTGTATAAAATCGATTCTATGGAATATTCCACATAATATCATTTTCACTATATAGATGATTGTATTTACTTTCAATTCTATTCCATACTGTATTCTGTATACTAATATTTTCATTTTACACATTACTGCATTCAGAAAAAAACGGTTTCCTACAATATTCTGCACACTATCATTTTCACTCTACATTATTGCAGAAAGTGTAATTTCTAACACACACATTTCACCTGGTACCATTTTAAATCAATATATCATTGCTTTCGGTATAGCTGAGTTTCATTTCTTGCAATATTCCTCTTTGTTATTCCCCTATACATTATTGCATTTAGTAGAAATGGTATTTCAAACCATAAAGCATTTATTGCCACTTTCATACTATCTTTCAATGCAATATACATTCCATGCTGTACACTCTTCTAAATAGTCTAATTTAAGTATCATTTAAGCAATATTGAGTTTAGTAACAGTTACTCTTCTTAAGTTTTTTATGTGTGGTGTGAATTCCTCTATGCACGTACATGCACCCTGTGCTGAACGGGAGGATTTCAATTGTATAAACCTGAGCTTTCTTTGTAACTTCTATTTTACAACTGTATAAACTAAAATGTTTATTGCATGTGTGATTGAATTCACTTTCATTTCCAAAGCACACTGTCTTACAGAACCCACCCCATCTTCCCGCCCACATTATATAATGGAATTGATGAGTACATTTTGCAACAGGAACATTAATATAGCTGTATATATTTGTATTTTAATGACAAACTTTTTAAATTAGAGTGAATATATACAGCTGTTAAGAAAACAATAACGTTGCAATACATTAGCCCCCTTGTGCTATCTTATTTGAAAACAAGCTAGTACAGAGATGGGCATATTCTCAAGGACCTACCGTCGATTTATCGACACTTTAGCGCCGCAAAAGTGGCAATAGATTTATCACCCTATTCTCAAGCTGGTGCAACTGCCGAATTTGTCAGTTTTCCAGCGATAGCTGCCACAAAAACATCGCCACGGATGAGAGCGACAACTAACACTAATGATATGCAGAGTCGGCGTTCCAGCGCAAAAACACACAAAAGCACCACTTTGCGACATTCTCAACAACCAGCCAGATATGCAATGCGATCCAAAAACAGGTGATAAGGCACGTTAGCAGCAGGGATTCAACACCTGCCTTTTACTGGTGTTAAGCAGGACAACAACCTGCTGTATGAAAGGGAGCCCAGCCCAGAGCCACAACTGAAGACCAACACATGTCATGGAGCTACTCATCATGGAGCTCGGAGACCCAAGAGGGCTACAACACACACCGCCACCACCCCCAGGACCCCCCCTCCAGTCCCTGGTCGTTACTCACCTTGTTGCTGTTGGCTCAGGTCATGTTGTTCAGTGTCTGGTCCCCCAACTCCTGCCATTGTCTCCCCAATGATTGTCCCAAGTTGGTCCTCCATGGGGCTTGTGGGGTTCTGGTTGTCCCCTGTACTTGCTCCGGCTATCTCCATGGTGCTTCGCAGTTGTTTGTGTTTTTTGTTGCCGCTTTTATAGTGATTTTTCCCGACTTGACTGGTGGGACTTGCGGGTGTGGCTCTGCAGATCCCGGAACTTTTTATCGCAGTTGGGCCCATCGCGACTTTTTTTACGTTCGGGTTTAGATTTTTATCGCCGCCCCGTTGATTTTCCTGCAGACATTTGACGCATTATCGCATGTTACAGCCGTGTTGTGAATACAACTTTAAGACAGAGTTAATTTCCCGCAATAGACGGTGATATGAAAATTTGCATTTACCTATTTTGGCGATGATTATTGTACGTTCTTGAGAATATCCCCCAGAGGGTTGCCCCCTATTAAAGAGGTTCTTTCATAGTGACACTTGTGGTAGGGCCTATAGATACACACAATTCTCATTGCTTTGCTGTTCAAAGTGGTTTTAAAAAGATGATGTACAAAATGCAGTGTTTTGCACATTTCTTTGAATTTTATGTGAAATTATCGCAGCATCACATGGCCCAGCTAGAAACTACGTCATCTTTATGCTCACGTTTCTTAAGTTGCCTTCTTTCTGCAGTGACTTTTGACATACATTTGTGTAAATTTCAGTGCAGGATAGGATTCTCTGAAATCGTATTTGCTTACATTTCAGCTTCATAGGCATTTTATAATGACACGTTGAACATTCAGTACGATGTATAGAGTTCATTGCACAAATGCCACAGCTTATTGTTGCCCGGTAGGCGACAATGCTATCTAGATAACATAAATAATTGCCGCCTGACAAAGACCTTGGCATGCCTGCATGGACACTGTTTAATATATATATGAATATACTTCCTTGTTAAAATTATAGTAGCACTCTGCTGACACTTTGAGGTCACAGCACGCCAGAATTAAAGCTCTGCTTATTCCTGTCATGTCCATGACGGACAGCCTGATGACACTTGCCCACAGGCAATGGGAAGTTGGAACACCCAGCAGGAACTCTTGGCAGATCATGCACCCTAGGCCAAAGTAGATTAGGGAGCATTAGGTAGGAGCACACTACATTATACTATAGTACACCACATATATGTCAGTATGTATTCATTGTTTTAGCACAATGGCGGAATTATTCATTCTTTCCACTGTTCTTGTATTGCAAATTATGGTAATCTGTTTCATTGTATTAGTAATTGCATAAGAGTCTGAATAAAAAGGTTCTAAATCTGTTACCACGATTACTTGGGGAGTTATGGTTGTCATTTTCTGTGTTTGCACACACATTTGCTCCCCTGTAAGGTTAGGTGCAGATGGTGCACTGTGAGCTAGCAGGACTATAGGCCTACATCTGTGAGGAATCAGACTTGCACCATCTCAACATTTATGTTGTCCAACAAATGCACAGGTTTTACTGAGAAAGTATAAAACTGTATGACATGGCAACACCAACATTATAACTTGGGCTCTTATGTAATGGATTGCCTGAGTAGTTTTCTTTTGTATACCCAAAGAACCATACTCCCCTACCAAACAAAGACACCCGAATTGTTAGGGAAAAATCCTCCTCAGCTGAGGGAATCCCCTATGTATTGGATGTAGGTTGTCAAAACTTGAACTTTTCAAGGGATTGTCCCAGAGTGAAACCCTCTCTGATTCCCACATACTCTGATGGCCGATCCAGCAGCAATAAACATGGCTAAAAACAGCAGCCATCTAGTTTCACGGATGCTGCATCAACATGGTCTTGCACTCACAGTTGGGGATGTTACCTTTGTGGTTGAGTCTCACAAACAATTTAGGACGGAGGTGTTCTACTCATGGGTTAAATTCCCAGCAGCTGACGATTGCTCGAGATTGTTTAACTCATACAATGCAACTAATGTTCCCCAAAACTATACAGCTTACAAGGATCTAGAAATTCCACTAACATACCAAGAACACCAATACTGGTTTAATGGCACCCTACCACACACCATAGAAGAAGTTAGACCTGGTCCCCTTAGCAATGAGTGAGCAGAAAGGCATGTCTTACACATCACATCCAAATATTGCTAATTTAACAGCAGCACAAGTACGAACGCCTTATAACAGTTTAGTCAGAATATATGGAAGCCTGACACAGTTGGTTATGTGATCAATTACTTTAAATCCTGTGATGGCTGTTCAAGCTGCACAACCACAATTAGCTACACAGGGCTTCAGCCCATAAACAATCATGCAGTCATAAGGAAGGTTCACATCAGGCGGGAGGAAATTCAGTTATGGATTTCACAGAAAACAAGTCAGCTGGAGTCAGTGTTTCCCCATATGGGATCCCAGGAAAAACATAGGATTCTTACCATAGGCTTGCCACTGGGGTTGGCTCCACCTTGTACAGCACTGTGCCACTTGGGGTACAGTCTTCGCTGCAGTGTATACCGGAACTCACGGTACATCCTCAGTAGCTGCTTTACCAGAAGTATTAAAACAGATCCAAATGAGCCCGGGGCAGCATTTGCACTGGACTTGGGAATAAAAGCGATGGCTACTTCTGCCACTTTTGCCACAGTAACTGCAATAATGTTAAGTAACATTAAGTAACATTAGAGCGGAAGCAGCAGAACTGGCTATACGCCATTACCTAAGGGATTTGCCTCTCGGACAACAGGAGCACAAATTACCAAACATTATCGCAGAAACGTATGCAACAGTGGGTAGCGATAATTTGGGAGCCAGACTTGCTAAACCACAAATTATGAGTAATTCTAAAAAGGATAAATCAAATCCAGCACTTGATTCTCTGACAGAATTAGGTGGGTCTCCTCAACAGAAGCCACTGAAAAGTGCTATAATCTGTGCAACCATGAAACGATCAAAACTCCTGACAGGTATTGCGATTCTGTTACATGTTTATCTCATTTCTTTCAGGTATCATCTGAAAACGGCTCTGAGAGTGGTAGACAGTCAGAACGCAGACCAGAGGAGTACGTGAAACCAAAGAAGGACTCACATTGCTCATCTAACTACATCATAAAAACCTAAACAGTCCAAGTCTCAATCCAGAGGACACTGCTTCTGAATGGGGAAAGGACTCTGACCATGCGGGACAGCACGGCAGAAGTCATAACGGTTTGCCAGAACGGGCTGGATTGTCTGGTGGTAGTAGCATTGAGTGACTTTATCCAGGTGGAAACACTGTATACAAGAGTGAGCATTCAACATCATTGATACCAGATGGAGCTCCAGATTGAAGGGGGTATACAATGTCCAATAAAGGTTCTCTTTGGGAGAACTTGCCGTTCGGCTACAACATTCTCTTACCTGAAAAGGATTAGATACGAGAATTTGTCATGGACTACCCAAAGGGAGAAACAGTAATTTTACCTACTTTTAAAGACTTTGTCCCAGATTCAAACATTCATACTCCAAGTAGTGGGCGTAAGCGCTGGCCCATGCATTATACTGCAACCGTGTGGGGTGGGATTGTGATGTATTCCTATAGGTTCTGTATCGATCCCCCTATTCCTGACCCTATTCTGGTTAACAAGTTAACTAGCAGCCATCCCATGATGCAGACAACCCCCATGATGCAGAAACCGTTATCTGATTAAGCCACACTACGGCACAGGAACGTGTTATCTGATTAGGTCATAACGCTTGCAATCTAATTAGACAAGCGATATTCCTCCAGCCCCTGATAAGGCATACGGAGTTCTCAAAACAAATCAAACCTATGACAACCTGGGAAAAACCCTGCGGCCATTGTTTTGATTTCACCGAGAACTTCAGCAAAAGAATGTGCTAACGACCAGGTCGTATGACATCCTTATTGACGTATCTATGTCCATCCTTACGTCAATCTCGGCACCTTAAAGGTATAAATATTACTGATATTGCCCTATGCAAACACACGCGGTGGTGACAAGATCGGAGCAGCCAGACTTGCCGAAGCCCAGAGCAGAGCAGACCCCGCTGGCGCAGCCCCGCCTTCCTGACGCGCTGAGAACGAGAAGCTGCTTTCTCCTGCCGAGAAATCCAGCTCCGGCGCTTCCGGGTAGCCCTCGCAGGCAGCCTGGAATATCGAGACCAGAGACGAGAGATACCATCCCTCATTCATCCTAAATTCCAGGTACAGAACTGAATAACCCCTCGCAGAGAATTCTTGAGTCAGTCACTTGGCAAAACAAACTTAACTTAAACTGCTACTTTCTATTCCCGCCCACGTATTAGGCTTAGGTCAGGTACACTGGGGTAGGCGTAGTTAGAAACACCAGTTGAGTACGATTAGTCAAATGTATATGTGTATGTATCTATTTTATCCATTTTAAACCATCATATGGCTTAGAAACCATATAAATGTTTTTACAGTATTATTTTATACTTCTGCTTTTATTGTATGCACTTTACTTAACCATAAGTATTGCAATAATATCGATCCATTTCTCTTGTATGAGAAAAGAGACTGATCAATAAATACCATCTTTTATTGAACACGCCCGTCTCTTCCTTTTCTCTACAATCTGGTGAGACTAAGAATGCAAGTACTGACTGAGTAAAATAAGTCGTCTTTTGTTTACACACGACTCTAGAGATACACTCTTGATTAGGGGAGAGCAAAGTTGTCATGTTCTATGGTTGTCAGAAACTAAATCCCTTCTTGTCTATCCAGGGAGGTTCAACTCCTCCTTGCCTATTCGAGAAAGTTTCTAGTGAACTCTGAGCTAGCTGGCAAACCCAAAACTTTAAGTCTAATATCGATAGTAGTAGACCTAGTTAACGTCTGGTCTAGGCCTATACCATTGAAGGTATTATTCCAATGCGCAGAGCCTATTGGGATAATAGGAACTACACTACATGGCGCCCAACGCGTTTGGATAGGCGATAAAACTAACGTAAGACATTTAGAGTAACTCAGTCGTGCTTTTTCACTCAGACCCCTTTTTTCCCATAATACTCCAACGACGTCTGGAGTGGGTGAAAGGTCATATCCGCCAAACCTCGCAGGAGGAAACTCCTATGTATGGTTCTTGGTTTAGTCAACATTGAAGGATACACTGTTCCAAAATATTGTGCATCTAATCTTTGTTTCCATAAGAACCTGATCTGCAAATAAACAAAATAACCTTCTGGACAGTACAATGTCAGACAGTGAAGGAGAAAGAGAGGCAGTTAGAATAGCAACTGAACTCGCAGCAGCTGATACTGCTATGCAAGAAGCAGACCCGGGTATAATAATCATCCCGGTCAACACAAGAAAATCTATAACTTTAAAACTTATAGAGAATGGACTGACACCTAGAGGTGGCACAGTCATATTCGTAATTGAGGCACACGAATATCGGCAGACAGAGGTATTCTACACATGGATAAACTTTCCAGCAGCTAATGCTTGAACAAAGGTCTTCCACTATTACAAAACAGAGGAACCTCCTAATGAGTACACTCCTTTCGAGGAGGTGGAAGTACCACTTAAATTTCAAGAGCGCCTGCTCTTGTTTAATGGCGCCCTAAAACATAATAATCACATCACCAGGCTCGGTCCCTTAGGTAGACCAGGAGCAACGTGGCCGGTCCTAGCCGGATACACACCACATCCAGACATCGATGGGATGTCTGCAGCAGAGCTTTTAACACAGCTAAAACAATTAATAAAATTACATAGACAATTAGTCCAATATGTGATGCGGACTTCAACAATCCAACCAGCAATCAAAATTCCACAACTGACCCCTCATCAGGGGAACACAAATAAAATTACACCACAGAACATACAATCCTGCCTAGGTAAAGTACCAGCTAAACGGGAACAAATACCATTCTGGTTAGCACAAAAAATCACCCAAATAGAGGCGGTGTTTCCAGACACCACCCCGTTAGAAAAACACAGGATTCTGACTATCTGTCTTCCAATGGGAATCGCACCACACGTGGAGGACTGTGACACTTGGGGTACAGTCTTTGCTTCCATCTACACAAAAACGCACGGTGTTCCATCCATTTCGGTAATACCAGATGTGCTAAAACAAATTCAAGACGAATACGGTCCAGAACCCGCTTTAACTCTTGGTATGAAATTACTAAAAGACTTCAAGCAGGTCTCGGCTATATTATTAGCCAACATAAAGGGAGAAGCAGCAAACGTGGCGATCCGCCAGAGGTTAAAAGAGACAGATATAGCAGACCAACCAGCTGAAATTGCCAGAATTATAGAAAAGTCCTATGAGGAACTAGGTAGAGATAGTTTAGGTGGAATACCAGTAAAACCACAACTGATTGAAAGTCCTGAAAAAATATTTTTTAATAATAATTCAACATCACAAAAAAAGAGCTGGGATGGAAACAAACAATCCAATCCTAAAGAACAGAAATTCCAGTCCAGAGGAAGGTCTCCTCGGCGGAGAGAAAAATCTCCGAACCAAAGACAGAGGTCACCCCAAAGTGACCCCTCTGGGAAAAGATATAACCTTAGAAATAGGGTTAATATAAAGAAGCCTGATAGATATCAAGACATTGATACACGTCCCTCTCAATCTTTTCAGACTTCCTCGCAGAAATCGGAAAGAAGAGGACGATCAGAACAAAGAGAAGAGCACGCCAAGTCCAAAGACAAGGAACCTGCTCATCTAAAAAAGAAATTACAATTTCCAAAAAAGAAGGTAGCCAGTATTAAAGTAGTTAACAATGCCGAGAATACTGAGGACACAACTGAAAAACGGAGAATGGGCTCAGACAATGCTAGACAGCGCAGCAGAAGTGAGCATAGCTCGCAAAGTCCTTATGAATCATCTGGAGACAGTGGACACGAATGAATACCTTCAAGTGGAAACTGCAGACACCAGAGTTAGCAAACCTCACAAAATATATGAAATAACTTTACGTATAGAAGGGGATAAGACTAGAAAAATAAGGGGACTATTTTGGGATAATCTCTCCAAGGGCTATGACATCCTTCTAGCTGAAAAAGACTGGCCACCAGAGTTTCTCAGGGACTGCCCTCATGGCGAAGAAATAATTATGCCTGCCTTCTCAAATCATATCCCAATTCATAAAAAATACACACTTGCCAGAAAGTGGGCAGTAGCTCAAGCTCCTGCTTTATATAAAAATCATGTAGGATGGGATGCGGACTCTCCTCCTCACAAAAGCCAGTTAAAATCACAACCTACTGCACAAAGACAGTACCCAATTAAGCAAGAAGCTAAAAAACAGGTAAAAGAAATCCTAGATCAATTAGAATACCAGGGGGTGATTGAAACTTGCACCTCACAAATGAACAACCCTTTGTTTCCGGTCTCCAAACCAGACAATTCATATTGTCTAGTTTTGGATTACCGACACCTTAACTCATGTTGCAAAACTTTTGCAGTGCAAAACTCGCATAGTGCTGCACTAATGAATAGCATAGTGCGCAAAAAATACAAAACAACATTAGACATCTCTAATGGATTCTTTTGTCAAAACATAGCACCAGAGAGCAGATATTTGTCTGCGTTCTCAATAAATGGCACTCAAAAACAATTCTGTCGATTAGCCCAGGGGTACAAGAATAGCCCAGGGGTATTCTCAGTGAGAGTACCAGAATTACTACAAACATATGATGCCGAAGCATTATCGTATGTCGACGACATATACCTAACAGATGATGACTTGGATACTCACTTGAAGAGAGTGAACACCATAATACTTGGGTTCGCAGCAGAGGGTTACAAATTCAACTTTAAAAAATCTAGAATTGCCCATCTAACAGTCCTGTTCTTAGGATATGAATTATCAAGTGAAGGCAAAAGCCTGGCTGACAATTTCCTAGAGAAATGTGCCGTACTCCAAGCACCTAGAACACTAAAAAACCTACAGTCAATTCTAGGCTTCCTAAATTTCGGAAGAACATACATTGCAAATTACGCAGAAAGGGTCAAACCCCTTTATGATCTAATAAAACCAGATTTTAAAAGAACCAATTGGACTCAAATACACACAGAAATTCTGAGATCCTTACAAACAGACATGTTAATTAAAACAAAATTAGAAACACGTGATAACACACGCAATCTTGTGATTCGAGTCATCCCAGGAAGATGCGGATTCACATACCTGACCTCTAATGAGGGAGAAAAGGTACCTATTGCATTCAAATCACACTTGTACACAGAAGCTGAAAAGAAATTCAGCATTAAAGAAAAAATTGTTCATGCAGTCCAAACCTCAATAGCTAGAGAAAAAGATAAAGCTGACGGTAGACGTATCACAGTCAGAACAGCAGAATCAGCCTTTGAGGCATTAACAACACCGTGGAATTTACCAACAACAGCATTGAATCCGGAATGGATACAATGGGTGAATTCAATTACAACGGACAAAGTATACTACTACTTTGATCCAGAACTAAAGGAATTGAAAAATCTAGAATATGAAAGAACATTCCCTCTGCCAATCGACATTCTGCCCTTACGACAATACGCTTGTGTAATCTATACAGACGGACATGCTCAACCCTCCGTTTGGGGAAAACAAGCATACAACTCCACATGTGAGATTACAAAAGAAGTGTGGCGCGGAGGTAAACTAAGACCTCTATTAACAAAAACACACTCAGTAGAAACTAATTCAGAACAACAGACTGAAATAATAGCATTGAAAATGGCGCTAGATAATGCGGATCGCGAATTCCCGACACTTATAGTGTCCGATTCATATTACTGCGTCAAATCATATAACAACGATTTGCAGACATGGATTCAAAACGGTTACAAAGATGACACAGGTGCAACAATAAAGCAAAAACTGCTTTGGGAACAAATAGTTCTGTTACAAAAAGAACTACCAAAGACTCACGTGACACACTCACTGAGTCATCAGCGTGATGGCGTTCACGTTGCAGGGAATTCATTGGCTGAGACAGCCACAGCGGTAGCAACTAAATCGGCTTCCGTAGCTAGAAAAAAGCGTACATTAAAATACATTGACGGTGAAACAGTGCTGGCAGTGAAAACGTCATCAAAAGGCGACTGCTCAGCGCTACCGATCAACTATCCACTCAATTACACATACATAATCGATGCAAGCTCCGTCCCTTTTGCTCGAATCCCTGGAGTGGGGGATAGAGTAATTCCAAACATGGACAGGAGAACCTTATTAATTGCAGACGCACATATGGGTGAGGGTCTCGGACACCTCAAACTAAAAGATTCTCTGGAAGAATTACAATCAAGGTACTGGTGGCCAGGCATGAGCCTGCAGCATCACATTTTTGTAAAAAAATGCCCGAACTGCAACAGGGATCGCAGTGGCGAGAGAAACGGTATACTACCGTGGCGTTTCACTCCAGAAAAGATCAACAGTAAAAAGCAAAGCGTCCAATTAACATATACAGGCTAGTTTCCACTTATAATGTAGATCCTCAGCACTCGGCTGACGTCTGGACTGTTATACAAAGATTTGCGAGTCTAAATGGCATATACGCTAGGAACATGCTACGTTTGACCAATGTTTTCACATTAGCCCTCAAGCCTGTGGGGAAACATGGCCAAATGAGCATAGCACAGCGGGATTCTTCTCACTTCCTTCCTGAGGGATACGGGATGGTGTAAAGAAAAAACCAAGGCAGATAACGGAAAGGGTATTAGGTTCGGGAGCTGGGTGGGTCAAACATCTAATAAGTGTCCAACGTAGTCTAAATAACCTGCCAAGAAATTCTCTGAAGGGATTCAGTCCGTACGAATTATTGTTTGGAACTAGGATGTTAGTCTTAGATCTCGACAGTCAGACTTCAGTGGTAAAGGAAAAAAGCTTTGATATCAAAGATCGTTTGGCTATTTTGCAGGACTTAAACGAAACAAGAAAAGACCTGAGCAACATAAAGTTGAAACAGCAGCCAACAACCACTGAAGAACCACCACCTGTCCCAGCAAGACCTGTCTGGATTCCAAAAGTCGGGGATCTAGTCAGAGAAAAGATCGCGGTAAAGAAGGAATTTGGGCCTTCTTACAGAAAAGCAGTTCCTGTCTTGTCCATCAACGGGACAAGATCAGTTGTACTACCGCCGCTTGCTGGTAAAAAGGAGAACCGAGTTGTATCCATCGACCTGGTAAAACCACAATCATGTGGCCGATAACAAATAGTAGGCCAAGTGGACTCCCGATAAGTAGTAGAACACCAAGGTTTGCTACCAATACAGAGGTCCTAACTAAGAGGCTAATCACATTTGAAACGCCTACAGAAGAACAACAAGGACTATGCAACAATGCAATGGAACTTAAACCTCTGAAAACCCAAATAAAAACATTTAGCAGAGACACACCAACCTACAATGAAGTAACAAACGAATATGCAAGAAACAGTAATCCTGAAGCAATTGGAACAATTGACAGAACTGCATCCGGCTACTTCATAAACTTCGATGATTCCTCTGAAGGCTTCAGTGAATCAAAAACACAGCCATCAACAAAAACCTTTAAAGATAAAGTTAAAGAACTTTTGAAACAACTGAAAGAAACATATCTGATTTCTCCATGGATTGAATTTTGGGTGGGTTTTGGTGCATTTATCCTCATACTTTGGCTCATCATGGTACTAACTTTGGGACGCTTCATTGAGGGAAAATATGCTAAAATGGACACAGCAAGTCAGAAAATCAACTTGATCCTCAAACCACACACATCTTCACACGTCGAGAAAAGAGAACTTTCTTCAGTCAACTTCACAGCCAATCCTATACCGGGCGGGGTAGCATGGGACAACACTGACTACGAAATTTATGGGCCGGTTGAAATCCTGAAATATCCACACCAAATTAAGATCTCGTTGAGTGACTTTGTAAAACCAAGCTCATTTGCTGATGATTGGGACTTTGAAAGTATAAATAATATGATGTCTGACTTAGTGATGTCTGCTAAATTTACCAAACATGATTATTTGCAGGGTTCAACAAATTATGATAGTATGTACTGTTATAACCACTATGGTAACCATTTTCTACATAGATCTGCACAACCTAGAAATGTTTTAAATTATAATCAATGGGAACATTGTGCAACCCCTCCAAAAGAAAGCTCAAGAACCTTTTATGACAAATATTCATACTTCTCAGGTTTTAACACAAGTAATGCGGAAACATTTTATTTCAAATTGTCAAATAAGACAGGGACAAAGACCATGATAACAAACACGAAATTGATATATTCAGACTAATTTTTTGAACAAATGAATACTTTTGGTTTTGATTATTGGGACAAAAATGTTGAAGTAAAAAGTGTTTGGGGTACAAAAGAATGGCAAGTACAAGGTATAGAATCTTTGTTTAGAGCCTGCATGATCCCAGAACAAATTATATTTTTAAATGACACTGTTCAACAAACTACCTGTCTTGGCCTAGCCAAAATCAAAGACTTAAATAAACCGTCTATTCCAAAACCAACGATGAACAGCAATAGCTCTACAGATGAAGAGATAGACGTAAATTATGTATTAAACCAAAACAGAACACATCCAGATTGGAAACAGTGGTTGATCTGGCCCACAGATACTAATAACTGTCAAGACAGATTCCTGAACAAAACACAGGGGTTCAAATTGACCAGGCCAGACCCTAGATATTCCCAAAGACAACACCCAGGGATAATAACCACCTACAGTGTGGGCAAATTATGCCTTCAATGGCTACAAACTTCCACACTGACAGAAATTAAGCAACACCTAACTTTACTTACTGATGGTGCTGACTTGCGTGATTTCATTATGGGACCGCGCAAACAGCGTCAAAAACGCTTCATAGCAGCCTCTGTATATGCAGCTTACAACGAGGCCTGGAAGGTAACTCAAATTGAGACAGCAGAAAGTATACGGGAAATTGACCGTATTAATTTGGAAAAATCACTTTCTGTAGTGGACAATGGGTTAATGACTCTGTCCTCCAGAATTTTTTCTTTGGACAGCATTGTGTCTTCAGCAATTGACATATTATCGCAAGACTTACTGTTGTTACAACACGGTCAGTCTCAATTGCGTTCTATTGTACAACTTGGCTGGACGTTACAAAATCTGCGTTCAGGCTATGTGCCTTGGCGTTTAATCAACACAACGTCACTATTCAATATCTTTAACCTTACTGATAAACAAATCAGTATGGCACAGAAGGGTGCTGATTATACAATCCTGAGCATTGAGAAACTTGAGAGATTACCAGTGACAATGACAGAAAGACCTGTCAGTGAATGGATAATACATGGGATAATTAATATTCCAATATCAACCTTCAGGTTTCAATACTGCCAAAAATATATACAGGCTGGCATGTACGAAAAATTGGGAAAAGGGTACATTAAAACAACATGGAACTTGCCCTATTCACATGCATGTGTCAGTAATAAAGGACAGAAAGTGTTTCTTAGTGGCAATAATTGTGCAATGTCACTGAGCGGTACACTTCTGTGTAATGGAATTAGTTTGCATGGAGCCTGTGAAGGGAACTCAAATAACCTTTCATGTCACCAGCTAGGCGCACCTGCAACAGAGATAGAACCATTCTTTCAAAGACTCTATAATGGGAGTTACATTCTAATTGTGGATCGCAGATGTTGTAGTCTTATGCCCGGGACTCCTTATCTCGTAACTACGACTGCGAAGGTCAAGTGCTGTGGACGCTTATTGTTCCCCAGCTCCTTTCCAGACAGGGAGGCAAGGGCATGGCCCAACTTGAAAATTACTTCTATTCGAATAGATACTTTAAGCAGAATGAAAACAGTGCTTCTTCAGACGCCGACAAGGCTCACGTCATCAAAAGAAACGTATGATCTCCTAGTCGCAAGGACGACTGCAGAGATTCACTCATTGTTATCAACTAATTCCCCCATATATTTCGCAGAAATCCTGAATGAAATCTTAAATATTTCTGATACCAGTGGAGTCTCAAAAGTATTTAAGACAGTATTTTCGATGGCATTAACACCATTCAAAGCCATACTGGGTATTTTTCCAGATTTCGTCCATTCAATTTTTGGCGGATTTCCCCTCATTTTGGGACTAATTGCAGGAATCCTATTCTTGGTCCTAATATTTTGTTATGGCAAACCGTGTCACAGACAAAACACCTGCGACAAGGGAAGAAACAATCCGAGCCATTGGATACCGGGACCGGATATCCAAAAATCCTGGGACTTTCCCGGCTTAGAGACCTGAACATGACTTGGTTTCTTTCATTTCGACCAATGTGGCATCGATGCGTTTTACCTGTATTAAGGTGCTTGCTATGCGGAGAAGAATGCGTGTTAGACACCTGTCTGACGCTACAATCGGATGCGCCAATGGATGCAGAAACATTGTTGAGTCCAATAAAGGCTCATGCTTTGTGCTGCCCTCAACGGCTACCAATCCTGATGACGGCATTCGTGGAAGCTTCACCACTACGATTAAGGGGTAGTGAAGTTCAAGATGAAAGCAGCATTGATCAGGTACGACCTTCTGTCAGCAATACTAATCAAAACGTCAATGGAGACAATCATGCGCACGAATGCATGGTTACACCTTTTTCCGAGTTAGTGGAACTCTCCCAGGAAGCTGTTGACAGCTTTTTCGACAGTCTAAATGATATGATGTTCTCACCAGAGCAGAAATAGAGACTTTTGAGCAAGCTCGCACACGGCGTTCCCTGAATTTGGCCTTCAGCTAGAATAGCAAAATACCATGAACAGTTTTTCCTCCAGTTCACGGACAGCAATTTTTTTCAGCAGCCCCAAAATATTTTTACGAATTTTTCGGGACACTTATCTTCTGCTTAAAGTAAGAACTATTCTTAGAGAACTAAAATTTCTATTTTTAGATACTTTATAGACATTAGCTGCCCGCTGGTATGTTCATAATTATTTTATTCTGTGATGGAATGGTCTCGAACCTTTTTTCTGTATTAAGAGCCATTTCATGTGTAAATTCTCATATACAAATTAGTGATAATGTATAGATATGCGTGATTACTTTAGCGTTATTCTACAGCTTGAGTGCATATAATACATGTGACTGTTTTTTCCGTATATTTGATAATTTCAAAATGCATTTTATGTATTTTGGGGTGGTAAGGTATACACAATACTCTACAGTATGTTTTACTATGCCTAGATTCGTAAATATGTCCATAGTTAGCGTGGAGTGGGTGTGATGTATTCCTATAGGTTCTGTATCAATCCCCCTATTCCTGACCCTATTCTGGTTAACAAGTTAACTAGCAGCCATCCCATGATGCAGACAACCCCCATGATGCAGAAACCGTTATCTGATTAAGCCACACTACGGCACATGAACGTGTTATCTGATTAGGTCATAACGCTTGCAATCTAATTAGACAAGCGATATTCCTCCAGCCCCTGATAAGGCATACGGAGTTCTCAAAACAAATCAAACCTATGACAACCTGGGAAAAACCCTGCGGCCAATGTTTTGATTTCACCGAGAACTTCAGCAAAAGAATGTGCTAACGACCAGGTCGTATGAAATCCTTATTGACGTATCTATGTCCATCCTTACGTCAATCTCGGCACCTTAAAGGTATAAATATTACCGATATTGCCCTATGCAAACACACGCGGTGGTGACGAGATCGGAGCAGCCAGACTTGCCGAAGCCCAGAGCAGAGCAGACCCCGCTGGCGCAGCCCCGCCTTCCTGACGCGCTGAGAACGAGAAGCTGCTTTCTCCTGCCGAGAAATCCAGCTCCGGCGCTTCCGGGTAGCCCTCGCAGGCAGCCTGGAATATCGAGACCAGAGACGAGAGATACCATCCCTCATTCATCCTAAATTCCAGGTACAGAACTGAATAACCCCTCGCAGAGAATTCTTGAGTCAGTCACTTGGCAAAACAAACTTAACTTAAAGTGCTACTTTCTATTCCCGCCCACGTATTAGGCTTAGGTCAGGTACACTGGGGTAGGCGTAGTTAGAAACACCAGTTGAGTACGATTAGTCAAATGTATATGTGTATGTATCTATTTTATCCATTTTAAACCATCATATGGCTTAGAAACCATATAAATGTTTTTACAGTATTATTTTATACTTCTGCTTTTATTGTATGCACTTTACTTAACCATAAGTATTGCAATAATATCGATCCATTTCTCTTGTATGAGAAAAGAGACTGATCAATAAATACCATCTTTTATTGAACACGCCCGTCTCTTCCTTTTCTCTACAATCTGGTGAGACTAAGAATGCACGTACTGACTGAGTAAAATAAGTCGTCTTTTGTTTTCACACGACTCTAGAGATACACTCTTGATTAGGGGAGAGCAAAGTTGTCATGTTCTATGGTTGTTAGAAACTAAATCCCTTCTTGTCTATCCAGGGAGGTTCAACTCCTCCTTGCCTATTCGAGAAAGTTTCTAGTGAACTCTGAGCAAGCTGGCAAACCCAAAACTTTAAGTCTAATATCGACAGTAGTAGACCTAGTTAACGTCTGGTCTAGGCCTATACTATTGAAGGTATTATTCCAATGCGCAGAGCCTATTGGGATAATAGGAACTACACTACAGGATGACAGTTCCTCATATCACATAATACCAGTGATGTTAACCCCACAGCCTCAAATACAGTATCTCATCAAAAAGTATGTCAAAAAGCAAGTTAGAGAAATTCTCACACAACTTGAATACCAAGGTGTAATAGAAAGTTGCAGTTCTCCTCTGAAAAATCCCATTTCCAGTAATGAAACCTGGCAATTCATATTGTCTAGTATTAGATTACAGACATCTAAACTCAGCTACATGTACATTTGCAGTACAGAGTGCGCACAGCGTAGCACTAATCAACAATATAGTCCGTGGAAAATACAAAACACCACTAGGTATCTCCAATGGATTTTTCTGCCAAAATATAGCACCTGAAAGCAGGTATTTGACAGACAAGCTTCAGCACTCTGAGTTCTCAAAAACAGATCTGCTGTTTACCCTAGGGATATAAGAACAGCCCTGTGTTGTTCTTCAGCCCAGGTTGCAGAACTTTTACAACAATCTAATGACAAAGCATTGTCCTATGTCAATTACATTTATTGGATGGATGATGACCTTTCTACACACTTGACAAGAGTAGATCGCATAGCTCTGGTATTTGCTCACATGGGCTACAAGTTCAACTTTAAAAATCAAAAATGTCCCATCTCAATGTCCTGTTTCTGGGATGCGAAATGTCGAATGAAGGCAAAAGCCATGTATCACACATATAAGTGTGCACTTTTTCAACCACCAAACTCATTTAAGAAGCTATAATCTATATTTGGGTTCCTAAATTTTGGCCGAACATACATTCTAGATTGCGCAGAATGGATTAAACCATTCTCCAACCTCATCCATCCAGACTTTTCAAGTACACATTGGACAACTGAACACACACAGATATTACACTCAGTCCAGGTAGACATGTTACCTTCGAAACACTTACACACATGTGCATGAACACCACAAACCTGGTGATTTAAATAATCGTGGGGGAATCAGAAGCCACTTATGTAAAGTTCAATGAAGGTGACACTGTATCAATTGCTTATAAATCACATTTATAAACTAATGCTAAAATGAGTTATGCACTGACAGAAAAAATACTGACGGAGGTACAGACTGCTGTGGTGAGAGAGAGAGAGCGTTGGCTCAGGGGAAACAAATAATTGCTGTTACCCAAGTTCTGACCTTAGAGGCTGTGACAAAGGTCTGCGTTCATAACGCAAAAGCTTTACATCCACGATGGATACAATGGGTCAATTTTCTCACCGCAACAGATGTATACTACGTCTTTGACTGTACATACAAACACGAGCATTCCTACAGTATGAACACAAATATCCTCTGTTTAATGAAGTTATGCTTCTTGATCAGTGTGTTTACATCATCTACACTGATGGCTCTGCTCAGCCTGCAGTAGGGACATAACATCAATTTCAGCAGCGGGTGCAGCCGTAAAAGGGCATATGCAGTATGGAGAATTCCATCCTGAAAAAACCTACGTGCAGTCACTAGGCGATGGCACAGCACAGGTGGCAGAACTCAGAGCTTTGATTCTAGCCCTGGAGAATACCGATCCCAGATTGCAGATACTAATAGTGTGTGATTCATATTATTGTGTACGATGAATACTTTCACTTATGGAGCCCTAATGAGTTCAAAGATTCTAAAGGGTAAACAATAAAGCATAAAATGCTTTGGGGACAGGTGGCTAAGCTGAAAGCATGCTTACCACAGACTCATGTGATTCACACCGTGGGTCACCAAATTGTAGGCATACACGTTGCAGGGCATTCAATGGCTGATGAAGCCACAAAAGCAACAGTGGAACTGTTGCAGTCGCTGCAATAACTGATTACAGTACAAGAACAGATCAAGACATTATAGTGGCTGTCCATGCTGTATGCGATGGCACCCACCTTCCGAAAGGCTTTTCCACAAAGTACTCCTACCAGTTAAGTGCAAAAAACATACCATTTGCTACTATTCCCGGAGTGGGAGATTGAGTAATACCAAATTTAGATTGCAGGTTGGGTTTAACCCTAGCAGCACACGAGAGCTTAGCGTCTGCACAGGCAGGGGTGGCGGCTACAATTAGTTATTGCAGCAGCACTATTGGTGGACAGGTCTTTACAAACAGGCTAGGTACTTTGTCCTTAAATGTGACATCTGCCAGCAGATGAAGGGCTCGACGATAGCAGGCCCACCACTGACACCTCTACTGATTTTAAACAAGCAGCTTGTGTGCATTTATTTGGACCACAATTAGATGGGGCTTACAAATACATCTTGGTTGCAGTAGATTCCTGCTCTTGATTCCTATGGGTCTGGCTAAAGTGTTCGGCTGACACCCGTACTGTTATAAAGGACTTGCAAGCCTTTAGCAAAAGTAAAGCTGGACAGTGGAACCCTATTAGCCACTGAACCTGACCCGCTATTCCTATGTCATATATATATATACTCTAGAACTACCCAGAAATCCGTGTGCACTCTGTAAAGCACCCACTGTCACAATGCAATTCCAATACAGGAATATCACAGTTTAAAAAAGAAAGCAAAGGTGCACCACAAAAGACCAAGACAAGGAGAAAGAATTTCAAAATCTGTGTCCACTAATGTATTCCTCAAAGTTCTTCTTTTATTTTGGGACAGGATTAAAACACAATCAGGATGATTAAAAACAGCCGACGCGTTTCGTCCCTACAAAAGGAATTCTTCAGGGCACAGAAAATCTGTACATTAAACAAGACAGTGAACAATCCAAGAAATTAGAGTAACCGGGGATATGGTGTACTGCCGTCAGCTGGTCTATTTTATAGAGCAAACAGAGAACTCTTCACATATGTTGAGCGACGATAAGTGGTCAAACCAATCGCTAAATCAGTGCCATTTGTGATGTCAGATTAGTAGAATGCTTTGATTAATTTTATCTTGCATTTAGTCAACGCATTGCTTGTAAGTTAGCTAAATCTTTGTAAAATCAATCCAGGGCGGAGTGATCCATGGTCGAAAACAAATTAAAAGGACCCAATGTAGTAGACAAAAGTGCCGTGACTGGCCAGGATGAGTCGGTGTTCGCATTTGCTGCATCTGCTCGTCAGAAATGTCAGGAAATGGATCACTCCGCCCTGGGTTGATTTTACAAAGATTTACCCAACTTACAAGCAAGGTTTTGACTACATGCAAGATAAAATGAATCTAAGCATTCTAGTAATCTGACATCACAAGTGGCACTAATTTATCAATTGGTTTGACCACTTATCTTCGCTCAACATATGTGAAGAGTTCTCGGTCTGCTCTATAAATTAGACAAGATGAGGGGAGTACACCATATCCCTGGTTATTCTCATTTCTTCTCTACTTCATCAACCTCGATGACTACTCTTGGGATGCATCGGATTCACCTCCACCTCCTCTTCCACCTTTCTGAGGCAGGCTTTGTGTACTATACTTTCCGCTGAAGAAGACGTACTTTGTTACTCCATGTTTATACCTTTTGATTATGTTATGTTATGTTATGTTATGTTATTCACATTTTTAATGCGCACAGATGCTCCAGCGAAGGAGCGTCCTGGCGCTGGCCAAAAGTTTTGATTGGTAGTTTGACAGTCTTTTTTCCTGATTCGGAATGGACATTACCTCCCAGAATACTCTGCTGTTAAACTTGTGAACTTGGTTTTAAACCCTATTCCTCATCAAACAAGGTGCGAAGAGACTTTTCCCTGATGAACATTACTGCTGTTACAGTTCCTGAAGAAATTGTTTGGGATAGGGCATCGTATCATATATTCACTCATACTGAAGTTTTACAAATTCCATATTTGTTCAAACTATCATTGAATGATTTTATCACCCCATGTTCTATCTCTGATGATTGGGACATTAATACAGTGCATGAGATGCAGGAAGATGTAGAGTGTTTAACTATTTATACTTCCAATTAACTGTATTTTGGTAGTGCGAATTATGATGAAATGTTCTGTTTTGAATATTATTGCCATCATTTGTTGCATAAAACAAGTACTTACTCCACATGCAGTCTTTAATTACACACAATGGGAACACTGCCCTATACCACCACGGGCTAGCTCCAACACATTTGCATATTTTTCAGGTCACAATTCAACAAACCCGGGGTGTTATAATTATAGGATCACACCAGCACCAGCAAAGAAAAACATGCTCATAGACATCAAGTTGATATATTCAGCATCTTTCCTTTCTCAGTTGTCCATATAAGGGTTTAACTTCTTGAGGTATACTGTAGATGCAAAATCAATACGCGGAAATAAGGAATGGCAGGTTCATGGAAACAAGGCTTAGTTTAGAGCATTCCTCATACCACACCAAATGGTTATCCTTTTCAAGACTGTGCAACAAACGTCTTGTCTTGGCTTGGTCAAGATAAAGGACTTAAACACACCAAAGATTCCCATCGTTGCACAATTTGCAAATTTAGAAAGGGCTTTAGCAGTAGTTGACAATGGTATGACCACTTTTAAAAAAAAATCTTTTTATTGTTTTTTTCAAACATACAAAACAGCTTCCATAGTCTCGATACAAGCAATAATCAGTACATGATAGTTGTTACATTCTTGTTTATCAGGTATTACATCCAATTGTTATGTTTCATCTGCAGTATGTAAGAATGCAATAAAGGAGTGCACATGTATAATAGACTTTAACCTCTCTTGTTTAACAAGTAGCGGATCAACAATAAGTCCCCTCTAGCTTATCACTACTGTAGTGGGTTCTGGTGTCCATACAATCAGCAGAATATTAGAGAGATCACACTGCTATATACAATACTTAGTCTCCCCTCGTATCTTCACCATGTACAGTGGAGGGCATTCCACCCCTGATGTGTGTACTTCAAATCTGCTGGTGCACATCTGTTTCAGCACCTGATGTCATGGTCTACTGTGGGTGTGTTAATAGGTAGCATGTCAAGGGGGCCCAAATGTCTCTAGGTCTAGATGCACCAGGTAGCAGTTCGGCATATGTAGTAAGGCGTTCCTGGCATGTTACCAGATCAGTAATCCAGTCCTTGATTTTGTGTGCCCGCCCTCTGCCCCATCGACAGGCCACTCGTCTCTTGGCATTGAGTAAAGCAAGGGCGACATATTTGGGGTGTACTGCCTGCATCGGTTTGGCAAAGCTGATCAAAGCCATCAGCGGTGTGGGCTCTATGCGCGTATTTATCATCAGTGACATCGCTTCAAAGATCTGCATCCAATATTCGCTCATGCCCGGACACTCCCAGGTCAAGTGCAGAAAATCTGTCCCAGGTGCACGACACCTGTCGCATCTGTCCGAATCCCTAAAGTGGTACCTGTAAATTCTAGCTGGTGTCTAATATAGCCTGTGTAAGAATTTATAATGTATTATTCGAAGCCTGCTACTGGACGACACCCTCTCAGTTTGCAGGCAACAATAATCCTACTGATCATCCGTCAGGACGAAACCTAGTTCCTCCCCCCACCCTGTGCGAGCCGGTGCAGCCGACAACTCCCTCTGCGTATGTACTGTCGGGTAGATTAGGGAGACACGCTGTTTAGCGGTTGCACTCTTAAGCAACAATTGTAATGGGGTTAACTCCTGTGGTTCATCTGGGAAACTCGGGGTGAGTGATCTTATTCCCTGCCTAAACCGGATATATAGAAAAAAGTCAAGCGGGGTTTGTTCCTGTCCCTGAAATATATGTTCAGCAGTACTGAACTGTCCATCATGATACAGGTCCCCCCATGTATGACTATGGGCGCGCTTCCTGCGATCATGGAACAGTTTTTCCTGGAGAAGAGGCATGCTCGGGTGATATGTGAGAGGTAGCGATGAAGAATATAGCATAGGTGATTGTAATACGCGTCCTATGTGATGCCACGCTGGCACTGTGCATGTAATGGTGGTCGGCATCTTCTTTCTAGGGCTATTTGAATCATGAATCATCCCATCTAATGGAAGGGAGTGCGCAAGCCAGTGCTCCGCCGCAACCTGCGGCAAAAACCTTGGCTGCTTCACCCAGAACCATGCATAATGGGCTTGTGCGCTAATGTAATATAATTCGATATTTGGTTTGCCATATCCACCCTGGGAATATGGCCTAATAAGGATGTTCCATTGCAACCTCGGCTGTTTTCCCCCCCAGACAAGGCACGTCAACTCTGACCTGAGTGTCGTGAAAAAAACCTTTCCAGGGTAGTACGGGATATTTAGAAACAAGTAAAGCAGTTGAGAGAGGACCACCATTTTTATCAATGAGACCCGGCCCGCCATTGACAAGGGCAAGGCAATCCAGTGGGTCACAGAGTCCGCTATTCGTGTCATTGCATTGCCATAGTTGAAACACAGAAGCTCCTCTCTGTCCCTGGTGACCTGTATCCCTAAGTATCGCAGATCCTCATCACACCACTCCAAAGGATAATCCAACGGGAATCGTCTGTGTATGCCGTCAATGGGAAAATACAAGACTTTCCCCAATTAATTTGGATTCCCGATAGTTTCCCAAATACTATAAACTCCCAAAGGATCGGATTCAGATTTTCTTGCGGGTTCCGAATATATAGCGTGATATCATCCGCGTAAAGGGATATGAGGATTGGTTGCATATTACACCGCAAAGCCTTGTCATTGTGGTGCTGCTGTAGCCTTGCCACCAGGGGCTCCACAGCAATAGCGAAGAGCAAGGGGGAAAAAGGGCACTCCTTTTGGGTACCCCTAGTGATAGAGAATGTCTGGGACGTGTGTCCATTAACAAGTACCTTGGCCACTGGCATATGAAATAACAACCTGCTCCATGAAAGTAAGAGAGGGGGGAAACCCATTCTCAGCATCACCCCAAATATACAATCCCACTCGATGGAATCAAAAGCCTTGGTGGCATCCAAAAAAATAGCAGCCATGGGCAGTTCAGGTGAGACATTCTTGAGAACAGAAAATAGTGTCCTCAGATTGTGGGATGTGGTGCTGCCAGGCACAAAGCCCGACTGCTCTGGGAGGATCAGATTTTCCATCAACAGGCTCAACCTGGTAGCGGCCAGTTTAGCCAATATTTTTGCATCACAGTTAAGGAGGAAAAGTGGTCTGTAGGTGTCACAATGTTGAGGCGATTTCCCAGGTTTCAATAATGAAATAATCAAAGCCTCCCTCATAGATTCTGGGAGGCAGCCAACCTCTAGGGATTCCTCATGCACCTCATGCAAAATGGGGCCATGAGGTCAATGTACGTTTTGTAGAATTCTATGGGGATACCATCTGTCCATGTAGCCTTCCTTATTGCATGCTCATAATGGCTTTCCTGACCTCATCCAGCTCAAATGGGGCACATAAGAAAGGTCGTTGCACATCACTGAGCCAATCCAGTGGGTAACCTGCCAAGTCCAACTCATCCTTCCTATTCGTTGTGTAAAGGTGTTGGTAATGATGTGTAAAGCCATTGAGGATATTTGCTGTGTCCCGGTATACCACTCCCTCCAAGTCTTCTATTTCCAGCACAAAGTTGTCATAGCGAGGTTTCCGGACCGTGTGTGCCAGTGTCTTACCTGGCATCTCCCCCTCACCGTAGCATCGGGCCACCATTGTTTACCCTGAAATCGTGTTTCCCTTTGTGCTGCGTCCATATATTCTGTGAGTGTCTCTCTAAATTTAACTTGGGCAGAGCTGGTCGGCACCGCAGCCGGTGCAGCTTCCAGCGATTTAAGTTCTGACTCCAGTTTTCGTATTTGGTTGGTTATGTCTCTAAGTACCCCCGATCCTTTTGCTATGCAGAATCCACGCAGCGTGACCTTAAATGCCTCCCTGATGATTTCTATGCTATCCACTGATCCCTTATTGCGTGTAAAAAAATCCTGTATTTCCTGCCGCAACTCTTCCTGAAAAACCGCATCTAGCAAGCTAGGGGGATGGAGTCGCCAGGAGCTGCGTGGTACGCCAAAGTCCGAGGAGAGCAGAGTGATTTTAACGGGGGCATGGTCCTAATATGTTCTGACCAAGTGTTGCACGTGGTCTATTGCAGGGCCCAGTCCACGGGACAGTAGCCAATAATCTAGCCTTGCCCATAACGTCACGCTTTGGTGTAGTGATGAGGGGCTGGGTGCGACCTATCCAGGCCCAGGTTTAACAAAACATTGAAATCGCCACCCCAAATAACATGATTGGAGCCTATTTCGAATATCCTGGCCCACAGTGTGGTGTAAAAGTGTGGGTCATCTATATTGGGCCCATAGCAGCAGGCCAGCGTGACGGATACAAATCCCAGTCTCCCCCATGCTAGGCAGTAACGGCCCTGTGAGTCCAATGATGCCCCCGCTAAGTGTAATGGAACCTGCTTTTTAATAAGTATTGCTGTTCCCCTCGCATAGGAGGAATAAGAGGAAAAGATTCTGTGCACAGTCAACTTACTGGCAAAGGTGTTGGTTCTATGAGGGGAGAAATGTGTTTCCTGTAGTACAGCTATGTGTGCCCAATGTCTCTCCAAATACGCTAGAATATGCTGTTTCTTCCTCGCATCTCCCAGACCCCTGACATTCCATGTAATGATATTCAATTTCTCATTATCTAAACCAGCCATACTCCTGGACTTCTGCCATCAATTCACCCACTTCCCAACAATTGCAGTCTGCTCTACATACCCCGTTACAGGATACATCTGTGGTGCTCCTTGGATGTTCAACTACCAACTCGCTTGTTAACCTTCCTATACCAAAGGAGATAGCTGTTTTCAGAGAACTTGACATACAAAGAACCAAACATAACCCTCGGTCACCCCCCCACTGAAGCAGCCCCAACTTGCCAGCAATGCATACCCACCCATCCCGCCCCCATCCCTCACCCAACAAGGACAACATTGTAGTCCCTGCAAGTAATATGCAGCAGACAATCCCTGGGTCATTCCCTTCGAGGGCCAGCACTAGGTGGCAACACAGCTACCCCTCGCCCACAAAGCACACCGCAGCCGGAGCCACCAGGCCCTGATGGGCAGAGGGTGCCCAGTGAGCAGTTGTGTTACCACGTTATGGTTCATCATTCAAATAATATAAACGTCCTCTTGTAGTACTGTCTGCCAGTAAGTGACTCATTTGTCTCAAAGCATAGTTAAGGTGTCCATAGTCTGCAAGGATTGTCTCATTGAGAGTCGTCCTCTGCCCCCGCCGCCAGAGACCTCTGGGAGTCTGCTGCACTACCATCAGGCCGATTCATTCTTTTCACTTGCTTGAGTAAATCCTTCACCTGCTGTGGTTTGGTGAAGAATCTCTGTTTGCCCTGGTGCGTAACCCTCAGGCGTGCTGGATATAAAAGCGCATAGTCAATTTGTGCTTTCCTCAACTTATTCTTGACGTCCAAGAATTTCCACCTTTCCTCCTGGACTATGGGCGTGAAGTCTGGATAGATGGAGAATGAGTTCCCATCATACGACAGAGTTTGTTTACTTCTTGCAGAGCCACATCACGGTCCCTATAAGTTAAAAGCCTCGCTATTATGGGCCTCGAAGTGTTGCCAGGCTGGGGCCGTGGTCCCAGAGATCTGAGGGCTCGCTCTAAAAAGAATTGGTTGGAGAAGGCCTCTGATCCAATCGCTGTTAGCAACATTTTCTCCACGTACTCTTTCATCCGTCCAGTATTGGTCGATTCCAGTGTACCTAAGATGCGGATATTACTGCGCCTACTGCGCGCTTCTAAGTCTTCATTCTTCTCAGCAATGACCCTCAAAAGGTTATCCATGTGGGCAAGTTGCGTTGTATGTCTGGCGGTTGTGTCCTCAGAGTCAGAGATGCGCCTTTTCGTTTCTTTGATTCATGGCCATCCAGCTTATGCGCAATGCGTCCATTAGTGACGACATTCTATCAATCTTGTCCACTATGGTGGCAAAACCTTGTCAAACCTCTCGAAGGATGTCCTGCACGTCAATAGACTGTCCAACGGTCGCCTCCTGGGTCACATTTCTCCCAGCCTGGTCCTGGTCGTCCTGCGTGCTTTGCTTACCTCTCTTAGCTGCTTCGAAGTTCAGCTTCGGCTGTCTGGTGTCCGGCTTGCCCATGCTGCTCTAGGTGCATATTATGTTGCTGCGCACCTTCCACTCTTTCACTCCCTGCCTCAGGCAGTGCAGCCTTGTCTTCGCTCTGGCAAAGCTCCACCAACAGTGTTCCAGCACAGAGGAGGTCAATAGCGACTAGCCAGCAGGTCTCAGCCAATTTAATCAACAATGCATCGACGTTGCTCCTAAGACACTGATCGCAAACACAGCAGCGAACTCGTTATGCCCTTGCTAAGTTGCCTCACCACAGGTCATCCAGGGCACTCCCTGCACAGTTCGTTAGTTCTAGTGTGCCTCAGCCACTTCAATCCAAGCTAGGCCGCATTGGTAATTCTTACACCACCACGTGAGGGGGGTCTAAAAGTCTGTCTGGCGGGCCACAGGGTTAACGGAGGGGCCTTTCACAGACCCACTTGTATGTTCGATTCCAAGCATCCCGTGCCTACGACTTCCCTATCTTGTCGCTCCCCACAATATGGCGTCCAGTCAGTTTGTCTTTTAGGCTGGCTGTATCTTCCATGCACACATCAATTAACAGGCATGTAGCGGTGCACAAGTCTGGCTTTAGGCCCAGTCAGTTCCCTTCCACACTCCGGTCCCAAGTCTCATTTGGTATGCCAATCCGACACCAGTGGCATGCGAGGGACGATGTCAGCGGTAATCAAGGCCAGCAGCACTGCGTTTTCCCCTGGCCCAGCGAGGCAGCCCAGCCGGCAGGCCAGAGAGCCCCGACATCGCCGATTCAATGCGGGCGGCTGCGGGGGGGGGGCGCAGGTGCTATTCAGGGCTTCCCCAGCGGCATAGCTCCGCAGCAGTATCGTGAAGAAGCTCTCCTCCCAGCCGCCGCAAGGCGCGGGCCGTCCACCGCTTAAGAGGTCACCCGCCACTCACCGTCTGCCTCCTACTGAAACGCAGTAAATACCTCCACGTCTCGGCTCACAGAGGGTCAGCGCCGCCGCTCGCAGCCTCCACCTGCTCCGATCGCTGCCCAGGGGGGCCGGGGCCACTTCCTCGCCTCCCCCAAGCGCGACCCAGGCACCTCGTGTTCAGGCGCGGGCTAGCGTACTCACTGTGGCCGATCCCGGCCCATTCACAGCTCCGCCACTCCTGTCGGCCCCCACTTCGACACCGCAGAGCAGGAGCAGACGACAAGCGATTTTCTCGAGTCTCACTGTGAAGCAGCAGGCAGGTCAGTTCTCACAGCTGGCGGTGTCAGATACCTCAGATGATACCATTTGGCAGGATATTTTACAGGATAAGATCACCGGGGGGCAGGAGCCTCACATACCTGTGGCCATCTTGCAAGCGCGCCACCTAGCGCCCCTGGTATGACCACCTTGTCTACTAGAATATACCCTCTGAGTAACATTGTCTCGTCTGTAATAGACATCATAGAGGGTGACATGTCTACTTTACAACATAGGCAATTACAGCTTACAGCTAGCATGCTACTGAGCTGGACATTTCAGACGCTTCGCACCAGTAGCATACCATGGCAACACCTTAATGCCACAAATCTTTTTTTACCTTTCAATCTTGCATAGTAGAAAATAAAGGCAAGGAAGGATGTTACACATTGAGAAGTTAGAGAAATTACCATTCACTTTTGCTGAAACACCTTCTGTGGATTGGATAATCCATGGCTTTATTTTCTGCTAATATCGACATTCCACTTTTCATGCTGTTTACAACGCCATCAAGTAAGCAGACATGATGCACTAGGGGAAGGATACGTACACGAGTCATGGATTTTACCTCTTGGATACCTCTGCAGGAGTGGCGGATACGTACACGAGTCATGGATTTTACCTCTTGGATACCTCTGCAGGAGGTAACTAGTCAAAATATTGAGGGTTTTTTTATCGACTAGACATAATATTGAGTCAAAAATATAGAATAGACATAATATCGACTAGACATAATATAGACTACCAAAATATCGACTAGAACATTTTATTATCGAATAGAATGGACATAATATCGAATCAAAAATATAGAATGGACATAATATCGACCAGACATAATATAGACAACAAAAATATCGAATTTTAGGTAGGTTAATATTAATATTTATTTTTTGTGTAATATAATTCTGTAGCGGGTTGTGGGTTTATAGGGGAATAGGGTGGGAAGTAATTTAATAATAATTAATTAAATATGCTAATTTATTTATTGTTATTTATTTAGAATTAATTGTTAATTAATTAATTGGTAATTAATTAAAATATAATTGGTAATTAATTTTAATTGATTAATGGATAAATAATTTAATTTTAGTAATTTATTTTCTGTAGCGGGTTGTGGGTTTATAGGGGAATAGGGTGGGAAGTAATTTAATTATAATTAATTAAATATGTTATTTAATTAATTTGTAATTATTTTGAATTAATTGGTAATTAATTTTTAATTGATAATTAATTATTTGTTAATTGATAATTAATTTTAATTAATTGTTTAATTGACAATTATGTGAATAATATTTTTTTTTCTGTAGCGGGATGTGGGTTTATAGGAGAATAGGGTGGGAAGTAATTTATTTTAATTAATTAAATATGTTAATTAATTAATTGATTGGTATTTATTTAGAATAAATTGTCAAATAATTTTTAATTGGTAAGTCATTTTTAATTAATAATTACTTTTTATTAATTGATTAATTGATAATTATGTGAATAATATTAATTTATTTTTAGTAGCGGGTTGTTGGTTTATAGGGGAATAGGGTGGGAAGTAATTTAATATAATTAATTAAAAATGATAATTAATTAATTGGTATTTTTTAAATAAATTGGTTATTAATTTTTAATTGGTAATAAATTAATTCTTAATTGGTAATTAAAATGTATTAATTGATTAGTTTATAATTATGTGATTTATATTAATTTATTTTCACTACAATGGGGATATTACAATTTACCCCTACGCTATCCTGCGCTTTCCCTACTGTTGCACTCGCTGGAGTGGGAATAGTAATTTTTACTCCTATGCTATCCAATGCTTTCCCTACTGTTGCACTCTCTGGAGAGGGGATAGTATTTTTTACCCCTACGCTATCCAACGCTTACCCTACTGATGCACTTGCTGCAGTGGGAATAGTAATTTTACCCCTATGCTATCCAACGCTTTCCCTACTGTTGCACTCGCTGGAGTTGGAATAGTAAATGTTACCCCTACGCTATCCAATGCTTTCCCTACTGTTGCACTCGCTGGATTGGGAATAGTAATTTTTACCCCT
Organism: Lissotriton helveticus; assembly: GCF_964261635.1. Taxonomy (NCBI): domain Eukaryota; kingdom Metazoa; phylum Chordata; class Amphibia; order Caudata; family Salamandridae; genus Lissotriton; species Lissotriton helveticus. The sequence continues at coordinate 904,176,840 of NC_136070.1, read as the reverse complement.
ACGCTATCCAACGCTTTCCCTACTGTTGCACTCGCTGGAGTTGGAATAGTAATTTTTACCCCTACGCTATCCAACGCTTTCCCTACTGTTGCACTCTTTGGAGTGGGAATAGTAATTTTTACACCTACGCTATCCAATGCTTTCCCTACTGTTGCACTCACTGGAGTGGGAATAGTAATTTTTACCTCTACGCTATCCAACGCTTTCCCTACTGTTGCACTTGATGGAGTTGGAATAGTAATTTTTACCCCTACGCTATCCAACGCTTTCCCTACTGTTGCACTCTTTGGAGAGGGAATAGTAATTTTTACCCCTACGCTATCCAATGCTTTCCCTATTGTTGCACTCGCTGGAGTGGGAATAGTAATTTTTACCCTGACGCTATCCAACGCTTTCCCTACTGTTGCACTCGCTAGAGTTGGAATAGTAATTTTTACCCCTACGCTATCCAACGCTTTCCCTACTGTTGCACTCTTTGGAGTGGGAATAGTAATTTTTACCCCTATGCTATGCAACGTTTTCCCTACTGTTGCACTTGCTGGAGTTGGAATAGTAATTTTTACTCCTACGCTATCCAACGCTTTTCCTACTGTTGCACTTGCTGGAGTTGGAATAGTAATTTTTACCCCTACGCTATCCAACGCTTTCCCTACTGTTGCACTCGCTGGAGTTGGAATAGTAATTTTTACCTTTACGCTATCCAACGCTTTCCCTACTGTTGCACTCTTTGGAGTGGGAATAGTAATTTTTACCCCTACGCTATCCAATGCTTTCCCTACTGTTGCACTCGCTGGAGTTGGAATAGTAATTTTTACCCCTACGCTATCCAACGCTTTCCCTACTGTTGCACTCTTTGGAATGGGAATAGTAATTTTTACCCCTATGGGATCCAACGCTTTCCCTACTGTTGCACTCGCTGGAGTGGGAATAGTAATTTTTACCCCTACGCTATCCAACGCTTTCTCTACTGTTGCACTTGCTGGAGTTGAAATAGTAGTTTTTACCCCTACGGGATCCAACGCTTTCCCTACTGTTGCACTCGCTGGAGTGGGAATAGTAATTTTTACCCCTACGCTATCCAACGCTTTCCCTACTGTTGCACTCTCTGGAGTGGGAATAGTAATTTTTACACCTACGCTATCCAACGCTTTCCCTTCTGTTGCACTCACTGGAGTCGTTACAGTACATTTAAACCTCTTGCTATCCTACGGTAAAAATATTGTATATGTTTTGTTAATAATATGTATATATATATATATGTTTTAAAAATAAATTATTTTTTTAAAGTTATATTAATTATTTTTTAATGTTACGTTTATTTAAGTATTTTAAATAAGTTAAAAAAAATTTTTTTATTATTATATTACTTTTAAATTACTTTTTTGACATTTAAAAAAATCGATATTTTGACAGTCTATATTTTTTACACTCAATATTTTGGAGTCGATATTTTTGTACTTACTTGTTTGAAGATAGGAAGCCGATATTTTGTAGTCGATATTTTGACCTCGATATTTTGTCATCTCGATATTGTGACTGTCGATATTCTGTCAGTGATCCTCTGCAGGAGTGGCAAAGCTGAAGTCTTTCTTAGCGGCTCTGACAGCGGGAGTACTTTAGGGCATTCCTTAATGTTTAGGGAAGTGTTGCTTCACGGCGATGTAATGTATCTGTAGCTAACTTTTCTGCAAGCTGCTGTGATTCAACCGGCCTTCAGATTGCTATCTAATGGGAGTTATTTGATGTAGAACTATCACAGTTGCTGCGGTATGAAACTAAGCACTGCCTATCTGGTGACGGCTTCTGTGGTCATGACCAGTTGTAGGCAAGTGCTGTTTCTGCCTGCTCATACAGTTAGGGAGGCACCACTGTGGCCTTCCATTAAGCTTTCAAATGTGCACTTTGATGCCTTAAGCAGACTGAAAGCCTATTTGTTCCAGGAAAAACATGTCCTTAATATCTGCACGAAAGATGCTTGATCTTCGAGTTGTAAGGTCCTCTTCTGAGATACAGTTGTTGCTTAGCACTAATTTCCCACACCATTTTGGGAAACTGGTGTACAATATTTTCAACTTATCCAAAACAGCGGGAAAAGCACACTTTTTAAAGATCATTGGCTCTTGTTTGATTATTACCTTCCAGACAGTCTCCGCATTTATTTCATTATGCATACACTCCATGCTTGGAAGCCCTTTTGGAGGTCTCCAGCTGGTTCTGCTGCTGCTTGTCGGGACTGTGCTTTTACTTTTTCTGCTCCTTAATGGATGTCCCGTTACAAGGCCAATTGGAACTGGCACTTCCAGATGTGCTCCTGTGTCATGAAAGCATGATACAGTGTTTTGGCGCACCTTCCCTTCAAGAACTCAATGCACATTGGTTCTAGTCCTTCTAGTCTGTGTGGCTGCATGCCTGCAGGCCATATTCCACTGTCTTCTGTGCGCTTTCAAGTGTGCTTTGGATATATACTTAGGGATCAGTTCAGCCTTTGGACATGCCCTACTGATTGGTCCGTTGTCAGCCCATCTTTCCTATTGTCTATGGCACTTACAGTTGCTCTTGAATGCATTTAACAAGGCCCTCCTGCGATGCTTCCTGGTGAATTGGATCTTGGCTCGACATCTGCAGATTTGGCACTGGCTCCTCCTTCAGCAGCTGCTAAAGAGCTGGATGGGAACATATTCACTCTATGCATTTAATTCGATGGATGCCTGTGGGAACCTCATCTGTGGTAGCTGGGAACAGCAATGTTTTGTCTACTTCTCTGACTATTTAAACAATCTTGCCATTTCGAGTCACAGGACATTTTTAATTTGGCTTTGTTTGTAATGCTCAAATTGCTTTTAAAACTTGCTTTTATATGTTTTTACTGAGTTGCTTTTAAATGTTTAATGTGGCTTTCATTATGCTTTCCGTGTTAAAGGAGCAGTGATTATTTGAGCTTTTAGGGGTTTTTATACTTTACAGCATACATGTTTTAACATTGTTTAAGTCTCGTAGTGATAGCTTTTTTTCACTTTCCATGCAAGGAGTGGGTGTCACGTGGCCCAGGAAGAAACAACACCATCTTTATGCTCACGTTTCTCAATTTTCCCTCTTTCTGCAACATGGTTACTTTTGACATGCATTTGTGTACGTGTCAGTGCAGGATATGCTCCAAAAATGTATTTGCCTGCATTTCAACTTCATAGGCACACTACTGTGACACCTGGTAGATTCAGTACGAGTTCACTGCACAAATGTCATAGCTTATTGTTGTCCAGTAGGCAATTACGCTATCTAGCTAACATAAAGAATTGCAGTCTGACAAAGACCCCACATGCCTGCATGGGCATTGTTTATTATATACACAAATATACTTCCTCGTTAAAATTAGAGGAGCCCTTCGAGGTTGCAGCATGCCAGAATTACAGCTCAGCTGATTCCTGTCACCTCCTTGAGGGATGTCCCACTCTACTTCAAGATGGACAGCCTGATAACACTTGCCGGCAGGTAATGGGGAATTGGATCACCCAGTTCTTGGCGATCGCCCACCCTAGGCCAAACTAGGTTAGGGAGCATATGATAGGAGCACACTACATTATACTATAGTACACCACATATATCCCAGCATATACTCATTGCTTAAGCAGAATAGTGGAATTATTAATTCTCTCCACAGTTCTTGTATTGCTAATTATGGTAATATGTTTCATTTTATTAGTAATTGCAGTGCACATATTTTACTCAAGAATCTCATTGCTTCAATACATATTGAAAAGACAGGTTGTTTATTTCGTGCATATTTCCTTTGGGTATGCCTTAAAGTCTGAACGGAATGGTTCCAGATTTGTTACCACAATGCCTTGGGGAGGCAGCGTTTTCATGTTCTGAGGTTGCACACACATTTGTTACCCTGTAAAGTTAGGGGTGCAAATGGTGCACTGTGAGCTAGTAGGACTATATGCCAACATCTCCCGGGGGGTTGCAGGGAATCATACTCACACCATCCCAAGGTTTATGTCGTCCAACAAATGCACAGTTTTTACTAAGAAAGTATAAAGTTGTACGTCAATAGTTTTACAATGTTTTTTCCTATGATGAACAAAGATTGGCTAATAAGCAGGAGGGTTTTATTTATTTCATCAAGGTAAGTATATAATAACTATTCTTACTTTGACAACTACTTATCTAGACTTTGCTTGCAATGTTGCGGCTAGTTCAATGTATTTTGGCATACAATATAATTCATGAGATCAAGGGCCAGATGTAGGTAACTTCAATTACCGACTCATAAATACCGAATTTTACCGATTCGATATTTATGAATCGGTAACTATGAAGGAGGGAGATGTAGGTAATTTTTGTTTTTGAATTACCGAATCAAACATTCGGTATTTACCGAATCGGTAAATACCGATTCGGTATTGCCCATTGATTCCTATCGGCCTTGAAGCCCTAGGAATCAATTGGCAATACCGATTCGGTATTTACCGAATCGGTAAATACCGAATCCTGCAAGGGTGCAGGGGGTGTCACTTTGACACCCTCTAGCACCCCAAGTACAGGCATGTGTGACATGTGGCACACATACATGCCCTAAGAGCATGTCTGTGTGTCACATTGCACAGGTGTGCATGCACAGATGTGCATGCACACCTGAAAACGGTATTTACCACCCAATAGGATTGGGTGGTAAAATACCGACTCTTAAGGGCCTGTGGCACTCTTAGGAGTGTCACCTACATATGGATTTACCGAATCAGTAAAATTACCGATTCGGTATTTTACAGAATCGGTAAATTTACTGATTCAGTAAATTTACCGATTCTGTAAAATAATGGCCCCTACATCTCAATCACCAAATACCGGTCGGTAACGGCCGAATTCGGGCGTTACCGACCGGTATTCGGTGACCTACATCTGGCCCATAGTGAGGTACACAATACTCTGTGTACAGTTGTAGTTTTTTACATTTCTCGTGCTGCCATCACAATCAGCATTTGGATTGGCATGTTGACAAGACATTGTAGGTGTGACAAGCCATTCATAGAGCTGTCAAGAAAATTGTGAAATGTTAGCTCCTTCACAGCTGTTCATGTCTCATTCTAGTCTGTTGACAATGAATCATAGTATCTTGTTCTTTGGTGCATTTAGGGTACTTTTTTAGGCACTTGTTGATTTGCATGGTTTAATAAATACCAAGTGCTGCAACGCAGCCAATAGCGCTGCCTTGCGTTACTGTACATCAGGTAGGTGTTGCATGGGTGGAGCAAGAGCGTTCTCATACATCCATCTCTGAATTTTGAGACAAACCCAGATCTAAAAAGGCTTGTAAACCTGTGTTTGCACCAGAATGGTGTGCCTACCCGACAAAGGCATAACAAAGAGAAATATCACTATTTCTTTCTGTTAATTCCTCTTTCCATGTGTGCTGCATTGTGCAACCCACCTTGAAAGAGAAATATGCCTCTAAGGATTTTCTTTTGTACAGGAAGGTGTTGCACACAGTGCGCCAATGCACGGAGATATCTGGAATGCTCCATCTTTGTAAATGTGGAGCATTTCTGCCCTCTCCCTTTCACAACACAGTGCAGCTAGTTGTCTTTCTATGTTGAGTGACTGAAAGGTAAATCTGCCCCTAGTGCATTAAAGCTCACCTCAGATTGGGTGAGGGTGCAAATAGGAGGGGGTTGCCAGCAAGGTAGGCGCTTGGCAAATGGCTGCTGAGGTGTTGCTGGTTGGAGGCAGGCAGAGGGGATATTTTAAGTGTACTGCCAGAAGTCAAGCAACCTTTTTTTCCTCTTGGTCTACAACTCCTCTCCACATATGTCACCCTAGACAGGGACTGTCAGGAGTGCCTGCTTTGCCTCCCTTGCTCACCTGCTCAAGCTCCAGTCATTCCCTTCACTTTGGCCTGGAAACAGCAACCTGGGCTCAAACTAGTAGTGGAGGTGCTGCCCTGAAGTTTTCTGCCCAATTGCACCGCGGCTGTGGTGGCAGTCTAGAGATGTGGGACACTTGTTGTCCTCTGCCCTTCTTTAGAGGTGCCCGGCGCTGTGCATAATTGCACCAGGTGAGGTGGTGGGAGTCAGGGGTTGGCAAGGTGGGTGAGGGCTCAGATGAGTTTTACCCTGAGATGTTTTGTTCAGTTGTTTTTCTCCCAGCGTGGGTGCGAAAAGCGAGTGGGCTGTGAAGGCTAGCTCTTCATTTTAATCAGACTTTCAGCTTGTGTGGCCCAGTACAAAAAGTCCCGCCTCATTTACAAAGCTCTGCAGGTACAAAGAGTTCAAGGTTCTCTGAGGGCTGTGAGAGCTGACCTTGAATTTTAAACTGATGCAGAATTTCAACTTGTGTAGCCTCCTACTCAAAGTCTTAGACTCACAGGCTGAAATTGAGGGTCATAGGTCTACCTAAGGTTCTCAAATAATATTAAGTGGTTGTTCAAAGCACACTAACAAATTTTAGGTTTGCGACTGTTTTCTTGTCAGTGTTTGTATGCTTGCCATTGGTCTGATTGAGGAACACCAGCATTCTAATCATTCCCCCGGTTGCATAAAGGGAACCTGGAAGGGCTTGTTCCAATGTGCAAAGAAGCTTAGGTGGGGTACCGGGGTCCACTAAGGGCCTATTTTATTTGCTACAGCGCAACAGAATGTTCCCGTAGTGCCCCGAAACATATTAAGAGGAACAAGGAACAGGGGACAGATGAGCAGAGAGATGCTGATATTACCTATGCAAATTGCAGATTGGTCTCTATTGAAGATCGTCTTGCTTTATTATGCACAAGTCAGGCAGCAATGGGCCAGCTGAAGGCAAGTCAGAAGTAGGCCACTGTGACAGCCCCAATTATGCCAGTTGGACCAGTTCATTAAATTAATAGGGATCATCCAATGCCTGTGGCACCAAGCATGGGGATCTGCAGCAGACCTCTCAGCAAGTACTTGAAGAGCATTAATCAAGCCATTGTAGCAAAAGCTCTGCAACCTGAGTTCATTTCAATCTTGATCCAGATGCTACCTTGGATGTCTGAGAGCATGTGGCCTAGTACATCTAGCCAATGCTGTTACCTCAGCATCAGTATCTGTGGAGCGTGCTATGGCCATAGCTCCGAAGCTGATGGCTTTGCTGGATGGTGATAGCCTATACTTAGATGCAGATTCTTCACAGCTGGAATTGCAGGGTGCAGTAGGGGCTGGGTTTTGGGCCATCCCCAAGAGCAAGAGGCTACAACTGGGGGAGCGTATGAGAAGCAGCAACAATTGCTACTTTCACCTTTTGTCTTTGAGCAGGAGTAGGTTGGGGACAAGGATATCAGGGGCAAATCAACCAGCAATGCTAATAAAAGACAGAGTTCTGTCACCCAGGAAGCACTGCGCTTACATCTGTCTGCGGAAATGAGGAAACACATCAGGTAGTGTACATTTGTCGAAACATTTGACTTGGAAACACATTGCAGAGGACAGTAAGGATACCAAGGAGTGTTCCCTCAAACAGTGAAAGCTAGAGATTGAGGAATCGTTGGTTAATTGGATAAAAGACTTGACTATTTATCAGTCTATTGTTCAGGAGAAATTCCCATCCTTATGTCAACAGATGTACTGTTATCAAATTAAGATTGTTAGCACTCAAGAGTAATTTGAGAGTAATTTTTTGAAGCAATATGGCCATGGTTTCCAGTGGAAAATGCTTCTAACCATACTATGTTTTGGGATCAGACTGATGCTAATGTTGGTAAGATGCATGATGCTGAGAAAAGTGGAAGGCAGTAGTAAGGGGCACCCCTTTCAAATGGCCCTACCAAACTGGATGGAAAAAGAAACTTGCTGGGCATATAAATAGAAAACTAGCATCCCTCCAGCAGGGACATGCAATTGGAAGCACAATTGCTCCTTCTGTGGACTCTCCGGCCATCCCAAGTTGAAGTGTTTTAAGAAAGCAAAAGACAAGGGACTCTAGAAGTGAGGCCCAGACGTTGCTGCTGACCAGTTGACTTGTGGGCTTTGACCTTTGACCTTTGGCTTATTCCTTTTACCAAATCGGAAGTCGTGCTGCAACTTTATTATGGTTTTAGAAACCAGGCCCAGGGTGTTATGGTTTAGCCAATCAGACAACAGCCAGGCGGCAAATCGGCAAATAAAGTAGCTTGGAAAGAGTAGTTGGTAATTTTGAATATGAAATTTTTGAGAACTTTAGGCCCGATTGAGAGCTTGGCTTTTATACTCTTATAAGTCTTGATTTCAGGACCAAAGCACATTGCATACCCATTCTCGACAGTGGACAACTGAGAAATCAGTCGTTTTTGGGAAATTTTCTTGCAACCATTGGTCAGACCTGAGATTCATGTGGCCTTATTTTATCCAGGGGCTTTATAACGCTATGCTCATCAACAGTTGCATCATATTAGAGCGCTTGGAGCACTTTACATTTGAATACTTCCAATGGATTCCTCTGTAATGTGCTTGTCAGGGTGTGTACTTTTATGGTATGGTACCAAATAGAGTGGCATAAATATCGTCCAACAAAATAAAGTGTCTTAAATATTATTTACAAACACTCTCCCCCTGTTGGCATTAATCAAGAAAGAAAATCTACACCCAGAGAAATATTTTTTGTAAACGATATTTAGGCCACGATCTCTTTGTCAAACAATATTTTTATGTCAGACGATATTTTTGTTATTTTTTTTGTTATTAATATACTGAGAAACAACCTTTGGGTTCAACTGTGGTCAGGCAGTTTTCACGTGATGGTGGGCTGAAAGATGATGCTGTGGCTTGACTCCCACTTACTGCAGTAAGGTTCTGCTTCTTACATAACAAACAATTCACTTGAAAACAGAAAACAGAATCTAGTAAATCCGATGGATTGTTTGATCAGACACATTCTTTCATGAGCAATATATAAATTAAAGCTCATTGTATTTGATGTAGCCACCATTACAATTACAAACACGTATCCCTTCGTTTTCTTTGTTTAAAGAATATTTTTTTTCAGTAAAATATGTTTTCTCGTTTGCCAACATTATACCGCGTGATGGTTTCTTTCTAAATTTACAATGCAGCTTTGTATCACCTAATTACTGACATCTGTACACGTTGTTTTGATCCCGAAAGTATGTGCATTGTGCAATCTTTGCGTTTAATTTTTAGCTAGTCCAATAAAAAGGCACCATAAACACAAGTTTACATTTTTGAGGGCGCAGACACCATAACGCTCACTTTTTCACACCAAGACCATCGATTAGAGTGGAAGAGAGCAAAAAGAAAGTGTTAAATATGTAGCCGTCGGATTTTTGTGTGTTTTTATAAGGAATTAGTTACTTGAAGTGTGGTATTATCACTTCAAACAAGCATTGACAAAAGCCAATCGGCCTCGTCTCTGTTATAGCTAATGACTTTGACAATATCTTTTACCCATGTTGTACAGCAGCATGGCATAAAGTATAGTGGTGTAGAGGTGATTGGTGTAAAGGAAAACTTCTTCAAGTGCTGTGGAGTGAAGTTGAGTGGAGTTGAGTGGTGTAAAGTAGCACAGAGTAGAGTGCCGTAGAGTACAATGGGAGTAGAATGGTATAGAGTGGAGTGGCGTAGAGTGGTGTAGAGTGACATAGAGTAGAGTGGCATTGAGTGGAGAAGAGAGGCATAGAGCAGAGTCGTGTTAAGTAGCATGGGGTGGCGTACAGTAGAATGGAGTAATGTCGAGTAGAATGCCAAGGTGTAGTTTGAAGTAGAGTTGTCTAGGGTGGAGTGGCATCGAGTACAGTGAAACAGAGTAGAATGCAGTGGCAAAGACTAGGGTGAGGTAGAGTGGCACAGAGTGGAGTGGCATAGACAAGCAGTCTTTTTAGCCAATAAGACGATAGCCAGAGAACAAATTGACAAATAAAGTAGCTTTGGAAGGATAGTTGGTCCTTTTGACTCTGAACATTTTGAAAACGCTGGTCCAGAGAGAGAGCTTGGATCTTAGACCCTTATAAGCCTTGGTTACAGGACCAAAACACAATGTATAACTATTCTCGACAGTGGACACCTTAGACCTAAGTCATTTTTAGAACATTTACTAGTATAGACTGGAGTGGCGTAGAGTGGCATGACTCAGAGTGTGTGGAGTTGCGTAGAGTAAATGATGATGATGATGATGTAGGGCTTATTAAGCGCTTGAATGCCGAGGCGTCTTGGAACGGTGGGTGTAGGCAGAAGCAGGGACTGAGCTAGATCTAATCGGGAGTAAACATCCGGGCTTTCAAGGCCTTCCTGAAAGCTAAAAGGTTGGATTGTAGTCTTAGTGCCGCTGGCAGCTTGTTCCACAGTTTTGCTGCACAGCAAGACAGGGATTGGCCACCCCATCTGGCCCTTTGGAACTTGGGAGAGCAGATCAGGCCAAGACTGGCCGATCGTAAGTTTCGAGAAGGTGTATAGGGCCTGAACATTTCCTGGCAGTCATCTGAACCCCCCTGTGTTGTGCTTTGTGCACCAGGCAGAGTGCCTTAAATTCAATTCTCTGCCGCACGGGGAGCCAATGTAATGCTCTTATTCCGTGAGACATAGGGTGACCCTTAGGGAGGTTTAGAATTAATCGTGCTGCCGCATTCTGCAACGATTGCAACTTGTTAATCTGGTGCTTAGCAATACCCAGAAACATAGCATTGCAATAGTCCAATTTGGACAAAAAAGGGCCACCATTACCGTCTTCTGTAACTTGGGGGGATGAAAGGGAAGATTTTACGAAGGGTCTTTAGCAGGAAAAAACTGGCAGATGTTAAACTGTTGACCTGTGCTGACATATTAAGTTGATCATCGAAAATAATTCAGAGATCCCTGACCTTCCTGACTGGAATTGGGCATTCCCCTGCCTCTAACGGCCACCAGGACTTATTTCATAATGATGTTGTCCCATTTCCAAACTCGATCACTTTAGTCTTTCCTGTATTTATCTTCAGAAAACTCAGACTCATCCACTTCATAATGTCCTTTAGGCAGGAGTGGAAGCTGGCGGCTGTTATCTCAGGCCTATCTGACAGGGATATCACCAATTGAGAGTCGTCGGCATACGACACAAATGGGAAGCCATGTTTCCTAACCAGTGTTGCTAATGGTTTCACATAGACGTTAAACAACTTCGGGGGACAGAGCGGATCCCTGCGGAATACCACAGGGCAGATTAAAACTGTCTGATTCTAAGCCGTCCCACTCAAACTCTGTTTCCTATCCGGTAAAAAGGAAGAGAAAAGGGCCAGAGCTGAGTCCTCAATTCCCAACTCCCGTAGTCGCCGCACCAACACCGTGTGATTCACGGGGTCGAATGCGGCCGACAGATCAAGGAGGACGAGAATTGCCCTACCCCCACCATCCACCACTCTCCGAATCCCATCAGATACCACAGTCAGGGTGGACTCTGTCGAATATCTTGGACGGAAGCTATGTTGAGTGGGATCTAATAGCCTGTTGCTCTCTAAGTATTATGTCAATGTCTTATTATCAGATTTTCTGTGGCTACAGTCCTCAAAAAATCTGATAATAAGACAATAAGAGATCGGGCGATAGTTATTATGTTCAGTAGGTTCTAATGTGATTTTCCTCAAAATTGGCCTAATGCATGCGGTCTTCCAGGCCATGGGGTAGGTCCCTGATGCCAGGACTTGGTTAATCAGGGGGGTGAGAGTCTCACTAATCCTCTCAGCAGCCAGGTGCATAATAGCAGGAGGGCAGGGGTCGTTCGGAGATCCAGATTTGATCAATTTTAGAAGGTTAGTAACCTCCTCAACAAGAAGGGGCCTAAAACAAGTTAGCTTGGATTGCGCTAACTCTATCGTGGAGGAAGATTGGTAGTTGGCTGCCTGAACGTTTAAGGAGTTAGCAAGGCTGTCATATATCACTTCCACCTTATTCTGGAAAAAGGCGACCAACTGACTACAGAAAGCCTGATCAGGTTTGAAAGGGTTAGCCTGCTGCGGTTTAGCTAAAAAAATCACAGATTTAAAGAGTTCTTTGGCTGAATTACCTGCCTCTTGAATCTTAGCTGTAAAGTATGTTCGCTTAGCTTCCAAAATAGCCTCCTTGTAGAGTTTGAGGGCTTCATTGTAGGCCTCTTTACTCTGCTTACTGTTTTCTACCCTCCAGAGATGCTCAAACCTTCTGCATTCCACCTTTAGCCCTTTAAGTTCAGGGTCATACCAAGGTGTCACCGCTGGATGCCGCTTAGCTGTTCCGGTATGTTCAGGGGCAACGGAGTTAGCCGCATTCAGGATCCACTCGTTGAACTGGGAGGACGCGACCTTGTTGTCATATTGTAGATCCCTACTTTTTACCTTGTTCCAACGTCGGAACATCACCCTGGTTGTTTTGGGGTGAGAGCAGTTCTTTGGGGCCCTAACCATGGTCTAAAAAAAGACTGACTTATGATCTGTCCAAGGAAGCGATTCCACTCTTTCAAATATAATATCGGGGTTATTAGAGAAAAGCTCATCCAAAATATGCCCCTCTTGATGTGTAGGCTTGGACACTAACTGGCCCAAGCCATACACCTCCAATTGGTCTAGGAGTCTAGCAATCTCAGAGTTTGTACCCAGCTCCAGGTGATAATTGAAGTCTCCAAGTATTGCAAAAAATTCGAAGTCTATGGAGGTTTCCATGCAGGTCAGGAGAGCCTGCAAAAAAGCAGCTCTAGGACCTGGCGGTCGGTAGACCAATAGGCCCTGAAACTTAAAGGAGTCCTTGAGCCTAACACAGAAATACATAGCTTCCGGCGGTATGTCCCCCACTGCCTCCACTTGAACCTTCAAGAAATCCTTATAGACAAGAGCTATGAACCCCCTCTTTTTCATTGTCTATCTTGATTACATAGTGCATAGCCAGATGGCAAGGTATTATTCCAATCTGGGACAGAAGGGTCATCTGTCCAAGTCTCTGCAAGAAAGACTATATCGGGGTTGTGTGCGTTCAAAAGTATTTCTAGTTCATGTATGTGCTTAACCACAGAGCGTGTGTTAAGGAGTATACAATGAAGGCTCTTTTCTTTTGTATCAACAACACCTCTTGTCGGCCCTTGATCTCTAAAAATAGGACCTATACAACCCTCAGCCAGAGATCCCACCGACTCCCCCCTCAGCTCCTCTCACCCCTGCCCGTCTGTGTATCGTGAATATCTCATTGTGAAGATCTAGCTACCTTCTTTCTAGAAAAGGTACATACTATCTATCGTTCCTTCCCTAGTACTAGTCCTTCGAGTGAGGTCCAGAGGCCTAACCTTATTACTAACTTGGCTCTATCTATACTCCCCGGAATCTCGGAGGAAGAGTTTGATGGGTTGGTGGTCAAAGTCAAATCCGGGTCCCTGCCGACCCACTTAGACAAGCGCAGCTCAGAGAGTCGGCTACTTTATGCCTTCCCCCTGTACGCCAACTTATCAATTTATCATTTTCCTCAGGCACAGTACCTTCTAAGTGGAAACAAGCTTACGTCACTCCTATTCTGAAGAAACCTGCTTTGGACCCTCTCAAGCTTGAGAATTACCGACCAATCTCTCTTCTCCATGGGCCGCGAAGGTTGCTGAGGCTCATGTTAACGGTATTCTGTCTAAACATCTTCAGACTGCCAAGATTCTGGATCCCTCCCAGAATGGATTTCGTGCTGGCCACAGCACTGAGACTGCCCTTCTCTCCATGACAGAACATCTGCGGTCCGTGTTGGATTCTGGTCGAACTGCGGCACTGGTGTTACTCGATCTCAGTGCCGCGTTCGACACGGTCTCACATGCGATACTGCTGCAGCGTCTGGGAGAAGCAGGTGTTTCTGATCTAGCACTGGAATGGTTTCGGTCATTTTTAACAGGCCTCTCATTTAGGGTTGCTACACCGCCCTTTGAGTCCAAATCCCATTCCATCGAGCAGGGAGTACCTCAGGGTTCGGCACTTAGCCCCACACTGTTCAATCTTTATGTGCAGCCGCTGGCTGCCGTCGCCAAACGTTGGGACCTGACTATGGTCTCTTACGCTGACGATACGCAGCTGGCGGTTGCACTCAGTGGGGACTCCGACCTTGAGGTCTCCAGGTTTCGTGATGGTCTTACAGCAGTGGCTGGCTGGATGACTGCTAATTGTTTACAGCTCAATGCCAAGAAGACGGAGGTCCTTATCGTTGGTAAGCATTGTAACCTCTGGGGCGATAAGTGGTGGCCTTCAGAGTTAGGTCCTACTCCCATCCCGGTATCTGAGGTTAAAAACTTGGGTGTTTGGCTAGATCCCACCCTCAGTTTTTCCAGACATACTAAAAAAGTGGCCGCCACATGCTTTGGGATTTTGCGTGGACTTGGCCAATTTTAAAATTCTTTGATGCCCCCTCCAGGCAGTTGATAATTAAGGCCACTATTTTGTCACAGCTTGATTATGCTAGTTCGCTCTTGCTGGGGGCCAATCAGGCGGAAATCATCCGGATGCAACGTATACAGAACGCTGCAGCCAGAGCCCTGGTAGGCTTACCTAGGTTCTGTTCAGCCAAGGCAACCATTTGGAAACTTCATTGGCTGCCCATGATACAAAGGATTGAATTTAAGACATTATGTCTTTCTTTTAAGATTCTCAAACTGTCCTCTCCCCAGATCCTCGAGCATCCTCTTACCCCCTATGTCCCCTCTCGGTACCTGAGATCATTGGGTCAAAATCTGGCCATTGTCCCACGGTTTAAATGCTGCAGGGCGGGAGGGCGTTCCTTCCGCGTTTTAGCGGCAAAGCTTTGGAACTCTCTCCCAGCTCATATTCGTGCTTTGGACGAGCTGCTTGCATTTAGGAAGGCCATTAAAACCTACCTTTTCCCTCCTGGACTCTAATGATTGCCTCACTGTTTACTTATTCCTTTCTTTGCTCCTTTTCTTCTGTTGTGTTCCTTCTGCCAGACAAAGCGCCGGGACGCCCCTTGGCTGGGGCAGCCGTGCGCTATAGAAGTCATAATAACATAACATAACATATCGAGCCCCCCCTACCTGATAGAAGCAGTGCATGCAGGGGGGCGCTACCATCTCATACCCCAGGCTGAAAGTATCGCACTCACTGCCGCGTTCATCCCGAAGCTTCAGCAAAGCTTCTTTGGTGTAAGCCTGGACCCTAAAATGGCCAGGGGTCCTGGCGCTGGGCCGCTCCGGGCGTGCGGTTGGCGCGTTCGCGTCAGCGTGCTTTTGTAGTCCGGTGGGCGGGTGGACTAGACTGCTGACCCTGGCAAGGCGGGCCCGCTCTTACAGATGGGCACTGCGGGTCAAGCAGAGGGAATGTGGCTTAAGGGGGAGGGTTCTAACGGATGGATATGTGCAAAAGCGGCAGTACTTAAAAACAATTACATTTACATACAGTTCAAATTTTAACATCAGATATAGCACTCACACCGAAATACAGCCTAACAATTCACTTTTAAATAAATATATTAAAGTGATGTAAAGTGTTGAGGCGTAGAGTGGAGTGGAGAGGAGTTGAAAAGAGTGGTGTGGAGTGGCATGGAGTTGTGTAGAGTCACGTAGAGTGGCGTAGAATGGAGTAAAGTGGCATAGACTGGTGAGGAGTAGAGTGGCATGCAGTAGGTTGAGTAGCAGGGAGTGGCGTAGAGTAGAGTGGAGTGGCAGAAAGCAGAGCGGCATTGAGTGGCATAGGGTGGTGTAGAGTGACATAGATTGGTGCACAGCAGAATGGCATGGAGTGGAGTGGAATAGAGTGGAGTGGCATAGTGTGAAGTGGCATGAAGAATAGTGGTGTAGAGTAGTACAGTTGTGGGTGTAACTATCTTAAACAGGGAACCAAACTTAAAATCAAGGCAAAGGTATGCGACATAAAGGGGATAAATGGCTGAAAGGCAACGAAAAGAGGCATGCAGCAGCAAGCATCATGAAGGTGTAAATGTGTTGTTAGTGTCACATTTGTACACTTTAATGGCTTACTACAACCACCGTAAGTTGTACGAGTAAGCCCAAAAATGCAATTGTAGATAAACAATGTCCTAAATGTGTTTGAAAACAGAAGCAATGGACAAAGCAGCATGAGCACTGGAAACAGGTGTACCTCAATCACGGTGTGGTGAGCGGACAGACACTAATCAAGAGGAAGCAACTTGTGCTTGGTCCATGGTCCACAGAAAGAAAGGCAAGTAATACCCGGCACGCACTGGCCAATTAGGAGGCAGCAAAGAAGAGTGACCTTGAAACTAATGAATGGTAAGCAATGGACAGGCTGTAAGCTCTTTACTGTAAACAATACCCCTTATAAGCAAGAGCACATGTAGCACATGCGCGGCTATAGGCGAGACCTAAAAATATGCTAATACCATATTACAGCACGGAAAACGTCTGGTACTGAGCACTAGCAAAATACAATTGCACAAATGAGTATTAACACCAACAATATAAGAAATTATAAGTATATGAAAAACGAGGACAGACTATCGAGGGATAAACTATCGAAAGGCAAGTGCAAGTAGGGATTTATAAATGTACTATTCATAACTCACATCTGGGTACCTTGAATATATATGTATCAAGTAGGTACATATATGTGGAGTTAGATATAGCAAATTGCGACAATACCGGCGATTAGATGCAGTAACACAATTACTGAAGCATGGCTTTGCCTATGATTGTTTATTTCTGTGCTTGAAGTCCCAGGTGGTCAGCTTAGCAAAGGCAGTTCTACTGTTTGGAGAAGTGTGGCTCAATGGTTAGAGCGGCAGACCCTGATGCAGAGGTCTAGCCCGGGACCAGGATTCAATTCCCCGCCTCGGCGGGTCTTGAGCTCAAAAATTCCACGGACCTGATAATTCTCGCCTCGGTGCCTATTCCATTCATGGAGTCCCACTCTGCAACTCTGGGCAATAGCTTGCTTAATCTCCACAACGGCCCCCACAACACTAAGGATGCCTGGCCTCCACCTTGGGGGTGCCCAGGAGTGGACACCTCACAGGGAAAGCCAGGATGGGTTCCACAGCGGTATTCGTACAAGCGCCTTGAGACCCTTGCGGGTGAGTAGTGCGCTATACAAGTATCAATTTACATTTTACATTTTTACATTTACTGTTTGAAACCAATACTTACAAATAACCAGTTTCAAGATAGAACAACTCAACTTAATTGTTTTCCCTAGATGTTCATTAGATGCCCTAAAACCCATAAATACAAACTAAATCCATTAGAAACCATTTGAAACTAGTCAACTGAAACTTCAATGTCAGCGTCCACTTTAATGTGCAGAAAAATGTATTCCGCCTTTTAATTCACCCCTGATGCAGGCACAGGCAGAAGCCTATATGTGCAAATGCTCACAGAGAAACACCCCCTTTGAGCTTCAGTGCACATTCCTCACATTAAATTAGTTAGTATCCCTATGTCACTCACAAATCCCTTTTAAAGTGGTTTCCATTATTACAGGGTATAACACTTAACATCACTTCTATGTCATATGTTCGGGTTCTTTTCCATTGACTGCTCCACGGAACTTAAAATCATTTCCATAATTAGGGATCATTTTCATTTCTACATCTGGTTTTATTTCTGTGCCATGTGTTTATTTGACGCCGTTTCCATTTCACAGATTAGCATATTTGCATTTTCGTTCAATACATTACAATATGTTATACAGTTTATTTTCCATATGCTATTACAATTAGTATTTCTCCCATTTGTAGCATATTTGCATGGTATTTGTGTCCTTTCTCAGGGTAATATGTTGCCTGTAGTTGCCTGTTTGGTAACATTTTTAAGACATTTAGGCCCAGGTTCACAAAGGTTTAGCGTTAGTGTTTAGTTTGTAACGCTAACCCGATGCTAAACCTATTTGGGGATTAACAGACCAATGCCAGTTGGCATTATCATTGGTTTGTATGGAAAAGTAGCACAAAGCAGCGTAAAACGATATTTTGCATTACTTTGTGTCAAGGGGGTGTTACATGGGTGGTACAAAGGCGTTCCCATGCAACCATTAATGTTTTTTTGACGCTAAACCCTATCTACTAATATTAGTAGACAATGTTTAGCACCATAAATTAACACCGCTGTAAAGCAGGCATTAAAAGGAGAAATGTTGCAGCACACATACAAAGTAGAGAAAGCTTTGAAGTGCGTCTAGGCATAGTATTTTGTACAGGAAGCGTACCTTTCCTGTACAAAACCTATGCTAGACTCGGGCACACAACCTAGCACTATAGCGCTAAGGTATGCGCCTGCACACGGCTCTGTATGCACATATAAAATATGTCGCTCTCCTGCTCTCTCCCTGTCACGCAGCGCAGGCTCTTTGGGGACTGCGTAGCATCCGTGGCAGTTTTCAGAATCTGGGCCCTAGGGTTTATTCCAGTTTTTGCACAATCCCACAAATACTAAAGGATGTGATATTTATTAGGTTCTCAATTTGCACCTCATTTAGATTTTTCAGTATGGCAAAAAAAAAGCCTCATGTCATGTGTTTTTTTGCAAAAATTTCCATTTCACACCTTTTGCCGGAACAGTTGATTCCAGGGGGCATATTTACAATAAGTGGCGCATCCCTGCATATCAGCAGGGATGCGCCACTTATTGTGCGCCATGCCTCCGGCACCATGGATGCGCCGCATTTACAATGCGGCGCACCATGGGGCAAAAATGGCACAGATGCGTCACGCATCTGTGCCGTAAAAGGGACGCATTGCTGGAGTTTCATCGCAAGCGTGACGCAGCTCCAGCAATGCTCTGGGGGGCCCTATCCGTACAATGCTGCGTAAATCCTACGCCTGCTTCAAGCAGGCGCAGGCTTTTGACGCAGCATGGGCTCAAAAGTGACTGAGTGAAATCTTGTAGATTTCACTCAGCCACTTTTAGAAGGCGTTCCTGCGCCGGAACGCCCCTCCCTGCGCAGGAACACCTCCTTCTCGCGCAGGGCTTAACAACGTGACGCATCTGGGAGATGCGTCACATTGTAAATACCCAGCACCATGGCGCATCTATTGCACCGCCGCTGCATCACAAAAGTGACGCAACGGCGGCGTAAAAGACGCGCAAGGGGCTTGTAAATCTGCCCCCAGGTTTTTTCTGGCAGAAATTGTGTGTGTAAATACCACACGTTGTGCAATTAAAACCCAAGTACACATTCCGATCCAGGTTCAACAATCAGTATTTGCCCCTAGAGGGAATTAGTGCCAGAGAGTACTTTTTAAGCCATAATCTTATTTGTTTACTTACGATGTTTTGCTGCTTGTAGCACAAATCAATGCAACTTGCACACGACTTCAGAAAGTGTTGCTACATTCACACATTTACAGTGGGTAGGGGAAACTATGGGAATGAGATAAATAGGGATATGTTCTGGTAGCTTGGTAGGAAATAGTCCCCTGTGTGGCACAAGTGAATAGGATTGTTCAGGAGTGGAGTAACTGTGTCTGATATTGCTTGAGGTAGGAGGGTCATATCCTGGGAGGGAGGGGGCATGTAATGGGATGTGGTTAGGAGACAGGAAGTGAGAAATGCAAATCACTGGTCTAGGACAGCTGGTGAGTTGCCAGCTTAAGGGATGGAACTGCTATTAAGTGATACACTGCAACATCACAAATTAAAATGATGGACAAAGTGTTGAAACATTTCAAACTCTCACGCCTAGTCACAGATCTGGGTTTAATCCATCATTATTTTGCTCGCCAAATCACCCCAGTTTGGACCCAGCCAAATAAAAATCAGTTTTGACCCTGCTTCCCATTGGAACAGTCCAGCCTGAACTGCCAAGCCAAGTCCTCCCTGGACCAGAATCAAGCATACTGGGACCGGCTTCGGGGTATCACCCCTCATTCACCAGGCTAGCTTGAATCAAGTGGCTTGGAAAGTAAGTGTTACATGCTCACTGTGTCCAATGATCTCAATCATCAGTTGACTTGTTACTTGAGCAGTTTGCCTTCAAGATTGTTTACCAGCCATGACGGGCATTATGGGGTGAAGGGGAGTTGCCCTGCCCGCATTGGGGAGGAGACAAAAGGGAGAGAATGAACACCATGGAGCAGGCGCTCACTGTTTGTTGCTCCTCCGTGAAACGACTGAAAATAAAAATCCAATTTCTTTGTGAGGTCGAGTCCTTCTGCGTATGTTCTTGCTGAGCAAGGAATTCCTTGCCCCTGAAGCACAAGCAAGGAGATTGACATTAGCCTGGTGGGAGTGGCTGGACAAAGCAGCAGTGCAAGGGTTTCAAATGTGGCGCTAGTGAAATGGCCCCAGGTAGGGTCAGCAGAGCATAATTCACACAAAGGGAAAGGGGCAGGACTGGCCAACAGCAAAACAGTGCAGTGGGTGTCAACAATTTGGCAGCTTCTGTTTCCGGGTTAATCAGCACGTGTGCTGTAGTGCACGTTGGCTCTTTATTGCCGTCAGGACGGATCACATCGAGCTGCTCCGACCTAAAGTGGCAGTGCATGGACTAGATATTGGTAAAAGAAAGTCTCCTGTAGTACGTTAAGAAACAAGTGCATAGAGTTTTCTTTTTCTCAAGTTGCCGAGAGCTGAATTGGGTCTTGGGAGGGAGGGGTGCAAGCCAAACCAAGACCAAATTTGTGTGTGTAAAATGCCACTTATTGAAACAGGTGCATATCACATTAAAAACACTGGAAACTGCCTTACAAAACTAAAACCTCACTATACATCAAATAACTAACCCCCTTTTCCCCCCGCCCCTAAGATCCCCTCAGCCGACCCCCCACCCTGCAGTTAACATACGAACAACATTACACAGTATTGCAGTTAAAAATCATGCCCTCCAATGAAACCCAAATCTCATACCTGTCTTTCTGCAACCCTTTTTTAGTTTTAGTTATATATTGATATAGTGCACTACTACCCGAGGGCATCTAGGCGCTTGTAGTGGTAGCACACAAAGCATCTGCGTGATTTAGGAACCAGGGCTTACCAACTGCAACTACCAAACGTCTATTCTAAACTCAGCCTACCTGCCTACCCTTTCCCTGCCCCTGCTCACAAACTTCCAACACTTTACCAAAAACGTCTGCCAACCCTGGCCAACTTTAAAAAACCCTGCCAACACCTGTTTCAACTTTTCATCAAAAAGAGGGAGGTAGAAAGCTGATCCAATCAGTTTCCAGAGTATATTCAATAATCAGACGGGAAAGGATCACTTGTCCTGCACAACCTTAGGTTTCTTGCAGGAGCGGGGGGTGCGTCCCAAATAAAAGACCCTCATGCACGTGATGGGTAGGGTGGAGTTGGAGCGGTGTATCTTGATTCTCCGCTTTTTTATTCACGTGTGTGCATAATCATAAGGTCGATCAAGTTATGCAACCTCCACCAGGAGGTGTGGACCCAAGGTTGAAGCAGTAGTGAGCCAGTGACGAGGGAGTATTAAAAAGCCCGGATAGCCAGAATAGGAATTTTAATGAATCTGGGTTCGGGTCTGGTAAACTCTGGTATAGTGCATCATGGAGTACTTGTTAGGGGTAGTCGATGCACTCAGGGTATCGTTAAAAACTTTGCGTGAAGGAAAAAGGGGGGGATTAGGTCGACATGTTTCTGCCTTCTACGCCTTAGTAGGACTTACAGGCATTCATCAGGACCGTTATGTGAGATAACGTGGAGGTAAAGGGATATGGTCAGAGTGCTCAAAAAATGAAGTGATAAGAAAAAAGGTATATTGACCTGTCTCTTGTTTCAGAAGAGGTCGCAATGTACCTGTAGGAGAAAGAATATATACACACACGTTTTCAACATATAGGGGAGAGGGTACATGGGGAGACACCAGACAGAAAACTGTATCTCAAGTCTATCATTGACAGACTATGGCAACAACTAAAAAATGGCAATACTTCATATATGGCTACTATCAATGGCAATGTCAACTCTCTCTTCATCTCTCCATACTCTGAAAGAGGGTCAATGCATGCTGCGAAGGGAATAAAACATGCAAATTGGTTCAAAGTTATTGCCTGTGCAATTTATCAGATTGTGAAACGTACTTCAGGTAATAAGAAAAACCGTGTTGTGCTGTCATCGTGAGATCTTACACACATTCAGTTAAACATGTAATTCTACTTTTATCCGATATATCAAAGAAACATGTGCAGTACCGTGCCTCAACACTCGTGTTCTTTTCAGGGCGTGCTGTTTGTATCTAACATGCTCAATCTTGCGTGTTGGTATATTTACCTCGCGCATGAAAATACCGCGCTCCAGTCGGGTTAAGTGGCTTGTGGGGGACTGAACAAAGGGGAAAGAGAGTTAATTTAAACGCGCTTAGCAGCAATACTTGCGGTTGTGGGACTATCCGATTAGTAGTCGCGCTACCTATTTCGTCCTGCCCTGGCGTCTTCTGCGAGCGCGCTGCCTTCTTTCACCCGGAAACAGATCCTACTGTTTCCTGTGTGGTAATGACCATAGGCGTCAAATCTGATTGGTTATCCTACGTGTCACTATGGTTACCTGTGGTGACGCTAACGTGGCGGTTTAAGTTGTTCATGTTCATTGTTGTTTTTAACAAGACTGCTTGTTTTTTCCAAAAGTGACTAGCCGAGTACATTCATGTAGTCGCAGCAATGGTTCCGTTACATATATACACTGGTTTTCTTGGAACCTTGAGGCACGATGTAGTGATCTCTGTTTGTGTCCCGAATTGGTAGAGACAAAAACTTCAGTGCGAAGCCGGCTAAAGCGGGAACAGTTTGTTTGCATCAGTCAAAGATGGCTCTATTAGCACAATATAGTGATCTTAGTTAGTGTCCCATATAGAGTAGAGAATTGGGACTTCATTGTGAGTCAGCAACGTAAAGACATTATTTCTTTATAAACCATCGATGGTGGAACAAGGGAGACATAGTTGAACCCAGGTCGGATGAGTTTTTTTTCGATGTGTGGATAACTTTTTATTCACATAGGTTATCGACTGATCTCTAAAGTTTGTGCTCATCTGGTTCGTTTCAATAACGACAGGTACATTCTTTATTGTCTATTGAGACTCAGCCAGGGGATATTATCATTCAGCTCACAGTCAGTCCCCAATCTATGTACCCACCTCTGTTCTTTTTCAAAAAGGATTTTTGCAGCGTTCCTGTCTTTGTTAAGTAAAGTTTCTAGGATGACCCAGTTGAGATCTTGAGTTGTGTGGGCCTTCTCAAGAAAATGGTTGGCCATTTTTGTGGTGCTCTTTTTGCATTTCACGTTGCTTTTATGTTCGCAAAGTCTCTGCTTGGCTTTTCTACATGTCATGCCTATGTATCTGAGGTTACATGGGCAAGTGATCATGTATATCACGTGAGTGGTATTGCAGTTGGTATGATGGCGTATAGTCCATTTGAAATCTGGTAGTAATTGGAGTTCTTTTGTGGGTCTTGTCAAACTGCAAACCGAGCATGAACCACACGGGTAATGTCCTGTTACTTGCGGATTACCCCATGGGTCAACTAATCCTCTTGTGGGTTTTGGTGGAGGTCTGGTATGAACAAGGATGTCTCTCAGATTTCGGCTCCTTTTATTTGCAAACCTCGGCTTTGGCCATGAAAGGTTCCCTGATGTTAGAATGCGCCCGTTCTTATTAATGATCTTCTTGACACTGTTTGTCACAGGGCTGTATGTGGTTACACAGGTGACTTCCTCCGAGGGAGGTTTCGGTATGATCTCAAGGAGTGCTTCCCTATTTTGATTTCTGGCACGTTTTTTGCATTTATTGATCACTCTTTGTGGGTAATCTCGGGCTTCTAGTTTTTTGCACAGGTCATCAGCTTGTGATTTGTATTCAGTGATATTACTGCAGTTGCGTTTTAGCCTGAGGAATTGGCTGTATGGCAAGTTCTCCTTCAGAGGGCGGGGATGAAAGCTCTTGAAAGAGAGTAAGCTGTTTTTTGCAGTTGTCTTGAAGAACGTGCGGGTCTGGAGCGTGCCTTCTGCCGCATAGATTGTTAAATCCAGAAAGTCAATGCTTTCCCGGTTCGTGCAATAAGTGAATTTTAGGCAGTCATCTCTCTGGTTAAGCCAGTTGTGAAACTCCCTTAGGCTTGTTTCGTCCCCTTGCCAGATGACGAAAATATCGTAAATATACCGTTTCCAGAACAGTACATGACGATGATAAGGGTTGTTGTTCTCCTTTAGGATGTGTTGGTCTTCAAAGGTACTGACATAAAGTCCCGCCACGCTTGGGGCAAAGGTACTGCCCATTGATGTCCCGTGGCATTGTAGGTACAGGTCGTCTTTATATTGGAAAAAAATGTCCATAAGTGCCAGCCGGCAACATTCCAGAACGAAATGTCTGGGCGTTTTGTAATCCCAGGTTGAGTTGAAGAGTATGCTCTCAAGGGTATCCATCATTTTGTTTTGTGGGAGGCTAGTATATAAGCTCTCTACATCAAATCCGGCCAAGAGCATGGTGTCGGGAGAGTATTCAACGTCTTGTAACTTGGTTAATAAGTCTCTTGTGTCCCGTAAATACATGGGTGTCTTTTGGACCAGAGGTCTAAGCTATTGGTCTGCAAACTGGGACAAGGGTTCTAAAAGAGAACCTATACCCGACACGATCGGGCGTCCAGGAGGTGGTACTCGTCCTTTATGTGTTTTCGGTAGAGAGTAGAAGTAGGGAGTGCGAGGTGTGTGGGTCCTGAGATAGTCCCCTTCTTTCTTTGAGATCCAGTCGTTAGTCTCTGCCTCTTCTATCATCATTGCGATGGTTCTCTGTAATCTTGGTGTTGGATCTGTGGTCAGAACTTTATAGAATTTCTCATCCTGGAGGAGGTCCAAACATTGTTGGTCATAGCCTTCAGTTGTAAGGAGAACCACTCCTCCGCCTTTATCGGCCGGTTTGATGACTATATTATGATCTTCTTTCAGGGCATTTAGAGCTGCCTGTTCCTTTCTTGAGAGATTTTGGAAGGGCTTAGGAGGTTCATCTGCTAACCCTTCTAGGGCTTTGAAGATGGCCTGCTCGAAGGTCAATATCTCAATTGGGATTTGAGAATTCAGAGGACAAAATGATGACTTGTTCCTCAAGGTAGTATCTCCCTCCCTGTTGGGGATTTGGTCTCCTTTGAAAAAAGCTTTTAACTTCAATTTTCGGCAGAACTCTGCAACTTCACATTTGGTTTTAAATAGATCTGGCTTCGGAGTCGGGACATACCCAAGTCCTTTGTTGAGTACAAGTTCTTCATCCTGGGTTAAAACCTTCTCAGTGAGATTCACGATGAGGGATTCGTGGTTGTACCGGTTTTGGCTTTGGTTACTCCTCGTTTGCACTTGCCTGGATTGGTCGGACCAAGTTACTCCTCTTCTCCGGGTTCTTTGTGGAGCTGGGCCATTCCCTAAAAAAGGCATATTCTGTTGGAAATTTTGGCCTGTCTGTATTGGTATCTGATGGTTCATCATTTGGGGGCCTTGGAAGTAAGGATTCATCCACCCCTGGAAGTGAGGGTTGAAAGGTTAAAAAGGCATCCCTTATGAATTCGTTTGGAAGAATGGGGGCCGCCACGAGTTTCGTCCTTGACGGTTTCCTCTCCTATTCTGGAAATATGTTTTATTAGGATTGTTGTATTGGTCCGATCCTTGATCAGAGCCCGCGCTAGAAGCACCGCTGTGTGATCCATAATTAGAGGCATTGTCGTCGGCATTGTAATCCTTACTACTGTAGGGATGTATTTTTTCTAAAGAGAACTTTTTGAGTTCTTTTGCTAATTTTTGTAGTTTGGCTTGCGTTAGATACTCGTGGGTATTGCTCATTTCTTTATTGATCTCTTCTAATCTGTTCTTGTATATGGTGATGTTTACAGTGTTGTTCAGTTTTGTTTCCAAGATTTCGATTTTCACTATGAGCTCTTCTGTTAGTCTTGTGGCTGTTTTAATAATTAGGACTAAGTAGTCCCTGGTACACTTCCATGAGATGGCGGACCAATCTTTTCTGAATGGAAGGTCCTTCAGAAAAATCCTCGGGGCGTTGGTGACCCAGAGTCCTCTGGGTGCTGCATTTACTCTAAGGTATTCCGTCATTATTATGCCGTGGACGGCTGTTCTTACTTGTTCTTTCTTTATTTCTGTAAGCTCATCCCACTCCGTAGAGCTGGAGAGAGTCTGAGTGAGGTCACTGTTCATAAATAGAGCCGGTCTGGAAAGTATTGCGTCGATTTCTTCGATGGAATAACTTAATCCCAGGTTTTCAGCCATCATGAGAACTTCAAGGCGGTGTTCTGATCAAGGAGATTTTGGTCAGAGCTTTTGGTCAAGGCTCCCACAGCTATGCGCTGCTCATCATCTTTTCATCAAAAAGAGGGAGGTAGAAAGCTGATCCAATCAGTTTCCAGAGTATATTCAATAATCAGACGGGAAAGGATCACTTGTCCTGCACACCTGTTTCAAGACAACTATACAAATGAACCTCCCATATGTACCTGTCTTCAACAAAAGTAGCCTGAGGAAATAAATAAATAATTTTCCCCTAAAAAACACCCCAGACAAAACATAAAAGTTTAGGGATGGGAGGGTGGGCAAAAGCACTAAACTACGCTACACTGCTCCCAGCGACCAGGTAACCAAACCTAAAATGGTGGCTGGGAGCGCCCCAGGGAGCAACTTATAATTGAGCTATCTTAACATAGCCCAAATACACAAAATGGCCGCTAATCGGCCCACCCTGTCTCCTCCCAATCTGCCGGGGGAGGGGGGGGCAGTTCTCACCGGGTTCCGCTGCCCCCAAAACTAAAACCTCACTATACATCAAATAACTAACTCCGTGATCACCCCGCCCCTAAGATCCCCTCAGCCGATCCCCCACCCTGCCGTTAACATAACAACAACATTACACAGTAGTGCAGTCAAAAATCATACCCTCCAATGAAACCCAAATCCCCTACCTGTCTTTCTGCAAATGTAACTACCAAACGTCCACTCTAAACTTACCTTACCTGCCTACCCTTTCCCTGCCCCTGCTCACAAACTTTCAACACTTAACCAAAAACTTCTGCCAATCCTGGCCAACTTTTAAAAGCTCCGCCACCCAGGAAAAAGCGGGCGAAGAGTCGGCTATGCCGCCTCCCCTTTTTCCTCCCCCCTTTCTCATAGGACAACCTTCTCAGTTATTTTGGAAGTTCAGAGCCCTGGCTAGCACCTCTCTAATTTCCATAAGATACAAGTCCATGCCCAGTCGCGAAAGATGAACACCATCACCCCACCCCTAAAAAACACAGTGTCAAAACGGATTTCCTTGTGCGCAATCCTACCAAAATCCAGCTCCCTACAAAAACTGACCATTTCTGTGTTAAGCTTCCTTCTGGCTCTGTCCACTGCCCTAGGGTTAACAGCGCCCGCCAAACCCTATGGGGGACAAACTCAGTCCAAATGACTGAACACCCGGTCCACTGCATTTTGATCATGGCCAGGCTCCTCATTAAGACTATCCGCTTCTCTTTTACTAAATAACTTAACGCCAAATGGATGACCAAAATGTGCGGACACCTACTTGACACCAGCAAACTGTTCAAACAATTGATGAGTTCCTTCCAGAGCATACCCCTTTTCCCCCTCCAAGGCACATTAAAAAGCTTTTTATTAAAACCTAAATTCTCTCCAAAATACCTCTTGCGAACTTGAATCTGGGCCCACTTCACAAAAGAATGCCCACTATCCAAATTGTCATCTTCTTTGAGAGGGGGCCAGACACTGAACCGGAAACAAGAAAAAAACTTGGTGAACTTGGGCAATGGATCCAAACTCACACATAACGTTTGTAGGAATCCGATGACCATCTCCCCAGCTGCATAATGTTCTCCCGCCCCCACCCCGTTATGTGCTTCGGATGCTGCTCCAATTCTGAAAGAATGTGTCCCAAAACCTGTACCATCAACACCCAATGATTTGAGTGCCATTCGCAGGACCGCCAACAACTGAAACGCAGTGACCTTGCCTCCATTTGCATGCACAAATACTAAACCCTCCCTGGTTTTTGACAATGCCCTCCATGTTGCCTCCCACCGACAAGGACAAGTCATCTGAGGAAAAGAAGCATGAAGGGAAACCCATTTACCGGCACCTCTCTGGTCTGTTTTTAACTTTTTTAGCCAAATGCATTCATTAACTTGCCGCAGTACTACATCCTCCCACCCTCACCCCCCCACAAGTCTTGTCCCCCAACAATTCAGATACCCGAAACGCCCCCAAAAACATTCACACCAATACTGTGGAAAATAAACACATCTCAAACTCGTCTGAGCACATCAGAAGCAATAACTGTATAGCCTTGCCAAGTAAATGCCAAGACATAGGTTTTCTGGCCCGCTTTACCTGACCTCGCTCCCTGGCCCAACCCTCCAGCATCCAGGTGCCTAGCTCCCGGGCAGATTGAGCATAACCCCATAGCAACTTGCCCACAAAGATTTCCCTGCAATTGTAACCCGAGATATACCCTTACCAATCAACTTTAGGATTAATTGAACCACATCTTCCCTTCTCTGCTCTAATGTGGGACGCTGTTGAGCTCCCGAGAGCAAAAACTCTTCCTAGGCTAAACTGTATGCTAACCTTGTGGATTTTGTCAATGTCCCTACCAACAGCTGTAGCACCCTGTGTTGCCTACATACCACAATTGCTGCGGCATGGGTGTCGGGGTCCTGTGAGCATCCTTGGCTAGCCCACGGAATCTCCTCTCTCTGTGAATGAGACAAAGCATCCGCTATGTCATTGTCCACCCCTGGCACGTGCAAAGCTCTGACTGCTATGTCATGGCGCAAACAGCCCAAAACAAACACTCTCAACCGCTTCAAAACCTGTTCGTCCCTGGCTGACTGGCTGTTCACTATCTCCACTACTGCCATATGGTCAATCAGCTGCTCTTCCCACAAAGTCACTGCTACTACTAGAGGAAAGAATTCTAAAAATGCAATACTCCTACCCCTCCATTCAGCTGGCCACTGCTCAGCACACCATTTCCCTTGCCAAAACAGTCCAACACCTTTGCTGCCTGCTGCATCTGAAAAAATGTGTATGTCCCAGACCATGTTCCCCTCTCTTGCCAGTGCGATGCCACTGAATTCCTGCAAAAAGACCCTCCACATTCTCAGGTCTTCTTTTACCCCCGCTGAAAGTCGCACATGGTGGGGTGGTGGTCTATGTCCAGTAAGGGGACAACCCAGCCTTCTGCAAAATGTCCTCACCACCCTCACCACTCTGCAAGCAAAATTGAGATGCCCTTGCAGCACTTGAATCTCCTTAACTGTGACCATGTCCCAGGCCAATATTTCATCCAGCAGCCCCAACATCTTTTGTTTTTTGTCCTCTGGCAAACGCGCCTGCATCATCCTGGAGTCCAAATCTATCCCCAAAAAGGAAAGAACCGTGCTGGGCCCCATTGTCATTTTGGGCGCTAAAGGCACCCCCAGCTCCCTCATTAGCTCTTTGAAGTTTTCCAGAGCCCTCTGGCACTCTGTAGAGCCTGTGGAGCCCACAAAAAAGAAATGATCCAGGTAATGTGTCACCAAATGGTGAACCATGCACCTTGAAAACAGCCACTGGAGAAACGTGCCAAAACACTCAAATAAAGCACATGACATAGAGCAGCCCATCGGTAAGGCTTTGTCCACGTACCATCTCTCATTGAAATGGATACCCAGAAGATCCCAATTCTCCGAATGGACTGGAAGCAAACGGAAAGCTGATTTTATGTCACATTTTGCCATTTCTGCCGTTGAGCCCGCCGTCACCACTAGTGACATGGCCACGTCAACTGACGAAAATGAAACAGTAGCCTCTCCGTCATCAATAAAATCATTTAATGAGCTCCCTTCTGGCCATGACAAATGTTGAATAAGATGGAACTGTCCATGTTCCTTCTTAGGTACCACCCCAATCGGTGAAAAATCAAATTCTAGAGAGGCCAGTCCATAAAGGGGCCCACAATCCTTCCCTCGCACACATCTTTATCCAATTTTTCCTGTACTATTTCAGGATGTTCTGTATCTTGGACCCCCATATCCTAATCTAAAACCCCATCTGAACTCTTCCTTCAAAATTTCTGAAGCCTTCTGGTTGTCATAACCCTGTAAGGCTGCTTCCAACTCTTCTACCTAAACTGGTGTATGAGCCCTTTGGCCCAGCCCCCCTAGCCCCTGCGCTCCTGTGAAATACTGTTGCTGCTGTCCACCTGTATTACTCCCCCCTTCTTGCCACTGCTGACCTCCCTGTTGGTGGCCTTACCCAGTCCAAAACAATTGACCAATGCATGTCTGCCTCCACACTTCGAGCACTCGTGTCTAAATTTACAAACCTCTCGAGTGCACAAACCCTTGTTAAAGTCCCAGCTGGACCCTCCCATTCCTGTCTGGCCTCTACCTGTTCCAACCACCCGTCCCCGGGTGGGTTTCCCCAGAACTATTGGGAGCCCGCTGGCCGTGAAAATTGTTTTACCTGCCCTGGACGCCCCCGTAGTGTGCAGCTACAGGTCTGTATCTAACTCCCCCCATTTTGATTCGGGGTCCCAGGCCACGTGTGCCCTAAATTCCTCATCATACTGCGCCCACACATATCCGCCCCATGATCTGGGACTTCCAGATCACATCCATATATTTAAATAGCACTACACACCGCTCTGGATACTTCTCACAGTAAACGCTTGCATATACCCAACACATCCCAGGACGGAGTTTAAGGTCTATGGGGAAGGCGCTGATGACAGTACCAAGAATATTTAGAGCAAGAATGGGGGCATGATGGGGGGCACGATGCCAATTGCCCTTAGATAAGAGCCATGCTAAAGTAGATTTTGTAGACAGCTAAAGACCTGGCTGTTCGCCAAAACTGAATAAGTGCAATTCGACTGGCAATGCAAATTGCAGTCACATTTTTCAGAGCCTATGTCTTAGCACGGGGACACACCGGTGGTGTAACCAGGCGCTCTAAAAATAAATAAATAAATAAATAGATGCTGCTGTCCAATTCTCTATCGTGAGTTGAACCCTTGGCCTTTTGGACAGCTCATATTCCTCTTCTTTTGACTCTTCTTTCGTGCGCATTTCCCTATGCAAAAGTTTGAGCATCTCAACATACTCTCCCTTCCAAATGCGCTTCTTAGTTGCTAACATTAAATGTGCTCCCAGCGGCTTGGTCACCTCCATGTAAGGCACTGTTTTAATTTTCAACTCTTTGCTTTCCGGTTTGTCTTTCTTCTCTGTTGCAATTTCCTCCCCTTTGTCAGCTTTACCCGTCGAAGTAGTTACGTCTATATTAGTTGTGGCCATTTTATCATTATCTTCACCGACGTCTAATACATATTTGCCCTTCCTCAACCTACCCGCCTCCCCGTCTTTACCCTTCCCCCCGCCCCCAATCCCCGCTGAAACCATTTTTGGCTTTTCCACTTTTGCCTGTGCTTTACCTGGCTCCAAGGAGGGTGCCCATGTTGCTGCAGTCCACCTTGCCATGGGAGTCATGTTCTGAGCAGACCTTGCTGTCCTCCCTGCAGGCTCTGACGCCTGCTGTGTGACCTGCAACATACTATGAGACACCTTACTCTGCCCTGCGCTTCTCCTTCACTAATCTCTCTTAGCTCACCCTCCTCAAGGCTTTCTTCATCATAATCTAACTCTTTGTGCCAAGCAATACAATCAATCTGTTGGCCCCAAGAGTGCCCCCGATTCCTTCCCACAGGAGGTGCCGACTGCACCCGCCGGTATTCCCCGGCACCCTTCAAAGACGTATTCCTGTGTCCCTGTTGCCCTGCGGACTGCTGAGGTCTGTCGGGTGTTGGGGCCAGCAAGTCCGCTCGGGGCCTACATCTGCCGGCTGCAACGTGTTCCCCTGACGGTACTGGCACACCGCGCCAGGATCCACCCACCCTTCTCCTCAGCGTCTCTGAGCCACTCCCAGCTCTGCCAAGTCTGTACCTTGACGTTGCTCCTCTACCTGCAATAAAAAGGGATGGTCTGTTGTACTGGCCTATATGACCTCTCCTCTATGTCCCTTCTCCTCTTCCTACTTGCCCCCAATGTACTCTCCACCCACTTACGCCCTATTTTATAAAGATCATCAATCTCCCGGTTGATATCCCCCTTCCTTACCCTCACTCCATTCCAGCCCTGCCGTTCTGACAGCCTGTGCCCAGCAAGGCCCCTACCATGAACCATTGGCCTGCTACTCTGCTCAACCCTGCACTTTTGGCCAGAGAAGTGCGAGACGCGCTCCTCTGGTGGGCCCAGCCCCCGCACCTCAGCGGGAACACGAGGCTCTGGTTCAGCGTCATTCATCAGGGCAGCTCTCCTGGCATACGAGCAGCCCCGCAAACTCACCTCACTCTTCCGGGCCCGCTTTGGGACATGCAGGCCACAACGGCGCCTGCTACCCCTGCGGAAGCACGTCTTGGGGATGCGCTCAAATCCCGCGGCCTCCGGCATCAGAAGTCCAAGGGCCCAGCCTCACTCAACAACCTGATGACCTCAAGGACACGGTAATCCTACATCGCTATACAATCCACTGCTCTACACTAATCACACCAGATAAGCAAACTACTAAAAGCAAATCAAATAATCTATACCCCAGGATCAATTAACTAACAAAAACGCTAGAACTACTTTACACTGCTCCCAGCCACCAGGTTACCAAACCTAAAATGGTGGCTGGGAGCGCCCCAGGGAGCAACTTATAATTGGGCTATAATTGGGCTATCTTAACATAGCCCAAATACACAAAATGGCCGCTAATAGGCCCACCCCGGCCCCTCACTATCTGCTCGGGGGCAGACGTCACCGGGTTCGGCTTCCCCCAAGCCCCCCTTGTGGTTTCTATGCTGACAGAATTTGTCCCACATCTTTCAAAAGTCACAGGCCGCCACTGCTCTTTAGAGGTGCACATGCTCTCAAGTTGTGGTATGTCAGAATACAGTGTACATGGATATCGTGCTATGCCAAGGCACATGTGCATGGAGTCATGTTTAGTAAACCTATACTTACGTTAATATTCTAACCCTAACAACATATTGTTAGTCAATGTTTTTGCTAAAATATTTTTGCAGTACAATATTTGTTCCACAATATTCTGGTGCTACGCTCTCTCAAGTATGATGTAAGAGATTTCCAGACCCAGGTCTCAGCACTCAGTGGCTGCCCTCTGTCGACCCTGTATTTAGCTGATGCTCTGAATGCAGGAGGATCAGAGTTTCCTGGTCGGTATGCACTGAGGAACCATCTTCTGCAGGTATTACATTTCATTCTAAGTGCCCTTCGGGTCCGCAGGACTGAGAGCCTCACTTTTTGTTGTATCAGGTCTGCCCTGTTTCTAAGAACACGACAAACCCGTCTCAGGGATTTACAATATCCCCACCAGCTCGGACCTCTTAAATGGCATAACGGACCCTTTTAGCCCAAGTTCTAGGACTTTCTGAGGTTTTTGCTATTTCATGGGCTCTGTAATTAGCAGAAATGTCTTAAATGTGTATGGGGTGTTTTTCTGATGTGTATTGTCTTTATGATGTTCTTTTAATATTTGCACCGCATACTTTTTTAGTTCAGTTGAACCGAAATAAAGTTATTTTTGATTGATTGATTGATTGATCCAATAAGCTTTGAGCATGGAGCGTAGGCCCAAATGTACCTTGCGGACTACACGTAACTGTTTTCCTGTGCTTGTGCTTTTTCATATTATTGCCTGTTTAGCTACCTGATTTTACACTGTTGTAACCTGTCAATCAATGGGCCTTTTTGGATGAGGTCACTGTAAAGTACATTGCAACAGCCCATGCTGGAAGTGAACGACATCCAGCAGGTTGTTATGATCTTTTGATCCATGAATCGTTTGAAGGAAGATCATTTGACCTCTGTGTTTTTAGGGGTGATATCTCAAACAAGGTGCTTTGCTGTCTGCTTTTGGTTTCTTGGGAATGTGGACCATAAGAAAGAAATAACTTTATCATTAGGGTCACAAAGTAGCAGAAATTCCCTCAAACAGTAGTAAAATTGGCATAGTAAGGGTTTCACGTTTGCCTGACTCAGTTTCATATTTCAGATGGAGCTGAAAGTTTTCACTGTACATTTGGAACTGTAGATGATGCTAGTTTTATTAAATGAAAATGTTGTTTTCAATGGGATTTTCAATAGAATGTGAGTGAAATTATATTTGGTGAGCAATGCTTCCAAACAATTTGTGCCTACCTATTTAAAATAAAGACACTGCCTCCATACCTTGATGAAGTATGACGTGCAATCCTTCCAGTAATTAATTGGTTGAAAATGTGAAATATAATGCTTGAAATCAGTTTATGTAATCCCCACTTAATGTACATGATTTTGGAGATCGTCTCCCAACGTCCCCATATAATGAACAGGGCCCTATTTCTTCCTAGCTAGGTATGCCACCTGAATATTGAACCCACAATTATCGGAAAAATATTGAAAGGTAAGTAAGTCTAGATTGTATATTCCTAACTCCACATATATGTACCTAAACAGTACATACATCTTCAAGATATATAGATGTGGAGTTAGAAATAGTTAATCTATACTTCCTATTATGCACTTACCTATCGATATTTTGTCCCTTGATATTCTGTTCTCGATATTCTTTACCACAATATTGTAAGCGTTGATATTCAGTAATACTAACTCCTAGTTAGGTTCTTGCTAAATAAATAAAAATACATGAATACATATTTAATTAATATATACATGGTATTGAATTTACTGTGCCATTGGATTCTTGCATTAGTAGAAAGCAATGGTTACAAAGATTTTTGGAGACCACATCATATAAACCCTCCGCTAGAAAGATTGAAATAAACATGCTAATTTTATAGTTGCGAATGAAAAGGGCAGATTGTATCTTCCTACAGACCATAGTGCCATAGTTTGCACAAACGGCAAGGTGATACCAGTTTACTTAATGTCCTGTAAGTACATGGGACGGTCATCCTAAACATCATGTAGTGCAGTTTCTGTTCCTCTTGTGGATCTCGGGCTTGACTGGAGATCATGTAGCTTACTTGTGAAGTTGTTTTGTTATTCCCTTAGTAGGACGTTTCTGTTGTATGGAGGATTAGACATTGATCTGTAGGATAGTAGTAGGCTTGGGTCTTGAATGGGATTGTTGGGAAAAGCGGTTAATAACTGCATGCTTCAGTGAGCCATGGAATATACCCGTAGGGAAGGAGGTGTTCTATGTTCTGTGCTATCGAGGATAAATACTGGAACCTTTTCATTCCATTTATAGGGGCCCCTCATTACATAGTGAGTGGTCTGGTGAATGCTGCCAGGTCTTAGGAAGGATTTCGGTAGGAACATCAGTGACCTTTACTTAATCTCCTGTTGGCCCCCTTAGGTGGTAGTGGTACACATGGCTTACTGGATGGGGCTGGGGAGAGGGGGAATACATGTAAGTTTTAACTAGAGCCAAGAAGGTGGCTGGAAGTACTGTATGGGTAGGTTCGAACTGTCATTATTCCCAGATCAAATATATATGATTGCCAGGTTCACTTATGGTCATGCCTGACTCAGCGCTGCTAATCACCCATGAGGTGGTACAGGTGCTTAGTTTGCTGGGCTCAGTTGAAAAGCCAGTTCTTGAGTCTCTTCCTGAATTCAGTCAGGGAAGTGGATGTCCGGAGGTGGAGGGGAAGGCCAATCCAGGACTTGGCAGTGAGGTAGAAGGAGAAGCCTCTACTGTGGCTTTGGAGGATGCGTGGTGTCTGGGCGAGGGAGGCAGCGTAAAGGTCTCTCAATGGTTGATGTAAGTTCAGCCAATGGTTGAAGTATGCTGGTCCTAGGTCATGGAGGGCTCTGTATGTGTGTGTCAAAATCTTCAATTGGCATCTTTTCTGGACGGGGAGTCAGTGGAGTGTTCCTAAGGTGTGGGGTGAGATGGGCCCATTTGGACAGGTTAAGGATGAGTCTGGCCGCTGACTTCCTTATTGTGTGGAGTCTCCTTATGAGTTTGGTGGCGGTTACTGTGTACAGTGCATTGCAATAGTCCAGCTGGCTGGTGATAAGGACTTGAGGGACAGTTTTTCTTGTGACCGGCTGGGTGAGGCCAATGTTGCCATGCGTTCTGTCTGTGGATCTGGTACCAGCTGGGTGAGGCCGATGTTGCCCATGTGTTCCAGGAGGTTAGCGGAGGTTGTGCCTGTAGAGACATCCAGGTGGAAGTTGAGGTCTCCAAGGAAGATGTAGTGCCAGGACTTGATGGCTAGTGGTGCAATATGGTCGGTGATGGTGTCGCAGAAGCCGGTGCGTGGTCCCGGGGCTCTGTAGGCAAGGGTGCCTCTGATGGTCGTTCTGTCATCGGTGTAGGGTTGGATATTGAGGTGTTCCATGATCGAGTGCCTCTCCAGTGTTTGTTGGTGCAGTCCCAGTGTGTTATCTTGTAGCGGTTGGACGTTGCAGTGGCGATGTCAAAGGGGTTGAGCCTAGTCTTAGTGATGAAGATGGGATCACTGACATAATATCGAATTCACAAATATAGAATTACCAAAATATCGAAGAAAAAATATAGAGTGCAAAAATATCGAATTCCTATCTACAAACAGGTAAGTACAAAAATATTGAATCAAAAATATAGTTTTAAAAATATAGTTAGTCAAAATATCGAATTTTTTTAAATGTCTTAAAAGTAATTTAAAATTAATGAAATAATAAATATAACATTTACTATTACCACTGCAGTGAGTGCAACAGTAAGGAAAGCGTTGGATAGCGTAGGGGTAAAAATTACTTTTCCCACTCCAGAGAGTGCAACAGTAGGGAAAGTGTTGGATAGCGTAGGGGTAAAAATTACTATTCCCACTCCAAAGAGTGCAACAGTAGGGAAAGTATTGGATAGCATAGGGGTAAAAATTACTATACCCACTCCAGAGAGTGCAACAGTAGGGAAAGCATTGGATAGCATAGGGGTAAAAATTACTATTTGATATTAAATTACTTACCTTTAATTCGATATTTTTCACCACTATATTCTGTCCATTCGATATTTTGTCCATTCTATATTTTGACTTCGATATTTTGGTAATTCTATATTTTGAATTCGATATTTTCTCTTGTTACCATGAAGATCATGTCAGGGCGAGGGTGGGGATGCTGTCCCAGACTTCAATGGTGTGTATGCTGAGAGATCTGGTGTTGGGCAGAAGGCATCAGAGTGGTTCCAGGGTAGTTGTTGTCAGCGAAGTGGGAGTGGTACGGGTTTTTGTGAGGGCAGGGGGCCCTGAGTTGCAGATGAAGAGACAGTGGTGGCAAGTGAACAGTCCTGCTGTTGAACAAGGAGACGCAAGGTAGCAGAAGTTGCAGTGTCCAGGGCTTGGATTTCTGCAGCGGAGTATCTGTGGGTGACCCGAGGGCCAAATTTCCTGGCTCTGGGCATAGTCCATGCGCAGATGGGCGTAGATGGGCTTGCCTTTTGCTGTGGGAGTGCCTTGGCCTCCATTGAGTAGGTCCTTGGAGGGGGCGGGATGCTGGTTGGCAGGAAGTGGGAGGGCAAAGCGGGCAGGAAAGAGCAGGTGGGAAGGTGTGAGTGGTTTCTGACGGCACAGTGGACAACTGGAACAGAGGAGAGTAAAAAACTACAAAAAATAAGGGAAAATGGAGAACAAGGCAAAATTAAACTGAATGCTAAGTAAACTTTAGGCTAACAGGCAACAAGGTTTTTCAAACGTTTGGAGGCTGTCGGCGGAACAGTTGTCAGTCCCAAACAAAAACAAGGCACCACGAAGCAAACAGTGGGAGTAGGCAGAGTCCAGGAGACCTGCTATGGGCAAAAGCAGATCAGAGATCAGCTCTCCGTAATTGAGACAGTGCCTAGAGAGCAGCTGAAACTTAAGGGAGGTTGCTGCTTAGCACTCCCTTGGAATCCCCTTGCTAGAAGGGGCAAACTAAGGATTAAGAATGGACCCTGGAAAAGCCCAAAAATAGGACATTAGGACTAGACCCATCCTGAGCAACTGAGTGTTGTTCCTATTTCAAACCTGCGCCCTAACATTTTAAAAGAGGTGAGTTGTGCAATCAGCAGCTCAGTGTATTAGAAATCTTTATATATAATAATAGAGAGACAACACAAAGTAGAGCATAAAAAGAAGTAAGTTGAAAGCAGAACAGGATGAAAAACTCCTTTGCGATTGTCTTTTTTATTCTTATTCTTCATCAAAGTGTACAATCAAGCGCAGCCAACATATTTTGCATTGTCACAGGCTTCCTCAGGGTTGCAAAGTGCAAGAATGTACATGTAAGTTTATTTAGGAACTTACTAGTGCCAGCAATCTACATAAGACAGAGAAAACAACCAATAAAGTCAAAGATAACTTAACATGCATCCATTGTATGATCTGCTAGAAGAGCTCACAATACAAGAAATAGAAAATTGGTTTAATTAAAAAACAAACCTCAGAAATATTGAGTATTTATAACAATCACATGAAAGTCTGCAAGAGGCTTAACACATTTCAAAAGCAAAGAAAAAAAATATTTTCTTTTCTCAAGCTTAAGAAAAACAGTGAACTCTACAGACAGATCTATAGATAAAAAAATTCCTAGCAAAAGATATAATACACAAGGACAGGCACTATAATATATATATCACAGAAGTAAACCAAAAGACATTACACACCACCTATATTCAAGAACACCAAAACAACATCTAAGTACATCATAAAAAAGAGAAAAAGAGAGAGGGACACAACAGGTAGCAATGTACTTCAAAAAAGAAAAGGAAAGGGAAAGACCATTAACATGTGCTCTGTATTGTAATCTCTCATAGCACACATGAACACAAAGACTCAAATTGGTTAATTTCTTACATAGAGAACAGAATTACTTAGTATGTCCAACTCTTACCAAGGACAGTTAACGTTGTTGTATAGTACTTAGTCCTAGTCTTTAAATTTCAGCAAATCGGATTGGAAGTCCCAGGAGTGCTATAAATGTGGAGTAAGTGACCATGAACGAACCAATAGTGATAATGTACAGAAAAATGCAGTAAAAAGGTAGGAAAAATGGAAACTACTTCCCATGTGTACAAGTGTTGAAAATTAAAAAAGAAGAAATAACATGAAAATCCGACAACCAAATATTCAGTAGTGCATATATGCCCACCACCAAAGATTTGTCATTAAATGAACCTGATTCCAAGAAAAAACAAAAACTGCTGTTTTTCGAGGTTGAAGTGAACACCTAGTGAGGTATTAGGTAAGTCAATCAGTAGCCGGAAGGCTGAAGTACCTTTAGAGCAGGTACGTGATCAGAAATAATACCTCACCATGGAACGAAGCTTGGTGGCCCACTGAGCTCGGCCCATCCACTGTCCCAACAGACCACCTATCGTAGTCTCAGCATCTTACTTGACAACAAGCTCTCCATGAAGGATCAAGTTAATGCTCATGTCTCATCTGCCGGCTTCTACACCCTACATAGGCTCTGCAAGATCTTCATATGGCTTCCAGTCAACATCAAAATGACCATCAAGCAGGCCCTTGCCACCAGCAGACTGGACTACAGGAACACACTCTACATAGGAATAACCTCACACCTCTTGAAGAGACTACAGACAAAACAGAACTCAGTCTTAACTCATCCTTGAACTCTCCAAATGGACCCACAGCGCACCACACCTCAATAAACCACACTAGCTCCTGATTCAGAAGAGATCCAGTTCAAGATGTTGACCCACACACCCAAGGCCGTGCATGACATAAGACCAGCATGCATCAACAAATGCATGCCCTTCCACCTGCCGAGCAGACAGCAGCGAGCCGCTGCTTTTTTCATCGAAGACAACCCCAGGATCTGCTGTGGCAACAGGAGAGTATGCTTTTTCTCATACCTAGCGTCCAAGGCTTGGAACGGCCTCCCACTGCACCTCAGGACAACCTAATTGCTCCATGAATTCAGGAAGGCACTTGAGACCTGGCTTCCGAATGAAAAGATCACAACACAGCAGCTTGAACTCTCCAGTGCCTTGAAACCCTCAAGGGTGATTTGCTGTGCTCTAAAAGTCTTAGATTGATTGATTGATTAAGTACAGGCTCAAATGTCCAATGACCAATGTCACACATCAAACTACAATAAATACGGGCAAATCATGAGAAACCAAGCTACAAGAATCATCTGTATTCAGGTAAGTCCAATATGGCCTTAAGAGGGTCAATAATACAGTTACTTAAGCAGAGTGTCCTAGATCTAGATGTAACTAACCCAGGACCTATGCTAGAATGTT
This sequence comes from Lissotriton helveticus, assembly GCF_964261635.1. Classification (NCBI taxonomy): domain Eukaryota; kingdom Metazoa; phylum Chordata; class Amphibia; order Caudata; family Salamandridae; genus Lissotriton; species Lissotriton helveticus. The sequence goes on along the minus strand of NC_136070.1, from coordinate 904,136,730 downwards.
GTCTGATATCAGAGAGTCAAGAGTTTCAGACATCTAAGCTGTTACAGGTAAAAAAGAAAACCAAGAGTGTAATAAAAAAAAATCCCCTCTAAAGATAGAAAACTTCAAAAAAACACTGTGTAAATTTGTGCATGCTTTATGTCAAAGGAGTGAATGCTGAGTACATTTGATTATAAATTAGATATAAATTCTAATCTGTTAATAAAAGCAAGAATCAGCCTCACTACTTAACATTTGAAAGATAGAAATATATACCAACTTTAGGGCATGTAAGGTAATACACCCAATACAAGTAATGGTGTGCATAGCCAAATAACTTGTAGCCAAATTATAAAAAGAGATTTGGACATACTATTTTTTTAAAAGAGGATATAAAAATATGCCCACCATAGGTCATGTAATTCAGTATATGTTTTACAAGTACTACCGTACATAGCCGGAAAGCTTGTGGCCAGATTGAATACAAGGGTCAAAGTAAATCGTGTACCTATTTCCCGTGCACACATACATTATTACAACATGACGTATAAGTGTTAGTTAGAACAAAATTGAACAGTATTCTATGTTGATGTTTTTGGTTCTTTTAATACAAGTTGTAAGGCACAGCAAGCCGACACGTGTTTCGTCAGGGAAACAGGTAGTAACCCGACTCTACAGGGCTGGGAATTATACAAAAATTGTCTTGAGAACTAGATACAGAGTGACAAATAACTGGAGAACACATGTCCTCCTCACTGTGTTACTTATTACGTCACCCCATCACTCGTGGAAACCAAGATGTAGAGAAACCCACAAAAACAGTGTGATGAGGAAAAGCCCCATACATTTTACTGATATTCCAATAAATACCTGTAAGGAAATATCACAACTCAGGATAGTCTGTACGGTAACAAGAAAAAGAAAGATTGGGCGGTGTTACTAGACGTAGCAAATGGGGTGGTCATGAGAAAAGGAGAAGGGATAACTGGAAGTGAAAGGCCTGAGCATGCTCTTACCCCAAAACCGGTGATAATTCCAACCCGGTAGGGTACAAGTGGCACTGTTGAGACTTGGTGGTGGTGCAGCTAAATGACTGGCAATAAAAAAGGGGAAAGAAAAGCTGTAACGCCATTTCATGAGTAAGTGAGAAGAAGGAACAGTGAATCAAAGGTTAAAAATTAAACGCAGACTACCTGTCAGGTGAGTCGAAAATTGGAGTAATCTGTGGACCGAAATGGAGAAAAAAATAAAAGGGTCAAAGTAAATCATGGCCATACAAATAGCATTGTGCATCAACCAGTACAAAACATTCTCTAAACAAGGAAAAGGACAAGGACATTGGAAAGAAGTATGTCAGAGATAAGAAACCCTTTCTTAAGGATAAACAACGAAAAGGCTCTGGTAAATACAGTTATCAAAAGGGGCATTTGTGAAGGCAGGTACAACTCACAAAAAATGATGTAGTTCATTGTCTAAATTGAGTCCCTTAGTCACAGACCTTAATCTACATATCCATTTTTCCTTGAGTTGCCGCGAATACTGCTTCCTATCCCTCTCCTCTCCGACCTGGCAGGGCCAAATCCAGACCATGGAATTAAAGTTGGCTCTGCTGGCATCAATTAAACAGATGTGTGAGACCAGGGAGTAGGAAGTATCAAGGATGACAAATGCTCTACAATGCTGTTGAATTCTGGATCTTAATTGACATGTAGTACTCCCAATGTAAATCTTGTTGCAAACACATATAATCACATACGCTGCGAAACATCATTTGGCAGTTAATAATATTGTTCATTTCATGCCTAATTTCTGTGCTGTATGAGAAATCCTTGGTTCTGTTTAGGCCCAGAAGACAAATATTACAATAGCCACACATTTAAAAACCCTTGGGTTGCTTCAGCCAATTGATCTGATCATTTGTTTGGTAACAAATAGCTAGGGAATAGATATTCTCCTCCACTGACAACCTCAGATTGGTCTGGCGTGGTATAGACAATAATGCCCTACTTGGCAAGATGGTAAGAACTTATCCTGAATTAATCGACATTTGTTTAACCTACAAGGAACAAAATATTAAGGTAGTTGGCGCTTTCACGCAGTTATGGGTGGGCGTGAAAACGTTGTTTTCTAGGCCTCAAAAGGATGTACAGCCGGGCCCAGGCTGGTTCAATGCTGACTGCTCTGCAGCTAATAAAGCTCTTCGCAGGGCGCTTGTTGATAAACCTACAGACAGCTCCCTTATCAAATCCCTTAGACAACGCTATAAATTGGCTATTTCTGCTGGAAAAGAGGAAATTGTAAGAGAGCGTTGGGATAATCTCGCTCGAGCAGTCACACTAAAAAATGGGAAGGATTTTTGGTTAGCAGTTAAGGATATGAAATCCCTGGGAAATCCCCTGAGTACAATCAGCTGTAATATTTCTAGCGAGGCATGGGAAGCACCCTTTAAAAAGATTTACTCAGCCCCAGCCCCAACTGCTGCAACTGATGAGTATGCAATCACGACCAGGGTTTCGATTAACCTTTCAGAAGTAGAGGAGGCTATCGACCAGAGCCTGAGCTGTAAAGCCCCCGGGCCCGATGGTCTGCCCATTGATCTTATTAAAAGTCTGCCGGACATTTGGGCACCTTTATTGTTGAATGTTTTTAATAATCTAACAAATTCCATTTTACCCAATACCTGGTCCTACAGTATTATTGTGCCGATTTTTAAAAAAGGGGACCGCTCAAATCCTAGTTGTTATAGGCCGATCTCCTTGATAGATTATACGTTGAAAATCTTGGGGAAGGTCTGGTATAACAAGATCAGGTCATGGGCCGAGGTAGATCAGATTTTACATCCTTATCAGTTGGGGTTCAGAAGTAACATCGGCACTGATGAGCAGTGCCTTAACCTCAACTTGATTATTGGCAAATATAGCATAGCTAAAAAACACCTATTTATTTAGCCTTTATGGATCTTACCTCAGCCTTCGGTTTTGTCAGCAGGTCACGGCTTTGGAATATTCTTTTAAATTATGGTCTGGATGAGTCGCTTGTACACTTTTTAGCCTACTTGCACAAAGACCTTCACGCCAGGGTGTTTATTAGCAGGGATGGTAAGGTATCTAAAGACATTGTATTCGGGAAAGGGGTCAGGCAGGGGTGTGTCCTGGTACCTCTCCTATTCATCCTTTATAGCAATGACTTAAACAAATCATTAGTAACTCTTACCCATGACGTCCCCTACATAAATGGCAACAAAATCCCCGCCCTGTTATATGCGGATGACGCATGCTAATGGCCCGCACCCCAAAACCTCTCCGCACTCTGGATTTTGTTGACTTTATGGCCTGCTTGGACTTATGCACTAATTAAAAAAAATCTTTTTTTAATGGCGTGTGGTTTGAAGAAATATTTTAACTCATCAATTGTTTTAGACTCAAACAGTTTACAAAGCACTCACCCTTGTCCTTATTTAGGATTGGTTTTTGCATCAAACGGATGGTGGTCTGACCACGTGGCTTATTGCAGGAGAAATTTTTCCATCTCCACTAATACTATACTTGGTTTGCCTAAGCCCAGGAATACTGAGGTTGTATCTGCTACTGTTAAGATTTTCAAACTTCAATAATGTATTCCAACTGCTACTTATGGCGCAGAAGTATGGGGATTTACTAACAGTGGCAGCTTCCAGGAAGAAGAGAATTGATTTTGTCGCATAATCCTGGGCGCCCCTATTTCTTCCTCACAGTATGCCTGCCATTGCAAACTCAATTTGCCATATATTGAAGACTATATTAAAGCCCATCCGGCATTATTCTAGCTCCGAGTCTGGAAAAATCCTATAATTTACCAGGGAGATTATATCTGATTGCCTAAAATGGGATAGGGGGATGGAAATACCTTGGCTGGGTGCTGTTTACAAAACTCTAACCAGCGTGAACTTCTAGCAGTTATTTCTAACGTTGGTAATACCAGTAAAAAATCCCTCGAAATGGCCTTATACGCATCTTACAGGAATGCTAGACTTGATAAAGAATCTAAGAAATCGTCTGTTGCCAGATACATGTGTAATGAGAATATTTCCAATATCGCGTCTGGCTACCTTTTAAAACCCATTAGCCGTTGGGAAACGGGTTTACTTTTCCGTTTATGGATTGATACCATGAAATGTATGCTTTGTTTTCCATTGGGTTATAATTTTAATCTTGATCACCTTCCTTGTCCTTGCAATAGCCAACATAATCAATCTATGCTGCATTTTCTATTTTTTTGTAGATTTTATCTGATACTTACTAAAAGGTTCCGGATACCTTTTTTTTAAGAAAAGATTTGTGACTGATTATAAGGCAGCCTATGGGACAGTTATTGCTTTGGAAGATGATGAGCTCATTTTTCGGGTTGGCTTCTTCTTGAAAGCGGCTGTGCATACTCGCAAGTCTATGTGCCCCCGTGATCTTGCTCAGCTTACTTTGTTTTCATTTTTTGGTTTGAAATGATGAGATGAAATTGTTTTTCTCATGTTTTTTTCTATGTACATTGTACTACTGGAGGATCAGTTTTTAAATTGGAACATTTTAACACACTCTCTGCTGCTGGATAAATTTGTGCTGTAGATGTTTCAACATCTTTGTATTTTTATGGATATATATTTTTACCTGATTATTGTATATGCTGTTGTCTGTTTGTACTATTATAGATATATATCTATATTTGAATAAAGATAATGAAATGATATTCCCTAAGAGCCCTGCTTCTCCTGTAGGTGGTAGGTGTCACTCCCTCCTTTTTTATGGTGTACATAGATGCTTTTAGGTGTTCTTGAATTTCTGATACATTCAATGTGTAAAGTATTTTGAGTTACTTCTCTGATGGATATACTTGCAGTGGCTGTCCTTGTGCAATATGTCTATTGCTATAACTATTTTTATCTACAGACATGTTTGTTCAGTTCGCTGTTTATCTTTTATGTTTGAGAAAAGTACACATTTCTTTCTTTGCTGGTGAAATGTGTTAAGTCTCTTAAAATCAATGGACTTAAAATGAAATTGTTATAAGTAATCAATATAAGGTTTGTGTTTTGATTAAACCAATTTTCCATTTCTTGTATTGTGAGCTCTTCTAGCAGATTATACAATGGTTGCACGTAAAATTGTCTTTGACCTTATTGGTTGTTTTATGTGTCTTATCTACATTGTTGACAACAGTAAGTTTCTATATAAACTTACCTGTACATTCTTGCTCATTGCAGCCCGAGGAAACCTGTGACAAGGCAATATGCATTTGCTGCACTTGCTTGTATACTTTGATGAAAAATAAGAATAAAAAAGACAATCACAAAGGATCTATTCATCCTGTTCTGCTTTCAACAAACATCTTTCTTATACTGTATTTTGTGTTGCCTCTATTATGTATAAAGATTTCTAATATTTGACTAATTGGCAGCTGGTCTCTTGAGGTGGACAACTCTTGCTTTAATTTTGGTGACAACTACAGGTGGTGCAGTATATGATCCTGTGGATGCCAATATTTTTTCAAGCTCAGTGTATTTGACTCTGGACGAAGAACAGTAAATCAGCTACCATGCAAGGGTTACATTTTGAAGTCACAAACCCTGTGGTAGTGTTTGAGTGCCAGCAATCTCTTACCAAATACTGGTAGAGTCTGGACCACTTGTATTGCTGCCATCTATAGACAAGAAACCTAAATTTGTATAGACGTGATTACAGCATATTTTGGTAGTTGTTTGACTAGAGATGAAGTGGGGTAGTTTCTTCCAGTAAAGACCCATAGACCCAGTGCCGTTCATCTCATGATAGGAAAGCATACAAAAAGTAATGGATGGAATGCTTGAATTAATCACAGCCACTGGCAATTACTCGGGCCGCATCCCAATCCATCATTATTTTTCACATCATGCCACCTCAGTTTGGACCCAGCTATATGCAAATCAATCTTGACCCAGGTCCAATGGGAACAGTCCAGCCCAAATTGCCAAGCCATGTCCCCCTGAACCGGAACTCAAGCAACCCAGGACCAGTTTCAGCCTTGATATGGGCTCATCAGCCAGGTATAGCTTAGTTCCAGAGACTACATCCACTTAGGTTGACATAATAAAGTATACAAAAAGTTCTGGATGGAGTGCTTGAATTCATCTCTGGTAACTATTATGGGCTGCATCCCAATCCATCATTATTTTGCACAACATGCCATCTCAGTTTGGACCCAACTATATGCAAATCAGTCTTGACCCAGCTCCAACAGTTCAGCCCGAACTGCCAGGCCACATCCTCTCTATTCTGGAACACAAGCAACCCAGGGACAGTTTCACCATTGTTATAGGCTCATTAGCCAGGTATAGCTTGGTTCCAGTGACACAGTGTGCAAAGGACCCAAGTAGGGGCATACTCGTCCCACTTAGGGTGACACTATAATAGTCAAACAAATGAAAAATACTTTATTTGACTCAAGGCTGTAAAGCAGAATACAGACAGATTAGACAGAAACATACAAATTAATTCCAAGATATTATGAACAGACATAACATTATAGCATTGCAGAAGCCACATAACACTTCCTTATGATAAGCTCACGTTTGATCAAAATTAAAACAGCATAACATATATTGGGCAAGGTTAATTTCTGTAGATATACCAAAGCAGCATGATGTTGTCTAATGTTAGCAGGGCGTCAATGAGGTACCAAAAAATGTCTGCATGGACCACTATAAATTGTGAAAAATAACATTAAGTGGCTCGTTCTTCGAGGTTAGGGTAGATCGCAATAGGATAGAGGGAGCAAATCAAACCATATACCCTGTATCAGAGAAACAATTAAAAAATGCACAGGGCTAAGTCTGAAACAAATAAGATAAAATCTGTATTGAACATTTTGAATAAAAGTCAGATATGGGGCTAGCCCTGCAGAAATACATAGGGTCAAATGCACAACCACTGTCCTCAAAGATGCCGCCTTTAAATTATGCATCCTAGCCTTATAATTTGAATATGTGTTTTTATAGTATCTTTAGAGACTATACCTAAGACTCTGGGGTTAGTCTAATACTGAGGGATACCCATGGCAGAGAAAGTTTGGTTCAGATATGAAAACCATGGATTTAGAAATCCATTATCAAGATCCAGGAAATGAACCAACAGAGCTTTTTACAATCCTGACTCTGGTTGATGCTAGATTTAAAGCTACAATAAAATAGGTGCCAACACAATCGCATCCTCCAGGTAGTTTGGCCCTACTCTGGCGTGACAGATTATGTTCGCTGTGGGCCTTGGTACTGCCAACAGCATACATAGAAAGCTATCTTCTATACTCAGCAGTAAAAGGGAGTTAGTATGACCCCAAACACCAGCTCCATATATGACCACTACAGAGCATTTTGCTTTGTAAATCTGAATAAGTTCCTTCGGACTCTTGATGCAAATCTAAAGACGGCATCAACAGCTCTCTAGAACTGGATGGACCTGGGGGTTAAGTAGATAGGACCCCTAAAGTATACAAAAAATTATGGATTGGGATGTGGCCCAAGCGACTGTTAGTGGCTAAGATTAATTCAAGCATTCCATACATCACCTTGTGGTTGTTGCAGTTGACGCCCTAAGTGCAATGGGTATGCCCAGAAGTGAGTCCTGTGCTCTCAGTGCAACTGCAATCAATCTACACCTGGCTGATGAGCTCTTATCAGGGCGAACCCAGTCTTAGGTTGTTTGCATTCTGGTTCAGGGAAGATCTGGCTTGGCAGTTCAGGCTGGACTGCTTCCATTAGCAGCAGGTTCAAGGCTATTTTGCATATAGCTGGGCCCAAACTGAGGTGATTTGGTGGGGGAAAAAGGTTGGATTGGGATGGAGCCCTGCGCGACTGCCAGTGGCTGAGATTAATTCAAGCCTTCCATGCATCACCCCATTGCTGTTGCACATCATAGGAAAGCTATATCAACCAGGGTAGGGTAACCTGTGTAGCCCAATTGATAAAAAGCAAGGAAACTAGGCAGTAATGCTTAGTCCTACCACTTTTGTCCCATATTGTGAAAATTATGATAAGAGTGGTGGGATGCACACCATATTTACACTGTAGTCCATTTTTAACCCGTGATCAGCATAAGCGTGCGTCCTGGGGACATGTCTTGCCCTCCTGACATGAAATGTTAAATTCAAGTAATGTGAGGCGACGCTTTCAGTCACCCCAACCCAGTCGCACTGCCAAATAAATGATTATAACAATCATTAAATATAAACCAGTGTTTATGCCAAAGTTTTGCCATTATTAATCCGTATGTTTTTTTCTTTCTTCATCTTTCATCCACATACATGGTGCCACGCAGTTATACAAGTTTCAAGTGTTCAAGTTGTGCCAATATTCTTCGTTCAAGAACACGATGATAACGCATGTTGAGTTCAAAGCAGTGTTCTTTAATTAAACCCAATGCATTTCGGGCATCACTAGCCCTTCTTCAGGGATAACTGTAAATAAACAATCAGACATTCACATTTCAAACATATACCACGACTTTCGTTATTAATCACAGTTAAACCACATCGCCCACAAATTTAGACCACTCGCTTTCTCATAGCAGAAAAGGCCACTTTATTCAGGATATGAACTTCATAAATTTCCCAACAGATCATCAAACATGTAAATTTGGCATTTGAACCGAAACCATTTCTTTATTTATTTATTTCCTTTCATTATAAATTTAGACTTTATACCGAAACCATCAAATAATCTCTTTTCTTGTATTGAACTCATCATAACTTCCCCAACATTTTCTTTCCATTTTTTCCCCTCCATTGTTCTGTATAATTCCCCCTATCTAACTAATAACTGGAGGAGCCCGCTCTAGACCCCTCCTCCCTGGGGATTTTACGCCAAACTCCATCTGTACTGGGAAACGCATCCTGAAGTGGCAAAGCCCTATATAAATATATATATATATGCAACTACTCCAATATATGCTCGGAAACTAAGCGATACATCAATGCATATATATATATATATACTATACGCAACACATAGAACGCGTTGTTCTTCTTCACAGAGTACATCGTCTGTGTCTCCCTCTCCTGGTTTTTTTTTTTTTGTTTGTTTTTTTATGTTTTTGGGAGGGTGGGTGGGATTCTGCTAAGAAAACTAAACGCCCTCTCTAAAACTCCCTGCGCCTAATCTCCTCAGCACTACGCTAATCTAACTGCCCTGACGCTCTCTCTAGCGCGCTCTTGGACCCTACCATTCTGGGCGAAATCCGCAGGGGGAGACGTCTCGCGCCGCTCACCCCTGCGGGGCCATCGCCCACAAATTGAGACCACTCGCTTTCTCATAGCCGAAAAGGCCACTTTATTCAGGATATGAACTTCATAAATTTCCCAACAGATCATCAAACATGTAAATTTGGCATTTGAACCGAAACCATTTCTTTATTTATTTATTTCCTTTCATTATAAATTTAGACTTTATACCGAAACCATCAAATAATCTCTTTTCTTGTATTGAACTCATCATAACTTCCCCAACATTTTCTTTCCATTTTTTCCCCTCCATTGTTCTGTATAATTCCCCCTATCTAACTAATAACTGGAGGAGCCCGCTCTAGACCCCTCCTCCCTGGGGATTTTACGCCACCCAGGAAAACCAACGAGTTTTCCTGGCCCCACCCCAAAGAAAAAACAGACTTCTTTTACAATTTCGAACTGCACCAAAGATTCACTTGTAGCTCTTGCGCCAGCATGTCTCTGATTTCCACCAAGTAGTAGGCCATGCCTAACTGAGACAAATGGACTCCGTCACCTCGAAAAAGATGACTCTCGCTACTCGAGATGTTCTCATGCTGTAAAACCCCAATCTTCATCACTTTACAAAACACCCTCATGGCTTTATTTAGTTTCCGCCTGGCCTTCTCGACTGCTGCATGTGACCTGGCCTGTCGCCAAGATTGTCTGTATATGAACTCAGTCCAAAACAAGCGAGTGGTCGACCAATTCATACTCAGTACCGTCAAATCAAGTTGCATGCGCTTTATGAGCGCGAGTCCTGACATTTTAACTAAATCATTCTCACCTACGTGGACGATAAGGTGGTCCGGACAACCTCGCATGTGAAACATCTGTGTTAGTGTTGGAATTAAATCGTCCCACTGCATGCCTCCTTTACCCTTCCAGACTACTTCGTGCTTCGCACTAGGAATACCCAGTGATCGTCCATAAATCTGCTCTTCTGCGAACAGGGCTGCCCACTTTATAAACGAATGGCCTACTATCCAGGTCTGCCGTTTAAACTTCGAATTTGCACCCCGCACAGTAACTGAAATGAAAGAAAAATTAGACCAACGCACCCCCAACCAGATACACAACAACAAGTTTATTTGCGCACGTAACATTTGTAACTGTTAGACTTCCACCTACCAATGCGTTTTAGCACGTCCAAACCCAATCCCAATCGTCCCGCCTCTGTAGCAGCCCCTATACGAAAAGAGTGTGTGGCAAACGATTTTGGACTTTCCCCCAAGTATGTCAGAGCCCTTCTCAATACCGCTAAAAATTGGGAACTAGTAATTTTCTCACCATTTTTATGAATGAAAATGTGACCTGTTGTCATCGGTTCTCTAGAAACAAACCGAACCCACTCCTGCACCGGGCAACAGTCAGCCATCCCACTCCTATTTAGAAAAACCCACATGCCTCGGCCTAGTTGATCTGTTTTAGACTTCCTCACCCATATCCCCAGCCTATTTTCTCTTAATGCAATCTCCGCACTGGACAAACCACTATCCCTTCCAATACCCAAAACCTCAGAAACCCTAAAAGCCCCAAAAAACATCCAAATCATGGCTAACCTAAAACGCCCAATTTCCCAAATATCATAACAAAACAAACTTAATTGTCCTAACAACTGCTGCAACAACTCAAATGTAATAGGAGCTCTTGGCCGCATTAAACCAATTGACCCCTTCTGTAAACCCCTCAACATTTTCTTTACCAGCTGATCATCCACCGGGTCAAAACCCCACAACAATTGATCATAAAATGATAAACCAGACAATTTCCCTGCAATTGTGGTGTGCGACAAACCTTTATCTATTAAAGTCAGCACAAAATCGCAAATACCACCTGTAACTTTCCCCACTGACTCAGATCCACCCAAACTCTGCTTGTAATGTAAAAACTCCTGCCATGCTTGCACATAACTTCTTCTAGTCGAAGGGGCAATGGACTGCTCGACTAGTTGAACGATCCTCACTCCCCTAGGGCCCAAATGTTGTGTGGCACTTCTGTTTTGTAGAGATCCGCCCCTGGCGCCAATTCGCGGAATTTCTGCCACTGAAATCGGGAAAGAGCATCAGCAATGCAATTATTAATCTCTGGGACATGTCGAGCTTTGAACATCATGTTGAATTGTAAACTTAAAAGCATGAGCATTCTCAATAACTGTAAAACTCTAACATCTTTCGCTTTCTGGTTGTTAATCAGGTTCACAACTGTCATGTTATCAACATGAAATAACACCGACCTGTTTTGAAATTCTTGGCCCCACACTAGTAATGCGACAATCAGCGGAAAAAGCTCTAAAAAGGCAATGCTTCTTCCTTGGTTCTTCCAATGTTCTGGCCAACCCTCTGCGCACCACCGCCCTTCCCAGAAGATACCAAAACCAATGGACCCCGCCGCGTCAGAATAGATTTGAACTTGCCACACAAAATTGTCATGCACAAATTGTAAAGGAATGCCATTAAACTTGTCCAGAAAACACAACCACACTCGTAAATCTTCTTTGATGTTTTTTGTCACACGAACTCTGTGGTGTGGGAGATATGCACCAGATAAAGCCATGCCTAGACGTCTACAAAACGTCCTTCCCGCCCTAACCACTCGACAAGCAAAGTTTAAATAACCCAGCAAGCGCTGCACCTGTCTCACCTCAATCTTAGTTGTGTTTAAAACTGTGAGGATAAAAGCCTTAATCTCGCGAATCTTATTTTGAGGAAGGCGTGCTGTCATAAGCGTGGTGTCTAGTTCAATGCCCAGAAAAGTTATTACTGTGACCGGGCCTTCGGTCTTGTCTGGTGCTAAAGGGACCCCCAGAGCCTCAGCAAGTGTCTGGAAACGCGTCAGCGCTTCTTTACAGTGTCCCGTGTTTGCCTTTCCTATGAAAAGGAAATCATCCAAGTAATGACAGCAGACACCCTTTGTACACGTCTGAGAGAAAATCCATTGTATGAAAGTGCTGAACAGTTCAAAAAGCGCACAAGAGGCCGCACAGCCCATTGGCAATACCCTGTCTACAAAATAGTGTCCTTGGAAGAACATCCCCAATAAATCAAAGTCAGAAGGGTGAATTGGCATTAACCTAAAAGCGGACTGAATATCACATTTTGCCATTTCGGCTCCTTGTCCCATCTTTGTTACTAGTTCCATTGCCTCATCCACCGTTGTGTAAGACACTGAAGTGTCCACTTCAGATATAAAATCATTTATAGATCCCCCTTCTGGCCAGGATAGATGCTGAATCATACGATATTCACCAGCAGTTTTCTTGGGAATGACCCCAATAGGGGACACGATCAAGTTCGGCAAAGGGCAATCCCTGAAAGGGCCCGCTATTCTACCTGCTCCAATTTCCGTGTTCAGTTTTTTACTTACTACCTCCGGCATCTCTTTAGCCGAACGCAGATTGTCAGCCCACCTCTGTTTTCTAGGCCCTTGATACCCTAATTTGAACCCATCCCGAAACCCCCAGAACAAACGGGATGCTGCCTCAGTATCGTGATATCTATTCAACCAAGGCACTAAGCTATTCAATCTAATGGGAGTAGGCGCCTTTTGGGAAAGGAGGGAAAGGGGAGCCTCTACCTCTCGCTGCCCAACCACTCTGCTCTGGAAACCGCTGCTGGTCACTGCCTCTATGCCCACTGAAACCTCCCGCTGGGGCATTACAGCGCGTGAGCGGATGACGCCCCCCGCAATGGGAACAGTCGTGTTTAAAACGGCACAATGGTCTGTTACACATTCCTCTGTTATAATTCCAACAGGCTCCTGTACCTGATGAAACGCCTCTTCCCCATGTACCCGCTCCAGATTGAGCGGGGCGCCATAGAAAGGGCCGGTAGGGAACTGGCAAGCCACTTGCAGTGTGTGTCGTAGCCGATGGATGTGATGTGGACATCCATTGAAGCCAAAGCTCCGAGTCTACGTCACCCCAAGGCTTCTCTACACAAATACTAATACAAGCACGAAACTCCTCATCGTAGTTAAGCCAGGAGTATCCCCCAAAGTGTAACTGAGCCTTCCTTACTATGTCCATGTATTTGTAAAGGGCGACGGACCTTTCGGGGTACCGTTCACAATAGATGCTCGCGTAGATCAAGAATGCGGAGGTCCAGTTCTCAATCGTACGAGGCACCCTGGGACGTCGCGCTAACTCCCATTCCTCCTCTTTAGAACCCTCTTTGGCCTGTAAATCTCGATGCAGCAATTTGAATATGTCCACAAACTCGTGATTCCATATCCGCTACTTAGTTTTTTCTGATAAATGGGACCCCAGCGGCATCGCCACACCCATATAAGGCAGCCGCTGCCTAACATTAATAACCTGTTCTGCTGCTGCATCTCGAGCCCTCCCTCCTGTTATAACAGGCAATTCTTGAGGTAATACTCCTGCATTTAATGCCAAATCCCTTGGCCTAACCTTCCTCCCGCCTTCCCCTCCCCCAACAACTTGCACCACAGGTAACTCTCGGACCATCCCCCCGTCATCTCTACCCTCCTCCCACACTGTCCACCACGGATGCTTACCGCATGGTAGCTGTCCTGCTCGCTGCTGCAATTCATTTGGAGACATCCGCTCTTGATAGTCTCGTGGGGTCACGTGCGCAACCGACAAATCCGCACTAGACTTCTGAAACAACAAAGAAGAATTCGTTGCCTCCCCCCAACCCTGACTTCTGTACCTACTATACCCCTAACACTCTGTTTAGAATGTACACTCTTTTTGCCCTTCTTTCCGCGACCCACCTGACCCTCTGTTGATTGACAAAAATCACCCCTCACCTGACCCCCACCACTAGAACCTGGGCAAGCACCATCTCCCACTCCCCCGTCGAAATTTGACCAAAACAGATCAGCGCTCCGATCCTGAGACTTATCTGCTCGCAAAAAATCCGCTCTAGATTCGCTAGCGCATACTTTACCAAGCTCCGCATTATACCGTGACACGGTAGGGGCAGCCGCCTGAACAGATGACGCATTCTTGACACCAACCATCTGCGCCTCAACCATGTCGCGTGGTACTCGTGAGGTATGCACAACCTCCCTGGGAGCCGGCACTCTAGCTGGGATTTCCTTGCACATGGGGCGCTCAACCCAATGCGACTGACTGTCCTCGCTTCTAACTGGTTTACTCGTATCGTAAGGTGCATCATATGGCGAAGAGCGGGCACGAGGAAAAATATATTGAATGTCCCACCGCTTGCCTGCTGGTTCTGCACGAACTGTGTCTTGTCCATGTTCCTGTTCAAAGTCCTCGTCCGTGTCTGAACTCACAGAAAACTCCTCCTCTGCCTCAGACTCACTGATCTCTTGTGACCTGTGGAACATTGCATCATGCTGAAACACTGGAGGACCCGCAACTAAAGCCATGGGAAGCTTCGAAGTAGTCTGAGATGTCTGCATCTGCGTCTTTTTACTCTGGGGGGCCTGCGGGGGTTGTGACTCATAAGCCCCGTCCTCCTCTTCACTGTCACTCGAATATGCCACCAACGATCCCGACCCCCCCTCTCATGAAGAACCGCTGACCTGCGTTATTCTGTCCATTATCAAGCCCCATTGACACGCTGACAGGAATACAATTCGAGGGGTGAGGGGAGAATGACAAACACTGCTCCCCCAAACCATCCTGCTTAAGGGCTACTTTCTTAACTGTTTTTTCCTTCCCTTTTCTCTTCAGGGAAACCTGCGTGCCACATGCAGCAGCTCTCAAAGGGGGTCCCGCCACCAGCATATTCGCCTCTGGTCCGCGTATGCCATTATCTAACACACTCACTGTCTTCTGGCGCGTGAGGGACGACGCTCTTCTCGCTGACACCATCTGACTCCCTTCACCATGACGCGAAGCCGCATCCGCCCCAGCACTCAAGGAACGAGCACGCCCCCTTTGTTTCCTGACAGAAGCCGGTTGACAGGCTTCAATAGCGTACCTCACTCCTTTCGCCGCTTGCCTCTGTGGTGGGCGTTTTGGGGGCATCATTTCGTCGAGCGCTGCCTGCGTCAGCATGTCTTCCCTGCCCTCCTGCTGAATCACTCTCAGCGCTGCTACAAGTTTGTCACTCATGTCCATTTTTAAAATAATAAACGTACTCACTCTAACTATCCTTCGCTACTGATATCACCAAAGTGATTAAAATGCCTGAAATTCCTATTCCTCTATTCTGCTAAGAAAACTAAACGCCCTCTCTAAAACTCTCTGCGCCTAATCTCCTCAGCACTACGCTAATCTAACTGCCCTGACGCTCTCTCTAGCGCGCTCTTGGACCCTACCATTCTGGGCGAAATCCGCAGGGGGAGACGTCTCGCGCCGCTCACCCCTGCGGGGCCATAGTGCAAATTATCTGCCCAATTAAAACTAATATACAGAACATTCTCAGTGCTACTCGTCATATCCAAAGCCATGTTGTTAATGAACAAACGTTATTTATGCAGCCCACACAATATTTCCCACTTGTGACTCCCTAAAAATTGAAAACTCCATTACCATCGCGCTCCTATACCCATCTAAGCCTCTACCGTAATCCTCTCTGTGTTGCTCCCAAATGCAGCTAATTCCTTCCGCTGCCACAACCACGAGTCACTTCCGCTATTGCAACCGCGATGAAACACAGCTGCCAACAATCTCGTTCGCCTTCCGTTTTCAGCCAAACATTACCTGCATCTCTATCCCCGCTCCTTATATTCAACAACACCCATATTGTGAAAAGACACATTTAGGGGGTCATAAAAACCTTTCCAAGCCACAAAATCTGTTACTCAATCTTTTATACTTACAATGTGGCTCTCACAATATTGTGCTCCTTTTCTTGCTGTACTTCTTTTAGAATGTTTAATCTTGTTGTGTAACAGACCTTTGACTGTATTTCAATTCTGACAGTTGTTAGCCGGCATTTTGATTAAATAAAGGCATTACCCGTCGTTTTTTCCTCTGCCACACGTTGCATTACGGGGCGTTTGTAAACAGTTTTCTTCCTTTCTGCTCATGCGTACAACAAAGACTTGAGCACTACTGTATGTGGCAGCATAGCTCAAGTCTTACCTTCCATAATAATTGTCAAATTTGCACATGTATTTTGCATAGTTCTTGCTGTATGAATCAACCAAAATACTAATACACTACACCACAATATATTTCTAAAGGCACTCCTAGGAGGGGCCCGTGCAGGTAACAGCAGTGGGGCGGTGCAGAGCAGGAATATCGACGTATAAATATCGAGGGACATAAATATCGCCACAAATATATCGTGGGGAAGAAATATCGACAACAAAAATATCATGGACGAGAATATCGACTGACAGGTAAGTAATATCGATTTCAAAAACATCGCCGTTTCAAATGTTGTTTACAAAAATATAGTTGACAAAAATACCGAATTATTAATCACATTATGTATTTTTGTGTTTTTAATGAGAATTGTTTGTCATTTTATTACATGTTTTAAAATGTTACTAGTTATTAATTTATTTTAAGTTCAATTTTGTGTTTTTAGTTCCGTAGCGGGTTATGGGTTTATAGGGGAATAGGGTGGGAAGTAATTTAATTATATACAATGTATTGAATAATTAATGTGTTAATTGATTAATTAATAATAGTTTAATAATTAGTTGTCAATTAATTTCAATAATTAATAATTAATTATGTTAATTGTTTAATTAATTTTAGGTGTGTGCTGTGTTTAGGTGTGTGCTGTGGTGTTTATATGTGTAAATGGTGTGAAGGGTGGTAAGTAATTAATATTTTATAGAATAATTAATAAATATGTTTAAATTAATTTCCATTAATTAATTAGTAATTATTAATTGTAATTGTGTAAATAATTGTAGGCATGTGTTGTGGGTATTAAGTGTTAATTAATGTGTAATTAATGATTTTTGTATTATCTTTGTTAATAATAATAAATCATTTGCACTCACTGGAATTGGAATAGTAATTTTTACCCCCATGCTATCCAACGCTTTCCCTACTGCTGCACTCACTGGAGTGGGAATAGTAATTTTTACCCCTACGCTATCCGACGCTTTCCCTACTGTTGCACTCACCGGGGTGGGAATAGTATTTTCTACTTCTCCGCTATCCAGCGCTTACTCTACTGTTGCACTCACTGGAGTGGGAATAGTAATTTTTACCCCCTCGCTATCCAACTTTTCCACTAATATTGTGTTTATTTTGTTATGTATATTTTATTCTTATTTTAGTAGAATGTGTTAATTAAATATAGAATTTTTTATTTAATTTTAAATTATTTATATGTGTACATTTTATTTTTATATAATTTAAAAAGTTTATAAATTAAATAAAAATAATAGTTAATAAAATGTATTTAAGTAAATATATGTATATGTACACCTCTTTTTGTGTTTATATTTATTACATTCAATTTATTAGTTATAGTTAGTTAAAATATATATTAAATAAAATTTATTTTGTAATATTAATATTATTTGATTAATTTTATTTAAGTTACGTAATTTTTTTAAGTCGATATTTTTAACTTCTATATTTTTTACCTCAATATATTTGTGTTGACATTATTGTACTTACCTGTTTATGTATAGGAAATCGATATTTTTGTTATCAACATTTTCACATTGATATTTTTAATATCAATATTTTAACATGGAACCAGTGGGGCGAGTGGGGGGAGAGTCGACAGACAGCGATGAGGTAAAGTTAAAGAAAACCACTTACCTTGCACTTGCCGCATCGCTGACTCTGTCAACTCCCCCCACAACGCCCCCGCCCCACTGCTCTTACCTGTATGTGCCACCCCTGGGTACTCCTGCTGAATAAGTGTAAGTAATATTCTTAGGACTTTAACAGTAATGTATTACACTGTGATCTCCACACATTAAAAGTAGATTTCACTTATGGAATGGGTTTCAATGAATGTAAGATATTTGTTATGCGATTGATTTCATAATCACCTGTCCTCATTGTTCTCTGTGATATGCACACAAAAAAGGTATACATCAGTAATTTTATATTTTATGTTCACTGTGAATATTCACACTACTTCCAGTTTGTTCTGAGAAATAACCATGTTAATTACCTTTTCATACATTGTGCAAAAACTCATTTTAATCCTCATTTGCACTGTCTCTGCTAGCATATTTGTTATTTTCTTTTCTTAGTTTTTGCATATTAGCATGCACGCTGACACCCCCATGCTTTTTTAATGCAGAGGAGAACCTCCTATGCCATGGGGTAGGTAGAGGTGGAGTTTCTGACGTACATGAAAGCCACAGAAGGAGGCAGAATGCCTATTGAATTGGAAAAAATAATGTATCACTCTGTTTAGGATCCAAAGGTCAAGTCGTTTTTAGCTCATTACCTCAGATTGTACCACAGAAAGTACAAGGTCCTCCTTCGACACCGCCACCTTCCCGGAGAGCTGGAAGCATGCCGAGCTCAGCGCCCTACTGAAGAAACCAACAGCGGACCCCACCGACCTCAAAAACTTCCGCCCCATCTCGCTCCTCCCTTTTCCTGCCAAAGTCATCGAGAAGATCGCCAACAGACAGCTTGCCGCCTTCCTCGAGACGAATGGATCCCTCGACCCCTCGCAGTCCGGTTTCAGAGCCAACCACAGCACCCAGACCGCCCTCATCGCTGCCACCGACGACATCCGAGCCCTTCTCGACAACGGGGAAACAGCGGCACTCATCCTCCTGGACCTCTCCGCCGCGTTCGACACTGTCTGCCACCGCACCCTAGTCCAACGCCTCAGCAACACCGGCATCCAAGAGAAGGTATTGAAGTGGATCATCTCGTTCCTCGATGGTAGAACACAGAGAGTCCGCCTCCCCCCGTTTCGTTCCGAGGCCAACGAAGTCATCTGCGGCGTCCCTCAAGGATCATCACTCTGCCCCACCCTCTTCAACGTCTACATGAGACCTCTCGCAGCCATCGCACGCCAACACAACCTCAACATCATCTCCTACGCCGACGACACCCAGCTGATCCTCTCCCTCACCAGAGACCCCGACACCGCCAGAACCAGCCTCCACGAAGGGATGAAAGATGTCGCCGAGTGGATGAAGAACAGCCGCTTGAAACTGAACTCAGACAAGACGTAAGTCCTCATCCTTGGACCATCACCCTCCGCCTGGGACGACTCCTGGTGGCCCCCAGCCCTGGGCACCGCCCCCAAGCTGACAGACCACGCACGCAACCTGGGCTTCATCCTGGACTCCTCCCTCTCGATGACCAGACAAGTCAACGCCGTCTCCTCTTCATGCTTTCACACCCTCCGCTTGCTCCGCAAGATCTTCCGATGGATCCCGATCGAAACCAGGAAGACGGTCACCCAGGCCCTCGTCACCAGCCGGCTGGACTACGGAAACACCCTCTACGCTGGAACCACAGCCAAGCTACAGAAAAGACTACAACGCATCCAGAACGCCTCCGCCCGACTCATCCTGGACATCCCTCGACGCAGCCACATCTCCGGCTACCTGAGGAACCTGCACTGGCTCCCCATCAACAAGAGGATCACATTCAGGCTCCTCACCCACGCACACAAGTCTCTCCACAACCTGGGCCCCAAGTACCTCAACGACCGCCTGACCTTCCACACGCCCACCAGCCAGCTACGGTCCGCCAGCCTCGCCCTCGCCGCCGTACCACGCATCCGAAGAGCCACCGCCGGAGGCAGATCCTTCCCCTACCTGGCGGCCAAGACATGGAACTCCCTCCCCATCCACCTTTGACTGACCCAGGACCACCTCGCCTTCAGGAGACAACTCAAGACCTGGCTGTTCGAGCAGTAGCGGCCCCCTTCCCCCAAGCGCCTTGAGACCCTTCCGGGTGAGTAGCGCGCTATACAAGTGCTTTGATTGATTGATTGATTGAAGGTAACATTCAGTAATTTGAAGAAGAATTAAGGAGATTAGAGAAAAAATTCATAAGATGTGCCGGATTTGCACTGGATTGTTACAAATGTTATACCAGATGTCAAAAAGAAGGAGAAACCTTTGAGTAGTTTTTAGAAGCCTCACAAGCACTTTCAATGTCTTGCAATTTTGGTACAATGTAAAGGGCTAAATTATTGTTAATGTCTGAAACAAAAGAATGTAGTTATCATTGTCACAACCAAAGCTAAAGAGCAATCAGAAATGTGGATAAGAACAGTTAACGAGAAAAGTGTGGGAGAGATGGAAGCAAAAAAACATGTAGCATAGGGATTCATAGTGCCAGAAGTGATAATGATACCCATAAAGAAACACAAACTTATTATGCTAGAGGTGTGAAGGTACCACCCATGATTCTTTCAAGCTTCATTCAACTGTAGGGAAAGATTGTAAATGTTGTGACAAGGTAGGCCTTGTAGAGATGTATGAGTATGTAGAGACAATAGAAGAAATTGGAGGTTTTTAAATGACAAGTTAGCTTGCACTGCTGAAAAAGGGAGTTGAATTTGGAAAGAAATTACAACATACTGATGGAGGATCAGTTAGTGACATTGAAGTAGTGCTTGCCATTCAGAATGCTGAGATAGGATGTGAAGATGTCATAACCCCCCCCCCCCCGAAGTGTTGGGAGAATTTTTTCTTTGACAGCTGATTCTGGGTCTCTTTCAATCATTCTCACCAAATAATATTTTCTGAGCAATTTGCAGGATTATTATTATTATTGGCAGTTTCAGAGCCCTGTGATTAGCAGAAATGGTTGATGAGAGTAGCATTAACATGCTAGGGTTTTGTAGAGTAGATTCACATCAAGTAAAGATGCGACTCTATGTAGACTCTAAAGTAGTCAATGTTCTTGGCTGGTAGGATGAATGGAAGCTTGGGATCAACTTTGATCCCAGGAGTTGATGGCGCAAGATTACCAGCTTGGTTTAATCTCATCACAACATACTCACCTGGGCCCATAAACACACACACAATAAGCCGGTAATCTGATTTTTGCTGCTGCCTATCAGGAAATATTTACCTTATGATGTCTTATACCTGTACACCATAACTTACCAATTCCTTGTCGCTGAGGAATTAAGTTATTCGGGTTAGTGGATCAAGTTTTTAGAATAATAGGAATAACTAAAACAATTTACTTTTATTTTCATGGAATGACCACAGACTCAGGAAAGTTTTAAAACCTTTAGTTATGCAATATTTTGTGAGTCAAATGCCAATACAGTCTAACCAACTGTTTCTCAAGAATAAAAATAATGATCAGAGCAAAAATCTTTAGAGACTTAGTTAAATTTCTAGACATTGGTACCTGGGAAGAGTGAAAAAGGGAAAACAGTACAAGGACATATCACACAGATTTATATTTACCTAGAATGGTGCGTGGACCAACCCCGGCCAAGGACTGGAAAATAAGGGCTTCAACCTAAAATATTTCTTCCAACATTAGAAAACCAACTACATGCAGAAGAGAGACCCTCAGTTAGGCTCTTCCAGGCAATATCAACCTACTGTGGTTTCAATTATTCTTCCAAATTCATAATATTCCTGACATATCTCCAAATTTCAATACTTTTGTCAGGTATGTAGGTGCAACAATTCAACATTTTACAGACTCCGCCCTCTTTTGCCAATAATATGTCAAGAGCAAGTCGATTTTGCAAAACCTTAGATCTTACTGCAACTAGTTCGGTATGGATCAATAAAAATCCTCCAGCAGTGTCAGTCGATAAGCGATCAACCACTGTAGATAATTTACAAATTCTTTGTATATTCAGAATTACTCCCACTGAAGGTATCAATGCACTGAATATATCTCCTACAATTCCTGAAAAACTAGCCCTTTTCTTTCGTGTTAGTCCATTATTTTCTTCATTGTTTCCAGTGATTCTTTTTACATGGTATACTTTTGGGAATACTATTCCAAAATAGCAACTCCCATACCAATGATCAGGCAGCTTAAAGTAAGCTTTATTTCCACAAATGTAATAGACTCCAGGAAATAATGAATCAGTTCCCCCTTTTAGTCCCCAACCCCCAATTATTAGGAAGTTGGGTTCACATTCACTGGAACCAATGAATACATTGTTATACTCTGTTTTAACCTATGGAGACAGATTTTCCTCTTCTTTTCAAGATCCAGGGACATAGCAGTATGAGTCTTGCCAGTTGAAATAAAATCTTCCCTCTCAGCCCATTTTGGTATGGGAGGTTTCGGTTCAGTAGCCCTTCTATGGAAATCCTGTCTCCTTTTCTCTACTAAATTCAACAATATCTTTTCTTCTTCATGTAACTTGCATGTTATATTATCTTTATGTGCTTCAGCTTTATCTATAGTTTTCATTGTTAGAAAATATTCACCCATGAATTGTGAATCTCTACTGCTAAGGACAGGGTTCATGTTTCTACGCAGGGGTATTTCAGAAAAAATCACATCTAGGTTAGAATAATAATATAGTAATTTTCCAGTTCTATAGAATAAACTAGCTAGAATACTACATGAAATACCATAAGTCAGTGGTAAATGATGATATGTCACTCCTTCGGCTACTGATGTCAGTAATTGCATACAGACATAACAATCACTAACTTCCATTGTTTCTACATAATGTACTAACAGATTAGCACAAACATTTAAATCCGTCTCATTTCTATTTATACTGTGGTGTCGTTCTGTCTCATCTGGTGCTCCTAATTCTACTCTGTCCTGTTTAAGGTTAGCTACTTTTCCATGTGTACTAGTGTCGTTCTGTTTACTTGCAGTCATTAGATAAGGTATGGCTATTGTCACTTCTAACCATGCCATGAGCACTATGAACATATTACATATTCATATTCTACAACATGTCTTTATACAATTTCTTTTTGGTTTTCCAGCAGCTCTATTATCAGTCATTTCTGACTAAGGAGACTAATTCCCCTCTTTGTAACTTGTATGGAATTCAAATTATAAAATTGAATTATTTCAAGTTGGTCTCAATTATCTCTAGATTCTCAAAGTCCTCAAGAATCACATTTGTCCATTCAGGACCCTTGAATTTATTGTTCAGTCTTTTCAAAAGTAGACTTCTCCTTTTAGGTTTTTCTGTTGATGGTCCAGTTGACTGGTTACTTCATCTACTTGGTCTAGTTCTTCATTTACTGTTTTAAGGCGGTATTTGAGTCTCTTAATAATACTAGGCCAAGTATCACCTTTTCTAAGTCTTTTAACTGGCACTGTGCTTTAACTTTCTTCAAATGCTCTTTCATTTTCGTTGATTTGTGGCACAATTTGTTTACTTTTGTCTTCAGAATTCCTCTCTATCTGACCTTGTCCAGGGCTTATTACCTTTGCCGTTTGTGCCTGGATGTGTTCTTCTACTCGATTCTTACCTTGTCCAGGAGTTTGTTTACTTTGACTTTGTTCTCCTTCTTCTTCCTGAACTTGTTTTTCTTGTCCTAACTAGTCCTGCTCAGGTCTTACTAATTCTTGATTGTCTTCTGCCTGGGCATTTTCTCTAGTGCCTATCTGTCCCTCCTCAGACTCATGAGTGTTGCTTCTATTTTCGTCTGTCTGAGTGTGTTGCTCTTTTCTTAGCTGGTCCTCCTCAGATTTTGTGTTAGCTTTGTTTTCTGTAATCTGAGTGCGTTCTTCTATTCCTGTCTCATCCTAACTATCACTCTGTCTGTCTAAATATGTTCGGCGTCTTGTTCTCACAGTTGTTTCAGGTATGTCCACTATTGAAATCCAGTCATCCTGACTAGTGCTAGGTTGTTCTTGTTCAGCTACTTAAGAATCTATTACTTGTGATTCCCCAGCTGTACAATAGGCTTGGGCGGTAAATTCCGTTCCGCTCGCGGAATTTGCGGAATTTGGGTAAATTGCCCAAAATTCTGTGTTCCGCGACTTCGCGAAATTATTTGCTTGTTCTCATTCTCAAAATGCGTGTTTGCAAGATATTTTGTCCCGAGCACGCAAACGGCGATTGCGAACAGTAAAAAAACATTGTGAACAAGCAATTCCGCGTGTTCGCTGAGATTTTTTACTGTTTCACGGAATTTGCGTAATGCGATTACGCAAATTCCGCCCACCCCTACTGTACAACCATCTGCCCTTTCAATCACTTCAGCTAGTTGTGATTCAGTTCATCAGGTGCTGGTATCCTCTTTGTGTGGCTGGCATGTATCCAATTAGGCAATCCTGCACATTTCACAGCTGTTGTCGTAATCAATATAACCTGATGTGGCTTTCCCCACCTTGGTGCTAGGCAAGATTCTCGAGTGTGCTCTTTCACTACTACCCAATCACCAGGATTCAGGTCATATGCATGGTTCGGCTGCCTGGCAACAGCGTCTTCCCCAACCTGGTGAGAGATAGAACGCACTTGGTCAGCCAACTCTTTGCAAAATTCTAGTACCAAATCATCAGATATATTCAACAGCTTGTGTCTTGGTATACATGCTTGCCTCATTGCCCTTCCCATGAGTATCTCATGGGGACTCAAGCCTGTATCTTTGTCTTGAATGCTTCTGAGTCCCATCAGGACAAGACGTAAAGCAGCAGGCCACTCCAATGCAATGGATGTACACACTTTTCCCAGTCTTAACTTGATTGTGCCATTTAATTGTTCTACCACTCCAGAAGCCTCTGGGCGGTATGCACAGTGCAGCTTTTGCTCAATTTTAAATGCTTCACAAATTAATTGAAATATTTCATTATTTAAATGAGACCCTCGGTCTGATTCAATCGTTACTGGAAAACTGAATCTAGGAATGAGTTCTCTCAAAAGGAGTTTGGCCACAGTCAAACTGTCATTTCTTCTGGTTGGAAATTCCTCTACCCACTTGGAAAATAAACAAACAATGACAAGTTCATATTTCAACCCACGACAAGCAGGTAACTGAATGAAATCAATCTGGAGTCTAATGAATGAACCTTCAGCTTTCCCAATTTTTCCCAGACAAACTACAGTTTTTCTACCTAGGTTCATTTGTTGACAAATTAAGCATCTCTGGCAAAGACTCTCTGCTATATTCCTGAACATCGCGTTAAACCAATCTTGTCTGAAAAGTCGAATCATTGCATCTCTGCCTATGTGTGTGTCTCCATGATACATTCTAGCCATGGGTGCAAGCATACAGTCTGGTATTACAGGCCTCCCATCTAAATAAATTATTACACCATCATCATTTCTTCTCTGACAACGGATTTTTTTTCCCATTCCTCTTTCTGCTTCATTTTGTAAATCTCCTATTTCCTCCCAGCTTCCTATGCCACCAAATAGCATAAGTTGGCAGCTGATTCCACATGCATCAATTTTCTTGTTCACTGCTATTTTGTATTTAGCACAATGTTGGGCCACTTGGTCAACATAACGATTACCAGCTGTGACTTTGTTGGTTCCAGATTGGTGAGCAGCACACTTGACCACAGCCACTTCTTTTGGCAATTGAGTTGCTTCAATTAATTCTTTTACAAAATATCCATTTTTAATAGGGGTTCCTGAAGAATTCATGAAACCCCTTTGCATCCAAAGTTGCACAAAGTCGTGCACAACCCCGTAACCATACTGACTATCAGTTAAAATGGTTACTTTCCAATTTCTCCCAATTTTGCAAGCTTTGATTAAAGCTACCAATTCAGCTATTTGTGCAGACTTGACTCTGGGTAAATAGGATGCTTCGACAGCACTCAATCCTCCTTCCTCATGACGCATGCACAAGCCATCTACGAACAGCTCATGTTCTGCATCCTTTAAAGGTTCATCCTGTATATCTGGGCGTGGTTTGGTACTCATCTCAGTAAGATCAAGGCAATCATGTTCAACCTCATCTTTTACTTCCTTGAAAGGTGAATCAGGCAACAGAGTTGCGGGGTTAAGGACAGTACATCTGACTATCGTTACATTTTCTGCACCTAGTAAAACTCGCTCATACTTAGTCAGCCGACTAGGAGTAAGATATTGGGTACAAGTATGCAGAATCACAACTGCATGTGGGACATATACTGTTACAGGGTGTCCCATTACAACAGATTCACTTTGTTCCAAACTCATGCAAGTTGCAGCTACAGATTTTAGGCACCCTGGTAATGCAGATGCCACTGGGTCCAAAGTGGCAGAGAAATATGCCACAGGACGTCGCATCAAGCCGTGTGTCTGCGTTTGGACTGAGAGAGCACAATTGTCTCTTGCATCACAAAATAATGCAAATTCTTTAGAATAATCTGGCATACCTAATGCAGGTGCTTCGCACAGACAGTTGAGTGATTTCACAAAGGCTGTCATGCTTTCATCATCCCATTCTACTGGATCTATTGCTCTTTTCTTTGTGATTTATAGCAATGGTTTAGCAAGTACTGCAAATCCCACAATCCATTGTCTGCAATATCCTACCACTCCGAGAAACATCCTGATTTCTTTCGGAGTTTGAGGTAATTTCATATTTCTAATTATTTTGATTTTCTCTGAAGTCACTCTTCTGACCCCTCTTTCTATTTGATGTCCCAAATATTTGACTGAAGTGGTACAGAATTGTAGTTTTCTCAGGTGACACTTTATGTCCACCTTCAGCCAGGTGATTCAACAATGCAATTGATTCAATAACACAGTCATCTCGGGTCTTGGAGGCGACTAGTAAGCCGTCAATGTACTGCACCAAGACAGATTGTCTGGACAACTCCAAAGATTCAAAACATTTTTTCAAAATCTGATTAAAGATCGATGGACTTTCTGTGTACCCTTGTGGAACACGATTCCAAACATAAACATGCTTGTCAAATTTAAACAAAAATAAATACTGACTGTCTGGATGCAAAAGAATTGAGAAAAAGGCATGACATAAATCAATTACAGTGAACCATCCTGCACTCCATGGTATCTGTTATAGAATTACTGCTGGATTTGGTACTATTGGGCGACATGGAAGCTTGCCTTTGTACGCTTTATGGGGGTTCAGCATTAGAAGCTTTGTCTTCGAGATATTAACCTCTAGACCTCAGGAGTCACAGAAAGCCTTGAAGCTATCTAAAAGCAGCTGTAGCCCTCTAGGCATTTCGGAGACTAACAGCGTGTCATCGGCAAACAACAGTGTTACCACTTTATCACCCCCTTAGGTGGAGGCATCTGCGGGGACATCTGAAAGGTACTGGATGACTCCATTTACAAATAATGAGAAAAGTGCAGGTGCCAACACACATCACTGTTGAACCCCCTTGTTAACTTTAATCGGATCAGTGAGCTGACCTTGGTTGCCACAACAAACCCTTGCATAATTAACCTTGTGGAGGCGAATGCAAAGTGCTAGAACCTCGAGGAGGCGGGTCATCTCTTTAAAAACACTCCAGAACTTCTTTCTTGGTACTAGATTGAAAGCAAATCTTAGGTCAAAGAAAGCTACGTAGAGGCTTCCCTGGCCAATAACCACCGTCTTCCAAGAAAGTTGGAGGAATCCAAACACCTGATTGACAGTGATTATTTTTTGTCTGAACCCAGCTTGGTATGGGGACAGAATATTATGGTCGCTAATCCAGGCCTGAATTTTCAGAAGGACTACGTGAGCGAACACCTTTTGGACACAGTCAATAAGGCTGATAGGCCTGTAGTTGGAAGGTGAAGATCTGTCACCCTTCTTGTAAACTGGGATCATCTCTGTTCCCTTCCAGGAGGATGATGTTTGGGCTCCTGCTGCAATCCCATTAGCTAGAGCCAAAATGTAAGTTATCCAATTCTCAGCATTGTTCACAATGACGTCACCGGGGATGCCATCTGGACCAGTGGCTTTGGCCCTTACGATGGAGTTGACACTAGACATGATTTCATCTTCAGAGAAGAAGTCGATGGCAGTAAAATTAGCATAATCATGGGTGGAGCCTTTAATGTCTGGGACGCAAGGCCCAGAATAAAGTGATGAGAAGTGGACAAACCAGGCTGCAATGGAGAAATTATTAGTAGGTGGCCTATTTGCATCCACCCTGGTTACTAAAAGCAAGAATTGCTGGGAATCTTTTCTGGTGCAGGCCTCCCTGATTAACATCTATCTTTTCTTGTCCCATTCCCTTTTAGCTCTAACCTGGGATGACTTATAAGACCTTCTCACTTCTCTCAACTGGGCCACCTTGTTTGCCCTAATGGCATAGGCTAATTGGCGTTTGAGGCTCCTGCACTCCTGGTTGAACCATGCAAACTGTGACCTAATCTTCTTACAAGTTACCTGAGGGCATCTTGGTTCACTAAATTATGTAGCCAACTGTTCAAATCAGTGACTGTGGCAGACTGGAATCTCGTCCAGCCCTTCCTGATGTTGAGCTAATCTGTGTATCTCTGCAGTGCTTTCCAGGAGATTGGTCTTAATTGATTCAAGTTTACCTACATTCAAGGCCACCTGGAACCATTTTAAGCGCCTATTGTTGTCATTTGTTGGGTATACCTCCCTTGACATGAGGGTGTTATTGATGGGACTCAAGGGGATGTCCCAGGGAGATGCCAGGTGACGTTCTAGAGGGTTGCCGTCGCTGTTTGTGTTGGAACCCACGGTCATGTTGTCCACTCTGGGCCACAGTCTCAAATCCAGCAAAAAATAGTCTATATGGCTTATGTTGGATGTTGGTAGTTCTAGTATAAATGTTGCCCCGAATTTTATCTGATGTTGTGTGGCCATTTGCTGCCCTTAGGTCGAGCTCGAGAGTAAGGGCATTACGCTAGAGTACTGCTTGGGACCATTTTTTAATGGGGGGGGGTAGGTCAAGGTGGGGGACAAGCCACATCTCTTCCTCCTCCCTACTCCCATAAATGCCCTCCTTCTCTAAGGGTTCAAAGGTAACATTAAAGTCACCATCTACAATCAATGAGAGTTGTATGGCCCTATCGTCCAGTTGTTCTTCCAACTCTTGCAGAGTGGTCGACCTCCTACCTTCTCTAATTCCTTGCACATAGACATTGTAGATGTCTATCATGGTGTCAATCACACCCCTGATGTGGACAGCTAGGATGCAGGCTATTGAACGGGAGCTCCTGATTCGTGCATTGGAGTGCAATTTTTACCCAAATCAGCAACCCCCCTGCTCGCTGGCCTAATTTGTTGGTGCTTGCTGGGCAATGGAACATAAGGTGACCTGGAATGTAAACAGGGGCAGTAATCCAGGTTTCCTGAAGGATGCAGATATCGAAGGATTCAATAAATTGAATCCAGTGCATAAGGTACATTTTCGACCTCACCCCTACCACATTCCATGACACCAGACTAAACCTGTTTGGCTTTACTTGGTTGTTAGTAAGGGTAGGTTGCATGACTTTGGTGGTGTTCCCTACCTGTGCTTCAGTCTGGGTTGATGACAGAAGTAAAACCCCTCCACTAGGCATTTCTTTGGAGCACAACAGCTCCTTTTGGTTCCCAGAGCCATTAGGCTGGGGGGTTCTGAAGAGATTTTCTGTGAGATGGCTATCATTAGTCGTAACAGTTTGGATGCTATGGAAGCTCGCCAAATGTATTTTAGTGCATGCAGCGTTAGCTTCATGTTCGAGTCAATCATTTATTGCTAGGTTGGAGTCTGAGCCCAAATAAGCATTGGAATGATGGGCAATAGACAACGGTGTAAGTTGGGGGAGTCTGTACTTAAGCTGGATGCTAGTAGGAGTAGGATAGCTCGACCTAGCTTCCAAAGCTATCAGATTGTGGGCCACCTTCCCATCTGCCAGAAGCAATTCTATGCAAATTGTCTGAGTATTGGGGGGGTTAGCCTTTTGACACACAGGATGTCTTCCCTTATAACTGAGTGACAACCCCTCACGTGGTGGATTCATGGATGGTTTCATTGATTAGAGAGTCTTCTTGTTTTACATGGGAGGGGACTTTGGGTACGTTGGTCATGTAGATACATTTGGGAGGCAATTGGATCTGCTTGAGCCAATAAATAGGGTTGCTTGGGGGGATGTCAGCATTAGGGAGTCGAGGAAAGTGGTCAAATGTAGAAACAGGGCCCAGCTGTACAAGTCTGCCTTTGTTGACTTGTGACCATGCATTTTGCTATTCTCAATCTACTATGATCCTAGAAGCGATATAGTCATTCATAGCTAGCCTATTTGAGGAGACCTCACCCCCGCTTTCAACACTAGCACCTTCCCTTAACTCCTCGACTGCCCATCTCCCGTAGTGCCATCACCCCCCCTCCCAACCCCATTCCTCCCAATTGAGTGCAACTCAAATTCTGAAGTGGTGAAAATCTATTGGCTTGAATAAGGTAAGTGTCAGCAGGGCCTAAAGCTGGGTCAATAGTAGGAGGTGCAGGGATCCGCGGCGTGGCCTCAACAGTAGTGGAGAACAGTCAGGTGTGGCTAGGGGAGGAATTTTTAGTGCGGCATGTGGTAGGTTTGTAAACATTTGGGGAATATGTTTTTGTGGCTTTGAGTTTGGGCTAATTGAGAGGTCAATTAGGTTTAGGGGAGAAGTGGGTTCAATTAGAGGGGATAGGAACCGATGGAACAAGAATGTCCTCACATTCGGCTAGAAGATCGTCGATGTGGTCTAAGACACAGTTGCTCCCTGCAAACTTACAAACCTGTTTGGCTTTGTTAGATTTTTGCTGAGCCTTCCCGCTCCCACAATTAGCTGACTTTCTTTTCCCCATAACTGTGCTTGGGCTCAGATTTGCAGGTAGGATGGTTGGAAGCGGGGTCACTGCAGTCACTCACAGCCACAGTGCAGGCCCAACAGTCACTATTGTACCAGACCCCGTCAAACCCCACCCCCTCCCAATGGCCAAGAGCACCGGCCTTTAGACAGCAAGCAAACTTTAAGATCACAAATGAACAAGAAGGTATCGTAAAGGAGCAGCAGGGCAACTGTAGGTCTATGAGACTCAAGTGAGACACTGAATAGCCAAATACACAGAGCAAAAACAGAAGAGGGCGGGCAACCCAGTCACAGAAGATAGAAAAAGGTGCTTACAACGACCCACAGTTTCTTGGCATGACGTCAGTCTGTCCTGGGGCTTAAATAACTCAAACCCAAGAGTGCTGACCCTGCCTTGCCTCTTCCTGTCAATGATGTGCAAGGACAAGCCTGCCCTTGGCCCATGCACGTCCCACGCTGCAGGATCCCTGTGCTGCTGATAGAGCACTTTTGGGCACAAGGATGGCGTGTGGCGGTGGCGGCAGCGGACGCAATTAGTGCCGGGGCTGGTGGTCTCCTAACCCCCTCTCAGGAACAGTACCGGGCTTCCCCTAGGTATCACCCAAAGGACCGTCCCAGAGATTCACAAGCGATTGTACGACCTGCAATATCGCACTAAGGAGAAGGTGACCAGCAGGATGACTGAAGGTGGGGGACCCGCAACACCCCCCTCCCACTCCCATGGAGACACTAATCAAGGGGCCTCTGGAACCAGAGAGTGTAGTAGGAGTGTCTGACATTGACACCTCCAATCGTGCAGGCATCAGCCAGGGTAAGTCATCATCCCTTTAAATACTTACCATAACATAATGTTAGCAAATCCAAGAATCACACATAACAGCATTAATAACTCAATTGAGATGTTTGCCCTACCCTTGCAATGCATCATGGGAGTTGTAGGACATATATTTTGCTTGATGTACTGTATTCTGATAATTACACCAAACATATATGTACATCTTAAACATGTCACAAACACATGAAGCACAGTTACAACATAATTGTGAACACACCTGAACCATTTATTTACACTAACTATATACATGCATTACCACAGATTGCACCCAGGACATTGCAGAAGCATTTGATGCTGAAGGGGCTAGAGACACACTTTTAAGTTGAAGGCAAAACATCACCATCTACTCAGCTCATCACACCAACTCCAACTGGCAGGAAAGCATCCATATCACAACTGCCCGACTTTGTGGACAGTGACAAAGGACTAACACAGAACAGGGACACCACTGCATCTCTGGGCAGGCACACAGACAGCGTAGAGGCCAGCAATCAACAGTACATAGTGAGAATGTGTCAGATGACATGTCTGAGCGTTCTAATATTTTTGGTGGCTTGGAGAAGTCCATCAACTCCTTGCAGCACCTGCAGACAAAACAAATAAGGACTGTAAACAGGCATCTGCTATGAATGTCTTGGTTGATGCAGAAGTTGGAGAAAGGGCAGGACCAGTAGATTGCTGCCATGGAGAGGGAGCACTGTGTGCAGAGACAGAGGCACAGGCAGTACCTGACACGACACAATGCCTTCACATGGCCCATCAATGGATTGGCTGTAGCCACAACAACACTGGCTAGGAGAACTGTCACCGGCAGACTGACATGGTCACTGCTGTCAGGATGCACCATGTGGGCTAGTGCAAGTGATCACAGACCTTGAGAATATACAGACCTGCAACCTCTCTGTCCCTAACATCCTGCCCCCAACTGACAGCGAAGAGGGCTCTTGCCTCACTGACACATCCATTCAGAAGGCATGCAGTTCTAGGCGTTCACGCCAACACACTTCTGGGACTGACATGTCAAAAGACCCACAACCCAGTGTTGCTCACAAAGTACCCAGCCCCAGAGATCAAAAGAAGTGAACCACTAAACAAGAAAAAGTTGCCTTTGTTTTGTTTGGCATTACTTACTTTGCTATTTATTTTTAAGAATGTTATAGCCATAAGGATAAGTTGATATTTAGTGGAACAATGATGTCCCTACCTGAATTAAAGGTGGTCTCTCAGTTAATCACCAGGCCTTTCCATCATATGTGATTTCTCTTTATTAGATGTTTTAATTACTCTCACCTCAGAAATAGTTGTTGGTGATCTCTCTGCACCGTGCTTATCCCTCTGCTGCACATGTACCCTCCTGATGCACCTGTAGTGGTGGTAATACATCCTCAGAGTCGCAATCAGGATCTATGTGGATGTCGTGCAGACCCTTCTTCATTGTGATACTGTGCAGTATGGCCATGTGGCGATGATCTTGAAGCACTTATCCAGTCTGTACAGTAGTGCTCTGCTGATCTTGCGGTGGCAGCGGAACCAGGACTTCAGGATCCCAATGATCCTCTCAATTATGGAACACATTGTCCTGTGTGCCCTGTTATACTGCCTTTCACTTCTTGTCCTTGGAGTCAGGTAGGGTGTGAGTATCCAGCGATGTAAGGCATATGCACTGTCATCTTAAAAGCATGAGACGGAAAAGCATTAGGCTACATTACACACAGCGTTCTTGTAACTGTCTCAATTGAGTCTGCAATTCTCTTACCTAGTAGGAAACTATCACCAAAATCACCCTGTGACAGTCGGTTTTGTATTCCGTCATGGTGGAACATGAATGAGTCGTGGGTGCTGTCTGGGAATCTGGCAACAAGGTCTGCTATAATACAGGAAGCACCACACACTGCCTGCACATTGAGTGAGTGTGAGATTTTCCTGTTCCTTTACATGTATTCATTTGCCAAGGGGGACATTAGGCAATATGTGTGCCATCAACACAGCCAATGACATTGGGAACTGTACTACCCTATAGAACATCAATTTGGTTTGTTGCAATAAATGGGGTTATAGAGGAAAGATTTATATTGTCTATAATATCCGTGAACCTGTGAAAAAACCTGGAAAAAGCACTTTGTGACCCCCCACTACTGCTACGACTCCCTGGTAACATCAGAGGATTGGGTGTGTAGGTAACACAATACTTGACAATGTGGTGGGATTGCGTTGCTCCTGAGGTTATAAATCAGTAATTAAGACAAGAATTACTTGACTACTGAGTCTGTACCTCTCATAAACGTCCGCCTCTGTCTGTTCAAACAGGGTGACCCTCAGTGGCGGCCCCACAAACAAAGGGTGCTGGGGCGGGTTTAAGGGAGCATGAGAGGGGGAGCACGGCAGGGTTCATATTAATTTTTTTTTAAAGACACTTACCTTAAGCTGCTGGCCACCTCCTGTGTTGCGCTTCAGTGTGCTCTTCCTGGTCACAGGCTCCCAGCATACACTGGGACAGACTCCCTGTGCAATCCCCATGCTGCTCCCATCCTATGAGAGAAGTGTGAGGATTGGCTTGAGCGGGCTGAAAAGACGTTCTGCTCAAAACAGGGAGTCTGTGCAGTTTCTCCAGCCTGCATGTACGATACAGCCCGGTTGGAGAAACCTAAGTGCGCATGTGTGTTTTGCAGTTCTGAGACAGCCGGTCAAACACACATTTCGCACTTAGAAGTGCACATAGCACTCCTCCTCCCCCCTCCCATGCTCCAGCCCCACCCCTTCCTGCATACGCTGGCTCAGACACAGCAGATGAAAAATAAAACTGTGATAGAAACAGTTTTTTTTCCTCCTCCGGGATCTGAGCCAGTGGGGCGGAGGAGCTGCCCCTGGTGACCCTCACCTTAAATATCCTCTAATATCTCCTGCTCCTTCTGTGCCTCCCACTCAAAATCTTCCTCCTCCTCACCAGAACGTACAAAGCTGCCATTGTGAAAGGCCTGATTTTGGGTGCCTTTGCACCTGGTTACAACCTGATCCGTATTACAAAATAATAATAGTTTATTGGTCAATTAAAACCATAAACAAGATCATACAGCGCATAAAGTTTAAAAATACATACAAAATGGATTAAAAAGGGATTAGTCATATGTCTATTATGACCGCTGGGCATCGCGTCACGAGTCCTTCACTTTCTTCAGATATCTTTTCTAGGTTTTTAAATAGAGGTACCAACTACAGATACATATTGGGTAAGGGTACTTGATCAGGGACGGGTCTTTTCCCTAATGTGTAAAGTGCAAAATTGCCATACAGGTGACTAAAGTTCTCTTAAGTAAATTAATATAGGTAAATAAAGTGCTTATGTGTAAAACTGGGGCAGGAATATGTACGATGCAAGAATGGGCTATGGTTACCCATATGAAGGTGCAAGTGTGCAAGACTTCGCTTAATTAAAATGCCAGGAACAACAAGGTAGTTGCCTGAGCTTAATGGGATAGGGATCAGCTCATTATAGCAATCCCTAGTAACCCGTCCTTGAGGATTATCTGCTCATATTAGGTTTGCCTAGATAGGCTACTGATTTATTACATTTTAAAAAGATCAAATTTGGAAACCCCTCCAGATAACTCATCGTCCGACCAGTAAGCTGATCATCTTTTTTAAAATATTAAACAATTGGGTTAGTCTAATGTTCAGCATTATATTACATGGGTCAATAGACTCCACCAGTGCAGGCCTGCATGACCCAATACCCCGTTTAAGGAACTCCAGTCTTATTAAAGATCTTAGTTGAACCATTAATGAAGGACAGATGCATACGATGTGTAGCAATGTTTCATTCCCCTAGTGGCATAGACGGCAGGACCGGTCTTCACTTAAACCAGCCAGCCTCCATTCTGGCATCAGGTCTAGTGTGGATATTTCTCTGAATCTTAAGGCAAGAAATGACTTTTTGATCTTACGTTGGAAAGGAGCTACCAACAAGGATGATTCTCTTAGAATGGAGTATGATTTCAACACCAGCCACCTATAGATAGGCTTTCCTTATCTGCCATCCAGCTTTGCAGTTTGATTGATTTGTTTACTAATTTCTTAAAGGTTTGTCCGGAGGGATTAGAGGTCCACAAGTCACCAAAATCAAGCATCCTAATGCTATTTTCAAGATATTTCTTGTAAGCGCCATTTCCCCATTGTAAATTGATTTCAGTCCAGACTAAATTAGCCAGGATGCTTTCAGCTGCTGCTTGCAGATTATGACAGAGCTTTATGAATGCCGCCTGCCTAGCAAGTGTCTGTTTTGTCAGTAAGAATTCTAAGCTGAGCTGTGCGGGAGAGGCTGACCTAGGGAACCTGAAGGTTTGTTTGTAGGCTCTCATCATCAATTTGTCTAGCAGAGGAGCCTCATCACCTAGCATTATCTCCATCCGTATGCGAGGGTTGGCAGCAATTTGGCTTTCATAACTAATCCCATGGGTTTCAGATCATGGCATCGAATGGATCTAGCCAGTGATGAGAAGCCATAATTAATGGCCTGTGCTTTCGCCCTTATCACCTTCTTCTGGGAACCTAAGGAGCCGTTTGCATCTATTTTCACTCCTAGGTATACGTAGAGTTTAGCCAAGTTCAAAAGACCTTTATTCGAATTTCATAAAATTCATAAAAGTACCGATTAAAGCAATAATTCATTAAAATATAGTACATACAAACAAATAAAAGAATTATGCAGAAAAAACATTCTAAAATGTTATACAGTAACAATAAAATAGGTTCCATTTCATTGCATTATATACAAAGTGACACCAATATGGCTAGTTTTTGATTTCAGGGGTTTTCCATCGTCTTACGCGCTCGTATAACCATTCTTAAAAAAGTGCTGGTGCGAAAAGTCAATTCTTCAGTGTCCAAAGTGAGCAGCATTGTATATGATTCTTTAAGAGTGAGAGGTCTGTGTTTTTTAAAATAGGGGGTTAGAACCCATTTGATAAATCTCAAATAAAATTTACAGAAAAATAAAAAGTGCAAGTCATCTTGAGCGCTCATACCATCACAGGGACAGGGGGTAAAATCAGCACTATGTCGATACCCCAGAGGAAATGACAGCAAAAATTTAACGGTGCCTGCCCTCAATCGAAACAATAGAGCTCTCTCCCAGCTAGACATAGGAAGGGAGAGATAGGGGGGGAGAGCTTGCCCACACAGTCCATTTCCTATATATTTCATGACACTTGATTTCTGGGATTCTCTTCCAATGCGACCATTTCTGTAAAGTGCATATAGTGCATTTTGAACCTCCACTTTGTCATTTGGTTCAATTGACATTGGGTCGCTAAACAAGGTACCTCTATCAACTTCATTAAGTGATTTAGAAACTTCTGTGAACCAAGGAATCTTCATACCATATTCGCAATTTAGACAGTCCTTAATGATATTTTGTGTAAGGATGGCAGCAT
Source organism: Lissotriton helveticus (assembly GCF_964261635.1). Taxonomy (NCBI): domain Eukaryota; kingdom Metazoa; phylum Chordata; class Amphibia; order Caudata; family Salamandridae; genus Lissotriton; species Lissotriton helveticus. Next base: position 904,099,719 of record NC_136070.1, on the reverse strand, counting down.
CATTTCTCCAGATTCTAATCCAGAAAAGAGCTGGTCTGGCTCTAATAAAATCGCTTATATAGGAAAGATAAAGGGGCATATTATCAAGGGGCTTTATCTCCGCTTTTTTGGCTTTAAAAGCCAAGAAAGCGGAGATAAAATTATCTCCCTATTACCAAGCTGTCGCTAACACCAGTTAGCGACAGCTAATAGGAGATAGTGACCATCTTGGGCCCCGCTTTGCATGTCAGTGATATTTATCACTAATGACATGCAAAGTGGGCGTGCCAAGATGTTAGCGACTGAAAACAGTCGCTAACATCGCTATCTCCTATTACCAACTTTTGGAGATATTCGCACTAAGCGCGAATATCTCCAAAAGCTAACACTTGCCCAGGAGCAGTTCTTAGCCATGTTATCCAATGGGAGGTGGATAACATGGCTAAGAGCATTTGCTCGATAATGCATGAATATCGCTGACTTTTCAGCGATATTCATGCATTGCGGCCGTTTTTTATCGCATTTGCGATAAACCTTGATAATAGCAAGGTTTATCTGCGATAAAAATCGCCGATTTGCGGCGATAATGTTTGTCTCTAAATAAGTTAGAGACAAAAATTATCTCTATTGGTTGGTAATATGCCTCTTAGTTCTTTGTGACAGATGAAGTCAGATGAGGAAATCGGGGCACCCAGCACTTTCCTACAAAAGCGGTTTTCCTCTCTTTGAATGCATGTACTGCTTCCCAACCCCCATACCTCTGCTCCGTACGTAACAACAGGTGAACATTGCAATTTAAAAATCTTTAAAATAGCCATAGTGGCACCAATTTTCTTTGGGCGAGGGAGGCTCAACACAGAATTGTTGGCTTTCGAGAACTTGCTCGTGGCGTGGGCCAAATGCCCACTCCAAGAGCTGTTCGCAGCGAAAACCAACCCTAAATAAGGGAAATTAGGAACAGATTCTAGTTTATCTGTGCCTATTCGAATTGTGTTTAGTTTCCTTTTGCCTGGGCCGCAGGACATGATAAAAGATTTTTTTAAATTCACCTTCAGGTCCAGATCCTCCATAAATTTTACAAAACAGTATACCAGCAGACGAAGAGCATTTGGGGTGCGGGCCATAAGCACCGCATCGTCTGCGTATAGAAGCACGGGTAAAGGATTACCTAAAATCATTGGGACATCTGATGTGGCATTTTTCAAACAATTAGACAGGCCATTAATATAAATGATGAACAACAGGGGTGCTAAAACGCACCCCTGTCTCACCCCCCTCCCTATCTCAATAGCTCCCGAGACCTCTCCACCCATCCCAATACGTACCCGAGCTTTCAGGTCAGTATGGAGATAGGCTAAAAATCTAACGAGGGTGCCATCAAGACCATTGGATGAGAGAATTGACCACAGCTTAGATCTATTTACAAGATCGAAAGCAGTTGAAAGATCCATAAAAGCGAGGTAGGTAGGGGATGAGCGGGCAATGCAATATTTATCAATTATCAATTTCAAATTTAAACATTGCTCCACTGTTCCTACCCCGCTCCTGAACCCCATCTGGCAGGGATCCAGGAAGTCAGTATCAACCGCCCATTCCAATACCCTATTGTAAATTATACGTCCTAGGACTTTTAGGGTATTGTCCAAAAGGGAAATAGGGCGATAGTTTGCTGGATCTGACCTATCTCCCTTTTTTATAGATTGGGACAATAATGCTGGTGGCCCAAGTGGCTGGCATGGCTACTTGTGGGAGACTATTAAAGATGTTAAGAAGTATAGGTGTCCACAAATCGACATTATGTTTGATAATATCGATAGGGAGACCATCTGGTCCAGGTGCTTTATTTCCTAGACTTTCCCTTATAGCTATCTTAACTTCATGATCCAAGATCTTTAAACCATCCAATTGGTCTAGATTAGGGAAAAGATACTCATCAGACCCCTCAGGAGGGGCTGCATATATTTTGGAGAAATGGCTCTCCCATGCTGTACTTGTTATATTACAGCCAATTTGGGTGAGCTCTTTGCCCATTTCCCTCGTTTTTCGGACGGCGGACCAGAATGGACCACTGCCACCCAAATTTGCACTAATCAACAAAGAGTCCCAATGATTGGACAGTAGGTTAGCCTTCCTTACCGATATTTTCTCCTTGTAGTTTTTCCTGTTGGCTTGCACAGCGGCTCTGCACCTTGGCTTGGCAGAGAGTACTTTTCTTAACTCTCTGTTAGCCAAGGAGCAAGATGAGTCAAACCACCTAGGCTCTTTGCATTCTTTGGGGAGTGGGACTGACAGGAAGGTTTTAATAGTGTGACATAATGCTTCAAAATCTGCAATTAATTTCTCATGATTACCAGTGGGGGACAAACAGGATTTTATCAAATGTGGGTATAACGTTTGTACGCTATCTAGAATAGCCTCACAGTCAATTCCTCTCCATTTCAATCGGAGGCCATCAATTGAAGGTGTAATATCCCTTGCTCCGTTTAAAATCATATAAATTGGACTGGACACAAAATTTAAAATCACCAGCAATGGATTATTATCACTAAAGGAGGTTTGCACCACGGAAGTTTTTGCTATACAATCAGTTAAAAGTGGTGAAGTGAATACATAATCAATAGTAGAGCTACTATCCCCACTGATAAACGTGGGGGCATAAGAGGAATTCACATTGTGCCCTACCCTCATAGCATCAGCAAGGTTGAATTCAGTTAATATTTTAGACAATTCTGATCCCCTGCGATCTACTGAGTCAAGGCAGATAGGATCATCAGACCCATAATACTCTGTTAGTTTCACATTGAAATCGCCCCCTATTAGAATGCCAGTGTTAGTGTCTACTAATGCGGAAAATTCAAGAATACTTAAAACCTTAGATAATGCCAAGAAGTTTTTGTTCGGTACACAATAAAAATCATTGTTATAAAAATTAATTAAATAAATCGTGGTCTTTGACTTTAGCTTATATTCAAGAATTTGGATATTTGGATTAACAGAGTTATCAATCTGCAAATCTCTGATTGTACCACCTGTCAGAATTCTGATCCCTATGAATAAGCCAACCACTGCTCGACCAAATCTAGGTTTGGGTGATGTTAAACTAAAGCAGTGATATCCCTCTATATACAAATTCCCTACAGCCCATGTTTCTTGAAACATAAGAATATCCACATCATTAATTATCTCAATCCATGCAGGGTCCAACAACTTAGCTTCCAGTCCGCAACATTCCAACTTAAAATCGATAAGCCATAAGCATTACAACATTTACCCAGTCTGCTCCCAGTATTCCTAATTTTTTTTTGATGGGTTGACTTCTGGGGGGTGGGCAAAATGCTGTTAATAGACATGGTTTCTGTGGGATCAATCAGGTCGTGACAAGCTGCAACTGAAGCTGGAGATCCCTCCAGTTTACTGATTGCAGCTTGTCCATACATTTCATTTTTAGCCGGTATACCCAGTCAATCCTGTTCGTCTAAGTTAGAAAAATATTCGAATCGGTTGTAAGTAGGAATGTTGAATGTTGTTGGTGTGAACTGATAAGGGTCAGGAACTGGGTAGGACCTTTCTCTGTAGTTGTGTTGGTGCATGGTTGGGAATTGTGGATAATGGGGAAAGTGAGGGACAGAGATTGACATTGTTGGCTGATTCCGCAAGTTGTGGCTATTCATATGATTAACATTGGGCTTCTGATTCTGGATAAAAAGCGGTGATTTGATCCTTGCTCCAAAATTCATTTCATGATAAGGAGTTGTGGGGTGACTAGCCTGTTCGGGAGGTATCAAATGTCTATAAAAATATCCTAATGGAAGGAGTGTGGTGTTGAATTCCCATGGGGAGGGTGATGGGGCGCTAGCTAGTGTTTTCTCCGCCCATTGGGGTTTTTTAAAACTTATGGTAACACAATCGCCCTCAAACTTTTTCCTGAGTGGGCCTATCCAACCCACTCGCTGAGTGTTAATAATCTCCCTTGCACCATCTATAGGAAAATTGCAGTTTGCAATTAACCAGTGTAAGGTTTTATTTTTAAGAGATGAAAAAGTGTCATCCTGATCCTTCCTTAATTTGGTGACATTTACCAACACCAATACATACGCTCCGCATTCTGGTGGGAGATTAATGCGGGAGGGAACTTGCTTAATTATTTTTTGTGGCGGTTGATCCACAGGGGAACTACTTGCAAAATTCGTGGGTTGGCCAGTAGTAGTCGCATTCAATTTTTTAGTAATCTGGTCCTTCCTTTTATCCGGAGCTACGTTGTTAATGCTAATGGTGGCTGCTGGCTGGCTGATAGATGGACCCTTCAGTATCGCTGATGTAGCTAATGAAACTTTGGGTGTAGCATTAATGTTTATGGTTGGTGCTTGTGAAGTATTAGGTTTGGTGCCAACTGATTTATTGGAACTAGAGTTTGATGCACCATTTACAACACGTTCTTTATGTAAATTCTTGATAGGGATACTCAGATCGGCTATTTGCTTTTCGAACCGCGTAAGCCTACTTTCAATTGGAGATAAGTAAATATTAATAATTCGGCCAACCTTTCCAACATGCGGTCATTAGCACTTTCAATGTTATCATTAATGATATCATTATTAGCTAACATTCCATCCTGCTGCTCCTTCTCTCTATCATCCTCCTGAATAGTCTCCGTAACTCTGGTTATATTTTGATTAAGGTTAGGGTTAGATCCTTTCACATTTTTTCTTTTTATCGGACCATACTTTCTAACCTTTGTAGGCTTTATAGACCGGGACTTTAGTGCATATACTTTCTGTTTTTGGATAGCCCCCTCACGTCTACCTCTTAGTTGCCTTGTGTTGTCAACAGGTATTTCTTCGGGGGTAGGGTTGATACATAGATCTGGGGTCTTCTCCAAGTCCATACTTATGTCTGTGTCTGAATCTATCAGAGGGATAGAGGCTGATAAGTTTACCTCACTTGGGATGGTATGGGTTTCGGCACAATTGTTTACTAGAGGTCTGATATTATTTGGCAAGACCTGAACAGGTGTGGTAGCGCCAGCAATAAGACCAAGGGAAGAGCGCCTAGCATGGGCCAGATCTTGGGAGACCCTACGCTCTAAGAGCGAAATACCCTGGTTTATGGCGTCATTGGCCTTAGTGATGAAATTGTCTATAGGACCAATTACTGGACCACCCCCCGCAGCGGCTGTTTTGCTGCGACTGCCCCTTGGAGACATAGTAGAAAAAGCGTATACTAGGCCAAAAACAATATATGCTAGCGTTTGTTGGGCAGAACAGTAATAATTAACAATAAACAGAGCAGGTATAATAACCCAAAAGCTGGGGAGGAGAAAAACTTCCACTCAAGGAACAGAACAAGGTAATTGTGGGCTAGCATGCAGGTACACCCAGCTACAATGTGGAACAAAGTCAATGACACACGATTCTCATACAGAGTGTGTCTTTAGCGGTCCAAACAAATAAACTGGGATGATAGTACCTTGCGAAGATGAAATTAGGGAAGTGGCCCCGTCCCGGCCTCCTTGTGCCACAGAGGGCCACAGAGGGCCCGCCCTTTGCCCGGGCTTCGCCTCGGGCGCTCCCGCGGGCGCGACTCGCGGGGCGAGAGGGCGCGGTGTGCTATGTACCGCCTCCTGGCGCTCTGCACCCGTCACGGTGCGCCGCCGCCCCCGAGGCTTCTGGGTAGTGTAGTGCCGTTGCCCTCACGGCTGCCCGGTGGCGAGGAAGTCTCCCGGCGCTTCCCTTCGGCCAGGAGACCCAGAAAAGACAAGTAGGTAAGTAAACAGCACCGCCGTTTCCCTCACAGCTGCCTGCTGGCGTGATAGTGCTTCGGCTGTGGTCCCCGCAGCGCTCGCTGCCGCGGTGTGCTATGTACCGCCTCCTGGCGCTCTGCACCCGTCACGGTGCGCCGCCGCCCCCGAGGCTTCTGGGTAGTGTAGTGCCGTTGCCCTCACGGCTGCCCGGTGGCGAGGAAGTCTCCCGGCGCTTCCCTTCGGCCCGGAGACCCAGAAAAGACAAGTAGGTAAGTAAACAGCACCGCCGTTTCCCTCACGGCTGCCTGCTGGCGTGATAGTGCTTCGGCTGTGGTGAGTTTAGCCTTGTCAATTCTGTTTCCATTTCAGAACCATATTTGATTTTTCTTAGAAGAACGATTACATGCCATCACACTTGTTTTCGAAAGAGTTATTTCCAGGGCATTCTTTTCGGCGTAAGCTCCAAGAGAATTAAGCATCTTTGAAGGCCTATCCGAGTGTTGCTAAACAGTACCAGGTCGTCAGCATAGAAGATATGCGACATTTGTTGACCTCCAACGCTCGGGGCGTAAACCTTCTGTCCGTCGAGTTCAGTAGAGAGGTCTGCCAGGAATAAGTTGAAAAGAATAGGAGCTAGGACACGGCCCTGTTTAACACCAGAAATTTCTTGCACCTTCTTCGATAAGCATGAGCCATCTCCAATTTTGATCTTAACCCAGGTACCTGAGTATACCAGCATGATGGCTCATAAGATATTCAGTGGGAAACCCCGTTGATGGAGGTTGGCCCAAAGTTGGTTCCGGGGGACACCATCAAAAGCTGCTTTAAAGTTGACAAAGCACATTTAAAGAGGAGTCCCAGTTGCTTTTGCTCTATTCCTAATTAACTCAGGCTCATAAGATTGGTTAGAATGCCTTGGCCCCTTAAAAAGCCAGTTTTTGATTTAAGGGGAGTCTTCCTCTATCGAGCGACCAAGATTCCAGATCATGCAGTAACAACGCTGAAAAATATTTTAACTCAACATTCATCAATGCTATTAATCTATAGTTGCTGGGTGAAAACGCCAAACCTTTTTTATAAATGGGGTGGAGTATTAAGCCCCTCCAGCTGTCAGGGATAACGTCATTTTCCAGAATGAAGTAAACATTGACACTAAAAAGATTGCCCATTGTGGAGTGAGGTGTTTAAATAATGCCTGTGGTAGCCCATTTGGGCCAGGGGCGCAATCTGCCCGAGGCTTTTTGATGACCTTCTCTACCTCGGTCGCTGTAATTATCCGCTGTGCCATAGTGGTTTTATTAGGGTAGCAGGTGCTAGCTGTAAGCGTCAAAGAGCACTTGAAGTGTAATTTTAGATAATGTACCCACTCCATCTTGCTAATATTTGCATTATTTGCTGCTGCAGAACCTTTCACATTCCTATTGATTATCTACCAGAATCTTTTTGATTCGTGTGATTTAGAAGCCTGTAGTAACTGGGCCTAAAGCTGTTCTTGTTTGGATTGTTTACACATCCAGATCTTTTTTTCTAGCCGCCGTCTCTCATTGTGAAGTTGTTGTAGTAGATCTGGGCCTCCTAGGTGTTGACGCAATTGCCGGAATAGTTTGCCTGTTTCCTTTTTAGGTTTTGCCTCGCCAAAAAGATGCGCTCTGCGCATCTTTTTCGCGCAGGCGAAATCCTGATGAGATCTGTAGTGTGGCTTTGGTTCGGCCCTCGTCATTCATTGGCTGGCTCCATAAATGGAGCCTAGCCATTGGACGAGGGGCCTGTCCGTCAATGCCGGACCAGATTCGGGGGCGTTCCCGACATTCTTTGGCTTTTGCCGACGTCACGCGACGCCGGGAACGCCCCCGATTCTGTTCCGGCATTGCCGGCACCTCCCTTGCTCCCCCTCCCGCTTGTTTCCTGGTGCCCGCCTTCGTGCTCCGGCCGGCCGTCGTCAGCGTCTCTCCTCCCCCTTTCCCGCCCCCTCCCGCTTGTTTTGGTGCCCGTCTTCTGCTCCGGCCGGCCGTCGTCAGCTCTCTCCTCCCCCTTTCCCGCCCCCTCCCGCTTCTCTCTGATGCAACATTAACGAGAGTCTTCATTACACGGAAACAGTCAGAAATAAAACAAAACACATCAATTTATGCACCATAGAATGTTAAGCGTGCACAACAAAATACTCTGCAACCCACACATCAGGTGTGGGGGCGATCAGTCAGTGACAGCAGCATCACGGGGGCTGCTCCTGATAGCCCAATGATCACGCCGGAGGCATCAGTGCCAAGAGCGGCTCTCGCTCTCCCCGGGCTCAAAGGGGGAGTAAAGTCCCCGATCCCTCGCTCTTCCGTGTGTGACAGGTAGCTCGGGCTGTGAGAGCACGCGTGGTGGTGACCTACGGGAGTGAAGACCCCAGGGAGCTGAGTCAGTGCTCGTGAAAGGTGCGGGGCCCGCTAAGGTGCACTGGCGCTGCTTGGTCAGCGCTTACCCAACCCACCTCATCCTGCCCTTTCTCTGCCCGAGCTCACCCGCCGTTGCTGCCTGCCGCCCTCTGTCCCTTGTCATCCTGCCCTTGACCTTGATCCCTCGGGCTCACTCGCGCTGGTCCCCCCCCCCCCCGCATCTACGTCCTGCCCTTGATCCTGCTTACCTGCACGATGTGTGTGACAAACTGCAAATATTAGATCGACAACACATAAAAACATCCAATAAAAATCAAAGAACGACAAGACCAATTAAACAAGGCACACGTAGGGCCGTGGAGCTTCAGAGTGCAGAGTGGAGCTTCAGAGTGCAGAGTGGAGCTTCAGAGTGCAGAGTGGAGCTTCAGAGTGCAGAGTGGAGCTTCAGAGTGCAGAGTGGAGCTTCAGAGTGCAGAGTGGAGCTTCAGAGTGGAGCTTCAGAGTGGAGCTTCAGAGTGGAGCTGCAGAGTGGAGCTTCAGAGTGGAGCTGCAGAGTGGAGCTTCAGAGTGCAGAGTGGAGCTTCAGAGTGCAGAGTGGAGCTTCAGAGTGCAGAGTGGAGCTTCAGAGTGGAGCTTCAGAGTGGAGCTTCAGAGTGGAGCTTCAGAGTGGAGCTTCAGAGTGGAGCTTCAGAGTGCAGAGTGGAGCTTCAGAGTGCAGAGTGGAGCTGCAGATTCAGAGTGGAGCTGCAGATTCAGAGTGGAGCTGCAGATTCAGAGTGGAGCTGCAGATTCAGAGTGGAGCTGCAGATTCAGAGTGGAGCTGCAGATTCAGAGTGGAGCTGCAGATTCAGAGTGGAGCTTCAGAGTGGAGCTTCAGAGTGGAGCTTCAGAGTGGAGCTTCAGAGTGGAGCTTCAGAGTGGAGCTTCAGAGTGGCGCTTCAGAGTGGAGCTTCAGAGTGCAGAGTGGAGCTTCAGAGTGCAGAGTGGAGCTTCAGAGTGGAGCTTCAGAGTGGAGCTTCAGAGTGGAGCTTCAGAGTGGAGCTTCAGAGTGGAGCTTCAGAGTGGAGCTTCAGAGTGGAGCTTCAGAGTGCAGCTTCAGAGTGCAGCTTCAGAGTGCAGATTCAGAGTGGAGCTTCAGAGTGCAGAGTGGAGCTTCAGAGTGCAGATTCAGAGTGGAGCTTCAGAGTGCAGAGTGGAGCTTCAGAGTGCAGATTCAGAGTGGAGCTTCAGAGTGCAGATTCAGAGTGGAGCTTCAGAGTGCAGATTCAGAGTGGAGCTTCAGAGTGCAGATTCAGAGTGGAGCTTCAGAGTGCAGATTCAGAGTGGAGCTTCAGAGTGCAGATTCAGAGTGGAGATTCAGAGTGCAGATTCAGAGTGGAGATTCAGAGTGGAGCTTCAGAGTGCAGATTCAGAGTGCAGAGTGGAGCTTCAGAGTGCAGATTCAGAGTGGAGCATCAGAGTGCAGATTCAGAGTGGAGCTTCAGAGTGCAGAGTGGAGCTTCAGAGTGCAGATTCAGAGTGGAGCTTCAGAGTGCAGAGTGGAGCTTCAGAGTGCAGATTCAGAGTGGAGCTTCAGAGTGCAGAGTGGAGCTTCAGAGTGCAGAGTGGAGCTTCAGAGTGCAGATTCAGAGTGCAGAGTGGAGCTTCAGAGTGCAGAGTGGAGCTTCAGAGTTCAGAGTGGAGCTTCAGAGTGGAGCTTCAGAGTGGAGCTTCAGAGTGGAGCTTCAGAGTGGAGCTTCAGAGTGGAGCTTCAGAGTGCAGCTTCAGAGTGCAGAGTGGAGCTTCAGAGTGGAGCTTCAGAGTGCAGAGTGGAGCTTCAGAGTGCAGAGTGGAGCTTCAGAGTGCAGAGTGGAGCTTCAGAGTGGAGCTTCAGAGTGGAGCTTCAGAGTGTCAAGAGCAATGCCAATAGCTCTAACTTTAACAAAGGCAAAACCATTGCATTGTAAATGCTTGTTTATGTTCTGAATGTGGGCTGGCATAATTGATGGTGTGCAGTGGTCAAGTCGAGATCCCTTTTTTGGCTGTTCCTATTTGGATTTTTAGTCGTATTATTTGCAAAAGTCTCCCAGGTCGCTATTGGATTGGGATCAGTTTAGACTAAGACCGGTAAACTAGAAACTGCATCCTCTGATATCGCGTCAGTGGAATCAGAAGACCACTTCAGGTATTCCAGATTTTCTGAGTGTGTTTCTCCCGACAAAGTACAAAATATCTCAAGTTTGCACAAGGATGCATTCACAAAGATGGCCTGTGGATTGTGCTTGCTCTCCACACAATGGCGTATTCTGTAGTCACAAACCTGGTTATAAAGGGGCATTTAGATAAAGGTGTAGTCTATGATTGAAACAGCATTACCATAGACCCTTGTTCATGCAGGTGTTATGTCAGATGGTTTTCGACCATTTAGGGCCAGCAGACCTTTATGAGCTCTTCACCTGATTTGTCCCTCCATGTTTTCAATGGCATTGCTTGCTCAGGGAGGGGGGTAATTGCATCTGTGGGTTCCTCCAAGGGACAGTGAAAAAGGTTGAAGTCTCCGGACACTAGCCAATGTGACTTGTTATGGCTATCTTTCAATTGAGATAAGCGTGTTGCCATTCTTCTGGATGATGCCGCATTTTGCTTTGGGTTAATGTATATGTTGATGACGATAATTGGATCTTTAGAATCCTTAGCCCAACCTTCCAGTTTTAAAACCAGCATGTTTGGGTTGTCCACGAACACTTCCACCATTTCACTTGATATATTGGTATTTATATAAATTGCCAAGCCCCCTTTCGCCCTTTCGTAGGCGCTCTTTCTTTCTGCTAGTTTTGTGTATTCTTTGTAGCCAATGAGAGGGATACTAGTCACGCCCAGGTTTCCTGGAACATTAGGATATCAAAAGATCTCAGGAATCCTGTAAAATCTTGACTTGCACTAGATGGCGTGCTAACATTAGAAAAGTGTCATTTACTATTCAAACTCCAGTCCACTTGACAGTAGGGAAGGTGTTGGGAAGGTGTTGGGATAGTAAACTACACTATTTGTAATGTTAGAACGCCATCTAACGCAAGTCGATGTAAAGACTTGCGTTGTAATGGCATAGTGTGGTTACATCGTGTTCGTTGTAACAACCGCGATGTAACAGCATCGCGGTGTACTAACCGCGGTGTTAAGGATTTTTTCCTCCAAGAACAGACTAACTGGCCCTCCGGAACCTTTTCTGGTGGCCTTCCCTCGCCTCAATCCTGAATGCTCCTAATTCGAGACAGGGCTTTCGGTAACCAGTCCCAGGTGGTTTGTTGCTCATTAGTTGTTACCAGTCTTCGCGGCTGGCCGATAACTGTTTTGTTGGTTACTTTGATTATCAACTTAGGGGGATATGAGTCAGATGTATGATGTGCCACAGGGGGAGACCTTCCACTGGCTCCTCTAAGTACAGACCTATTGGAAGCCAATTGCTCACCTTTTGGAGATCCTGCTAGGAGCACAGGGGGGTATCTATCCTTGCCCCAGTTTTTAAGTACTTTTTTGCTTCCAGAATCTGAGCCGGAAGCACTAAGGATGAAAAGGTGACGAGAATGGGATCCATAAGCTGTCGTCTTCTAGCCGCTAGGAACTTGATTGAAAAAATGTCATCAGACTTGACATGGGCCAGGCCCAGCAGGGCTTTGATCAACTTTAGGATGGTTGAACGGTTTAAGAAGTCTTGCAAGCGCGACAATTTAAATTCTGGGATCCATAGCAGCATCTGACCATTTTTGTTTGAAACACTGTGGTGTTCATTGAAACTGACCTCACCTCTTGAGGTCAATAAGTTGTGACCAATTACCACCTGCATCTGAGGTTCTGGGAGAGCCAGCTCCACTGTAGGCTGTGTCTGAGTTTCTTCCTCTGTGCACTCTTTCGCTTGCGGTTTCTGGGAGCGCCATGTTTGATTGTCTTGACCAACATATTGGACTCCAGGTATTCCCTCTGGTTAGGGGCTACATGGACGACAAAGGCCCGCTGGATGTAGTATACGAGGCCCTTAGATTTGCAGGGGGTACTACCTTGTTGTGGGTAATCTCATGAAATGAGACCATGGTGGGATCATGTACGTTCAGGTCCTTTTGAGCCATCTCTAGACAATCCTGTTCTTTCCATTGAGCAACTAGAGAAGGGTAGATGATCTCTAAACTACCCGGGTGGGTTTTATTCCTTCTTTTCCTGGCTCGTTTCGTTTCGCTCTTGGATGGTCGGGGTACCACAGAAGGGTTTGTTTTTGTGCTTCCTTCAACAAGGAGTTCATACTGGACCCTGGAAGGAGTTTTGAGGTTATCATCCACTATTTCCACAGAGTCTTCATTTGCCGGTCTATTATTGGGGACTACTTCACTCCATATGGTTGCCATCTTTGGACTGCCTATTTCCTCATTCAATGTTGTTCCGGACCGAAACTCAGGACCGTGTTGTTTTTAACTTCACCCAATATAGCTTGCAATGGTAATTCCATTTCCTAAATGTCCATTTTGCAACTGGTCGCAATTAAGACATTCGTTGTACATGTGCTTAGGGATCGCAATTTGGAAATCCCTATTTGCGATACCCTATTTTGCGATTTGCAAAATGCGATTTCTACTAGGTATGAATCACATTTTGCACCACAGCAAATGCCTTTTGGTAGATTCTGAAATGGCAATTTGCATTTCCTAATGGCCCAAAATAGTGATTTGCACTGTTAGGAAATGCAAAATGACTTTGTACATATGGCCTTCAGAGTGTTACATCAAACTTACAAAAGGAGGTGATGGGTGAGTGCTTGCAATACATCTAACTACAGGCAATTACTCAGAGCAGCATTCAAGCCCATTGCTTGTTTGCCCGTTATGCCACCTCAGTTTGGATCCCGACATATGCAAATACAAATCAATCTTGACCCTGCTCCAGTAGGAACACTCCAGCCTGAATTTACAGACCAAGTCCTTCCTGAATTGGACCACAAGTAGTCTAAGTTCGGTTTTACTCTGATTGGTGTTCATCAGTCACATCAGTTTGGTTCCAGCGTCACGGTGAGCATGAACCCACATCTCGACATACCCTTTGGCCACCTAGGGCATTTCATCAAACACTCAAAAGAGTTGATGGGAGGAATACTTGTTATACGTCTAACCACTGGCAATTGCTTGGGGTAGCATTCCAACCCATTGTTCTTTTGCCCACTATGATACCTCCGTTTGAACCCAGCCAAAGGCAAGTCAGTCATGGACCTGCTCCAATAGGAAAAGTCCAGCTAGGACTGCCAAGCCAGGTCCTCCCAGGGCTGGAAAACAAATAACCTAAGACTGATTTCACCCTGATTGGGGTTCTTCAGTCGGGTGTAGCTTGGTTCCAGTGGTACAGTGAGCATGGGATCTACGTCTTGCCATATCCTTGGCCAACAAGGGCATTATAACAAATACATGCAGGTGATGGGAGGAAAGCGTGCACTAAGTCTAACCAAAAAAATATTGGATTGGAATGCTAAGTCAAGTGATTGCCAGTGGTAAGATTATTTGCAAGCATTCCTCCCATCATCTTTGGTGTGACTGATGTAATGCCATGAGTGACCAGGGGTATTCCCAGACATGGGTCCCTTGCTCAATGTGCCATAGGATCCAAGCTATACCTCACTGACAAGGTCAAAACCATTCTGGAGCTGCTTGTGTTCCCTTTTGGAGGGAGCCTTGCCTGGAATTTGGGCACAGACTCCCATGAGGAGCAGGGTAAGTGCTGGTTTGCATAATGCAGTCCTTCGCTTAGAGTGGCACAGCGGGTGATAAATACGCGCTGAACATCCGATATCCACACGGAAATGCCGCCTCCAGTCGGCATCGTAACAGCTTGGAAAACCCCGCTTTACCGATCCTAAAATAAGTGTTTTGAACCCTATTAATCTAAAGATTCTGTTTCAATACCGAAAAGTTTATATAGCTGAGGTTTCGCGCTTTTGCATTTTAGATTCCAGTCGAACTTCGAAAAAGACGGTCTGTGTAAGTGTAGTACCTTGTCTTTTATGCCCTTTTCACGTTGATCCTTCTCACTTTCATTCCTCGAGTTGAGCACTTTTAAACACTCATTATGATACTCCAACGCACATTACAACTAAACTCACGCCTCATGGATGTTAGTAGGCACTATACACCAGGGGACACTAGGTGGTAGATTGAATGTTACAATGATTGATTCAATTGTTGATGTAATATGTGCTATGATTCTCATGTTGTAGATATGCTCCTAGAAGAAGGGCAATTTGCCCGAAATGCATTGGATCTACCTGAGCTCAAGTGGAAATTGACTTATAAGGATGCATAAGAAATTATGCAAATTTCTGAGAAAGCATCTGAACTTCAATGAAATGAACACAGAAAGCAAAACAAAATAAAAATCTAGTTGAACACGAATAATTTGTGGAGGAGTCCTTATTACAGGAACCCAAAATGTGCCCAAAGGGATGCTACCAATTTGATTTGATGGCACATCATGCTTCCCATTTGGAGGGAGCCTTGCCTGGCAGTTGGGCACAGACTCCCATGAGGAGCAGGGTCAATGCTGGTTTGCATAATGCGGTCCTTTGCTTAGAGTGGCACAGCTGGTGATAAATGATAGGTTGGAATACTACCCTGAGCATCTGCCAGTAGTTAGACTATTTAAAATCATTCTTACCATCACCTTTTGTGTGACTGATGTGATGCCCTAAGTGGCATGGGGTATGCCCAGACATAGGTACTTGCTGACTGTGCCATAAGATAAAAGCTATACCTCACTGATGAAGTCCTGTAACAGGCAGTGCTTCCTTTTTATCTGGATTAAACTTCTTTTAAATATATTCCTGAGTCATCAATCCTTCATAACACAAGTCCATAACCAGTTTGGGGCTGCCTGTGTTCCCTTTTAGAGTGGATAACACTTGGCAGTTCAGTATATTCTGTTCCCATGAGGAGTAGGGTCACTGATGGGTTGCATAACGTGGTTAAACGATTTGCAAGCATTCCTTCCATCACCTTTTGTGTGAATGATCATATGACTGCACCCAGTCACGTTTTCCAATCTTATTGTTTTTTGGGATGAGATTTTTAAATTCATTAGGTTCAAACTCGAAACCAGGATTAGCTAAGATCCCTATATTATATTATTAGGCTACACCATCCATCTAAAGGATTTAGATTGATCAAAAAGACAGATTATATTTATTTGGATGTCAATAGAATGATCTTACATTTTGCAACCCTGGGAAACGACAGAAGTAACCTTATATGCAATTTGGCAGGCATAAATTAGCAAAGTTATGTTACTGGAATCATTGCATGCATTAGGAATGCATAATTATTCTAGGTTTTGTAAAGTATCTGCATTTTTATAATTGTTATATTCATGATGTGTATTTACAAAGACATTTTGTAGGATGCAGAACTATTTTTTCTTCCAAAAACGGTTTAGAAAACCATAATTAATTCAACCAATCAATCAATCAATCAATGTCTTTATTAGACAACAATAAACGAAATATCTGCATTTGGTGATGGTTTACTATTTTCCATCAGCAACACCGCCACCCCCTCACTTTACTCTCTTCACCCTGGCCACCTGTGTCTCTCCCGGAGCATTTACTACATCAATTTCTTAACACAATTAAATGTGTGCTTAACCGCCTTGGCTATTGTCATTCATTCATGTAGGGTACGCTCTCTCCTTAGTCGCTCCTCTTTCACATACCGTCCCCATCCCTAGGACGAAGCATGAACTGATCTTTGACGTGTTCATCATGTTGGGTCCCTTTCAGCCACTGCCGGTGGTGGGAGTACCTGCGGTGGTGACGTGGGGAGGGGGAGCGGAAGGGTGGAGGGGGAGTAATCTATGGATTATGGAGTTTAACAGGTAAGTAAACATATAAACAAATAAAACGAAATTGGTTGCGCGACTGCATCGCATTTGGTAATGCAGTGCACGCAACGAAATTCGTTTTATTCATATATATGTTAACTTACCTGTTAAACTCTGTAATCCATACATTACTACCCCCCCCCCCACCCTGCCCCTCCCAACGTCACCGCCTGGCAGGTACTCCCACCACCGGCCACGGCTGGTCCCTTTTAGACATGTTACTGGACAACTATGTAATGCTGTGATGTACTCCGTCGCCACCGCACTATTCCATTCAGTGGTCGAAGTGGGCGGGATCGGGAGGGCACGGCATGCCCCTACTTCGTTAATTTTATGCAATCCGTCCCCTACTTTTTTGCTTTTAGAAATGTATCCCAGGACGGCAAAAATAGCGAAAGCCTTTAGAGAAGGTTCGGCAAACCGAGGGCTCCTCTTTCTCCCTTCTTGCCCAGGGAAGACAAGGACAGTGTCCGCATCCGCTCTGCCACTGGCAGCTGCCCCCATCTCTCACACGTCTTCCCCTTATTGACTCTCTTTCTGTCTTCTCAGTTGCTGAAAATCGTGACCTCAAAAACGGCTCCCACCCTCTCTCTCCTATATTTGTTCCCTTGTGAAATGGATCCAAAAAAGAAAGACGCCTTTTTGCTGCCAATGTCTGTGATGTATTGAAGACACTTCTCATACAGAATTTAGTAGTTCTTTATTTGTAGACTGAAGATAAGCTGCAGGTACCCAGGGCCCAGGAGCACGAAGACCGAAGGCGTTCAAACAGGCACAACAGAGTTCCGAACTAGAACATGAAGGGAACCAATATCCTTACTAATAACATTTTACATAACAAAAGACCAAACAGAGAAGAAATACTGACATACCATGCCATAATGTCTTTTTCAGACATTTACATCCTCAGAGTGAAGAGAAAAAAGGTTAAAAATACATAAAATAACTAAATAAAGCAAGTCAGAGTGATCGCAAAGTGGCCATATTGGTTTTATTCACACCAAACACATTAGGGCCCCTTTACAGAGTTTGCCAGTGAAGCGCCAACAGCATATTTACAAAGAAGTGAGAGAGCGCAGCCTTAGCCTTCTGGGCTTATCGCCACGCTCCGCCACTTCTGAAATGCAGGACTGCACCAAATTTACAACAATAAAGTGCAACCCTGCATTTCCCCTGCGCTGGTGATAATTTCAGCTGCCTAGCGCCAACGCAGTTACTCTTGCACCATAGTGCAAGGGTGCCTGCATTGTGGCGGAATGATTGTTTATGTGCAGGAAGGCATCTCTTCCTGCACATAAACAATCTTAAATGGCGATTTGTAACTTCTATGTGTGCTGCTTTGTGCAGCACATACAGAAGCTGGAACTCATCATTTTTTAAAGGACTGCTTAGGTGCAGGAAGCAAGCCGGGCTGAAGACGGCTGGAATGCCAGAAACCGGTCCTCGGAAGCTTGTTTCTGGTCCAGGGAAGGCATGGCTTGGCAGTTCGGGCTGGACTGTTCCCATGAGGCACAGGGTCAGACTGATTTGCATATAGCCATGTCTGAACTGGGGTGGCAGAGTGGGCTAAAGAACGGTGATGGATTAAAGCCAGATCCTTTGACTGGGTGTGAGTATTTGATTGATTCAGATGCTCCGTCCATCACCACCCCCTTTTGTACCGCTTTTGGCCGCCATAAGTGTGGCAGGGTATGCTCAGACGTGAATCCCTTGCTCACTTTGCCACTGGATTCAAGCAAGCCAGGCTGAAGACGTCTGGAATGCCGGAAACCGGTCCTCGGAAGCTTGTTTCTGGTCCAGGGAAGGCATGGCTTGGCAGTTTGGGCTGGACTGTTCCCATGAGGCACAGGGTCTGACTGATTTGCATATAGCCATGTCTGAACTGGGGTGACAGAGTGGGCTAAAGAACGGTGATGGATTAAACCCAGATCCTTTGACTGGGTGTGAGTATTTGATTGATTCAGATGCTCCGTCCATCACCACCCCCTTTTGGGAAGGGACACCTTACTGTACGTAAACAATCATGCATGGCGTTTTGCTGTTTTTATGTGTGCAGCACAATGCAGCACACATAAAAACAGCAAAAAAAAGGAGAAATAAAGCATTTCTCCTTGTTGCGCCCTGTTACACCCACTTTGTTCCTGCTTACATTTCACATGCTTTACTTAATATATTTTTCCAAGATGTTATTACTTTTTTTTCAGGCAGCATATTACTTGTCTAGTGCATAATTTGAATTGCGTTGCATCCGGGTGTTTATAGCGCAGCACAATTGGGTTATAGCTGAAGGCAGTGCGAGTTTCTCTCAGTTGGGTGGTATGGTGTTTAGTGGGGGAGAAGATGTGGTACTATGGTGTGAGCAGCCGAATTTGCAACTGCGGAACTAAGTTCAGCCTTCATGACCACTCCATCAAACCACTTCCTGAAGGAGCACTTTCCCATGCTTGACCTTAGAAGGCCCAGCTAGACTGTAGGAGCCATGGTGTCTTAGCACCAGCGGGTGGACCCTACCAGTGGCAAGTGTGGGTTAACATTGAAGGCCTGTCCATCACAATCAATGTTGAAGATCACCTCCAGTCTTGCGGGCAGGTTTACGAAGCCACACACTCAGAGTGACAGTGACGCAGTCACTGAGGTCACAGGACCCTTTAAGTCAGTCCGCCTCACCCAGTGGTACCTCAATTGGCCTTGTTTCAGCAGTACTAGTGCAGCTCACCATGGATTGGCAATGAAGGATTTGCATTCACACCAAACTAAGTTCACAACCCTCACAGCCTCTCTGCTCCATTCACAAGCACTTTTAACATGTGCTGCCTGCTTTGGGGCCAGTAGAAATATGCAGCAAGAGAGAACAAAATTATGCCACAGTGTTGACTAAAGTACGCAGCAAACAAAAAGGCTGCAGCGTAATGTGGTATATTTTCTGATACTTTATCATTTTGATATTTTTATACATACTGAAAGTCTCTGCAAATATTTTGCCTCATTAGTACTAGTGTAACAGTCAAATGCAGCAGTGAGAAAGGTTACCAATCAACCTTTTCTAAGGGCCCTTCACTTCGCACCAACACGTCACATTTTTTTGTAACTTTTGTTCCATTTGAGCTACAAACAAGTTATTAGTTAAAATCATCAGATTATGAAGCATATGATGTGTTGTGTGGCAAATATGGCAGAGCCACAATTAGGTGGAAAACATTTTCAAACTGGGATATTTTGTCATTCATGTTTGAACTGCTCCTGTGGAAAAAGGGAGGAGAAGTGCTGATGACAGAAACTGCATGGATCGAAGACAAATGGCTTGCGATTCCACTTTTAAGTGTATTTGGGACATTCTGTGATTGGAAACGTCTCCCACTTTGTGAATACGTTTTAATGTCAATAACTCATATGCAACCTTTAATAAACATGTGTATCCATTGGTTGAATTAAATAATGTAAGAAGTTGTAACGGGTCAGTGAAATACCAAAGAAATACTAAACACTGGGATGTTTTGCTCTTTCTGGCCACACCTTGGACTCCGCCCACTGACCCAGTCCACGGCTTATTCCCACCCTCTGATTCTCCACCCACAGTTCCCCTACTTTTTCCCCCCACTTCGACCACTGATTCCGTTGTTCCGACATCCCTTTCACCAGGGGATTATAACGTTTATTCCGATTTCATTCAAGATTTCTCAAGGTGTATTTAAAGCCTCTCTATTGGCATCAGCCTTTGTTAAATTAGGCATAGTCCAACATGTGCGAGCCCCCTCCTGGGCCAAGGTATTGCAACAGCATGGAGTTGTGTCTCAAACTTGGCACCACACTAACACGGAAGACATAGTTCTGTCACTCTTTCACTCTCTGCTTTCAGCTCGAAAGTGGCTTACCAGGACAGAGCAAAACATAATGGAGGGGCTATTGACGTGTTGGACTCCAAAATAAATGCTGATAACACACAATGGAAAATATTCCACACGCAAAAAAAGAAAACCCACTCTAATCAATTTACAAACTCCTTCTCCACCAGCCCCTCGTCAGTGTTATATGTTAGCAGTCTAGTAGCTGGGTGGGCGGAGCTAGGTGGTCAGGGACAGGAAGAGGCGGAGTAGGGACAGGATGAGGGCAGTTAGTGTAGGGACAGGGTCGAGATAAGGTGCACATAATAAAGCTCCTAAATATAAGAACCGGTGTCTGTGGTTCTTTGTAGCACGACGCTACAACTGGCGACGAGGTCGGGATGTGCATGATTGAAGCTTGCAGAACCCCCATCAGAGCACCCTGTCCCCTGCAGCGTCGAAAAGAAGAATCCGCTGCTGTGTGATGCTGCCAGGTGAAAGAGGAGACCAGCAGCAGGTGACCCTGCCCCCCCCTGTGATTGTGGGAGCCCAGAGGGAGCCGCTACCACGAGCGCTGAAACGCTCGAGAAGAAGGAGCCTTTCGCGCCGAAAGCGCGAGTCCCGCCCGATGCGTGAGCTTTAGCACGCTATCGGCGCTGAAGAGCGGGAACCGAGGAAGTGAGTTGGGAGCCTACCCCAACCTCACCTGATGACTGCTGTGGCCGGAGAGTAGTGAATTCCAGCGTGGATTACCCCCACGAAGGTCTGCTGTCAAGCGCTGCTGAGTGCGGTGAGCCGGATGACCGAGCGAGTTCCGACGTCGGAAAACCTCACGCCGGATGCGTGAGGTTTGGCATGCTGCCGCCGAAGGACCCTGCAAAGTAAGGTGGGAGCCCACCCCAACCTCACCTGCCTGTAGCAGTGACCAGAGGGAGCTGAATCAGGAGGGTGGTGCTCCTGAAAACGACTGCTGGTGAGTCCTGTGTGAAGAAGAGGAGTTGAATGAAGAGAGAGAAAGTAGTGCCTGCAGACAACCACGGCGGCCATCTTTGAGTCAGGCAACTTTTGGGACACCTTCCCTGAGCAAATTGTAGGCGGCCATTTTGAAGTCAGGCACAAGGACAGAAACAAGCATTGTCAAAAGCAAATAAACAAGCATTAGTAAGAAGATAGAAACAAGCATTGATAAAAGCAAACAAACAAGCATCGACAAGCTTCCAGCATGGCGCTATCGCCGCAACGAGAGGACGTCAAGCCCCTCTTTGCAGGAGGATCACATTTGAGGGCCCCAGAGCCAGTCTCCATAACTACAGGTGGAAGCATGGGCCCCAAGTGGCAGGAATGGCTCGAAGACTTCGAGGACTACCTCGAAGGATCCAAAGTAACCGTCGACAAAGACAAGCTGATAGCTCTCCGGAATCTAGCTGGACGTGAAATCAGCAAACTGATCAAGGATCTCCCTGCCGCAGACACCGGCACGTACGACAAAGTGCGTGACGCACTTAACAAGAAATTCCTCCACAAAAAGAACGTGGACTACGAGCGCCATGCCTTTCATCAGGCACGTCAAGGAAAAGACGAGGCAATGAGCACATTCATCACCCGCCTGCGGCGGCTATCGAGACACTGCGACTTCGACAACTTTTCGACCGACGCCGCCATCAAGTCCCAGATCATAGAGGGGTGCCACTCAGAATCACTCAGGAGACGGCTGCTGAGAAAGCCGCAAGAACTAGATGACATTGAGGAGCTGACTCGCGTTTACGATCAGGCTGAAGAGCATGCTGCCACCATTGAATCGGGACGCAGAGTGAGCCATGAGCAAGCGCATCGAGTTCAAGATCGAGGTGGTGGGCGAAGACGTTCGAGAGACAATCAGTGGACATCGCGACCGTCGTCTCGCTCGAGGCGCTCAGATCACAGGAGGCGGGAAACCGGCAGAAGAGAGAAGAGACCAGAGAGAGCAAGGAAGTGCTTCAGGTGCGGCTATGACTACCCTCACGTGGATGTCTGCCCTGCCATGGGCCAGCGGTGCAGAAAGTGTGGTCGTACAAACCACTTCGAAGCAATGTGTAGCGAGTATAACAAAGAAAGGCGAAGTGGGACTGGGAGGTCGTCCCGATCGGACACCAGAAAGCACCATGTTAGAGCTGTCAATGACACAGATGCAGGGTCCTCTAGCTCAACTCATTCCAGCAGGGAGTCACACAGATCGCGATGGGACCGCAGATCCCCGTCCCGGAGCTCCAGATCTTCATCTCGAGGCTCCGAATACACGAAGCACTATGCAAACATGATCGCAGACCCAGATCAATTGAAGAAGTACCCTCGGTTGCACATCAAAGTAGGGAATCACGACACCAAATTCGTGATGGACAGCGGAGCTTCGCTGAACTACATCCCTGTCACCGAGTATGAGAGGATGCGCCCCAAGCCGTCGCTTGCTCATGCACCTGTACGCGTCTACACCTGGATGTCGAAGAAACCCCTGCAATGTCTTGGCAAATTCCCGACTACACTTGCACACGACAACGTCACTATTGATGCAGTCATTCATGTCATCAAAGGACCCGAGGCTGACTGTTTGCTCAGCCTGCCGACTGCGGAACGTCTCCGTCTCGTGGAGATCCTCTTCAAAGTCTGTGATGACCAGGACATCGTCAACCGTTTTCCTCGCCTTTTCATTGGGCTAGGAAAACTGAGGAACCGTCAGATACACCTACATGTCAACAAACAAATCAGGCCTGTTGCTCAGCATCCCCGGCGTGTTCCCTTCCACCTTCAAAAAGCTGTCGAAGAAGAGATCAATGACCTCCTGTCGGCTGACATCATTGAACGCACGGACGGACCGACCCCGTGGGTTTCGCCGGTAGTCGTGGTACCAAAAAAGGGCAACACCAGCAAGGTGAGACTGTGCGTCGACATGCGCATTCCCAACACTGCGATAGAACGTGAACGCCATCCAGGGCCACTGCTATGCGACATGATTTCAGCACTGAACGGCGCCAAGGTATTTTCCAAATTGGACCTAAACAAGGGCTATCACCAGCTAGAACTGGACGCCCAGTCACGCCCCATCACAACTTTTGCTACGCACCTGGGACTCTTTCGATATAAGAGACTAAGCTTTGGGGTTTCTTCAGCTGCTGAAATTTTCCAAGCGGCAATCAGACAGATCATCCAAAACATCCCCAATACGCTCAACTACAGCGATGACATCCTTGTCTATGGCTCCGACACTCGTGAACACGACATTGCACTCAACCGCGTCTGTCATGCCCTGCTTGACGCGAACCTGACTCTGAACAAGGACAAGTGCGAATTTCACCAATCTACACTGAAGTTCTTTGGTCACATCTTCTCAGGAGCGGGAATGAAACCTGACCCGGAAAAAGTGGCATCCCTGAACAACACCAAGTGTCCGCAGGACGTCAGCGATCTGAGATCTTTCCTGGGAATGGCCAGCTATTGCACCCGGTATATCCGGGACTACACAACCATCAGCCACCCGCTCCGCACTTTGACCAAGCAAGGGCAACCCTTTGAATGGACTCCCCAGTGTGAGCAAGCATTCGCAGAAATCAAGAGGCCCGTGGAGTCGGCCGATAACCTTTCTTACTTCAACCCCAGACGCATGACTGAAGTCACCGTGGATGCCAGCCCCGTAGGGTTGGGGGCTATCTTAGCGCAATATGACCATGACTCTGACCAGAGACGTATTGTAGCTTATGCTAGCCGCAGCCTGTCCGACCCCGAGAAGGCGTACTCACAGCCTGAGAAGGAGAGCCTTGCTGTGGTCTGGGCATGTGAACATTTTCATGTCTTCCTCTACGGCAAGCACTTTACCCTGATCACGGACCACCAGGCGCTAGTCACCATCTACGGCAACCCCCGAGCCAAAATGCCCCCCAGAATTGAGAGGTGGGGCCTGAGGCTCCAGGAGTACACCTTCACGATTGTACATAAGCCGGGAAAGTCTGAAAATCCAGCAGACTACATGTCTCGACATCCGCCAGCGTCAACGAGCTCTCACCCTTCGATTGCAGAGGAATACATCCACTTTGTAGCTGACCAGGCGCTACCTCCCGCCATTCCAATGGACGTGATCCGAGACGCCACCGCGCAGGACACCATCCTGCAAAAGGTTCTCAGCAAGATTCGAACCAACAGGTGGAGGCATGACCCTCAGGATGAAGACATTGAGCTGGACACCAAACAAGAATTGCAGGCATTCCGGCACGTTCATGAAGAACTGTCAATAACCTCAGACGGAATCATACTGCGGGGACAACGAATCGTGATCCCCAGAACTCTACATAAAGGTGTCATTGATCTTGCTCATGAAGGCCACCGGGGAGTTGTGTCCACGAAGCGAGCACTCAGAGAGCGTGTGTGGTTTCCTCTACTAGACCAAATGGTGGAATCCACCCTGAAAGACTGCCACCCATGCCAACTGACAAGCAAAGGCGATCCCCCGGCTCCACTGCAAATGACCCCTTGCCGGCGGGAGTATGGCAAGAAATTGCCGTGGACTTCTACGGACCACTGTCTTCCGGCAAGTATGTGATAGTCATAGTTGATGAGTACTCTCGTTTCCCATACGCGCAGTTCGTACCCTCCACCGGTGCCCCCAGTACTCTTAAGGTGCTGGACGGATTATTTGCCACCTGGGGTGTCCCTAAAGTAGTAAAGACGGACAATGGTCCTCCCTTCAATGGACATAACTTTGAAGCATATGCCCGACACTTGGACTTCCATCATAGGAAAGTCACACCCCTGTGGCCACAAGCAAATGGCACCGTTGAACGCTTCATGGCCACAATCAAGAAAACATTTCAGCAGGCCTGTGCCGAAAGGAAGGACCTAGAGATTGCTCTCAACGAGGTCCTCAGGGCCTACAGGACAACTCCCCACTCGACCACCGACCAGTGTCCTGCCACGCTGATGTTAGGTCGTCCCATGAGAAACCGGATCCCAACCTGGGATGGAGCACTGCGAGCCATCTCACCCACCCACAACCATCTAGAAATGGCAGAGATGGACAAGAGAAAGAAGGACAAGATGAAGTCGTATGCCGACACCAAGAGAAGAGCAAGGTCACCTTCCGTGCATGAAGGAGATTACGTGTTAGTGAAACAAACCCAACAGAAGAAAACAGACTGTCAATTTCGCGATGAACCACTACTGGTCACTCGGCAGAAAGGCACCATGCTGACGGCGGAGTCTGACCACCGCCGAATTACGCGAAACGTGTCTCACTTTAAGAAGTGCTCTCAGGACTCGACCGGATCATTGCTTGACCCCACTGTGGCACCAGATCCTGGCACTCCTGATCGAGACAACCCACCAACTCTGGATCAATTGGATGTACCCCAGACGGAGGAGAACACTGTCGAACTGAACGCAAGGCCGCGCCGTAATGCTCAGCCACCAAAGAGACTCATTACAGAGATATGATTGATTATGTTATCAGTTTTGTTAAGAAAGGGGGAGATGTTATATGTTAGCAGTCTAGTAGCTGGGTGGGCGGAGCTAGGTGGTCAGGGACAGGAAGAGGCGGAGTAGGGACAGGATGAGGGCAGTTAGTGTAGGGACAGGGTCGAGATAAGGTGCACATAATAAAGCTCCTAAATATAAGAACCTGTGTCTGTGGTTCTTTGTAGCACGACGCTACAGTCAGGACCCCCACACATCGCCTAAAACACCCTTTAACTCTTCTGCAGGACACCTCTGATAACTGACTCCCCAACACTGCACCTGAAACCAAACTGCCTTTAAACAGAACATAATTTCTCTCAAATGTATTTGCAAATGCTTACTGTTAAGTGGACAGCAGGTGTGAGGCTCGAGCGCACCTAAGCCCGCTCTCGCGCACAGGACCAACGCGTCCAGCACACAGGTGATTGATTACTGGATGGGACTGAGCCTCGAGCGGGTCACGCCCCTTGTGTTTGTACCGTCGGCGCGTGCATGTACTGGCTATCAGGTTGCGGGGGTCAAATGCTCCTCACGTTGAGCCCGAGTAGCTCACTACCTGTTACCGAAGATTACTCTTGGATTCCACATGAAAGTCTGCGCAACAGCATACTCAGAATAACCTCTGTCATAAAGACCGTTTACCAAAATATCTGCCCATTAGAGTTAATAAGTTAAAATCTATGCCCAAAGAGACAATATTTTTGTAAACAAGATTTAGGGCACATGCAGGCAATATTTTTGATAACGACGTCATGATGAGATGCAACGTTTTTTCGCAGATAGAGCACTTTATTCAAGACAAAGGCACGCGTGCTTTCATAAGAGCGAGTCACTAAGTGCGTCACTGATATGACTTAATGATTTGCTGCTATTCTGAGACTTCCATGTTATAGTCCGTTGACCCCAGAGTCACTCCCTCTCCGCGCCCCTCTTCCCTGCAACAAAAAAATAGAAGCTACATCAAGTCAAACATCAAACTGTTCCTATCACCTAATTTCAAACGTTTTAAAACAGTTGTCAGTCACCAGACAAAAAGGAGGAGGGCGCCTGACAGAACAGCTGCTCCTCTCAGGTTCCCAATTGTCCTGATCGATTTCACCGGCACATCACGCTGTCAGCTTGTTGTTTTTGTGTTTTCGTTACTTTGTTTTTAACTGTCCTTTTTCCGCCAAATGCCGCGGGAGGGGCTGGTAGGAGTAGAGGGGTGAGCTGCATATTTCCCACGGGTCCCCTTTATACATTTCGTTTTTGACGTCTTTGTCATGTGTTGCGTCTTTGGCTTCCTGGATTGTTTCCTGTGCTGAGGGCTGCATTCCGTGTATTGTTTCCTGTGGGGAGTCCGGCGGCTGCTCTTGTTATCCTGCGGGTCTCCAAGCAGGTCTCAAAGGGGCAGGAACGTTTAGCATACATGCCAACATTTTACAACAGGAAAGTGAGAGATTTCGGAGACAAAAAATTCGGGTAAAAGTATTTTCCCCATTGACTTCTGTTGAAGAAGAGGCAATTGCAGGCGGGAGACAGCTAAAACAGTTAATTTTGGCTTAACAAATCGAAAGTTTCCCGTCTGACACCGTCTGTGGCACGTATGGTTTACAATCCTAACTGACCCACACTGGTGTCAACGTTTTTTCTTTGGAACCTGCAGAGGGTGGAGGGGTTGTCGTAGAAATATGAGGATTTGCAGATTTGACTTGATCATCAGTGGTGTCTATAGTTGGGTTTATTGGCGCACGGGGTTGTCTACAGCGTGTGTGTTGGTGCTTGGGCTTTATCTATAAGTGTGTTTCTAATAGTTGAGATTGCAATTGCTGTGTGGTGAGTGATTACAAGTCAAGAGGGTGCATGTGTTTGTATGTTATCTTATATTACATGGTCATGTGCAGGTCTCTCTCCTTTGTGCTTTCAACCTCAGTCTTAGTTTGCGTATTTCTACCCCCTAGAGGTGTGATCCAGAACCCTATTCATTTTGCACAGTCATGGGGCCTCATTTATGAGGCCGTGCGTCACTTTTACGCCGCCGGAGCGTCACTTTTTGTGACGCACCAGCAGCGTAAAAAATGTGCCTTGTTGCACCATATTTACAAAGTGACGCATCTAGGTAGATGCGTCACTTTGTAAACCCCTGCGCTACATTATACCTACACCAGGTATAATGTATGCAGAGGGGGCATTCTGACGCAAGACAGGGTCATAGAAGTGATGTGAAATCTATAAGATTTCACTGCGCCACTTCTAGGACACAAATGCGTCAATTTCCTACGCCTGCATCACAGTAGGCGTAAGACTGACGCAGGCCCTTTCACATGGGGCTTGCCCCCTGTGAAAGGACACATTGCTGGAGTTGCATCACTTTTGTGACACACTCCAGCAATGCGTCACTTTTGCGCCATACAGATACGTCAGAAATACTGACGTATCTGTAACTCCTTGCTCCATGATGCGTCATACTGTAAATATG
The DNA here is from genome assembly GCF_964261635.1 of Lissotriton helveticus. Lineage (NCBI taxonomy): Eukaryota > Metazoa > Chordata > Amphibia > Caudata > Salamandridae > Lissotriton > Lissotriton helveticus. The sequence continues at coordinate 904,071,978 of NC_136070.1, read as the reverse complement.
ACGCATCATTGGTCTCGCAAGGAGGGCGCAGTGAAAAGTGACGCATCGCTGTTTTCACGCAGCGATTCGTCACTTTTCATAAATGAGGCCCATGGTTTCTTGCAGTTTGGGTCAACCGATTCCCGCTGCCATTGTCTGCATGCGGTGGGCTGTCCCAGTGCATGTTTCCATATGCATAAGTGTGCCCACTTATACACAATAGGTGTGAGTTTGTGAGTAAGACAATAGGAGCCAGCAATGACAAGTGATATTGAATCCCTGCTCAGACACTGATCTGTGTGATCGCAATAAATCTATTTCTGTGTGGTTAAGGTTTTCCGCACTGAGCAGAGAGAGCCTAATTCACAAAAAAGGTAGCAAATTTGCACTTACAATAGTACGAACGGGTGAAGATTTACTACTTTTTCTTATTTACAAATATCACCAGCAACATTCCAAGAAAGTTGCACCAGTCTCAGGTTTCTACATGCCATGTTACTTTTTTACCAGTTGCTATTTTTCAAAGCTTACGTGTACAAGCAGCGCAACTATGCATTGCATGTTTTTTTCTCCGATGGGTGGGAGAAATTCCTTCCCCTACACCCCCAAGAACTTAGTGGGTGTATCATCCCTGTTCCAACCTGGAGGATCATTTATTCTAGCTCATTGCTGGAGCACATCTCCCCCCATTTCGAGGTGGAAAAGAGTCAAAAAGGAGTTTGTGATTGTCAATAAGCGCACAAATTTGTGGGCATTCAGAACCTCTCAAGACAAATCACACCTTGATCTGATAACTTCCCAACCCTTGCTTCGGGTTTTCTAATTTGTAATTAAATGTTGTTGTGAAATACAGTTATTCAATAGGAATTGCATTACCTCTTTGTCCTTTACTTCATCCCAGTCATTACTTCCAAGGTGAAATCCACTTTGAGACAGGAAAAAACTGCAGAAAAAGTGCTGTTAATGCAATTCATGCCAATCCCTGTTAGGCATCATAAATGGAATGGCATTCACAGTGACCTTATCTTTTTTCCTCTCGTTGACTGAGTCAAAAATTGTAATAGAATGTGGAGCTCCTGCTATGCTTGAGCCTCCAACGTTTGGCCCCAGCAGCTTGCCCCTGCCTTTCTTAGGATAAGGGGTGACACTTCATAAGTATCAGGACTCAGGTCAAATACAGGCAGTATAGCATGCTCAGGGCTGCAAACTGTGGAAGAGAGGTCGGTGGAATGTCATGAAAAGGAGAACACTAGGGACCGCAAGTAGATACAAGGACAACGCAAAGACTTCAGTAATATTTACAGAGTCACACAAGGGGCGATTTGCGCCACCTTACGTGGTTTTGTAAAGAAATGTTATTCAACGCAGTTGCCTTTGCTGCTTTACATTACATTTCAACTTGGGAGGCTTCTATAGGTGGAGCATGGGCACTCCCATGCATCCACCCATGGATTTAAGGGCATTCCTAGATTTATTAAAGCTAGTATATCTGGGATGCATCAACATGCTGTGCCGAACCAGTAAGGCATAACCAGGCGAACTATCTTTATTCCTCCTTGTTATTTCCTCTTATCATTCTGCAGCACACATAGAAACAGGGAAAATGCCAGAAAGGATTGTTTTGCGCTGTAAGGTCTCCTCAGCATCATGCATCACCAGCATCAGACTTCTAATTGCATCACCGCCCCCAGACTTCTAACTGGCTCTAAGAAGTTCGACCATATCTCGCCCCACCTTAAAGCTCTGAACTGGCTTCCTCTTGAGACCAGAATCCAATTTAAGCTGCCTAGCATCACCCACAAGTCTCTTTATTCCAAGTCCCCTGCATTTCTCGCCCAGACACTTGTGATATCCAGAGGAGCCAGAAACTCCTGGTTCCTCAGAGACCTTTTGCTCCAACCCCCAAGCTTAAGTAAAAAAAGAACGTACAATCGGGCCTTCCATGGGGCTTCCCCAAGAATATGGAACTCACTCCCATCCGCCATCAGAAGAATATCGTCTCTAGCACACTTAAACAAGCATTTACAATGCAACGGTTTCGCCTTTGGAAAAGTTAGAGCTATTGGCATTGTAAATGACAATATATAAATATAAAATGTCATTTACAAAACCAATAGCTCCAACTTTCCAAATGCGAAACCTATTGGCAACGCCAGTGCTTGTCTTGTTTTGGGAGGAGGGTGGCTTGGGGGCGGGGTGGGGTGGGGTTCAAAAGTGCTTGTAGGTACTTCTCGGCAAGAGACCCCCGCCCGTCTTCACACAGTGAGCTAGTCTTTAAAGCTGGCAGGTATGATATCGAGTGAGGTGCAGCTTTCTCCGATTACAGCCTCGAAATCTGTAACGCCATGTACAATCACCAGCCGGACGATCAAGAACAAACCTAAATAACACACAAGAATGCAAAGGGAAAGAATTCTATGGCAGACCAATCGCTGTGGCCGGATATAAGCCACGCATTCTGCATTCTTCACATGACAAGACGCAGAAAATAAGTATCAACAAAGAACAAAAGCAGGGTCACACATAGCTGCCAAGGTTTCAGATTGCTATGTGTGACATTTTCATAATTTAAGTGTAATTATGAGTGACATTTCAACAACTATGAGTGACACTTTCTTGCGAGCAAAATCAAGCAACGAAGAGGATAGAAACATATACATATCATAAATTACACCCATTTAAACAAAGTGACTGCGTGAGGAAAGGCACATTTTCACAGCATAGGAAGTTAGTGCACTGGTAGGAGATCATGACTTACACCATTACCTCCAAGTGTTCAGATTGGTTGTGTATGACATTGCCATTGTTTCAATGCACTTCTGAGTGGCAATCAACTGCAAATGAGTGAAACTGACAGTGATATTGAAAAAGCTACAATACAAGAATCTTCAAACTATTGAGAAGTGAGAAGGTTTAAAAATTACTTGAAACTAATGCAAAACTCCTGAAAACCGCTTTCTGAGTTGATTATATAAAACAGTTGAGGCACCATTGTTCATCTTAAGTAAGTAACTCTAATGTATCAGCCAGTATAAACAGAGCTGAAGGAGACATGTTTTGCATATGTTGCACTCTCCGTCCATTTAAGCTTGCTCCCATAATTATTTTTTATCCGAACAAAAATCATGAGTTTATCCCAGCACACCCATGCACGCACGACAGGCCCACAAATAGACTAAAATAAACACACCATATATTTACTGACCTGCTGTCTCGAGACTGGCAGCGAAACAGCAACGGAAGGGAAAGCTGAAACCTATAACATGATCCTGTCTCAAGGGTAAAATCACCATGATCTCAGCTGTCTGTTGTACCCAGTGGGCGCTAACAATACCAAGTGACACAAGGACAGTAGTTTCGGCTTCATTGAAGCTCTGGACCGGCCCGCCCATCCAGCGCCCATTTATCCACTGACACTGACTCACTCACTGACGGACACTACCACTACCCCCCCCTCCCCTTTCCTTCCCCCCCCAGGCTTCATCTCTACTGTGCAGTTCTGCGGTCAAAAGGGATGAGCAGCAGCCTAATATCATAAACATATGCTAAGTCAAATCACAGCTGATCATGGCGTCTACTCTAACGCCCGCGCTTTCACTCTGCTATTTATGCATGAAAAGTCTTGTTAACAGTTTAGGCCTAGGAGATCAGATTACTTTAGTGAAATGAGCCCGAGCCGACAGCAATTGGCGGATGCAAGCTGTACTAAAGTGGCACCGGCGTGGACTTTCACTTACTTATAGAGTGACGACCCGACTGCTGGTCACTTACTACACTGCTGCCCAGCCACGATGTGCACTCTGCCTGTCTTCATGATCCAGGCAGCTGCTGGCCAATGAAATGAAAGGGGACCACCAGGACGGGTACAATTAATCGCGGACAGACACCCTTGTTCTGTCGGGGTCGGGTCAGGTCAGGTCGATTTGGCAGAATTAGGTGGCACTGTCGGGCAGCTAATGAGGTGGAGCATATTGTGAAGTAAAATAGTTCACGCGAAGGTTCTTCTTTTAGGGTTTATGCAGCCATCGTCGCCATTATTGTGAAGTGAAATAGTTCACTTAGGATTTATTTAAATCCTTTTATTAATAGCATAAACCCTAGTGACAGCAAGAAAGTGCGGACGCCGCCGCCTGTCGCTCTTCTCCCAGGACTCACTGGTCCCAACCTCCACAGTTCCATATAGAATGTACAAAGGAACACACAAGTACATTCAGTACCTAACACTCATCTGATAATGCCTGCACGTGTTGCGCTCGAGTCAGGCAGGGCCCGGCTCAAGACACACAGAGCAGTCATACACTATCTGCACCGCATCTGGCCTCAGGAGGCCTGTCCTATCACCACAGACCCACAAACCGGGAGGGGGGAGGGGGGACAGGCTCACGGAGAGCGGGAGGGGGGACGGGCACACGGAGAGCAGGAGGGGGGACAGGCTCACGGAGAGTGGGAGGGGGGAGGGGGGGCGGGCACACGAAGAGCGGGAGGGGGGAGGGGGGACAGGCTCACGGAGAGCGGGAGGGAGCGGGAGGGGGGAGGGGGGACGGGCACACGGAGAGCGGGAGGGGGGACGGCGGGAGGGGGACGGCGGGAGGAGGGACATGGAGGAAGGCAGGACAGCAGCAAGCACTCAACAGAGGTCGGGGCAAATGATAAAATGAAAGGCGGCCCAAAAAAAAAACCACACAACACGCCCCCAGACGCATGACGTGTCCAAAGGGGCTGGATGAGAAAAACATCCAAGGAACGCCCACGAGTCGCCTCGCCGGATGACGGACGCCTCTGTTTGCCAATGGCTAGCGTCCATTTATGGAGCTAGCCAATGGGAAACAGAGGCGGTCCGAACAGCCATACTGTTGACAAAAGTTTTCGATCTGGGAGGGGCACTGCGTGCCCTCGCCAGGTCGAAACCTAAAAAGGAGGCCCAAACTTTCCTAATGGACAAATTCCTCCCCTAACGCTCATGTTACAATCACCTCTGTAACCTGGCTTCACCTATCGCTACGGCACTATCCCTGGGCCTTTTCTCCTTATGATACCCACCGGCACTTCCGAACAAACCCCCTGGGTGTTGAGACTTCTTTCTCTAGCTTAATGTATTGACTTGTTCTTACCCCAAAATGTATCCAGGTATTATGATTGTTTGTTTTACCAATATATTGTATCTACCTGTCCCTATCCCTTTGGCTCTCTCCCCCATATGTCCTTGTATCCCACCTGTTACTACTGTAAAGCGCTCTGATACCCTCACAGGTCTGGTTCGAGCTCTATAAAACACTATATCAATAAATAAATACAAAATCAGGACCACTCCATTGAAGGCTACGGCTACAGCAGTCTTGATGTAAAGTGTGGAACTGGACTTGAACTGCTTTGGTAACCAGGTAACTGTCTACATACTTCTTAGTGGCCCCTATGACCTTCTCCCTGTCGGACTCACGTTCGAGTAGCCAAACACAGCCCTTTCAAACTTTTCAAAAGTTTCTAAACTGTACGGTTTAGAAACTTTAAAAGTTGTATGAGGCAGGTCAGCTTGTGGATGGAGAGAAATTGCCTGAAACTAAATGGGGACAAAAGTGAAGTCATGATACTGGGAGCTAACAATGAAGTATGGTCCCCTGAAAGGTGGCCTGCAAATCTCAGCAACTGCCCAACACCTGAAAATTTGGGTATGATGCTGGACAACAGACTAACGTTTGACGCCCAAACTAACAAACTAGTAGCCACTATGTGGTTTATCCTGAAAATGATCAGACAGCTACTGCCTTACATCCCTATGTTTCCCGTAAAACTGTGGTCACGACACTGGCCCTGTCGAGACTTGATTATGGGAATGCGTTATATGCCAAACTACACCGTCTGCAAAATTCAGCAGCCAGGCTGATACTAGACATCCCCAGGTCAGAACATATTTCACATCACCTGGATACTTTACATTGGCTCCCCATGGTAAAACGAATCAAATTTAAATCCCTATGTCTAACCTACAAAGCCCTTCAGGGCTCGGGATCGCTGTTCCTTAGAACACGTCTCAAGCTATATGTTCCTTCAAGGGAACTGCGCTCCAGTCAGGCGAAACTGATCCAGATACCCCGTTTCAAACAGGCCAGGTGGGGAGGAAGAAGCTTCCTGTTGCATGCAGCCTAGGACTGAAATCGGCTCCCAATTACAATCAAAAACAGTACATCCCTGTTATCTTTCAGGAAATCAGTAAAAACTTGGTTGTTTAGGTCCTTCTAATCAGGCTTCCCAACACCGCATTAGTCTTTTTGTTTCTCTAGCGCCAAGACGCCCATGGGCATATGCGCGCTTTACAAAACCATAAATCAAATCAATCAAATCATGCTTGTTTTCATTGTAAACTCAGTAGTTTAGATTTATGTTTTACTTTGAAATCTATATCTCCGGAACCCTCTGGGGAATTTTGCTCATCTTGATGTCTAAAAATGTAAAAAATTATAATCTCTTTTTATAAGTTGGTGTTGGAATTCTTTCATGTTGTGTGACTTTCTTATTTCGTTGTTTGGTGCTTCTAAATACTTTACAGAAATCTCTTTGTTTAAGCCTTACTGCATGAAGCCACCAGGCTGAGCTATAGGTTTTACAAACAAGCCTGACTGGATCCAAGACAGCTTAACAAGTGTATTACATGGTAAGGTGGTACAACCATATCAGATAATACACCACAATCATCACAGTGCTCTAGTCAGGTAGTTCTCTCTCTGCCTTTCCTTCCCTCTCACCAGATTCCTGACACCAGCAGCACACCCACGTCTGTTCACTGGTGTAAGTATTGAGTGTTGGCAGGGGTTTTCTTTTCAGCAGGTCTACATTATCAGAACCAATAAAATACCTTTATGGGCAGGTGTAGATTTGATCCCCATTGAGTAAAGAAAATTGATTCATGTTGCTGGGTGGAAGAACAGGAGTTGTGGTAAGCATGAAAGTATTTCATTATGTAGAACATGGTAAACAACTGTATTTTTCGATCAAGAAACACCCCTTTTTTTAACAACATGGCCGAGTAAGTCGGGAGCCACCGCAGTTCCGGCGAGCCGACTAGATCTGACGACTACAACGGTGTCCAGAGGTCCTGTCCTTGACGCAAAAGGAACCATAAGGGTCCCGTCGCGCTTGGAAGTGTGTGAAACCGGGCGCCGCAGAGCTAAAAGCACTTAATTTATGTGATGGGCCGAGGCGCTCCGGAGCAACGCGGAGAAAGCCCCAAGATGGTGGCGCCCTGACGAAGGAACTATGGAGACTGGAGTTGCAGCACAAAAAACGTTGGTGGAGGTAAGCGGTGGCAGGCGAGAGGTTCGGAGCTTCGGGCTTGACTGCCGACATCTGGGACCGAGCGGTGTGTCACCGGGGCTTTGGCGGCAAGTTATAAGGCCGCACTGAAGACGGCAGAAGCTGCGGAGGCAGGGGACTGATGGCCGGGGCGGAGGCCTGAGGAGGTGGGCCCGCCCGGAGGTGAGGAGAAGTGCCAGCGCCGACCCGGGTAGTCGGAGTGCCTGAAAGAGAGGCGGGACGCCGGGACCATTAGAGACGCCATGCGGTAGGACAGGAGCTCGGCCACATATTTGAAGCTGTGGACCGAGGTGAGGAGGCTGGACCCAGCACGGCGGAGGGTGGCCTAGCAGGTGGATCCCCATAGCTGAAGAGGCCTTGCACTGAGCCGGACATCTTGGGGCCTTCGCGGTGCTGTGCACTGGCGCGCTGCTCGGAGGGGGTGAGACACGTATCTGACACGGGAACCAGAGGCCGGAGAGCAGTGCCTAAGGCCAGAACGCGGAGAACGGTCTAGCAGTCCGGCAACTGGGGCAGGCAAGGTTGTACACTAACCCCCCGCCTCACTCAATGCTCCGCTAGAGCGCCTGGCGAACGGAGGCCCCCCCCCCCGGACCCGGCTCTGGACGGGAGGTGGTGAGCTGGAGGGTCCTGTGGGCCAGGGAATGCCCTTTGCTGATGTCCGGACTACGAGGCACACGTGAGTGAATGGATTTGAGGTGCAGCACTAGGCCGGGCTGAGTAGAGATCGAGCTGGAGAACGAGGCCTGGGGGAAAGAACAAAGGAGGAGGAAATCAGACTGAGGAGCCCCTAATGATACCCAGGCCATAGGTGAGAGCAGAATGGGCAAAAAGGAGACGACCACCAAAACCCCACGCCAGGGGACCCTGGATCGCTATGCTACGGCCCCCCGCTACAGACACAGAGCCGCCGGGACCGCGCTCGGATACGGCTCTCCTGATGGGGGCAATACAAGCGTCTCGGGATGACATACAGGCATCCCGTGCAGCCTTGGAGTTCAAGATTGGAGAAGTGGGCTCCGAGGTCACACTATTGCGACAGGACTTTCGCAACTTGACAGAGAGGGTGACCACGGCAGAGACTAGACTGGGTGAGGCAGAAGATATCACTCACTGCCTGCAAAAGGACGTAACGGAGCTCCGGGCCTCGCATAAACAGCTTCAGTGGAAGGTGGACGACGCAGAAAATAGGGCCCGCGTAATAACCTCCGCTTTGTGGGTTTTAGGGAAGGAATCGAGGGGACCAATATGGCAGAGTTCTTGGACTCCTGGCTGCTGAAGACCTTCCCAAAAGCGAAATTCTCCACTTGCTTCGTGATCGAAAGAGCGCATCGGGCACTGCTGGCGAAGCCATTGGTGGTGGCAAGACCGAGGCCGGTCATTGCTCGATTCCTGAACTTCGCAGACTGGGATATGATATTGGGAGAAGCCAGAAAACCTGGGAAGATCCGTATGGAGAACTCACAGATGATGATCTTCCCGGACTATAGTCAAGAGGTGCAGAAGCAGAGGCGCTCCTTTGACACGGTGAAGGCAAAGTTGAGGGACCTGCATATTCAGTATAAGCTGCTCTTCCCGGCGAAACTGAAAGTTACGTACTTTTTCACTCACCCTGAGGATGCGTGGCAATGGCTGGAGGAGCGCCCACCCATGCGGAGATGGGAGGAAGAGATGCGTAAGGCGGCAGAGGACGAGACCAACACCGGGACCTAGTGGGGATCACCGAAGTCACAGAGACAGAGAGGAACACGAGGAAGTAGGAGAGTGAAGACGACGCCATACCCCACGCAGAACTCAGTCGGTCGACGGCAACAGGGTTCGGCATCCCTCGACCTTAGTGATCAAGCGGGATCCAGGTTTTGATGCCTGGCTGGAAACGTTTGCTCGGAAGGGGAAGACGACACTGGTGGTAACACGTCTGGAAGTGAGGACTTGGAAGATCAATCAATGCATCCGCTAGTGGCGGTAATCACCGAGATGGAGCAGGAATCGGCCAAGGAGGTGGGGGCCTCGCAGGAGGACATTCAAGATTCAAATTCTTGAAACGGTACGTTCTGGATGGACAAGATGCAGGCTCATAGCCGGGAAGCACGCAAGTTGTTTCACACTCTATAAACACGGTTTCACTTTTTATGAACACGTTTTACTTACATACATGTACTTGTAGAAGAAGATAGTTTTGTATGCTTTCTGGATAGACTGTTTAGAGTTGGTTTGTACGGGGTAATCTTGGGGAGGGCGACAGACCTTCTCTGCTTGGGAGTCCTATATGTAGTCTTTGGCGAGGATGGGACTGTCGGGAGGGGGGGGTGGGGAGGGGGGAGTGAGGGGAAGGTGTAATTGTTCTAAGTTTGGGGATTCACGGGGGGGGCAACAAGGGGGGTACTGGTGTTTTCCATGGGATGGGAGTTGGGGGAGGGAGGGAGGGTTACAGCATGTCAGACTGGTCATACATACCTGCGGCCTAGATGCCCTACTACCACCGATTTTAAGCATCTCGCAACATGACTCAGGGCAAGATGTCAGATAATCCTGTGGAGGCAGCACAGGCTCAGAAGGGGACTAAGATAATAATATGGAATGTTAACGGACTCTGCAGTAAGATAAAGAGAGGGTTAGTCCATGCTTACATGAAGCGGGTGGGCCCTGATGTAATCCTACTACAAGAAACGCACCTACAGGGCACCAAGTGCGGCTCTTTAGCTAGAGGGCAGTACAAAGTTCTTGCACACGCGGGATTCACCATGGGCTCCAGGGGGGTAGCCATACTGATTAAAAAGAACCCACCATTTCAGATAGCACAGACCTGGATAGATCCTCAGGGGACATATGTGGGGTGAGGGGCCATTGGAGACGGCAGGAATATACGATCGTCCCGGCCTATGCTCCACCAAAACTGCAGGCAGTTACACTCAAGGAAGTTACGGACATCCTCCTAAACACATCAGACACCCTGCAGGTGTTAGGGGGCGACTTTAATGATGTGATGGCCCGACAAAAGATAGCACAGGAGACAGGACCAGAGACCCGACCCCAACCCTGCTTTCCAAGATGATGAATACGTTAGGACTGACTGATGTATGGAGATGGCTACATCCCGAGAGTAGTGCATACTCATTCTTCTCTGGTGCACACAAGGTATACTCTAGGCTGGACTACATCTTCATGGCTAGACATGCTATAACTGTAAATGACACGGCGGAGTACCAGGCGAGAGGCATATCGGATCACTCACCTCTACTAGCTATGGTGGGGGGAGGAAAGGAAGGGAGGAGCATGTCCTGGAGATTAACCGCCTGGAACCTTCAGAATGCGGCCATACTAAAGGGCCTCCGGGCAGATGTGAAAGTCTATATCGCTGAGAATGAGGGCTCTGTCTCATCGCGGATGGTTTTCTGGGAAACCCTTAAGGCGGTCCTGCGAGACAGGGCACAGAATAGGTTGGCGGGGGAAAAAAGGAAACTGCAGGAGGAGGCTAGGTCCTTGGAAGCCCAGATATTGGCACTGGAAAGGGAGCTCCAACTCCATAGAGCAACGGGGACCCTCAGACGGTTGACGGATCTGCAGTGCCAGTATAGAGACATGGTGACGGGGGAGGCCAAGACACAGGCGCTGGCGACGCTGCATCGCTTGTATGATGTGGGGGACAAGTCAGGGAAGTTGCTGGCACCGCTCAGTAGGAAAGAGAGGGATGCAAGATGGGTGGAGTAGGTCAGGGACGCCCAGGGAAAACTGGTGAGGACGGATGAACAGATAGCCGAGACCTTTGCTGAATACTACAGAATATTCTATGAAGCTAGAGATTTAGGGACGCAGGAGGACGCAATGCAGTACATGGCACACATTGAGCTCCGAGTGCTAGCGGAAGAGGATCAACGAGATCTAGAGGATGGCATCACGCTAGAGGAAATTAAAGCAGCCCTAGCCAAGCTCCAGGCGGGGAAGTCCCCTGGCCCCAATAGATTCCCTGCAGAATTTTTTAAAAAGACTGCGGACTTACAGGCCCGCCATCTGTTGGGGCTCTTCGAAGAGGCAGAGCAGGAGGGAGAGGTGCCGCCAGACCTTCGTTTGGCTACAATAATCCCGATATATAAGGAGGGTAAGCAGGCGGACGATTGTGTGTCGTATCACCCCATTTCCCTCTTAAATGTAGAAGTGAAGCTCCTCGCGACCATACTAGCTCTCCGACTGAGGCGGGTGATACCGGGGCTGGTCCTCCCTGATAGGGCCACTAGATTAAAACTTAGACAGACTCATAATTGGCTGCAGGAGGTAGGCGCGAGGCGAGACCCTCACTGGTTTTTGTCCCTTGATGCAGAAAAAGCGTTTGATGCAGTCCACTGGCCCTTCCTTGAAGGGGTGCTAGCACGGTTTGGTTTTGGACCTAAGTTTAGGAAATGGGTACAGTTGCTATATACTGATCCCAGAGCAAAAGTTAAAGTCAATGGGATATTATCCGGGGACTTGCCGGTACGACGGGGGACCAGACAGGGGTGCCCCCTGTCTCCCCTGCTCTCCGCTCTTACTATTAAAGTTCTGGCATGTGCGGTTCGGCAAAATGGAGACATTAGGGGGTTCAGACTGGGGCAGACAGATACCGCAGAGGAAAAAATATTGTTATATGCGGACAATGTCATTCTATACATAACGCACCCGGCCACTACGATAGCGGCATTGGTTTCAGAACTGGATCGATACGGAGCCCGTGCAGGCTACCGGATAAACTGGCACAAGTCGATCCTTTATGATCCCCAGGGACGGGAAGAGTGGATAGACTTACCAGGGAGGCTGCAGACGACAAGCGAGGGGTTTGTCTACCTCGGGATATTCGTGACACTTGATAGCTGCCTCTCCTACGAAAGGAATATCAGACGAATATTAAATCATTTTACAGAGGATGCGGCTAGGTGGAGGATGCTTCCTCTTACGATCCTAGGCCGAGCGGCCATGTTTAAAATGATGACGCTCCAGAGGTTTCTGTACGCATTCCAGAATGAGTACTTCCCCCTCCAGCGAATGATGTTCTTGGAAATAAATGCGGAACTGAGGGCCTTCCTGTGGCTGGGTAAGCAGCCCAGGGTGGCACTGACGACCCTACACAGGCGGGATTACAGTAGGGGGGTCAACCCAGAGGTCAGAGGGACCTGGGTAAGTGATATAAATAGAGTGGTCCCTGACCAAATTGGAATAAATTTAAATCTTGTAATAAACAATCATTGACAGAAATATCAGCAGCACACTATTGTTTATTCACATAGTGTTAATACGTATTTCACTGTATTCTTTCTTTTTAGTTTTTCTTCAGCCGCGGGCCGTGGAGGGAGTTACGGTGGGGCAGGGAGGCGGGGAGAGGGAGGGGCAGGGTGGAGAGGGCTAAAAACCGGCACATGGATAATTACAGGTAAGTAAACAATTTAAATAATAAAACAAATTTCCTAGCGCGTACTGCATCGCAAAATGCGATGCAGTGCGCGCTACGAAATTCGTTTTATTATTTAAATTGTTTACTTACCTGTAATTATCCATGTGCCGGTTTTTAGCCCTCTTCACCCTGCCCCTCCCTCTCCCCGCCTCCCTGCCCCACCGTAACTCCCTCCACGGCCCGCGGCTGTTTTTCTTATACACATATAAATAACATTTTAACAGTGCCCACTGTACAAGGAAAAGGGGAGGGGTATGTGCAGTGATCAGGATTGGTGTGGGTAGGTGAAGTGACAAATCAATTGCAAATTCCTTTAAACAATTGAAAGTGGCTTCTCAAGAGAGCCATACAGGAATATATCCAAAAATCAGTTGGCATTATTATAACATCATACTCAACAGGTGTTCAAAATCACACTCTGATTATGTGTTCCAGTTAGATAGTCAACGTTTCGACCCTCGTTGTAGGGATGTTGCCCCTTACATGGCGGGTCTTCTTCAGGACAGGGGGAAGGGGTGGGCATATCCTAAGAGGGAAAGGTATTATTAAAATTATTACTAAAAATTCACTTAATGAGGAATATATACATAGAGGTACATCAATTGGCATCATACAGTGTTATGGACCCTAAACTAAGGTCAGGTTAGGTCCGGTTAGACCATAAAGCAGAGGGATTACGAGCAATTTATTCTGTCTATTTGGGACAAACTGTATAGGTGGTCTCTCTAACAGAAAATGGCAAACAGAATTGATGAGTCAAATCGGAAGAGTCTCTGACCAAATCGATTGTCACAGTGCCTCTCTATAGGGCTGTGTGGTATTCTGGTGCCAGTAATTTGGTTACCTTATGCTTTATGGTCTAACCGGACCTTAGTTTAGGGTCCATAGCAACGTATGATGCCAATTGATGTACCACTATGTATATATTCCTCATTAAGTGAATTTTTAGTAATAATTTTAATAATACCTTTCCCTCTTAGGATATGCCCACCCCTTCCCCCCTGTCCTGAAGAAGACCCGCCATGTAAAGGGCAACATCCCTACAACGAGGGTCGAAACGTTGACTATCTAACTGGAACACATAATCAGAGTGTGATTTTGAACGCCTGTTGAGTATGATGTTACAATAATGCCAACTGATTTTTGGATATATTCCTGTATGGCTCTCTTGAGAAGCCACTTTCAATTGTTTAAAGGAATTTGCAATTGATTTGTCACTTCACCTACCCACACCAATCCTGATCACAGCACATACCCCTCCCCTTTTCCTTGTACAGTGGGCACTGTTAAAATGTTATTTATATGTGTATAAGAAAAACTAAAAAGAAAGAATACAGTGAAATACGTATTAACACTATGTGAATAAACAATACTGTGCTGCTGATATTTCTGTCAATGATTGTTTATTACAAGATTTAAATTTATTCCAATTTGGTCAGGGACCACTCTATTTATATCACGACCCTACACAGGCATCAATATAGTGGCGGAATCTCATTGCCTAACATTGAAGCCTACTACTGGGCAGAACACTTGGTGCCTATCAATGACTGGATACACGCCCCTGCCACACACCCCACTTACGCACTTGAGAGACACAGTATGGCGAAATGCACATGCACTCACTATCTATATGGGGGCAAAAGGAAAGGTAGATTGCTTCCAGCCACCTGAGTTACCCTGGAGATCTGGGGACAAGCGACAAAGAATATAGGCTGGGAACGAAAACTTACAAGGCAAACACCACTATGGCTATGTGCTTGGTTGAAGGAACTAAGTAAACTGCGGGGGTTCCAGAGGTGGGATGACATAGGTATATCGACACTGGGTGACGTGTTGAAAAAAGGGGAATTGAAGTAATTCCAAGCACTAAGGGTGGAATATGGGCTACACCACACACAATATTTCAAATACGCACAGTTAGGCATGCCTGGCGGGCAGAAGGAACTTTGGCGGGAATGCTCCCAGAATATGCACCACTGGAGGGCCGCCTCCTACAGGAACAGATCCCGAGCAGGGCAGTCTCTCTGGCATACAGAACGGTGATGAATAACATACCAGATGGGCTGGTAAACCTTAAAAGAAACTGGGAGCATGATGTGGGGGAGATGGATACGGTGGATTGGTACACGGTACTGATGCACCCGAGAGAGGTAGCCAATAAGTCCCGCCTAAGGCTTATCCAATACAATATCCTACACAGGACCTACTTAGACAGTGTGCGCCTCCACAAAATGGGAAGGGCTGGGGACCCAACCTGCCCGCGAAGTGGCCGAGACAGAGGAGATTTCTATCACATCATTTGGTCCTGCCCGGAAATTCAGACCTACTGGGTTGAGGTCCTGAGGGAACTGGGGGAGGTGCTGGAGACCACCCTGCCATTGGACCCTAAATTGGTCCTATTAGCTATGACCAATAATGTAAACTTGGCTCGCCCACTGTTGATTTTTTTAGCCCTGGCTTTGGTGGTAGCTAAGAGAGATGTGGCAAGGAAATGGGGGGTATCCACACTGCCACAGCTAGAGTAATGGAGGAGAGGTATGGACTTATATATGGCATCTGAAAGGGTCACATATAAGGCACGGGAATGTCCTAAAAAGTTTGGTAGAGTGTGAGGCAAATGGCGCCAAAATCATCGTCTGGATGGAGGACTCTGAACCTGAGGAGATGAGAGGGTATCCAACCCGAGACAGGAGGGAGTGCGACGAAGGACAATCTGTCGTAATAGATGTGGGCCCGGGAAGAAATCTGATGGGGCCAGTTGAGGTGGAGGGGAGTGAATTGTTTTTAAAGGTGATGCTTGGAGGGTGGGGGGAGGAAGGGTGGGGTATGATGATAAATAATGACATGCCTGTTATGTTTTTGCATAATAAAAAGCAAATAAAAAAGTTTTTAAAAAAAAGAAACACCCCTTTACTTTTTATGTGTTTTGTTTCACTCTGTGAGGTTGTGTTGGAACAGCAGAAATAGGAAAATTTAAACTGTGACCATTGTCTATGTGTAAATAGAGACATTTCTTTGCGCATGTGCAGTTGATTAATTGATTGTTTCAAGAATTTATGGGGCACACATCCACCCTTAGGTGTCCTGGCATTAGGAACAACATAAAAGGAAAAAGAAGCAAAAAATGAGACTAACAAAATATAAACGTCATTAAGCTTTCTTAAATGTAAGATCAGAAGGCAAGGATTTGATATACAATAGTAGATTAGTCCATAATTGGGGACCAAGATTGCACAATAAACATCCTCCAAAGCAAGGACATGCCACATGTGAAAGGGAGAGATGCAATTATGATTTAGATTGCAGAGTTTTCACTAGAAGATAATGAATGAGACATTGAGCGAAATAAGATTTCTACATTGGATACAAAAATCATATGCATGATACATAGAGTGTTAAATACAACTCTCTCCTTTATTGGGAGCTAGTGTAACTTGATTGTAGCACAGCCAACATGGCCACATTTTCACACTTTGCACGCTATGTGAACCGTAGAACTTTTAACCATCTGAAGTTTAGCCGTGGCGGAAATAGGAAGATTGCGGTAAAGTATGTTACAGTAGTTGGGTTGAAATAATACCGTCTGAAACCACTTGAGTGTGTAGGTGAGAAGGCAAAATAGTAGAATTTGTCTTAGTTTTAGTAAGACTGCAAACGATTTCACTTTGGTAGGGACAAAGGAGGAGTTTGTGTGGACTTTGGCCACAGTCGCTCATGGTATTGGTCAATTTGATTGCAGTTTATATTTGAGCAATGTCCAATGTGCATGTGCCCACTTTTGGTTCACTGGGTAATGGAGTCTTTCAATTTTTAGTGCTGGGTAGCTGGCAGGGACGTGTCGTTGTTGCAAGACTTACATTTTTGTTTCCTTGCCTAGTAGCTTTGAAGATTTCTGTGTATATAGTGCTGTATATGACCATTGATTTTGGACCTGATGTCTCTAACGGAGATTAATATACTCCAGCGATAAGATATTTCCATATCAAACAACAGATGGGGAAATACTCCAGGATATATTCTTCTCTGTAGTATTCTTTCTCTCTTTCCTAAACCATCCAGTTCTTCTTCACTTAAAAAGAATATTAGTAAGCAATCAGAGGAGGAATGATTGTGGTGGAAACTACTGTACCTATGAAGGAAAAACGGTAGCGTGAGACTGCTCAAAAACAGTTTTCTGGAAGTGCTGACAGGCAAATAGGATAAGACTATTTCAATTCAGACAAATAAATTGAAACTCTCCCTGGTGAACATAGTAGAAAATAGATTGAGAGAGATATTTCACCTGTGCCTTTGTCCCCTATTCAACAAAATATGGAATTCCCAACTCTTGAGGTTCCTTCTACCTCTACTAAAACTTTGCTGCATCAGTTTCAACAAATTTCCCAGAAAATCTCTCCAAATCATCCTCATGTGACAGATGTTATTTTAAGAAAGTGTAAGGATCCAGACAAGATTAATCTTTTCAGATTCATGGCTAGACGGTATCCCCGGGGAGACATGGACACTAAACCATTAGGTTCTGTTATTCTAGACTCACGGTTTGAAGAACATCTATGCTGGATGATACCATTCCAAAAAACTCAGTAAATAAAAAGATTGATTCTTCATTGAAAAAAGTATATTCAGGTTCCCATTCGTCTTTAGGACCTGTTAGCTCTTGTGTCTATATAGCACAGTCTTTCATTTCAGACTTTGCATATCCTTTCAAACCAATAGCAAAAGGAACTGAGTGCTGTTCCCTCCTAGAAGGAATGGGGAGACATGCAGTTCTTATCTGATTTTTTATTTAATGTTGTCCGAGCATCAGTCCCTGCAAGAGGGGAGGGAGTAACAGTTTATAGGAACTTGAATTTGAAGGATTGGTTTAATGACGTTACTCAAAAATATTAGATATGCCAATAGAAGGAGCTCACCATTTTGTTGTAGAATTAGAAGTGATGGCACATTATCTGTTTAAGGAAAATAAGCATTCTCTTCATTCAGACATAAACAACAGCAACAAAGATCTGTAACAACTGGGGGACATGTGTCCTGTTGGCAACCTTGAAGAAAGTAGCTACAATTATCTCGTCTCCATTCTTTTTTTTTTAGCTTTATAGCTTGAACTTGGCCCAAAGGTATCAGGGCACTTTACATGACCACCAGTTGCATTCTAGATGGACAGATTTTATTAAGTACGGGTAGATTACGTAATTTACCCAGAATCACAGGATGTTGTGCGTCCCTGTCAATACTCGAACATGGTTCCCTCTGCTTTGAAGTCGACCGCTCTAGCCGTTAGGCCACATTCTCTCTCAATTGGCAGCATGGAAAAGGTTTCCCATTCACAACTTTCAAAAACAAAAGCTGAGCTCACCAGGAAAGCAGCCATGTTTCTGACTATGCCCAGGATGGCCAACGATGCCAAGATGACTAGTAGAAGGTTGAATCCATAGCTTCGTGTATGTTTGTGAAACATCTACTTCAGATTAATGAGTGCTTCAAGTGTTTCACCAGCAATATTAAGGGGAATTCTTGGCCCTTCCACCAGACTCAGGCATCAAACAACTGCTTGGCCACATTGTCGCGCAGAGAAGACTGCATTTAATTTGGCAATCAAAAATCCTCAAAGCAAAAAGGCAGTAATTTCGGTTCTATCCAAAGAGAGAAGTAAAGAGATATGCTCCATAATATCCCTATCCCCAAAAGTATCAGGAGGCTAGAGAATGTTCATAGATCTGAAGATCCTTAATCATTGGATCAAATGTCATTAAAATGGAGGCTCTTCAAAAGATCGTTTTACTGATCACATTAGGAAGGTTCATGGGGACAGTAGACCTGTTGTAGGCAAATGTTCACAACTTCACATTTCATTAACATCATGACATCAGGAGTTCCGAGGATTACATATTCAAAACTGTTACTTCCAGTTTTGAGTCTTGGCATTTTTCCTGAAATCAGGACTACTGTATTTTCAGAATATGGGAGCACTATCGGTTGTTCGACTGCATCCACAGGAATAGTATATCTATCCATATGCGAACTATTGGCTTATTCATGCTCGTTCAAGATTTGAAAGATGCAAAGGCCTGAAAGGAAGTCAAAACTGTCTACGTCAACTCTGTTACTGCTCTGCTGGAAGAACTCTCAGCTGTCTGTATCCCAAAATTCAGTATTCACAGGCGCAAGGTCCAGGTGAGGTCTGGACAAGTTTTTTCTTCCCAAATCATGGGCAGTGAACATTCACCCTCTGGTCTGAATTGCAGGCAATCCATGCACTATTGTATTTGTGGTTAAAGATACAGGATCTCATATACTGAAAAAAAACAGTTTCTAATTTCATCATGCATCTTCACAGAAACTCTGGTTCATCTTCACTTCCATCAACTTCTGGTCCATTTACACTAGGCCTGGGCAAAAGTACACTGGTAAAATGTGTGTAATTTCCAAATTTCATATTATGTGAAATGTCTCAAAATCTCACATTATGGGGTCGATTCCGATTCGGGAAAAACCTCTCCGAATAGCCGTACGGAGCGGTTTTCCCGTACGAATCGTACCCTGCAACGTACCCCGTACGTACGACGAAGTACAATTCGTACCAGGAGCTGGACTCCGTACGAATCGTACAGAGACCTTACGAATCAACCCCCCATACGAATCTCCCTCAGAACCCGCTGTACGCGACATCCGTACGGTTCGCGGCTGGTTTCTCCGACCCAGCAAGTACGATTTGTGTCGGGTACGCACCGTACGACGCTTTTTCTATGGGAGCCGAAAACATCCGGAGAAGCAGAGTTCACCTCGAAACAGGTACGGAACGCCCCACCCGGGTATGGTGCATACACCCCATGATCGCAGGGGTACGGTGCATACCACTGCGATCATGGGGTGTACGCACCGTACCCTGCGATCATGGGGTGTTCGCACCGTACCCCATGTTCGCTGGGTGTACGGTGTGTACACCCTGCGATGGCGGGGTACGGTGTGTACACCCAATGATCGCGGAGGTACGCACCGTACCCCTGCGATCATGGGGTGTACGGACCGTACGGTGTGTTTGTGATTGTGTGCTTTTCCGTACGAATCGCCCTTACCTGACGTGGACCATACGAATCGCGTCCTTACACCCCAGTCCGGATCGTACTCATCGGGTCGTACGGCATGTTTACGATTCGTACGGAGAGGGCTCCGGATACAAATCGTACGGACGTTTTTTTTCCAGGATCGGAATCGACCCCCATGTGTACTTCGTTACGCACCAAAGGCTTGTTAACATATCGAGAATGTCCCGCCGAGGGTCCTGCTGTGTCTTATGAGATCTTTTTACTCCAAGTACGCAATTGCGGGAAAAACATCTTGAGCGATACCGGCATGCCATATTTTGGTCTAAAATTTAATTTCACCTAGGGCCAAATGTAGGTAGCCTAATACCGGTCGGTAATGGACGAAATTACTGAATTTCGGCCGTTGCCGACCGGTATTAGGCTTGTGAGATCAAATTGAAGGATTCGGTAATTTACAGAAGCGGTAATTTAAGGAATCGGTAAATTACCGAATCCTTAAGATACCGAATCGGTAATTTACCGAATCCGGAATGTAGGGAGCACTCAAGTGAGTGCATTCCTCATTTAAGGATTCGTTATTTACCACCAACTACAAGTTGGTGGTAAACATCGAAAACCTTAAAAAAAAAAAATGTGGTGCTTTTTTTAACTGTGCCATGTGGCAGACATACATGCCCTTAGGGCATGTATGTGTGCCACTTGTGCACACATGCATGATTGAGGGGTGCAACAGGGTGTCAAAGTGACACCCTGCCACCCTTGAATGTGTTCCCCCTTTTACCTGAATCGGTAATTCCCATTCATTCCTATGGGCCTCCAGGCCCATAGGAATGAATGGGAATTACCGAATCGGTAAATACCGATTCGGTATTTACCGAATCTTACCGATTCGGTAAAATTTACCGAATAAATACCTACATCCCATTTACCGATTCTGTAATACCGAATTGGTAAAATTCGGTATTTTAGAATCGGTAAATCTGGATTACCTACATCTGGCCCTAAATGTTTATGGAATTTTCTGAACTATCACAAAACAATTACACAGTTTTGCATATATCCCCTTTGCACTCATTGGTTTCAGCCTCCCAAAATTACAACGCTTTGTTTCCCTTTTCAGATCAGATGAAACAGTCTCTGTGGTGGTTGAACCCAGGGAACTTGGCCCGAGCTCTTCCTCTTCATCCAGGGATTCTTCTAATAGTTACTTCAGATGCCTGTTCCTTTGGACGAGGAAGCACAACAGGGGAATTATTGATTCAGAGGCATTGATCACTGGAGAAATGTAACACTCTTTGAAGTAGTATTTTGTCTTGTTTTTCCTATCTTCAAATGACAATGAAGAGCAAGGGGCTTATTTATGAGCCCTTGCGTCACTTTTACGCCGCTGGTGCGTCACTTTTTGTAGCAGAGTAAAAAATGTGCCTTGTTGCACCATATTTACAAAGTGACGCATCTAGGTAGATGCGTCACTTTGTAAACCCCTGCGCCACATTATACCTGCGCTAGGTATAATGTATGCAAGGGGGGTGTTTTTTTACGCATTAAAGAGTCATAGAAGTGACGCAGTGAAATCTATAAGATTTCACTGCGCCATTTCTTGGACGCTAATGCTCCAAAATCTTATGCCTGCCTCATGGCAGGCGTAAGACTGACGCAGACACTAACAACAAGGGACTTGCCCATGTGAATGTACACATTGCTGGAGTTGCCTCACCTTTATGACACACTCCAGCAATGCGTCACTTTTGCGCCTACAGATACGTCAGAAATACTGACGTATCTGTAACTCCTTGCTACATGATGCATCATACTGTAAATATCACGCATCGTTAGTGTCGCAGGGAGAGCACAGTGGAAAGTGACGCATCGCTGTTTTAAAGCAGCAATGGTTCACTTTTCATAAATGAGGCCCCAAATATTTTAGCAAACAATTTAATATACAGCTTTGGTAAGATAGGTTTATATTTGTTTTAGGTAACCTATAGATGAGGTGGAGGACTGGGACATTCATCAATATTTGCTGGGGCGTCCAAATCAACGTGCTTCCAATGACTACCTTTCCACATTTCAGGAGTGTGTGATATTGGTAATGGTTTACTTGCCAAGACAAATGTGAGGGTAGGGCATTGTTGTCCTTCATAGCAGTGGTGGTTGAACAGGATTGTTAGGGGTTCTATGAGAATGCCACCAAGTGCGAGGCTTTCTCAGTGGGTGGATTGTTTTTCAAATTCTTTCAGATGCTAGGTTCTAGATTGGTAATTAGGGACTGTAGACTTGCTTGGGTTTCAGGTTATATACTTAAATCTGATAGAATTGTAATCAATATGCGGTTAAACTAAGATGATGGTTGCTACTGAGAGCGTGGACTTGTCATCAATGTGTGGTTGTGTAGTCTAGTAGGCAAAGCAGCTTTCGGGGATGTTTATGTAAAGAAGGGTGGCTCTGTAACCATAAATGAAGTCTTGCATTTTTTTGTTCCTGTGAGTAAGTGTGATATGCTCCCTTTCTTAAGTCAGTTCAGCATTATAAAATTATATATATCAGGAATGGTATTGTGAATTATCCGTAGCAGTCTGCACTCTGCAAGGTTTCAACCAGTAACATAGGTCCCGATTCACAGAATGAATTTAAGACTAAATCCTAAACTTACTACTATTTGGTATTCACAGAATGCACTTACTACTTTTGGGATTCACAGAGTGAATTTACTACCTTCGGGATTCACAGAATGAACTTACTACTTTCGGTATTCACAGAATAGATTTAAGACTACTAACTTTAATTCCGCACTCGGGCCGGAATTTCCGGCCCGGAGGCGGAGCTTCCGGCTTGGGGGCGGAGCTTGTGGCCCAGAGGCATAGCTTCCGACCCAGAGGCGGAGCTTGCAGCCCAGAGGTGGAGATTTCAGCCATGGCTAAATCCCCACCTCCGAGCCGGAAGCTCTGCCTCCAAGTTGCAAGCTCCGCCCCTGGGCCGGAAGCTCCGCCTCCGGGCCACAAGCTCCGCCTCCAAGCCGCAATCTCCGCCTCCCGGCTGCAAGCTCTGCCCCCAAGCCGGAAGCTCCGCCTCCGGGCCGGAATTTCCAGCCCGAGTGCGGACGTAAAGTTAGTAGTCTTAAATCTATTCTGTGAATACGGAAAGTAGTAAGTTCATTCTGTGAATCCCGAAAGTAGTACGTTCACTCTGTGAATCTCGAAAATAGTAAGTGCCTTTTGTGAATACCAAATAGTAGTAAGTTTAGGATTTAGTCTCAAGTTCATTCTGTGAATTGGGCCCATAGTGTCAATGTACCAAAGATGGAACAGTTCGAAGATATCAGTGTGGGATTGGGCTGCATGGTGAATGTTTATGAATATGCAGATTGTGGTGTGTATTTCTGGCCTGACCTAGAGTTAAGATGGACTGAGGTGTCAGAGGGGTGATTGGCTTGTAGAGTGAACATTTTCTTCAGAGGTGTTGGGAGGTAGTCAAAAGCTTGAGGTCTTTACGAGAAAGAGAGTTTGAAAGTGGATGCGGAGTTCTGGGTCATTGGTGATATTTTGGCTGGGTTACGGCATATCTTTGCTAGCTAAGGAGGTTCAATGTAAGGCTTTTTAGGGAAAGGAGCTTGTTGTTGGTAGGTTTAACTGAATGCCAACATACAGCTCCTCGGTGTGATGGATGGTGGTCCTGCTGAGTAAGGCATGGTCATTTGGCAAGTTGCAGAGCTATTCAGAATGGTTGGGTAATGAATGGATGAGGCAAGGTTACTAGGTCGAAGTAATCATGAAGAGTTTTTTAATGTAAATTCTTTTGGTGAAGCAACATTGTGTGAATGGATGTTTCAGTTTTCATTGTTTTCTCATTCTTTTTGGTGATGAATGGTAGTTTTCAGGCCTACTAAAGACAGAGGCGGTAATGAATGGATGGGTTGGGTTCCTAGGTCAAGGATATCTAGAATAGTCATTTTTGAAAACGGTGCTTTTGATGTGCTAACTTTTATTATTGCGTGGGACGGAGGTTATAGCATTTGTTGGGTTATTAATCTTTTTCAAGATGATGGTGTATGCTTACAGTTTAAGGTTTCTGCATAGTTGGCTGCTGCATGAGGGTTGTGTGCTTGAAGTAGCGAGTCAGGTATATGTATGTTTCACTGTTGCTCTGTGGTGTTTTTGTTTTGATATTTTATCTAGATTTGTGAGGGTCAGGGATGCTGCTTGGTGGGCGTTCTCTTTTTAGGAATGTGATGTAGTTGATTGGGTAGGGACCCATTCGAGACTTTAAGGCAGGAGTGAGAATCAAAGGAAATGGATGAATCTGGTTTGTAGCAGGGGACAGTAAGGCAGAGTGGCAACCAGGAGATTGCTTTAGAGTGCGATGTTGGCCAAAGAGGTGGCTAGGAGGGAGGTCTGGGATGGGGTAACTGTATTAGTGAGATTTTAGTAAGAGAATGGAAGTAGGAAGATGACAAAGTGAGGGCAGGAAGAAGGGGTGGGTAATTTGGGGAGTTAGTGAGAGTTTGGGGGGGAGTGGAACACACTAGGGGAGAAGAGACTGCAGTTTGTATTGATAAATATACAGAAATGTGTTAGGAATGAAGGTGATGTCAAAAAACTATACAATAGATGCAGAGGGGAGGTTGAAGGGTTTCAGTGAGGAAAGGAGATGAGGTAAATAGCAGTAGATAGTAGGGAGCATGGAAAAGAATAGAGAAGGGAAGGAAGGATTACAAGTGTAGATGGAGGAGACAAGTGGAGTAGATGAATGGGAGGAGTGGGAGGGAGGGCAATTAGAGGTGGATGGGGAGTAGGGAATGGAGAAGCAGGGATATGGGAGGAGATTAGATGAAGATTGGTAGTAGGAAAGGAACATATAAGAGGAAGAGGATGAGAGGAGGGAGCAGTAGAAATCAGGGCAGAATATGAGAAATGAGAAGTGAGGAAATGAGTGCAGGGTAAGCTCAAAAGTACCCTACATGGCTTCCATATGACATTCTGCTTCCTATTTCAATATCCAACCAGTATGTTTTTAAGGAAAAAACAACCTGAGTCATACATATCTCACCTGTGCTCTACATGATTATTGCATGCACTAAAAGAGTACATGGGTGTAGGAAAGTGGATATTATGCAGTGATGCTGGTTAGGCTTCACTATGTAATACTCCCACAATTCCCCAAAAGAGACCCTTAGGATTCACACTATCAATCTCTAGCTCAGTCCTGGTAGTGTGGCACAGAGGAGCCAGGCTTTACTCGAGGAACACGTGTTATGCATTTCAGAATACCAACATGGAGATAAGTAATTGGCATGACTTGAAACAAATCCGACACCAATTTATAAAAATAAAGCAGATTTTTATATAAATTTAGACACCAAATGAAAACAATCTCATGAGTATAACTGGAGTTGTGCATTTTAGAAGAAAAATAAATCAGTGCAAATCAATACTGCAAAACGTCAGCATTGTGTCAATAGTAAAAAGAACTAGTCAACTTGCAGGTTGAGTTGTGTGGAGCCCACTGGGGGTAAGGTGGTGCAGGTCCCAGAACAGGCCACGACAGTCAGTTGAATTTTACCTGGCTTGTAGGGCCTCGGTGCAGAGTTGCTCTGGCTGTCCCTGGTGCAGAAGCTGGAGCTGTGGGAGAGCTGGTTTTACAGCTTAAACTGTTCTGGTGAGGAAACAGATGCAAAATGTCAACAACGGAGCCCCTTTGGTGTTCGGTTGAAAGTCTTTCAGAGTTCGCTTTTGTTGCCGCGTCGAGTAAAAGTAGTGGTACCCTAACTGGCCACCAACAAGCTTTGGCAACAGTAAAGTTAGCAAAATGTTGTTTGGACATCCGGAGGTCCAGTGGAACACAGTAGCCACCTGAAACTTGCTGGAGGTCAGGACTATGTTTCCCACAATGCATTGGAACATTTACTTTTGGGCATTACCTCTACGTCCCTCGTTCTCGACCCAGTCATCACTCATGAGGTATCCCACAAGACAGGAAACAAAACAGAAAACGCTTTTAGGCTCCACCCCCCTTCCTGCCAGGTGCTATATTACTCCCAACAACTAGAAGCACATCCTGTTTTGTTTCCTGTCGGTGGTTACCTGATGGGGACACTTAGGTGAGTG
The DNA here is from genome assembly GCF_964261635.1 of Lissotriton helveticus. NCBI lineage: Eukaryota > Metazoa > Chordata > Amphibia > Caudata > Salamandridae > Lissotriton > Lissotriton helveticus. Next base: position 904,046,116 of record NC_136070.1, on the reverse strand, counting down.
CCGCGCACTTACCTGCTACGTTTGTCCTGTGGATTCCTCCTCTGCTCTGCTCTGTGAGGCTCCCATGGACCGTCGTGGGATGCTGTGGAGTTGAGCTGCTGGGCATCCCTGTCTCCTCCTGGGCTCGGGGGACCTGTGTTGCGTGGCTCCGCGGGTCTGCCTGGTCTTGCTGCCGGGTTCTCTTCATCCTGTGTGGCGGCCGATTCGAGTCCTCCATTTTCTTCAAGTTCCCGCATGGGTGAGTGGAATACTAGGCTGGCTATCAGTATTAAGGAAGAGATATGCCATGCGACTGGGTATCGAACCCCACTTGAACTGTGAGACATTTGCCTTGAAAATTCCCATGACTTAGGGCTATCTCCTTTTCAAATGCCGATCCTGCTGCAAGTGGAGGGGGAGGTAGACGTTTGCTGAATTAGCGCTTGGCCGTCTTTGGGCGCACTATTTGTCCGTTTCCTCCCCTGGCGGCGTTCCTTCCTGCATTGTTGATGGGCGCCCGGGTGGGCTCCGGCGCGCCTGTCATTGCGAGGAACTTTGTTTGTGCTCTGTGCTTTGGCCGTTGCTCGTTCCAGGCTTACAGAGGCTTCGCGATCTTCTATGCTGCAGGATTCCTTGACGGCCCGCGCTTCCTGTTTGGCCGAGGGTTCTTTTGGAGTTCCGCCCCTTCCTCTCACTTCTCTTCACTACGGCCTTTGTTATGTTTGGCCGGCGGCTTGGTTTACTCTCTGCAGCTGCTCGGTTTGGCGCTGGGAGTTTTCAGACGTTGGGATTGGTCGTTTTGTATTTGTTTCAACCTATTAGGTTCCTTCCATATGTATATATATGTTGTCCTGGACGGTTGTTTTTCTTCTGTTGTTGCTGGATTGTTTTTTCTCCTACTTTTCTGCTGCTGCTGTTCTTGTTTCATTACGAGCAAACATCATTACAAGAGGAAGCATTCTTCTCCTGTGCCTTCCTCTTCCCCTGAGACCAGTGGGGATTCGGCTACTCCTGTGAAGCGTGCCAGGGGGGATGATGATTAAGCGCCTTATCCGGGAGACGCTGTCTGATATGAAGGCGAACAAGGAGTCTGTTGGTCATTCCAGTGCTGCTGACTTTTACTCGGACATTTCTTCCCCTGATGAATGTGATGGGTCCTCTCTCGCTGCTGGTGAGCTTCAGGGCAAGTACATTTCCAGGGATCTCTTGCCTGATATTCTTTCCCATCTTAGGGTGAATATGGGGTTCCCTGATGCTTCTGCGCCCAGAACCTCTCAAGATTCGCTCTTGCCGCAATTTAGGAAGCCTGTTGCCTCTTCTCCGCCGGTACACCCTTTTGTGTTGGATGTCCTGCTTAAGGAATGGAAGGACCCGGATCACATTGCCATGCCCAGGTTTATGTCCAAGCTTTATCCTTTGCAGGATATGGCGGACTCCTTGCCTGATTCTGTCCCCGTGGACTCCATTGTGGCCAGTCTTGTGGGGCGTCCTTCCATGGGTGATGATAACATCCTGAGGGACGGTGTGGATAAGAAAGTCGATTCGGCTTTGAAGAAATCTTATGCTGGCTCTCACCTTGCTATTTGATCTGGGATTTATGGGGCCTATGTTGCCCAGTCTTTGTTATCTGATTTCAAGACTCTGTTTTCCACGATGCAGGAGGGTGGCGGCTGTCCGGCCTTACTGGAGTCCATGGAGCGCCATGCTGAATTCTTATCGGACATCGCCTTTGATTCAGTGAGGGTTTCTGCTATGTCCTGTGGTTCCTCTATTGCTGCCCATAGGAACCTATTGCTACGGGATTGGAAGATGGACGCGGCTCAACGTTCCATGGCTTTGAGGTTGCCTTTCACTGGTACCCGCCTGTTTGGTGACTCTCTGGAGGATAGACTGCATAAAGTCTTTAAGGAGCGCAAGCATTCCTTGTCTTTTTGTCAGCTTCCGTCCCGTGGGGGTTCCACCTTCTCCAGTGCCAGGTCGTTCCGGCAACCTTCCAGGTTTCAGCAGTCTTCCTTTAGGGGTCAGCGTGGCACTGGCCGTTCTTTTCTGCAGCAGTTTCAGAAGAAATCCCAGCGGGGTGCTGGGTCTGGCCCGCAGTGTTCCTGACTATGCCGTCCAGGGGGTAGGTCTTGATGGTGGTCCGCCCGTAGTTGGTGGGAGACTTCGCCTGTTTCTTCCGGCTTGGCGATTGACAACCTCCGACAAGTGGGTGCTGGATGTTTTGTCTCGGGGTTACCGGATCGAGTTCCTGTCCCCTCCCCCTCCTTCCGGGGTGGTGGTGACTCTGACTCCTCGGGACGCCTCCTGCCATCTGGCCTTGCTGGACGGTGTTCGTTCTTTGGTCAGCAAGCATGCGATTGTCCCTGTTCCACGGAGGGAACTGGTGATGGGTGTCTACTCCATCATCTTTGTGGTTCCGAAAATCATGGGGGGTTTCCGGGTTGTCATCAACCTTCGGGGTCTGAACTTGTTTGTGAAGAAGATCCCATTCAAGATGGAGACTCTCCAGAAGGTGATTCCTCTGATCCAGTCTGGGTGGGTGTTCTCCACTCTCGATCTCCAGGACGCTTATCTTCACGTTCCCATGGCTGTGGGAGATCAGCGTTTCCTGCGCTTCTGCCTGGAGGGTCACCACTGGCAGTTCTGCGTCCTTCCTTTTGGTCTTCGATCTGCCCCCAGGTTGTTCACCAAGGTGGTGGCTCCTTTGGTGGCGCATCTCCATCTCCTGGGGGTATCCGTGTTCCCCTATCTGGACGACTGGATGGTCCAGGCCCCATCTCTGGAGATCATGTCTCACCACCTTCTGTTGACCATGTCTACACTCAGGGATCGTGGGTTCTTTATAAACTTGCCAAAGTGCCACCTTGTGCCTGTCACCCGGAGGACCTTCATCGGAGCCGTGTTCGACTCGGGGCTGGGCAGAGTGTTTCTGCCGGGCTCCCGGATTCACCGTCTTCAGTCGTTGTTGAGGAAGTTGTTGTTCCGAGCTGCGGCTCCCCTCCTACAATGGCTGGAGGTTCAAGGTCACATGGCTGCATCTGTTTTCACCGTCCCCTGGGCCAGGTTTCAACTACGTCCTCTGCTGTGGCATGTTCAGAGGTGGGTCCCCTTTCCTGTCTTGGACTATGCAATTCCTGCGCCTGTGTCTCTGGACGTTGTAGCTGCTCTCCAGTGGTGGCCGGATTCTTCCCACCTTTCCAAGGGGATGTGGTTCCATCTGCCTCCCCCTCTGGTTTTGAACACGGATGCCAGCGCGTCCGGCTGGGGTGCGACTTTGGATCATTGGACGGTGCAGGCCCGTTGGATCCCGTCGGAGTCGCGCAGGTCGTCCAACTGGCGGGAACTGTCTGCCGTGGAGCGGGCGCTTCGCTTCTTCCATCTTCATCTGAAGGGTTGCCATGTCCTGGTGAGATCGGACAACACAGTGACGGTGGCCTACATAAATCACCAGGGCGGGAACCGCAGTTCTTCCCTGAATCTGGTGGCCAGCTCCATTTCGGATTGGGCGGAGCAGCATCTTCTGGCCCTCTCTACTCAGCACATTCGGGGTGTGGACAACATGGTGGCGGATTCCTTGGGTCGGAGGTTTCCTTAGTCTCTGTCCCTGTGTCTGTGTCTGTTATGTTATGTTACAATGTTTTTGAATAGCGCAAATCACCACTGGTCTCTAAGCGCTTTCACAGAAAAAGTATATAACCTACTGCAGCCCAGAAACGCCCTCCGCCATCGAACCCAGTTAGGGTATTGATGTTATCCTTTTAAACAGGTAGGTCTTTAAATTCTTTCTAAAAGAAAGTAGCACTGAGTCTCCCTGCAACGTAGCAGGTAGCTCGTTCCAGATTTGCAGAAGAAGTACCGACAAAGCTCTGCCGCCCTTGGATTTGAGCTTACATCTAGGCTGAATCAGTTTGCAGGCTTTGCCAGATCGCAGAGCTCTGCCCGAAGTGTATTTCGTCAAGCGCTCTTTGATGTAATTAGGGGCCTTTCCATAGATGGCTTTGTGGGCCATACGAAGACATTTGAACTGCACTCTAAGTTTGATAGGCAACCAATGCAGCTTCAAAAGAAGGGTGGTCGCATGAGTTCTCCTCGGCAGGGAATAGATCAACCTGGCCGCGTCATTCTGCACAACCTGCAGTTTCTTCAGGAGTTTCTGCGGGAGGCCTAAATACAAGGCATTGCCGTAGTCTAGCCGCAAGATAACCGTAGCGGACACTATGGATTGCAGTGTGGAAACAGACAGAATGGGTACCAGCTTCCGGAGTTGTCTAAGCAGACCAACACAAGAACCCACCACCGCCGAGACTTGTGGGGCCATAGATAGGCCAGCGTCAATTTTCAGCCCTAGGCTTTTGACCACACTTCCCGGGGTTGGCATTGCCCCTAATTCTGAAGGGCAAAACAGCTCACATCAGGGGTTTTCTTGATTAGTGATAACCAGCACCTCCGTTTTCTCTGCGTTAACTTTCAGAAGGTTGTTGGTCATCCAGTTAACAGTGAATCTAAGCAAATTCTTTACAGATTCCTGAGCCTCCCTAGTATTCTCCAGATGGACAAGCAGCTGGGTATCATCGGCATAGTTAAAGACTTGGCAATTCCTATGCGTTAGCTCCTCTATCAGAGGTTGAAGGTAGATGTTGAACAGCAGGGGGGACAGTGCAGACCCCTGGGGGACACCCCAGGTCACAGCGCTAGCCTCGGATAGTTGGTTTCCCATTTGCACTCTTTGGGTACGGCCAGTAAGGAAAGATTTGAGCCACTTGAGTGCTTGCCCTGTTATTTCTAATTTCATGATACGGTCCAGCAGAATGGTATGGCTGACCGTATCAAACGCTGCTGACAGATCCAATAGAATCAGGGCACATGGATGTTTATTACCGGCCCTGATTCTCAGATCGTCAGCAACCGTGGCCATAACCAGTTCCGTGCTATGCTGTGGCCGGAAACCTGCCTGCCTAGGATGTAATAGACCATGTTCATCCAGGTAGCCAGCCAGCGTATTCAGGACTTGCTTTTCCAGGATCTTTCCCATGAATGGAAGTTGAGAAATAGGCCTATAGTTCTTTAGATTCTTAATATCCGCTCCCGCTTTCTTCAGGAGGGGGATGACCCTGGCTTCCTTCAAATTCGCTGGAAGGTGACCTGACTCCAGTGACTCGTTTAGTAGATTCAGCAGCTGTTTTTTTAGTCCAGGCAGGGCCATTTGGAATATTCTCGGGGGGCACGGGTCCATGCTGGGTCCTGATTTAATTTGGCAAGTAATCGCTGACAGCCTCTCTTCATCCAGGCATGGGATGCTATTCAAATTCCAGGCCAGCCTCTGGGAATTCGAGGGGACTAAGGGAATCAAATCAGCTGAGGATTTTTTAATATCCATGATGATGTCTTGTACTTTCTGGAGAAAAAACCTCTGGAAGGTGTCACAGTCCGGGCGATCATTTACTGGGGTTTTTCCCTCCAACTGTGTTAATTCCCTAAGAATAGCAAAAATCTCCCTTTGCTTGTTCCCTGCACGGCCAATTCTGTCCTCGTAGAAGGCTGCCTTCCTCAGTAATAAGTCAGCCTTGTATTTCGACAAGAATGCCTTATAAGTTTCGAACTCTGCCTGGCTGTAATTGAGCCTCCACCTTCTCTCAGCTTGCCGGAGAGCTTGTTTTTTTTCTTCTTAGCGAGACATCAAACCACGGGGCTCCCTTCCCCTTTGCTCTGGTCCTCTCTGTTCACTGAGGGACAAGATTATCCAAGGCAACTCGGATCCAGGCCATAAGGGCTACGATGTATGAGTCTAGATTTCCCTCGCTCCTCTCTGGGGGCGGATTAGAGAGAAGCGTGGAAATCAAAGACTCAGCTTCCACCTTCTTCCAGGCACGAACCTTTCTCCAGCGCGGATTAGACGCTACCGGTGAAGGGTCGCACGAGACCCAACACTTAATCAAGGAGTGGTCTGACCATATGCATGGGCTGACATCAATTATCTCAGCCTAGGGCATAGAGGACCAGACCAGGTCCAAAGTGTGGCCCTTCACATGCGTGGGGCGTGCCACTAGTTGACGCAAATTAAGCAAGGTTAAATTAGTATTGAACCCTGCCGCTATGGGGTCTCTGGGTAGCTTATCCCAAAGATAATTGAAGTCCCCTACCACCAAAAGAGACTTATATCTTGATCCCAGATCAGTTAAGAGCTCCAAAAAGGCTTCATTAAAGTCTGGGGAACTCTTATGTGGGCGGTCCACTACTACCAGCATAATACATGAGGATTTCAATAACATTTTTATTCCCAATAACTCCACGCTATCACAATTTTCAGCGACAACCTGTGTCACCCTGGGGATTTTTTTAAATAATATTGCAACCCCCCCCCTCTACCCTCCTCCGGGCGGTTATACCATATTGCATCATATTCTAATGGCAGTGATGCCAGAACATCAGGGGTAGATGAAGCCCCCAGCCAGGTCTCAGTCAGGGCAAGAATGTCAATGTCACCATCCAAAAGGAGGGAAAACACTTCCAGATAGTGTTTTTGCAAGGATCGAGTGTTTAGCATAGCAATTTTTAGCCCCTGGGTCGTGTAGGCATATGACAGCGTCTTGGGCAAAGTGGGTTTACACCCTCCCCGCAGGAGAGACTCTTCCTGAAGCCTTGCAGATGTAATCCCATCTAGCAATTCGTTCCCGGTTCTTAGAGCCAGGAGGGTGTCATCCGAATAAATAAAGCATTGAGATGGGGGCCTGGCCCCTGGGCCCGTCCTGGCGCGGACGGGCGCAGACGGGCTTGCCTCTGGCGTGCCCGCTGCACGCGGGCGCTGCACGCTTGCATTTGGGTCCATAAATCGTAATTGGCAGGCAGCCCTCAAACACTAGTGCGCTACCCAAGATGGCGTCTTGGGAGCGTCTCTGAGCCCCTAGTCCCCCACTCAAGATGGCGGTCGGGAGCCGAGCCAGCTCGAATCTCACCCAAATGGTGAGTGATGAGTTTCAAGTGCAGGCAATGCGGAACAGATCAAAAGAGGAACAGTGTCAACAATTCACAGCCCGCTATATCGGGTGAGTCCCCAAGAAAATAACTTCAAAGTAACATGAATAACATAAGTCCCTTTGTAACCCTTAATTCTCCCCGGACCTTTCAGTTGATCTGCCGGAGGTTTGGGACTCCGGCCCTGGACCTGTTTGCCTCCTGGCCCGATGCCATGGTTCCCCTGTTCTGCTCCAGGATCCCGGAGCTGGGCGCTTGGGGGGTGGATGTCTTGTCTCTCCTGTGGCCTCCTTGGCTTCTTTATGCCTTTCCTCCCTTTCCTCTGATTCCTGCATTCTTGCTGAAGGTTCAGCGGGAGGGGGCTCAGGTGGTGGCTATTCTCTCTCACTGGCCACGGAGATCTTGGTTTCCTCTGTTGCTGGGTCTGGCTGTGGGTCCTCCTTGGATTCTGCCCTGGTACCCCTCTCCTCTGAGGTCCTCGTCTCCCTCCCTTCTGGTTCCTCCCTCCTTGGCGGTCTGGAGGTTGAGCGGTTATCTCTTGGGGCCCGTGGTCTGCCCGATCACATTATCTCTGTGATGCAGGCCTCTCGTAGGAAGTCTACTTTGTCTTCTTATTCCAAGCACTGGACTTCTTTTTCTGGGTGGTGTTCCTCCTTTGATCTGTCTCCTATCTCTTGCCCTGTGTCTTCTGTTGTTCAGTTTTTTCTGGATGACTTTCAGAAGCGCTTTGCGTTGTCTACCTTGCGGGGTCAATGGTCTGCTATCCGTGCCTTCCGGGACCCGGATTCTTTTCAACCTTCGGATGGTTTGTTGGTTTCTCGCCTCTTTCGCAGTTTCTCTCTCTCTTCGCCTTCTGTCCGGTCTCTGGTGCCCCCCTTGGGATCTGTCCTTGGTGTTGGGTGTTTTGCAGTCCCCTCCTTTTGAGCCTTTGGAGTCTGTAGACCTTAAGTTCTTGTCTTACAAGGTGGCATTTCTGGTTGCTATGACTTCTGCGAGACGGCTGGGGGAACTAACCGCCTTGCGTTGTTCTCCCCCGTTTTTGCGATTTCTGGATGATGCGGTGGTCCTCTCTTTGGATCCCGGTTTTCTCCCCAAAATCCGCTCTTGTTTTCATTCCTCTCAGGAGCTGGTTCTTCCTTCTTTGTGTCCTACCCCTTCTTCTCCTTCTGAGCTTTTGCTTCATTCTTTGGATCTGAGACGTGCTTTGTCTGTTTACATTGCTAGATCTGCTGAGTTTCGCTCCTCTGACTCCCTCTTTGTGACCTTTGGTTTGGCTGGTCGAGGTAAAGCTGCCTCCCGCCTTACTTTGGGTCGCTGGGTTAAGGCCGTCATCTCTCTGGCTTATCTGGGTGCGGGTTTGCCTTGTCCTGCTGGGGTTCAGGTGCGTTCCACTCGGGGCGTGTCTGCCTCTTGGGTTGCTTTTCATGGTGTTATTCTTGATGAAATCTGTCAGGCTGGGACTTGGGCCTCCGAATCCACTTTTGTGAGGCACTACCGGTTGAAAATGTGCCCTTTCTGACCGGACCAATTTTGGTCGTGGGGTGTTGCAAGCTGTGGGGGTTGCCCCCTCGCTCTGAGTCTGTGTGTTTATTAAACTTTCACTTGCTGCACTCCTTTGTGTCTGGTCTGTGTTTGCTGTGTTGGGTGTGCCAAAGGCCTTGTTGGGCGTTGCTTTGTTATGCCTCATGAGTGATGACTGGGTCGAGGACAAGGGACGTAGAGGTAATGCTATGATTACTTTCGGTAATCCCCATTACTCTTAGTCCTACTCGTCCTCGACCCAGTCATATTTCCCACCCTCCCTCCCTGTCCAGGCCTTTGTTGCTTGGTGTGTCAGGATGTGCTTCTAGTGGTTGGGAGTAATATAGCACCTGGCAGGAGGGGGGGGTGGAGCCTAAAATTGTTTCCTGTTTTGTTTCCTGTCTTGTGGGATACCTCATGAGTGATGACTGGGTCGAGGACGAGTAGGACTAAGAGTAATGGGGATTACCGAAAGTAATCATAGCAATCCCTCAGAGGGCCCAAGGCCAGTGATTCTTTGGTTCTGGGATGTTGTTTTTACCTGCGGTCTGCAGGGGACTATTACTACTAGTCCAAGGGAGTCTGGAGTTGCCTTTGACTGTCAAAGGGGTCCCTCAGTCTAGGGGAACTGATCTTTGGTCCGAGATGAGTCGCAGTTGTGTTAGTGCAGGGTGGGTGCCGCAGGGGCAGAGTATCACACCTTTGTTTTTGGCAGTTCTTGTAGTTGCAGGTTTGGTTCTCTTCTTTGTCAATGTGAATTAAAACGGAGGTTCTGGTGCCAAGGGTGCCCCTTAAATCTTAGATTTAGGGGTGTGGGTGTAAATAGGCAATGGGCTATTAGCCCCAGTGGCTAATCCGCCCCAGAGGTGACCACATCCTGGGGTGTGTATCACCTTTGCTACCCAGGGCCCTCTGTTCTGCCACTTTTAAAAATGGTGGAAACCTTGTTTCGCTGTACAGATCAGATAACCCACCCTTGTGGTTTTGCTAGCCTTCTGGAGTTGTACAGATCCTGACTACATAATTTTCCCACCTGCCCGAGTAGGAATGTCCTTCGGGGTATGGGGATGGCTGTTTCCTCCTTTGGGAGGCAGTCTGGATGCATATCAGATGCGGTGTAAGCTTTCAGCTCACCGCAATAATGTGCCACCTCACTAGCAATCATGTTAGGGAGGAAGGTGTCACCTTCTTCCTGGTCAGGCCTTTGCTTCCGACTCCAGAAAGAGTGCACACATCCTGGCAGGGGGTCAGATTCTTGTCTTGGTGGCAGCAGCTCAGAGCTGTTAGCCAAGACTTAATAAAGGCTGGGGGCACCAGGTGGACAACTTCTAAGGTAGCCACTTGGGTGCATGTCACATCCATTCTGTCATGCGAATCAGGTCAGGTGTAATAAGACAATTGTTTGATACCAAACATGACGTATTTCAGTGGTATCATAATGGAGCTGGCAACCCCAGGGTGACCTGGTGCCAGCACAGGTTATCCCATGGCCCGGTGAGATATTTTGGCTAAATTTAAATATTTAGAAATGTAAAATTAAAAAAATCAGTAAAAAAAAAAAATAGAAATAGTATAACCTATAAAAAGCTGTGTCTTATATGAGAACACGCACCCTCATTATTATTAATCTTTCCCTATACATAAAGTTTTCTTCGCATTCATTTCTTGTTTAATTACATAGGACCTCCATGAGGCTCCGACTGATTCATATAACGACTGAGAGCCGAATCTGAGAGGGAGGCTCACATGAGGGGCTTTTCTTCTTCTTTTTAATTGGACCTTACAGCCGGTAGGAGACGCCGTGGCTGAGTAAGGTCTATATGAATGGTGTGTCCAACTTTGATGCAGTGGCGAGAAAATTTTGGCCCTGAAGAATTTGCCTAAAAGTGTTCCAGGCAATGAAACAGGTTGGCTTATGGTAATGGTATGCATGTTTAGCAGCCAGCCTTGCTTTTTAGTTTGATAGGTTTCACGAAGGTAAGAATAAAAATGATTGTGACGTGTATACGAATGTCTGACAAAATATCGAGATTCACAATATCGACGTACAAAAATATCGGAGCAAAAATATCGAAATCAAAAATATTGGGTTCCTATACTTAACTAGATATATACACAAATATCGATTTTTTAATATCGATATACAAAAACATCGTTTACTTTTATATCGACTACATTAACATCGGAAAACAAAAATATCGCTATCTACAAAAAATAATGACATTAACTATAATATCGACATCAAAAATATCGTGCACTTCAATATCGGATTATCAGCTATATCGATTTTTTATATGCATCTGTTTGCATAATTAATTAACGTTTTATATGTTTTCACATCTAAATAAACACACAATACTTAAATTAATACTATAGACACACTATTAATTTGTCAAAAATATCCTATTGGTATAATTATATCACCTACACATATAAAAATATTCTATACTACTTTGTATAATTTTATAATTTGTTTTTGTTTTTCACTTCTATTACAAAGTAATCACAACTGAAATTCAAATATACTAACTAACCAATCACAAACCTAATTTTTTAAATGAACCAATAGCAAAGTAATTACTACTGACACTCCCCTATATAAACAATTAAAATCTAAGCACAAACTACTTGCCAAAAGTCACTGAAGGAGATTCATCTCTATCCGAATTGCTGCACAACAACTAGAAGAACCAGACTATCAACCTACTATCACATCTTCTAAGTAAGTAAATAAAATAGAAAGTGCATTATTTGCTAATACTACTTACTTACCTGCTAAATACCCAGTGCCCCTTTGCTATTCATACTACTTAACATGCTAAATAATTATATGAAACTATTTTTTTAGATACAACGAGTACTGAATATTCTACTCAAAATAACTGTGAACAAACCCTAGGAATACAGATTCTAATAACTATGTAAGTAATTTCACATTGATTCATTATGTGCACATAAATCTAAACACACAGAAATAATGACTTTTGCCCCACATATTTCTTTTTTTCTGTAGATTCTACTACTGAAAACTGCACTACTAATGAACTAAGGACATCAATACTATTTCTCCAATACATTTTACTACGTAAGTATTATGCAACTGAAATAAATGTGGAAAAACAATACAAACATTTAGAACTGTTCTAATTATGTTCTATTATATATTGTTTATTTACAGAGCAAACACAACGAATAGATATACAGACATAATACAGAACTCCACATTCTGAATAATACAGATAATAATCACAAAGTATATTAAAGAACATAATTACCAGATAATCTATTAAAAAACATACCAACATGTTGATTATTCTAATACATATGTTCCTTTTTTATTTAAGATAACACTACAAACTACTCTCCAGAAGCTGAAGAAACAACTATACTGGCAAAGACCAACCTAAAAAAATATGTAAGTATCTTCACAATGTGAATCATGAAGATACACTTTTGTAGTAGAAATGAGCTCTAACATTGCAAATGTACCGAAACATTAATTAATAATATACTACTTTCATGTTTTTCATAACAGCTACAACAACATCACAAACAATTATCCCCAACTAAAGAAGCAAGCAGCTCCTAATTTTGTTGTAAATTCAAAAACACGTAAGTATAAACATTCCTACTTATCACTAACATAGATTATTTATCACATTTAATTTTACATTAACTATTATATATACATTTTATAGATATACAAAGTACAAAATGACCGAAGGAGCCGAATTTGTGACCAGCCAGAAAGGAAAACTATTACTATGCTACATGGGTTACACTTATACACAAGAAAAGCAATATGGCATGCAAGTTAATTGGAAATGTTGTAAATATTATTCTAACAAGTGCTATGGCAGAGCAACAACTAAAGAAACTACAGTACTGTATACTAGGGAACACAATCATCCACCTAATGTTACTGAAATAGAAGTTAGAACAGCTTTGGAAAATATAAAAGAAGCTAGTACAGGTTCTCAAAAGCAAACACATGTCATTTTAAAAGAAGCCATTCCTAAAATCCCAAAAACTGCCACAACTCAAATGCCAAATATCCTCTCCTTAAAAAGAACTATAGCACGAACTAAAAAAGCTACTACTTCTACAAAACCATCTCCCAGAACATATCAGGATATAAATTTAACTGCTAACCAAATAATAACTTTAAATAAACAACCATTTATAGTTTACGACAACGAAAACAATGACAAAAGGCTTATAATTTTTGGTACCAGTATGAATTTAGCTAAACTGCAGCAAAGCCAATATTGGATGATGGATGGAACATTTAACATCTGTCCCAAACCATTTTTCCAATTATACACAATACATGGCCTCTACCACAACTGCAACATACCTTTGCTATATGCACTATTACCAAACAAAAATAATTCCACATATATGGAATTAATAAATATAATTAAACAAAAAACTAATGATTTTTCTCCTGAAAGTATCATTCTTGATTTTGAGCAAGCAATGCTCTCAACTATCATAAAAATCCACCCCCATACCTGCATTCAAGGCTGCTGTTATCATTTAAACCAGTGGTTATGGAGACACCTTCAAAAAACTACCCTAAGTGTCGAATATGCTACAAACTCATCTTTTGCTTTCCAAATTAAAAAAACTCATTGCACTTGCTTATGTACCTGAAACAGACGTAGCTGAACACTACAACATTCTTATAGACAGCCCCTTCTACAAACAAAATGAAGCTAAATTAAGTCCATTTCTCGACTACTTTGAAGACACCTGGGTAGGCAGACTCCACAGATCTGGCCACAGACGAAATCCCAAATTCCTCATACCCTGGTGGAACGTTTACAGAAGTACCCTTAACGGAGATTCAAAAACTAACAATGCAGTGGAAGGTTGGCACAATGCATTTGTACAATCAACTGGCAGAACCAAACCTACTCTAGAACATTTCATTAAATGCCTACAGAAAGAACAGAGCTACCAGGAATTTAGAATGGACCAATCTGTAACTGAACTTGTCCCTAAAACATCAAAGCAAAATAAACAAATGCACAAGTACCTGGAAGAACAAGTTAAACTTTACCCTAGTACAAAAGGCATAGAATACCTAAATATCATTGCCAAAACACTACTCTAATTAATTCCCAAAATGTTAGAAAACACTAAAAGTATCACCTAAGTATGGAAAAATATGTAACGTGAGCTTCTAAAGTATTTAATGTATGCAATATATAGAGATATTATTATAATATATGCACACATTAAAACTAAATAACAAGTAAAAAACTATTCCATAATAAAAATAACATTACCCACCCACACAAAATAGGAAAGCAAGGACTTACCAATCATGTTGTCAATCCAATAACCTCCTTGTCCACCAAAGTAATCCAGGTAGTGCAAAATTAACCCAAAAAAAAATGTAAAAATACAACTGTTCCAAAATTAAGACATCCACGTTGTCCAGAGCCATCGAATAAGCATAAAAAACCCGAAAAATTGGAAAAATAGAAAGAATCGCTCCAGCAAAACCGAAAAATGTAAACAAGTGTTTGTAAAGCAGTGTTGAATTAAACAAACAAACACTTCCTTTAAAAAAAAACGGAACTTCCGATGTAGCGTACACCTATGACAAAAACATAGAAAACAGACATACCCACCCACATTAATTAGCTAGTAATTAGGTACAAACATATTAAAATAGATGATTTCACTTGTAGATATACCGTAAAAGACTAAAATTCACTCTATATATAATGAGTTAACTAACTAACACTACGTGTATATACCATAAGTAATTATCTGTTTTCGAAATCTAAACCATACCTCCCTCACATTCAACAACACAAAATATAAGGTCAGTAGTCTCAAAACATCATTAAAATACACATAAAACATATAAAAAAAACCTTACCTGAAGCGACGTGAAGTGTCTCCCAACCGCGATCAGCCCTTCTTCCAAATAACCCAAAACTACCTAACCCGGTTACAAAATAAAGCACCCAAATGCAATAAAATAGTCCCAAGTATAAAATATAATATATATACTTCACTAAATATGCAAAAATGAACATTAAGTTTCTATTATTGTAAAGAAATATTTACTTTAATCCTACAATGATTTGATTAACAAATATGTAAATGAATGTAATAAATACATATTATGAAAAGAATAATATTTATATTAACAATGTCTAGAAATATAACTACATTGTCAAAAATTATAATAATAGAAAAACGTGTTAAAAATATGTGACTTATATAATAAATATTTTATGTATTGAAATAAAGTGTAAAAAATACTTTTGTTATTTCTACATTTCTTTATGAAATTACAATATGTAAAAGAGATAATAAATAATATTCATTTTTGTACAAAAAGTATGAAAATAATAATGCTTCTGTATAGTTGCTTATCATTGTGTTTATAAAATATGTTTATAAAACCAAATGTAATAAAAAGATTTTTGTTATGAAATAACATTTTATTTGTGAAACATAAATAAAAATAATGTTTCTACAATCATGTTGAACTATTTGTATCATTATCTTACTATAATGTAACAATCTTATCAGAAATTTTGCACTGTATATTAAATGTGAGTATATGTTGGTCTCTAATAATTTAATTATTACTATACCAAATCCAGCGTACATTAAATTAAAACTGACCCTGAACCCAAAAAATACCCCTTTACCCAAAAACTGAAAACTGACCCTGAACCCTAAAAATACCCCTTTACCCAAAAACCCAAAACTGACCCTGAACCCTAAAAATACCCCTTTACCCAAAAACTGAAAACTGACCCTGAACCCTAAAAATACCCCTTTACCCAAAAACCCAAAACTGACCCTGAACCCTAAAAATACCCCTTAACCCAAAAACTGAAAACTGACCCTGAACCCAAAAAATACCCCTTTACCCAAAAACTGAAAACGGACCCTGACCCCTAAAAATACCCCTTTACCCAAAAACTAAAAACTGACCCTGAACCCAAAAAATACCCCTTTACCCAAAAACTGAAAACTGACCCTGAACCCTAAAAATACCCCTTTACCCAAAAACTGAAAACTGACCCTGAACCCAAGAAATACCCCTTTACCCAAAAACTGAAAACTGACCCTGAACCCTAAAAATACCCCTTTACCCAAAAACTGAAAACTGACCCTGAACCCAAGAAATACCCCTTTACCCAAAAACTGAAAACTGACCCTGAACCCAAAAAATACCCCTTTACCCAAAAACTGAAAACTGACCCTGAACCCAAAAAATACCCCTTTACCCAAAAACTGAAAACTGTCCCTGAACCCAAGAAATACCCCTTTACCCAAAAACTGAAAACTTACCCTGAACCCAAGAAATACCCCTTTACCCAAAAACTGAAAATTGACCCTGAACCCAAAAACTACACCTTTACCCAAAAACTGTAAACTAACCCTGAACCCAAGAAATACCCCTTTACCCAAAAACTGAAAACTGACCATGAACCCTAAAAATACCCCTTTAACCAAGAACTGAAAACTGACCCTGAACTCTAACAATACTCCTTTACCCAAAAATAATTATTATTATGTAATTACAAATTAATTATTAATTAACAATAACAATAAAGTTAATATATTAGCACATTAGCTGTAAAGAAATAAATTTAATTATTAATATTATTTTTTCCAAATTAATTTACAATAAGTAAAAAAAATATTAAACTAAATGAAGCTAATTAATATAATTAACTAATTTATATTAATTAATTACCAATTAATTATTATTTAAAAATATGTAAAAAATTATATTAATTAATTAACTAATTAATAATAATTAATTAACAATTATTTATTATTTAAAAATATATACAAAATTATATAAATTAATTAACTAGTTAATATTAATTAATTACCAATTAATTATTATTATTTAATTACCAATTATTTATTATTTAAAATTATGTCCAAAATTATATTAATGAATTAACTAATTAATAATAATTAATGACCAATTCTTAATTTTGTACAATTATGTACCATATTATATTAATTAATTAACTAATTAATATTCATTAATTACCAATTAATTATTATATAAAATAATGTACAAAATTATATTAATTAATTAACTAATTCATATTAATTATTTACCAATTAATTATTAATAAAAAAAATTACAAATATATATTAATTTATTAATTATTTTTAAATTACTTCCCACCCTTATCCCCTATAAACCCAATAACCCGCTCCTAAAACTATATATGTTTTTTTAAATATTTTTAGATTAAATATATTGTAATTTTTTAATATAGACCTTTTTATCAAATTTTTATTTACAATTATTATATTTTTTCCTACACTATTTATTTTTTCCATTACTACACGATATTTTGTATTGTCGATATTTTGTCATACGATATTATTTTTTTCGATATTTCTACTTACTTACCTATTACGATATTTTTGTATCCGATATATTTGCTTCCCAATATTTTTTACCTTCGATATTTTAACTTCGATATTTTGTCTTTCCGATATTTTATTTTCGATATTTTGTCTGTGTACCGTGTATACCTATCAATTTTAACTCACTTTTTGAGATTTTTCACTATTTCACTGCACATATAGTTTTTTTGGACACATTTATTTTGGGCTTAATGACCGCCGATGATGATAACAATGGGCTTATCTGGTGAGTACCTACCAGGCATCCCGATGGTGGTTCGCCCGTGAGGGCTCATTTCGCCCACACACATTTTTTTAAATTTTTTTTCCACTTTGTCACATTGTGAGTGTTGTGAACTGAATGTATTGAAAGTTTATATGTATGTCAGTTCCGCCTTGGTTTTTGGATTCAGACAGACTGTCTTAATTGGGATGGAGGCTTTTTATTGATTAGGCAAGAAAATGTGTGACACTCTACCCCAAATATACAAAGGATAGGGGAGAAAATTGTTTATACAATAAAATTGCAACACGTTGTACACGTTTGAATTTCAAAATATTTGCCTTAGAGAACCGGGTCATGTTGTTTTGATGATTATATGAGTGGAGGGCGACCCTGGTGCTCATTTTTCCCTCTATGCTCCTTTTTGATTATACTCCACCTACAAGGTGACAACACAACTCTGCCCCATCTGGCACTTACTGGCCTTGATAGTTAGGCCTGCCTGCTCTGGGCTGTAGTACTTCTCTTATGTGGTCTAGGTGATCCTCCAAGGTGGAACTAAATACAGTTATATCATCCAGATATGCTGCACTAAAGTTGTCCGGACCTGAAAGAACTTGATTCACTAAACTTTGGAAAGTGGTAGGTGGATTTTTCTGTACAAAAGGCATCACCTTAACACCTTGAATGCTACAGCATTTCATCCATGGTGCTGCAGTCCCTTAAATCCCATTGTTCATGACGAGCACAGCTGGTCATGAGCACACGAGCAGTGTACTGCATGACGAGCTGAGCTCGTCATGAGCATGGAAGGGGTTAAATTGAGAGTGGTCTTCAGGGGTTGAAAACACTGATCTTTCCTTAGTTCCCTGGGTAAGTCCAATCTGCCAGTAACCTGATGTTAGAACAGAGGGACTCAAAACTTTGGCTGCACCCATCTTGTCAATGAGCTCATCTGCTCTTGGTATGGTGTACGCATCAGCTTTAGTGACTGCATTAAAGCCCCTTTGAGTGAGGTTTGGGGACCAGAGGGGCCAGTAGCACCTAGCTCTAGCATCATGCTGACTTCAGCCTTGATGCAGAGTTTAATGTGATCAGACAGTCTGTAAATCCTGTTTTTCACATGGAGGCTGTCACCAGTGTCCACATCATGGACACACCATGTTGTCTGACCAGGTGTCAGCAAACTGGCCTAGGACTTGCCTGCAGTCAGATTGCTATTACACAGTAAGAGAGTCTGATCAAACAACATCCTCTAACTTTGGCTGCACCCATCTTGTCAATGAGCTCATCTGCTCTTGGTATGGTGTACGCATCAGCTTTAGTGACTGCATTAAAGCCCCTTTGAGTGAGGTTTGGGGACCAGAGTGGCCAATAGCACCTAGCTCTAGCATATTGCTGACTTCAGCCTTGATGCAGAGTTTAATTTGATCAGACAGTCTGTAAATCCTGTTTTTGACATGGAGGCTGTCACCAGTGTCCACATCATGGACACACAATGTTGTCTGACCAGGTGTCAGCAAACTGGCCTAGGACTTGCCTGCAGTCAGATTGCTATTACACAGTAAGAGAGTCTGATCAAACAACATCCTCTAATGAACCATCCTGTGGGTTGCTTGAAAGTAGGTCATGTAGGGGTTCATTTTCCTCCTTTTGGCCTCCTTCAGTGACCATGAGCATGGTCAAATCAGCTCTGTCCTGGTGTGATTTTAGACAATTTACAAGGAGAACTATATGAGGAATCATAGGGTGCCCAAGTCTACCAAGTAGATGACTCTCCCTTTCTTTTCCACATGGGATAGGGCCCAGTCCACTTGTCCTGGAGGGCCGTGTGAGCCACAGGCTCCAACACCCACACCAATTGACCTGTTTGGTACTCAACCAGTGCTGACGTTAGGTCATACCAGAGCTTGATAAGCTCCTGGCTGACTTACAGATGCTTGTTTTCCTTCTTCATGTACAACGACATGCGTGAATGCAGACCCAGCACATAGTCCACTATGTTTTGTTTGGGTTCTTTGAGAAGTTTCTCCCAGCCTTCCCTTACCAAACTTAGGGGAGCCCTACAGGATGGCCAAAAAGAAGTTCAAAGGGGCTAAAGCTGACCCCTTTCTGTGGCACCTCTGAATGCAAACTAGAGGGGAGGTAGCAGGACATCCTGTATCCTTCCGAGTTTTTCAGGGAGGTTCATTATCATGCCTTCAGATTTTGTTGAATCTCTCAAATAAACCATTTGTCTGGGGTGATAGTGGGTGGTGAACTTGTAGCTCACACCACATTCATCTCACGTAGCTTTTAGGTATGCAGACATGAAATGTGTCCTTCTTTCAGATACCATCTCTTCAGGAAACCCTTCTCTGGTAAAGATGCCAAGAAGGGCCTTTGCCACTGCATGGGCAATGACTGTCCTGAGGGGAATGATCACTGGGTACCTAGTGGCATAGTCCACTACCATTAGAATGAATCAATTCCCAGATGCAGTTTGAGGGTCAGGGGGACCAACAATGTAAATCCCTTCCCTTTCAAACAGAGTTCCAATCACTGGAAGTGGAATTAAGGGATCCGTGGGTTGTGCCCCTGACTTGTCACTAGCTTCACAGGTGGCACAGGAGCGACAAAACTCCTTCACTTTTTCAGGCATCTGGGGTAAATAAAAATGGGGCTTCAACCTGTCCCAGATTTTGGTGTGTCTGAGATGTCCAGCTAGGGGGATGTTATGTGCTAAGGTCAGAATTAACTCTCTGTACAATTGGGGGAATCACCACTCTCCTGGATTCCACTGGTTTGGGGTCACAGGCCTCAGTGTACAAAAGTCCATCTTCCCAGTAGACCCTGTGGGTCGCCCTCTTCTTGCCTTGCAGTTTGCTGCCTAAGGCCTTCAGGAGTTAGGCATGACTTTTGCTCTTGGCATAGGGTTCCCTCAGGAGGGTCCCCCTGCACTTTAGCAGCTCTGCCAAGTCAAGCCAGCCTCCATCAGCAGCAGGTACCTCCTCAAGCACCAGGGCATCTCCCTCAAGAGAACTCTCCCCCTGGTCTTGTGACCTCTCAGAAGTTGTCTTAGCAGACCTCTTGTTTTGGGACTCTTGGTCCATTATTTAAGGCTCCAAGCTCCCATGACTTCACTGTTGTGCTACGTGTGCTCTTGTGTTGGTCACACGCACCCACTCAGGGAGGCCCAGCATTTCTACCTGAGCCTTCCATTCCACCTCTGCCCAAGCAGACGTTTCCAGGGCATTTCCCAACTGACACTCTACTGGGATGGCAGGGGAAACAGCCACCTTCTTTGGGCCAGTTGCTCCTCCCAACTCTAAGCTTACCAAGGCCATTGGATGGAGCTTAGTCTCATTGGCATCATTAGATACCTGGTGACTAACACCAGGTATAATTTGTTGGGGCAACCATTTGCGCTGCCACCATAGTGACACTGGCACCTGTATCCATCAGAGCCTCTACCTCAGTCCCATTGATCTTTGGCCTTTGTCTATACTTCTCCAGCTTGGCGGTAAGACAGCCAAGACTTCAATATCCACCTCACCCAGGAAAACTAAAGTAGATTGAGTGTAAGCTCTGGCCTCTCCAGAGCACACTTCCATCCCCAATCCTATGCTAGCCAATCTCATGGATTGTCCACCACTGGGAGACGTTTTGGAACATGCTGCATCCCCTTTCTTATGTCCTGACTGATGACAGTCATGGCATACCCCAGAAGCCTTTACTGGGCCTCAGTCCTTACCCTGATAACCCCTGCCTTTGGTCTGGGAAGAGTCTTGGTGGGCCCACCCTCCTGAGAAGAACTTTGGGGGCCTTTTGAGAACTCCTTCTTTTTATCTTTGTTGTTGCTCACATCTTTCCCCTGCTGGAATGTCCGAGCACCATTCTTCTGGTAACTCCCACAATGGGTCTTTCGGGAAACCCTTGTTCTGAACCATTTGTCAGCTATCCTCCCCAGCTCTCTGGGAGACGACAACTTGGAATCCACCAGATGTTGATACAATTTGTCTTTAGAACAACTAGTCAAAATGTGCTCTTTCATAATTAAATTATGTACCCCATTATAAGTTTCCACCTCAGTGACTTTTATCTAGCCTTCTAGTGCTTTGACTGAAAAGTCCACAAAATTCACCCATTTCTGGTTTGGTTTTGACCTTTATGAGTGTCCCTAAACATTAATCTGTATTCCTCTGTGGTGAGTCCACATTCTCTCAAGGTCTCCTTCATATGCCGATAGGACTCAGTCACATCCTCACTAAGGGTCAGAAGCCTATCTCTGCCCTTTACTGAGAATGACTCCCACAGTAGAGAGCCCCAGTGCTGGTGACCTATCCTCCTTATTTTGCACGCCCTTTCAAAGTCTGCAAACTATTTGTCATTATCAGTAAACTTTGAAACAATCCATTTGGGGATTTTATGGTCAAAGGTTTCCTCTTTTTCTCTATTACAATTGCTACCACTATTATCTCTGGGCTTCAAGCCCATCTTGACCCTTCTTTCTTCAAGGACTTGTCACCTTTCTTCGAGGTCAATCTTTTTCTCTTCTAGTGAGAGGAGATTAAGCTCGTCTTCAAGGTTTAATACCAATTTACCAGTAAGGAGTCTAACAGTGGCGGCTGGTGAAGTTTGAGAGTGGTGTGGCTGGGCAAGGCCCTGAGGAGCTGGGTGAGGGGGAGGCCCTACTTTTTTGGGACGGGCAGTCACCATTTTCAGTGCAAATCTCTTTTTTTAAATGGGATAAAATGATGCATTTTCCAGCACAAATTTTCAAATGGTCTTTGACGTTTCCAATTCTTATTTCTTTTGCATCTGGCAAGCAATTGGGAAAATGTGTTAACCGCTAGTTGTAGATTAACTCGCAACTGTCCTGGGGGTTGAAAACTAATGGTGAAAGCGAGGCATGTAGTTGCAGAAGGCCTTCTCTCACTGACTGACGAACTCACACGCAGCCACCAACATAATTATAGTCAGTAATAGACACCTGTATAAGAGTAGTGGTACCCCGCAATTGCATGAACTGTAACTGCATGTTTGAAAGAAGGCGCGCACTGGAGGTGCCAGTAAATTAGAGCTTTTCAGATAGATGTGTTTGAAGACAAGAGGAAAGAAAAAGAAATAGCATATTGTTGGCAATATTTGTTTTTTTTTTACAGAGTTCGGAAAAAGTATTTAAAGATTATACAGAACAGCCCCTGTTTTGAAAAACGGTTCAGGCAGCACGAAAGAGATAATTACTTCAATGAGATACACAAACCTGCAGTGTGTAACACCTTCGCCATGGGTCTGCTGGCTAGCACTGAAACTTAACACAAACCTCAGCTCAAACGACGTCCTACATTAACTTCAGCGCGGGAGGCAGACACCTCGACTCTGCGCAATGTGTATTCAAAATTCCTGCCAAACTGCGCAGAATCGGTATCTCAGCTTCCTGCCTGCTATCTCAACCCCACCCTTTCACAACTCGTCATAGAATGGGACCCACCCACCACCATGTGACGAGTTGGGAAAGGGTGGGGAGACCATCCTCTCCACTCCCTGACTGACGTGAAGCCCCCGCACTACAGGGCTTGAGCCTGAAGCGCCCGGGGTGAATGTTACCGCAACATCATCAGGGGGTGGAGACTGGTCTACAAGGCTATGTATTTGCAGAGCTGATGACCTCACAGATCTCAGGGCAGTGACATCGTCAGCCCTGCAAATACCTTAGACTTTGGGCCCACCCAGCAAAAATCACTGTGAGTGGCAGCATGCAGCAGCAGCCCCCCAGGCAAAATAGATTGTGTTTTGCATTGCTTTAATTTTGTCCATGAAAGTAAAGGGGGCGGAGCCCCGTAGTCCTTGAAGAGAAACCGCCACTGGGGTCTAATAAAGTGACTTCTGTCACTTCCTGCTGGTGAAGATGGTCTGGGAAAGGGTGGAGAGTTTTGGTCTTCACCTTCTTCCCCATCATCTGGCTAAGGTATCATCCTCACCATCTTCAGAGTCTTCTTCTGAGGAATGGCCCTCCCATTCTAGTTTCTCTTATTCATAGACCTGTGGGTGTTCTCTAGGTCTTCCCTTTAAGCAATTATTCTGTAGCTAATGCCCCTAGCTTTGCATAAAACGTTAGATCACTGATCTTCAGGGCAGGGGTGATAGGCAAGTCGAGATTCTTGTCAGCCTCCATTGTGCCTAATCTTTTACCAGAAAGTTGGGACCTTTTTTTAAACTTTTTAAAAAACATTTAAACGTTTTTCCTAACTTTATAAGTCTTTTACTTTACTATTGGAATGTGGGTCTTACACAGGGCCTGAAATTCCAATTACAAAAATTTTGAAAACTTTCTGAAATAAAGAATTTTTGAGTCTAAATTCAATATGGATTTCTCATCAAAAATCACTTATGATAAAGTGGTACTGCGCAATACATGTTCAGTATACCACCACTGTAACACCAATGTAGGAAAGTGGAGAATTATGCAGTGATATAAGTTAGCCTTCACTATGTAAAACTCTCACAATACCCCAAAATAGGTCCTTTGGATTCACATTAATAAATCCCTAGCTCTGTCCTGGTAGTGTGGCACAGAGCAGTCAGGCTTTAATAGAGGAACATGTGTTAAGCTGTTCAGTGTACCAACTTGAACAATAATTAAACTGACACAACTTGAAAGAAATCTGACACCAATATATAAAAAAAATATATATATGCATTTAGACACCAACATGAAGACAATTGGGTAAGTATAACCAGAGTAATTGATTTAGAAGGAAGTTATATCAGGGCAATCTGTACTGCAAAACGTTAGCATTGCAGTCAATGATAAAAAGCATTAGTGACAACTGGTCACTTGCAGATTGAGATGGATGGAACCCACTGAGATCTAAGGTGATGGAGGTCCCAGGACGAAGCAATGAAAGCCAGTTGAATTTTACCTAGCTCACAGGGCCTGGGTATAGACTTGCTCTGGCTGTCCCTGGCACTGAAGCTGGAGCAGCTGGGGAGATGGTTTTACCGCTTTGACAGTGCTGGTAAAGAAACAGGTGCAAAAAGTCAACAAGGGGGCCACTGAGGTGCTCAGTTGAAGATGCTTCCTCGTATTGCTGCGTCGAGTAAAGGTAATGGTAGCCGGCCTGGTCACCAACAGGCCTTGGCAGTGGTAAGGTCAGCGAGAAGTGTTCTTGATGTCCTGAGGTCCAAGGGAAACAGTAACCACCTAAAGCTTGCTGGACGTCAGGAATACATTTTCCCCAATGCACTGGGCTATCTACTTTTGGGTGATCTTTTGGAGGTTCGATAGCCAGTGATTCTTTGGTTATGGAACACTGTTTTAATCTGCAGACTGTAGTGGACTAGTGCCACTAGTCCAAGGGAGTCTGGGGTTGCCTTTCATTGGTCCAGGACTCGTAGAATTTGTGCTAGTGCAGAGTGGTTGCCACAGGTGCAGAGTATCACACCTTTGTTTTTTGCAGTTCCTGTAGTCACAGACTCAGGTTTCTTCTTTTTCCCCTGTTGCAATGCAAATCAGAACTGAGGTTGTGATGCCAGCGGTGCCCCTTAAATCCTAGATTGAAGGGTATTAGGGGTGTGGATGCAAGAAGCCAATGGGCTACCAGCCTCGAAGTCTAATCCACCAGAGAGGTGACCAAATCCAGGAGTGTATGTCATCTTTGCTACCCAGAACGCTCTACTCTGCCACTTTAAAAATGGTGGAAACCTTCTTTGGCGTACAGACCAGGTAGTCCATCCTAGGGGTATGGTTAACCTTCTGGGGGTGTATGCCTTCCGACTACATAATTTTCCCACCTACCTGGTTGCAAATGTGCCTGGGGTAAGGGGGGGCTGTTTTCTCCTATGCAAGGCAACCTGGATGCACATCAGAGGCAATGTAAGCCTTGAAGCTCACTGCCTTGATGTACCACTTCACCAGCCATCCTGTTGGAGAGAGAGGTGACAGCTCCTTCCTGGCCAGGCCTTTGTTTCTGACTCCTTGGGAAGTACATGCCTCCTTCAGGGGGTCAGATTCCTATTTTGGCTGCAGCAGCGGCGGTCTGTCAACCAGGTCACAAAAAAAGCTGAGGCTACCAGGATAGCAACCTCTAAGGTCACCACCTAGGCGCAAGCCACATTGACTCTGACAAATGAATCATGTCAAGGGTGATGAGGCACCTCTACGGTCCCTATTGATAAAACAGGTTTGGGGGGACAGGACGCCCAGGGTGGCATAGCAAGTGCTGACTCTTCCCTACGATCGTGGTGGATTTGGGGTTCCCGATTTACACTCATATTACCTGGCAGCGCAGTGTAGTTTCAAACATGCATGGTATCACCCTGACGCTAGGATCACCTACCTCCGTCCTGAATCTGATTTTGTTCTCCCTGATACACTTGCCTCCATTTTACCAACCGGTATCCCTAGAGATTCGAAAGATGTACGGCCTTCCTTCACCACCAGTTGGGCTTGGGTCAAGCTACGCATGATCACCCACACACAATCACTGTACTCCTCTTCCCTACCCCTCCCAAATGCCCACTTATTACCCATAACCGGCGAAAAATTAGCGCAGAGAACCTGAGACAAATTCAGCATCCACAAAATGGGAGATCTCTTCCCTGCGGGACATGTTTTCGACATGGAGGATGTGTCCACGTTTGCGGACGCTACGTTCATGGACAAATTTGTCCTGACTAGACTACGCGCAACATTACGTAGCAAGTTTCCAGACTATCCACTGGAACCCCCCTCATTTCCCCCTCTTACACTGGTGATAGACAGCGTCAAGGGTATCCACCTTATATCCCAATTATACGGGGCATGCTCTGACATGATGCCGGTGGACGACTCTAGGGTGCGCTCTGCATGGGAGGCCGACTTGGGCAGTTCGATCACGGACGAGCAATGGCTGGACTGCTGTAAGGTTACCAAGACTGTATCCTTGAATAACAAACACAAATTGATACACTTTAAAATCCTACGTAGACTCTATGCTACACCCACTCGCACACACAGGATAGACCCCTCCAGACCGCACTTCTGCCAGCGTTGCCAGGCCCCACAGGCTGAGTTCTCACACCTGGCCTGGAGCCGTCCCCGAGTATATGATTTCTGGGTGGTCCAATACCGGCGCCCTCCCGGCCTAAAGATATATGGGGACCATTTCAAAACCCTCCTACTCAGCAGGGACAGGGCTTGGAACCAACGGGGGTGGGATGAGGGGAACACTGTATTTTTTAAACAAAAAGCGTGTCTGTGTGCACTGTACATAGTATGATAACAGGAGCTGAAGAAATGATTGGTACAAGACGATCAGATGGCAAGTTGGGAAGGGTTTCCACTGATTGTACCTCCGCCATGCCAACTACTGCAGTCTTAGAATGTAATGATTATACTATGGTTGATGTTGCGCCGATATGCCGTATCTTGATGACCGCAATGGAAATAACAATGTTGAAATGTAATTTGTATATGTACTACACATTGAACTCTGTCCCCTGCTTCCTTTTTCTCAAAATTGCTAAATAAAGTTAAAAAAAATAGAAAAAAAGGGTGATAAGGCATGTTGTTTGAAAACAAACATATATTTCAGTGCTACGATATTGGAGCTGGCAACCTTGGGGTGCCCAGGTGCCAGCCCATGTTATCCAATTGCCTGCTGATCATTTATAGTAGCCCTTAATACAAAGAGGATATTATAGGGACATATAGCTTGCACTTATATGTCCACACCTTTATTATAATGCCTGCCTCCTGGGCTCAGGAGGCCTTTCTTAGGGGTGACTGGCTTATATTAAAAATAGTGTGTTGACCTTGCCACATATTGAGGTAATTCAGATTCAACTCCATGTTGTATTCCGTTGACATTTTGTGTTGCCCTCACTCAGGCAGCTTGGTAAACCGAGT
Source organism: Lissotriton helveticus (assembly GCF_964261635.1). Lineage (NCBI taxonomy): Eukaryota > Metazoa > Chordata > Amphibia > Caudata > Salamandridae > Lissotriton > Lissotriton helveticus. The sequence continues at coordinate 904,019,135 of NC_136070.1, read as the reverse complement.
GTTTTTGCCCTTTGTACTGCCACGTGTCAAATAACCTCCCCTTCCTTGTTGTGAAGCCAATTCCAGGAACTAGCCAAACTGACTAATCCTTGTCTAGTCTGACTAATCCTTGTCCCAACTATTTGTTGGCCTTCAGTATTCTTTCGCTGCCTTATCTTATTTTGCAAGTTGTCCTTTGAAGCACACAAACATGTCCTGCCATTACTGATTGACCTATAGGTGCTGTCATTGATTGACTTATGGGGTTGGGCAAAAACACGACTCAAGGGGATCGTTCTGGTTACATGATGCCTTGTTTTGAATGTTTTCCTATTGGCTAATATTTGGCATATCTTCCATGTCCATATTAGGCATTTTGCATGCTTGCATGAGCTAGGACTGCCCATTGCTTTTATGCCGAGTAAGTAACCCTCACATATATAAGGCCCCAGTGTTCTGTACTCTTTGGACTCCTTCATTCAGTTGCTACGGCTTCTGTGTGACGTAGTCACACTCATTTGAGTTTAAATAAAGATGTTCTTTTGTATTTCAGTTCTGTGCCAACTTCTTTTTGTTAAAAGGACCAAGTATTAGTGAGACCCCTGAGAAGGAGTTTTGACTTCTTCAATATATTGAGGGCAAAGTCGAGTTTGCGCAGTTTGCACTGCTCCAGCAGTCTGCAATGGGAGGACTCCTGCTGTTATCTGTTCACTTAGGTCACTCACGGTGGTACAAAGAGTGCTTATGGGTCCAGTAACCCCTTTAACTCCCCTGCCCTGGTTCCCACTGTTACCATTCAGCAGGGACTTATAAGGGGATTGAAGTCCTTGCCAATGGGGGTCCAACCCACATGCATCAGTTTTAGGGAGAGGGCACTGGGGCCTAATTATCAGGATCCAATGCATTTTCAGAGTCATGACCATCAGCATTGGGGGAAAACGTGTGTGGGGGTAGCCATACTAAAAGGGCACTTTCTTACAATGGGCTCTTATGGTTTAGAGAGCTTCCAAGTTGTGCTCCTTTGTTCATGGGCAACTAACATACTCAGGCCCAGCCTATAACCCCATAAACGGTGGTTGGAAGCTGATTCCACTAGTGGGGTATAGTCCTTTTCATCTGAACTTCCTTAAGGGGATTGCCTACTGACTCTCCATGATAAATCATAGTAGATTATAACAGAAAAGAAGAGGTCGGGGCAGAAAGGAAAAGAATGAGGGAAGAAGCAAGACAATGGGGAGTGGAGGAGAAGAGAGTATTGGGAGCAAAGGGGGACATGAGAAGAGAAGAGAAGTGGCAGTAAAGAATGGGGCTGATGGGTAAGGAAAGCAGAGAGCACAGGAGAGAAGGTGTAGAAGAGTAAAAAGAGGAATGGTGTGGCAGGAGGCAGCGAACATGAGAACATGATGGATGGAAGTATTGGGAGGAGGGGATAAGAGAAGGCGCAAGTTTATGACTGAGGTACTGAAGAAAGAGAAAATGTAGGGGGTATAGAAAAAGACAGGTTGAATTTGAGAAATAGGGGAAGGGTAGTGCATAGAGGTGGAGAATGGAAAAGGGCAGGAAGAGGGTCACACAGAAAGCACTTGATCCGAGGTGTACAATTAAGCCACTTTCAATGTTGGGGCACAGGATACCTTCATATGCACCCTGAAGTCTTGAATGGAACTTATCCGCAAATGTCCCTTACTGCTCCTCATCCTAGCTTTCCAACCGACACCAGTTTCATCACATGGGTTCCTCCACGTCTCAAAAGATCCCCATTGCCTGTGGAGTACCCACAGCTTCAATACGTCCCCTGTCACCGTCACCTTCTAAATGGAGCCACTTTGTGCTCTACTTACAGATAAAAGCATCACGTTTCACCAATGTCTGAATGATACACAACATTCCTCTGTGTCAGACATCTAGTGCCTCAAACACTGCCTGCATATCACCCAGACTTGGGTATCCAACACCTACCTGGAGCTTGACCGAACTAAGACCCAAGTCCTGTGCCAAGAACAACAATCAGTAAAAATCTGGCTCAATAACATGAACTTTGATGGCTCCAAACCCCAACTTTTACTGACTGCCAAGACCCTTAGATTCATCCTGGACATTAACCTCACCCTTGACCCAGCGCTGCTCCAAACCAAACCTCCATACCATCACTATATCCCCTAGGAGCTACCACACACTACTCGTCAGTGGGGCCCATAACACTGCGAGTCACTCATTCACACAAATCACCCTGCTCCCAGGATCAGTGAAAACTAGAGGAAGAGATGCTGGATTTTAGCGGACCGTCTTACTTCATTATAAAATTGTATACACTATATACATCTGCAGTTTATCAATATTACATGGTTTTATTCTTAAGAAAACATTAAAACACCCCACCATTTGGTCAATGGATCAGCTAGTAAAAGTTAACTAATGGACAACAAGACCAGCTTAATTCTCCATTTATTCAATTTTTATTTAAAGACTAGTTCTCCTAGCACGACCTTATTTTATTTAGCCTACTTCAATAACTATGAAAACATTTAATAACCTGAAAAGAAAGTTACATTCAAACAGTTTACATTTATTAGCAGAATAGTTCAGAAAAATAAGTCAAGATAATATTACCAAGATTTCGGAAAACGGACATCAGAGTAAGGACAGCATAGTGCCCAAAAACCACCTCTCTATTCTTTCTTGATGTTCACCTCCCATCTGGACTCCACACCCATCAAAAGTTAAAGTCAAGAAAAATGTCAAAGTCTTTGCACCATAGGAAAAGATTGTCAGTCCAACAGCATGTCGTGGTGTGAAAATGAAATAAAAAGTAAGCTCTTTTCTTACTTCCAAACGTCCTCTTTTATACCCATTTTCCCTAACTTATCTATCTAAGATTTGAAACTTTTAGGGTCCTTATTCACTCTCATTGATCCTTGTAAGGGGTGGATGAGCATAACCTCATCTCCTCATTGTCCATATTTCCGCCAAGTCATTGTTATAATAAAAAATAAGGTTTCGATTGTTCTTGAACAGTTTTTTCACTTGTGTCCTTTAAATTGTCACTTTAGGCTTGTTTCCCATGCTCACAACGCGGACATACAAATATTTCGCACTCGTCTGCACTCCAGGCCACGCTGACCGTGACCCACGCTGTACAGGCACAGGCTGCTTGCACTTCTCTCGAGCACAGTTGCGCAAGCGTAGATCACCACAATTTCGGAGTCTAGCAAACTTCCTTTTTGGAACAGGTTTCATGAGCCATAATGGGAACTATTATAGAAACAAACACAATTAAACATTAGATTTTGAAGTATAGCCCTTCTGTTTACCTCCCCCCATGCTAAGGTAACCCGATTAATTATTACCTAGTGGTTTTGCAACAATTAGGCGTGGTTTTCTTACCATTCTCCATCATTTCTGCCACAATAAGACATACAAAAAGCATACACACATAGATTTTCATTAAGTTATGACATTTGCATACCAGATTTCACTTAATTAGTAGGATAAGATTTGCAACACAAGCAAATTAGTATCCCGTGTGTATTTGTGTGTGTGCATTCTATTCTATGTTGGTTAACTTCAAAACCACACGATTAGTACATATTACTGTTATAGGAAAGAGGTTTCGGGAGGGATATACAAAAAATTTTGTTTTCACCCTCGCTCCATCACCCTCAGGGAACATATTGGTCAAAAAACAAAGGCAGCCTGGTACCAGCTCTCTCTTCATAGAAAGTCAAGGTGTTTCCTTCCAGAATGTGACTTCAGAAGTGCTGTTCAAGCCCTCGTACGCTTACATCTGGGTGTGTTAACAGCCTGCTCCAGGGGCTCTCATACTCCACACTGGCCCCTCTTAAGGGCATCCTACATGCTGCAGCATATTTCATCCAGGACCTGAAGAAACATGATCACATCACCCCCATCCTAATGGAGCTCCAATAGCTCCCCTTGCCAGCCCGCACCATCTTCAAAAACAGCTGCATAATTTACAAGCCCATCACGACCAGCAACCCAGCTTATCTCAAAAAAGAAAAGAAAAGTCAACAGGCTTTTTCCATGCATGCACCCAGGATCAGAACCAACCTCCACTTATCAATCAGGGCCACCCTAACACTGCTCCAGTTTAGGAAAGAGTTGAAAGCACACCTCTTTAACCCCTTCGCTGCGGGGGTTAATTCCCCGCTGTGCTGGGGGGAGGGGGGCGCGCACAGCGCCCGCATGCTCATGACGAGCTGAGCTCGTCATGAGGCACGGCGCTCCTGTGCTCATGACGAGCTCAGCTCGTCACAAGTGCATTACCTGCCGTGGAACGCTCAGCACAGCAGGGGAACTATCCCCGCAGGCAAGCGTTCCAGTGCTCATGACGAGCTGAGTTCGTCATGAGCACCGGAGCGCCGTGGCTCTTGACGAGCTCAGCTCGTCATGAGTGTCGAAGAGGTTAAAGAACATTACATCACAATTCATTAACCATCCACAACCCAGCCTCCTCTTCTTGTACTCTTTCACCTTATGCTGGACTTTGACAACCACTGAACTTTGCTTCTTTTAGGATACGTTTGTGCTTTATAAATACCACATACATACATGCATGAACAACATTAAACTGTCTGAGATCATACTCTGTTATTTACTTTTACTGTAGCTTGGAAATGGCTGAAATACAACACAGAGCTGACTTTAACACCTTCGCTGCAGCGGCAATTATGCCGCAGCGCTAGGGGGGAGGGGGGTCGCGCGGCACTCCCATGATCGTGACAGAACCGCTCCGTCACGAGCCTCGGGCGCGCTGTGCTTGTGATGGAGCGTTTCCGTAACGGCCCCGCCCGCTCGTTAGAACGCGCCGCGCAGGCGCGGCGGCCGGGCCGTGACGGAACCGCTCCGTCACCAGCACAGCGCAACCGAGGCTGGTGACGGAGCGGTTCCGTCATCAGCATGGAAGGTGTTAAAAACAAGTTACGGTTATTGTCATTTATTTATTTATTTATTTATTTTTACAATTTGTTAAGCGCGAACGAATACCCGTGGGCGTCTCGGCGCTAAATAAATCCCTAATTTTCCCAAGAGGCTCATAATGAATGATTGTCATAAATTACTGATCAAAAAGCCAGGTCTTCAATCCTTTGCGAAACTGCAGAAATGAAGGGGAAATCCTGATGTACTGCGGCAAGGTGTTCCATAATTTAGGTGCCGCAACTAAAAAGCGGCGATCACCCCACAAAACTGTTTTAGCTCGAGGGACCACTAGTTGGTTAAGAGTGGCCGATCGAAGCTGTCTAGCCGGTTTATAAGGTATCAGCTGATCCTTAAAATAGTATGGTCCTTGGTCATGCAGTGTCTTATATACTATGCAAAGTGATTTAAATTTGATCCGATTATGGATCGTCAGCCAATGGTATTTCTTGATGGTATCTGATATAGGCGAAAACTTGGGTGTTCCCGAAAGCAGACGTGCTGCTGCATTCTGTACTGTCTGAAGCTTATTCGTTACCCTGACCTGGGCATTCAAAAATAGTCCATTACAATAATCAAGGGACGCTAACACTAAGGAACTAACCAGTGTTTTAGCGGCAGTATCAGGCAGAAACGGGATGATTTTTCTGATCAACCTTAATTTGTGATGGGCTGTTGCCGCTACCTTATTCGCATGTGCCACAAAGTTGAGGTCTGCATCAAAAGTTACTCCCAGGTTCCTAACCTTGAGAGCTGGCCTGGGGGGGGGGCTCCCATGGCAGATGGCCACCAGGTTGCTGACCAGTCTGGTCAAAGGGGTCCAAAGATAAGCACCTCCGTTTTTTCGGAGTTAAGCTTAAGGCAATTGGATGCCATCCACTCTTCGATTGCAAGCATTCCGCGTTGGAAACGCTCTGCCACCTCAAGTCCGTCGTCTTTAATGGCCAAAACCAATTGTGTGTCATCAGCGTAAGAGGTTATGCTCATCCCATATGCTTTGATGATATTAGCAAGGTCCGACACATAGATATTAAATAGTGTCGGACTTAGGGATGAGCCTTGAGGAACCCCACAGGGTAGTGACAACTTGGCAGATTGATATGGGCCCAGGGTGATTGCCTGTGATCTATCGGCCAGGAAGGATGCAATCAGGTTTCTCGCTGAATGGTGAATGCCTATCTTTTTGACACGGTCGACCAAGATCTTATGGTCGACCGTGTCGAAGGCCGCCGATAGGTCCAACAGTACAAGTACTGCTGTCCCTCCTTGGTCTCGAATTGCCCTGATGTCATCTGCAGCCTTGATTAAGGCAGTTTCGGTGCCATGATATCTTCGAAAACCAAATTGTGATTCATCCAGTAGAAGATGTTTCTCTACATACTCGACCAACTGTTGATTCATGGACATCATCATCATGCTCTTAAAATGGTTCAACATACAATGGTCACTTTTTCGAGAACCTCATCTTATTGAATACAAAAACCTATTCAGTTGAATTTTGCGTGAACACTTAAAAGCGGATAGAGCGTTAGTCGTTTTCAGTGCCACATGGAGACACAGGGGCAGATTTAAATGTAAATGTAAATGTACTTATATAGCGCAAACCTGTCACCCAAAGGGCATCCTGGCGCTTGCTTAGGGAACCCGTCCTGGTATTCCCCTGTGAGAAACCCCGGCAGGGTGGCCACAAGGTGAAAGTCAGGCATCCCGCCGCGAGGGGCCGTTGTGGAGATTAAGCAAACTATTGCCCAGAGTCGCAGAGTGTGAACCCGTGAGTCGAGGAGGCACCGGGGCGAGAATTATCGAGTCCGTGGAATTTTTAGCCCAAGACCCGCCGAGGTGGGGAATTGAACCCTGGTCCAGGACCGATCTCAGCTTCCGGGTCTGCTGCCTCTAACCCCTGAGCCACACTTCTCATTTACAAGAAAGTGACGCATCTATATAGATGCGTCACTTTCCTTGCGCTACCATTAGAAACCCTTGCGCTGCTATGGATGCGCCGTATTCAGAATATGGTGCACCTGTCAATCCTTGCGCCATGCAAGGATTGACAGATGCGTCAGAAATTCGGATGCATCTGTTGACACAAAAGTCACGCATTGCTGGAGTTGTGTTGCAAGCATGACGCAACTCCAGCAATGCAGAGGAAGGCCTATCCTCATTGCACTGTGCCACTCCTTACGCCTGCTTCTAGCAGGCGTAAGAATTTGATGCAGTGGCGTCCTAGAAGTGGCGCAGTGAAATCTTGTAGATTTCACTGCGTCACTTCTACGAGGTTTTTTGCGCTGGAACGCCCTTCCTGCATACATTATACCTGGTGCAGGTATAATGTGACGCAGGGCTTTACAACGTGACGCATCTCCCTAGATGTGTCACGTTGTAAATGGCCGCATTTTTACGCTGCTGCTGCGTCACAAAAAGTGACGCAATAGCAGCGCAAAAATGACGCAAGGGCCTTGTACCACAGTGTGGTCTTGGTAGTCGTGGTAATTCCCCTGTTGTTTATTTACACATTAGAGCTTATAGACGGTTTATGTTCGAGCTTGCTTAGGGGCAGATTTACAAGCCCCTTGCGCCGCTTTTGCGTCACTTTTACCATGTTAAAAGTGACGCAAAAGTGGCGCAAGGGGCTTGTAAATCTGCCCCTTAGTCTTTTAAGGAATAAGATCGGATTTAATATCACAGCGCTAATGGGATTTCCGAAAATGTATAGCTGAGCGACCAGTAGGCTAAGCGCGCCCTCTGGTGGCAAGGGATGGAACTTTGTGTCTCTCAACGGTCTTGAAATATAGAAACACCAGAGAATTAATTATGCGACAAACTTCAACCATACTATACACCCAGCACAGGAAGCCTTTAAAACACAAGACGGCGTTCCTGAAGAAACGGGGCCGATGCCAAGAATTGATGGCCTCCGCGTATCTGGAAGGCATTTTACAGCAGGCCAGCCGCTTTTTATGGGCTTTCATAGCCTGTAACAGCAATTATGATCTAGGGGGTCAAGACCTCCACGTTCAATAATAATACCGCCGCTATTAGACAGCCGGAAATAGTCTTCCCGCTGGCCATTATGACGCGTGCAAGGCCGAAATAAACGTATCAGTGTCACCCACCACCAGGGAGCCCGACAGACAGGCAAAAGGAATAATTCTTCCGTTCTTAAGGCAGGGCTAAGCACATTTACACAGTCGGAATCTTTGAAAAATATTTCAGCCATATTTCTGGTCGACTCAATTCGTCAAACTCTTAATCTCCGACTTTAAAAGGTGATTTAGGATTCACCAAATGTACCGTATATTTAGCTTTTGGGCAAAAAAAGGCCAAGCAGGGTGTAAGCCTTAGCGGAGTCTCTGCTGTCTTGGGCGATTGGAGGAAAGGAGCTGTGTATGGTAGTATGGTAGTAGTACCAGAGCAAAACATGATTTTATAAGTGAGAGACAGGTGCGATTTTCTTCAATAAACAAACACGCAAAAACAATTTTCTATTTCGGTTCGAGAATTATATAAGCAACAAACATCCTTTGAAGAAAATAAAATTGGAGCACACCTCTAGATAAACCATTAGGACGAGAATATAGAATAAGACTGACTGAAATGATTCAGCAAGCGAAAAAAGGCATTTTCATGGAGACAGATGGCTCAGCGGTTTAAGAGAAGACATTACTGGGTAAAGAGATACATTTGGTTTTTGGGTACACTAGCTGAGTGCATTTGCGAAAGAAAAGGATCTGTCCTGGGAAGCAGGTGAAAATTGTGCGACGGTGAAGGATGATATACCCTTAGCCTCAGCAACCACAGTACCAGTAGCCCAGTGCAGATGTGTACACTGCATTACACAGCCTGGTGGGAAACATGCACAGTCCCCCAGTCCCCATCTGAGCGCGGATCCAGGGCGCTCAGACAAATCACAATGCTGCATTGCAGCGTTGTGATTGGCTATGGGGAGCCTGGTTGCGTCCTGGTTCCAGGACTCACAGGAGAAGCAGGAAGAGAGGCACGGCCGGCGGAAGAGGTAAGTGGTGTTTTTTTTCCCGTGAATAAAACTACTCTGGCTAGACGAGCCCAAGACCAGGCTATGAAGATTTTAGTATTTGAAATTGCTAGTTTTTAACCTGTACTTTGCTTGCAGTCCCATTTCTCAGTTAGACATGCATTTTTCAGCATTTGAGCTGTAAAAGTGGTTAAGTGTTTTGAATTCAGGTAGTATAACATATAGTGGGAGAGAGAAAGAATAAAAACAAGAAGTGCATACATCAGGTAGTGTATTTGCAAAATAGATTTCACTTAAGGAGGAAGCAAAGCCCATTGACTCCCACTTCCCGTTCATATTGAAAGATTCCAGAAAAGCATGAAGCCATGGTTCTCTCACCTTAGAGTATATCCAGTCATATCCCTTCCCTATGTATATAGAGATAACTCTAATCACTAGTATATGCAGTAGACCGTTGTGCTCTCTACCATTCCTATGTGACTCTTAGAGTATATCCATCCGTATCCTTCCCTATGTATATAGAGATAACTCTAATCACTAGTATATGCAGTAGACCGTTGTGCTCTCTACCATTCCTATGTGACTTTTAGAGTATATCCATTTGTATCTCCTCCTTGTGTGACTTTACATCTTGTACATTTGCAATTTTTTTCTGTTTGTAGCCTTTATATAACGCATGTAATCCTAAATCCTTATGTTTTTAACTGTTTCTTATGTAAAGCGCTCTGACACCTTCGGGTAAAGTTTGCGCTATATAAAATCGCATAAATAAAATAAAATAAATAAATAAAATAATAAAACACATGCATAGTCAGACAGTATTAAAATATTGTCTCAAGAAACTCCTCTTTCATAGCATGTGACTGTAGGCCTCTCACTTTGAGGGTCTGTTAGTGGTGCCGGTTCTACACCTTTTTAGATTTCTTTTTAGAGCCACACTATACGTTTTACAGAGGGAGTACACATAGCACAGTTTCTCGAGACTTTGGCGCATAATGTAGCATACAGACTCAGGCTCGCTCATTATTCTTCTGACACCCCAACCATCTATCATTGATTGTCAACACAAATGTGGCAGAACTGCCTATTGCACAAGCATTTGTTACTATGGACACTTACGTGTGTTATGGCTGTTTGTAGATGTGCCTTAGGCTGGACCGCAGCTCGCTCAGCAATTATTAGTTTTTCTCAACCCCGGCAACAGTCAGATTCTGCTGCTTTTTTATTTAATGAATGTAATTTTATATAGCGCAAACTTGGACCAAGGCCATAGGAGCACTTTACATGAGCTCCAGATTACATTTCACGTGTCCGTTTTTTTAGGCACCTGGAGATTTCGAGATTTGCCCAGAATCACAGGACATTGAGTTAAGCCAGAACTCTTGTTTCAAAGTCAGCAGCTTTGGCCGTTAGGTCACACGTGCTAAAAGAGGGGCAGCAGTTTGAGCTTAACTTTGTGTTATGTTGCCGGTCTTTCAGTCTGCAATGCAAATGCAACTGCAATGCAAAGCAACGCAAGGCCACCTTGCGAGTCCCTGTGTTGCTTGGTAAATCTGGAGTAATGCAAGACTGAACAAGTCACTGCCTTGTGTTATTCTGCCCCAGGAAGGCGTTCCATGTTTGGAGTGTGGGTGTTCCCACTCATCGACCTATGGATTTTGGCACAAACCTAGATTTACCAAGACTGGGAAACCAGGGAATGCATCAAGATTCTATGCCTTGCCAGGGGAGGCGCACAAGAAGAACTACCTTTAATTCATCTAATTGTTTCTCCTGTCAAACTGCTGCATTCTGTAGTACACTCAGACTGAAGAAAAAGCCTCAGGGGATTGGTTTTGTGCTGCAACGTGTCCCTTCCTGCACAAAAATAATACTGCCTGCAACACAGGCTTCCTTGCACCATGCACAAGGGTGTCTCCATGGGCGCTAGGCAGCAGATTGTGCACCAGCGCAGTCAAAGAGCAGAGAGAGGATGTGTTTAACAGCTGCATTGGTCGACCTCGAAGCTGGGGAATCAGGTTTGAATCTCTGCAGGGACTTTCAGCATCCAGTGATTCTGGTCAAATCACTTAAACCTCCCCTACCTGCGCCTTACAAAAAAATGCATTTGTACGTCTGTAACACGACTGGTGCTCATGTAAAGCGGTCTGATACCTTTGGGTCTAGATCACGCAATATACAACTCCCCCCCACAAAAAAAAATGCCCCATATATTGGTAAATATGGTGGATTCTTGCCCTCCAATCATGCAGGAGAGCAAGTTATCTTGCTGCGTTGCGGTGCATGAAAGGGTGATGAATCTGACCCAAGGTGTTACTATTACCCTAGTTTATACTACTCAATTTACTGATCTCAGAAGCATGGAAGGCTGAATCTGTTTTGCTGGGATTCAATATTGTGACCTTTAGAAGACCACATCTGTTAGTACAGTTCAACTCACTGAGCCATCATGCCAGCTCTTCAGACCTAGCAGCCACTTCTGGCTTTTGTACATTGATGGTCTAAAGAATTCCAGCCACATTTTGCACTGTGGAAGAGATGACAATGGTTGGCTTGGGGGTTTCTTCCAAGAAGGTTTTCATAAAAGAAAGCACAGTGAACAACAACCAGTTTCAAGGAAAAATCTGTTAAATATTTCAATACTTAAGAGACTGCAAGAGATCCCAGGAGTATAGTTCCCACAGAACAGTGCAGGTGTATTTGCCTCAAGAATTACGAGAGTTTTTCAAGTTGACCCAGAAGCTGCTTCACTTGTTGATGAAACCTTTCACTAATATAAAGCCTAGCAAGAACACCTTCAAAGGGTAAACTGAATAGTCACCACCGTTGCTACTGTAGGGCAGAAAATCATCTAAAACACAGCCAAATGTCATGTTTTTGGATCATGAACGGTCTTGTGAGGTGAAAAGGTTGGTGCCTGAATTACTAGAAAAGTGGGCCATACCAAAACCTCCAAAAACACTTCATAAGCTTCAAGCTCTTATGGTATTTTTGAATTTTGGACTCACATACTTTCCAAATTAGTGAGCTGATCACTTCACCTTCCAAGAAGAGAACTGAAAGACAAACACACAAAGCACACTATGGGTGCAAAGCAAAAATATTTTGCTGCTTGCATATCAATTGCAGGAAATGTAACACATCAAACTCATACCAGAATCTGAAGTGACTCCACTGCTCAAATAGGAGAAATGCAGGCTTTAATATTAAGCCTATAGAATACAGATCCGCAGGTCCCTGTGCAGACTGTTTATAATTCAGGTTTCTGTGTATAAGGCTACATTGAACGGCATATTGATATTGTAAAGGAAAGTTCATTAGGGCTAAACAGTTATGGGAATAGGTGGGCTAATTTCAAAATAGCACATCTCACTCAGAATCAGCATACAGTGACAGATCAAAGTAGCAGTATATATTCAAAAGAGAATTCTGCTGCAGACATAGCTGCAGAAGTGACAGTGAATACCTGCAAAGATGTTGCAAGTAAACACCAAGCATAGCATTGATAATACAGTTGACCTCAAAAACTCCACAAAAAGCCTGCCCAGTTAAGGATAACTATACACGGGGACATGAAGGCAATCATACCCTGTGCATCCTGATAATGAAATCAAAAGGCAGAATCTTATCAGTGCTGCACAGGACGGTCTAGTCTCTGCTCATGCAAGTACAGGTACAACATTAACCCCTTCGGTGTGCAAGACGGCCCCCGGCTGTCATGCGTCACGGTGGGCGTGTGCGGAGAATGGCTGGGGTCCATCCGAATCCTGCCCACTATTTAAATCTCCTGCACAGGGCGAAAATGTGCGCAGCGCCGAAGGGGTTAACATTGCGTCGTCAATACAGCTGGTGGTCTATAAAGACAAAAAAAAAAAATAAGGATACACTGCCAGGTCTGAAAATTAAAAAAGCCATCTATAATAGTGAGGAAATAGCAAGACTAAAACCAACAGGTATCAGTAAGGCTTCCCAGCTTTTTAAAGTGGTGTACTTAGACAACACTGGCCCGCTTCCTCCAGTCAAGCAACGCAAGTATGTTTTGGTTGCAGTAGACAGTTGCTCAAGGCTGGTTTGAAAATTGGCTTCCACGTCACACGAGGCTTGAGTGGTCGCAAAAAATATGCTATGCTTAGTAGTGACACTGGCCGTCATTGCTTGAGCTCAGCTAATGCAATAGTATTACTGAAAAAGCACTCCTTGAAGCTCTATCTATTGAAGGGGCATCATTTAATGTCTCACATCACTTCAGGCAACAGTCAAAGGCAATTGTAGAGCAAATAACATGTTCAATTGAAGAATGGCAAAGGAGTAATCAATAATCTGCTCTCAATAACAACGGACCTTATGTTCATACATATAATTTACCGATTTGTTATTTGTGATTAATACCGAATCACAAATATAGATTCAGTAAATGATATGTTTGAAAAGTGAATTTTCTCCAATTGAGGTTCTTTAATTTCGACTCCATTTTACATTCACCGCCATTTTGTGTTGCCTTTACACAGGCTGCTCGATTCACGAAGTGTCTCTGCCCCTTGGACTGCAACGTGTCACAAACCCCCTCCGTCCTTGTCTTGAAACCCATCTCAGACACCAGCCGGCCTAAACTAATCCTTGTCTGGACTACCTAATCTCTATATCAACTATTTGTTAGCCTTTAGTATTCTTCTTGTGCCGTATCTTATCTTTTGGCCTTCGCTATTCTCTCCCTGTGTTTTCCTATTCCACAACCTTTCTTTTGAAGCGTACAGACATGTCCTTCCATTACAACCCTGAACCATGGGTACCAGTATTGATTAACTTTGGGGGCTGGATAACACACAACTGCAAGCAGAAAGCATTCTGGTTGCACAACACCTTGTTTTCAAACTCTTCTGATTGGCTAAAACTTTGTGTACTGGGTGTATGTTTGCACAGATGTATTTTGCCTGTAAAAAGCCTGTAAGCCACGAAGTAAAGTGGCAGTCTCCTGAGAACCTACTTGTGTGTACTTCTTGGACAACTGTTCTTAGCTGCAGCTAATAAACTTGGTTTTCTACGCCAACAGAGTATTCCGTGTCTCTGTGCAACAAGGCAGGTGAACTCGAAGATTTCAGGCGTGCCCTGTGCCGCCAGGCCCAAAGGCCCGGTTCTTCAATTGGCAGCCCAACGTGGGGCGGCTTCAGAGGTAGCGGTTGCGCCCAAGGATCGTGAGGAGCCCCGCAGGAAAATTCCAGAGGAGGCGCCCCCACACCAGCGACCCCTGTATGTCGAAAAATGGACCGATGGTCTTTTGAAGTGTGGCTTCTCCTTTCCAACGGCTGCTGGTGACTGCTGCCCTGACTGCCGCCCTGCCTTGGTCCCTTTTGGTGATGACTGGTATTGTGAGACGTTAGGCGGACCTCTGTTGGCGTGAGAAGACATTTGGTTAAGTACTAGTGGGTCGCTCCCACTTCTTTGTTTTTTGTTCTTTGATTCGATTATTGAAATAACCGAAGTCAAGGGGTGAGTACGTTTGTGCTGTTTTATTTTGATTAGCCCCTTGTTGTTTGTAGGAAGCCAGTGAAGTAACGATGCCTGGTTTCAGTAAGTTTAAAAAATGGTGTTGTTTTTGTTGCGATATGGACTCCCGACTGGAGGACTCTTGTCCAATTCCTCCGGCTGGAACTCCTACTTATGAGCTCTATTCTAAACATGGTGTGGGCCCCATCACCTTTAATGAAGTGTGGGTCCGCTATACGAAGAAAGATGGTGTTTTACAGTGGCCACATAAAACTGCCTAAAAACCACTTTCCAATGGATGAGCGCGAACCATCTTCAATGCAACTCAGGGAAAACAGAGATCGTGCCATATGGAAAAGGGAATCTGTTTAACCCCTCATTATGGTGGCCGGAAGATGCTACCGTCCCCCCTAACACCATCCTGTCAGCCCGAAATCTAGGGATCAGATCCGATTCCTCTCTGACTTTTAAACATCAAGCAGTGACGGTGGCAGGGGCATGCTTCGGCATCATAAAAGGGCTCAGAAAATTCTTTGACCTAATACCACTCCCTGCACGTAAAATGGCTGCAGTAGCACTTATAACATCACGTCTGCAACAGCCTATATGCAGGGACAAACAGGATGGTCTGCCATAAACTGCAAATGGTACAACATGCAGCGGCAAGACTGGTGCTAGGATGGAACAGAAGAACTTCAGCTACAGCAGCAATGGACCTACTACGCTGGCTGCCGATCCATAAACGGGTTATTTTCAAAATCCTTCTAATCACCTTCAGGGCCTTCCATGGGAAAGGACCCAGTTACATTCGGAGCATGTTCAGAAACTACATCCCTTCGCGTAACCTGAGGTCCCAAAAAGCTAACCTCCTCACCATCCCCAACTTCAAACTGAAAACGAGAGGAGGAAAGGCTCTGTCAGTCTTGGGTTCCAAGGCCTGGAACCTTCTCCCGCCGTCCCTTCGCCAAATTGGATCAGAAACAGATTGAGGAAAGACCCTAAAAACGTGGATATACAACCTATCCGACACCATGTGCAAAAGCTTAATCTGAATACACAGTTTTTCCTATTACCATCAGCTAGACTCCCCACTTTCTGCCTATCCTGTCTAAAGCGCCAGGATGCTCCTGGGAGTGAAGGCCGCGCTATACAAGAACTTTTTACATTACATTACATTACATATTGGTAGTTTTGAGCCTGACATTCTAGATAACTTAGAAGCTACTTTGTTTAAAAGAAAAGCCCGGCCGGCTATGTTTGACTCTTTCCGCCTTTGGCGCAAGGAAGGCAAACAGAGAGAAATTAAACAGGCAAAAAGAGATGGGAAAGAAAGAGGCATGACTGTTATACAGGCTGCCCAACAGTTTAAAGATAATGAAATAGATCATGCGATAGAGATCTTAGATAGGCAACATCGCATGGCGATTGATAAATGTTACCCAGTACTGCCAACTTCTCCCCCAAATATTGATGCTGATCTTGAGAAGGATCCTTTAATGTCTCACTTGTTAAGATCGCCCCCGCCCTATGCACAAGGTGCTAATGCACCCCCGCTTTTGTTACCTGTCCAGCAACCTGTTATCCTCTCACCAGCTCCAGCTCCTGCACCCCACCACAGCCCTTTGTGGCACTACCACTACCGTCATTTCCTTTGCCTCTAGCTCCCTTGCTTCCAGCTCCTCTGCCCCGACTCCTCTATCTCAACCTTCTTTGTCCTCGACCTCCGTTCTACCTGTTGCCTCTTCTCCTGTTCCGCATCCTGCCTTATCTCCTGTTTTTCTGCCAGCTTCCCCTTCTGTCCATCAGCGGATGGTTGAGACTGTTTCGGGTCTCCTTTCTTCTTTCTTTGGGTCAGGAAGCCTGACTCCTGTTTTTCCCATAGGCAGACACAAAGCTCGCTCCCAGATTCCCGAGAACGAGATACGTTAATGGGTCTTGCTCGCAAGTGGGTCCTGAGTGATCTCGAATATACTGTTCGAGATATCATGGATGCTTTTGAGCAGTGGGATGCCCCTGTACAAAGATACGTTTTCAATGCCATGTGTGACATCCTAGGTCAGGAATGGGAGGCTACAGGATTGGGTTCAGTTCCCAAGGGTTTGCTGAATGTTCGGGCTGATTTCGATAAAGGAATTATTGTGGGTCCCCAGGTTGAGGATGCTATGCAGACACTTGTCACCTTCAGATCAATGTTCTTTCCCCGGTCTTTGTCTGAACCTGATCCTTCTGTTAGGCCCAAACTGAAACACTACCCTATGCGAGAGGTTCCCCCAGTGTGGAGAGAAGAGGTTGGAACCCAGGATGGTAATCCGCCTATACCAGCTCACTTCCAGCGTATATGGGTACATGTACCTTGGAAGAGATCTGAAGTGCTGGCTCTTAAACAGTCCTTACCTGACCCCCGTAAAAACCCTGCTGGTTACTACAAAGAATTATCCCAAACTGTTGATGCTTGCATTATGAATTTGGCCGACATAGATATGTTGATGGGAAATGTTGTCCCACAACCATTGTGGGCTAGGATTTGGAAAGAGGACCACGCAAATGAATTAGGAGGTGATTGGGATGCTATAGTTGCTGCTGATAGACTCCAAGTGGGTGGTGCTAGACCCGATGATTTAATTGCAGGACTTCCTGGTAGAATAATCACAATAATGAAAACTATGATGCCCGCTCTGCGAGTTAATTGGGATAAGTTAGCTGCCTGTAAGCAGAAGAAAGATGAGAGTGTCTCCGATTTCTTCACTCATTTTGAGGAAACGTTCCTTGATCACAGTGGTCAGGATATGGGCACAGAGGGGGGACAGCGATTGTTCGTAGATAGATTTGTATTTAATTTGCTTCCCGATCTCTCTAATAAGTTAAAGGATTCCGAAAGTTCATGGGCTGTTTCTTCTTCAGCCCAGATATTGGCTACTGCCCAATATTATGAAAATAGGGATAAGGAGGAGAAGGACAAATTGGATAAAAAGACTAAAGAGCTAAAAACGAAGGTTCTTTTGCAACAAGCTTATCCTCCTCATCCTGCTCAGCGCCAGTTTCAGCCGACTCCCCAGTTTCAGAAGTTGTTGCAGAAACTTGAGCCCTTTGTTCCACAGCCTCCACTGGGTCCTAATCAATGTGCCTATTGTAAGGAAGAAGGTCACTTCAAGAATAGTTGCCCAGTATTATTGCAGCGTGCTGGTGGTACGCCTGGGCCTCGAGGCCGAGGTGGCTTCCAGTCAGCACCTAGGGGGAGGGGGCGAGGTACAATTTCCCAGGATTAACGTTCCTTTCCGCCTCAAAAATTCATGAACTATTTTGATCAGCAAAATACTCAGTCTGCCCATTATTATAATGATGATTATTATATGGAGGATGAGAACCAGGACTTTAATTCTAGCTAGTAGACAAAGTGAGGGAGTCATATCAGTTCCAGTGGATCAAAATGGGCCTTATGTTGATGTCGTTGCGCTTGGTGTGTCAGAGCCATTTCTCTTGGATACTGGTGCAACGAAGAGTTCTATCATCCACTCTAAACTCCCTGGGGCACCTTTGTCTGGCTTAACAAATGTTTCTGTAGGATTTTCTGGCGCCCCAGTTCGTAACCCAGTTTCTTGTCCTCTGCCCATCTCAATAGGTCCTTATGATTTGGAGGCTCTGCTTATTTTAACGACTGGTTGTGGCGAGAATTTGTTGGGTTTGGATTTGTTGAAAAGACTGTATGCGAAACTGCATTGTTCTCCTTCTGGCGTACACCTCACTTTAGGTAAAAGTTTGATTTCCCCGACATATTTGTCCAGAGACCAACTCCCTCTTGAATTACGCTCTTTGCCTGCCACTCTTTGGTCTACAGGCCCCAATGATGTTGGCCTCTTACAGATTCCACCCTACACTGTCACCCTCAAATCTAATGTTAGGTTACCTCGCATTCCTCAGTATAAGATTTCTAGTGATGGTGAGAGAGCGCTCCTGGCTATTATTCATGATTTGGTTGACAAAGGTGTGGTTGAAGAGACTAGAGGAAATGTGTGCAATAGTCCTGTTCTACCTGTCCTTAAACATACTGACTCTTCCCAGCCACCTGTTTATCGCTTTGTGATCGATCTCCGGGAAGTCAACAAGATTGTTGTACCTCAGTTTCCTGTCGTCCCAGATATCACTGCCTTATTGACACTGATACCTGCTTCGGCTGCCTGGTTTTCCGTCATTGACCTTAAGAATGCTTTCTTTAGCATTCCCATTGCTGAGGAAAGTAGGGACATTTTTGGTTTCTCTTTGGAAGGCCGAAGTGTCCGGTTCAAGCGTGCACCTCAAGGCTATTGTGAAAGTCCCCCCATTTATAGTCAGGCGTTGAAAACTGAGCTCAATGCTTTCACTTTGCCTCCGGGTGCCACCCTTATTCAGTACGTAGATGATCTGCTGGTTGCTGCTGATTCCGAAGAAAATTGTAAACAAGTTACTGTTTCACTGTTGCATCACTTGTCTGACCTTCATCATCAGGTTTCACCCTCTAAATTACAATATTGTCGCCAAGAGGTTACCTATTTAGGTCATCTCTTGTCGAAGGAGGGACGGCGATTGACCCCAGAAAGAATCCAAGCAATTGCACAAATGTCTGTACCATGCACACAGAGAGAGGTGCGTGCCTTTTTAGGCATTACCTCTTATTGTAGACAATGGATTCCGAATTTTTCTTTGTTAGCAAAACCTTTGTTAGCACTTACTCTTAAAGATACAACCCAACCTCTCCCTTGGATAGAGGAATGCCAGAAAAGTTTTACTGATTTGCGTACTTCCTTATGTTCTGCTCCTGTGTTGGGTACTCCGGATTACAGTAAACCTTTCACACTTTATGTGCACGAGAGAGAAGGTTGCGCGTTGTCAGTTTTGACACAACAATTTGGTGACAAGCAACGCCCGTGTGCTTATTTTTCGGCTACGTTAGATCCCGTAGCTAAAGCATTACCTAGTTGTCTGAAAGATACAGCAGCAGCAGCAGTTTCTATTCGCGAATCTGCTGGATTGGTGCTAGACAATACGCTTATTGTCATAGTACCACATGCCGTGGATACACTTCTAAACAGGACAAAAACTCAGCATCTTACGAGTGCCCGTTTATCGGGGTATGAGCTGACGCTCTTGGCTAGTCACGTGCACATCAAGCGATGTAATACCCTAAATCCAGCTACATTGTTACCGATCCCAGTAGAGAGAGACATTCAAGAGCAACATGATTGTTTTCTCCGTACAGAGGAGACGACAAAAGGTAGGATTGATTTAAAAGATACGCCGCTCCTGGACCCGGATGGGATCCTATGGGTGGATGGTTCTTGTTTTAAGCTCCCCAATGGTGAAACGACTTCAGCCTATGCTGTTACCACTTTGCATACAGTTGTAGAGACAGCACGCATCAGGCAGAATTCAGCCCAAGCAGCTGAATTGATAGCTCTGACTAGAGCTTGTGTATTGGCTGAAGGGAAGAGAGTGGATGTGTTCACCAACAGCCAATATGCATTTGGGGTGGCCCACAGTTTTGGCCGCCTTTGGAGGGAAAGAGGATTCTTTACCTCACATGGTACTAAAATACAGCATGGTCAGTTAGTGAATGACCTTTTAGAATCACTTGCTTTACCCACTCAGATAGCAATTGTGAAGTGTAGTGCACATAAGAGGATCACTGATGATGCGGGTGAAGGAAATGCTTTTGAGGATCAGATAGCAAAAGAGACAGCAAGAGATGTGACGAGTCATATGTATGTTGCTGGACCTGCTAGATGGGTCAGTCAAGGAGGAATGTGTGAGGACACAATAGAAAGTGTGAGAACGATTCAGGAAGAGGCTACAGAGAAAGAATTGAGTAAGTGGAGAGATGGTAAGGGAATGTTGGATGCAACGGGGTGTTAGATAGAATTGTCGGAACACCAACGTTGGCTGTTACCAGACGCCTATGTACTTCCAGTAGTAACTATGGCGCATGGTCCAGCCCACATCAGTGCGAAAGGAATATGCAAGCTTTTGGCTCCGGTATGGCAGAATGCAGGGATTCCTAAATGTGCAGACAATGTTGTTAAACATTGCATTGTTTGTTTGATGCACAACCCAGGAAGAGGGACACCAACCCCAGCAGGCCATTTTGCTCCCCCAACATATCCTTTTGAGGTATTGCAGATAGACTACATTCATATGGAGAGATGCAATAACCTATGGTATGTCCTTGTGGTGGTGTGTGCCTTTTCTAGTTGGATAGAGGCCTACCCCCTAAAGGATAATACTGCCTTGTCTACAGCCAAGGTCCTTCTGAAGGAATACTACCTGAGGTTTGGTTTACCTCGAATTGTCTGGAGTGACAATGGAAGTGAATTTGTGGGTCAAATCATGCAGAAAGTATGTGCAGGGCTTGGTATTAAGCAGAAATTCCATGCGGAAAACCACCCTCAGTCAGTGGGTTTGGTAGATTGCTATAATGGCACTCTCAAGCTTAACCTTGCGAAGATACAAGCCAGCACAGGTCTTGCCTGGCCCGATGCTTTACCTTTAGCCCTCTTGTCAACTCTAACAACTGTTCATTCTCGTGTGGGACTTAGCCCATATGAGATTGTGTTTGGACGCCCGGCTAATGTCTGGGGTGTCCCTAGACCCAAGAAGTACTCTGACATAGAATACCCAATGTTAATTGACTATTTGCATGACCTCACCACTAAATTGCGTGTTCTCCATCAGCAGGTACAAGACACCTTGCCGCAGGCTTCTTCGGATCCTGGGCACACCCTTCAACATGGCGACTGGGTGTGTCTGAAAAACTTCCAAAGGAAGAGGAATTTGGAACCTCGCTGGCGGGAGCTGAGGCAGGTCCTGCTGACGACACGTACAGCCGTGAAAGTTGTTGGGAAAAAGAACTGGATCCATGGTGTGCATTGCAAAAAGGTACCCTTGCCTTTGCCTTTTGATCAGTGGGTCCGCGAAGGTATAGGTGACTGTGAAGGAGAGAGGGTCCCTCGGTTTGTACCTTTTGGTGATGCACACCTAGAATGGACTCAGTCTGAGAAGGAGGATGATGACGTTTTGCAAGAAGCTATCCCACCACATCTGAGATTGAACACAACTAATCCAGAGACACTTTTCCAGGATCAGATTGTACCGAACAAAACTAGATACAATTTGAGATCTAGAGCTACTAAGGACAATTAGGGAACTTTTTGTTGTGTGTTTTGTTTTTGCAACATTGACCATCTAATTGGGTTGCAGGGTCGTGGTAAGAGCCTTAGATAGTGACCCGAGTCGTGACACTAGGTCTGCGGGATTTGCAGTGTCATAGGACGGCTAATAATCGTGGCTAAGTGAAGAAGGAAGACTGCCTCGAGCAACACCTAGAAGAAGGATTCTGCTAAATATTGTAAATTGTTATTTAATAGATGTGGCGTAGTACTATGTGTTTTAACTTTGCTATGTGTTTTATTAGCTTGTGTGGGTTGGGTTACTCACACTTTGCGGCCAACATCTGTACCTACACCTACCTCTCACCCTATGTCTTTTCGCACTACTGCTCCCCACACCAATTTCATACGCTACCAGAGCATGAGCAGATTAGGAGAATGGAGTATTACAACAATTCCTTCATTCAATTGTTACACCAGCATCAATTGGTGATCAATACCACCGATTGCTGGGTTTGTGGACTTTTACCCCATAATACAGATAGAGGAATGTCATATTTAGTTCTACCCTTCTCCCTAAAAGGATCTGCTTGGGCTTACACCTCTATGTTTGCCAATGCCTATGAGAACCAACATCGACATCCCGTTGGTCCATATAGAGATGGGATTGACGTTAGTCATGACGCACTGATAAGAGGAATAGTGGCTATGTCAAAACATTATAAGAAATTTAATGAATTTCCCACTGACGAACGACAAGCATACATTGACTGGAATGTGACACATTACGTCACTAGTCTTACGGACAGAGCCAAAAGGAAAAGATCCCCACCTATATATACTGTGCCTCACCAAGGTCACCTATGTCTCCAAGCAAATGGTCAAAGTCCTAAGGCTCAATTGGGAAAGAGCACTTGTAACATTACATGCATCTATACATCCCGAACGTCTCCACCACTGGTAGCCTCTCAAGGAACATATTTCGTTTGCCATGACAGAGCCTATACATGGCTACCAGCCGATTTCTCAGGAACTTGTTATATGACTTTTCTCCTCCCTCCAACATATACAGCTCCTTCGGGACATCACAAGACAAGGTATGGTAGAGGGGTTATTGCTTTGGAAGACACAGTAGGACAGGAAGGAGCCGACTTCCTTAAAGGATTCCTCCCGTTTTGGGGCCCTATGGCCAATAGCAGAAATATCAGGCATCTCATTCGGGTAGTTGAAGCAACAATAAATGAAACTGTTGGAGCACTAAGTAATATCACTGCTGAGCTTCAGGCGGATCGCCTTATGACATTACAAAACAGAATGGTGTTAGACATCATTCTTGCAGATCGTGGTGGAGTCTGTAAATTGATTGGATCCAGTTGTTGCATTTATATACCTGATAACGCCCCTACCGTATACCAGGCCATCTCTAAATTGCACCACATTGCGGAGTCCATCCACCAGGACGAAGGAAACTGGTCTCTGATGGGATGGTTTTGGGGACTACTGTCCACATGGGTATGGAGGGTATTGACTTTCGTTGGAGTAGTCTTGGCCATCATCTTTTCGTGTTGCCTTTGTTTGCAATGTGGCCCCACAATCTGTGGTCTTTGTGCTACCATGTGTGTCCCAAGACCCATGTCATAGAAAACAGAGAATATGAAGATGATGGTGCAGCAACAGCTTGACGACCTCATGACCATCGACATCGATTCAGATTAGCGTGAGTCTTTGTGTATTGCCTGCGTAATGGCAATAGGAGGGTCTGAGGTTCTTTAATTTCGACTCCATTTTACATTCACCGCCATTTTGTGTTGCCTTTACACAGGCTGCTCGATTCACGAAGTGTCTCTGCCCCTTGGACTGCAACGTGTCACAAACCCCCTCCGTCCTTGTCTTGAAACCCATCTCAGACACCAGCCGTCCTAAACTAATCCTTGTCTGGACTACCTAATCTCTATATCAACTATCTGTTAGCCTTTAGTATTCTTCTTGTGCCGTATCTTATCTTTTGGCCTTCGCTATTCTCTCCCTGTGTTTTCCTATTCCACAACCTTTCTTTTGAAGCATACAGACATGTCCTTCCATTACAACCCGGAACCATGGGTACCAGTATTGATTAACTTTGGGGGCTGGATAACACACAACTGCAAGCAGAAAGCATTCTGGTTGCACAACACCTTGTTTTCAAACTCTTCTGATTGGCTAAAACTTTTTGTACTGGGTGTATGTTTGCACAGATGTATTTTGCCTGTAAAAAGCCTGTGAGCCACGAAATAAAGTGGCAGTCTCCTGAGAACCTACTTGTGTGTACTTCTTGGACAACTGTTCTTAGCTGTAGCTAATAAACTTGGTTTTCTATGCCAACAGAGTATTCCGTGTCTCTGTGCAACAAGGCAGGTGAACTCGAAGATTTCAGGCGTGCCCTGCGCTGCCAGGCCCAAAGGCCCGGTCTTCAAAATCGCAATTCCTTTGGAATTGCAATTCTAAATATCGATTCTATATTTGCGATTCAGAAGTAGTTAGAAATAGAGAATTGTTCATTCTGAATGTGTTATGATTCCATTGTTCCGCCTCTGGTGACCCTGTACATGGTATATGATAAACACCACCCCAGGGGTGGCGTCCCCTCAGTGCACAGCATAGTGTCCAGTGACTGGAGTGATCCACTTACAATCAAAGGTAAGACTGGTTGATCTGTTTTTAAGAGTAGAATTTATTCAATTTTCATAAATTCCTCTTCATGTGTACTTTGTTCACATGGTTTCAATAAAGTGAAGCTTCATATGAAACAAATGATTGTTCGCCAACTTGTTGGTCCAGATGCATATCGGGCTGATGGAATCCCTTCATCAGGGTAATATTGAACGCCTAAACAGATAAAGCCTAAGTCACTATGCGTCTGTTTATATATCCTACGCATAAGTTATGTAAGTGTGTTAATTTGCATTCATATGAGCAATTACTAACAAGCTCAGAACTGTGAATGTAAATCAGCCATCGTAAATGATGCATAAAACAGTGTGAAGATAAAAAGAACCAGCTAGCAAAACAAACAGTGTTCAAATTACTCAAGATGGTGATGGCATGTCAAAAACTAGGGAATTGGTTGAAGTGAAGCAACGTGAATCACGGTGCAATAGGCAAATTTCCATCTGCAGCCCGGAAAACACCATTAAAAGTCATCCACAGTCCCACTCTGATGCCTGCCTGCTTTCCATTTCAATCTGAAATTGAAAGACTAAATTTGCTTCCATGGACTTCAGCTTCTATGATTCACTGCCTAGTATTCAATGAGACCTGGAATCTGCTGTTTATTTCTTTCTATGAGAGTAGTTCTGCTGTTACTCTGCACTGAAATCTCTCCTCCAGAACTTGTGAGAGACTGGAATTGCACACACTTGTGACCAGTCTCACCCAACACAGTGGCATGACTCTTCACTTTGGATTGCTGCTGCCTGGAAATGCTCATAAGCTGCCATTTGCTGAAGCTCCTTGTTCATGCACTGAAGTTTGTTCCTCTGTGTACCAGCCCTCTTGTTGCTTGTTTTCCAGTCCAGTTCCTGCCTTGCTTCAGCCAAAGCTGGTGTCATGTTCCTGTGCATCATGCTACAGATTATCCCAGCACTGCTTTGCTTTTTCTTACTCTCTAGTATGAGAAGAGGAGACCCCTTCAGTGCAGGGAGGTGAGCTGCTCCCTTTCTAATTGTTCCTAGTTTATTTCCTCTGTCCCTGCAAATATTTTCCCTTTGCTTATTCTTTTTGTTTCTACCTTAGATCTTCTAATTTCTCCCCAGTCTCCTAAATGTTGCTCTTGGTTATTGTTCCCTTTCTCAGGAATTTTACTGCAGTCTCTAGTTCCCTTGAAGTCAGGAGCGGCTGTAATGTAGAGTGGGGTGGTGGGCAGGTGTGGGGGGAATTACAAAAAAATAATAATAACTAAAGTAAAGCCTCTCCTCCATCCTCTTCTGTAGTCTCCAGGAAGCACACAGGCTCCCAGACTCCCTTAGCCAATCACGATGCTGCTGTCTCCAGCATGAGAGCAGCGTCGTGATTGGTCGGAGCGCCCTGGTTCGGCACTCATACAGGGAGTGAGAGCTTGTGTATGTTTTCCACCCGGCCTTGCAAAACCGCCAGGTGGAGAACATGCTAAGTGCGCATGATGGTTTGGAAACTGTCATGCGCACTTATGGTGCAGCAACCACTCCTCCTCCCTGTGAGGGCAGCCAAGCCCCGGCCACCCTAACCTGGCTCAGGCTTCATTCAAAAAATAAAATGATAATAACTTAACGTTATCAACGTTGCCTTATTATCATTTTTTTTCCTTTGAACTAAGTGGGTCGATGCTCCTACGCCTTAGCGGAGGAGCAGCCGCTGCTTGAATTTTCAGTCTCCTGCGTGTCACAGTTCCTAGAATCTTTGTGCTGACTTGCCCGTTCTCCCATTTTTCTATGAATACCTTGCTCCTGGCTATTTGCTACAGCTCTTAGGTTCCACTCTAGTGTTTGCTCTGTATTTTCCTTTGGGCTCTTGTGTTTAATAAGTGCAGTATTTGGTCCTCACTTGTGTATAAGTGTATTCCTTTGTACAGGGGTTGGCTCCTGCTTTCCACAAGTTAATTTCTGCCCCATCCTTTGTCTTGTGTTCTGTGTAGTCTTAAGTGCCTTTTCTGTGACAATGTAGAATTTCCATATTTCTTAGTATTTGCCACTATTTCTCCAGCTGGACCCATAAGGGCTTGTATTGCATATGGAAGTATAATCCTTGTTGTGCCCTAGGCTTCCAAGACAAAATCACTTCTGCTGCCACTTTTCTATGGTGCTTGTAGGGTGACTATTTGTAAGACAAGTCTGCACAGAGGCATTGGAATTCCCTGTTGGTGTAGGAAGTTTTGAGTCTTACCCGCGTACAACCTTAGTGGTAACCCACAGTTTTTGTCATTATTGGTCTATTCACTGTTTCTTCACACTAAGGTCGCCTGCCTTCGCTATCCTGTTCCTGTGCTTTACTCTGTGTTTGTTCTTTACTGGTGCATGCCTGTGTCTGCTCCTCCGCTTCAGTACACTACATCCGTAAGGAGATATTCCTTGAACTTGAGGGGTGCTCCACCCAAAGTTCCTGACAGAATGCTGCTCAAACTGCTTTTGATGACCTCATCAACAGGAACCTGGAAGTTAATTAGCTGTTTCTCATTGCTTGGTTAGCACTTTCAAGGCACACATCTCTGTGGAGCAGGAGACTATTGGTGAGTTGCTACAATGTCCAGCTAGGATAAAGGCAAACATGATAATGGACTCAGATGAAAACAGATGTTTGCAGATGTGGAATTGGAGATTGGTGCAATCAAAAAAAGAACTAATGTTGTTGATGTTAGCAAGCGCACCATTGATGAAATCTGTAAGTGCTGGTATGATTTACAGTCTAGTACAAAAGAGATTAATAGTCTTGCACAAAGAATGTCTGTTGCTCGGCATACTGGGGGTGGTTCTTCATCTGTCCCCCTGCAAATCTGATGGAAGAGATGATTGAACTACCTTTGCACCAGAAGCAGTGTTCGGAGTGAGATACATTGGCATATCAAATCTTCCACCATCAAAAAAAGGTTAGAAGTCACCTTATTAAACAAAACTATATAAAACACATTTAATGGTAGATTTTTATCATAATTTAATTTGTATTCATTTCGTGAGACATATTTTCAACGTAAATGTAAATTCAATGAGTCATTAACATCTACAAAATTAACAATACAAATCCCATAATGCAAAGTTTAAGCAATTATTTGTAAAACAAAAAAGACATTTTTGATATAAAAATAAATACTTCCAAAATAGGTGAATCAGTGTACAATTGAATGCACAACAACGCATTAGGGGTCATACAGGTTTACTATATACAAGTCAAACCATACATCATTTTCACCATAACTAAAAATTATGTATCTTATTTCTCACTAGAAAATATTGCTCACCCAGAGTGTTGAAAATGAAGATGACAATGTTAAAAATATTGATGATAAAGAGATGAATGAAACATCTGCTGTACAACATCTCAGTAGCAATTTACAAGCAGAAGAACCATCAGAAATCCCAGATTAACTCCATGGACATATAAGATCTCCAATACATTTAACTATGCAGATAATTAGAGATATTAAGTCTTCAACAAGATGCATTATGCAAAGCAGATTGTTGCAAAACTGCAGAGCTAATGTAAGGCCAAGGGCAGTAATATTTCTTAATTTAGAGGCAGAATTACAATCTGTTCAAGCACTTCAAAACATTGAGAAATCTATGTTTAAATTAAAAAAACATCAACAAAGCGAAATGTGTTCTTTGGAACACAATTAAGTGATTTTGAGGAAATCTAACATCTCACAATAGGCTATATGTATTGAAATCATTGCATTAACAGTGGCTGCATCCACACTGTGTGAAATAATGAATGCTGATAGATGTGATGGCCAATGTCAGCATAAACATTTAACTAATAGATTGCAAGGCATTGATAGATCGGCAGATCACCTTGTTACGGTTACAAGTCTTTTATCTTGAAGGTCCCTGAATATACAATTAAAACTAGGACTTTTTTGGGAGATGTTGCTACAAAACAACTAGTAATGTGCTAAATGAAATGGAAAATCAAAATGTAAGAAGGGTTGAGGGAGGGGTACTTGAAGAATGTGAAAAGACATGAAGCCACATCAGCTTGTCTATGCAAGAGCAGGGTACTCTAAAATGCAGTTCTAGACAAACCCTAGATCTACAGCCAAGTAATACACCAATATCTAATAACAAAGTTACAGGAATGAAAGTTAAAATGAGCAAATCAGTAAATCTACAACTCTTTGTTTATTTTTTTATGTACACTTTCAATGGAAAAATAATATCTGCACAAGATTTGATTATAGTTACATTTTAATTTACAAAATGTTGCTTGAAAGGAAAACATAACTTTGCATTTCAATATCCAGTGACAAAACAGAGGAACATTGTTCATGATTTAACCCATTGGCTGCGTCGAACGTTCAGCTCCAGTGCTGAACGTACGAAAAACGGGTGGGGCAGAGTCGGCCAACGGACGTGCGCAGCACTACCAAGGTAGTGCACGCGACGACCGTTGGCCGCAGCCAACGGGTTAAAAACTATACTTTTTGGAAGGCAAAAATGTCAATATTAAAAAAAAAATTCTTTCAAAGTAGTTGTTGGTGATTTGTGTTCCAAGATTCCTTCCATCAATGGCTCTGTTGACACCTGCTTCTTGATGTTGCGTAAGAGGGAAAGGTATTTCACTATCATCGCTATTGTCCTCTAACATTTCTATAGGAAGGCCTCTTTGTGTTCCTACATTATGCAACACAGCACAACATGCAGCAATTGTACATGAAACATCTGGTGCATACTTTAATTCTCCCCTACCCTCATATAGACATCTGAAGCACTCTTTCAGGAGTCCAAATGTCCTCTATAGTAGACCCAGTTTGCCGGTGTGCTATTGTATATATTTGATGCCTGGCTGAATGAGAATGTGGGTAGGGTGTTATAATCCATGAGTGAAGAGTTAGCGCACTGTCACATATGAGTACATTAAACATTGTAAGACACTCTCAATCAGCAGGGCAGTCCTTCTTCTGTAATGTCCATAGGTCCAGGAGTATTCTGATAAGTGGCTCTGGAGATCCATTATTTATACCTTCCCTTGTCAAGACTCCAGAAAGTCTGATGTGGCAAAAGACAGACCAGGCCTGGTGTCGGTTTCCTTTGTGTGTGCAGGAGGCAAAGAACTTTGAAATATAAGTGGGGCTGGGAGCATTCCCTCTGTCATCCTGCTATGGTGACCCATCCTGTCCACATCTAATCCCCCTTTGTGTTACTGTCTGGAAGCAATACACAAACCCCAACAGCAAAGCCATTCACAGCCATGTGACCCATGACACTGACAGAAGGCACACATGGTTAGGACTAGAAAATGCCAGCTTTCTAAAAGTGGAATTTTCAGAATTCTGACTTAAAATCTGACTTTACCATTAGAGAGGGTTTTACATTGCAATTCATTTGACGCTTATTTCCGTCTGTTGTCACTCCAAAGTTATCACTTATTAAATGTATTAAAGTAACCCAGTGTTAGTCAATAGGACAGATAGGCCTTACAAACTGAGAAACAACTTTAGCAGTTTTTCTCTGCTAGGATATGTAAAACTTAAGTACACATGTTCTACTTTTTAAATCCATTGCACCCTGCCCTATGAGCCCTTATGGGCTCTTATATGTATTAAAAAGGAATGGTTAGTCCTAGCAAAAGCTTTCTATTGGCAGGTGAAATTACAGTTTAAAACTGCACTACAGGCTACATTGGCAGACCTGAGATAGATTTTAAAAGGCTACTTTAGTGGGGGGCACAATGAGTGTTACAAGCCCACTAGTAGCATTTAATTTACAGGTCCTGGGTTTTTGTAATATCACTACTAGACACTTACAAGTAAATTAAATGTGGCAATCAGGTCTAGGTTAATTTAGGTTGGAAGGTGAGAGCGCAAGCACTTTAACACTGGTTAGCAGTGGTAAAGTGCACAGAATCCTGAAGTCAACAAAAAAGGTTTGGGGGAATACCACTCCAAGGATGCCAGGACTAACACTCACTGTATATCATTACTCTTCTCTCTCATGCCATTGGTCTTATACATGTGAACATTGTCACTGTTCTCTCGCATTCTGACAGTCTACTAGCGTTGGTCTGTCTGATGCCGCTGACCTTATACAGGGGGATTAGCTACATTCATTGTTCTTACGCACTCTGTTTGTCTGTCATCACTGGTCTCACACATTGTGATTGTCACTGTTCTCGCAAGTTCTATCTGCCTATCACCAGTGGTCTCACACATTCTGATTGTCTCTCACCAGTTGTCTCCCATTTTGTTAGTATATCATCAGCGGTCTCATTTTTCACTTTGTGAATCAACACAGGCCTTCCTTACTCTTCTGAAGGAGTGTGATCTCACAGATGTAAACATCCCACATGTATAAGCTAGTTTTGGGGGGAAACAATTTTTACAGTAATTTACCATGAAGATATGACAAAAGTCGTATTTACATTTAATTAGATATTGAACTGAAATTTCAATACCATAAATGCCTATGACTTTTGTACTCTTTGGGTAAATATTTAGAACTTACAAATAGTGACCCCACTTACTCCCCCCTGCGTTTTTTCCAAACTGCACCGGTCAACCTACCTTTAAACTGACAATTTATGCCTGATTAGACTGGAACACTTTTTACTTAATTCTATGTAATTAGACAAAATGCCTCCAGCTCTCAGTAATGGGAAAGATCGCCGCAAATTAGAAGTTCAAAGGTTAATTGCTTCTAAAAATATCTCCAATCAGGATCCTCTTCAATGGTACAAAGTGCAACATGGCAATAAGGGATAATTTAAGGACAGAGTGGAGAGATGAGTACCTGCAAGGCCATGACATGCAAAATTAAAACAAATAAATAGAATTTTGAAGCACAACTTTCAGATATTAAAGAAAGTAAAACTTTTTTCCCCTTGGACATCTTTTTTGACTTTTAATGCGCAGTTCAAGATCATGCCCTATCCTCTGATGTGTGTAGGAAGTACAATATGGCGTATATATACACATTTTAT
Source organism: Lissotriton helveticus (assembly GCF_964261635.1). Lineage (NCBI taxonomy): Eukaryota > Metazoa > Chordata > Amphibia > Caudata > Salamandridae > Lissotriton > Lissotriton helveticus. The sequence goes on along the minus strand of NC_136070.1, from coordinate 903,987,968 downwards.
TTACTTGGCTATACACTTAAATCACTCACACATTAGGAAAAATTGGAAACTCCAAATATTTGTCACCGGAAGCAGTCTTTTCAGTTTCCACTTTGGTCAATTATAGATACGTGTTGCAGAACGCTAAACCATATATTGTCATTTAAAATATGTATTTAATTTTTTAGCTGCTAAGTGGTCTTTACAGGCAGTATCACTTTGCAGGCTGAGACTAGCAGGCCCATGCTTATAATGGGAAATACAAAACGAAAACTTTCATTGAGCAATGTAATTTTGACTTAAAAGCCAAAAGTGACTGAAAAGGTCGTACATAACCCGGGGGCTTTGGTATATGCCGGAGCCTTGGAGGCGTGGCATCATCCTCCTACCACAAGTGAAGCACTAATGGGTCATTTCCAAAACCTGGTCAGGATTCTTTTGATATCTCATCATACAGACCCCGATTAATTTTGAACATGGATTACTCAATCCTAGGCAAGATATTGGCAAGGAGACGCCTTCCAGGCAGTCGCGGCCGGTAGTGGGAGTACCTGCCGGGCGGTGACGTGGGGAAGGGGAGGGGCAGGGTGGGGGGTAGTAATGTATGGATTACGGACCTTAACAGGTAAGTAAACATATAAATAAATAAAACAAATGTTGTTGCGCGCACTGTATCGCATTTGGTGATGCAGTGCATGCAACAAAATTCGTTTTATTTATTTATATGTTTACTTACCTGTTAACCTTTTCCGTGCTGATGACGGAACCGCTCCGTCATCAGCCGCGGTGGCGCTGTGCTGATGACGGAGCGGTTCCGTCATGGCCCGCTCGACGCGCCTGCGCGGCGCTGATTTCACGCCTGCGCGGCGCGTTCTATTGAGCGTGCGGGGCCATGACAGAACCGCTCCGTCATGAGCACAGCTCAACCGAGGCTGGTGACGGAGCGGTTCCGTCACCAGCATGGGCGCGCCGCGCGCCCCCCCGACCCCTTAGCGCTGCGGCGGAATAGCCGCCGCAGCGAAGGTGTTAAGGTCCGTAATCCATATATTACTACCCCCCACCCTGCACCTCCCCCTCCCCACGTCACCGCCCGGCAGGTACACCCACTGTCGGCCGCAGCTGCTACCAGGACTTCCTACTTTAATTCACTGAGATCAAACCAGCTTTATACCAGGCTGCAATACCTCCCTATGTACAAGGAGACTGTCAGGTTGCTCACGGTGGCTCCTCTTTGCTGGCCTAACTAAGGCCTCCTTGACTTGATCTGCAAAAAGCCTTTGTCAAGACCTGGGCAGAATTTCAGTTATTTAACTCAAAGAAAAAAGGGAAGAGAGATTGAGCCTTCCCTTGTTCTCCCATAGACTATACTACTCACTGCTCGAGAAGGACTTATTACTAAAGGTAATACCTCAGAAACAACTTTTTAATGTATATTACCCTCTAGGATGTGGGCCAACCGGTCCCCTCATACTTCAAAAAGTATTTTTTTAAATAAAAATGTAGAAAGAACATTCTTCACCTACAAAAATGAGAGAGGTAAAAGCTGAAAATGAATGACCCAATTTGGGAATCCCAAAATGGTGTAAATACTGCCCTCACCCACTCAATGAGTGGCATGCTTCATCATAGGGCCGCTGTGACTCCCTGGTGCAGGCCAACATCCAGGGAGGAGCGCTGAGAAAAAACTGAATATAGAAAAGAAAGAAATCATACAGTAGGGATCCCTCATGCAGAGAAAAATTATTAAAACTGTCTAAGTGAGTATCTGCTGTATTTATTATGGGTCCCACTTGGCAGGATTAAAAAAGTTCCAAATCATCGTATATGGGCAAGCAATGACACCATTACTCTAGCTGCCGTACCAACATGTTTCTACCATAGGTCGCCCACTTATGGGTCGATGGCATTCAGAGAGCACACGCACTTTAGTTCTGATTAGCAGTGGTAAAGTGCACAGAGTCCTAAGGCCAACATCCAGGTCTCTGAAAACCTCTCTCAAAAAAGTTATTTTGAGAGATCTGTAAAGTAATGTAGGAGGTGAGGTAGCATCACAATTCTGGTTCAAGCAGTCCTCCCCATCATTTGTAAGGTCATTGTTTTACAAAATGCTATTTGAACTTTTATGGCCCTCACTGCTCTCGTCCAACAGATGTATTTTGGAGTGGTAAATCCTTACCCGTAAGTAACCAAAGGTTTTCTGTTCCCACTTTACCGCCCTACTGTTGAGGTCCATTTTGCACTGGTCCACGTTGTCAACCTTAGAATCTCTGAGGCCTAGCAGTGTGTCAATGGCATAGATCAATGATGATCCTACCTCGGGAACAGAGAGGGAACCACGTCCTGTAGTCACAGGATATGGATCCCTAAGAAAAGTTCTACATACGTACCCTCCTAGATTATTCAAGATATGGTAGGGAACACCTAGGGGGCTTCAATTGCCCTTTTTGTAGACACACCGTCTGTGTACTCGAGTTTCATCAATGATGATCCTAACTCGGGGAGGGATCTGAGTTGCCGTACCTTGAAGTAAGTGTGACTACAGGACGTGGTTCCCTCTCTGTTCCCGAGGTAGGATCATCATTGATCTATGCCATTGACACACTGCTAGGCCTCAGAGATTCTAAGGTTGACAACGTGGACCAGTGCAAAATGGACCTCAACAGTGGGGCGGTAAAGTGGGAACAGAAAACATTTGGTTACTTACGGGTAAGGATTTACCACTCCAAAATACATCTGTTGGACGAGAGCAGTGAGGGCCATAAAAGTTCAAATAGCATTTTGTAAAACAATGACCTTACAAATGATGGGGAGGACTGCTTGAACCAGAATTGTGATGCTACCTCACCTCCTACATTACTTTACAGATCTCTCAAAATAACTTTTTTGAGAGAGGTTTTCAGAGACCTGGATGTTGGCCTTAGGACTCTGTGCACTTTACCACTGCTAATCAGAACTAAAGTGCGTGTGCTCTCTGCTTTAAACAAATTGTCATTGGCTGATATTCAATTGGCATATTTAATTTACTTGTAGGTCCCTAGTAAAGTGGCACTACATGTGCCAAAGTCCTGTAAATTAAATGATACTAGTGTACCTGCAGCAATGATTGTGCCACCCAGTCAAGTAGCCTTTAAACTTCTCAGGCCTGCCACTGCAGCCTGTGTGTGTGCAGTTTTAAACTGCCATTTTGACCTGGCACAATTAATCTTTTACCAGGCCTGAACCTTCTTTTCTTAATACATAATTCACCCCTAGGATAGGCCTTGGACAGCCCAGATGGCAGGGTGCAATGTATTTCAACAGTGGGATATATATTTTTACGTTTTACATGTGGTAGTGAAAAACTCTTAAATTCGTTTGCACTACTGCAAGTCCTACTTCTTCCGTAGGATAACAATGGAGTTACCTTATTACATTTTATAAGCATAATTTCCAAAAGTGAATAGGTAACCAGTTCATGTTTGGTGTCTCTGGAATCACAATTGAAAATCCCAAATTATGCTAAAATTGGATTTTAAATTGCAAATCCGAAAATGCCACGTTTAAAAAGTTTGCATTTTCTTGTCTTAGTCATTTGGTGCCTGCAGTCTGTCACTGGGTCACATGACTGGGTGTGGATGACAGTTGGCCTTTGTGTATTCCTTCTAAAACGCCACTTACAATGGGAAGCTTAGTTGTGACTGGATGAACCATCACTGGCTGGATGAAAGGTAGGAGCTGGGTGCAGCCCTACTTACACTTGAATATGCTGTGTCCTGCCTCCACACAAAGGGATGCATACCTCCTGTAGTTAATCTGGTGCCAAGGCAGGGGAGGCAGTACATCTGTGCACTTCAAAGGCATGCTATAGAAGCTTCTCCCTTCTTCAAAGGCACAACCTGCGGATAAATACTGAACTTCAAGTGCCAACTCTTCAGTACACTTTTGGACCTGTGGATACTCTCCCAGGAAGAAGGAGTTCTGCGCTGCTGACAGGACTGTCACTCTATTCGACTGCTGCTCTGAAGGAACTGTTGCCTTGCTGTGCTGACCTGTTTCCCTCTTGTGTGGAAGTAGAACTGGACCTGCAACTTCATCTTCAACCCAGGACTTCAGAGTGACTCCAAGGGCTAGTCTACTGGCCTCCTGATCTGAACCTTAGGGATATAACAGGCTCCCCAACAACCTGCACCACCCATTGGACCGAGCGGCAGTCAGTTCCTGAACCCAAGTGGTGCATCTCAGGTCCTGGACCCTTAGTTTGGGTCACGGGTGCTGAAATCAAGCTTTTGGGCTGTTCCTGAGTCCGAACAGGCCAGTTCACACCGAGGCCTCGTCACTCACACTGCAAATCAGCATGAAGCTCAGTCAGACTGACTCTTCAGACTGCAGCATCGACCTCTGGCAGGTACTGGCACTGAGAAGCACCAGAAACACTAGCCTGTGGTGTGGGTCAGCTCCTCGTGCTTCTTCGACAGCATGGGAACGTGGCGCCTGGCACAAACTTGAAAAGGTAAAACCTGAGTGGTCCTAACTTAGTGACTGTGTTTGCAACCTGGTGTGGGATCTCCTTTGTGTGGTGTTTTCACTGTTTTACAGTTTGAAGTGTTTCACAAATACTTTACACATTGCCTCTAAGTTAAGCCTGACTGCTGTGTGCCAAGCTAACAGAGGGGCGAGCACAGGTTAATTTGGGGTTTGCTTCTGCCTTACCCTGACAAGAATTGTGGTTTCTGCTTGGGCAGGGCTCACACCATATTCAACCAGTAATCCAATTTCTCAAAGGTAACATCTATTATTTGCTGCACTTAGAAAACGCAGGAGTGTACTGTATACAGCATATATTATTATTATTTATGTTAAAGTGGTATAATGCTGAATGGTCATATTCAGTATATAACACAATAGGTGAAATTAGTTCAGATTTTGCATATTATTTAGGCCTTGCAAAATATAATTTACATCAGTGTAATTTTAGGAATTCTTCATTGCACTTCTTGTACGAAGTGCGTGAAAATACATCACATCACAAAATTACATGCAATCCGCAGCAAAATTTTAGAGCGAGTGCTCAAGAATAAAGCGAGCAGATAGAATACAAGGAACTGGTGCCCATGCCACTTGTATTTCTCAGTCTATATTTGCATGAAAATATGTCTTAACATCAAACATTTATGTGACTATGCGTTGTCTACTATAACCTTTAGCTAAAGGATTGGTTTCTATTTTGCATAATTACTTGTAATTTCACATAATTTTACTGAAATTTTGCATAACTATGCCAAAGCTCACGCCTAACCTTTTTCTATTCCAAGTGAGCATGATGTGTCCAAACTTTATAGAATCTGGGGCCAAATGTAGGTAAAGTACATTTACCGATTCTAGAATACCGAATTTTACCGATTCGGTATTCTAGAATCGGTAAATGCTATGTAGCTAAATATTCGGTAAGTATTACAGAATCGGTAAGATTTGGTATTTACCGATTCAGTAATTGCCATTCATTCCTATGGGCCTGGAGGCCCATAGGAATGAGTGGCAATTACCGAATCGGTAAATACATATTCGGTAAAATGGGGAAAACATTCAAGGGTGCCAAGGTGTCACTTTGACACCCTGTTGCACCCCTGAATCGTGCTTGTGTGCACATGTGACACACATACATGCCCTAAGGGCATGTATGTCTGCCACATGGCATTGAATAAAAAGCACAAAATTGCTTTTTATAAGGTATTCTGTATTTACCACCAACTATTAGTTGGTGGTAAATAACGAATCCTTAAATGTAAAAAGCACTCACTTGAGTGCTCTCTACATTTCAGATTCGGTAATTTACCGATTCGGTTGTGTTCAGGGGAGTTGTTATACTTATGGGGGCAGATTTACGAGTTCTGGCACATCTTTGCAAATCAGCAGGGCTGCGACAGAACAGATGCGACAAGCAAAACCACCCATGCACCACCACTGATGCGACGCATTTACAATGCAGCGCGCCGTGGGGCACGGATGGGCAGATGCGCGTCGCATCCCCCGGCGTAAAAGCGGCACATTACTGGAGTCGTGTTGCAAGCGCAACGTGGCTCCAGCAAGGCTCGGGGGCGCCTTATGCCTAACATGCTGTGTCACTCCTTACGCCTGCTTCAAGCAGGCGCAGGGTTTTGACGCAGCATAGCCGTAAAAGTGACTCAGTGAAATCTTGTCGATTTCACTGCATCACTTTTCTGAGGCGTACCTGCGAGGGAACGCCCATCCTGCGCCGGAATGCCCACATGAAACCTAAAGCAGGTTTCATATGGCGCAGGGCTTTACAACGTGACGCCTCTCCCTAGATGCGTCACGTTGTAAATACGGCGCAACATGGAGCATATTTTACGCCGCCGCTGCGTCACAGAAGTGACACAAAGGCGGCGTAAATGTGTAGCAAGGGGCTTGAAAATCTGCCTCATAGTTTAGTCTCAAAGACAAATGGGACCCCTTTCCATTTGCAATGGGTTACCACCACTTTTAAACAGGTGGTATAGTATTACTGTTTTCAACTGGAATTCGGTTGCAAAACAGTATGACATACCATACTGATTCGGTATTTGGAAGGGACCCCCTAAACATGCCCCATCCAAATACCGAATCACTAACACTAATTGCGATTCTGTAACATCTTACTGAATCGCAATCTGTGCTTTAGTACATTTAAGAAAACATTTTTGTGGTCAGGAAAGGCCTACTGTTTTTTTACATCTGGCCCATAATGCTCTAATCCTGGGCTATTCTTTTACATCCCATTGTTTTCAGTTATGTTAGTTAAATTAAAGTGAACACCCAGAATTCACCAGTTTGTTCAACAAAAACCCGGAATTGCAGCAAAGCGACCTAGGCGAAATGGACATATCTGGTAAGTTAATGTTATGTGAGATACAATCAATCAAACTCTTTATTTCGGTAAAATACCATGAAAGAGGCAAACAGGGTGGGCTTCTTAGATACCATTAAGCAACAAGACAATTCATGTTATAGTTTAAAAAAATACGATTAGAAGGTGGCAGTCCATAACGGGGTTCTAACAGTTGGCAACGAAACACCTAAAAACAGCAAATATCATACAATTCTTGATTTCCATCCCGAATCCCAATAAAGAATTGCTATGCAAAGTGGCGAAGTCCCTTGTCTAAAGGGCAAGTGCATTGGTTAATATTTTGGTGAGCATCAAGAACATGGAAATACATTCATAAACTATGCACAACTAAGTTAAAATCAAAGTTGGGACTCGCTGCCGGCTGCACCTTTTTAACTGTATGTTTATCTTGTTTGAATTTCTTTCCGCTGAGTTAGAGTGGCTTGCCGGGGGGAATTAATTTTTTTACTTGTCTTACCTTGCCCATTGCCTGTAGACTCCCCGGTCAACCACGAGCTTTGCTGGATTAATGTGGAGGAAGCCTACAGGGCTGCAGACCATCTTTACTTTCCACTCACTTCCGGGAGGAGGAGGTCAGCGTTCTAGCGCACGGACCTTCCTCCTCTTAAAACCGGATGCTGGGGCGTTGCGCGTTGGACGCGCTGGGACTCGCTGCCGGCTGCACCTTTTTAACTGTATGTTTATCTTGTTTGAATTTCTTTCCGCTGAGTTAGAGTGGCTTGCCGGGGGGAATTAATTTTTTTACTTGTCTTACCTTGCCCATTGCCTGTAGACTCCCCGGTCCACCACGAGCGTTGCTGGATTAATGTGGAGGAAGCCTACAGGGCTGCAGACCATCTTTACTTTCCACTCACTTCCGGGAGGAGGAGGTCAGCGTTCTAGCGCACGGACCTTCCTCCTCTTAAAACCGGATGCTGGGGCGTTGCGCGTTGGACGTGCTGGGACTCGCTGCCGGCTGCACCTTTTTAACTGTATGTTTATCTTGTTTGAATTTCTTTCCGCTGAGTTAGAGCGGCTTGCCGGGGGGAATTTATTTTTTAACTTTTCTTACCTTGCCCATTGCCTGTAGACTCCCCGGTCCACCACGAGCATTGCTCGATTGATGTGGAGGGAGCCTAAAGGGCTGCAGACCATCTTTACTTTCCACTCACTTCTGGGAGGAGGAGGTCAGTGTTCTAGCGCTTGGACCTTCCTCCCTTTAAAACCAGATGCCGGGGACAACACGCAGCGGACGCGTGCCAAAGGCAAGCCCGTCTGTGCCCGTCCGCGCCCGGCCGGGACCAGGGGCTATTCACTCTGCCCAAATAGCCCCCACCCATGTTTACTCATCCGAGGAGCTTCATTCCCTGTGGGGTCATGAGCCCATTGCTAAACACCTTTGTGTTGTCCTCAAGGACAAAGGAATACTGCAACCGACAAACCCCCCCCTGCCTCGGACGGCCCCTGCCATCGCCATGTCCCACTCCAACCTTGACATCCCCTAGGATACCCACCCCTCATATTGTCATGGCACAGAGCTTGATCACCTGACTATCGGGTACTTAAATACCCGCTCGCTGGTCAAACACCAGGTGGGGATTCTCTACCTTTTAGAAACCGTCAAACCTTCCATACTGTTGTTGTCTGAAACATGGCTTACAACGGAGTCTACTCCTGACAACCTGGCGGCCATCCCGGCTGGCTACTATATCCTCCAGGCTAACCGGCCTCAGGGAAAAGCTGGGGGTGGAGTTGCTGCCATTATTTCCCACTCCTATAAAGTTAGCTCCATTATTATGTCCCCTATTCCATCGGCTGATTTTTTACTTTTTACACTTGATTCGGACATTCTCCCCCTCACATTTGCCCTTTTTTATCACCCTCCCAGCCAGTCACCGGGTTTTCTTCAGTCATTCAGTAGCATGGTGGCCAAGTTGGCGATTAATCATGCCAAAATCCTCATTATTGGGGACTTTAATTATTGGCCCAATGCGCTGCATGAAAGTGCCCCCTCTAAGGAGTTCACAGACTTACTAACTGGTCTTAATTTCTTTCAGCATGTTAACGTTGCTACCCACGTAAAGGGTCAAATATTGGATCAGGTCTGGTCTCTAAATCAGGATGTCTCTAATTTACAGATCTTGCCATGCACCTGGTCGGATCATTTTTTCATTTCCTTTTCTTTACCCAAACTTGTGGTTTCGAAACCCTACTCCTCTGATCCTCTCTCAGTCCGCAACTGGGGAGTAGATTTTCCTTCCTTTTGCCATTCTTTGGCCATCTCGAGCCCTACTCTTTTCGGTCTATCTGCCTCATTACTGTCCGTCCATACCCAGGCCGATAACATCCACGCTTGGCTCACCAAGGCCCGGGACACCTTTGTCCCCCTGAAAAAATGTAAAAACAAACGACCTCACGATGCCCAGTTATGGTTCACTCAGGACCTGAAAGACATGAAGCTTGCGCTCCGTCAAACCGAGCGCAAGTGGCGTTCAGGCTACTACTCTCTTAAGAAGCTCACTTTTCTTGCCGCTTTAAAAGATTATAAACTAGCCATTCTTGGGGCCAAAACTAAGCATTTTTCCGATAAAATCCTTAATTCTTCCAATAAATAGAAAGACATTTTTTCCATAGTTATCGAAATTGCCAAACCGGACCGCATCACCATCATGCCTTCCTCTTCTCAATCTCTTTGTGACTCCCTCAACAGCTATTTCGTGGACAAGATAGTCAAAATTAAAGCAAGTATCCCCAAGCCCGACCCCAACTTTAACCCAGGCTGTATTCCGGTTAACCCTGCTTCTTTTCTTAATTTCCCTCCAATTACACAAGAGACGTTCCCTTCCCTCCTCTGTAAAGTTCGGTCTGGTTCACCTCTGGACAGTTGCCCTGCCCATATCAGCCGTAAGATCTTTCTCCACCTCCCTGATGTACCCATTTTCCTCCTTAACCATTCCCTTTGCTCTGGGGTAGTCCCTAAACTATTCAAATCAGCAGTCGTTGCTCCTATCCTCAAAAAACCTGGGGTGGACCCAGCTGTCTCAAGTAACTTTCGCCCTATATCCCTGCTCCCTTTCTTAGGCAAACTTTTGGAAACCCATGTCACCACCTGCCTTGGTTCCTTTGTGGAAAGTTCTCTGTTCCTGGATTCGCATTTTTTTATTTTTTATTTATTTTTTAACATTTATTAAGCGCGAACAATTGCCCGCAGGCGTCTCGGCGCTGTACATTTGTTTGCTCTCCTGTAAGGTCACATGAAATTGTTTAAAGGTTGAATAACCAAGTTTTCAGTTTCTTCCTGAACGACATCAAATTTGGGCTGGATCGTATGGATTGCGGGACTGTGTTCCATAGTTTTGGCCCAACCACTAAGAAACGTCTGTCTCCCCAATTGACCAACCTGGTCCGTGGCACCGCCAGGTCGTTCTGTTTTGCTGAACGCAGTGTCCGAGAGGGAATGTATGGGACAAGATGGTCTTTCAAAAATTGTGGCGCTTGATGATGTAGTGACTTATAGACAATACACAGTGTCTTAAATTTAATTCTATTCCTGACTGGGAGCCAGTGAAAACTTCTCAATGTCTCAGCTATGGGCTTGAATTTAGGGGTATTTGAGAGAAGTCTGGCTGCGGCATTTTGGATTCCCTGCATTTTCTTAATGATCCTGGCTTGAGCGTTGGCAAACAAGCCATTGCAGTAATCCAGTGCTGATAGGACAAGAGCGCTGACAAGTGTCTTGCCTACATTTTTGGGAAGGAAAGGGAGAATCTTCCTGACCAAGCGTAGTTTGTAGAATGCTGTGGTGGCAGTCTGATTGGCATGTGCCATGAAATTTAACTTGTCGTCAAAGATGACGCCCAAATTTCTTACTTTTGGAGCAGGTTCAGGCACGGCTCCAAAGGATGATGGCCACCATACTGGGGACCAGCTAGGACTGAGATGGCCAAAAGTGACCACCTCAGTTTTATCGGAGTTTAATTTCAAACAGTTTGCCGACATCCATTGTCCAATGGCCAGCATACCTATTTTGAAACTCTCCGCTACTGTTTCCCCATCGTTTCTGACACCCAGAATCAGCTGAGTATCATCTGCATATGAGGTAAGGTTCATCCCGTGCGCTTTGATGGTCTTTGCGAGGTCCGACACATAGATATTAAAAAGTGTCGGACTAAGGGGTGAACCTTGAGGTACCCCACATGGCAGTGATAGTTCAGCTGATTCAAATTGACCCAGGGTAACTGCCTGGGATCTCTCCGTCAGAAAGGATGCCAGTAGATTTTTTGCTTGGCCTTGCACGCTCATTTTTTCGACACGGTCGACTAGGATCTTATGGACAACCGTGTCGAAGGCGGCCGATAAATCTAGAAGCACCAATAGTGCCGTGCCACCTTGGTCTCTGATTAGTCGAATATCATCTGCTGCTTTTATGAGTGCTGTTTCAGTCCCATGAAACTTACGGAATCCAAATTGTGTTTCGTCAAGCAGGTGGTATTGCTCGATGAATTCCGTAAGTTGGGTGTTCATGGCCTTCTCAACTATTTTTGCAAGGAGCGGTAGGTTAGCTATAGGCCTGTAATTCTTCAGATCGGTTTTATCAAGGCCGGGTTTTTTCAGGAGAGGTTTTAATCAGGCTGGTTTCAGACCTCAGCATTCCACCGAATCTATTGTCGTGGCTGTCCACGATGAACTTAGAAAAGGGGCCGATCAGAACATCTCCCCGGCCCTGGTGCTCCTGGATTTGTCGGCGGCGTTCGACACCGTCGACCACGCCATCCTTCTCGAACGGGTCAAGAACGCCGGCATCCGGGGCACCCCGCTAAGGTGGCTTGCCTAATTTCTACAAGATCAAAAGCAGGCAGTACGCCTTACTATCTTTATGTCTGAAGGCAAGTCCCTCACCTGTGGGGTCCCCCAGGGCTCTTCCCTTTCCCCGTTGCTATTTAACCTTTACATTCTTCCCCTCATCTCTGAACTGCGGAAATTGCCGGTGGACATCTTTAATTATCTTTAATTATGCGGATGACCTCCAGCTTATTTTTGACATCGACTCCTCCGCCACCTCCATGGCGAATGTTCAGTCTACCATGACGTACATTAGCAGTTGGATGAATGCTAACCAGCTCAAACTCAACCCTGACAAGACTGAGCTGATTCTCACCGGGCCCCCTGGAAACCCCTGGAACTCTAATTTTTGGCCTCACTTGCTGGGCAGTGCACCTAGCCCGGTCAGCTCTGTCAAAAGCCTCAGAGTTACAATCAGTCGGGATCTTTTCTGAGACCTCAAATCAAATCAGTGATGTCGGCATGCTTTTTCCACCTTCGCCGCATCAGGAAAATTAGCAGATTCCTTACCCATGATGCCCTAGTCCAAGTCACGCTGGGCTTAGTGATCTCTCGGATTGACTATGTCAATTCGTTGTATATCGGTATCCCCGCCTACCAATCCCATCAACTCCAGCTTATTCAAAACCAGGCAGCGAGTCTCATTTTTGGACAACCCAAGTCCAGCTCCGCCAAGCCCCTCTTGAGGAGCCTGCACTGGCTCCCGGTAGTCCAGCGCAGCCTCTTCAAAGTGGGCTGCTTGATCTACCAGGCCCTTTCCCAACAAGGCCCTGCCTTTATCGCCTCCTGCCTCCATCGTTACATTCCCTCACGAGTCCTCCGTTACTCAGGCTCTAACTTGCTGTCCACCTGCTCCTGTTGGTGAACGTGTGCTGTATAAATTCCTTTATCATATCATATCAAAGTTTAAAAACACCCATCTTCACAATAAAAACATTCTAAGAGAGCTTGAGTTTGCTTATATACAAGGATTAAAATAACGATTTGCACTTTGGAGTTGCTGGCCATCTTGTCTTATAGTCATAGTAGGTAGGTGATCATATCTGTGGCTCTCGGGGTGAGTCGAAGAAGCTGCCTCTGCCTTCCTTCTAATCACCCATACGTGGCTCAGAAATTTCGCAATTACGCACACAAATAATGGTCTTACATCTGATTTCAGTATGTGGAGGGCCACTCTAAAACCTTGAGTTCTAAGTTGTCTGCAAATTGGAATCAACCATTTGCTCCTAGGTTTTGTGTACGCTGTGCAGGTGAAGAAGACGATGCCAATGGATTAATGTGGACAGGAGCAGCAGTGTGAACATAGGCTTCTATTGGAATTCTCTACGGCATATTATCAAGCCCATTATCGCCGCTTTAGCGGCAGTTTCCTGCCGCTAAAGTGGCGATAATCTTAACTCCGTTCTTGATAATATGCCCCTAATTTCTTCAGATAGTCTGCCTTAGCTGCGATCGAGATATGCATTTTGCTGAACCCATTCCCAGTAGAGTACTTTAATCTGACTTCTGGTGTGGGCAGACAATATTATGTCCTGGGAGACATATACTGGACATAAGACTGTTGATGTATTTGATCCAGCCTATTTTGTTCATTGTGTTTAAGGCAGCTGCGTAGGATGTCAGTTCCGGGGTGGAAACCATCCACTGCCTGATCAACAGGGGTCGGAGCTTCGCTAAATCACTAATGGGTTTGATGCCCATATCAAGCTTTAGTGGGCTAAGCGAGGTGCTTTGCAGGAGAGAAGTCAGGTTTTTAAGGAACTTGTTTTCCAGGGCTCTAGGCTCACTTATTATTGTCATGCCCCACAGCTCAGCCCCATAAAGGGCACTGCTCACAGCCTTGCAGCTATAAAGTTTAAGTACAGGTGCAATTGACTTAGTGTGGGAGAGACGATGTTCCTTTCACAGAACCCCGGTTACCAGGGAAAATTTGAGATGGGCCTTGTTGAGATGGAATTTCCAAGCCATGGCCTCAGATAATTTAATTCCTAGGTAATTGAAGGATCTCACTCTCTCTAAAGGGATGTTGTCTAGGAGCAGATTTTCCTTAAAAGACTTGTGGGGATTTAATAGCATTAATTTGGTTTTAGATGTATTTATTTCGAGCCCCCTTTGATCGCAAAAGAGCTTGAATTGGTTTAATAATATTTGCAAGCCCATTTGAATCTTTGAGATGAGAAAGGTATTGTCTGCAAATAGGACAGAGGCAATTTTTTGATTTGCTAAGGAAGGGGCGTCAGCTGGAATGGCAGATAGAAGCTCAGTGACATGACTGACGTATAGTGAAAACAAGGTTGGGGCCAGGACACAACACTGTAGAACCCCCCCCCACTCTAATTTAATGGGGTTTGTGACCTGTCCCTGGCTGCTTCATCTTACTCTAGCAAAATTCCATTTGTGTTGCCTGATCAGAAGTGCAACCCTGGGGGCATGGTCATCTCTCCGAGCAACCTCCATAAATTGTCCCTGGGAACAAGGTGGAATGCAGATTTTTATATCTAGAAATACAATATATAGACTCCCTTTCCCCAGCACGACCACCTTCCAATACAACATGAGGGGATGGAAGACTTGATTGATTGACGCCGTATCTTGTGAGATACATTGGTGTCAAAATTATGATACAGAGCAGTGGCACAGTGCCATGACTGGGTCATTTAGTCAATGGCACTTTTCATGTTGGGATTTTTAAGTCCCTTCTTCAAAATGCAACTTGCTGGGAACACTTGAAAGCTACTCCAAATTTACTGAAAATCACAAGTATTATTTCCCATCCAGAAGTTGATTAATGAACCAGCTCTGTCTGTGAAATACAAGTAGGACTAGGGCAGATCCAGTGATGTGTCAGGCAGAGTAAATCACTAGCCTGAGCCACTTGAGTGACTCAGACCCAGTCCTATACTGGCAACTGCTAAAAAATATAATTACTTCCTGATAGTCTGTTGCATAGCACCGAATATTCAATATGTTCTCCCTCACAGAATGATTGTTGCATGCTAATGTGCACCAGGATGTCAGTCTTAATTACTTGCACACTGGACAAATCAGATGTTGGGACAGGCATGTCCTCCGCATGGTGTACAGTCATGTCCATTCCTTGCGTGCCCAACACCGAGTATTTGGTATACTGGTTTCTGGAATTTTGTCCCCAGCAATGCTAATCTTGAATGTGCACAAAGGGTTATGCCTGGCCTTGACATAAGACTGGTCTCAAAGCTGTTCAGGACATGGACGAGGTTCTCATATTGAGGCCTTAGTAACGTTAGAGAACTACGGTCACTGCCACAGGTTTGTGCATGTAGCGCAGTGTTAGCAGCACAATGTGTTTTGAAGTGATCCTAGTGTGGTGAGACCTATATCCAGCCGCGGCACATGCAGGTACGAGCAGTGTGGCGGTGGGGGCGGTTGTGGAGGGGGGATTTGACAGACTATGACGAGGGAAAATTAAATAAATAATTAATTTTCCCTCATTGTCCAACGAAATCCCCCCGCGGGTCTCACCTCTCTTACCTGCATGGGCTACTGCTGCCTATGTCAAGTGGGCACAAACTTGCCCCCTTGTACAAATTTTCACTGCTAATAGTGAACCCAGAATCTTAGAGCTGAGATCCTGAGTATGTGGATGAATTGGTGTATTGTGCGTGAGAAGAAAGTTACACACTACATGAGTGCCTAAGCGAACCAAAGTGACACATACCTGTGGGTTACATTTTGGAAGTCCCCTGGTCTGATAATGAGCATAAGGTGGAGGTGAAGTAGCTTTCCCAGACTGTGGTTGTGTATTGCTGACATTCCAGGGACTGGAGGGTGGGAACCCAGCCATTGAAGTGAGGAAGGAGGAGACATGCTTCCCAATAAAAATTCAATCATGCCCTTTCTGATACTGAGGGCCGCTGGTTATCTTCCTGAAACTGTCATTTGGTGGATGATAGGGGTAAAGGGTGTGACTACTGTTCCTGTTGTCAGAGTGTGAAAATATCTTTTAGAAGGAGGGGTCAGCCTTTTGTCTCTCTTCCTGACCAGTATCTACTGTAGCTGCTGATAGTCTGGAGCAGTCTGCTCACACTACTTTACGCCTCTATTGTCAGAGCTCCAGCCTACAACCCAGCTATTAAGAGCATAACTCAAAATGAAGGCTGAGTCTGGAAGCAAGCCTAAGAAGGACACATGAAAAGAAAACTGAACCAAAACGAGGTGTGACGGGAGACAGCGAACCCAGACTGTCAACTTTGTATAAGAGTGGGAGCTGACGGCTCACTTACTGTTCCAGCACAAACGTCTCACTCACTAAAAAGAAGGTGCGCCACTAAGTGCTCAGAGGACTATTTCACAAACATAGCTAGTGTCTGCAGGACAGCCAGCTTCCTAGGAGTCTGGTTGAGTGGAAGAACTTTAAGTCTTGCCCTGAAAGTCTGAGAGAGTCCTCCCTGAGCGAGGAAGAAGGAGCAGGCCGACCCCACAGGAAGAGCCGATTGTTGGTGTCATCATAAACGGTTGACCTTGGTACTGTGGATCATCCACTAGACCCTTACAACTCATGTGACTAACCTGATCTACCCTGGAAGTCAAACACTGAACTGCTCAGAGGAAATGCAGTACTTCCAAAGCATGCCCCAGCAGTCTCCACCATCAACCCCATCATCGCAGCCTTCACTGTTGTCCAAGTGTGCCCGATCAGTCTCCTCAACTGAAGAAGGGATCAACTCTGTTCTGCGGCACCCTTGTGTCTATGATTGTGTTCTTTGAACAGGGCACCAGCTGAACCATGCCCAAGTGGCCCCCGCTGCCCAAGAGGAAGAATCTTGTAAACCTGTGTTGCCCACCCCAACATACCCCATTGACCTGCCTGAGTGGCTAGCCCAGCACTGACCCAGCATGTGTTCAACAGACTAAACCTACAATGCTGTGAAGAACTAAGCTGCTACATCAAGGCACTCTGAGCCAAAGCACTGATTGGCTGATATTGTGCTAGAAATCAGTGGATGCGACTGAACATGGATACCCATCCATCAAGCACTTTGAAGCTGTTAATTAGCAGCCAGAGCCCTGCATCTGGAAAGGGACTGGACATTGCCATCCACTGAAGCTGTTGCCTTCAGGAGCTTGCCAAGTAGCCTGCACCTGCCTGACATAAGCAGTTATGCTACGTAACTTGACTACAGCCCAGTTCAACCCAAGTGAGCCACACGTATTCAAGTTTTCATGTGTTCCAATAGAGAAATTAATTAGCAGCCGTTAGCAATAAGCAATTTAGTCAACAAAGTATACTTTGTGTAAAATGTTCATTCAATTCTACTTAATGCCTCATTGTCTGTTTCTTCTATGCTAGTGAGTGCTGTCATATAAGTCATTATCTTCCCCTGGCGAATGCAAAGGTGTAGTCAAACATCTAGGTTTGTGGAATGTACTGGTTTTTGATTGTCAAGATCAGTGGTGGCTCTTCCGTTAAGGTGGAGAAGCGTTGCCCCACAGGCAAAATAAAATGATAATAACACCATGTTATGATCATTTTAATTTTCAGTACTGGCTTTGAAGGTCGGAGGTGGGGCAGCCCACACGGCAGGGGGAGGAGTGGTGAGCACTTCCTAAGTGTGCATTGCTTTTTGGCCGGCCAAACAGACATGCGCACTTACCATGTTCTCCACCTGGCTGTGTTGCACACCCAGGTGGAGAACATGCACAGGAACCCACTGCCTGTCTGAGCGCAAAAACCACGTCGGTCAGACCAATCACTATGCTGCTGTCATGGTGGTGACAGCATCCTCGAAATTGGCTTAGAGGAGTCTGCTTCCTGCATCGACCACTAATGCCCCGTAGCAGCCGCTACTGGT
The DNA here is from genome assembly GCF_964261635.1 of Lissotriton helveticus. Lineage (NCBI taxonomy): Eukaryota > Metazoa > Chordata > Amphibia > Caudata > Salamandridae > Lissotriton > Lissotriton helveticus. Next base: position 903,970,451 of record NC_136070.1, on the reverse strand, counting down.
CAAGATCTGGTCAGCCTATTGCACGTGACCTTATTGCACTATATAAATGCAGGCATCAAATTAATTTCTCTATGTGCTTAAAAGTGAATTGCAGGGTTGAATTGGCCTAAGGGGCAATCTGGCAGTGCCTGAAGAGCTCGCCTGACAGATCAGTGTATGGGCTTTTTTTGGCAGTTTGTGGGACGCTTTTATGTTGTGAAGGGCTCTTTTTTGTACTTTTAATTTCTATGATATTACCACAAACATTGCCTGAAGCAAGCACAAATTCATCAGTAGCCCATACCTTGCAAAACACCTATACAGCTTGTCTTAGCAAGTTTAAAACTGCGCTGATTTACAAATGTAGGCCTGGTGCTTAATTTGTAAAAAAACAAAAACATTGCGCCCTTATCAAGAGCCCATTGCACCTGCTAGAGCTTCCAATGACAGTACCATCACAAGTACTAACCATCACATTCTCACAATATGACAATTCAGACTATTCTATGCCACTCAAAGCTATAAGAATGGCTTGGGCGGCAGGCATAGGTGATTTTTAATGTATATTGATTGATTAAACATCAGAAATTGTACTCATCTCAAAATTACATATACAACGCTACCATGTGGCAGGCTGTCATAAGGGCCGGTGCTGAAAATGAAGGGATGGTGACGAGCACTAGAAACCACCACCTTTAATTAAAGACTTTGTAGGCCACCTTTTTAGGTATCTAATTCGCTGTCAGGGCCACTTTTAACTTAAGTTGGTGCCCGGGCCAATTTTCAGTCTGAGTTCGACACTGGCGACTCGAATCTAATAGTGTGCTACAGAACATTATTTGATCATTCCTTTCCTATGTTTTAAAAAAAGAGCGAATCTGTGGCAAAATTCGATTTCCCCAGGATTACACAATTGTGGTCAAAAAGAGAAAATGTGATTAAAATCCAAGTCTCCATTTTGCCAGCCTGCAAGGCAGCTACTACTCAGTAGCGTAGCAAGTGCTGGGAAGGAAATGGTACCGCCGAGTGCTGCTTGAAATGGAAAATACAGCAAAAAATAAAGGTCGAGAGGGCCCTTTGAGCCTCTGAGCCACTGCACACACTGCACCAATATGCCAAAAAACAAAACAATGGAAGCTACGCCCCCGCGCCCGGGCTACTAGTGTCACCAGTTGGCGCCCTACACTCCTCTGAAGCCGCTTCTTCACCCTCCCCTCAACTCCCCTCTTACACCCTCCGCGCCAACACACTTGTCTGCTGTTTTGCAGGGCCAGCTTTGACGCTAGGAAAATTTGCCCAGCAAGTTAAGCACCGTCTCGTCTGCGTAATTGCTCATACCGAGAGTCATTACCACTAATAGCCTATTTAAAATACATGCTGGAGCGTTTAGTGGTTGCAGTTGAGCTCGGGTCTCTGATGGCCGCATCCTAACCTCCTCCTCAGGGGCCATGAACGTCACCGACACTCTTCGCTAGCGCAGCCCCGAGGTTTCGAGGCGTCGAGGCACCTTCTTCGTTCGTGGGCACGTCTGAAGCATCAGCTCTGGAAATGACGAGGCATGAAATGTTTATTCTGGCCACCAACTCCATGACATCACCGGAGTGGGCGGGACTCCGGACAGCGGGACATTGTGTCAAGTATTTTGGTTCCAGTGCTAGCATTTGCAAGCCATTATGGGACATATTTAAGGAGGGTGGGGGCAAAGTTGAAAAATAACACATAGTCTAATGCAGGACCTTTAATTCCCGTAATAAGGTATATTAAAGAAGATGAGACTTTCGGAATGTTTAAGACGAAAGGGAGTGTACTATTTATTTAGACTTTCGAAATCGAAACCATACCTCAACAATGTCTGAGAGTAACTTTCAGTCAATGCTGGTTTTCAGTATAGAGCCCTAAACATCATGGGACATGAAGTGTCATTCCTTTAATGAGAATTTGAAACTGCAAGTCTGAAAGCTGAAAGTCACCACATGACGTAGGGTCAGTTACTGCAAAGGCCTCCATCATGAGTTGCCCGGATGCTATATCCCCAAAAAGTCCACACCCCCTCCACTTCAGATGTGCTCCCTGCCTGCCCCCACTCGAGATTCCCACTGACCCTACAGATATTTATAAGCTGCTCAGAGCAAGTGGAAAACATCTGCAAACTGCCCAAAAGAACCCAGTAATTCTAGGCCCAGCCACTCCTTATTATAGGGAATATAAATGGTGATTCCTGTGATATCCAGAAGCCATAGGGCCTCATTTATGAAAAGTGACGCATCGCTGCGTGGAAACAGTGATGCGTCACTTTTCATTGCGCCTTCTTTGCGACATGCTGGATGCGTCATATTTACAGTATGATGCATCATGTCGCAAGGAGTTACAGATACGTCAGTTTTTCTGACGTATCTGTAGGCGCAAAAATGATACATTGCTGGAGTGTGTCATAAAAGTGACGCATCTTCATCAATGAGTCATTTCACATTGGCAAGTCCCATTTCAAATGTGCCTGTGTCAGTCTTATGCCTGCTGTGAATTAGGCGTCAGATATTGACACATTTGTGTCCTAGAAGTGACACAGTGAAATCTCATAGATTTCACTGCGTGACTTCTACGAAGCTTACTTGCGCCAGAACACCCACCCTGCATACATTATACCGGGCGCAGGTATAATGTAGGGCAGGGGTTTACAAAGTGACGCATCTAACTAGATGCGTCACTTTGTAAATATGACTCAACATGGTGCATTTTTAACGCTGCTGGTGCGTCACAAAAAGTGACGCACCGGTAGGGTGACCAACCGTCCTTAAATTTCACGGACCGTCCGTTATTTTAGTATGATGTCACAAGACGTCCGTAATTTGAGGTCCCCAAATTACTGACGCCTTACAGACATCATACTAAAATCGAAATGGGACATTTCAGTAAGGTATGCTGTTTCCCTACGAGAGGCCCAGAGTGAAAAGTTTTCACTTGGGGCCTCTTGCACCTATCTTTCAAACTGTAGAGGCTGCCTGCAGCGGCCACTCCTGGACCTCGCGCAGACTGTGGAGTGGCCCATTGTCATTCTGAGACTGCAGCTGATTAGCATTTCTAGAATGACAATGGGCCCAATTGTAGTGACAGCATGCGCCTAACAATTTGCCGGTGAAGTTGATGAGACAACAAGGGTTCTACAGCAAAGCTGGAGGATCTGGCTTTTCTGAAAGATAAATTAGAAGGATTGCAGCGTCGGGTGGGGGATGAGGTGCAAGGGGGCGTGACCTTGGAAGGCTTGTTGCTAAGTTCTCAATTTCTGAAGGGCTTCCTTGCGGGGTATGTGGTGGCCTAGCTCTGAGCCTCAGCTGTCCTATGTTTTGCAATTGGTGTCTGCACCAGGAACTATGCAGCTCAGAACTATGTTGTTCCGAATGTTGAGCAAACTATCCGTGATTACCTTAGCTCTTTCAAGAAAGGGCGGCCGGACTAGCAAAGCACCCCAGATATTGCAGCTCTCATGCTGCTAACCTTAAACAATCTGCACGATGAAATATGTGCACACTTTCTTATTGAGAGTAATATATGCTGTTTTATTGTTGACTTGGAAAGGTGTTTGACAACTCAGCCGGTCTGCTCACACACTACGAATTAGGAGACTTAGTTTGGGGGTCAATACTGGAACTATGGAGCCTTTCCATTTCCTTTTCTGACCTGAAGACTCTTAAGATATAGTTGTACTATTTTAATAGTTGATGTATAAAGAAAAAGTTGGCTTTATTTCAGTAGAAATCTCTCATAATGGAAAGCGCACATTACTTCAACTGGTTACCAAAGGTCAAGTTGTTGATGATGCTTTTTGCTAAATTCTAAAGTATCTCTGAATTGCAAAGCAGATGAATGTGGGTCTGCTTCAGCCAGGTTTATACTCTGCTTCTCAATGCTACGAGGTCTAGTCTGCAGTGTTGTTGTTTGGGAATATTTTATTTTATCTATTTTATTTTATTTATTAATATAACTTTTGTTGCCTAGTTTATTGAGAATATGGTTTTGTAAGAGGCTGCAAATAAGAAACCCTCCTTCTCTATACTCGGCAAGTGGTTTGATGCCTTTACTTTATTGTAGCATTGAAGTTTTGGGTCAAATTTCAAGGTCTTCAGTTTGAAGTCTTTAAGGTTTAGGACGGACTCTATTAAGTTTGGCCCAGAATTATCACAACTATCTGCATGCTTACCAAACAAAGCGTACTGTTCCACAGGTCTGAATTCGCTATACAATGTGCTGCTCCTTTCTTGCTCTGCTCAATAAATTATGTAGAGAACTTGCTAGTGACAGCATGTGGTGTGCCTTCTCCTGCATCGGACTAAGGCAACACATTCTGCTTTTGTCTTGGCACCATGCTGGAGAAAATAAAATAACAAACAGCGTTTTCACTGTACAGTTAAATGTCAGATTTCAACATAGAAATAAAAAAATACTATTTAATGTTTATTGTTACATTAGCACAAATCTTGATTGCATGAAGGGCCCAATGTCGCTGTGCAAAGCTGTGCGCATACTGAAAAACTGTGGAGTGCACGATTGTCTCAACCTTATATAAACTTATTTTGACTTGTATTTATTTTGGTTGTCTATTTACTTACTTACATATTATTGTGCCACCTCCTCTGATATGTCTGTAAAACGTATTGTTTGTCCCAAATTTTTGTCCTGAATTGTGACCTTCTGTCCTGAATTTTTGTCCTGAATTTTAACCCTTTGTTCTGAATTTTTACACTGATAGTCCTGAATTTGCACCTATGCCAGTTGGTCACCCTACGCACCGGCAGAGCAAAATGGACGCAAGGGCTCATAAATAAGCCCCATACTGTCTGGAATCTTTAATTCTAGCCCTGTATAACCACATAGAGATAACAGGGAACTCGTGATGGAGACCAAAAAGTAGATTGCTTTGGTTCTCGAGAAAACTTTCCCTTGGGTGTTAAAGGTTGATGAGCATACAAGCGCTCACCATTGCCTGGAGCCTGTCTCTCCTTTACTGTGTTTTAAAAAAATACATTTTTAACAACAGTTTTTATTATGTCAATTGTCAAAGACAATGCAGAGCTCTGTAACCCAGAGACAGACTGCCACATGATACACAAAAGTATTGCGTTGACTTTTAGCATATACATTATGCACAAACTGAAATAATAAAGGAACAACCCCCCCTGCATTGTCTTTGCACCACACAATTAATAACACATAATCGCCTGCACACAAAGGACATTGTCCACCGGACCCTATAGGTCCAAAACCACAACTCCTGCCCAATTTAACCCTCAACTGCCACATCCCCAACGGCAGGGGGCCCTAGGTCAAAGCCTCTATGGGTTGCCCATCTCTTCCAGATCTTAAAATGCTTCAACGGGCACCCTCGAACTTTAAAAATAGGAACCTCCAAACCCATATTGAAATCCAAACCATTTTTGCATGCCGAAAGCAATGGTGGAGCCCCAGCCTTCCACTTACGAGCAATGTCCTATTTAGCCAGCGTAAAGCCCAGTAGTATCAAATGGCGCTTATAGATATTTCCCCCACCCCCTCCATTATATGGAACAGCACCAATTTGGAGGAATAAGGGAGCTCCCACCCAAGACCTCAGAAAGACAGGCCAAAACCCCCAGCCAGAACCTTTCAAGCACCGCACACTGCCAAATTGTGTGAAATACTGTTTTTGCAAGAGTTCCAATTTGCAGAAACACAGAGGTGACTCCACCGGAAGATTGCCACTATCTACAACAACTTTGACCCACTATCCTCAGCCTCGACAACTGCACCCAGCAATCAAACACCAGTCAAATGATAACCACTTGGTCTCTTCTCACATCTCAGACCATCACAACCATTATGTCATCCATCCACTCCGGGCACCCACCGACCCCTGCCCCCATCATCTCTTAAACCTCAGAGCCAACCCAATCAGCACGAAACTCCCCAGTATCCTCAACACCTACATCACCGAGGCTACCTTCCCAAGCAGATAAAAGCACGCAGAGGTCAGAACACTCCTGAAAAAGCCCTCCACTGACCCCAACGACCTAAAAAACTACTGACCAATCTCCCTGCTGTCCTCCCCAGTCAAGGAACTTGAGAAGGCCATCAACCAACAGCTCACCGAATATCTGGAACTCAACCACCTACTTGACACTTCTTAATCAGGATTACTGGCCAACCACAGCACTGAGACTGCGCTGGTTGGCGCCACTGACATCAGAATCCTCCTCAACCACGGAGAAATGGTGGCCCGATCCTCCTTGACCTCTGATGCTTTCAACACTGTATCCCACCAAACCCTCATCGACAAACTCCACAACATCAGCAGTCAAGAAAACACCCTCAAATGGATCACCTCTTTCCCTTCAGGACGCACACAGAGCATCTGACTGCCTTCCTTCACCTCCGCACCCATGGACATCATATGCTGCGTACACCAAGGATCATCCCTCAGCTCCACCCTGTTCAACATCTACATGACCCCCCCTAGTGGACATCATCAGATCCCACGTACGGAACATAATCTCCTACGCTGACGACACTCAACTTATCCTGTCGCTCACGGAGAACACCACCGACACCAAAACCATCTTTTGCAACGCCATGACCATCGTAACCACATGGATAAGGGACAGCTGCCACCAACACAACTCTGACAAAACAGAAGTACTTATATTCGGGAAGTACACCCCCACATGGGACCACAGCTAGTGGGCAGTGGAATTCAAATCTACACCCACACTGATAGACCACGCTAGCAACCTCTGCATCATCCACAACAGCCAACTGACCATGAAATGACAAGTCAACGCACTCACGTTCTCTTGTTTTCACATCCTTTGCATGCTCCATAGAATATTCAGATGGATCCCAATAAACACCAGAAAGACAGTCACACAGGCCCTTGACTATGGCAACACTCTCTATGCCGAGTTGCAACCCAGCTCCTCAAAAGAGTACAGACCATACATTATACCTCAGCCAGACTAATACTCGATCTCCCCAAACTGAACCATATCACCTTCCACCTCAGAAACCTTCACTGGCTACCTATCCAGAAGAGATGCCAGTTCAAGGTCCTCATGCATGCATACAAGGCCCTACACAACCTAGGACCATCTTACATCAATAATCGACAGAACTTCCACCTACCCACAAAACACCTGCGATCTGCCTCTCTCACTCTCGCACCCCTCCAGCATCCTTCACAGCTGCTTCAACGGCTGCTGCTTCTCTTACATCAGTATGAAGACCTGGCACACCCTGCCCCTCCACCTCCACACAGCACCCTCTCTGATGTACTTTAGAAAGAAACTTTAAGACCTGGCTCTTCAATGGAGACACAGCACCCTGAGTGGCAAGATGTCCCAAGGAGTGACAGTGCTGTGCTATACAAATGCTGATTGACTGAACAATTTTCAGAGTAGGGGGGCTGGCCATGAACGTCATCTCACTAGTAATAGAAGCTGTTCAAAATTCATGTGCTACTTCTATTTTTGTAGTTTTATATAGCGCAAACTTGACCTGAAGGTATTGGAGTGTTTTACGTGAGCACAAATTACTTTACACAAGGTCACATTAATTTTTTACTTAAAGAGTGAGTGTACTAAAATAGCTGATTCCGTTCAGAAGTCTTACGACCTCATGGTTGTCACCTGCAAATGTCAAGATGAATATATAGGATGGTTCAGAACCCTGCGGGGTGGGGGGACCGGCGGCCGGGGGAAGTGAGCTGGACTCAACCTGACGATTACCAATCCAATGAGCTTTCCAATCTTTCAAGTAACTGAGGTTGAACTATTATTAATTTATAATAAAATTGCTATTTTTTTTTTGTTCAGCTAAATGAACTGTGTTGTTCCTTAAAGTGACTGAGTTAAATTAAAAATATTTATTTTTAATTTACCCTAACCAAATAACAGAAATGGAGCTAACAATTTGTTTTATTTCTGTTGTAGCAACTAGCAATATGCAGATATTGGCAAACACTATACTTTTGATGCCAGTATTGTAATTCATAATGCAAGATAAGTGGAAATTGAAGACAAGAGCCGACACCGAAGTTGAGTGGCAAAATAACAATGCAGTAGGTCAGTGGGCCAATACACATATTACACAGTCCACAAAATAACAGACACCAAAATAATTAAGTACCGTAGGATACACAGACACAATATGTAGCCCAAAAGATCATACTGTTGAAAAATAAGCAATGGAGCTCACTTACATGAGAACACTATGGGGCATATTTACAAAGATTGTGGCATAGAACAGCACAGCAAGTTCCCATGCTGTGATGTCCTGCGTCACAGTAAAAGGGCAGAAATACGCCACATTTATCCAATACGGTGCATTGCTGTCCTTACCCCCTGTGCTGGCAATATTTCGGCAGCCTAGCATCAATACAGGTACCCTTGCACCATGGTGCAAGCCATGGTGCAAGGGCGCCCGTGTTGCAGGCAGGATTGTTTGTGTGCAGAAAGGGGCCCCTTCCTGCACAAAAACAATCCACAGAGGCGTAATCCTCTTTCTATGTATGCTGCATACTGCAACACGCTTAGAAAGAGGAAACAACAAGGAGAAATAAATACATTTATCCTCATTACACCTTACTTGGGGATGCATATCTTTTTGGAGCAAATTACAGGTTTACCAGGATTGGTTAATCTGGGAATACATCAAAAACCATGGGACTTGTGTGGGAACACCCACCGCAACACCTACGGAACACCTCCCTTGCGCAGAGTAATGCAACACAGCGGTTTGCGCTGCATTGCATTACTCCTTATTTATGAAGCCATTTAAAGTCACGCAAAGTGGCTTTGCTTGTCTTCATAAATATGACTTGAAGCTTTACGTCGTGCATGTACCACGTTGCGTGGTGCAAGCATGACGCAAGGCCCTCGTAAATATGCCCCCAAGTCAACAGGTAACTCTCTATTGCAGACATAACTTTTCACCTGTAGTTTGCCACCCAACAAACAATTCTTTTTTAGGTAAAATGAGACTTGATGCACGGTAGCACTGTTGCAGCATGCTTTTGTACATCTTTACCTCCAGCATGTTTCTGGCGGTAAGATGGCTCTTTATTTAACCCCATGACGTGATTAATTATCTTTGTCACTAATGCAGTAAAACCAGATCATGGAAGTGGTTATACCACAAACCTGCTGATGCTCATGGATTATAATCTGTAGAGATCTAGTTTATGTACATTCTTACTATTTACATAACCCTAAAGCAGTGGTGGTATGCAAGGTGGTATGTGAGGTGGAAGGTAAGTGGAATCACACGCCAATACGATATTGGACCAAAGTTTTTATGTTACAAAATTCACCTTTTTTGGCTATGGAATTGTATTAACTTTATATAAAAATATGGCATACTTAAAACAGAAAAATGATAAATCAAAGCAGTTGTAACTTTGTGTTTAGTCTGCTAAGTAAAAATAATGTCTTCGCTTGTTTTTAACATTATCAATCGTTTGTGTCCTCCCTTTGTCTTCCCTCTTCACGTCCCAGTAACAGTGTCACTTGGTTCAACATGCAAAATTATTTTACTTTCAAGTCAGAGAAATAAAACATAAATGCAGATCCCTTTGTCAGAATAATAAGCAGCATTTTGTAAGAAGTTATACGATCTCTGACATGTCTTTGAAGAAACATCAAAAGCTGCCAGAGAAAAAACACTTCAAATATCTCTTTATTGCTCATTTACTATTTGAACTCCTACAAGTTTATCTGGAGGTGCTGTAACATCTGCTTACTGTACTGGGCACCGTAGATCTGTACCCAGATCTACTGCGGTACAACCACTGGTGAAATGTCCTTGGAGGGCCCACACTTATTCAGGGCATCTTTCTGATTCCACCCAAACTACTTTTGTTTACTGTCTGAGTCTGCTATGTACACCATGGTGGTCCCGGAGAGGAAAAGTGCACAACTGTAGCCCACATACTAGGTGAAAACTTCCAGCTCACCAGGGGGATTTTCCGAGGACAGACCCATTGCTTAGGGGATCTTTGGAGAACAATAGAAAGAAATAGAAATAGAAGTGATGACAGTACCACCATGCTAACATAGCTTGGATGATCAACAGACATGGCATTTGGTAAGCTGGCCTGGCTGAGCCAACAAAGGTTCATGTCTCTGCCACTCCAGTTGTTTTATTGCCAACTCACCAAATGCTAAACTAATCCATAAATATAGTTTGAATTTTTAGCTCTATGAAAAGAAGAAACTATTAATGTGTGTTGCCTTCAGTATGTATCACATTCACACCTCTGGCCATTGCAGGACTTTAAGTAGGATGAAAACATTGGAGGGCCTCTCAAAGGGGTGTGGCCTATGTAATTAAGGGCATGGCCTAAACACGTAAGATACAAATCTGTACTTGGCATAGTGTATCAGCCGGCTGGTATTTAGCTGCATCTTTCTGTTATTGTATCCTGATAATACGACTGACATTACACCTAAAACAAGCCAGGACTATTGGCTTTTTTAGTGGTTGTAATTGGTGGCGGCTGTAAGGGCACTGTGGTGGGGACAGGTGCGGGGGGGGGAACTAGGGTTAGAATAAAAGAAGACTTACCTGCAAGTCGTCAGCCGCCGCCTCTCCTCCGACCTCACTGTTTTCCTGGGCCCCGGCAGCACCTAGGCTCACAGTCTCCCCTAGCCAATCACAACGCTCCTGTCACCAGCATAACAGCAGCATCGTGATTGGTTTGAGCGCCGTGCTTCGGCGCTCAGACAGGGAATGGGAGCCTGTGCAAGTTCACCACCCAGGCTGTGCAATACAGCCGAACGGAGAACATGCTAAGTGCACATGACGGTTTGGCCGGCCCAAGACGGCCGCCAAACCATCATGCGCATTTATGATGCACCAGCCACTCCTTCTCCCTCTGACATCATGCAAGCCCCACCCAAACCTGGCTGCAAGACCCAAACTAAAAATAAAATGATAATAACATGTTGTTATTATCTTTTCATTTGTCCATTGCACTGCTCGGAGAGCAGTGGGGTGACGCTCCTCAGCCTTAGCGGAGGAGCAGCCACTGGTTGAATGTTGCATAAGATAAATATGTAATAACAGTGACTTTTTCTAAATTACATTAAAAATGCTTCAATTCTGAAATGGTAAGACTAGGAAATAACTATATCGAGTCTCATTGAAGTTACATCAAAGGCCACTGAAGGGTTGTACTGCTGGCAAGTTAAGATTTTTTTCCCACTGTGCATGGGGGCAAAAATGGAGAACCTGATAGGGACCCGTCTCACCACCTGCATTTTAAAAACTGCTAGTGCCGAGTACCGACAAAGCCTGGCCCATTTAAAGCTCTGAGCCAGTGTTTGTGCTGGTCACATTCCCCAGTCCTAGGGAACTCAAAGGCAACTAGGCAATCTCATTGACATGTATTGTGATTGGGAAAGAAACCACAGAAGCCACAGAAGCCAGAGATTAGTGGAGTATGTCTGAAGTGACAAGTATGATGGTGGAACTGTCACTGTGGGGCTTTCTCCTGAAGGATGGCTATGAGGTAGAACATAAAATTCAACTAGGACATGTTTCACTCACAATAAATCTGCGCGGGCTCACCTGCTCAACATACTCACCTGGGCCCATATGTTTATGTATACATTAAAACAGGTAAACCTACACTCAATCAGTTGGGGTTTATACCATTTGGATTTTTACACCATTTACCTTACCAATCCAAGTCACCGATATCTATAGTCCTAAAGGATCAAGAGAGTTAAAGAGAGAATAGGTAGCAATTGGTAGAACACTTTGAGAGATCTGAGGTAAATGCGTGAGTCACAGGGTTCACAGATTCGTGATCAGCACAGACACGTCATAATTTCGGCCGGTTCTTGTTGCACGGTCAGGTCACGCGCACTATTGATGTTAGCTAATCCTGAGCCGCGAAGACACCTTAATGGCAGCCATTTTACCGTTGCTTCGCCCCTATTATGAGATTAAAGGAGGGCAATGAGTGAGGGGGAAACTGCTGGGCAAGCCCACGCCTGCCACAAATAATTGACCCCAGATGGACGGACAGAGGAAAGAAAGAGTGGACAGAATTTATGGAGTGCTCTGTGGGTGAAAGTTAAATACCCAAAGTCCTCCGACAGCGATCAACTAACAGTGGTTCAATGGAGTTTGATCCGAATAGACTATCACTGTGGCGTATTAGTTTACGTCCATTATTGACTATGGTTAAAAAAAAGTGGCTATTCTCAATCCGCACTTTGAACGGGGATCAACAGGCAAAAATAGTGCGAGCTTCATTGTCATATAATACTATGTATATCTCAAGCAGCAGAGCAAGCATCTATCTCACAACTCAGAAGAGGCTCAACTGTGGTAGTGCAGGCAGCAATTCAACCAAGTAGGCAACAACAGTAAAAGCTTCCATAGAAAACTCTCACACACACATGACTGCAGCAATTTCAGCATTTTACACACACTGAACAGATGGACAGATGCACCTGCTGCAGCCGTGCAATGATCCACAAACACAAAACAAGTGTGAGCGCAGCAGTGCAATCATCCACCACACAGGCAAAACACATATGACCTCTGCAGTGCGCATCCAGCACACAGACAAAACACATATGATCTATGTGGTGCGCATCCAGCCATCCACCACACAGACAAAACACATATGATCTATGTGGTGCGGTCACTCCTCATGAACACAACAGGTAGTACAGCAGCAGTGCAGACATCCATCATACGCAAAGACCAGGTACTACAGCAGCAGCATCCATCCCATAGTCTGAATAAGTGCGACAGCAGCAGTGAAACCAGCCACTCTCACACATATTGAACAGCCATAGCATCCCTCTCACACGCACAACGCATGTAACCACAGAAGTTCAAGGAGCAGTGCTGACATCTGTCTCGCACACAGGGCTCGAGTCGGGGTACCACGTGGGTTGACGGCAACCCCCACTTATTTTACTAGGAGCTGGATTACTGGAGCAAATGGAGCCACACATTCACTCTGTGGCCTCTCTGGTGCGAGATCGGAGCTCATTCAGAACGCTGCTCACGCGCTGGCTTCTCTGATGCAATTCTATCTAAGGGGTGAGCGAGGGGAGGCAATGAGTCTGATGGTGCAAGCCACCTTTCATGACGTCACTTCCTGTCGTGACGTCAGCGTCCCCTCACTACTTTTTTTAAGACTTGTGCCCTGCTCGCACACACAAGTAGGACCACAACAGTGCAAGCATCCACCACAGAGACAGGACAGATATGACTTTAGCAGTTCAAACATCCATGTAACACAGCAATGCCCACAGGAGTGCCAGCAACTGCTCTCGCCTAGAACAGCCACAACCACAGCAGTGCAAGAATCTATTTCACAACGCAGAATAAGTACAACTGCGGCAGTGCAGGCAGCAGTTCAACCACCAATCACATGCAGAACAAATACCAATGCAGTAGAGCAAGCATTCATCATCAACAAAAACACACACACACGGGTAGGACTGCAACAGTGCAAGCATAACTGACAAGCATGCAATCAGCAGGGCAAGCATTCAATACACACACAGAACAATAATGACTGGAGCAGTACAATCCTCCATTAGGTCTGGGCAGTGAACTTTAAGTTGGCGAGCGCAAGCAAGGAAAATCCAATGCAAGACCACCTCCCAGCAAGATTTCTCAATGCGGGCGTTCACAGATGGTCGCGACCACTCGTGTTGAGAAACCATCCGTTCGCATTGAGGAAGCTGCATCTCGAGTAGAATATCTACTCGAGCGGCAGAAAGAAGCTGCTCGCTCTTGCGCTGGGCATGGTGCCATTGGCGCTCATTTTTCAGCACGAGACAAACATCCAGCACTAAAAATCAGCACGAATGGCATGACATAACACACTCCGTGCACTTGCGAAACTCCGCATTGCACGTCAGAGTTTTTTGGTCACTTCACGGAGTTCCGTCTAGCGGAAATCCGCAAACTCCAACCAGGTCTGGCTCCCATCTTACACACAGAACAGAGAGGCCCGCAGCAGTGCTAGCACCCATCCCTCACATAGAAAAGCCACAACCACAGCATTGCAAGCATCTATCTCACAACTCAGAAGAGGTACGACTTTGGTAATGGAGGCAGCAGTTCTGTTATCAATCACACACAGAACAGCCACAACCACAGCAGTGCAAGCAAACACCCACATAAACGGATGACAGCAGCAGTGTAAGCATTTATCTCACACACAGAACAGGTTTGACAACAGCAGCGCAAACATCCATCTCACATAGAACAGGTATGGCAGCAGCTATGCAAGCATCTATATCACACACAATATAGGTATGACTTCAGCCATTCAAGCATCTATCTCCCACAGAACAGGTATGGCAGCAACAGTGCAAGCATCTAACACCCACAGAACACATACACGCAGCAGTGCAAGCATCTATCTCGCACACAGAATAGGCATGAGCAGAGCAGTGCAAACACCCATCTCACACACAACAGGTACGTCATGGATGTCAAAGATGCAAAAAGATCCTAACTTTCTTGTTTATCCAACGATTGGATTTCAGCTATCTCCCTCCAGCAAACTAAGGAGAACAGTCAGAAAAATAGTTGAAAGCTTCTTCATATTCAATTCTTTTTTGAGCCATGATACTGATAATCCAAATGTTATCTCTTACCCTGAACTCTATTGGGATCTGGCTACATTTTTCAAAGTGAAATTGCGGCCATTTTTGTGAGTTATCCTAATAAACCTACAGCTGATTTACTGAATAACTGAGTCAATATCTTATTCGTCCTCTGGATATTTCCTAGCCGAGGTGACATCTATATCCACCCAGGAAGTGCAGGAGTCTCCCAATCCCATCAATCAAAAAGTAACTATACAAGTGTGTTTAAATAAATTGTGTAAATTGTTACATTAAAAATGCATACATTACTCATCATTGGGATAAGTGAAATGTAACATAATGTAGAAATTGTACTAGACAAGGTGTAACAGTGACTTTTTAAATACCCGTAAAACCAATGTCAGTCCCAAAGTTGAATGACTTAACATATACAGCCATGTAATATTTACCCTTGTCTAGTGCAATACCTGTATTTGATCAAATTTCAATTTGCACATACTTTTTTAAGGTGTAATACATATCTGTTTATTCTTATCAATTATCAAGTTGAAATAAACATACCTTTATTAACATTTAAAAATATATATATATTTGTTGGTGCTTGTGTCCATTATCATGATGAATGCTTGCACCTAAATTCAAATTACCATTACATAAAATGTTAACCTGTGTAAGCACTTAACAAAGTAGACATTACAAAAATCTGTTATATTTTCTGTCATAATGGTAAATGAAAATATGTACTTCACCTTTTAGCCAAAAACATTTCTAGGAATCAAACAATTGCAAATGAAAATTAATGTCATGACAAACTTGGTGCAAAGAAAAATCTTGATTTATTTAACTCAAGTTTGATGAATAATATATACAAATGGGAGTCATCAGATTGAACTGTTGTGCTCTTCTTGGTAAATTACCCCCTATATAACTGCCATGGGCAACCTCCTCAGGTAAAGGGCATCTAGCTGGCACAGAGCAAGAACCTCAAAAATCCTTCTCAGGTGGGGTGGGTTTGAGTTTGGGTTTGGGTGGGTTTGGCTTTGAGTGTGGGTGGGTTTGGGTTTGAGTTTGGGTGGGTTTGGGTTTGGAAGGGGTTTGTTTAGGTTTGGAAGGGGTCAAGGCCAGAGCAAATAAATAATCATAACAAGGAGAATGGGCAGGATGGGTTTGGGAGGTATAGGAAGCTGCAGTGGGTGATGTGTGTGTGCGTGTCTCTCTGTTGTGTAGATGCATTTGGGTCTTTTGTATGTTTTGTACATTTGGGTATGTGTTTCTTGGCAGATGTTTGGTGTTCGGGTGAATGTGTGCATTTGGTTTTGGTTGGTGGTGTTGTGGGTGTAGGTGTGGTTGTGTGTGAATGTGTATGTTTAGATGAGTGTGCTGTTGATGTGGTTGGTCTGGTTGTGGTGTTTGTGGGGGCATGTTTGTGGGTGTGGTGGTGGTGGTTGTGGAAGTTTGTTAGTGTGCTGTGCTTATGGGTGTTGTGGTGGGTGTGGTACTTGTGGTCGTGCTGGTGCTTGTGGGTGTGGTGGTGGTTGTGGTGGGTGTGGTTGTAGTGGTGCTTGTGGGGGGTCGCTGGTGGGTGATGATGTGGTGGTGGTTATGGTGGATTTAGTGGTGGTTATGGTGGGTGTGGTGCTTGTGGTTATGGTGGGTGTGGTGCTTGTGGGTGTTGTGTCTGTGGGTGTGGTGGTAGTACATTGTGGATGTGGTGGTGGTTGTGGGGGTGGGAGTGCATGTGGGTGTGGGTGTGGTGGGTATGGTGGTGGTTGTGATGCTTGTGCTGGTGGTGGTGGTTATGGTTGTGATGAGTGTGGGTGTGGGTGTGGTGTCTGTATGTTGTTTTGATATGTGTTTGTGTTTCTAGGTGTGTTTGTCTTTATGTGGGGGTGTGCTGCTTGTGTCTGTTGGAGTGGGTTCATGTAACGGAGTAAGTGTGCTTGGGACAGGGCTTTGGAAATGGGATGGAAAAGGGACCTACGTTGGGGTAAAAGGTTAAGCTTGTTGGGAGACTGCGGTCAGTGAGGAGGCTAGTACAATAAAGGATCTCTGCAGGCTAGACATAGCACTATGAATGCCTTACAGGTATGCTACCATTTGTTGCATTTGGCAACTAAGGCCCTGGATGGCATTCAGGAGTGCAGCCTGGCCTACAGAGTTGCTGCGTAGGCCAAGAGCTAGCCTCCTCACTCAGCACAGTTGCCAGGACAGGGGCAGGGGATGCGGTGCCTGTAGCAAAGGCAACTGACACCAGCTCTTTTAGGGGGTTTGGTTTGGCCAACTGGGGGGGGGGGGGCGGGCTTGAGGGAGAGTGGAGATGGCTCTCTGGTTGATGGACAAGGACGCAGGTTAAAAAGTTGATGTAGGGTTCACCACCACTACAGACTGGTCACTTGTGGAGGCCTCTGAAGGTGATGTAGAACTGGTGGCCTCAGTGCCAGTCCCCTCACCCAAAAGCCAGGCTGCCCATCTATGTCGGTGGTCTCACACATTGGTGAGCTGCTTCACCACCTTTGTGACTAATTTCTCCTTCGCCTGCTCCTGATGATGATGCTGAAAATACATATACAATCGTTCTTTATTGTATCTGTATAAATAGAACTGATCATGAATTTTGATCACAAAACATTTTCCAAGTTTTCATATTTCATCTGCTTCAAGGCTCTCAAACTTTGGTTCTTTATTATCATTATCTCATGCATGTGGGAAACATCTTCAGAAACCATTTGGTCACAGTTTTGTAATTCCCCACGATAGCTCCTATATCAATTACAATCTTATCCCTTATCCATTTTTAATTATCTCCAGAACTGTTTAACACCTCTGAATGGTTGAGCTTTGTTGTTAGAATAGTGAATTTTTGTCACCAAAAAGGATATAAACCAAAAATACCTTTGTGCAGTGTTTTTTATAAGGCCAAAAAGTCTGCATTATTTTTATTCTCAACAAGTAAAATATGAATCAATGTGTGCCAACAAATCCTGCAATGTTGTACCAATATTTGTATAAACTGAAAGCCTGTTTCCTTTGTCTGGGCATTTAACAATAGTAACACGTACTTCAAGTAACTAAAGTATATTTCTAATGTAAAAAATATTATATGAATTCCGTACTGAGGCAGCTTATCAATCTATCATGCACTATGTATATACCTATGCTGCAGAAGAAATTCAGCAAATATTTTTTGTGGATTGATAAATAACTTCTACAACATAAGTAAATACATAGGGCTTGGCAAGTTTCTAATCCACTTTAGTACAGAGCAAAAATATTTTCACATTTGAATCCTAAATATCAGTAGGTATTTCAAGTTTGTTTTACCATTGTGAAACTGTTTTATAAAATAACCTGGCTTTCACTTTAGGCAAAAATTGGTACAACATCACAACTCTCAACTACCCATCAAGCTCTGGATAGGCCACCACAAGTACGTGGGCCGTTAGGGGGATAGGGTGTGAAGCATGTGCTTCCCATATTGGGGGGACGGGCCAAGCTGGATTTTTGATTACTTCCTCGTCCAGAATCCTAGGTCCTCCCACCTCTTTTGACAATAAATGCTGCACCACTTGTGGCCCTCAAGGTCCACACCTTCTTGCCGATGGCATTCCAAATAGTATTTTTCTAATGGGTATTGACCTGTATGTGTACATGAAATGAAAGAACAAAAAAATATTTTTGTGACTTTTTGTTTGTCTATATTGATGTAACAAAATTTCACTACATCAATAACAAGCATTAGTCAAAAGTTGCTACACAATATATTTTTTTTCATCTAGCCAAATAAAACAATAAATAATATTTCTGTTGTAACCTGTCGACTACCCTTATCCCTTGTTATGTCCTAAAACTACTAATACAGGACAGTGACAACATCTAGGCCAGGGGGCTCCAACATTTTCTGTAATCAAAGCTACTTCTGAACAGTGAAAATCATTGTGAAATTTTTAGACCCGGTTTAGGGACTATAGAGCATGCTCTTAATTTAAACCTTATCTGGGGCAAGTATGTAAAGGCCAGGAGAAGCGTCCTTCACATGGCATTTATGAACCTCTCCTATGCCTTCGGCCTTGTGGACAGGACGATATTGTGGTATCAAATGGATCATGCTGGCATTGACCTCTCCTTTTTGGATCTTGTAAGATGTCTGCACTGGGACACAACCACAGAAATGCGGTACACACAATCTGAGACTGCACACAACCAATAAGGGTTACTAGAGGAGTCAGGTAGGGATGTATTTTAGCTCCCTTTTTGTTTTGATTTTTCATCAACTCCTTAGATGCTTCTTTAAAGCCATGTAGTACAGATGTCCCCCGAATTGGTACCCATGCAGTCCTGGTTCTCTTATATGTGGATGACTCAGTTCTTTTAGCATTAACTGCAAATGCCCGTCAGAATCTTTTAAACAGTTTTAATAATTTTTGATGAAATTAAATCTTAAGGCAAATCATCAAAAATCCTTTGTGATGACCTGTGGTCCCAAGTGTACAAAGTGTAAACCTTTTAGCAGTCGGGAGACGCCAATAGAAGAGGTATTCTTTTTCGATTATTCAGGCATCTTGCTTGATGCTAATGGCTCTTGGAAGAGGGTAATTAACCAGAGAACAAAAAAGGTGCCTGCCACAAAGTCCAGGGATCAACAGGGGGGCACCATAGGTGCCCCCTCGGACACTAACCATAGGCCACAGGAAGAAGGGGGCCCTGCTAGGGTCTCCCAAACTCGCTTTCCAAAAGTCTTTCCATGTCAGAAAGCCTGGCATGGAAAGCCTGTCAGAAACCGAGCATCGTAATCCGGACGGAGTAAAACGCCATTGTGAGAGGCTAGCTTGGTATATGATGTCCACTAATGTAAGTGGGCACCTTGCACCAGGGCAGACAACCCTTATGGTGATTTAAGAGGTCTTAGACAACTGTAGAAAGCTCTCTAAGTCGTAGCTCTGAAGAGCAGACTTCAGGCTTAGTCCAGAAGGAGTGTAAAGCAGCTAGTTTTACCAAATGAAATTTTATAATATAGATTAAGTGAAAAAGAACCACACCAAGTATTTATAAAAATATGTATTTATTATATAGTACTCTCTAGTACATTCAACTATCTCCTACATGGAGATAAACATAATGCACGCAATACTTTAGCAAAGAAACACAGTAAATAGTACTAAATACACAGTGGCCCCAGGGGGGGCCCAAACCATATACTAAGACAGTGGTATAAGAACCACGACTCAGAGCAAGACAGGGTCGAGAGGACATAGAAATGCTGGGGACCCAAGGAACCACCCATGGTGAGTAGATAGGGACCCCACGGAGAGCATGTGCAGTGTAGGAACACAACTGCGTGCTCCATACAAGTCTATGTGCAAGTCGCGGTTGGATTTTTAAAGATTACGGACCCTTCCCAGTGGACTCTAAAGAAGCCCTGTGGAAGACAGAAGGTTGGAGAGCCACCCCAAACGTGGATACCCTAGTGCCCACGTTGCCTACACCAGGGAAGCCGGGTACATACTTGGATGGCCAACCGTCCGTATATTTCACGGACCGTCCGTTATTTTAGTATGATGTATGTAAGGTGTCCGTAATTTTGCGAGCGACCCCATGAGTTTAAAAGTTTTCACTCGGGGCCTCTCGAACTTATCTTTCAAACTGTAGACCGAGGCTGCCTACACCAGCCCCTCCCGGACATCACACAGACTGTGGACTGGCCCATTGTCATTCTGAGACTGCAGCTGATTATCACATTTAGAATGACAATGGGCCCACCGGATCCGGGGGCGAGGGGTAGGTGCTCAACCAGACGGCGCATATTTAACCAAATACCTGAAGGTTACAAATACGTAAGGAGCCGCCGGACAACTGCTGGGGTCTGTATACTTAGCGCATTAGGTAGATGCAGTCCGACAGAGATAACGCGCAGGAAACACAATGTTTCTGTAAGCTATATACACCATATTGTTTGTCAGAATAGAAGACACACAACATACTGACGTTGACAGTTCAGAACATAGACACACGTTCTACTGATAGGTCCTGAAGAATCGCAAGCCATTAGCTTTCAAGCGAGAAACATGTCGACCTCATACGGCACTTACTAGCCCGCGACTTGTGAATAGGAAGCATAACTTTCCAACAAGTACCGGATAGTTTACCTTTTAATTAGAGCAGGGGACGCCAGAATAAAGTCATTTTTGGTACTCCTAGCTTTATTTTATCTCACACCATTACGTCTACGCACTTCTGGCCCCGCACTTCATCTAAACGGCAGTTGGATAAAAGTTCTCCGCCAAAGAGCCCCTCTTTGAGGTGTTGCCCGTTGGGTATTCCACCGCCGACCCAACGAGGAGCAAGCCCAGATGATGAAGCATGACACCGGAAAGGGTGTGTGAGGGCATTACATCCAACATAATGAATGCCCAACTGTAGGATCCCCCGGGACCCACAACATCCTTCACACCACAGGGGCACGTACATTCCACAAACACAAGGAACAGCCCAGCAATCTTTGATAACCATTCCTCTTTGAGGGCAATACTGTGGCTGGACCTACCGCTCACTTTGAGTAATGAACGTCCTTCTGCAAACAGATTTCTCCCTTGTTTTGTAAAATAATACTGGAACAGCGTTTTCACTATACATTTAAAAGAAAGATTTGAACATACGAATAAAAAAATACTATCAAACAAACAAGACAAAAAATATTATCATAATATATCTAGGTTTATATGTTTACCAAAGGTGCAAAATAGTTAGCAACAGCTAAATTAAAATGCAAGATTAAATTTTGGTCACTGAAACTTTCAAAAGTATAACTCACCAGTCTCTACTCCACCAGGAATTCCTGACAAGCCTTCAGGATGTAGGATCTGCAACAGACTGTTACATTAGCACAAGTCTTGATTGCAGAAAGGGCCTGATGTCGCTTTGCAAAGCTGTGTGCACACTAAAAAACTGTGAAGTGCACGACTGTCTCAAACTAATATAAACTTATTTTGAATTGTACTTATTTTGGTTGTCTATTTACTTATATACAATTGTGTGACCTCCTCTGATATGTCTATAAAACTTATGTTTTGTCCTGAATTTTGACCTTCTGTCCTGATTTTTTGTCCTGCATTTTGACCCTTTTTCCTGAATTTTTACACTCGCCATCCTGAATTTGCACCCATGCAAGTTGGTCACCCTGGTTTATACGTGTGAAGTGGTGTGGGAAACCGCAGTCAAACCCAATGGAGGACTTCAGGAAAGTGCCGCTGTGGAAGAAGGAAGAAGTGTCCGGTGGAATCCGAGGATGGATTCTGGGTGAGAGGTACCTGCAAGCAGAGTCTATGTCACCTGGGAGTGACCAGGAGACTTGGAAGATGAATGCCCTCCGATGTCGGGTGTTGCAGGATGGATGATGAGGACCTTGACACTGCAGCTGTGAGAACCAGGTGACGCTGAATGCTGAGGAGGACCAGGAGCCATGCACGAGTTGTCCCACAAAGGATGTCGAGTGCTGAGGGGTCGGTGTCCGGCGGGAGCACCAACAAGCCTTGGCAAATGCAAGCAATGCAGGACTCAAAGAAGGAGCAACGTCGGGACCAGCAAGGTCCAGGGGATTCACCAACAGCAGGGGAGTCAGGGCAGGTCACGAGCAATCAGGGGAGCCTAAAAGAAACAAGTTTGACCCTCAAGTGGACCGACAGGCCGGAGGCACTGGGACGCGAGAGGACCTCAAACAGCTCACCAAAAGCTGCAGGCCACGATGCACACGATGCGGTGTGGCTGAAGATTCTGGTCACTGAAGGTGCTCCAGGTTGGGCTACTTGGAGCCTGAAGATCATCTGGGAAGGAAGCCAACAAGCCTTTGCAACTACAAGTTGGACAGTGTGCACAGGGGTTCAGTTATTTCAAACTAGGCCTCAGGAGCTGTGGAAAAACCACCACCTGTGCTGCAGAGCCCACAGAGTCCGGAGGAGCTCAGGATCTGCCAACCGGTTGACTTAGTTGCGGTGCCTGCAAATGCAGGGGAGTGACTCCTTCACTCCAAGGAGATTACTTCAGGTGTCTTTGATGCTTCACAGGTCATGGAATGTTCCTGTATGATGCACAGGCACAGACGATGCAGCGGACTGGAAGGGAGACAAAGTCAGGCCCAAACGAACTCCAGCCAAGTCCAGAGTGCCCAGACAGTAGAAGTGCAGTGGTGTCTGATCTGAATCCTATTCCACAACAAATCTAGGGACCTACACCCCGGTAAGCCCTTATTTACCCTAGGGAAGGGGTTGGGAAAGATTATGGGGAGGTTCTGGATAGGAGGGAGGTTACTCCCATGTCTTTTGGCCAGTTTCGTGCCAAAGCGGGAGCCAATGGCTTCCAAAACTGGTTTGAACTGGACTATGCACAGGGACACCAAGTGTGCCCCTCATGCAGACTTTCTGGTGCTGGCAAGCGCACCCACCCAGTCCGAACACACTAAATCCTGTCTGGGAGGTGGCCACACCTCCCTGTGACAGGATGCCTATTGTACCACTTTCCTCGATTCAGGCTTGGCTCAGAAGCAGGAGGGCAGAAATGTGTCTCTGGTTGGTAGCAACCATTTTGTGCTGTCCGGGTCTAGAAGGTTAGCACCGGGAACACCGAAAGCCTAAGGGAGGGCTCTTCCAGTGCTTGGAATCATGCCTCCTACACTATTTACGGTATCGGGGTATGATACCAGCATGTTTGATACCAAACATGATAGGATACGTTGCAGCCATTTTTGAGATAGTCATCGCGTAATTACGCGGTGCCCCTCTATATAGTATATGGCTGCCTGTTAGAAATGGGATTTCCGGTTGGCTAAGGCTTGCGCCAAAACCGGGCAGAAACCACCACTCCAGTCAGGGCAAGGGAGGTACACGCCAAGATAACCCCTGCTCACCCCCTTGGTAGCGTGACACGAGCAGTAAGGCTTACCCCTGAGGCAATGTAAGTTAAGTTTTTGAGCACGCACCCACCAGCAACAACATCCCAGGCCCCCCACAAAAGGAACTCCACACAAGTTTATGTATAGATATAGCCTTTTTATTATAGCAAACACATTAGATAAAAACACACACTTTACAACGTGCCAACAGGCACGGGCAGAATTTACAGGGGGATTATGTACAGGACAGTACCACATGGACCACTGTCAGGAATAAGCACTTTTAGAACTAGCACTTGGTAGAAATAGCACTTGTAGGAATAATAATTAGCACATAGGACATATAACTGTAGCATAAAATAGAAAATAGAGCACACAACCAGTAACCACTGGTAAGAGGTAAGTACCACCTTCGCAATCCTAACCGCCTTAGGAAAATATCACGCAGGGAGTCATAAACTCACTAGCGTAACCTATACTAGGAAAAACAACCTCCTAAGCACCACAATACATTCAGAGGTATAGGCACAAAGACATTACACATGATGCAGCAATGACATTAGGCAGGTATCACAATTGCACAAAGATCACATGAAGCCAAACATGTACCCCACGCAAGGGCACAACACATGAACTGTCCCCAGGCCAACTGGCCTCTCAGGGGCTGAAACGCCCTGTGTCCAAAATGTTAGGGCAGGCTCCGCAGGCAGCCAAAGGAGAAATGGGCAAAAGAAACAGGCCTAAACGTAGCAGCCGCGCCCACTAAGTGCTGGGCAGCTGGGGATCTCCTCTGGGGCTCAAATTGAACAATGGGGCCAAAACAACGGGGGAGCCTCGCAGGCTCTAGAAACACAATGCCCCCTTTGAGCCTTGTGGGCTCGAGAAACAACGCTGCCCACTGGGGGATCGGCCCGCTGCCAACCGGGGCCGCTCTACCCTCAGTAATCCCCACAAACGTTGGAGTCCTCCCTCTGGGGACTCAGACCCACAATGGCGCCGGGAGTCCCTCGTGGACTCTGAGGATATGTAATGCGGCCAAATGTGGGAGTCCCGCTCGGGGGACTCGAAGAACAATGCCCCCTTAAAAGGTGGAGCCTTTCAGGCTCTAAACAAAGGCTGTCAAACCACATTGGAGCCACAGGGCTCTAGTTCACCCTTAGGTGCCACTGTGCCCCAGAGTGCTGCCGCTGCCCACTGTTCAGTGGGGCAGCGGGAAGGGAGAAGGAGGCCCAGGCCATGGGGGCGGGCACCGAAAGCGTTCCCCGACACACCCCCCTACCGCCCCACTCACCGGGACTCCTGGGCGGCGTCTCGCTCCTGAGTTGTTGCGGGCTGACTCCTTTGAGCAGCGCGGGGCTCCTCTTTACCGGTGCGGCTCCTGAGGCGTGTGCGGCACGGGGCAGCCCTCCTCAATGGAGCTCCTCGGCGGCTTCTGGCCTCAGTCTTTCCCTCGCATCTCTCCAGCACACGCAGAAGCACAGGGTAGGCTCCCGCTGCTTCCTGCTTCTACGTTTCCGGGTCAGGCCCCGTCCACGTCACAGCGAGGGTTGCCTGACTTCCGGGTTTTCCCGGCTGGCGGCAATCTTCTTCACAATCCGTGGTAGGCTCCCGGTTAAGAACGACAGTCCCTGGCGGGGTGAGCACCCGCTAGGGCAATCACACGGGCACAGAACAGGTGCGAGGTGGGCACTCGCGAAGCACTCCTATCTGGGCACGGCAATGAGCGGTGTGGGCACCCGTGCCAATAATGAGCCAACAGGGGGATCCCCACGCCGGGGAATCCCTTGAGAAAAGGGATCGCCGCTCCAGTGGTGCAATGCACTATTTTTAGAGGGGGGAGGCCAGCACTGCCCAGGTCTGGCAGCAAGGAATCCACAAAGTCCAGGGCAAAGTCTCTGGAAAGGCAGGGGGGCAAAGGCTGGGCCCAGGGGCCAGCTCACAGGGCCCTCCAGGCAGGGAGGCAATCCCCAGTGGTGGTCCTCCTGGCACCCAGCAGCAGCAGGCCCCCCTCAAGATAGGATCAGGTAGAGAACCTTGGTATGGGGGTCACAGCCCCTTCTTATACCAGAAATCCTTTGTCTAGGCTGCAGGGTGGGGGGAAAACCAGTCGCAGCTGGTTTTGGAGCACTTCGTTGTGCCCAGCCACTCTTCTCATTCACTGGGCAGGCTAGGGACATCAGTCGCACCACAGGGGGCGGAGCCAGCATTGTGTGGGTAAAGCCCAGCCCTATTCAGGACCCAGGTGCACCCCTCCCTCACGGGAAACACCCGTTACATCGGATGTATCGCATCGCGCTGCCATTGCAACGCGACTATCACATCACAGCCGGCATCACAACGCATGTCATCAGGACGCATGCAAGTGCGTCGCAATAACATATACAACGTTAACGATTACATCGTATTCAAGCGGAACGTACGATGTAAACAAGCTCCGAATTAAACCAGCATTAAACCTGCAATTTTATAAAGTATTGGTGCTTGAAGCTGAATGTGTTAAACCAGCATTAAACACATCGAATTAAACCAGCATTAAACACAACATATTTATAATTACCACATCACACATCACATTTATAATTAACACATCATATACGATGCATATGGAAACACATGAAACCAGCAATTTTATAACGTATTGGTGCTTGAAGCTAAATGTGTTAAACCAGCATTAAACACATCGAATTAAACCAGCATTAAACACAACATATTTATAATTACCACATCACACATCACATTTATAATTAACACATCATATACGATGCATATGGAAACACATGAAACCAGCAATTTTATAACGTATTGGTGCTTGAAGCTGAATTGTGCACAAGCAGCAACGATACAACGTTAACGATTACATCGTATTCAAGCAGAATGTACGATGTAAACAAGCAGCGAATTAAACCAGCAATTATAACGTATTGGTGCTTGAAGCTGATTTGTGCACAAGCAGCAACGATACGATACACATAGATTTTTTGAAGCTGAATTGTGCACAAGCGGCAACGATACGATACACATAGATTTTAGAATTAACCAAAAATGACATAAATGTGTTATAATTAACACATCATATGGATAATTACCCCATCATATATGCTTACATTAGCGCGTCAATAACAGGACCAGGATGTGCTCTGTATATCATAATTAGCACATAATATATGTTACAATTACAGCGTTAATAACTCCAACAAGATGTGGTCTGATGGATAGCTAGGCAGACTTTGGTGCTGTCAGACAAGGTTCGAGCCTCCTCTCATATCACGAGCAAATACCAGACATATATATTTTATAATTAACAAAAATATACATAAATGTGTTATAATTAACACATCATATTTAATAAACATCTGCTAACATTTACATATATATGTTTTAATTACCAAACCGTTACATATATGTGTTATAATCACCCCATCAGTTTAATTCTAAGATTGATTACAATTCTAGTTCTATGGTGAAGATACCTTTTTGGTGATTGGAAAGAGAACTATATAAAATTATACTTTGGGCCGTCTGGAAGCTTTAGCACACAAGAATTTAGTTTGTGGAGGAGACCCAATGACTAGCGAAGGGGTGTAAACATATTTAACAAACACTTAACAAGAGCGGATGGATTTCATAAACATATTTAATAAACACTGGATTACCTGCACAGAGGTTAATATTTATTCAGCAGTGGCTAAATATTTCATAAACAGTGGCTAGACAGTGGCTATCTACAGTGGCTAGACAGTGGCTATCTATTTTCATGTGGCAATTCGCTGCAAAAGACATTTCATTTGCTCAGCCTCGCATATGTAAATAAAAAAGAAACATGCACATGATAATATTTAATAAACAGTGTATTAACAGCGCAGAGGTTAATATTTAATCAGCTGCGGCTAAATAGTTCATATTTCATAAACAGTGGCTATTGATGCCAAGGTGTGTTACCGATGTTATGCCAAGGTGTGTTACCAATGTTACCAATGAGGTGGTCACTGGGTGGGGGGACAGGAACAGACATTGTTGCACAGGGCTCCACCAGCGCTAAAGCCGGCCCTGCACCCAGATATATAATACAAGTAACACCTAAAAATGCTCTATCTCTAAAGTGACCACCAGGCAACAAGTGCTGCGTCTTTTAAATGCCCAAAATAAAAGTTTTGTATCTTTTAAATGTCCGAATAAAAATTAATGAATACCATAGTGCATCAGGAGATTTCACACGAAATACAGCTTGGAGACACACAATGAAAAGTTGCCTTGTAATGTGATATGATTGACCTATATGCTTATTTTTGCAATCATCATGAACGCGATGTGTTGTCTTAAACAAAATGGACATTATCATTTTCATGCATTTTCTTTTGTCAATTCTATTCTTCCGAATTGAAGGTCACAAATACTCACATATACTTCTCAGTCTGTGATTAGTCGTGTTTTTTACATTGTACCGCGCACGCAGGCACGGACCCTTGCTCCCTTCTCTCACGAACCACATAGAATGTCAGTTTAGGTATTTCCTCGAGCAAAAACAATTTCGTAGGGCATTTTCTTTCTAGTTCAAGTTACCATGTTGCTTCTCTGTAAAAAGGTTATTGAAATGTCTATAATTATGCAAACGTGCTCTATTGATATGTATTCCCCAGTCATTTAAGATTTTGTGTCGAGGGGAACGGGAGTACAAAAAACTGCGTTGTTTTGCACTGCGACATAATGTACTGCGGGGTGATGTTCGGGCCAATGGGAAGCAACGCAATCGCGTTGCAAAAGGATGCGATGTCATTGTTCACGATGTAATGGACGGGGCGATGTCATACACGCGATGTTACAGCGTGCGATCAAGCTGACCACGATGTAACGTCATACATCCTCCCTCACATCAATCATGCAGATCTCTCCACTCACCACCGGGGCAGACCCATCCTGACTTCTGGAGCCAGGCTCACCAGCCAGCTCCAGCCAATCATAAGCCAGACAGCCAATTCACATAAATTACACAGACATGCCAACTTCTTGTTCAAAATGTGATATGGTTTATTAAATTTGAAAAAATAAATGATTAATTCAGGACCGAAAAAGTAGTCAAATGACTTTCTGTTTAAATCAGGTAGTCTGTATGTAAAAATAGTTTATCTTGAAGAAATTGGCAATACTGGTGTTTGTCTTGGTTGTTCTATTAAGGAGGCTTGTCCTTATTGCCCGTGAGCCCAGACCTAGTTTTGGTTACGGTACTTTCGCAGAGGCTGCTCTGCAAGGTCTTCTCATACGCCCAGACTGAGCGTGAGAAGTAGTTTTGTGGTTGAAGTAAGTTCGATTGTGTGAAGTAATAGTGTTCTGTGTAGAGTGAAAGTGCTTACAGTATGTCAGAAAACCAAACATTTGCTTACAGTGAGGAACACATTCAAAAATTGTTAGAGGCACCACCTTTGTTCACTTCAACCACCTTAAGTGCGACAGCTAGGAATCAAAATGAAACGGACAAATTATTAAGGCTAAAGAAAAAACAAATTTGCACGGACCTACACGGCCACTTTCTACTCCAGCACTTAAGAGCGGGGACAATCCCAGGAGGACTACAAATCAAAAATGTACCTGTAATTTTTACAGAGGACCCCATTTATAAAAAGGGCTACAGTTTTATAGAGACTAAATGTAGCCGCGATCTAATGGTCTTGACAGTGGAAACAGCTCAAAGGATCTCGTTGCAACAACTAGAGGAAATCAAATCCTTGGAATTAGAAATACAACAAAATCAATTAATTACGGATGCAAAGTCACTATTGGAGAAAGTAGAAAAGGATATCTTGGAGTTTAAGGATTTCACCATAAACCAAAAAGAAAACCAGTTTGAAAAAGACAGGAAAAATTTCAATTTGGATAAAGTATATCCATATCTCCAACCGGAGTTTTATTCACGACCTGACTCTAGGAGGTACTTAGTGGAATATCAAGGCCGATCTACCAATAAATTTATTTATTTCTCAGACACCTCGTCATCCTCAAGTGGCAGTGAGGGTGAGGGCAGGGGAAGAAATACAAATAAAAGAGGAGCATTTCAACAGCAACCTGGCCCAGCTTCTTCGCCTTTTTTAGGGAGAGGCCAACAACGGTCTCGAGGACGCCCCCGGTACAACCAACCATGGGAAATGTCGACCCGGAGGCAGAACTACAAAAATTGGTAACATCGCCCATTTTCAACCTATCTAATAAAATCTTGACTCCCGCAGAAACCAGCATTTTGGAAAAAGGACTGACATTCGTACCTTCAAGACATACCAACTTTGTAAGACTGAAAACCGAGGCACTTGAATTTTGTAGGAAATTAAAATTAAAATCATTCTTTGCTCAAACCGTGTATAATCCACCAACTGAAATCACGGGACTAAAGAACAAATCAAGTTTTTGCCCACCAGCCAACAAAGTGGCAAAAGAAATCCTCACCTTTGAGAAAACCATCTTATCAGCAATCACTCATATGGAAAAGCAAAGAAATTGGACCAAATTCAACATATCATTAGCGGAGAGAGCTGCCCTAGACGATTTGAAAAAGAATCTGTCAATTACGATAAAACAGGCAGATAAAGGCGGGTCAATCGTCATCTGGGACACAGCAAAATACATGACGGAAGTGATGAGTCAATTGAACAACTTCAGATGCTACAGAAAAAATCCAAAAGACCCAACCTTCGAATTACAACAACAACTGGCACTAATCCTTGACCAGGGACTAGAAGATGGAATAATAGGGAAAAAGGAACATGAATTTTTGAAGTGCAAAAATCCAAGAATACCTTTATTCTATGTCCTCCCGAAAATCCATAAAGATCCGGACACACCCCCTGGGAGACCCATAGTCTCTGGATGTGGGTCCCTGCTGGAACCTATATCAAAATTCGTAGATTTCTTCCTGAAGCCATTCCTCCCTGAAGTAAAATCTTTCCTGAGAGATACCTCGGATTTCATTAACAAGCTCCCTACCATCTCGTTTGAATGCGATCAGGATTTCCTTGTCACCTTAGACGTGACATCGCTTTATACGCAAATACCTCAAAATGACGGACTTGAAGCCATCCAATTCTTTTTGGAACAACGAGAAAAACCAACAAGAGTCCCCACAGAATTCATAATTGGATTGGCCTCTTTTGCCTTGAAGAAAAATTATTTTAGCTTCAACGGTGAGTTCTTTTTCCAAATCAGCGGAGTAGCAATGGGCTGCCCATTTGCTCCAGAACTGGCTGTCCTATATATGGCACTCTATGAGGACAGATTTATCTACCAAAATAATCCCTTTCATGAGAACATCACAAGTTGGAATCGATATATCGATGACGTTTTCTTGACCTGGAAGGGCAATGAGGAAGAACTTAAGAGTTTTCACATCTGGCTCAACTCCAGAACAGAGGAGATAAAATTCAGCTTAAATTACTCCAAAATAAAAATGCCATTTCTGGATGTCGAAGTATATCCAACTGAAGAAGGCCTTGTGACTACACTGTTCAAGAAAAAAACTGATCATAACAAAGCACTCCATTTCCAGAGCAACCACCCGAGGAATTTAAGAGA
This sequence comes from Lissotriton helveticus, assembly GCF_964261635.1. Lineage (NCBI taxonomy): Eukaryota > Metazoa > Chordata > Amphibia > Caudata > Salamandridae > Lissotriton > Lissotriton helveticus. Next base: position 903,939,425 of record NC_136070.1, on the reverse strand, counting down.
GAATTTACCCTTTGGGCAATATCTTCGGATAAAAAGGAATTGTCACTATAAAGATGAATTCATGTTCCACGCAAACAATTTGACCGAACAGCTAAAGGCCAGAGGATACCCTAAGAAACTTTTGAAGAGGTCTATGAAGAGGGCCTGGTGGGTCCCCAGAGACACACTTTTGGAGAAAAAGAAAAAAAAAACCACAGTAGACAGGATAGTTTGCGTCTCTACTTTCTGCCCGAATTCCAATCAATTCAAGAAAATAATTCTACAGAACTGGCACTTGATTCAGAATGTGGATAAATCCCTAAAATCAAAACCTCTTTTTGCCTTCAAAAAAGATCAAAATATTTCGAACCATTTAGTAAGAGCTGAAGTAAAGAAAACACTTCCAACTCTGAATTCGTTGCTAGGGCTACCACCGATACGATGTCATCACAAGTGCGGGTCATGTATATGCTGCTCAAGCACGGAAGAGGGTTCACTCTTCCATCACAACCAAGTGTTTTGGAAACACGACAAATTCTCCAATTGCAAATCACGCTACGTGATTTATGGTATAAAATGCCCTTGTGGCAAATTATACATTGGGAAGACCAATCAGGAGGTGAGGTGTCGCATTACGCAACACAAATCCCGGATAAAAAACAATGTCATTTCAGCCCCCCTGGTCACCCATTGGAAAAATAACAACCATAACTTGAGCGAGCTGAAGTGGACTGTAATTGCAAAAATCGAAAAAGATCCTAGAGGAGGAGATATTGACGCGAAATTATCACGGAGCGAAGCTATGCTTATTATTAAGTTCAATACAGCTTCGGATGGCTTGAACGAATTGTCCGAACTATACAAACTGTAGCCCTGACAACACACATTGAACCTCTGAACCGTGTCCGGGTCCTTTCTACATATGCCTGGCAAGGACAGTGTTTTTACGCATAGGAAACACCAGAGACTTCAATTCCCAGAAGTCCCCCGACCAGGAAACAGAGAAGTACGTTACGTAGAAAACGAGCCCCGCGAGTAGTTACCGCCGATCTCTGACAAGGGCGCTTGGAGTCGTTTTGAGGCAGCGAGAGTTAGGACGCTGGCAACAGACCCTGCGGGTAAGTCGTGCTGACTTCCCCTCCCACCACCTTTTGAAAAGCTCAAACGTGCCGTCCATCGATCGAATTCCTTTTTCTAAAAAACGCTGTTTTGGTCCACCCCCTAGGTAAATAAAGTCCCCGCCATCAGTTACATCTGATATAAGGACAAGGATTTGGAGAAACACAACACGTCATTTAAAGTAAGAGCAGATTCTGATGAGCTCGCGCCGCCCCATAACCCCCACAATGTGTGTCCTATGGTACACTGACATGTGCCCTTCTCCCACACAGGATCACTGCCCGAAGACAGCCACGCTGTATGTGAGTACATGGGTTTGAATAAATGGGATTGTGGTTGTGAACCATTAATGAAGGGAATTGTGTTGTTGATACCGGAATTTGACTTGTCGTTTCAGAACCCACACTTACAGAATTGTGAGCACTAGAAAGAGGTAGGAAATAGCTGGGTGTTTCTTGGTGTTTTTAGTGACAGAGGTTGCCCCTAGACTGACACAGCCTGTTTTTCCATTTACAGCTACGTGGTCCTGATGAGAATTCCCTTGACAGACAGGGATTTCGAAACGCGTAGACCTACTTGTATATAGCTTTAGGAGTACTATTGTGAAAATCGAAAATACCTGGAATCTAAAAATGTTCCCAATGCTATCCTGTGATTTAATGTTTGTAAATATTGTGTAATAACTGATGTATAGCTTGTTTTTCTTTTCCCTTTTTCCCTTGCGCAGCGTGTATGCCTGACTGTATGAATGGAAAACATTTTAGAGATGAGTGAGTGTTGATTGATGTAAGCAATGTACATAAAAATTTTGTGAATCCTTGTTCAAAATGTGATATGGTTTATTAAATTTGAAAAAATAAATGATTAATTCAGGACCGAAAAAGTAGTCAAATGACTTTCTGTTTAAATCAGGTAGTCTGTATGTAAAAATAGTTTATCTTGAAGAAATTGGCAATACTGGTGTTTGTCTTGGTTGTTCTATTAAGGAGGCTTGTCCTTATTGCCCGTGAGCCCAGACCTAGTTTTGGTTACGGTACTTTCGCAGAGGCTGCTCTGCAAGGTCTTCTCATACACCCAGACTGAGCGTGAGAAGTAGTTTTGTGGTTGAAGTAAGTTCGATTGTGTGAAGTAATAGTGTTCTGTGTAGAGTGAAAGTGCTTACAGTATGTCAGAAAACCAAACATTTGCTTACAGTGAGGAACACATTCAAAAATTGTTAGAGGCACCACCTTTGTTCACTTCAACCACCTTAAGTGCGACAGCTAGGAATCAAAATGAAACGGACAAATTATTAAGGCTAAAGAAAAAACAAATTTGCACGGACCTACACGGCCACTTTCTACTCCAGCACTTAAGAGCGGGGACAATCCCAGGAGGACTACAAATCAAAAATGTACCTGTAATTTTTACAGAGGACCCCATTTATAAAAAGGGCTACAGTTTTATAGAGACTAAATGTAGCCGCGATCTAATGGTCTTGACAGTGGAAACAGCTCAAAGGATCTCGTTGCAACAACTAGAGGAAATCAAATCCTTGGAATTAGAAATACAACAAAATCAATTAATTACGGATGCAAAGTCACTATTGGAGAAAGTAGAAAAGGATATCTTGGAGTTTAAGGATTTCACCATAAACCAAAAAGAAAACCAGTTTGAAAAAGACAGGAAAAATTTCAATTTGGATAAAGTATATCCATATCTCCAACCGGAGTTTTATTCACGACCTGACTCTAGGAGGTACTTAGTGGAATATCAAGGCCGATCTACCAATAAATTTATTTATTTCTCAGACACCTCGTCATCCTCAAGTGGCAGTGAGGGTGAGGGCAGGGGAAGAAATACAAATAAAAGAGGAGCATTTCAACAGCAACCTGGCCCAGCTTCTTCGCCTTTTTTAGGGAGAGGCCAACAACGGTCTCGAGGACGCCCCCGGTACAACCAACCATGGGAAATGTCGACCCGGAGGCAGAACTACAAAAATTGGTAACATCGCCCATTTTCAACCTATCTAATAAAATCTTGACTCCCGCAGAAACCAGCATTTTGGAAAAAGGACTGACATTCGTACCTTCAAGACATACCAACTTTGTAAGACTGAAAACCGAGGCACTTGAATTTTGTAGGAAATTAAAATTAAAATCATTCTTTGCTCAAACCGTGTATAATCCACCAACTGAAATCACGGGACTAAAGAACAAATCAAGTTTTTGCCCACCAGCCAACAAAGTGGCAAAAGAAATCCTCACCTTTGAGAAAACCATCTTATCAGCAATCACTCATATGGAAAAGCAAAGAAATTGGACCAAATTCAACATATCATTAGCGGAGAGAGCTGCCCTAGACGATTTGAAAAAGAATCTGTCAATTACGATAAAACAGGCAGATAAAGGCGGGTCAATCGTCATCTGGGACACAGCAAAATACATGACGGAAGTGATGAGTCAATTGAACAACTTCAGATGCTACAGAAAAAATCCAAAAGACCCAACCTTCGAATTACAACAACAACTGGCACTAATCCTTGACCAGGGACTAGAAGATGGAATAATAGGGAAAAAGGAACATGAATTTTTGAAGTGCAAAAATCCAAGAATACCTTTATTCTATGTCCTCCCGAAAATCCATAAAGATCCGGACACACCCCCTGGGAGACCCATAGTCTCTGGATGTGGGTCCCTGCTGGAACCTATATCAAAATTCGTAGATTTCTTCCTGAAGCCATTCCTCCCTGAAGTAAAATCTTTCCTGAGAGATACCTCGGATTTCATTAACAAGCTCCCTACCATCTCGTTTGAATGCGATCAGGATTTCCTTGTCACCTTAGACGTGACATCGCTTTATACGCAAATACCTCAAAATGACGGACTTGAAGCCATCCAATTCTTTTTGGAACAACGAGAAAAACCAACAAGAGTCCCCACAGAATTCATAATTGGATTGGCCTCTTTTGCCTTGAAGAAAAATTATTTTAGCTTCAACGGTGAGTTCTTTTTCCAAATCAGCGGAGTAGCAATGGGCTGCCCATTTGCTCCAGAACTGGCTGTCCTATATATGGCACTCTATGAGGACAGATTTATCTACCAAAATAATCCCTTTCATGAGAACATCACAAGTTGGAATCGATATATCGATGACGTTTTCTTGACCTGGAAGGGCAATGAGGAAGAACTTAAGAGTTTTCACATCTGGCTCAACTCCAGAACAGAGGAGATAAAATTCAGCTTAAATTACTCCAAAATAAAAATGCCATTTCTGGATGTCGAAGTATATCCAACTGAAGAAGGCCTTGTGACTACACTGTTCAAGAAAAAAACTGATCATAACAAAGCACTCCATTTCCAGAGCAACCACCCGAGGAATTTAAGAGAGAATTTACCCTTTGGGCAATATCTTCGGATAAAAAGGAATTGTCACTATAAAGATGAATTCATGTTCCACGCAAACAATTTGACCGAACAGCTAAAGGCCAGAGGATACCCTAAGAAACTTTTGAAGAGGTCTATGAAGAGGGCCTGGTGGGTCCCCAGAGACACACTTTTGGAGAAAAAGAAAAAAAAAACCACAGTAGACAGGATAGTTTGCGTCTCTACTTTCTGCCCGAATTCCAATCAATTCAAGAAAATAATTCTACAGAACTGGCACTTGATTCAGAATGTGGATAAATCCCTAAAATCAAAACCTCTTTTTGCCTTCAAAAAAGATCAAAATATTTCGAACCATTTAGTAAGAGCTGAAGTAAAGAAAACACTTCCAACTCTGAATTCGTTGCTAGGGCTACCACCGATACGATGTCATCACAAGTGCGGGTCATGTATATGCTGCTCAAGCACGGAAGAGGGTTCACTCTTCCATCACAACCAAGTGTTTTGGAAACACGACAAATTCTCCAATTGCAAATCACGCTACGTGATTTATGGTATAAAATGCCCTTGTGGCAAATTATACATTGGGAAGACCAATCAGGAGGTGAGGTGTCGCATTACGCAACACAAATCCCGGATAAAAAACAATGTCATTTCAGCCCCCCTGGTCACCCATTGGAAAAATAACAACCATAACTTGAGCGAGCTGAAGTGGACTGTAATTGCAAAAATCGAAAAAGATCCTAGAGGAGGAGATATTGACGCGAAATTATCACGGAGCGAAGCTATGCTTATTATTAAGTTCAATACAGCTTCGGATGGCTTGAACGAATTGTCCGAACTATACAAACTGTAGCCCTGACAACACACATTGAACCTCTGAACCGTGTCCGGGTCCTTTCTACATATGCCTGGCAAGGACAGTGTTTTTACGCATAGGAAACACCAGAGACTTCAATTCCCAGAAGTCCCCCGACCAGGAAACAGAGAAGTACGTTACGTAGAAAACGAGCCCCGCGAGTAGTTACCGCCGATCTCTGACAAGGGCGCTTGGAGTCGTTTTGAGGCAGCGAGAGTTAGGACGCTGGCAACAGACCCTGCGGGTAAGTCGTGCTGACTTCCCCTCCCACCACCTTTTGAAAAGCTCAAACGTGCCGTCCATCGATCGAATTCCTTTTTCTAAAAAACGCTGTTTTGGTCCACCCCCTAGGTAAATAAAGTCCCCGCCATCAGTTACATCTGATATAAGGACAAGGATTTGGAGAAACACAACACGTCATTTAAAGTAAGAGCAGATTCTGATGAGCTCGCGCCGCCCCATAACCCCCACAATGTGTGTCCTATGGTACACTGACATGTGCCCTTCTCCCACACAGGATCACTGCCCGAAGACAGCCACGCTGTATGTGAGTACCTGGGTTTGAATAAATGGGATTGTGGTTGTGAACCATTAATGAAGGGAATTGTGTTGTTGATACCGGAATTTGACTTGTCGTTTCAGAACCCACACTTACAGAATTGTGAGCACTAGAAAGAGGTAGGAAATAGCTGGGTGTTTCTTGGTGTTTTTAGTGACAGAGGTTGCCCCTAGACTGACACAGCCTGTTTTTCCATTTACAGCTACGTGGTCCTGATGAGAATTCCCTTGACAGACAGGGATTTCGAAACGCGTAGACCTACTTGTATATAGCTTTAGGAGTACTATTGTGAAAATCGAAAATACCTGGAATCTAAAAATGTTCCCAATGCTATCCTGTGATTTAATGTTTGTAAATATTGTGTAATAACTGATGTATAGCTTGTTTTTCTTTTCCCTTTTTCCCTTGCGCAGCGTGTATGCCTGACTGTATGAATGGAAAACATTTTAGAGATGAGTGAGTGTTGATTGATGTAAGCAATGTACATAAAAATTTTGTGAATCCTTGTTCAAAATGTGATATGGTTTATTAAATTTGAAAAAATAAATGATTAATTCAGGACCGAAAAAGTAGTCAAATGACTTTCTGTTTAAATCAGGTAGTCTGTATGTAAAAATAGTTTATCTTGAAGAAATTGGCAATACTGGTGTTTGTCTTGGTTGTTCTATTAAGGAGGCTTGTCCTTATTGCCCGTGAGCCCAGACCTAGTTTTGGTTACGGTACTTTCGCAGAGGCTGCTCTGCAAGGTCTTCTCATACGCCCAGACTGAGCGTGAGAAGTAGTTTTGTGGTTGAAGTAAGTTCGATTGTGTGAAGTAATAGTGTTCTGTGTAGAGTGAAAGTGCTTACAGTATGTCAGAAAACCAAACATTTGCTTACAGTGAGGAACACATTCAAAAATTGTTAGAGGCACCACCTTTGTTCACTTCAACCACCTTAAGTGCGACAGCTAGGAATCAAAATGAAACGGACAAATTATTAAGGCTAAAGAAAAAACAAATTCGCACGGACCTACACGGCCACTTTCTACTCCAGCACTTGAGAGCGGGGACAATCCCAGGAGGACTACAAATCAAAAATGTACCTGTAATTTTTACAGAGGACCCCATTTATAAAAAGGGCTACAGTTTTATAGAGACTAAATGTAGCCGCGATCTAATGGTCTTGACTGTGGAAACAGCTCAAAGGATCTCGTTGCAACAACTAGAGGAAATCAAATCCTTGGAATTAGAAATACAACAAAATCAATTAATTACGGATGCAAAGTCACTATTGGAGAAAGTAGAAAAGGATATCTTGGAGTTTAAGGATTTCACCATAAACCAAAAAGAAAACCAGTTTGAAAAAGACAGGAAAAATTTCAATTTGGATAAAGTATATCCATATCTCCAACCGGAGTTTTATTCACGACCTGACTCTAGGAGGTACTTAGTGGAATATCAAGGCCGATCTACCAATAAATTTATTTATTTCTCAGACACCTCGTCATCCTCAAGTGGCAGTGAGGGTGAGGGCAGGGGAAGAAATACAAATAAAAGAGGAGCATTTCAACAGCAACCTGGCCCAGCTTCTTCGCCTTTTTTAGGGAGAGGCCAACAACGGTCTCGAGGACGCCCCCGGTACAACCAACCATGGGAAATGTCGACCCGGAGGCAGAACTACAAAAATTGGTAACATCGCCCATTTTCAACCTATCTAATTAAATCTTGACTCCCGCAGAAACCAGCATTTTGGAAAAAGGACTGACATTCGTACCTTCAAGACATACCAACTTTGTAAGACTGAAAACCGAGGCACTTGAATTTTGTAGGAAATTAAAATTAAAATCATTCTTTGCTCAAACTGTGTATAATCCACCAACTGAAATCACGGGACTAAAGAACAAATCAAGTTTTTGCCCACCAGCCAACAAAGTGGCAAAAGAAATCCTCACCTTTGAGAAAACCATCTTATCAGCAATCACTCATATGGAAAAGCAAAGAAATTGGACCAAATTCAACATATCATTAGCGGAGAGAGCTGCCCTAGACGATTTGAAAAAGAATCTGTCAATTACGATAAAACAGGCAGATAAAGGCGGGTCAATCGTCATCTGGGACACAGCAAAATACATGACGGAAGTGATGAGTCAATTGAACAACTTCAGATGCTACAGAAAAAATCCAAAAGACCCAACCTTCGAATTACAACAACAACTGGCACTAATCCTTGACCAGGGACTAGAAGATGGAATAATAGGGAAAAAGGAACATGAATTTTTGAAGTGCAAAAATCCAAGAATACCTTTATTCTATGTCCTCCCGAAAATCCATAAAGATCCGGACACACCCCCTGGGAGACCCATAGTCTCTGGATGTGGGTCCCTGCTGGAACCTATATCAAAATTCGTAGATTTCTTCCTGAAGCCATTCCTCCCTGAAGTAAAATCTTTCCTGAGAGATACCTCGGATTTCATTAACAAGCTCCCTACCATCTCGTTTGAATGCGATCAGGATTTCCTTGTCACCTTAGACGTGACATCGCTTTATACGCAAATACCTCAAAATGACGGACTTGAAGCCATCCAATTCTTTTTGGAACAACGAGAAAAACCAACAAGAGTCCCCACAGAATTCATAATTGGATTGGCCTCTTTTGCCTTGAAGAAAAATTATTTTAGCTTCAACGGTGAGTTCTTTTTCCAAATCAGCGGAGTAGCAATGGGCTGCCCATTTGCTCCAGAACTGGCTGTCCTATATATGGCACTCTATGAGGACAGATTTATCTACCAAAATAATCCCTTTCATGAGAACATCACAAGTTGGAATCGATATATCGATGACGTTTTCTTGACCTGGAAGGGCAATGAGGAAAAACTTAAGAGTTTTCACATCTGGCTCAACTCCAGAACAGAGGAGATAAAATTCAGCTTAAATTACTCCAAAATAAAAATGCCATTTCTGGATGTCGAAGTATATCCAACTGAAGAAGGCCTTGTGACTACACTGTTCAAGAAAAAAACTGATCGTAACAAAGCACTCCATTTCCAGAGCAACCACCCGAGGAATTTAAGAGAGAATTTACCTTTTGGGCAATATCTTCGGATAAAAAGGAATTGTCACTATAAAGATGAATTCATGTTCCACGCAAACAATCTGACCGAACAGCTAAAGGCCAGAGGATACCCTAAGAAACTCTTGAAGAGGTCTATGAAGAGGGCCTGGTGGGTCCCCAGAGACACACTTTTGGAGAAAAAGAAAAAACCCACAGTAGACAGGATAGTTTGCGTCTCTACTTTCTGCCCGAATTCCAATCAATTCAAGAAAATAATTCTACAGAACTGGCACTTGATTCAGAATGTGGATAAATCCCTAAAATCAAAACCTCTTTTTGCCTTCAAAAAAGATCAAAATATTTCGAACCATTTAGTAAGAGCTGAAGTAAAGAAAACACTTCCAACTCTGAATTCGTTGCTAGGGCTACCACCGATACGAGGTCATCACAAGTGCGGGTCATGTATATGCTGCTCAAGCACGGAAGAGGGTTCACTCTTCCATCACAACCAAGTGTTTTGGAAACACGACAAATTCTCCAATTGCAAATCACGCTACGTGATTTATGGTATAAAATGCCCTTGTGGCAAATTATACATTGGGAAGACCAATCAGGAGGTGAGGTGTCGCATTACGCAACACAAATCCCGGATAAAAAACAATGTCATTTCAGCCCCCCTGGTCACCCATTGGAAAAATAACAACCATAACTTGAGCGAGCTGAAGTGGACTGTAATTGCAAAAATCGAAAAAGATCCTAGAGGAGGAGATATTGACGCGAAATTATCACGGAGCGAAGCTATGCTTATTATTAAGTTCAATACAGCTTCGGATGGCTTGAACGAATTGTCCGAACTATACAAACTGTAGCCCTGACAACACACATTGAACCTCTGAACCGTGTCCGGGTCCTTTCTACATATGCCTGGCAAGGACAGTGTTTTTACGCATAGGAAACACCAGAGACTTCAATTCCCAGAAGTCCCCCGACCAGGAAACAGAGAAGTACGTTACGTAGAAAACGAGCCCCGCGAGTAGTTACCGCCGGTCTCTGACAAGGGCGCATGGAGTCGTTTTGAGGCAGCGAGAGTTAGGACGCTGGCAACAGACCCTGCGGGTAAGTCGTGCTGACTACCCCTCCCACCACCTTTTGAAAAGCTCAAACGTGCCGTCCATCGATCGAATTCCTTTTTCTAAAAAACGCTGTTTTGGTCCACCCCCTAGGTAAATAAAGTCCCCGCCATCAGTTACATCTGATATAAGGACAAGGATTTGGAGAAACACAACACGTCATTTAAAGTAAGAGCAGATTCTGATGAGCTCGCGCCGCCCCATAACCCCCACAATGTGTGTCCTATGGTACACTGACATGTGCCCTTCTCCCACACAGAATCACTGCCCGAAGACAGCCACGCTGTATGTGAGTACATGGGTTTGAATAAATGGGATTGTGGTTGTGAACCATTAATGAAGGGAATTGTGTTGTTGATACCGGAATTTGACTTGTCGTTTCAGAACCCACACTTACAGAATTGTGAGCACTAGAAAGAGGTAGGAAATAGCTGGGTGTTTCTTGGTGTTTTTAGTGACAGAGGTTGCCCCTAGACTGACACAGCCTGTTTTTCCATTTACAGCTACGTGGTCCTGATGAGAATTCCCTTGACAGACAGGGATTTCGAAACGCGTAGACCTACTTGTATATAGCTTTAGGAGTACTATTGTGAAAATCGAAAATACCTGGAATCTAAAAATGTTCCCAATGCTATCCTGTGATTTAATGTTTGTAAATATTGTGTAATAACTGATGTATAGCTTGTTTTTCTTTTCCCTTTTTCCCTTGCGCAGCATGTATGCCTGACTGTATGAATGGAAAACATTTTAGAGATGAGTGAGTGTTGATTGATGTAAGCAATGTACATAAAAAATTTGTGAATCCTTGTTCAAAATGTGATATGGTTTATTAAATTTGAAAAAATAAATGATTAATTCAGGACCGAAAAAGTAGTCAAATGACTTTCTGTTTAAATCAGGTAGTTTGTATGTAAAAATAGTTTACCTTGAAGAAATTGGCAATACTGGTGTTTGTCTTGGTTGTTCTATTAAGGAGGCTTGTCCTTATTGCCCGTGAGCCCAGACATAGTTTTGGTTACGGTACTTTCGCAGAGGCTGCTCTGCAAGGTCTTCTCATACGCCCAGACTGAGCGTGAGAAGTAGTTTTGTGGTTGAAGTAAGTTCGATTGTGTGAAGTAATAGTGTTCTGTGTAGAGTGAAAGTGCTTACAGTATGTCAGAAAACCAAACATTTGCTTACAGTGAGGAACACATTCAAAAATTGTTAGAGGCACCACCTTTGTTCACTTCAACCACCTTAAGTGCGACAGCTAGGAATCAAAATGAAACGGAAAAATTATTAAGGCTAAAGAAAAAACAAATTCGCACGGACCTACACGGCCACTTTCTACTCCAGCACTTGAGAGCGGGGACAATTCCAGGAGGACTACAAATCAAAAATGTACCTGTAATTTTTGCAGAGGACCCCATTTATAAAAAGGGCTACAGTTTTATAGAGACTAAATGTAGCCGCGATCTAATGGTCTTGACAGTGGAAACAGCTCAAAGGATCTCGTTGCAACAACTAGAGGAAATCAAATCCTTGGAATTAGAAATACAACAAAATCAATTAATTACGGATGCAAAGTCACTATTGGAGAAAGTAGAAAAGGATATCTTGGAGTTTAAGGATTTCACCATAAACCAAAAAGAAAACCAGTTTGAAAAAGACAGGAAAAATTTCAATTTGGATAAAGTATATCCATATCTCCAACCGGAGTTTTATTCACGACCTGACTCTAGGAGGTACTTAGTGGAATATCAAGGCCGATCTACCAATAAATTTATTTCTTTCTCAGACACCTCGTCATCCTCAAGTGGCAGTGAGGGTGAGGGCAGGGGAAGAAATACAAATAAAAGAGGAGCATTTCAACAGCAACCTGGCCCAGCTTCTTCGCCTTTTTTAGGGAGAGGCCAACAACGGTCTCGAGGACGCCCCCGGTACAACCAACCATGGGAAATGTCGACCCGGAGGCAGAACTACAAAAATTGGTAACATCGCCCATTTTCAACCTATCTAATAAAATCTTGACTCCCGCAGAAACCAGCATTTTGGAAAAAGGACTGACATTCGTACCTTCAAGACATACCAACTTTGTAAGACTGAAAACCGAGGCACTTGAATTTTGTAGGAAATTAAAATTAAAATCATTCTTTGCTCAAACCGTGTATAATCCACCAACTGAAATCACGGGACTAAAGAACAAATCAAGTTTTTGCCCACCAGCCAACAAAGTGGCAAAAGAAATCCTCACCTTTGAGAAAACCATCTTATCAGCAATCACTCATATGGAAAAGCAAAGAAATTGGACCAAATTCAACATATCATTAGCGGAGAGAGCTGCCCTAGACGATTTGAAAAAGGATCTGTCAATTACGATAAAACAGGCAGATAAAGGCGGGTCAATCGTCATCTGGGACACAGCAAAATACATGACGGAAGTGATGAGTCAATTGAACAACTTCAGATGCTACAGAAAAAATCCAAAAGACCCAACCTTCGAATTACAACAACAACTGGCACTAATCCTTGACCAGGGACTAGAAGATGGAATAATAGGGAAAAAGGAACATGAATTTTTGAAGTGAAAAAATTCAAGAATACCTTTATTCTAAGTCCTCCCGAAAATCCATAAAGATCCGGACACACCCCCTGGGAGACCCATAGTCTCTGGATGTGGGTCCCTGCTGGAACCTATATCAAAATTCGTAGATTTCTTCCTGAAGCCATTCCTCCCTGAAGTAAAATCTTTCCTGAGAGATACCTCGGATTTCATTAACAAGCTCCCTACCATCTCGTTTGAATGCGATCAGGATTTCCTTGTCACCTTAGACGTGACATCGCTTTATACGCAAATACCTCAAAATGACGGACTTGAAGCCATCCAATTCTTTTTGGAACAACGAGAAAAACCAACAAGAGTCCCCACAGAATTCATAATTGGATTGGCCTCTTTTGCCTTGAAGAAAAATTATTTTAGCTTCAACGGTGAGTTCTTTTTCCAAATCAGCGGAGTAGCAATGGGCTGCCCATTTGCTCCAGAACTGGCTGTCCTATATATGGCACTCTATGAGGACAGATTTATCTACCAAAATAATCCCTTTCATGAGAACATCACAAGTTGGAATCGATATATCGATGACGTTTTCTTGACCTGGAAGGGCAATGAGGAAGAACTTAAGAGTTTTCACATCTGGCTCAACTCCAGAATAGAGGAGATAAAATTCTGCTTAAATTACTCCAAAATAAAAATGCCATTTCTGGATGTCGAAGTATATCCAACTGAAGAAGGCCTTGTGACTACACTGTTCAAGAAAAAAACTGATCGTAACAAAGCACTCCATTTCCAGAGCAACCACCCGAGGAATTTAAGAGAGAATTTACCCTTTGGGCAATATCTTCGGATAAAAAGGAATTGTCACTATAAAGATGAATTCATGTTCCACGCAAACAATCTGACCGAACAGCTAAAGGCCAGAGGATACCCTAAGAAACTCTTGAAGAGGTCTATGAAGAGGGCCTGGTGGGTCCCCAGAGACACACTTTTGGAGAAAAAGAAAAAACCCACAGTAGACAGGATAGTTTGCGTCTCTACTTTCTGCCCGAATTCCAATCAATTCAAGAAAATAATTCTACAGAACTGGCACTTGATTCAGAATGTGGATAAATCCCTAAAATCAAAACCTCTTTTTGCCTTCAAAAAAGATCAAAATATTTCGAACCATTTAGTAAGAGCTGAAGTAAAGAAAACACTTCCAACTCTGAATTCGTTGCTAGGGCTACCACCGATACGAGGTCATCACAAGTGCGGGTCATGTATATGCTGCTCAAGCACGGAAGAGGGTTCACTCTTCCATCACAACCAAGTGTTTTGGAAACACGACAAATTCTCCAATTGCAAATCACGCTACGTGATTTATGGTATAAAATGCCCTTGTGGCAAATTATACATTGGGAAGACCAATCAGGAGGTGAGGTGTCGCATTACGCAACACAAATCCCGGATAAAAAACAATGTCATTTCAGCCCCCTGGTCACCCATTGGAAAAATAACAACCATAACTTGAGCGAGCTGAAGTGGACTGTAATTGCAAAAATCGAAAAAGATCCTAGAGGAGGAGATATTGACGCGAAATTATCACGGAGCGAAGCTATGCTTATTATTAAGTTCAATACAGCTTCGGATGGCTTGAACGAATTGTCCGAACTATACAAACTGTAGCCCTGACAACACACATTGAACCTCTGAACCGTGTCCGGGTCCTTTCTACGTATGCCTGGCAAGGACAGTGTTTTTACGCATAGGAAACACCAGAGACTTCAATTCCCAGAAGTCCCCCGACCAGGAAACAGAGAAGTACGTTACGTAGAAAACGAGCCCCGCGAGTAGTTACCGCCGGTCTCTGACAAGGGCGCATGGAGTCGTTTTGAGGCAGCGAGAGTTAGGACGCTGGCAACAGACCCTGCGGGTAAGTCGTGCTGACTTCCCCTCCCACCACCTTTTGAAAAGCTCAAACGTGCCGTCCATCGATCGAATTCCTTTTTCTAAAAAACGCTGTTTTGGTCCACCCCCTAGGTAAATAAAGTCCCCGCCATCAGTTACATCTGATATAAGGACAAGGATTTGGAGAAACACAACACGTCATTTAAAGTAAGAGCAGATTCTGATGAGCTCGCGCCGCCCCATAACCCCCACAATGTGTGTCCTATGGTACACTGACATGTGCCCTTCTCCCACACAGAATCACTGCCCGAAGACAGCCACGCTGTATGTGAGTACATGGGTTTGAATAAATGGGATTGTGGTTGTGAACCATTAATGAAGGGAATTGTGTTGTTGATACCGGAATTTGACTTGTCGTTTCAGAACCCACACTTACAGAATTGTGAGCACTAGAAAGAGGTAGGAAATAGCTGGGTGTTTCTTAGTGTTTTTAGTGACAGAGGTTGCCCCTAGACTGACACAGCCTGTTTTTCCATTTACAGCTACGTGGTCCTGATGAGAATTCCCTTGACAGACAGGGATTTCGAAACGCGTAGACCTACTTGTATATAGCTTTAGGAGTACTATTGTGAAAATCGAAAATACCTGGAATCTAAAAATGTTCCCAATGCTATCCTGTGATTTAATGTTTGTAAATATTGTGTAATAACTGATGTATAGCTTGTTTTTCTTTTCCCTTTTTCCCTTGCGCAGCGTGTATGCCTGACTGTATGAATGGAAAACATTTTAGAGATGAGGGAGTGTTGATTGATGTAAGCAATGTACATAAAAAATGTGTGAATCCTTGTTCAAAATGTGATATGGTTTATTAAATTTGAAAAAAGAAATGATTAATTCAGGACCGAAAAAGTAGTCAAATGACTTTCTGTTTAAATCAGGTAGTCTGTATGTAAAATAGTTCACCTTGAAGAAATTGGCAATACTGGTGTTTGTCTTGGTTGTTCTATTAAGGAGGCTTGTCCTTATTGCCCGTGAGCCCAGACCTAGTTTTGGTTACGGAACTTCTAGAAGTGGCACTTCCACACTAGACACAATACCGCCGCACACATCATCGCACAGTATTTACTCTCACGAGTTCGCACATTCCAAACTCGAGCCTGCACTCCCCACGCATCAGGAACTAACATGGACACATACATTCCCCATGCATTCCTATGGGAGGGCAGGCCAATCTCACAACACGCACTCAGAATGTGCACGCACTTTACACTGGGACACAGTGAAAGTGCACAAAAGCCAAAAAATCACTAACACCACGTCACAATTAAAAGCAAAAAGTTTTAGGGGTGAACCTGCCAGAAGGGCCAAGTCCAACACTGCTTCACTGACAAGCCGGGAGAATTGACTCTGTAGACTGCAGGGGTGTCCTGCTCATGCAGGATCACCTTCTTACTTAGAACCAAGCCCCCTGCCTTCTGGATTGCAAAGGCCTGCTATAGGGATGACTTATAGGTTTTAAGTGCAGTGACCCTAGATATAGGAAACCTTTATCTAAAGTAAGTGGTGTAAGCACCAACTTACACAGGCTGCAATGGCAGGCATGTAGTTCCCTTTTGCATGGTCTCTCATGGGTGGCATAATACAAGGTTCAGCCCCTGGGAGACCTCTGGTGTATCTATGCCATGGGTACATGGGCACCATATATTAGGGACTTATAAAGGTACCCCAGTATCCAATCTAGGGATGTACCTAAATACTGAACATAACAGCAGATAGACTGGGGTCCTGATTAGCAGGGTCTCAGTCAGACTAGTCAAAAACAGCATCACATCAATCAAAAAGTGGGGATAACCATAGAAGCAGATCCTACTTTCCTGCAGCAATCCATGGTGATTACATGCCAGTTCCGACTGCAGGCTGGCTCCTTGAGCCCATTGGATGCCGGCCAGAATGTCCGGTCAGTTTTAAAACCGACAGCCTCCATTGTAATGAGGCTGTTGGTTTTGAAACTGAGATGAGGCTCAGAAAGCCTGTGTAGTGCGTTCGGAGGCTTTCCGAGCCTCATTGTAATCGGCCCCCAAATACCATATATCAGATGGTTTGTGCTATTAATTCTTTTTGGTCATGTTTGGAGATAGTGAGAAACATTAGCTACATGTCATTTATTAGTGACTTAGAAATCATTTTATTTTTATACTTTAATATGTCTGATGGAACTTTGTTCGATTTGTTTTCATTCTACAAAAACAAATAAACTAAAAAAGAAGTAAAAAAGAAAAAATCTAACAAAAATTATAAAAGTCAATCATGGTGAATGAAACTATTATTGAAGATCTAAACATTTTTTTAATTCAATGTCTAAAATTCAAGTGGCATCAGAAAGGTAAATGTGTCCACAAAATTGTCCACAGAGTGAATACCAGTCACGCACTGGAGAAAATTAGGTTCTGCATCTCTTAGTGGTTGTAGTTGTCTTACCATCCTCTCCTGGTGGTCCGGATGAACGTGTGCTCCTTGTGGTTCTGAAAATCTGGACCCTATTGTTATCCCAATATCGAGGTCCAATACCCGTGTCACAAAATATCAACGTACCATGACGAATTTAGTGTCCAAGAACCGATAATGATTAGGACATGATTCCTATGTATTTGCGTGACAATCGAGGGTTGCCAACACCCCTAAATCGTAGTTTCCGTCCCAATCCCTTAGACTCCATTTTGTGAACGGCATCCATCTTACGTCTTGTGCTCATGTTAAGTCAATTAAAGGTCGAGCTTGATCCAAAAGGACACGTCCACCTTCCCTGACTTCCCCCTGACCTGTCCAAACTGACTCCATTGCCTTAAGCCAAACCTGTTTGGGCGGCTCCCCGCCCAGTGGCCGAATACGATACTATCGACACATAACATTCCACAAACCATTCACCCCATACAGAACATGCTTTCTACAAACATGCACCAGTCCATACTTCTTCTTTATGGCCAGTTTTATGACTGGGTGGTACCTGCCTTTATTGGTGTTTCATCGATATCTGATGGGAGTCCCGGATCTTGCTGGGTAATCTGTCACGAACTGGACATCTAAAATGTGGGTTTGCTTACGTGACGCCGCACTTTGTATTATTACAGAAATATGTTTACAGCCATATCATAAACTCAAGAATTCTTGCTTGAAGCCATTATTTCTGTATAAAAGGAGAAGACTGGTTCTGTAAAAACGAACACGTACAGTCTCCTGAGAATACATGACCCGTGTTTGTCGTGCTTCTAGGACACGTGTTACTTGGTAGCTACCAATAAAAACTTGATCTCTGACTGCGACTAGAAGACTCATTGTTTCTGTGGTCCGGAACAAGGGAGAACTCAGAGGTCTTCAGGTGTTGTCCCCTGGCACCACCGGGTTCCTAAAAACCCGGCACCTCAATTGGCGCACAACTCGGGGCGATATCAAGCGGCGACGGTCCAAGCCAGATGTTCGTGAGGAGCTTCGTGTGAAAATTCCGGAGGACGGCCAGCCACTTCAGCGACCCCTGTATGTCGACGTGGTTCCGAAGGTCTTTGCTGCGAGGTTCCCCGCGTCCCGACGGCTACGAAGGACTGCTGCCCTGACTATCGCCTTGTTTTGGACCCAGTGATCCTTGGTAGAGCGAAACGATAGACGAGTCTTCTAGCGACGTCACCGATCTTCAAATACTTCAGTTAAGTATAAGTGGAGCGTCTCCCAAGTCCTCAGTTTGTCCTTAGTTTTTGGTATCCTGGAGATACGACTTGATTTGGCACTTGCAAGCCCCAAAGCCGAAGGACTCGTGTTTTCACGAGAAATATCATAATAGATAAACCTTTGAAGTTTGAAGCTAGACTAGTGAGCGAAGATGCCTGGTTTTAGCAGACTTGGAAACTTGTTTTGTCTTGGTTATAATAGGGACTCCCGATTAGAGGATTCGTGTCCGGTTCCTCCAATTGGAACTCCAATGTATGAGCTCTATGTAAAACATGGCGTAGGTCCTATCACATATAATGAAGTGTGGATAAAATACACCCGTAAAGATGGTGTTTTAAAATGGCCCCAATATGGTAGTTTCGACTCAGAAATTCTAGATAACCTAGAGGTCAAACTGTTCAAAAAGAAAGCCCGACCGGCGATGTTTGACTCTTTCCGCTTATGGCGTAAAGAGGCCAAACAAAAGGCAATTAAACTAGAAAAGAAGAATAAGAGGGAAAGGGGTATTTCAGTAATACAAGCCGCGATAAAATTTAAAGACAACGAAGAGGATCGAATAAGTGAGCAGTTGCACAGGCAACGTAAAATGGCAATAGATAAATGCTATCCTGTTTTACCATCTCTTCAGCAAGAGACAGTAAAAGAGCGTGAGAAAGATCCATTAATGGCGCATTTGCTGAGTTCGCCACCACCCTATGCGCAAAATGCCACAGCACCTCCGCAACCTTTAGTTGCACCTCTGGGAGCTGTTATACCAGCTCCTCTACAGCACTCACCAGCTACTCTTCAGCTGGGTTCTATTTCTCTAGTGCAGCCTCCTCAAGGCTCACCAGTCACATCTACTTCTCCTACTGTTCCTTCTACAACTTCGCCTAGCGCACCTTCTATTTCTTCCGATACTAGTTCTGCGAACGCTTCTGTTTCTGCTTTGCGTGACTCTGTTCTGACACCAGTTATTCCTCCACTTTCACCTTCCGTCTGGCATAAAACGGCCAGCATTATTACTAACATTCCTTCACCACTTTTTCGGTCGCCTAAAACGACCCCTAATACGGGACTAAGACAGTTACGAAGCCAAATGCCTGATTATCGAGAGAGGGAATGCCTGAATAAGTTAGGACGGAATTGGGCTCTGGATACAGCCAGATATGATGTAGAGTCCGTCATGAACGTTTTCCGTCAATGGGATGAACCGACGCAAAGATATGTTTTTGAACAGATGTGTGTTTTTCTGTGTGAGGATTTGGAAGATAATGGTCAAGAGAGCAACTCTCGAGAGTTGTGTAGTATACGATTTAAATTCGGGGAAGGCATGATTGTAGGTCCCGATGTCGACAAAGCAGTTGAGGTATTATTATCATATCGAAGCACAGGTGGTAACTCTGGGTCATCGTCTGAATGTGGTACGTCTAGTAGGAAAAGAGCGAGACAGTACCCCAGAGAGAGGTTCCTCCTGTTTGGAGGGAAGGTGATGCGAATGCTAATCCACCAATTCTGCCCCATTTCCAGCGTGTATGGGTACATGTCCCATGGAAAAGATCGGAAGTATTAGCACTCAAACAGTCACTACCTGACCCTCGTAAGAACCCAACTGGGTATTATAAGGAGTTATTGCAAACTGCAAGCTCATGTATAATGAATTTAGCAGATGTAGACATGTTATTTGGGAACGTTGTTCCACATCCTTTATGGAGCAAGATACGTCATACGGATCACGATCAGGAACTAGGTGACTCATGGGCGAACATTGCGACTACAGATGCTAGACAAGTCGGTGGTTTTAAACCTGAGCCGTTAATAGCTGAACTTCCCGGTAGAATTATAGCGTACATAAAGACAATAATGCCTGAAGTACGTGTAAATTGGGACAAGCTATCAGCATGTAAACAAAAGAAAGATGAGAATGTGTCTGACTTTTTCACGAGATTTGAGGAAACATTCACCGACCACAGTGGCCAAGATATGGCTACCGAGGGTGGCCAAAGATTGTTTGTGGACAAGTTCGTACATAATTTGCTCCCTGAACTATGTAATAAACTAAAAGACTCTGAGAGTGCTTGGGCTGTCTCTACGTCAGCACAGATTTTAGCTACAGCCCAGTACTATGAGAATAGGCGTAAAGACGAGCTAGACAAGGCAGATAAAAAGACGAAAGATTTGAAAACTAAGGTTCTCCTCCAGCAGGCCTATCCGCCTCGCACGGCTAGTCAGCCCGACTATCAACCGCGACAGCAGTATTCGAGGAACGCGCAAGGTAACGAGTTTTCCCACCAGCGTCCTACATATGGCCCGAATCAATGTGCGTATTGCAAAGAAGAGGGTAATTTTAAGGATAATTGTCCGGCTCTTGCGCGATGTTTAAACGGTGGTCAAGGTGTAAGGGGGAGAGGTGTTCAACATGCCCCTAGAGGTAGAGGCCGTGGAAATTTCACTCAGAATACAACTTCTTTTCCGCCTCAGAAGTCCATGAATAGCTTTGACCAACAGAATAATTCATCGTCTAAATCAGCTCAGTACTATGCTGACGACTATTACGCTGAACACGAAAATGAGGGTAACGATTGCTAGGACAGCCATGGACAAAGAGAGGGAGTTGTCTCAGTTCCGGTAGATCAGAATGGACCTTATGTCGAGGTAATAGCCTCAGGAGTGTCAGAGCCATTTCTGCTGGATACTGGTGCCACAAAAAGTTCTATCATGCACTCGAAACTTCCTGGCGCACCTTTGTCTGGCGAAATGAATGTCTCAGTAGGTTTCTCTGGCGCCCCTGTTAGAAACCCGATCTCTAGTCCTATGTCTCTTTCTGTTGGCCCATGCGAATTAGAAGCACCCCTCCTTTTGACAACAGGTTGTGGTGAAAATTTGCTAGGTTTGGACTTACTAAAAAGGTTATATGCGACCTTGTACTGTTCTCCCTCGAGAGTACAACTTACTTTAGGCAAGAAGGTCATTTCTTCGATGTATTTATCAAAGGAAAATATTCCAACTGAATTATTGTCACTTCCTGATATACTCTGGGCTAATGGTTCTAATGATGTAGGTCGTTTGGAGATAACACCATATGTCATAACGTTGAAAGCCGACGTTAGGTTGCCACGTATTCCCCAATACAAAATATCTAGCGAATGCGAAAAAGCGTTGTTGAAAATTGTTCATGATTTAATTGATAAAGACGTCATCGAAGAAACGACAGGAAATGTCTGTAACAGTCCGGTTTTGCCCGTCTTAAAACGTACTGATCCTTCACAACCCCCTGTGTATAGGTTCGTGATCGACCTCAGAGAAGTAAACAAGATAGTTATCCCACAGTTTCCAGTTGTCCCCGACATTACTGCTTTATTGACAATGGTTCCAGCTTCAGCAAATTGGTTCTCGGTGATTGACCTGAAGAACGCTTTCTTCAGTATCCCGATTGCCGAGGAGAGTAGAGATATTTTCGGATTTAATTTAGGAGGACGAAGCTTCCGCTTCAAGTGCGCTCCTCAAGGCTACTGCGAAAGCCCATCCATATTCAGTCAGGCCCTGAAAACACAACTAGACACGATTGTTCTACAAAGTGGTTCAACTCTGATTCAGTACGTAGACGATCTGCTGATCACTGCGGACACTGAAGAAATTTGCAAGAAAGCTACGTTATCATTATTGCATCACTTATGTGACATGAAGCACAAAGTCTCCCTTTCCAAACTACAATTTTGCCGACAAGAAGTAACCTACTTAGGTCACGTCTTGTCGAAGGAGGGAAGGAGACTGACACCAGAAAGAATACAGGCAATTGCAGAACTAAGTGCCCCAAGGACACAGAGAGAAGTTCGAGCTTTTTTGGGCATTACATCGTACTGTAGACAATGGATACCGAATTTCTCACTGCTAGCTAAACCCTTGCTGGCACTACTCCGTAAAGATACGCCCAATCCTATGCCCTGGTCTGAAGATTGTCAGACGAGTTTTCACAAGTTGCGTGATGCATTGTGTTCAGCCCCTGTGTTGGGAAACCCCAACTACAGTAAGCCTTTCACATTATATGTCCATGAGAAGGAAGGCTGTGCATTATCAGTCTTAACACAACATTTTGGGAACAGACCGTGCCCATGCGCGTATTTTTCGGCAACTCTGGATCCTGTGGCTAAGGCACTACCAAGTTGTCTGAGGGCTACCGCCGCAGCAGCTGTCTGCATTCGACAATCCGCTGGATTAGTAATGAATAATACTCTGATCGTTATGGTTCCGCACGCAGTAGACATTTTACTAAACAGGACGAAGACACAACACCTTACTAGTGCTCGACTATCCAGTTACGAACTGACGTTGCTAGCAAGCCACATCCACATAAAGAGGTGTGATACACTGAATCCCGCAACGTTATTACCCATTCCGACAGGAACAGACAAGAGTGATAAACATGACTGCTGCTTTAGGACAGAAGAAGAGACAAAAGGGAGAGTAGACTTACAGGACACTCCCCTTCCTGAATGCAATGATACTTTATGGGTTGACGGTTCATGTTTCAAGTTACCGAATGGTGATACGACTGCCGCATATGCTGTAACAACATTACACACCATTATAGAGACCGCACGTATTTCCCACAACTCTGCACAAGCTGCGGAAATTATTGCACTTACCAGAGCATGCGTGTTAGCAAAAGGAAAGCGAGTGAATGTGTACACGGACAGCCAATACGCCTTTGGCGTGGCTCACAGTTTTGGGAGATTATGGCGTGAACGTGGTTTCCTTACCTCACATGGTGCAAAGATACAACATGGTCAGCTAGTTAATGAGCTCCTTGAGTCACTGACCATGCCACTACAAGTTGCCATTATGAAATGCAGTGCACACAAGAAAATTCAAGACGATATTGGCCGCGGGAATGCATTTGCAGACGAGGTTGCGAAAGAGACCGCAAGGGACACGATGAGTCGAATGTATGTTGCGGGTCCCGCTAGATGTACTGCTGATGTGGGAATGTGTGAGGACACCATTGAAAGCATATAATGCATACAAGCTGAGGCAACTGAGAATGAGTTGAATGAATGGAGAGAAAGTAAGGGTAGATTGGATGCGAATGGTTGTTGGGTCGAATTATCGGAACACCAGCGATGGCTACTACCTAATGCATACGTACTTGCAGTAGTAACAATGGCTCACGGCATGGCACACATCAGTTCGAAAGGAATATGTAAGCTATTGGCCCCAGTATGGCAGAATAGCAATATCCCAAAATATGCAGAAAATGTGGTCAGAAACTGTATGATATGCCTAAAACACAATCCCGGTAAAGGAGCTCCAACTCCAGCTGGTCACTTTGCGCCTCCTACGTATCTGTTCGAGGTTTTGCAGCTCGATTTCATTCACATGGAAAGGTGCAACAATCTAAATTATGTGCTCGTTGTTGTTTGCGCTTTTTCAAGGTGGGTGGAAGCGTACCCCCTTAAAGACAATACTGCTATGACAACTGCCAAAGCCCTTGTCAAAGAGTTCTTCCCGAGATTCGGTATGCCTAGAATTGTCTGGAGTGATAATGGAAGTGAATTCATAGGACGAGTGATGAAGAGAGTGTGTGAGTGTCTAGGCATACACCAGAAATTCCACGCTGCAAATCACCCCCAATCAGCTGGATTAGTAGAGTGCTACAATGGCACTTTGAAACTCAAGCTAGCCAAGATCCAAGCCAGTACAGGTCTTAAATGGCCTGACGCCTTGCCCCTAGCACTCTTGTCAACTAGGATGACCGTCCATTCCAGATTAGGTCTCAGCCCCCACGAGATCGTGTTTGGCCGCCCAGCCAACGTCTGGGGCGTGCCAAGACCGAAGAAACTCCACGAAATAGAACACCCCGTACTGCTTGATTATTTGTGCGAATTGACAGCTAAATTGCGTGTTTTACACCAACAGGTTCACAGTTCCTCTCCGCCAGCCTCTGACGATCCAGGTCATACAATCAAACCCGGTACGTGGACATTGGTGCGGAACTTTCAGCGCACCAACAACGGACAGCCGAGGTAGACCGGACCATACCTGGTACTTCTTTCCACGAGATCAGCGGTTCGGGTGGACGGCAAAAAGAACTGGGTGCATGGGACCCATTGCAAACAGGTCCCTCTGCCCCTTCCTTACGACCGGTGGGTCGATAAAGGACTTGCCGACTCTAAGACTGAATCCGTACCTCGTTTCATCCCTTTCAGCGATGCACGTTTAAAAGAGACTGGTACCGAAAAGGAGAGTGATCGTATTTTGCAAGGACGTGTGTCACCATCTATGCAATTGGACACTACCAAACCTGAGACATTGTTTAAAGACCACACCGTACCTGAGAAGCGACGATACAACCTGAGATCCAGCCCCAGGGACTAATAAAAACCTTGATCTAATGTGATTTCCCTTTTCCCCCAAGAACTATTTTTTATCTTCCAGCTCTCTCGTCCCAGGGAACTAGCTCATTTTTGATTTTCGAACCGCCATCCGGTTCCGCTGCTAGGGTCGCGGTTGAAGTGTAGGGAGTGCAACCAAGGAAGTTTTAGGTCCACGGTTCTGGTTGGTCCGAGGGAGTCACCCCGGACCTAACGGAGCGCGCTCCCTGGCAGAATCAACCTACCACCGCGGGCAGCAAGTAGAGGATGGAGTTTCCAAGGGTAGAGAGACCTGTCAAGCTTACGAACTTTGAAAAACAATTGTGTACTATACTGTCCAAGAAAAGATTTTTAATAATATGTGTTCTAATGCTGTGTAGCACTGTGATGCTTTTGATTGGTTATGCTCTATTCGTATTTCAAGTCTCCCTACTCTCAAATGACACTCTGCCGACGCCTTCTCCCACTCTCTCCCCACATTCTTTTCACCCTCTACCTGAACACGAGTCTGCCAGAAGGCTCGAATTTGTAAATAACTCTTTCATCCAACTCCTACACCAACACCAGTCTATAATGAACACATCAAACTGTTGGATATGCGGACTCATGCCGCACCCGACGGATAAGGGTATCCCATACTTCATCCTGCCATTTAGTTATTATGGTTCTCTGTGGGCTTTTCAGACCATGTTCCTATTCGCCCTAGAACCATACCCGACCCGTTCCACTGAAAGCGATTCCAGTAACAAGGCACTAATAGCAGGGATAAGAAATATGAGTAGAGAGTTCGACACATATCTGACTATCCCCAAAGATGAACTGACTCCATACACTCGTTGGAACGTAACCAAACATGGCGTTTACCTGATCAAGAGCCAGGCAGCAAAGAAATCCCGCCCAGTTTGGATAGTGCCCCACCGAGGTCACCTATGTTTACAAGGTATTGGTAGAGATCCCGCTGCACAGTTAGGAAAGAGCATTTGCACAGAAACATATGTGCTCGCCTCCCGAACTTCCCCTATACTCTTAGCAGCCAAAGGCACGTATTTCGTCTGCCACGACCAAGCCTATACATGGTTACCCCCTGACTTCTCAGGCACGTGCTTCATCTCATTTCTGCTGCCTCCTACCTACACGGCCCGAGCAGATTACCATCGGACAAGGACAGCTAGAGGTGTCGTGAGTAAAGACGACACCGCTGGTCAGGAATTTGCTGACTTCGCAAAAGGTTTTCTGCCATTTTGGGGCCTATGGTGAACAGCAGGAATATTCGCCAGTTAGCAAGGATAGTTGAATCCACCGTGACTACAACGGCCGGAGCACTTGGCAATTTGACAACCGAGCTTCAGTCGGATCGACTTATGACCCTTCAGAACCGAATTGCCCTTGATATCATACTCGCCGATCGTGGTGGTGTGTGTAGAGTCATCCAATCCAGTTGTTGCATATTCATCCCTGATAATGCACCGACAGTATACCAGGCCATCTCTAAACTACATGAAATATCTGGTTCCCTTCACGTTGAAAAAGGGGATTGGTCCTTGCTAGGGTGGTTCTGGGGACTGATCGCTGCCTGGGGATGGAAAACGCTAATCTTCATTGGGATGATCTTAACACTTCTGTTTATGTTCTGCCTATGTGTCCAGTGCGCTCCTGCACTCTGTGGCCTCTGTGCTACTTCATGTGTACGGAAGCCTGCGTCAAGGGACGAACTAAGCAACAGGATGATGTTACAGCAGCATCTCCACGAATTCCTTCATACAGAGTTGGACTCGGATTAACATGAGTTATTGCCTTATATAAGGGCAAAAGGAGGGTCTGTGGTTCTGAAAATCTGGACCCTATTGTTATCCCAATATCGAGGTCCAATACCCGTGTCACAAAATATCAACGTACCATGACGAATTTAGTGTCCAAGAACCGATAATGATTAGGACATCATTCCTATGTATTTGCGTGACAATCGAGGGTTGCCAACACCCCTAAATCGTAGTTTCCGTCCGAATCCCTTAGACTCCATTTTGTGAACGGCATCCATCTTACGTCTTGCCCTCATGTTAAGTCAATTAAAGGTCGAGCTTGATCCAAAAGGACACGTCCACCTTCCCTGACTTCCCCCTGACCTGTCCAAACTGACTCCATTGCCTTAAGCCAAACCTGTTTGGGCGGCTCCCCGCCCAGTGGCCGAATACGATACTATCGACACATAACATTCCACAAACCATTCACCCCATACAGAACATGCTTTCTACAAACATGCACCTGTCCATACTTCTTCTTTATGGCCAGTTTTATGACTGGGTGGTACCTGCCTTTATTGGTGTTTCATCGATATCTGATGGGAGTCCCGGATCTTGCTGGGTAATCTGTCACGAACTGGACATCTAAAATGTGGGTTTGCTTACGTGACGCCGCACTTTGTATTATTACAGAAATATGTTTACAGCCATATCATAAACTCAAGAATTCTTGCTTGAAGCCATTATTTCTGTATAAAAGGAGAAGACTGGTTCTGTAAAAACGAACACGTACAGTCTCCTGAGAATACATGACCCGTGTTTGTCGTGCTTCTAGGACACGTGTTACTTGGTAGCTACCAATAAAAACTTGATCTCTGACTGCGACTAGAAGACTCATTGTTTCTGTGGTCCGGAACAAGGGAGAACTCAGAGGTCTTCGGGTGTTGTCCCCTGGCACCACCGGGTTCCTAAAAACCCGGCACCTCATCCTCCGGGGGGGGGGGGGGGCTGATAGATCCCCAGTTGCAGGGACTGAGGAGGGTGCAGGTGTTGCCTCTTGTGGTAGGGTCTCCCTTTTTGTGACTGAAGCAGATGTAGTTGGCCCAAATTTTATTGGACCACAGAAAAATTAAGATGGTGCTGGAAAAGGCCTGCACATATGGGTGTAAATGTTTTGCAGCACCCTGGTCAGGCCCAAATTGGGGTTTGGAATCTCCATCTGTACATTGTGCTCCCTCTGCATCTGCTTCATCTCCTTGAGTTCTGTAAGGATCTGGCACATCAAGTCTTGGGGCTGATGGAAGGATCCCAAGACTTGGGAAATTATGATCTGGGTGACAGTGAAACTAGTGCATTCACTATGTTGGCCCACAAATTCTCTCCTACGATGCTTACCCCATTACCCTTTGGCCTTGACCTAACGTTCCACATCCCACTGGTTCCTAACTGACCTGAAGAAGATGGTAGAGTTTATTGAGCAACAGCCCGGACTTGGGGCACAAGATTGAGGTGATGTTGGTTTGGACACAGGAAGTGAAGGTATCCATAAGCTTAGGTGTGGTAACAGCTGGGGTGGGAAGTGTAGGTGTGGGCCGAGCGTGACTCACTGGAGCTGTCTGCCCGAGCAGACCAGATGGACCAGGCTGCTCCTCATCATCCAGACTTTCATTAGTGGAGTCCTCTCTGAAGGCTTGTTCCTGGTCTGGAGTGGAGGTATCCTGAGTGGAAGTTTGTTGTCCACGTACACTGGGTGTCTGACCTCTAATGAATGCAAAAAAAATAAGAACGTTGTAAAAGTCTGGATTATACGTCAAATAAGTTTGAAGCTGAAAATGGTATTATGATAAATTACACAAACGGTTTAAATTGCACACATAACAACTTCAAAATAGCAGTTAAAAAGATGTCATACAATGAAACAAAAAGTTAAAGTATACATAAGATATTCCAAACATTCAACACAACACAGTAGAGAGGAGAAATATGACAGAAACTATTCCAAGGCATAGCAGCCAAAATGCTGACAATTATACAATTATACAATTTAGGAGGATATATAGATTTATTCTTCATGTAAAAATTGCAGAGTACAGCAGTTATTAAAAAAAAGTGTTTTATAAGAGACAGCTGATATTCAGCATACAAATTCAATAACTTCCCTTTTGTGCGTCAGAAACTTTAATTTTGATCAATTCAATGAGATACCAAGGATAGGACAACATACAACCTTAAATACAAACACATTTAAAAATACAGCATGTAATAGAGATTGATAACCTACATAGCACTTCAAAATATGTGATAATTTTCAGAAAAGAGAGAAAGATCAAAATTGCATTGCAATATTATTTTCACATAACAAAAACCAGGCATCATAGTAGTTGTAGTCATTTCAATTAACATGCACAACAGTTGCAAATGAGTAAGTTATACATACCTAGTGAAAATATGCAGTAAGAATAAAAAAACTGACACAGAATATAAAACACATATATGAAATATGTTATTTGGTGTAAAAAGCACCACTACATCATGTAAACTGTAATGGAGATTGAAACCTGTAATCTTAATTACAACAAAATACATTCGAGCAAACAAACAAGACAAAAAATATTATTATGCTAGTATATCTAGGCTTATATGTTTAACAAAGGTGCAAAATAGTTAGCAACAGCTAAATTAAAATGCAAAATTAAGTTTACGTCAGTGAAACTTTCAAAAGTATAGCTCACCAGTGTCTACTCCACCAGGAATTCCTGACAAGCCTTGAGGATGTAGGATCTGCAAGACCTTCTCCTTTCAGGGCTGGGAGGACCACCACCAGTACTCTGAGCCTCCAGGTGACGTTGGAGGCCAGAGTATGTACTCTCTCCCAAGGGTCGTTCCACCTCTTCCTACTTTCCTCCTGTGTGTGCATGTTGCTTGCTACATCAGTCACTCTGTCAACTTATCTGGCCCACATTTGCCTTTTCTGAGACATGTTTTCATTTTGGACCTAGGCTTCAAACAATTGTGACTCTAATAATTACATCCACCATGACTGACAATTCCCTCTCTGTAAAATTGGGATTTTTCCTCTCTGCCATTATAATGTAATGATATTAAATGAATTTGTGAACCCACAGGTAAAATAAAATGTAAAATGCATAAGAAACAGAGGGAGCAAAAATATACCCAGAAAACTCTGACAAAACATCTCCAGGAAAATGTTGTGCTGTGCAGGAATGGTAAAGGATCATGGTCTGAAATTGATGTGTTTTGTAGGGTGGGATGCAGGTGCAAACAATTAGGCTAAACACATCAGGTGTATGATGCTAGCATCCATCCTACAGCCACAGGAATAGTCCAATGTTGACCACATCCAGCGATGGAATCACCCCGTTGGCAAACCGTCTCTAGAACACTGCCAGCACAACTGTAAAATCTAAATATGCTCAGCGAAATCCTGCCACACTGATGATGATGGAGTAATGTTAGCCAGCAGAGAAGTCTGATGCATCGACAGCAGCAAACCTCTTGCACGACCGGAAATACTCTGTCGACGCGGACCCCAGGTCAGCCAGCACAAGTCTAAATAGTGTGGGCAAGATTCTGTCAGATTGATGGAGTACTTGTGCACTCCATCACAGAGGGACGATGGTAGTCCAGCCAAGATCTAAATTAGTCCTAAGTGATTTACCCAAGCGCAAGGCCTTGATTCAAACCTGGTTTTCCAAGTTCCAAGGTCAGCAACTCTAGCCACTGGTCATATCTCCTCCATAGAAACTTGCTTTAACTGCAAGAAACTAAAGCTGTATAATTTCAGGTTTTTTTACACATAAGTGCTTATAGCCAGCCCTCTCCATCCATTGGTCTGTTATTGTGTCTTTCACCTTTTTTCTTCCATTTACTACAGCATACAGTATGGGTTGACTGGATTGTGTCCTTTCACGAGGACAAGACTACTTTGTGTGTGGGTGAGCACCAGACGTAAACTGCTAGAATATGTACCCCACTCAAACCCATTAGATAAAGATTATTATATGATGTACATATATAAACACTCCAGCACTGTGCTCTCATTCTGATCCAATTAACATGTACACAATATATCACCCTCTCTCTAATTACCACACACAACTAAACCATATAGTATACACACACTAACCCACATCACGGGATGCCACTTAAAGGTGCCACAGACGAGGACTATTAACACATAGCTTAGCACTCACACATGCACACCAGCCACAGCAGTTTATATTAACACAATCACTCATTCATACAGGACAACACCAGACTCAGCTTGGACATTGCATCAGCTAAGCCTTCTTACATCAACAATTTCCATTCCAGCTTCCTTACTTGAAAGAATTTCATTTTCTTCTACGCTCTCTCCATCACCTTCATTGATATTACAACCACCACCTCTTGGACCCAGTTTATTGACCTACAGTACACTCTGAAACACATCCCCATACAGGTCAAGACATCAAATTGAAAACGTTGGTGCATATGACACAGACTATTGAATTTATTTAATAAATTGCCCAACTGTGCATCGGAAAAGCTAGCTGCAATTTTTGTTGAACTTTTTTTTTTTTTTTTTTTAATACATTTGTAGAGCGCAACTGTCACCTGGCAGGTATCCTGGCGCTGAGAGTTTTACACCTGAGTTGGAAAGCAATGGGGGACTGTTTGGGAAAGAGGGGAATGAAGTGGCGGGAAGACTAGGGGAAGAGCCACGTTTTGATTTGCTTTCTGAAGGGTAGAAGCTGTGGAGTTTGACGAATGTCTGCGGGCAGACTGTTCCACAGTTTAGCAGCAGCCACTCTGAAGGATCTTCCCCCAGTC
The DNA here is from genome assembly GCF_964261635.1 of Lissotriton helveticus. Classification (NCBI taxonomy): domain Eukaryota; kingdom Metazoa; phylum Chordata; class Amphibia; order Caudata; family Salamandridae; genus Lissotriton; species Lissotriton helveticus. The sequence goes on along the minus strand of NC_136070.1, from coordinate 903,908,320 downwards.
CTTACCTTGTTGAATCTAGGTACCGTCACAAGACAGGCTGTAGCGGATCGTAGAGTTCTGGTGGGGGTGTACCAGGAAAACATCTGCTGTAGGGATCTGGGGCCTGATCCATGTAGATCCTTGAAGACCAGGCAGAGAGCCTTAAAAGCTATCCATTGTTTCAGAGGGAGCCAGTGTAGCTCGGCTAAGGCTGCTGTGGCCGAAGATCTCCTTGTCCAGCCCAGGGCCAGTTTGGCTGCTGCCGACTGGACACGTTGGAGTCTGTCCAATAGTACAGCTGGGGACTCGAGCAGGAGAGCATTACAGTAGTCCAGGCGACTAAGAATAGTACACCTGACTATCAGCGCTCTGGCCTGGGCGGGGAGTAGTGGCAGAATTTTGCGTAAAGAACGCATAAGGGCCGAGCAGGTGGAGACTGTTTTGGTTACCTGTGTTTCCATGCTTAGGTTATTGTTGAGCATAACGCCCAGATTGCGGACACTGGTAACCGGCTGTGGTTTATCAGAGTTTTCCGGGGGCCAGAATTCCACTGGAAAAGGACGAGGGATTCGGCTCCTGGGACAGAACAAGACCTCGGTTTTCGAGGAATTGAATTGCAGGGAATTCAAATGCAGCCAGCCGGCTGTGTCTCTTAGGCAGTCATGGAATGCTTCCATGGGGATAGAGTCTTCTCCCTCCCAAGAAAGAATAAGCTGGGTATCGTCCGCGTAATTTACTGTTTTCATTCTGTGACTTCTGATTAAGGTGACCAATGGTTTTAAATAAATATTAAAAAGGATCGGACTAATAGACGAACCCTGAGGTACACCGTGAGGGACTGGGGAGAAGGCAGATTGAAAAGGGGGAAGGGATACAGCTTGTTTCCTATCTCTGAGATAAGAATGGAACCAGAGCAGAGCTGTGCCACCGACCCCTGCCTCTCGCAGTCTCTTTAGCAGAATCACGTGGTTAACCGTATCGAATGCGGCAGACAGGTCCAATAGGATTAAGGCCACTGCGTGGCCCCTGTCTGCACGCCTACGAAGTTCTTCCATGGCTGTGAGCACTGCTGTTTCGGTGCCATGTGCTGGTCGAAATCCGAATTGGAAATCGTCCAGAACGTGACTCTGCTCGAGATAGGTTGATAGGCAAGTGCTAACCCAGCGTTCCACCACTTTCGCTGGAAAGGGTAGAAGCGAAATAGGTCGAAAGTTGGAAAGACATTCTGGGCTCAAAGATGGTTTTTTCAGCAACGGGGTGATGAGTGCTCGCTTCCAGGGGGTGGGGACAAGTCCGCAACACAGCGATTGGTTGCAAATCTTCCGGAGGGTGTGGAATAGTTCTGTTCCGCACGCCTTCCAGGTTTTTGGGGGTAGTGGGTCAAGGGGAGACCCAGAGGTGATTCCGTGTGCTAGTCTGTTGAAATCCTGCTCGGGGATAGGGGGGAGAGATGGTAGACCTTCCCTAGGTAGGCAGCCAGGGTTTGGTGGATCACAGTTGGTGGTGTCAACTACAGGGGAATTAAGATTGATTTGCGGTGGGGGAATTGCCAAATTATTAATGACGGTCTCAATTTTATCCGTGAAGAACTGGGCGAGATTGTCGCAGAGGGTCTGTGAAGGGGGGATGACTTTCTTAGCGCAGTCAGGGTAGATGAGGTTATCAAGGATCTGGAATATACTTTTCGAGCTATTAGCTGCGTTAACTATAGTGGAGCAGTAATAGGTCGATTTGCTCTCTATGATGGCAGATTTATATTCTAGGAGCTTGTTTTTTAACTGAACACACGAGTAATGTGAACTTAACCCCTTGGCCGCAGCGGTAATTCCGCCGCGGTGCTGGGGGGAGGGGGGGCCGCGCGGCGCCGCCATGCTCGTGATGGAACCACTCCGTCACGAGCCACGGGCGCGCTGTGCTTGTGACGGAGTGGCTCCGTCACAGCCCCGCCCGCTCATTAGAACAGCAGCGCAGGCGCGGAATTCCTGCAGCGTGGGTGGGGCGGCCGCGCCGTGACGGAACCACTCCATCACCAGCACAGCGCGTCCATGGCTCGTGACGGAGTGGTTCCATCATGAGCAGGGAAGGGGTTGAAGAATTCAAAAGTTACCATTAACCTGGCATTATGATAAGCGTGAATACAATATACATGATGTACAATTCCAAATTGTGGCTGTCATCAAAGAAATTAAATGCAGTAGAGAGGATGTGTTGCTTCAAAAAGAGGCATACAAGGTTGAGGAACTTAAAATTCCTTGCCCAAAGACCTTAATGACAGCTTTGACTTTGCATGCTTTCTATAAACTACAATGGAAATGATAAACAGAGTGCTAAATGTTAAATAGCGGGACTTCATTTCAGAGACCAAGTTGAAGATCCAGACAACGAAGAACTTTGAATGTTTGCATTTTTATGTGATACAGGACATTTATGTGATTACAGAGAATGCTTACCGCATTTTTGTCATGTTTTGTCTTGTTTGAGCTCCACTAAGGGGCTGATTACGAGTTTGACGGTGCGGCATCGGGTCCGCCCTGCCGCTGCACCTCCATAGCTGTGGTCAGACCACACGCCAGATTAGGAGTTTCCTCCTGTCTGGTGGCCTTTTTTTGCGGTGCCTCTAAAAATGGGAACCAAAATGGGAATGCCAAAAACAGTTCCTGTATGGCATAGACTGTTAAGCCCATGCCGTGAAGAAACTTGTGGCATGCACATAGGGGGGTACATGTTGTGCCCACCTGTGTGCATCTACATGGCGTGAGGCACCAGGGGCCCCTGTAGGGCCTTTCTTGGTTTCCTCTCTGCCATGCTTTTCATGGAGGAGGAACCGCATGAAAACTGTGGCGGAAAGGAAACTTGTAATATGCGTAGGTACCGCCATGCATATTACTGCATCTACACTGCTGCACCATCACCAGGGAGTGGTGCACGAAACCCTTTGAGCAAAGGACATAAATGAAATCTCACAAGGTTTAAAATTAAATGAAATTAAGGGATGCTTAACTGAACATTGATTCAAAGTGCACCAAATATTTCATTATACAATTTGGGAGAATTTTTGACGTAAGGACCAAAATGCCATTGGCCTAACAGTGAACACCACCAGTTAGTTTTGACACATGCCAACATAGATATGCTCCATGGATTCCTATCACTTACTTCCTCAATCTACTTTCTTACACTTGCCAATCCCATACTCATCATCCGAAGTATCTTCACATACTCAAATTCATCCCTCTTAAGCTGTATGCATCTCAAAGCACCAACGCATCCTTTCCTCTACCACCAGGCTCTGAGTCACTCCTTCCTTCAGTCAGCATCAGCCATACCTTCACTTTCCCCTTCTCGCTCTTTCTCACAAAACCATGATTCAACTTGGCACAAGCTTTTCTAACACACAGCAGCTCAAGTGCACCCTTCAATTTGCAACTTTGCAGGAATTCATCCACTTCCTTAGACTCTCAGATAATGTTTATTGCATGTAAAAATGAAGGTGATGTTGGTTTACTGTGGTGCAGCTCTTTGAGTCTGTTCCAGAGGTCAAAGTGTGGGTTCTGTGGGCATAAACATGCCCATATTCTTTTAGTAAAACAAAAGGTTCCTATATTTTTTGTTAAAAGATATCTGTCCTAAAATTCCGATTGTGTGCTGGTATGATGCGCTGTACCAAAACAAAAGGCATGGAGCCTTGACTAATACAACCCCACGGTGGAAAGGCACTTGCCTCTCCCAGACACAGTGCCTAATTTAAGCCGGTTGGTTCCAGTGCTCAGCACTGGAACTTAATGTTCAACACCAGGACTTATGACAGTCTTCCACATGGTGATGCTGTATAGCTAATTGTTTATTTGTTCAGTATACAGTGAAAATGACTAACACCTGTGGAGGAAGCCATTCCTACAGCATTGGGGGCCTGAAATAGTCTGAATCATCACACTTGTAGAAGTGTGATGGTTAGTAGTTGTGCTTGTACTGTCAATGGCAGTTCTGGCAGGGGCAATAGGTGTTGCAAGCTAAAGTTGCCTCCTGATAAGGGTCCTGTCAATTATTATTTTACCAATTAAGCACTGCCCAGACAGCCTACTTGACTGGATTCCACGCTTGGAATTTAATTGGCATCGCACAGCTAGGCGACCTATGGTCTTGATTCCACATTATTAAACCATACAGTGTTCTTATAGTAAAATTTGGTCTCCAGACTTCTAAATTCTTTTGTTATTTACATTTGCACCGCGTCCTAGAGTGCTACCGCACCAGAATGGAAGATGTCCCCAAGCGCCACCCACTAGAAAGGCAAAATATTGTAGGACAATGGGGACACAAAGCCATCTCCAACTTATACTGTTCACTACTGGTAAACTTGCAGTTCCCATTGCTGCGCTTGAAAGCCAAAAGGAAGGCTGATGTATTAACGTTATATGACGATGACTAGGTAGAAGCCAAAATGGCTGTTAAAATGCTTGTGATCTCTTTATACCTCTGCTTTATCCAATTAAAATACTTTCAAAGATTTTAAGATATCTTCTGCCTGTGAAGAATGTTGCATGCACAAGACCCTTTTTCCGAGTTGGTTTGCGTCATATTTGCACCACTCAACATGTTACATACATGGTGAAAATGTTAAATGAGATTTATGAAGCCACGCAAGGCCGCTTTGCATGTCCCTGGGTAGCGCCATAAATCTGGAGCAAAGCATTGCAGTGCATTGCCTTACTTTGCCCTGGGAAAGCATTCCATGGGCATTGCGTGGGTGTTCACATGCAAATTCCATGGATTTTGACGAATACACAGATTTACCAGAACTGGTAAATCTGGGAATGTGCCAAAAAATACGCCTTCCCAGGAGCGGTACAAAAGGAGGTGGTGATGGACGGAGCATCAGAACCAATCAAACACTCACACCCAGTCAAAAGATCTGGGTTTGATCCATCACCGTTCTTTAGCCCACTCTACCACCCCAGTTCAGACATGGCCATATGCAAATCAGTCTGACCCTGTGCCTCATGGGAACAGTCCAGCCCGAACTGCCAAGCCCAGGAGAGGCATAACAAGGAGAAATATATTTTTTTTATCCTCATAACTTCCTCTTTCTCTGTGTGATGCAATCTGTAGCACACATAGATTGAGGAATATGCCTTTCAGAATTGTTTTTCTGACCCTTTCTGCAGAAGGGAAACCCAAGGTGCCTGCATTGCCGCTGGGCTGCCACAAAGGCGCCAACACAGGGGAAAAGGCAAGAATAAACCGTTTTGCCCTAAATACGGCACATTGCTGCCCTTTCCCTGTCCCGCAGTGCATCACAGCAAGGTGACTTGCTGCGCTGCACTACGTGACATTATAGTAAACAGGACCCTCAATGTTTAAGGTGTCAAGAATATAGGGGCACTTACTTTCATGTCATTTAGGAATGTCCTGTGATAGTTCATTATTGCCAAAAACTGGCTTGTGTACTATGAGCCGTACGGTGAGCCTTGATCTCAAGGTGCTATTACTGGGCTTTATGCACAACTGGGGAGGTCCACCTAGCAACAGACTTCTGGTGAGCATAGGCTTTCTGTTGACCAAAAGGGATGTCACAAAACATTGGAGCTAGGAGAGTCCCATGCTGTAAGAATTGACAAGGGGCATGGACTTCTGAGCCGAAACAAAAGAAAAGGTATACAGAGCAGGAGGTTGCCTAAGAAAACATGCTTAGGCCTGTGAAAATGTGCATATAATTCTGTTGCTGCTGTCATGTAACTTCTGAAGCAGTAATTAATATGAATGGACAATGGGGTTAATCAACTGATCTGTAATGTTTAGTTTTGGTGGGGGCAAGGGGATTTTAAAATTATACCTATAAAAATAGCTAATAAAAAACAGACAACTGTCCTTGGACAGTTAATTCCGAGTTGCCCAACCAGCATTCTAATCTGTGTCTCTCTGGTTACACACACAAACATCAGCAGTGAGCGCATTAACCAACAGAGATTTATTAAAATAAAATAGAGCAATTAACACAGATTGGTTTAAACAATGCATTTCTTTTTCATTTAAGGTATGTGCATTATTTTACCTGCAGCGACCAAAAAAATTGTTACAGGATATTTTATTCTTTTAAGTCACACCATTGACCCCCCTCCACCTCCCTTATGTTCAGTTCACTGACATTGCACTCAGCATCACAGTTCCCATACTTTTTCTAATCCACATCGAGTGCTGGTTTGTTCCCAAGCTGGACTTGTATTTTAAAGGGATATATCTGGGGCACAAGTCGGGGGCACACGCAGGTACCCAGCATCCACCCACTCTTTTCACAGGGTGGACACCGTACTCCCTCCTAAGAAGTTGGGACCCACAGAAACATGTTGAACTTGTCCCAGTGTAATTTTGAAACACAGTGACATTTTCATCAGCTCCTGCTCTTTGTCTGCTTTCGCTTCCCAGCAGCAACGTGCAAGCAAGGAGGGGGCTTTTTCTTCCACCGCCAGCTGGGCAACGATAAAGACAGAAGTTAAGGGGCCATCAGGCTTCCTTTTGCTCCAATGTGGGACTGGAGGCGTCCTGAAACCTCACAAATTCAAATACACCTGGGAGACAACAAAAGCACACAGCTTGTTATCTCTTCACAGGTACTTAAGAGATGCATGCTTTTTACTTTGTTGTGTACTAGTGCATGCACTGTAAGAATGGCAGACGAATTGGTCTGTCTCAGTATTTACACAAATAACAAACTAAAAAGCACTTTTTAAAATTTATTTTATAGCGCTATTCATCCCAATGCAAAGTGTTAGAGAACTTTACATAACATACACATTATCCATTCCAAATAAATCATTTAAGTATGTAAATTAATGTACAAGATGTATTACACGAGACAGCCAGGGTTAAAAGGTGTAGGGGTCAAATACACTTCATAGCTCACTGTGGCCTACTAGAAGGATTACTATTTATTTAACCTCAAGAAACAAAAGGATCTCTTTGTTCATAGCAGTAATCCACTTACCTAGCTACATAAAATAAAAATCTGTGATCTGCATGTTACATGATATGTTTTGCAGGAGGCAACTTTAAAAAAAACATATTTTATTGCATTTTCAGTTGACATATGTTGTAACATACTCATATCAGAGCATCACTTCCAGTTAGGTCACTTCCTGTGATGCCACGTGGAGTGTCATGCGTTGTGATGTCATGTGCTTTGATAGCACGCGCCATGATGTCACTTGCATACTGCCTGACTTAGTCAGTCCCCCCACTTCTTTTTAGGTCTCGGACCTAAAGGCTGCGCTTGCGCAGTCTGGGGTCGGAGAATTAATGTTCTCTAGTAGCGCTTTGGATCCCGCCTCCCTGCCCTGTCTCTCCTCCATTGGCTGGCTTCCTAAACGGAGGCCAGCCATTGGAGGAGAGAGCCGTCCCTCCAAAGAAGCTCCGCCTTTTTCGGATTTGGGGGCGTAAGTTTTGCTGTTCTTTAGACAGTGACGTCATGCGTCACTCAAAATAGCAAAACCACGCCCCCGATTCCGAAAAATTCGGAAGCCTGCAGCCACCATTTTCTTTCCCCGCAGTGAAGGTGAGCCTCGAGCCTCTGCCTCTGCCCCCGTTTGTGCCGTTTTTAGGCTCTCCCAACAAATCCCTATAACTCTCTAGTTGCGTCCTCCTTTCCCTGGAGCAACCCCCCCCCCCGGGTATTCACGCGGTGTGCCGGATGGATGCACACAGGCAGCAGGCAGCTAGACAGGCGAGCAGAAGAAGGACGCACCACATCTGCAGAGCTCTGCCCCCAGGCTGCAATCGCGATCCCGGAGGTCCGCACTGACCCCACCACAAGACATCGCCTCGAGACCCGCATGTAGAAGGGGAGAAGGTTCCCTGCACCGGAGCTCGCCCGCCGGCGGACCCCCTTTCCGGAGAAGCCCCCCGCCCCCCTAGGCTGGCTGCCAGCGCCATCGCCCCCACTCCAAAAGCAGGCATCACCACTAGATCGGAACCAGAGGGCACCACTAAAGCTGCAGCGAGACCCGCCGACCGGCTGACCCCCCCGCCTGGCGAGTGAAAGCTGCAGCGAGACGCCTCACACAGCAGGACCCACCAAACGGCTGACCCCCCGCCTGGCAAGTGTCCTGGCTTCCTCCCTGGGTATTCACGCGGTGTGCCGGATGGATGCACACAGGCAGCAGGCAGCTAGACAGGCGAGCAGAAGAAGGACGCACCACATCTGCAGAGCTGTGCCCCCAGGCTGCAATCGCGATCCCGGAGGTCCGCACTGACCCCACCACAAGACATCGCCTCGAGACCCGCATGTAGAAGGGGAGAAGGTTCCTCACACCGGAGCTCGCCCGCCGGCGGACCCCCTTTCCGGAGAAGCCCCCCGCCCCCAGAGGCTGGCTGCCAGCGCCATTGCCCCAACTCCAAAAGCAGGCATCACCACTAGATCGGGACCAGAGGGCACCACTAAAGCTGCAGCGAGACCCGCTGACCGGCTGACCCCCCCCGCCTGGCGAGTGAAAGCTGCAGCTCAACGCCTCACACAGCAGGACCCGCCAAACGGCTGACCCCCCGCCTGGCAAGTGTCCTGGCTTCCGGTCAAAATCGGAGCCGCGCACCGAGAAAGAAACCCTCATCACCTACCCTCTCACCGACACCGAGGGTCCTAGGTTCTTATGGAGAGAGAAGCAGCAGGGGGCGGCTGTGGTTTACTGGAAACTCTCTCTAGCACAGAATGAGATCAGGCATAAGGGAACCAGAGGTCATGAGGCTGGTTACACGGCCAAAAAGCAGCGGTGCTGCAAGGGTGCTCTGAGCCCGGGGCAATTTCTCCTCATCCCAAACCTCAGCGTTAAGTTAACTGATAATGAGGGTTCAGTGCTCTCCGCTCTCAATCGCTGGGCTCCGGTGCCACTGCACATGCTGCACTATTGGTACGTGCCCCGCTGCCTGGAATGTGTTAAAAGTGTCGCGCGTCGCTCCTTCGGGTTCTGTCGCGGCTGTGAGAAGTGGGGACCCACTGACTCCCCATTTGTGGCTCGGGACCCCTCAGTTTTGCCGCCTATGAAGCCCCCCGCCATCCCCATCACCAGGTTTTGGGGACCACAGTCTGAGGGGGTGATGACGTAGAGGTCAGGCAGGGACAGCCGGCGGCAACGCCGCTCTAGTTCGCCTCCGCCTTTTAAAGAGAATCATAAGGTTTTGGAAGAAAAACAACCCTCAGTAAAGGTAGGACTCACTATAACATGACACAGGCTTTTCTAGTGAAATTAAAACGAAAGATAGGGATAAACATACACCTTTGTATATGCTTAATGAAAGTCGATATAACAAGCGTGTCGAAGGTGTTTTACCTTGTTTAAATCTTAACTAATAAAGTAAGACTTTGAAATTAAATAAGTTGGAAAGGACACCCTGAAAGGTCGCTTATTTCGCCCAAAAGAAGGTTACCCACAAACGAATTTATTTTCCGCTTAATAAAACAGTCCAAGTGAAGTGTGAATGGGTCAAGTGAGTCTGCAGCACTAACGAGGTGCAAAGTGTGTCTACTGTTGATTTCACGTGGGGGTTTTGGGGGGTGGGGGGGTTCATTCTGTAGTCTGGTGCCGGTGTAAAGTGCTCAAATTGTTTAGAATTTGCGCTATATATAAAGTACAAACAAGAAAGAAAGAAAAGTTCTGGCTCCGGCGGCAGAGACTGGACCAAGGCGGAAACTCCTTTTATTTCTATATTTTGTTAAAAACTGAGCAGGTGTTTGTACAGGAATTTGTACAGGAATTTATATAGCGCAAATCACCAAGCGGTCTCTAAGCGCTTGCTTAGGGAACCCGTCCTGGTATTCCCCTGTGAGATAACCCCGGCAGGGTATCCACAAGGTGAAAGCCAGGCATCCCGCCGCGAGGGGCCGTTGTGGAGATTAAGCAAGCTATTGCCCAGAGTCGCAGAGTGTGAACCCGTGAATCGAGTAGGCACCGGAGCGAGAATTGTCGAGTCCATGGACATTTTAGGACTCAAGACCCTGCCGAGCCGGGAATTGAACCCTGGTCCCGGGCTGACCTCTGCTTCCAGGTCTGCCTCCTCTAACCAGTGAGCCACACTTCTCCACATTTTCTCAGGGTCGTTCGGAGGTTTTGTGCGTTTTTATTCTGATCTGACATTAAGGATTCTCTCGCCGAGAGATGTCGTCGACTGTAAAGCCACCCAACCCTCCCTGCCTCCGCTCATCCCCCTTCTGTTCCTCTCCACCCTCCTCCAATAACGTTGACTCTCCTCACCTCTTCCTTTTACTCTTTTACCCTCTTCTCTCTTCCAAACTTGCCCCCCCTCTCTCTTCCCACACCCACCAGGAAACGTAGGTATGAGGACCCCCTTTGCACTGAGAACCACCGTCATCGCCCCCGCCACCCATTACGCATCCATGCATGATATGTTCGAGCCTGCCAGAGTTCTGTGTCATGTACTTTGTGTATGGATGCCTGTGCCAAAAAACGAACTGGTTTCCCTGTAAAATAGGTGGCTAATATTCAATTAACTCCGGAGATTGGGTTTTCTAGAGCGCAGCTCTATGTTTGTTCTGTTTGTTGAGATGTATTCATGACCAGGGGAGACGAACAAGCTCTCTTGCTTCCTCCTCTTTATCTCCAATTTGTTTTCTTGAAAACATGGCCTTGGGTAGCCATATTTGTGATGGAGGGTGTTTCCATGCAACTGCGTTCAATGACTGGTGCAGGAAAATGAAAAGTATGAGGTTCCTTCCCTATAATCAGGTGTGGGAATGTAACTCTCTTTCCTAGCAAAAGCGTCACTATAAAGGTCACTCAGTGTTTGCACAGGACACTTGTGTACCCTTCCTGCATTGGGTCATCCCAAGATGGAGTGTTGTATGAGGTCAAGACCCCTTGGGGAAGGCAAAACACACCTCTGTGGATGGGACATTCATTACCTTCACTTGTGAACATGGCAACCATCAGCTTAACCTGCCATGCCACCCAGCTCATCCAGCAGCCCAAATTATGCACAGGTGACAAAAGTGTGTACGGGAAGCAATTTGCACATGCACGTACACAAAATGCCCTTTTTTTGCTATGGGAATTGTATCCTTCAACCATAACACTGTAGCTAGCCGTGCATAATATTCAAAGTAACTAAAAAGTCTGACAGTGGTTTAGAAGAACATTAACTGAGACAATCTGTTCCTGTCATGTCACTGGCTGTACCTGGGACTCCTGGTGCAGTAAAGTGAACACCTTTGGCTTGTGGCCTAAGACAATAACAGGGCACAGATATCATAACTTATCAGCGTTTTCATTTTTTTTACTTCCCCCTTTCACCCAGTGCTGGCAGTACAGACAGTGGGTGGATGTGGAAATTGATGACTGTTTGCCTGTCAAGGATCATGGACAGCTGGTCTTCGTGCACTCGCCAGAAAAGGAAAAATTCTATACTGGCCAGCTTTCCGGGAGAAGGCCTGTGCCAAGTAAGCACAAGGAAGAGCCTGCAGGGTCAGACATCTCAATGCTGATGTGCAGCACTGTTGTACCAGGATCATATACAGAGCTCTGCCAGGGCACCTCCATCCTGACCTGCAGCACCTTCTCCTCTTCTACTAAGGAAGCTGCACACATAGCTCTGCCAATGCATCTGAATTCTGTCCTTTGAGTGGACAGCCCACACAATCTACTTCTGTTACAGTCCCAAGCACACGCCTCTCCAAAGCACATGAATCCTAATATGTAGCGCATACTCCTAATACACAGCAGAAAATAACCACATCTAGAAATACACTCAGGGGCAGATTTACAAGCCCCTTGTTCCTCTTTTACGCCGCCGTTGCTTCACTTTTGTGATGCAGCGGCGGCGCAAAAGATGCACCATGGTGCGGGATATTTACAACGTGACGCATCTGAGAGATGCGTCACGTTGTAAAGCCCTGCGCCACATGAAACCTGCATCAGGTTTCATGTGGGCGTTTCCACGAAGGGGGGGCGTTCCGTCGCAGGAACGCCCCTGAAAAGTGTCAGTGAAATCTACAAGTGTGTGGGCTCTGTGTGGGGGGGGCTCTATGTGTGTGGGGGGGCTCTATGTGTGTGGGGGGGCTCTGTGTGTGGGGGGCTCTGTGTGTGGGGCGGTTATGTGTGTGGGGGGGCTCTGTGTGTGTGGCTCTGTGTGTGTGTCTCTGTGTGTGTGTCTGTGGCTCTGTGGGGGGCTCTGTATGTGTGTGTGGGTGGCTCTGTGTGGGTGTAAATGCAATAGGTCATGCATTTGCGAGCGATTAAGCTATAGGCATTGTAAATGACAATGCCATTTATTTAACGATTAAGCTATTGGCAATGTAAATGACAATGCAATTTATTTATGATTTAAAAAAAAAAAAGTAATGAGCAATGCCAATAGCTCTACCTTTAATAATGCCGAGACCATTGCATTGTAAATGCTTGTTTTAGGACTTGTGCCCTGGACATAACACATCAAAGCAGTGGTCTCATAGACTATCTCCTTTGCAGTGCCTCATAAGGACATCGCCCCCACAGATACCTACAACCACTCACCTGGCTGTGTCATCCTCTGACGTCAGACGCGAATGGCAGAGTTGATGATACAATACCTACTGTGGGTGTTAAATTTCAAACGTTTAATTACTGTTTTGGCGAAATACTGTAAGCAACAAAAAAAATAACTTAACATCCATTTTGCATTTCACATAGAACTGTACAAAGGTTAGTGGCGGATTGAGTCATAAAAATGGATACATAATCCACCTGCTATAGGGAACAAGCGTCCTTTACTTAAAACGCAGCCTTATCCACAATTTACCGAGTCTGACTAAACAAGTCTACAGAATATACTTTCCTAAGAATATTCACAGGGTCGTCTTTCCCATATGTGACCACATGATGGCAGAACAGCACGTGAAATGGAAAAAGGTCAGCTTGATTGAAAGCTATGTCTCTGTGTAAGTACAGAAACCCTGCCCGCTTCCTGAGATCATCGAAAGATCACGTTACTTGTCTTAAAGCTAAATCCTCAGTGTGAGACGGCCGGTTTTGGGTTTCTCAGATTATTCCACATAACCGAGAAAGAAAACAAGCATTTGCAAAGCAATAGGTCCCGCATTTGCGAGACTTGCAGCTATTGGCGTTGTAAATGACAATGTCTTTTATGTATGTGTTGGTTTTCAAAACAAATAAATAAAAGGCATTGTCATTTACAATGCCAATAGCTTAAACTCTAGCAAATGCGAGACCTATTGCATTGCAAATGCTTCTTTTCAAATGCACCATTGTGCTTATCAGCCATTGTGTGACTAGATTATTGAAGGCACAGCGAGAACAGTTTGACTACGTCCACCCTACTTTTAAAATTTTAGCCGTCTCCATCGTTAAGGATTAGCATTTTGATAAAAGGCGATGTGTTTTCCTCCTTGCCTCTGTACATGTTATTGGTACTAAATACTCAAGTACATACCAATACCTCTCCCTGCAGGGCATCACAATGTAAAGCAATAGAAATTATTCAGTAAAAGACGCAGTGTGCTCAAGACACAGGAAGATAGTTGTTGTTCTTTAGGGCATAACATACAGAGGAATTATTTCTCAGGCGTGTCATTAACCAAGAGGTCAAATTCAAATTCAAAATAGACTTTATTCGGTGTATTTCAACCATAAAAGTACAATCAAATACATACAGTACATACATCAATTTACACTATAAATCCAGAAAGTAAAAGGGCTATCGGCCACATGCATCATCCCGGCCGTTTGCGAATTCCAAATTGCGAAAAATAGCGAATCGCAATTTGGAATTCGCAAAACGGGATGCATGATTTTTTTCTAATAATATTAGCGATTCGGTAAAATTCGCATTTTTTACCGATTCGCTAATATTATGCGAATTCTAATTTGCTAATTCGCATTTCCCATTGATTCCTATGGGCCAAAAGGCCCATAGGAATCAATGGGAATTGCGAATTTGCAAATTAGGATTCGCATAATGTTGATGCATTCCATGGGTGCAGGGGGGGGTCCAAAGGACCCCCCCCCTGCACCCCTGAAATGTATTTTTAAGTGGATGTTTCACACACACATGTCCTAAGGACATGTGTGTCTGTAACATGCAAGTTTTAAAAATGCTTTTTTTTGCTTTTTGAACAATTTTCGCAAATTAACACGAGGGTCAACCTCGTGTTAATTTGCACTTCCAATTTTCAAATTCGCTATTTTAAAAAAAAATGATGCATTGCATTTAAGGAATCGCACAAATGCGATTCCTTAAATGCATTCGCAATTTTTAGAAATGCTAAAAATAGCGAATTATGCACAAAAGTTTGATGCATCCCAAAAACGGATTTTGCATTCGCAAACGGCCGATTTTTCCGATTCGCACCATTTGCGAATGCAAAAAACGTTGATGCATGTGGGGGTTAGTACATTACATACAATAGTTCTTTCATTGGTCCAAACATAATCGCAATTTAAAAGCCAATTTTAAAAATTCAAGAACTTGAAGGACACCATTACTGTGTAGCAATTGTAAATATAGAAAGGCTGGTCGTATCTGGTTAAAATTCATTTTTTTAAAAGAGCAATTAAAAAGCGTTTACGGGGGAATTCATAGTATTTACATAGAAACATAAAGTGCATCATGTCCTGTGGAGACTTTCCATCGCAGCCACAGGACGAGGGAATTTTACAGAAGCTCTCCTTTTTAGGTCTGATAAGCAGATGTTGAAACTGGTTGAATCTAAATCTTGTAAGCAAGAACTTATCGTGAGTGCTGAAAGTACCGAGTAAATAAGGCTCTGCTGTCAAACATGTCTTAACCATAATAAATTTCCTCACACTTACTTTTTTTAGCTCAGCACCCTCCCTCTCTGCCTTCTTGTGCTGATAGAACAACTGCTTGACTAGATCAATGTCTGCCTTCCCAATTCCTAATGGGTGTTCAAACAACTCAGGGCGTCCCAACTCGGTAAAACATGTTTTTAAATACTTCAGCCAGGGAGTGCATAACGCATTCTCAAGAGCCAGAAAATCGTTAACAATCAAGTGTGTAAGGGGGATTTCCTCACATAACCACATTTTCAGCCAACATAACAGAGGCCGTAGGGACAGGATATCGCTCAAATACCCCACTCCTAATTCCTCATGTACCATAAAGTTAGACGTGCAGGCCGAAACACACAAAAGTCGTTTGTAAAACAAATTTTCTGTGGTTTGAAGTTGTTCCCCAACCATATAGCCCCAGAGCTCACTCCCATATGCAGCGGTTGCTACAGATTTTGCATCATATAATTTAATCATAGCAGCCGTCGGTTTTTTACCAAGCTTTGACGCGAAGTTAAAAATGGAGGCATTGACCTTGGACACATCAAATTTTTTTTTTAGGAATTTGCGGGGCCCAGGATAGTTTAGAGTCAAAGAGTACTCCTAAATAGGAGAATGTACTAGAAAAGGGTATAACTGCCTTATCTAGTTTAAAGGTGTATTGTCTCCTTGGCTGTTTCCCCACCTGCATGATGAAAGATTTGGAGTTGTTCACTAACAAATCTCTGTCTTCCATAAACTTTTTAAAAGCGTTAAGAAGCAGTTGAAGGCCTTTTTCCGTTCTTGCTAACAGCACAGCATCATCTGCGTATAGCAGAACAGGGATGCTTCTATTCCCCACTCTTGGACTATCAGATTTCACCTCCCTTAAAACGCCATCCAGCTCATTTATATAAAAATTAAAAAGGAAAGGGTCTAGTATACAGCCTTGCCGTACCCCCTTCCCAGTTCTAAAATCATCAGTTACAGATAAGTCTTGGGAATACCTTATATTTGCGCTGGTATTATTATGGAGGTCAGCCAAAAAGTTTATGATGTCATTGTCCACTCCTTTGTCCCTCATGGACCCCCACAGCTTCCCCCTGTTGACACAATCGAAAGCTGAGGATAGGTCCATGAAGGCCAAGTGGACTGTACCCTTTTGGACTTTAGTATATTTACTTAGTATTAGAAAGAGGTTCAAACACTGAGTTGTGGTCGAGCGGCCATTATAAAAACCATATTGGGCAGTGGACAGAATATCATTGTCCCGTGTCAAATCAGAAAGTCGCCGCAGTACTATTCTCCCCACAAGTTTTGCCATAGAATTAATCAGGGAGATAGGCCTATAACAGAGGGGACTATCCCTATCCCCCTTTTTAAATATGGGCACAATGGTTGAGAGCCCCCATGAAGGCGGGCAACCCACTTTTGCAGCTGCGTTGATAACCGCTGCAATAATCGGTGCCCAAAAGTTGGGATCGGATTTAAAAAGATCCGGGGGTATCCCATCCGGGCCTGGTGATTTGCCCGCTGTGAGCCCCTCTATTCCCACCACGACCTCTCCTATACTAACATCCAAACAAGTATCCCCCCAAGTACGCCCATAGGGTACCACATTAGTTTCACTTCCCCCATACAGTTGTTCAAAATGTGCTACATATTCCTCTTTAGTAATGACACATTCTAGCCCTTCCCCTGAATCTTTCACCAGGAAGGGTTTCTTAAGCACCGCCCAAAATCTAGCACTATTTTTCAATGTTTCTGGTTCCAGAATCTCAGCCCAGGCCTCATTCTTCAGTACCTCCTTTCTTGTTGCAATAACTGATTTATACTCTTTACGTGATCTCTGAACTAGTTCCTTGTTTCGGGGTTTTAACATCAAGGCTGTTCTGAGATCACGAGCCGCTTTAGAGCATTCCTTGCTAAACCACCTCGGGCCAACCCTCCCTTTACACGTTAAAGGTTCTGTCATTGATATAGCTATTATATCAGTTAGACTTTTAAAATCAGATAGAACCTGGGTTGGGTCAGGGTCAGCCTGAGTGCATCAAGTGATAATGTCACTACAGTTAGTTTGGATGTTCTGATATATAAGGGCCGGAGTGCACATAGACCATTTTAGGCGGCGTCTACCATCAGTTACTGTGACCCTACCCTTACTTAGGTTTCGTCTTTCTGTAGCCACCCAGGGCCCCCTTAAATGTATGGTCAAAGGGTTATGGTCACTGAGAGGATTACTGTCTATGGAGAATGAACGCACAAACTCCTGCATGGGGACAGTTAACAACATGTAGTCAATAAATGTTCCCTTCCCATGCCCTTTAAAAGTTGGGGTAAGAAAGCGCTTTAAGGGATCACATAATGACATTGCAATGGTAAGACCATGTTCATTAAGTAAATTATTAAAAATACCCCCCTCAACGGTGTGTTCCAGGTGTAATCCGTTTATTCTGGGGCAATACAGTTCCGTAAGATTTTTCCCTGGAAGGTCACCACAGCGGTGAATGTTAAAATCACCCATAATCAGCAAATTGTGAGAACAGTCCCTCATTGAAGTATCAATGTACTCACTTAAGGTTTCTAAGTTGCCAAAACTTGTAACATTATTAATAGAGTTATAAAAATTGATCAGACCAACCTTGCAGTTGCCCGCAGATAAAACTAGACCTTGAATGTCAAGGTTGCTAGAAGGCCTGCTAACAATTGTACATCTCAATGCTACCGATATAAACATTACCATACCCCCCTTTGATCTCCCCCGAGTTACAGGTACAGCAGGTACAAAATATGCCTTATAACCTTCCATATACATATCACATTTTACAGACCAAGTTTCTTGTAAGCAAATAATTTGGAAACCCCTAATGTAAGCTAACCAGCTTTCATCCTGCATTTTGTTTTCTAAGCCCGCCACATTCCAACATATAACATTATTTTTTGGTGTAGTTGATGAAATCAGCTCTATCTGTTGAACTGCAGGCGTCTGAACGGTACTCTGACCCTCCGAGACCCTCAGTCAATCGCAGGCATCCAGCCCTGAGAGCATATCAAAACGGTTATGTAGGGGAACATTGTATCCTCTATTGTTCTGCTTGTCGGCATTAAAGTTTACTGCTGGTGTCCGCCAGCTGTCAACATTTAATGCTGATGTTTGCCACCCATTCAGCCCACTAGTGTTGTTATTATACATATATGGTGTTACCGGACTTGGACGAAGAGAAAGAGTTCTCCCAGTTAATTTAAGGTCCAGAGTGGGGAGACAAAGACAAGCAAAACATAGGGAGTACCTCTAAAAGGACCTATATTGCTTTTACAAGGAGTAAATCCTGACAATATTCACAAATAGGGTGATGCCAAAGAGGAAAACTAAAACATCAAAATATTATCAAAACATATTTTTATTTATTTTTTCAGATATTTTAATTTGAAAATATTTATATATCTGTACATTTCATTTTGTCATATAACATCCAGTACAAGAGTTCATCAACATTCATAATACAATTTATATAATTAGGTAAAGTGCAGGTTAAGACAAAAAAAAAGAAGAGCGAACGTGCCCCTAACAATCTAATATAATCCTAACATACATGCATACATACTTACACACCAATCATACCTTTACAGTGATTAAAAACCTAACAACATAGATACATAGGCTAAGCACAAAGAAGCAAAATGGAACAAAAAAAACCAAAGGTGTACTTGATGGTTTACAGTTGGAACCTAGAGGTAATGGTTCTGCCAGTTAGACATTGGTCTGTGTGCGATTGACCAATCTATATCCAAATTGTGGATGTACGGCCGACGTACGTTTCGGTGATGGTGTCACCTTCCTCAGGGCCAAGAACAACAAATAACAAACTAACATATGTACATAATCTCTACAGGGGTTAAAAGGACAAGGGGCATTGCAAAGTTTATTCTTTTTAGGTCTCGGCTAGCCGCGCGAAGCGCGTCTCCGCCGAGCCCCTTTTGTCGGCATGTGTGCTTCCCAGGAGACAGTCCTGGCCGCGCGCATCGCCTTGGAGGCGATTTGAAAGTGACACGCGCACGCGAACGAGCGCTGCGGCCAGGCGCTGTCTCCTGTGAAGCACGCATCAAGTGCTTCGTGAAAATTGCAACATTTCGTGTGTCCTCTTTTCCCGCCTCCACCCCTGGGGCAATCCCTCGTCTATCCTTGCTCCCCGAACACCAGCCCAGCTCCCTCCCAAGCTCCGGCTGCGCCTTTACCTTTGCAGCGGCGCCGAGCCGGATGCGCGCTCATATCCACGGAAATGTAACCGGGAGAGCGAGCGAGCTCCGCCGGGAGGCTGACATCGAGAGGTGCGGGGAGTGGGGCAGCTGCAGTGCGCTTCCACCGACTGCATGGGGGCGTCACCGAGCGGCTTGCCGAGGAAAGCGGTAGGAGGCAGGGGCCGAGCTTGCGGGAGGAGGTAAGGAGAGGAGGGAGGAGAAACGAGAGCGCGCTCGAGACAGAAGCACGAGGAGGCAGGACTTCTGACGAAAAACAGAATTGAGCTCTAGTTAACACCCCCGGGGTACCAAAGAGTTGTCGGCGTGAAGGAGTAGAAACGTCTCGCCCTGGGGGTATTTACATTTTAAAGCTTGTTTTATAATGCCATCTGTACCAATCTGGGATTAAGATTTTTGTATTTCTACTTTTCTGTAAATGTGAAGGGGATAATCAGAGGGCTTTGTTACCCGCAGCTTTAAATTGTGGTATTGTCACTCAAAATCTATGACCCCGTAATTCTTAATTTTAACACATTGGTCTCTTGGATGTCCAAACATCGGAAGCAATAGAACAATCCACACAGATGAAATATTAGTCCTGTCATAGAATATTGCCAGCCTCCAACCCAAATACAAAGATGCTGATTGGCTAGCATTTGTGACCATACACAAGATCTGCTGTTTCCAGGAGATATGAGTGACTGATAATAAACTTTTTTTTTCTGCTGCTGGCATCGGCTGAAGTAGGACACGTGCTTGTATTTGTGAGTGCACTTTTGTATCTCTGCTTCAGAACATGGGTACATGTCCTGGTGTTCGTGACCCTATATGTCTGTGTACTTTAGTTTTATGTCTGTATACGCCCCAGAGTGTGTGCGTGTGTGGCTGTTTAGAAGACACATTTTTTGTTAGTCTGTTTGTGTTCGTTTCTCTGTGCGTACATGCCTGCTTTCCGTTGTTTTTGCATGCTCCTCTGTGTGTGATGAGTGAGCCCTATTGGTGATACGTGCGATTTGTCTATATATACATTTCCATGGCACTGTGTGCCTACATGTGCTTGCAGTGTGAGTATAGGTCAACTTCTCAGCACTCACAACTGCTCCTTGTGAAAAGTGGACTGTCTGCTCCTACAAAGGTTCGCTTACCATGGCCCACGCTATTTACTTTGATTCATTTGTTAGAGGACCACTGGCGTCTCGCGCCTCGTTACCTTTTAAAACTTTTAGTTGCGTTGTCTTATTTGTAATCTGTGTCATGCTGGCTATTATCACTCAACTGGTCAGTTACAAAATTCGGAAATATACTGAGCGGAGCCCCCTAAAAGCGCTATTGGCCCTGTAGCCCTTGGAAGCACACAGAGCTGTAACTAAGATATACGGAACTACTGACGTAGTGGCCGCGAGGACAGGGGACAAAAAGAGCATACTGTGTATAAAACGACTATAATCATCTGTTCCATTCACGACATCCACAGTGCTTCTGGGCTCCTCTGGACACATGTGCCCAAGGTAGAGGAGATGTGAGGTCCAGTACTTAAGCTGAGTATGAGAATGAAAATACCACCTTTATTTAAATCCTAGATTTGGTACATGCCCAAATTGTGTGATCCTGGTCAAATCAATGTATTTGCACCAGCGGCGCGCCTCTTATGAAAGAAGGCAAATGTGGTGTGACTTTTGTGAGAAGCTTCAGGCGCCTCATTTCCGCCCACTTGAGCAAATATTGGCTTGAGTGGAAGAGACATATATTGCGCATATGAACATTGAATACCAGGGAAATGCGGAGATGTATCTGTTCAAAAGCCAGTCACTCTCTCGAAGTCCCTCATGTAGGATGCACCTCCCTGTACCCAGGCCTCAAGCTTTATCTTTTCTACTCTGCACACCTCACCCTTTTTTCTCTGTCTCACCTTCCTCTCTCCCAACTTCACCCTCCTTTCTCTCCACTACAACTTGCTGCCCCACCCACTTCACCCTTCCACCAACTCAATTACAATAACTTTAATTCAAGTATTAATTATTTAAAAAATTAAAAGCCATTGTTATTTGTAATATCAATACATCTAAGTCACATAAATACAACACATATTGCATTACAAATGCTATAGGTGTCACATTTGCAAAAGTTATAACTATTGGCATTCTCATACACAATGCCAATAACTCAAACTTTAATGCTGCGAGACCTATTGCATTGTAAATGCTTGTTCTATTTGGTGGGATGTATGTGGACAGATATCAATGGAATCTGCATCTAGCTGTTGCTAGTAGGGAATTTTCTGTGCTGCACAAAGTGCATAACATAATAAGACCCACAGGTTGTTGGCATAGAGTTGCTTCGGTAGATGATCGTTTGTATAAGGCTGTGGTATTTCATCTAATCCTTCTGGTCATTGTACATATCACTCCCAAAGTGTGAAATTTCATGTCGAGCAGCCTCTACATCTTTTTTAAGCGAGGGCTGATACCGTAGCATGGGGTTCCTGGGTCTATCTTAGAAATGTAGATATAGATAGGTCAATCGCACACAGATCAATGTCTAACTGGCAGAACCATTACCTCTAGGTTCCAACTGTAAACCATCAAGTACACCTTTGTTTTTTTTTGTTCCATTTTGCTTCTTTGTGCTTAGCCTATGTATCTATGTTGTTAGGTTTTTAATCACTGTAAAGGTATGATTGGTGTGTAAGTATGTATGCATGTATGTTAGGATTATATTAGATTGTTAGGGGCACGTTCGCTCTTCCTTTTTTTTGTCTTAACCTGCACTTTACCTAATTATATAAATTGTATTATGAATGTTGATGAACTCTTGTACTGGATGTTATATGACAAAATGAAATGTACAGATATATAAATATTTTCAAATTAAAATATCTGAAAAAATAAATAAAAATATGTTTTGATAATATTTTGATGTTTTAGTTTTCCTCTTTGGCATCCCCCTATTTGTGAATATTGTCAGGATTTACTCCTTGTAAAAGCAATATAGGTCCTTTTAGAGGTACTCCCTATGTTACCGGACTTGGAGTCTGAGCTTGTGATAAAGATCTGTACCCACGGGGATTATTAGGGTTTTTTTTAGGTAAGTTCTGGTCGGGCGCGTAAAAGTATCCCAAAGGACGCACACAGACACTATTTGCATTATAGACAAATGAAGATGCACGTAGCAAGACATGTTGGGGGTGCTGAAAGTTGACTATCACGCAGTCCCCCGTGGTTGATTTCCTTGAAGGACCAACCCAATTTACTCTTTCAGTGGATATAATTTGGTCGTAGAAATGAGATGGGTAGCCACAGTTTTTATTTAGCCATCCCACCGTTTTGTTTTTTAGAGAGTCTTGTGGTTCTCCATGAGGTTGAGCTGATACTTCCTCATGGCGCGGAACGTTAGTTAGTACCACCACGTATGGGACACACTCAGGAGGGAGATTCACATTCCTCAGTCTGGCCCTCTGTGGGACCGGCACACAATTGCCTAAGGAGGCCGGTGCCTGCTGAATCGGCTGATTTATTGGGGCTGTGGGAACCACCGCCACAGCGGCTACCATATTTTCAGGGTTTAACTGCCGATTCTGTTGCACATTCTGTCTCCTGGCGTCAATCTCCTTCCCGCTCCCAACAGCGGTAGTTTTAGTGATTGTTACGCCTGGGACAGGGGTCATATGTCCCGTCACTAAACTGCCCAATCTTTCTACTTCGGACGCTACTTTGTCCAATTTGGACATTATTGGAGTAATTAGATCTACAATTTTGGCCTCCAGTTTACACACTAATATATTTATTAGTGCTTCTAAGTTAGTGTCGGGCAAAATCACACTACCCTCATTATTACTACCCACATTGTTAGGTTCGTCCACAACCTGTTTGCTTGGACTATTAATAATGATGGCTTTAGAGTTATTGGGTTGTTTAGTGTGATTTTTAGTTTTTGCAGACTTTCCCCCTTGGCTCCCCTGAGTCTTTCTACACTTCCTCACGGGTCTTTGTGTGGAATGGACCTCCATTGACTCTTCTGCTGAGGAGTCCTCCTCTGATGTAACATGCATGTCCAAGCACTTCTCGGGGTGCACCTGTACCTGTGCTACTGTGATATGGCCCTCTGTACTGTGTGCAGCATTTTCTAAAGTACCATCTGAGACTTCTATCGTTTCATTAGATACAGAATCCAAAACAGGTGGAGGAATTTTACTACCTAATGAAACCCTGCGTTCTTTGTTGATTTGCGTTACTTTTGTGATGTATTCCTATAGGTTCTGAATCGATCCCCCTATTCCTGACCCTATTCTGGTTAAACAAACCAACAAGTTAACTAGCAGTCAGCCCATGAGGCAGAAAACCCCCATGATGCAGATACCGTTATCTGACGCAGTCACACTACGGCACAGGAACGTGTTATCTGATTAGGTCATAACGCTTGCGATCTAATTAGACAAGCGATATTCCTCCAGCCCCTGATAAGGCATACGGAGTTCTCATAACAAATCAAACCTATGACAACCTGGGCAAAACCCTGCGGCCATTGTTTTGATTTCACCGAGAACTTCAGCAAAAGAATGTGCTAACGAGCAAGTCGTATGACATCCTTATTGACGTATCTATGTCCATCCTTACGTCAATCTCGGCACCTTAAAGGTATAAATATTACCGATATTGCCCTATGCAAAGACACGCGGTGGTGACGAGGACGGAGCAGCCATACTTGCCGAAGCCCAGAGCAGAGCAGACCCCGCTGGCGCAGCCCCGCCTTCCTGACGCGCTGAGAACGAGACGCGCTGATTTCTCCTGCCGAGAAATCCAGCACCGGCGCTTCCGGGTAGCCCTCGCAGGCAGCCTGGAATATCGAGACCAGAGAGAGAGATACCATCCCTCATTCAACCTAGATTCCAGGTACAGAACTGAATAACCCCTCGCAGAGAATTCTTTAGTTATTCACTTGGCAAAAACAAACTTAACTTAAACTGTAACTTTCTATTCCCGCCCACGTATTAGGCTTAGGTCAGGTACACGGGGTAGGCGTATTTAGAAACACCAGTTGAGTACGTTTAGTCAAATGTATATGTGTATGTAATATATTTTATTCATTTTAAAACATCTTATGGCTTAGAAACCATATCAATGTTTTTACAGTATTATTTTATACTTCTGCTTTTAATGTATGCACTTTACTTAGCTATAAGTATTGCAATAATATCGATCCATTTCTCTTGTATGAGAAAAGAGACTGATCAATAAATAACACCTTTTTATTGAACACGCCCGTCTCTTCCTTTTCTCTACATTCTGATGAGACTAAGAATGCACGTACTGACTGAGTAAAATAAATTGCCTTTTGTTCACACGACTCTCGAGATACACTCTTGATTAGGGGAGAGCAAAGTTGTCATGTTCTATGGTTGTCAGAAACTAAATCCCTTCTTCTCTAATCAGGGAAGTTAATTCCTTCCTGAACATTCGAGAAAGTTTCTAGTGAACTCTGAGCTAGCTGGCAAACCCAAAACTTTAAGTCTAATATCGACAGTAGTAGACCTAGTTAACGTCTGGTCTAGGCCTTTACTATTGAAGGTATTATTCCAATGCGCAGAGCCTATTGGGATAATAGGAACTACACTACATGGCGCCCAACGCGTTTGGAAAGGGCGATAAAACTAACGTAAGACATTTAAAGTAACTCAGTCGTGCTTTCTCACTCAGACCCCTTTCTCCCATAATACTCCAAAGACGTCTGGAGTGGGTAAAAGGTTATATCCGCCAGACCGCGCAGGAGGGAACTCCTATGTATGGTTCTTGGTATAGTCAACGTTGAAGGATACACTGTTCCAAAATATTGTGCATCTAATCTTTGTTTCCATAAGAAACCTGATCTGCAAACAAAAGAAATAACCATCCTGTCAGTAAAATGGTAGACAGTGATGATGAAAGAGAGGCAGTTAGATTAGCAACTGAACTCGCAGCAGCTGATGCTACCATGCAGGAAGCAGACCAGGATATAATACTCATCCCGGTCATTAAAAGGAAATCTATAACCATAAAACTTATAGAAAATGGACTGACACCTAGAGGTGGTACAGTCATATTCGTAATTGAGGCACACGAATATCGGCAGACAGAGGTATACTATTCATGGATACATTTTCCAGCAGCAAATCCTGTAACAAAGTACTTCCACTATTACAAAATAGAGGAACCTCCTGAAACGTACACTCCTTTCGAGGAGGTGGAAGTACCACTCAAATTTCAAGAGCATTTGCTCTTATTTGATGGCGCCCTAAAACATAATAATCACATCACCAGGCTCGGTCCTTTAGGTAGACCAGGAGCAACGTGGCCGGTCCTAGCCGGATACACACCACATCCAGACATCGACGAGATGTCTGCAGCTAACCTGTTAACATAGCTAAAACAATTAATAAAAATACATAGACAATTAGTCCAGTATGTGATGCGGACTTCAACAATTCAGCCAGCGATTAAACTCCCACAGCTGACCCCTCACCAGGGGAACACAAATAAAATTACACCACAGAACATCCAGTCCTGCCTAGGTAAAGTACCGGCTAAAAGGGAACAAATACCATTCTGGCTAGCGCAGAAAATCACCCAAATAGAGGCGGTGTTTCCAGACACCACCCCGCTAGAAAAGCACAGGATTCTGACTATCTGTCTTCCAATGGGAATCGCACCACACATTGAGGACTGTGACACTTGGGGTACAGTCTTTGCTTCCATCTACACAAAAACGCACGGTGTTCCATCCATTTTGGTAATCCCAGATGTGCTAAAACAAATTCAAGATGAATACGGTCCAGAACCCGCTTTAACTCTTGGTATGAAATTACTAAAAGACTTCAAGCAGGTCTCGGCTATATTATTAGCCAACATAAAGGGAGAAGCAGCAAACGTGGCGATCCGCCAGAGGTTAACGGAAACAGATATAGCAGACCAACCAGCTGAAATTGCCAGAATCATAGAAAAATCCTATGAGGAACTAGGTAGAGATAGTTTAGGTGGAATACCAGTAAAACCAAAACTGATTGAAAGTCCTGAAAAAATATTTTTTAATAATAATTCAACATCACAGAAAAAGAGCTGGGATGGAAACAAACAATCCAATCCCAAAGAAAAGAAATTCCAGTCCAGAGGAAGGTCTCCTAGGCGAAGAGAGAAATCTCCGAACCAAAGACACAGGTCACCCCAGAGTGACCCCTCTGGGAAAAGATATAACCTTAGAAACAGGGATAATA
This sequence comes from Lissotriton helveticus, assembly GCF_964261635.1. Taxonomy (NCBI): domain Eukaryota; kingdom Metazoa; phylum Chordata; class Amphibia; order Caudata; family Salamandridae; genus Lissotriton; species Lissotriton helveticus. The sequence goes on along the minus strand of NC_136070.1, from coordinate 903,882,094 downwards.
TAAAAAAGCCTGATAGATATCAAGACATTGATACACATCCCTCTCAATCTTTTCAGACTTCCTCGCAGAAATCGGAAAGAAGAGGACGATCAGAACAAAGAGAAGAGCACGCCAAGTCCAAAAACAAGGAACCTGCTCAGCTAAAAAAGAAATTACAATTTCCAAAGAAGAAGGTAGCCAGCATTAAAATAGTTAAAAATGCCGAGAATTCTGAGGACACAACTGAAAAACGGGGAATGGGCTCAGACAATGCTAGACAGCGCAGCAGAAGTGAGCATAGCTCGCAAAGTCCTTATGAATCATCTGGAGACAGTGGACACGAATGAATATCTTCAAGTGGAAACTGCAGACACCAGAGTTAGCAAACCTCACAAAATATACGAAATAACATTGCGTATAGAGGGGGATAAGACTAGAAAAATAAGGGGACTATTTTGGGATAATCTCTCCAAGGGCTATGATATCCTTCTAGCTGAAAAAGACTGGCCACCAGAGTTTGTCAGGGATTGCCCTGATGGCGAAGAAGTAATTATGCCTGCCTTCTCAAATCATATCCCAATTCATAAAAAATACACACTTGCTAGAAAGTGGGCAGTGGCTCTAGCTCCTGCTTTATATAAAAATCACGTAGGATGGGATGAGGACTCTCCTCCTCACAAAATCCAGTTAAAATCACAACCTACTGCACAAAGGCAGTACCCAATTAAGCAAGAAGCAAAAAAACAGGTAAAAGAAATACTAGATCAGCTAGAATACCAGGGGGTGATTGAAACTTGCACCTCACAAATGAACAACCCTTTGTTTCCGGTCTCCAAACCAGACAATTCATATCGTCTAGTTTTGGATTACCGACACCTTAACACATGTTGCAAAACTTTTGCAGTGCAAAATTCGCATAGTGCTGCACTAATGAATAACATAGTGCGCAAAAAATACAAAACAACCTTAGACATCTCTAATGGATTCTTTTGTCAAAACATAGCACCAGAGAGCAGATATTTGTCTGCGTTCTCAATAAATGGCACTCAAAAACAATTCTGTCGGTTAGCCCAGGGGTACAAGAACAGTCCGGGAGTATTCTCAGCGCGAGTAACAGAATTACTACAAATATATGATGATGAAGCATTATCTTATGTCGACAACATATACTTAACAGATGATGACTTGGAGACTCACTTGAAGAGAGTGAACACCATAATACTTGGGTTCGCAGCAGAGGGTTACAAATTCAACTTTAAAAAATCCAGAATTGCCCATCTGACAGTCCTGTTCTTAGGATATGAATTATCAAGTGAAGGCAAAAGCCTGGCTGACAATTTCCTAGAGAAATGTGCCGTAATCCAAGCACCTAGAACACTAAAAAACCTACAGTCGATTCTAGGCTTCCTAAATTTCGGAAGAACATACATTGCAAATTACGCAGAAAGGGTCAAACCCCTTTATGATCTGATAAAACCAGATTTTAAAAGATCCAATTGGACTCAAATACACACAGAAATTTTGAGATCCTTACAAACAGACAAGCTAATTAAAACAAAATTAGAAACACGCAATCTTGTGATTCGAGTCATCCCAGGGAGATGCGGATTCACATACCTGACCTCTAATGAGGGAGAAAAGGTACCAATTGCATTCAAATCACACTTGTACACTAAGGCTGAAATGAAATTTAGCCCTACGGAAAAAATTCTAACTGCAACACAGACAGCTATAGCAAAAGAACGAGCCCTGGCACAAGGTAAACGAATAATAATCGTGACACCGATACCAGCCCTAGAGGCGGTAACAAAGGCAAGCATTCCAAATGCTAAAGCGCTCCATCCGAGATGGATACAGTGGGCTAATTCTCTTGCTGCAACGGACGTGGCATACGAATTTGATCCTAACTTAAAAACACAAGAATTTCTCCAATATGAATTTGAATGTCCTCCGCCGACCGAAATTCTGCCTCTAGATCATTACGGCTGTATAATATATACAGACGGATCAGCACAGCCCGCAGTCGGGGGTAAACAAGCTTATAGTGCTGCGTGCGCGATTGTTAAAGGTCGCTGGCACGAAGGGAAATTTAAACCAACCCTCACTAAAACGCAATCTCTAGGAGATTGCACAGCTCAGCGAGCTGAACTACTGGCATTCAAGATGGCGCTTGAAAATACCGATCGAGAATTCCCCACGCTCATAGTGTGCGATTCGTATTATTGCGTTCAGTCTTATAATGAATACTTGCAGATCTGGCTTCAAAATGGTTTCAAGAATGCAAAAGGTGGCACAATCAAGCATAAAATGCTTTGGGAACAAGTAGTTCTTTTACAAAAAGAACTACCAAAGACTCACGTGATACACACACTGAGTCATCAACGTGATGGCGTTCACGTTGCAGGGAATTCATTGGCTGATGAGGCCGCGAAGGCAGCTGTGCAAACGGCTTCCGTAGCTGCCATCACCCGGTCAAAAACAAAAATAGACAGCGAAATATTACAAGCTGTCAGCGCTTCAGAAAAGGATTCGATAGAAACACTCCCGAAAGGCTTTCCAGTAAAATACTCATACATAACTGATGCAAACAATGTTCCTTTTGCTCGAATCCCTGGAGTGGGGGATAGGGCAATTCCAAACATGGAACATAGGTTAGGACTAATAATAGCGGCACACGAAGGGCTTGCTTCTATCCATGCTGGCGTCTCAGCCACAGTATCATTATTAAAACAGAGATACTGGTGGCCACAAATGAGAAGACAAACAAGGAACTATGTTCTAGAATGTGAAATATGTCAAAAAATGAAAGTATCAACGGTGAGACGTCCAGCTCAGACGCCCCTTCTAATCTCGGATAAACCATTAGCCTGTGTTTATCTAGATCACTGCGGTCCCTTAGAAAGGGACGGTAACTATAAATATATCTTGGTCGCAGTGGATTCATGCACGAGATTCATATGGATGTGGCCCCAGCGAACGGCTGACGCCAGAACTGTTATAAAAGATTTGCGAGTCTTTATCGGCACATACGCAATTGGCATGCTGCATTCAGACCACGGTTCTGCCTTTAGCTCTAGAGCTTATAAGGAGGCCATGGTCAGCATGGGCGTGGCATTGCGGTACTCTTGTCCATTTCACCCTGAGGGGAACGGAATTGTTGAAAGAAAAAACCGTGACATAAAGCAATCTATAACGGCAAAGGTATTAGGTTCGGGAGCTGGGTGGGTCAAACATCTAATAAGTGTCCAACGTAGTCTAAATAACTTGCCAAGAAATTCTCTGAAGGGATTCAGTGCGTACGAATTATTATTTGGAACTAGGATGTTGATCTCTGACATTGATAGTCAGACTTCAGTGGTGAAAGAAAAAAGCTTTGATATCAAAGACCGTTTGGCTATTTTGCAGGACTTAAACAAAACAAGAAAAGACCTGAGCAACATAAAGTTGAAACAACAGCCAACAACCACTGAAGAACCACCACCTGTCCCAGCAAGACCTGTCTGGATTCCAAAAGTCGGGGATCTAGTCAGGGAAAAGATCGCGGTAAAGAAGGAATTTGGGCCTTCTTACAGAAAAGCAGTTCCTGTCTTGTCTGTCAACGGGACAAGATCAGTTGTACTACCGCCACTTGCTGGTAAAAAGGAGAACCGAGTTGTATCCATCGACCTGGTAAAACCACAATCATGTGGCCGATAACAAACAGTAGGCCAAGTGGACTCCCAATAAGTAGCCGAACACCAAGGTTTGCTACCAGTACAGAGGTCCTAACGAAGAGGCTCATCACATTCGAAACGCCTACAGAAGAACAACAAGGACTATGCAACAATGCAATAGAACTCAGACCTCTGAAAACCCAAATAAAAACATTTAGCAGAGACACACCAATCTATAATGAAGTACCAAGTGCAAATGCAAGAAACAGTAATCCTGAACCAATTGGAACAATTGACAGAACTGCGTCCGGCTACTTCATAAACTTCGATGATTCCTCTGAAGGCTTCAGTGAATCAAAGACACAGCCATCATCAAAAACCTTTAAAGATAAAGCAAAAGAACTTTTGAAACAACTAAAAGAAACATATCTGATTTCTCCATGGATCGAATTTTGGGTGGGTTTTGGTGCATTTATCCTCATACTTTGGCTCATCATGGTACTTACTTTGGGACGCTTCATTGAGGGAAAATATGCTAAAATGGACACAGCAAGTCAGAAAATCAACTTGATCCTCAAACCACACACATCTTCACACGTCGAGAAAAGAGAACTTTCTTCAGTCAACTTCACAGCCAATCCGATACCGGGTGGGGTAGCCTGGGACAACACTGACTATGAAATTTATGGTTCGGTCGAAATCCTGAAATATCCACACCAAATTAAGATCTCATTGAGTGACTTTGCAAAACCAAGCTCATGTGCTGATGATTGGGACTTCGAAAGCATTAATAATATGATGTCTGACTTAGTAATGTCTGCTAAATTTACCAAACATGATTATTTGCAGGGTTCTACAAATTATGATAGTATGTACTGTTATAACCACTATGGTAGCCATTTTTTACATAGATCTGCACAACCTAGAAATGTTTTTAATTATAATCAATGGGAACATTGTGCAACCCCTCCAAAAGGAAGCTCACGAACCTTCTATGACAAATATTCATACTTTTCAGGTTTTAACACAAGTAATGCTGAAGCATTTTATTTCAAATTGTCAAACAAGACAGGAACTAAGACCATGATAACAAACACAAAATTGATATATTCAGACTCATTCTTTGAAAAAATGAATACTTTTGGTTTTGATTATTGGGACAAAAATTTTGAATTGAAAAGTGTTTGGGGTACAAAAGAATGGCAAGTGCAGGGTATAGAAGCTTTGTTTAGAGCCTGCATGATCCCAGAACAAATTATATTTTTAAATGACACTGTTCAACAAACCACCTGTCTTGGCCTAGCCAAAATCAAAGACTTAAATAAACCGTCTATTCCAAAACCAACAATGTACAGCAATACCTCTACAGCTGAAGAGATAGACGTAAATTATGTATTAAACCAAAACAGAACACATCCTGATTGGAAACAGTGGTTGATCTGGCCCACAGATACTAATAACTGTCAAGACAGATTCCTGAACAAAACACAGGGGTTCAAAATGACCAGGCCAGACCCTAGATATCCCCAAAGACATCACCCAGGGATAATAACCACCTACAGTGTGGGCAAATTATGCCTTCAATGGCTACAAACTTCCACACTGACAGAAATTAAGCAACACCTAACTTTACTTACTGATGGTGCTGACTTGCGTGATTTCATTATGGGACCGCGCAAACAGCGTCAAAAACGTTTCATAGCAGCCTCTGTATATGCAGCATACAATGAGGCCTGGAAGGTTACTCAAATTGAAACAGCAGAGAGAATACGGGAAATTGACCGTATTAATTTGGAAAAATCACTTTCTGTAGTGGACAATGGGTTAATGACTCTGTCCTCCAGAATTTTTTCTTTGGACAGCATTGTGTCTTCAGCAATCGACATATTATCGCAAGACTTACTGTTGCTACAACACGGTCAGTCTCAATTGCGTTCTATTGTACAGCTTGGCTGGACGTTACAAAATCTGCGTTCAGGCTATGTGCCTTGGCGTTTAATCAACACAACGTCACTATTCCAAATCTTTAACCTTACTGATAGACAAGTCAGTATGGCACAAAAGGGTGCTGATTATACAATCTTGAGCATTGAAAAACTCGAAAGATTACCAGTGACAATGTCAGAACGACCTGTCAGTGAATGGATAATACATGGGATAATAAATATTCCAATCTCAACCTTCAGGTTTCAATACTGCCAAAAATATATACAGGCTGGCATGTACAAGAAATTGGGAAAGGGGTACATTAAAACAACATGGAACCTGCCCTATTCACATGCATGTGTCAGTAATAAAGGACAGAAAGTGTTTCTTAGTGGCAATAATTGTGCGATGTCACTAAGCGGCACGCTTCTGTGTAACGGAATTAGTTTGCATGGAGCCTGTGAAGGGAATTCATACAACCTTTCATGTCACCAGCAAGGCGCACCTGCAACAGAGATAGAACCATTCTTTCAAAGACTCTATAATGGGAGTTACATTCTAATTGTAGATCGCAGATGTTGTAGTCTTATGCCCGGGACTCCTTATCTCGTAACTACGACTGCGAAGGTCAAGTGCTGTGGACGCTTATTGTTCCCCAGCTCCTTTCCAGACAGGGAGGCAAGGGCATGGCCCAATTTGAAAATTACTTCTATTCGAATAGATACTTTAAGCAGAATGAAAACAGTGCTTCTTCAGACGCCTACAAGGCTCACGTCATCAAAAGAAACGTATGATCTCCAAGTCGCAAGGACGACTGCAGAGATACATTCATTGTTATCAACTAATTCCCCCATACATTTCGCAGAAATCCTGAATGAAATCTTAAATATTTCTGATACCAATGGTGTCTCAAAGGTATTTAAGACAGTATTTTCGATGGCATTAACACCATTCAAAGCCATACTGGGTATTTTTCCAGATTTCGTCCATTCGATTTTTGGCGGACTTCCCCTGATCTTGGGACTAATTGCAGGAATCCTATTCTTAGTCCTTATTTTTCGTTATGGCAACCCATGTCACAGACAAAACTCTTGCGACAAGGGAAGAAACAATCCTAGCCATTGGATACCGGGACCGGATATCAAAAATCCTGGGACTCTCCCGGCTTAGAGACCTGAACATGACTTGGTTTCTATCATTTCGACCAATGTGGCAAAGATGTGTTTTACCTGTATTGAGGTGTCTGCTATGCGGAGAAGAATGCGTGTTAGACACCTGTCTGACGCTACAATCGGATGCGCCAATGGATGCAGAAACATTGTTGAGCCCGATCAAGGTTCACGCTTTGTGCTGCCCTCAAAGGCTACCAATCCTGATGACGGCATTCGTGGAAGCTTCACCACTACGATTGAGGGGTAGTGAAGTTCAAGATGAAAGCAGCATCGAACAGGTACGACCTTCTGTCAGCAATGCGAATCAGAATGTCAATGGAGACAATCATGCGCACGAATGCATGGTTACACCTTTTTCCGAGTTAGTGGAACTTTCCCAGGAAGCTGTTGACAGCTTTTTCGAAAGCCTAAATGATATGATGTTCTCACCAGAGCAGAAATAGAGACCTTTGAGCAAGCTCGCACATGGCGTTCCCTGAATTCGGCCTTCAACTTTAAAAATAAAGTCACATGAACACTTTTCCCTCCAGTTCACGGACAGCATTTTTTCAGCAGCCCCAAAATATTTTTGCATATTTTTCGGGACACTATCTTCTGCTTAAAGTAAGAACTATTCTTGGAGAACTAAGATTTCTAAACTTAGATAGCTTATAGACTTATAGCTTATAGACATTAGCTGCCCGCTGGTATGTTCATTGTATTATATTCTGTGATGAAGTGGTCTCGAACCTTTTTTCTGTATTAAGAGCCATTTCATGTGTAAATTCTCATATACCAAATAGCATTAATGTATACAAATGCGTTATTACTTTAGCATTATTCTACAGCTTGAGTGCATACAATACATATGACTGCATTTCTTCCGTATATTTGAAAATTTCAAAATGCATTTATGTATTTTGGGGTGGTAAGGTATACACTATACTCTATAGTATGTTTTACTATGCATAGATTAGTAAATATGTCCATAGTTAGCGTGGAGTGGGTGTGATGTATTCCTATAGGTTCTGAATCGATCCCCCTATTCCTGACCCTATTCTGGTTAAACAAACCAACAAGTTAACTAGCAGTCAGCCCATGAGGCAGAAAACCCCCATGATGCAGATACCGTTATCTGACGCAGTCACACTACGGCACAGGAACGTGTTATCTGATTAGGTCACAACGCTTGCGATCTAATTAGACAAGCGATATTCCTCCAGCCCATGATAAGGCATACGGAGTTCTCATAACAAATCAAACCTATGACAACCTGGGCAAAACCCTGCGGCCATTGTTTTGATTTCACCGAGAACTTCAGCAAAAGAATGTGCTAACGAGCAAGTCGTACGACATCCTTATTGACGTATCTATGTCCATCCTTACGTCAATCTCGGCACCTTAAAGGTATAAATATTACCGATATTGCCCTATGCAAAGACACGCGGTGGTGACGAGGACGGAGCAGCCATACTTGCCGAAGCCCAGAGCAGAGCAGACCCCGCTGGCGCAGCCCCGCCTTCCTGACGCGCTGAGAACGAGACGCGCTGATTTCTCCTGCCGAGAAATCCAGCACCGGCGCTTCCGGGTAGCCCTCGCAGGCAGCCTGGAATATCGAGACCAGAGAGAGAGATACCATCCCTCATTCAACCTAGATTCCAGGTACAGAACTGAATAACCCCTCGCAGAGAATTCTTTAGTTATTCACTTGGCAAAAACAAACTTAACTTAAACTGTAACTTTCTATTCCCGCCCACGTATTAGGCTTAGGTCAGGTACACGGGGTAGGCGTATTTAGAAACACCAGTTGAGTACGTTTAGTCAAATGTATATGTGTATGTAATATATTTTATTCATTTTAAAACATCTTATGGCTTAGAAACCATATCAATGTTTTTACAGTATTATTTTATACTTCTGCTTTTAATGTATGCACTTTACTTAGCTATAAGTATTGCAATAATATCGATCCATTTCTCTTGTATGAGAAAAGAGACTGATCAATAAATAACACCTTTTTATTGAACACGCCCGTCTCTTCCTTTTCTCTACATTCTGATGAGACTAAGAATGCACGTACTGACTGAGTAAAATAAATTGCCTTTTGTTCACACGACTCTCGAGATACACTCTTGATTAGGGGAGAGCAAAGTTGTCATGTTCTATGGTTGTCAGAAACTAAATCCCTTCTTGTCTAATCAGGGAAGTTAATTCCTTCCTGAACATTCGAGAAAGTTTCTAGTGAACTCTGAGCTAGCTGGCAAACCCAAAACTTTAAGTCTAATATCGACAGTAGTAGACCTAGTTAACGTCTGGTCTAGGCCTTTACTATTGAAGGTATTATTCCAATGCGCAGAGCCTATTGGGATAATAGGAACTACACTACACTTTTTTTACCATGAAGTTGTCTATGGTGCGTAGGCCCGATGCCGCGGGGGCCACGGTTGAAGCGGGCATATTGACAAGAGGCGGAAAAGTTGTATTAACACAATCTCAATCAGTAATTACTTTACAGTACTAAGAGGAAGTAGAAGTGCACTGTTCAAAGTCTTACATGAAGGCTGAAAGGCTCTATGATCATAGAGCCAAAGTCCATGGCCCGTCCCGTCCTCTTCCGGCCACTGAGGGCCAAAGAGGGCCCGCCCTTTGCCCGGGCTTCGCCCGGCGCTCCCGCGACGCGGGAAGAGTCTCGCGCTTTTAGCGCGTCCAGGCGCGGTTGTGGGCGTGGTCCTGCTGCACTCCTCTGGCCGGGAATGCTGGGATTTGTAGTTCCAGCCCCCTCTCGCACAGGTCCTAAGTGCGGTGGCGGCGAGGGTTCGATGCGGCAGCAGCGGGGCTTCCCTGCCCAAGGTCAGTGCTCCCCCCACAGATGACAAGCAGCGTGATCTGTCCCCCCAAGAGGTCTTTTTTTAATGAATGAACAATGCTTTAAATGGCTAGTTACCTAACTATTTAACTATAAACCTACTGTTAAAAGGTATTCATTCTACCTTATCGATGACACAGAGATTTCAGGTAACCATTAACAGAAACTATACGTTTTAAAAACACAATTATTTCAGTTTTTGAAACTACAAATTGCACTTATGTGCTAGGTTTCATATAATGTTCAAGGATTGGCAACTTAGGTGTTTCGTGTCTCTGAGTCGATGGGCATTCCGGGTGTGGGGGAACGGTGCAATCATTTTTAGGACATTTTTCTGGGACATTACGTGCATAGGTCACTGTCAGTGCTGGTGCAGTGTTAAGGCTGTTTTAGGCAGATACCTTGAGGTACCATCTCCACAAGAGGCAACCATATTGTAATTGAGGACCTGTATTGACTTTGCTGATGAGGGGAGCGGCCAAATGGCAAACTGTCATGTTAAAGGGGTTTCAAAACTTCTTGCACCAGAACTGGCCACAGGATTGAAGTGGCCGAGGAGCGGCTTATGAGAGTTCTCGGTAAATATGTGCTAGTTAATGGGGAGTCCAAATGGCTTCCAGTAACCACAAAACTACCTGGCACCCAGACGGTTGTATGTCGTTACAACGCATACTTTTACAACGCATGCCATTACAACGCATTTTTTAGAACGCAACATCCAGTACAACGCATTCCATTACATCGCATGCCATTACAACGAATTTCCATAAACTACCATTACAACGCATTCCATTACAAAGCATACTACCTTTACAACGCTAACCATTACAACGCATACCATTACAATGCATAATTGGTAAGTATTGGATAGTATAGGGGTATAAATTACGATTCTAACTCCAGGGGGGTGCAACAGTAGGGTAGGTGTTGGATAGTGTAGGGGTAAAAATTACTATTCTAACTCCAGGGGGTGCAACAGTAGGGTAGGTGTTGGATAGTGTAGGGGTAAAAATTACTATTCTAACTCCAGGGGGTGCAACAGTAGGGTAAGTGTTGGATAGTGTAGGGGTACTATGCGTTGTAATGATATGCGTTGTATTGGTTGCGTTGTAATGACATGCATTGTAATGGATGTTGCGTTGTAAAAGTTTCATTGTAATGGAAGTGCGTTGTGAAAGTTGAGTTGTAAATGTTGTTCCCCACCCAGACACTACTCTCAGCTAAATGCAGAAACCTCTATTTCGACACATGAGAGCTTACTCTGTTTACATTCCGCATACATAGAACATGGGCCTCACTATGTTTCCTTTTATTTAAGTGTGGACAGAAACTAATGCCACCGGCAGCCGAGGTTCTAGATCGTTTTACCGCATATCTCCCATAAAACCTCGAGTGCAATATTTAAAGTCAACCATATCCGTTTTGGCTTTTTAACTACTGGTGCTGTCACTGCGTGTTTGAGCATAATAATTAAAGATTTCATTGTGTGGAACCCCAATATATATCTGTGAGGTGAAGCCACCAAATAACCGGTTCATTTGAAATTTATCTATTAAACCGGGGGGGTCTCCTTATACAGGATATCCTTGGATTTGATCACTTAAACTTTCGACTATCAGATTCATCATATTGACACCTACATTAAGGGGAAGAAGGGACCTCTTAATGTTTCAGAAAAGTCTATCATGAATCAACAAATTTTAAGAAAATAGGCAACTTTTTAATGCTTTTGCCCAGACGTCACTCTATAATTAGTTGTTGTAGTAATTTCCTGAAGAAGGCGTCCGCTATGCCAAAACGCGCGTCGAAACTTTACGACTTGATATATTTTTTGTAACAATTATTGTTTTTTCTGATTAGACTATTATTGTTTTTGAGTTATTATTGATTGTATAAATGTATTTGTTTATTGTCTGTGTGTTTTTACCTGATTTTATAAATTGAGAATTTGTATTATTACTGAAATGTATTACAGTTTGTATTTTTAATAGATGAATTATTAAAATATGATACTTCTCTCTATGGATGCCGTCATCTGTCATAAGTATGTGTGATACCCTCCGCCGATATATTTGTGTATCTAAAATGATTGCCTAGGAATTGTTTTCCACATTTGTCTATTCCCTGTCCTAGGAATCGCACGATCAGAGTTCAGGGGGCCTTTGTTTTATTTCCTTATACAGAAACTAATGCAATGCCACACAATTGGCACATTGTGAGCTACACAGGTGCCAGTTAACAATAAAAATAATAAACATACCCTTTGCTGGCTTTCAGAAGGGGACTGCTTTGACAGTTGTACCCAGCTCGGATTGCAGAAAGATGTCGCTCTAATTTCTTTATCTTGGATTGCATTACAGTAGGTTGCTTCCTATATTTTATCATCTATTGAACTGCACAATACTCAATGTGCATTTAAATACTGAATATGGTTGCTGTTATATTGCTCTGCATTTGATGGCAGAATTGTTTTTTTCAGCCTTTACTCAATTACAGTGGGCCAATATGATTGCTTAACGATGCTGTTATCGGTTTAACCTACATTAATAAAGTTAATGGTACTTACCTTTTTTTAAGTTTATTGCTTTACCTTTAGTTATTAATGTGCTTTTATATAGCGCAGACATTACCCAGAGGTGTCGGAGCGCTTTACAATTGAGTGAGAAATGCTACATGACCCTTCATTTTTACAGAGAATTAAATAGAATCACCCAGCATTTTACTGATTGGTAAAGAAGTCAGAGAAGCCTTTTGCACTTACTGGATTACAAAAAGAAATTTAGGTTGCTTAATATGCGTTGCCCTGCATCAGATTACAAAATAAGTAGTTTTGACTACATTACCCAGAATGCATTTACAGGTGGGGCTTAGAGCAACTGCTTAACCTTGGTTAGGATAACAAACATATTTTTCTGTTACATTAATTACTATGCATTACAACACAGAAGGATGTTCGGTTAACACCCTTTAAATATTCAAAATCTAGACGCGTTATTTTCTAGGATTGCCGCAGTTCAACTTTCTAAGTAAGTGGCACTGGTTGTGAATGTCCCGCGACCCGGGGTTGTGGGCTCAAAGGTGATGTGCATTTAGAAACAGCTCATGGTGGGCTTCCAACATCAAGTACCATTGCTGTGTGTGCAGTAGAGAGAACTCCATCAGTGAAGCCTGCCTGCGCGTGGTGATATCTGCACAACACCCCCTGCACAGTAAACATGTCTGTAAACGTTGCTGCTGCGGATTTTGTAAAGTAAATGAAATCACAGAGACCATGATGGTAAGAACAGAATTACATACCATCAAGTGTAACAGTAAAGAAGAAGAAAACAAGAAACTGCCAGGCGGGAGTGCAAAAGCATGCAATGCGTACGAGTCATATACAGAGCCAGATGCAGAACCTCAACAAGCGGTTTGCACTTTTCAAGCACTTGTGCTTGTGGTGGCATCCACCTTGCGCGAGCGAGTAGCGGCGCGGCCATGTTAATTACAAACATATGGCCCATGCGCTCCGCTGTTTGATCCCGCAAGGTGGAAGCCACCGCAAGCACGAGTGCTTGAAAAGTGAAGACCGATCGCTAAAGGCCCTCTCCTAGAGCAGTGCATGCACACTGCCTAGGTGAGACCTAAAAACGAGGCGGACTAGTCATTGTATTTAAGGACCCCCTAAAAATAACCAAGTTGGAAGAGGTGGCTATATAAGGTTGTGAAGCCCTCCTTGCTAGATGCCAACTCAGCAAAACATTCACCAGCCACATCCTCTTTGCTCCACAGACCTCCACCCAACAACGCAGCTTTTCCTGATGCTTTTTTGGTCAGTTTCAGATCCATCTACAAAACCTTTCCAATAGTTTTATACTTGATGATCTAAACATCTGGTTTAATAAATCAAATAAGTCTCACACAATGATGTTATATCAGGTCTAGATACAAAAAACTTACAACAGATCATCTCTGGAACCACCCACACAGTAGGTCATACACTGGAGGTAAGTTTCTCCAATCCAGAACTAACCACCGTTCAACAAATCACACATCATGTTACATGGACCCATCATCATCTTCTTCCCAATCAAGATCTCCCAAAAAAGATATACTAAATCCCACCACCCAACTACAATCTGCAGACAGTGGAACAAACTAATCATGCAGGAACGGGAATACCAACTAAGAATCGATACTCAACTGGAAACAAGAAACTCAGTGGAAAAACTCTATGAATAAACATCCTCTGCATTTGACACATTAATCCCTAAAATGACTTTAACATTAAGAAGGCCACGTAAATGAATGAAGAGCTGAAAAAATAAAAGGACAAATATACATTTAAGCAAATGACTCGATTCTAAGAACCCTAAAGGCAGAATGCACCTACACAGACACAATAGAGAGTACAAATCATGCATAGAAAAGGCCACAAAAATGGATGATGAGATAGCTCGTGATAGAATCCGATCTGGAATGGCAGGTCCTAGAGCACCTATTGCAGAAAGTAAATCTCTTGAAATCAGTCTATGAAAGGACCAAACCGAGACACACATAACCCAGACCAGTAAGAGTCATTAAGTTCTGCTGGGAAAAATACACCAAGAGACTAGGAGTGGACTCCCCATACTCCCCTTACCTTCCACTGTGGGTGATACTGGGATTATTGAAAGTAGTGGATCACCATGCTACGCAGCTGTGGATACAGGCAGGCATTGACACAATGAGCGACATTTACACCAACTGTAAACTACTCGCATTCAAAGCTCTAATGGACAATTTTGGCTTACAAAGAAGGCAGTTCCTAACATTTAAGCACTGTGTGGAGAGTTCCAAAGTGCACAGGGTGGTTATGTGGTAGAACCACCACACTTCGAAGTACCGACCATATTACTGACATATGGGACACAACGTAAGGCTGTGACATGTATGCAGCGTGCCGTAGCCCTCACCTTGTGGCATGAGCTGCTTGCATCGCTGCCTTGGCCCAGAACAGAAGAAGTGGAGTGGAATACAGCAGACCTGCTTTCAAGGGAGATTGGAACCAGACTGCGGTGTTGCAGCCTTCAGAAAGGACTTTCCTGGTCACCATGGCTGGGAGGAATAAGTCCGAAACCGGTCCCAGGATGCTTGTTTCCGGTCCATGGAAGACATGGCTTGGCAGTTCGGACTGGACTGTTCCCATGAGGCACTGGGGGTGAGTGTTTGATTTGCTCAAACGCTCCGTCCATCATCCCCTTTTGTATCGCTTTGTTCGCCCTAAGTGTAGCAGGGTATGCTCAGATGTGAGTCCCTTGCTCACTTGGCCACTGGATTCAAGATAGCCTGGCTGATGAGGATTATGAATCCGAAACCGGTCCCAGGATGCTTGTTTCCGGTCCATGGAAGACATGGCTTGGCAGTTCGGGCTGGACTGTTCCCATGAGGCACAGGGTCAGACTGATTTGCATATAGCCATGTCTGAAATGGGGTGGCTGAGTGGGCTAAAGAATGGTGATGGATTAAACCCAGATCAGTTGACTGGGGGTGAGTGTTTGATTTGCTCAAACGCTCTGTCCATCATCCCCTTTTGTATGGGAGGAATAAGTCGTCTTCCCCCCTTTTCCCCAGTGAGTCTGCTGGTGGGCGATGAGGGCTGGACCAGCGGGGAATATGGAGACACATCGAGGGTGCATTCAGTGCACCAGAAGACTGCAGCATATCAGGCCACCTGATTGGACCAACTTGATCGGCTGGGGGGTTCACAGCCTTAGATGCCTTGATGGCATGCTATGCCCGAGTGGTGGGGTTTATCTCTCCCTCCCTGTTCACGGTTGTTGATGAGCTGAATACACAGAGGGAAGATCTCATCGGAATAATCTTCTGTTAGTGGATCTACCAGAAGGTTCGGAGGGCCAGTGGTCTTCTTTACTGTTTGGTGCAGGTCCTGGATTACGACAATTAACCTATCGTTCTGCTTCATCCTCGAAAGGGCCCACAGAGCGTTGACTCCTTCGCCCTCGCCCAGGGCTCTTATATCCTATTATCATTAGAGTGCTGAATTATGCAGGTAGGGAAGCAATCCTCAGGAAGACAAGGCAACATACTGATCTGTGTTGCAACATGGCAAACGTAATGATATTCCCAGATTACACCCATAACGTGCAACTTGGGGACTGAGGGCCCTGAAACGATCATTTCCACATTCCATGAAACAGGAGGCGGACAGTGGGACTATGCCCTGAAATTAGAGTCTGCTCTGATATGTAGTTATTAATTGAAGGGGTAGTAGGGGGAAATGTGGTTGATGACACAACCTTGCTGTGCACCTCTGAGACAGTGCAGAACCTGACACATCCTATGTGTAATTCTGTCAAAGCTGTACCTGTCGTGGTTTTGTTACTGTAAAAATAGTACAAAAGAATTTGAAAGTTAACCTACCATCATTAGGGAGCCAGCATCATGAATGCAACACAGGTGTGATGCTATCAGAGTGACCAGTCCTAGAGATTATCTCAAATGCAAAAAGATGATGGACGGAGTGCTGAAACTTTTCAACCTCACCCTCAAGAGATCTGGGCTTAATCCATTGTTCTCTTGTTCACTATGTCACCCCAGTTTGGACTCAGCCATATGCAAATCAGGTTTGACCCTGTTGCTCATGGGAACAATCCAGCCCAAACATGCCAGACTGGGTCCTCCCTGGACCAGAAACAAGCATTCTGAGATGGTTTCAGGTTTTCACCCCTCATCAACAAGTCTAGCTTGAATCAAGTGCCACAGCAAGCAAGGGACCCACATCTGGTGAAGTGGCGAAGTGAGCAAAAGAACGATGATGGATTCAACCCAGATCTAATAGTGACTGGGGGGTGAGTGTCTGAAAAGTTTCAGTGCTCCGTCCATCCTCTTATTGTGTTTGCTTTCTTGTTTTTTAATGAGACATGCAGCAGCAAGCAGAGAAGCTTTTAGCAGAGCAAGGTGAGTTTTTTGGAATACCAAAAGAATAGAATTGCCATAGTCAATTCTCAATTGTACATGTGTATGGGTCACAACTTTAAGGTCTTGTTATCTGAGATGGGGTTTGATTCGATGAATTAACCAAAGGTAGTGATTGGCACTAGCGACCAAGGTGATCATGTGTCTCTGGAGGTTTAATCAGGAGTCAAGGATGAGACCTAGAGAACTGGCACCTTCAAAAGTGGAAAAAATCACGGCTTAGAATGTTGGCATAGATGATTGATTACTGGAGTATTGTGGATCATGCTTGTGACGTGATGAGTTGGAGTTCCGTTGTGATAGCATTAAATTTGAGATGATGAGCAGTCATCGATGTTTGTATCTTCCAGAGAGGAGTTGTGATCAGGGTGACTTCCTTGGAAGTAGTGACCTTCATGTACCTCTGTGCCTCCTCTGAAGGTACAATAATAGGCCTGAGTCTCTTTTAACATTGCCCAGAAATTCACGTTGGAGGTTGAACGGTGCTGGGGCTACGATTGATCCATGAGGCACACCCTGGAGCACTGGAGTGGGTAGAAAAGGAAGGTGCTTATTTTGATGACGTGAAATCGGTCAAGTAAATATGAACTAGTTGAGAACCTGGGGCCCAATTCACAGAACTAACTTAAGACAAAATCCTAAACTTACTACCATTTTCGTATTCACAGAAGGCACTTACGCATTTTAGTATTCACAGAAGACACTTACTCATTTCGGTATTCACAGAAGTTAGGAGTCCTAACTTTAGGACTCCTAAATACCTTCTGTGAATACCGAAAGTCTTTTTTAGTTTAAAGGAAGTTTATTTCAAAAGAAAGATTGCAACCAGAAAACATACAGTATAATCAAAATACAAAGTAAACAGCAATCCAATATATAATAATAAAGCACAATATATAGAAGGGGAAAAGGAAGGGAAAAGAAAGAAAGTAGAGGGATGAAAGACAAAAAGAAGAAAGAGGTAAAGAAAGAAAAGGGATGGGGCAGGAAAACAATAACAGTTCATTATGCAAAATGCCTAAAATATATCTAAAAAGATAAACGTTGCTAAATAAAATTCCTTAACTTTAAACAATGAGAAAATGTTTATATAATACAATTCAATATTGCTATAAAAACAATAACTACATCATGGTGGCTTAGGGACTTCCTCAACAGCAGGATTATGCAAGGAACGAGAAGAAGCAGAAACATCAAGAAAATTAGTAATTGGCATCCATAAGAGGTCACGTTTAATAGCAAGAGATAGGGGGGAGACATAAAGCTCTATCCAATCTGTGGTTGTAGCAAACACCATACCACCACGCTTGAAAAGAAACGTTTGATGTATCCTTCCAAGATTTAGTGATCTGTTAAAAAGCCACTGCCAAGAGCAGGTCAATAATAGAAGTATTAAGGGGCAAAGAAGACCAAACCTCAGACAAGCTACCTAGGAAAATGTGAGTGATAGAGTAGGGAAAATGTGTAGAAAAAATGGAATTAATTTGTTTCCATACTTTAGACCAAAAGGAATGAATAAGTGGGCAAGTGAAAAGCATATGTTTGAGATCAGCACATGGAGAGGAGCATGACTAACATGTGGAGGGGATAGATGAGTCTATAGTGTGTAATCGGGCAGGAGTGATCAAGAGCCTATTGTAAATAAAAAATAAGGTCTGAGTAGTATTAGCTGCTCTAGAAGATCTTCTTAGTTTATTCCAAATGTCATGCCATAACGAAATAGAAAAAGTATCAGCCAAATCAGATTCCCAATCAAGTTCTGTCTTGGATTTATCTCTATCAAGAGGAAAGTTATGTATTTGTTTATAAATTTGTGAAGCCGAAGGAAGTAGGAAAAGAGTTATAAGACGTTTGGAGAGCCACGCGCAACAAATGATATTTATTAAGAAAGGAAGAAGGAAGAGCAAAAAGAGATTGAAGGGACGAGAAAGGAAGGCAAAGGCCATCATGAAAGAATTGATGAACCCAAAAAAGACCACGAGAATACCAATCTTTCCAGAAGAACGTTCTGTTATGAATTTTAACCGAAGGGTTATACCATATGGGCGACGGTAAAAATTGAGCGCGATCGTCAAGACCAGTGAGGAAAAAAGGTAAGAAGAGTTTCCTAGCAAGTTTAAGAATAGGAAGAGACATCTTAGATGGAACGCGAGAATGAGAAATAAATTCTTTGAAAGTAAAAGGATGGAAGAAAGAAGATTCAAGTGAGACCCATATCGGAGGTAAGGATACCGCGTCTAGTAAAAAAGGAGTTGAATGAGAAAGAAAAAATGAAGAGTGGTAGGACGCGAAATCCGGAAAGTTAACTCCACCTAGAAACTTGGGACGTTTAAGCTTTGTAAAAGATATCCTAGCTTTTTTATGTTGCCATGGAAATTTTGAAAGGACAGAATAAATGGTTTTGGAACAAGACTTGGGAAGGTTAACAGGAAGATTAGAAAGAAAAAATAAAATTACCGGAACCAACATCATTTTAATAGAGTCTAATCTGCCCCACCAGGATAAAAATAAGGGGTGCCATCTAGTCGTGGAGGCTGATATAGTATCGATTAAGTTTTTAATGTTTAAAGCCACTGTATCTTTAATAGAAGGGTTAAATTCAAGACCTAAATATTTGATTTTATTGGGACTCCAATGGAAAGACGAAAGTAAAAAATCAGCATGGAAACAATATTTATTAAGAGGGAGAATTTCACATTTGTCAACATTAAGTTTATAACCAGAGACTAGTGCATAAGAAGAGACTTCGGATAAAAAAGCCGGAATAGAGGTGTGAGGGTGAGAGATAAACAGAAGAATATCGTCTGCATAAGCAGATAGTTTTAATTGTGTGTCTCCATATGGAAATCCAGAAATATCGCTATTCAACCTAATTTTTGACAAGAACGGTTCTAAAGCAAGGATAAAAAGTAAAGGAGAAAGAGGACAACCTTGACGAACACCACGGAAGAGGGGGAAAGAAGAAGGTACAAGACCGTTAGCAAAAATAAAAGACCTAGGAAAGGAATATAGTAGGGAGATGTAAGATATGAATTTAGGGCCAAACCCAAACCAAGAGAGAGTAGAAAGCATAAAGGACCAATTGACTCTATCGAAAGCTTTCTCTGCATCTAATGCAATCGCAGCTAAGGAGTGTTTGAAAGTGGGGGATCTGCTAAGAACGTTAAAGAAAAGACGTGTATTATCCGAGAGAAGGCGTCCCTTGATGAAGCCACATTGTTCCGAACCTATCAGGAGTGGAAGAATTTTATCTAAACGAAGAGCTAAAATCTTAGCAAATATTTTGTAGTCTAAATTAATTAATGAAATAGGCCTATAATTTTTACAGAGAGTATGATCCTTGTTGTCCTTAGGAAGGAGACAAATGAGAGCTTCTTGGAAGGTACCTTCGGATTTCTGAGAGGATATAAAAAAGCTGAATAAGTGGTGGAGTTTGGGAACAAGAAAAGAAAAATGAGAATAAAATTCTATAGAGAACCCATCGGGACCCGGTGCTTTACCTTTTTTGAGGACATGAATGGCATCCAAAATATCTTTGGGGAGGATATCCTTATCTAAAGAGGAAAAGTCAACATCTGTCAGTGGAGGACGAGGAATAGAGGATAAGTAGTTATCAATATCGGAGGGTATAGGAGGAGATTCTGGAGTATAAAGATTTTGGTAAAAAGTAGAGAATTCATTTAAAATGTCCTCATCTTTATGAAGTACAGTATTAGAGGAAGAAACAATCGAATCAATCTTCGTTCGCTCTTTTTTGATTTTAAGGTAGTTGGCAAGAATATTCCCAGCCTTGTTTTGGGCAGGGTAAAATTTAGCGCTAGACTTAAGTAAAAACAAGTTGGCTGAGTTGGTAGTTAATTTATTAAAGGAAAGTTTAGCTTTAATGAGTTGGATAAGGACTGATTGAGATTTGGTGGAATGATAAGAAAGTTCCAATTGTTTAATCTGAGAGGTTAAAGAAGATAAA
The DNA here is from genome assembly GCF_964261635.1 of Lissotriton helveticus. NCBI lineage: Eukaryota > Metazoa > Chordata > Amphibia > Caudata > Salamandridae > Lissotriton > Lissotriton helveticus. Next base: position 903,861,595 of record NC_136070.1, on the reverse strand, counting down.
GATTGGTGTGCAAGGCGACGTTTCTTGGCAACATAAGAAATAATAAAATCCCTAGAAGCAGCTTTAAAGGTGTCCCAAATTAATTGAGGAGAAGAGTGTGGTGTTTCATTCTCTGCAAAAAAGCGTGGTGCAAAGTCAAGGAAAGCAGAAGTAAATGATGTATCTAAAAGGAGGGCATTATTAAAACGCCATCTTCGAGTACCTTTAACTGGAGAAAGTAAATCAAGACCTAATGAAACAGGGGCATGGTCGGAAATTAGGATAGACCCAATGTCAGAGTGAGTGATATGTTGAGTGAGATTCTTAGAGATAAAGAGATAATCAATACGTGATTGGAAGGAGTGGACGGGTGAGAAATATGTATATTCTAGTAAGGTGGGATTGGAAAGTCTCCAGGAGTCAACAAGGGACCTTTGGGAAATAGTGGATGTGAATTGAGTATGAACCTGAGAAGGGGAGAAACGAGACGTGGACTTCCTATCAAGAAATGGGTCTACAACCATATTACAATCTCCTCCAAGAATAAAGTAGTCATCATTATAATTCATAGAGGATTGAAGGATGGAGGGCCAAAACAATTTATCAGGAACAGTGGGGGCATATAAGTTGAAAATGGTTAAAGGAATTTTATTGACTAATAACGAAACCACCACCCATCTACCCTCCGTATCAGTATCTTGGGAAAGAAGTTGAATGTTTAGACGCTTATGACATAAAATTGCGACCCCGTTACGTTTACCCGAACCTGGAGAGGCATAAACATGACCTACCCAGTTCCGGCGTAATTTAGAAATTTCAACATCTTTAACATGGATTTCTTGCAATAAAGCTATATCAGCCTTCAAATGTGCTAAATGCGAAAGAACCCGTTGTCTCTTAATTGGGGACCCCAAACCTTTGACATTCCATGAGATTACATTAATAGACATTTAAACTTATCAGCAAAATCGAATAACACAGTATTTAGCAACATGAACATGAGTAACCAGCATAAATTACAACTTAACCACAAGGTAGCAGAATTAGCAAAAGACAAAGGAGTATAGATCAGAAAAGTGAAGGAAAATGAAGGAAGAAAATTAGTACAGAACAGAAGAGGATGGAAACATAAGAAAAAGGAAAAGAGTGAAAAAGATAAAAGAAAAAGAGAGAAGGAAGAGAAAAACGAGAAAAGAGAGCAAAAGGGGGAAAAAGCGACTAAAGGAAATGGAAGGGTACAGAAGAAAAATAAGAGAAAAACGTTATATGAAAAACATACCACTGGGAAATAGAAAAAATAGGGATGGTGAAGCCACATGAGGGAGATGGAGCGAAGGACGGGAAAACTCCACGACGAGACGACAGAGAAGGAAACAACCTCAGGAAACAACGCCACAGGTGAAAAAACAATTTGGGACCATATACGAAACCACCTAGAAGGGGAGAGAAAAAGAAGGGAAAAAACTTGAGTAACAAGGGAAAACTTACAACGAAACGTACAAAAGAAACACAAGCAGAGCTACAACCTCCGGAAAAGGTGAGGAATTACGTCAGACAATAAAATATCAACAAAATGAAAGACAAAAATCACCAAAATAAGGAGATATTACAAGAGACAAAAGGGGGAGCGAAGAAGATGAAAAAATGCTGACGAAGAAATCATGTTAAAGAAGTAGCAGTCTTCACGGTTGAGGAATGTCCATTGAATCCACTCTGCAGCTATTCAGGAACCGTTGAAGAAGAGCAGGATCTTCATAAGTGGTAGTTTTATTGTTATATGTCACTTTGAAAAGGCAAGGATGGAAAAAAACCATATCTCGCATTCAAACTGCGCAACGCCGGCCTCATATCCAGGAATTTCTTACGCCGATCCGCTGTAGCCTTAGCGTAATCTTGAGCAAAAAATAGAGTAGAGCCATTCCAGATGATTTTCCCTCGTTGTTTAGCAGCTTGCAACACACGGAGTAGATCAGTATATTCAAGAAAGTACAAAATAACTCCCCTAGGTTTAGGAGAGGAGGCTGAAGTCGGTGTACTTGGACCAAGACGATGTGCTCGCTGAATATTCAGAACGGGAGAGTCAGGTAGACCAAGAAGTGTTGGCAAAAAGGTTTGAAAAAAGGAAATCGGTGTGGGACCCTCCAAACCCTCTACTAGGCCATAAATGCGTAGATTGTTACGCCTATTACGGTTTTCCAACTGTTCAACCTGTTGTTTAAGTAATGTATTCTCTTTAGACATGGGTGGAATCTGGTCCGCAAGGCCTTGAATAAGCTAAACACGATTTTCCAACACTCCAACTTTCTGTTCAGTGACGGACCAGTTGGACTCTAGGTTAAGCAAACGCAGATTAGTTTCCTCCATGTGAGGTTTGAGGGCACGTAGTTCTTCAAGAATGGAGTCTGAGGAAGCCAAAGAGGATGATACAGGAGGTGGAGAAGGAGGATTCACCTTGACTCGTTTGCCTGGTAAAGAGGAGGAATTAGGTACAGTAAGGGGCACTTTAGTGTTTTGCTTAGTGGTCAAGCGGGACACCGAAGAAGCAGACCCCTTAGAATTAACAGAGTCCGTGAGGGAATCCTCTGGAGAGTCTTGTAAGACATTAAAAGGATTAAAGTCCTCCAAAGTAGTTTCCTTTAGCCGAGAAGACCCATTGCGGTTAGTACGTGCCGTAGCCATTATCAAAGTGAGAGGAAAACCACTGCGTACTCGATATAAGTTCGTGCGCCTAAGAGAACCAACTGGTGAAAGTAAAAAGAAAGTCTGCAGAGCCTGTCTCAGAAAACACCCATGGATGCCAGCAATAATCAAAAATGGCAAAGGCGAGGTAAAGAAAGGAAAAAACCAACCTTATGGCCGAAAAGTAGAGGGTCCGCTGAGGAGTTGTGAGGAAAAAGCATCAAAAAGCGGGAAAAACGCGGACGCGCCAATAAAAAACAAAATGGAGGCCGCAACGCTGCTGAGGAGAGCGGCAGCGATAATCATCAAAATGAAGGGGAACTGCTTACAGAAAGCGGCCGTCGTGGCAGCAGGGCAGGCAGCATCCTGTCCGATGTCGGAAAAGACCAAATTCCGGGTCCGAAGATATAATTGAAGTCCTGGAGGCAGCTCGGACTTCTACGTCCCGGTGGAGCTCCCGTGAGTCGCGGCCATCTCGAAAGGCTCCTAAGCCACACCCCAATACTGAAAGTCTTAAAGTTAAGATTTTTCTCAGTTCATTAGTAGTAAAGTTAGGACTCCTAACTTTAGGACTCCTAAATGCCTTCTGTGAATACCGAAAGTCTTAAAATTAGGATATCCTAATTTTAAGACTTTCGGTATTCACAGAAGGCATTTAGGAGTCCTAAAGTTAGGAGTCCCAACTTTACTACTACTAAATTGAGAAAAATCCTAATTTTAAGACTATCGGTATTCACAGAAGGCGTTTAGGAGTCCTAAAGTTAGGAGTCCCAATTTTACTACAACTAAATTGAGAAAAATCCTAATTTTAAGACTTTCGGTATTCACAGAAGGCATTTAGGAGTCCTAAAGTTAGGGGTCCCAACTTTACTACTACTAAATTGAGAAAAATCCTAATTTTAAGACTTTCGGTATTTACAGAAGGCCTTTAGGAGTCCTAAAGTTAGGACTCCTAACTTCTGTGAATACCGAAATGAGTAAGTGCCTTCTGTGAATACCAAAATGAGTAAGTGCCTTCTGTGAATACCAAAATGATAGTAAGTTTAGGATTTTGTCTTAAGTTAGTTCTGTGAATCGGGCCCCTTGTTTTGGAAGCTCATGCAATCCTTTAGAGTCTGGATGGGTATGTCAATGATTCAATATCAAAGGCTGTTGAGAGGTTTAGTAGTACCAGCAGGCAAGAATCTCCTTCTTCAAAGATACAAGGTGTGTCATCAATAATTTATAAAACTACTTTTTCAGTACTGTAAACAGCTTGAAAACCTGATTGGAAGTCATGAATGAGGTTGTTGTTATTGACAAATAATTTCAGTAGATTATAATGCTATTTTCCATTCGTTTTGTTGGGAACAGACGATCATAGAAGGGGCTATTGTTAGTCACGTAATCCTAGTAGGCAAATGTTTTTTGGGGGGAAGGGCACGACTCACTTTTCAATAGTCTGGAAAAACTCTCTGAGTGAGGGAGAGGTTAATCAATTCACCCATTTGGGACAAGAGTATCACACATTTCTTTGGCGAGGATGATTGTTGGAGGGTTGGAAACATGATTAGAATGTTTAATTTTGGACAGAATGTGAAACAGTACAGTTTCTGAAATTATTTTGAAGATAGACCAGCCAGTAAGGGATATTCTGCGTAGGGAAAGGGGTAAGAAGCTGAGAAGGAAAGAAATGGATACTTCGATAGCTTTGAGCTTTGTGTCAAAGAAGCAACTGAATTATTTGCATCTCTTTTGAGACTCAACAATGTTAATGAGAGGTGGTGGGTATGTAGCTGATTTGACAATCTCAAAGAGCTTCATCAGTCTGATCTAGGCCAAATGAATTTGGGTTTGATTAATCAGGATTTACATTCTAAAATGCATTATCTGTATGATCTTCTGTCTTCCCCCAAGTCAACCAGTTTATACTTAAAGGGTTTAAGGAACCAAGATGGTTTGGACAACCTGAATATTTTTTTGCTTGTTGAGGTCTTTTGTGTACTAGCGGTCAGATCACTTGTTTCTACTTTTTTTTCTCTATGCAGTGCGATATCATTGATGATCCCAGATAAAAATAATTGTAGAAAGTCGTTATCAACATTCATATGCATATCTTCAGGTAGCAAAGAAAGGTTCATTGCCAAGCTGGAGCCTAAGTCAATGGATTAATATTCCCTTGGGCTCAAATCCATCTTCTCGAATTCTTGGACTGTTAAACAGTGGCAGTTTTGATAGAGACCCTAGGAAAAGTAATTTCATGATAAAAAATGAAGGTCAATCAATCTACATAATATGGAGCCTTTTTGGATAATAATTAGATCTAGCATGGCCCCTTTTATGAGGTTGGAATTTTGAAAATGTTAAGGCAACCAGTTTCATGCAGGCACGAGGCAAGGGAGATGGGAGTTCTAGTGTGACGGTTTCTCCAGTATAAATTGAAATCTCCAACAAACGTGATTCTGGTTAGATAGCACGTGTTGGGCGGTAAAGCATCACTTACATTGCTGTAACCCGGGGACTAGAAAATAATTAGTATTCTGGTCAATTTGTGGGACATGGGCTCAATGGTGAGCTGCTAAAAAATGGCCAAACAGTCAAAGGTCACTAACTGCCAGTTAGATCCATGATGGGTTGGGACACTGCATTGAAACAAGCCCCTGTTAACATCTTAAGAGTGAGATTCACATCAAAAACAGAGTCAGCGATTGCAGCAGTGTGGTGTTTGGTATACTTGCTGCTAAGCCAGTGTGGTGTAGAATGTTGGTGCGTGATGATGCTGTGGAATGTTGGATGAGTGAGGGTGGCAGTTGGTGTATGAGATGAGCCGCAGGCAGGCTGCTCCTCGTGGGGCTCTCTGTACTTTTACTCTTGATCTTACCATCTTAATAAATACTACCTAAGCTACGCTGGAGTTGGATCTTCGTTTGATTACAACATTTTGGCGATGATTTTTAAAAGAACCTACACATGAGAACTGGATGGAAGCTAAGCCCTTAGTGAAATATAACCTACTGGAATTTGAAGCCTGAAGTAACTTCCTAAAGAAGATACTCCTCTTGAAACTAAGCGTTATGTGTGTAACAGCAAGCTGGCAGCCCTGAGCCCCCCAGTGACCTAAAGACCGGTCGGGCCCAACCTGGATGTGCCAGATCCAGCTGTGTCTTCCTGGACTTTTGAAGTGAACCTGTGGTCCCACATGTGACCTTTGGATCTGACTGCCACAACCGCGGTGTGGGAGGACTTGTTGCAACATATCTATCCCGGAGGTTTGGCTTGTGATATACCCTACACGGATCAATCAGTACTTTTCATGGGCATTGCTGGCACATGTTGAATATATGAGTAATTGTTAAAGATATGTTTCCATCATCTCGCCACTATGACAGGGTGTGTAGTCATTAGCCTGTGTGCAGCGTAGGTGTACTGGTTATGCTTACTAGGCTGACATGCTGTTTTAGATAATTCTGTCAGCGGTTTGTTTGAGGAAAGTGGTAGCCGACAGGTGGATTGTGCCTGAGTGATGGGGCCATTGAAAGGAAAGGGTCACAGTGAACCGATATTCCAGAACGAGGTATGCGCGAGGCTTACCTCATTCAAAATGCTCGCGAGGATGCCGAGTGTTGCTGTGGAGTCATCTTGAGGGAAACATGTGGAGGTCCAACGAGACAGGTGACATTTCTTCTAGAGTGAATTCTGTGCATTAATGTTTGGTGCACATTTACGACTCGAGCCCCACGGCACGCTTCGCTACTGCGTGTCACCATTCTTCGTTCTTCAAGTTTACAAGCCAGTCCGTTCTGTTGTACTTTCCTGGTCACACAGCTGCCCTGAGATTCGGGTGACACTATGACTTTGTTCCATCATAGCTCCCCGGTGTTACAACTGTCCAGCAAACTGGAGAACGTCGTAAGTAACCTCCTGAGATCAGTTCTTTACCCTCTGGGAAGTGAAGAATGATGACTTGGCTAGAAAAGAACTCCACAGCTGAGTTTTGGTTTGAGAGGTACTGTGACCAGTCAGTTAAGATTAACAGCTGACAGGCAAGATTCTATGTGAGAGGGACTAACAGCATGGAAATAATCAGATCTGTATATCATCTTTGGTGTCTTGAATTATGTAGCAATTTTTCACCCGATCTGGAATTTGGAGATATAGGCAAAATTCTCTAATTTGTACATTCTGGATCGGCAGGGATTTTAAGGGAAGTCTGGTCTCTTAACATTCTTAGAGGCTAATATGTTGCCATGGTTTTCGATCTTCCTTAAAAGTTGGGCCATGTGGCCAGAACATTACATACAGTTATACTATGTTCTTAAGACATGTATGTATGTGAACTTCTTCCATATAGTGCAAGTTCCCTGTGCTTGGGATTAATTTCTGATCCTGTCAGGTTGCTGTTTTTCTGTCATTTTGGATGAATGTGCCGGATGTGATTCACCCATTGTTTATGTTATTTTATAGGGTATGGTTGTGGGTGCATATATACGTATCCCTCACTGCTGGTAGTGTATGTGTGAGAAGGCTTTTAGGTGTTAAGCCTCTCTGGTCTACTACTATTTTTGTGGGTGTGGGTTGATTCAAGTAAATCACCCTGGTGGTACAGTGTGCATGTTGACTTTCAGGTGTTAAGTTAGCCTGGGTTACCACCATGGTGTGGTTGTGGGGGATGTTAGTGAAACCCTCACTGTTGGTGGTGTATGTGTGAGGAGACGTTTAGGTGATAAACCTCTCTGGTCTACCACTATTTTTGTCGCTTTTGGGTGGATTTGAGTAAGTTACCCTGTTGTAGTGTTTGAGATGACTTTTGGTGTTAGCTCACTCTGGGTTACCACCATGGTGTGCTAGTAGGTGGATATAAGTGAATCCCTCACTATTGGTAGTGTATGTGTAAGAAGGCTTTTAGGTGCTAAGCCTCTCTAGTCTACTACCAATTTTGTGGGTGTGGGTTGATTCAGGCAAATCACCCTTTTGGTACGGTGTGCATGTTGACTTTCAGGTGTTAAGTTAGTCTGGGTTAGCACCATGGTGTGGTTATGGGGGGATGTAGGTGAATCCCTCACTGTTGGTAGTGTATGTGTGAGAAGACTTTTAGGTGATAAACCTCTCTTGTCTACCACTATTTTTGTTGGTTTGGGGTTGATTTAAGTAAGTTACCCTGTTGTTGTAGTGTTTGAGATTACTTTTGGTGTTAGGTAACTCTGGGTTACCACCATGTTGTGCTAGTAGATGGATATATTGTGAATCCCTTACTGTTGGTGGTGTATGTGTGAGAAGGCTTTTAGGTGATAAACATCTCTGGTCTACCAGTATTTTTGTTGGTTTTGGGTTGATTTGAGTAAGTCACCCTGTCCTTGGAGTATTTGAGATGACTTTTGGTGTAAAGTCACTCTGGGTTACCACCATGGTGTATTTGTGGGGGTAAGTGAATCCCTCACTTTTGGTGGTGCATGTGTGAGAAGGTTTTTAGTTGCTGTTAGAAATGGGATTTTTGGTAGGCTAGGGTGTGGGCCAAAGCCAGGTAAAAACCACCATTCTAGTCAGGATAAGGGAGTTACACTTCTACAATAACCCCTGCTCACCCCCTTGGTAGCTTGGCACGAGCAGTCAGGCTTATCTTAGAGGCAGTGTGAAAAGCATTTGCACATAACCAACAGTAATGCAGAGTACGCACTACAAAAGGACACCACACCAGTTAGGAAAAATAACCAATATTTTTATATACTTTAAGACAAGACCAATTACGTTAAAAATCCACAATACTATACTTAAAACTCTGCAGTTATCAAAAAAAAAGTGTCAAACACAGTTCCTTGATGTCGATAGCTCCATCTGAGGCTATCATGGCGTCGCAAAAAACAAATTCAACAGTTCTGGCGGGTGGCGAGCTCGCGGGCCAGCTACGGTGTCGGGAATACCCGCAAAAAGTACCTGTGGGAAATGCAGGGTGTTGAGGCCCTTCAAATCACTCGCGCTGCAGGTCGAGCTCCTCTCTGGTGGAATCAGGAGCTCTGGCGTCGGCAGGCATCGGGTGCTGCAGTGCGAAGTGCAGCGGTGCAGCGTGCAGTGCCCCCAGGTCACGGTGCGAACAATGGCATCAGATGACGGCGGCGGTGAGACCAGGGTCACGGTGTAAGATGGAGGCGGTGCTCATCACAGTGCTAGCAGGTCACAGTGCAAGCAGCGGCGTCGTTGTTGCAGAAGGCTGTCGTCGACTGACGAGCAGGAGCCGATGGTGCTGGCGTCGGTAGGCCAAGGCTGCAGTGCGGGATTAGGACGGGGCATCATGTGACTCCGGAGCTGTGCCCTCGAACCACGGTGCAGGCAGCAGCATTGATTTCGGCATGGAGCATTGATGTCTGTGAGGCCAAGGCGTCCTCGTGAAGCAAGGCGGTGCAGAGCCCACAGGTCGCAGTGCGGGCAGCGGCTTGGTGGAGGCGTCAACAGGTGTCGTCGGTGAGACCAAGGTTGCGGTGTGGCATTGCGGCGGTGCTCCCTGCGGTACCAAAGCTTAGTCGTGAAACACAGCGGTGCGGAGTGTGGTGTCCACAGGTCGCGGTGCAAGCCGCGACTCGGTGGCGGCGCCAACAGGCATCGTCGGTGAGACCAAGGTTGTGGTGCGAAATTGCGGCGGTGCCCTCTGTGGTGCCTTCAGGATACGGAGTCGGCAGTGGCGTCGTAGACTTCGTTGAGTTGCTTTTCCTCTGTTTGCAACACAAAACACACAGTCCCCAGTGCTGCAGGCAGAAGAGCTTGAAGTCTTTGTTGTTCCTGAGGCTTCGTGAACAGGGGGCAAGCTCTACCTCAAGCCCTTGGAGAGACTCACAAATGAGGTTGCAGAAATTCCAGTCCAGGCCTTTCACTGCCCAAGACAGAAGCAGCCACTGCAGGTCAGCCCAGCAAAGCAGTTGTTCCTTTTTGCAGCTTCTCTGGCTTTTCATCTTGGAAGTCTTCTTGATCCAGATGAGTTCTAAAGTTCAGGGGTATGGACCCAAGTATTTGTATCCAAAAATCCTTTGATCCTCTAGGTGGAGGGTGTCTATGCCCAGCCAGAACCAGCTCTGACTTCTCTGGTGTGAATTCCTGGTAGGAGGTGGAGACGACATTGTCAGAGGTAGACCAGGGTCTTTGAGGTGCAAGGAAATCTCCTCCCCATTCCCCCATTGCAGCCCAGGTCTATTCAGCCCTTTCCTGACCCTACCTAGCCCATCTGGAGCCCTCCTGCTCCCCAGCCTTCTGTTATCTGAAACCCAGACAGGCAATCCACATCCCAGCAGAGGTACACGGGATGATTGAGCAAGAAAATACTTACTTTCTAAAAGTGGTATTTACAAACACAGAATGTAAAAATTACCTTCACTAAAAGATGTTTTTTAACAATCCGAGTTCAGGCATACTAAACTCGAATTTCTACCATGTTCCCTGGGTAGGTTTAGGATCATAACATGTTATAATCAAACTATCCATTCTGGCCTATGAGAACAGGTAGCCTTGCAATAGTGAAAAACGAAATGGGCTGTAATTCACTATCAAGACATGCCACACACATCAGGGCATGGCCTACCTTTCACATGCACTGTACCGTGCCCACAGAGGTACCTTGGGCCTACCTTAGGGGTGTAACAATAAATAAGGTGGGGTTAGGGTCCCAGGGAATCTAGTTTATAGACCTGTGAGGAGAAATTTCCCCTTAATCATAATGAACACCACACTATCTCCTCGGGTCTAATCAATGCACTATAGGTCTATAGTAGACAGAAAAAGTGTGATCTAAAACCAATCTCTCTCACTAGACATGATCTTCAGTGTAAAGGGAGTAAGGGGGAATCTATCCCTTAAGGACTAGAATCCTCACTCACCCGTAGGTGACATGCTTCACCATATGGGTTCCTCCTTACCAGTAGGAAAACCTAGTCCTACTGGGAGCTACAACTTCTTCACTGTGAGGAAGGAGCTCAGAGATGTTTTGTTAGTGTGTAACTATAGGGAAAGGATGCCAAAATTCCATATGTGAGGCTCAAGGTGTTGTGAGGGTGCAGCGCAAAAGGAGTAATATGATGAAAAAATATGTAAAGTGAATGTTAAAACTACCTAGGTTGATGCACAAACACGATTTTATTCCCGTGCTCTCCCTGGCAGGATTAAAAAGCAATGCAATAAAGTAGTATGGATTTATAACTACCCCATACTCCCTTTAGTTTACACTGATGATCATGTCTAGAGAGAGAGATTGGTTTTAGATCGCACTTTTCCTACCTTAGGCGTGCCTGACATGCAAGAAAAGGGAAGGTTCGGGACTGGCAAGTGTGTGCCAAGCCAACATGGCAGTTACCAACTGTGCACAGACTCTGCAATGGCAGGTCTGAGTTACCTTTTTAAGGCTACTCACGTGGGTGGCACAATCAGTGCTGCAGGACCACTAGTAGCATTTGATTCGCAGGCCCCGGCACGCTCAGTGCATTTTACTAGGGACTAACAAGTAAATTGCATATCCAATCATGGAAGCACCAATCCATAACACAATTTATACAGAGAGCATAAGCATTTTAGCACTGATTAGCAGTGATAAAGTGCCCAGAATCCTAAAACCAACACAAACAAGTCAGGAAAAATAGGAGGAAGAAGCAAAAAGTTAGGGCATAACCCTGCAAAAAGGGCCATTTCCAACAGTTGCTAAGTCACTCTGGTCTACCACTATTTTTGTGAATGTGGGTTGGTTTAGGCAGATCACTCTTTTGGCATTGTGCTAGTGTTGACTGGATAGGAGTGACTTGCGTCTGCCACCTTTTTGTGGTTGGTGGTTGGCTTTGGTTAACACCGACTTTGTGTTGGCATTGAGTTGAGTGGTGTTTATGTGCTTGTTCACTTATTCCTTCCACTTGTGTGGTTGTGGGACGGTCTCAGGTTAGTGTATTTGTTTTGCTGTGGAGTGATCTCTATTGCACCGTTGAGGTTTGGTTCCCTGTGTGTTCATGTTCATTTCAGTCTGGCCAGCTAGTATGTTTGTGGGATGTACGGCATTACGGCGCGTACTTTTACAATGCGTGCCGTTACAACGCGGTTTTTTCAACGCAAGTCGTTACCACGACTTGTGTTGGAGGGGGTGCGGACTTAGGAATTTTTTAATTTACTATTCCAACACCAGCCTACGTACAGTAAGGAAGGTGTTGGATAGTAAATTAAAAAATTCCTTGTCCTGCAGCGCCCTCCAGCGCAAGTCGTGGTAACGACCTGCGTTGAAAAGACTGCGTTGTAACGGCACGGTGGTGTAACAGCCGCGTCATAAAGGCTGTTCACCATGTTTTGTGGCATAAGGGGTTTGGTTGGTTACGCTTGGTGTAGTAGAATGCAGGTTTATTTGGTTTTACGTGGAAAGGAAGAAGATTGAGTAAGTGTAGGCTTGCCCTTTCTTAAAGACTGTTTTTATTTTGCCCAGTTCGTTATTTTCATAAATACGAGTACATGGGTAGGCATTGTCAATTTCCATCATTTCATATCTTATGTTAACATTCAAGGCAATTGGTACATTCTTCTGTGCTTTCTGTGCATTTTGATGTTAACTTGCATGCCCATTGTACTGTGCTTTCTTTGCTTTTGATCTTAACTTTTATGCCTTTTTAGTCATCTTCAAGTCTTTGCAATGGGTCCTCATGTGTTTCTATGCATGTACCTTTTACCAACGCATACTTTTATGTGGACCGGTGCATTGTGTTCTTGTTCACTGTAAAGAAGGGAGCTGTGTTATACTTGCTGCTCAGCCAGTGTGAGTGTGGTGTGGAATGTTGGTGCGTGATGATGCTGTGGATCAGGATGAGTGAAGGTGGAAGTTGGTGTATGGGCTGAGCAATGGGAATGCTGCTCCTGGTGGCGCTCTCTGTACTTTTACTCTTAATAAATACTATCTAAGCTACCCTGGAGTTGTAAGTGACCCGATTCTTGAACAACTCAACTCTACACGCAAAAATGAGATTTTGAGTGTGCCGCACCTCTCTACTGGCCTTAGGCCCACCCGTCTCAATTATATGATAGATGCAGAGCTATTAGCTCTTGTGGTGTGCACTACCACCGCCCCTGTTGCTCCCAACAGGCAATTTGTTAAAGAAAACAATGAAAGTTCCACCCACTGTGGATTGCACCACCAGAGATCAAATAATACAAGTGTTAATAAAGAATGTCCATAAATTGTTATATCGTTTTTTGTTTCTTCTTTATTCAATTTTCTTTAGGCAGCCAACGCGTTTCGTTCATAAGAACTTCATCAGGGCGTGCTGGCTGTGTCCAATGTGCACAGACATCACATCTTGTTTATCTATATTCTGCGTCCAAATCAAAGTAATCGGCTGCTGTGCCGAGCGAAAAGTAGCGTCCTCTCCTGAGAAAAAAAAAAAGTATCCGTTTGGAAGTCAAGCTTTCTGTGAAGACGCCGCGCTCGACTATTCACTAGCGGGTTAGCACCGATTTATTCACAGCGCTCGGCGATTTATGGGGACGTCAGCACCATCGACTTTGAATCACGATCCATTTGTGCAACTTCGTGCCTGCCGTCCCCGGGCTGCATCAGACCCGACCTCCACGTGTGAGGCTCCTCCTCCCCCCTGTAAACTTAGTGAGATATCGTTTACACGAATGGGGACTACCGTGCATTTTGCCTAACAATACGATTGAACCAGGATAACCATTGCCCAACGTCCCCGGGCTGCGTATGACCTACGCCTCGACGCTCGCCTCTTATATGTACTCACTCACATATTAATTTCGTCTCCATGGAGGGTTTCCCTATGCGATGATAAGATGATGAGCCTCGAACTAATTGGTTGCTAGTCCCAACCCCTGTCCTGAAGAAGACCCCATCGCAAGGGTACAATAAGTCCTGCTTCGTTTGAGGGTCGAAACGTCGACAACACTTTCCTGCTCCGCAGCCCCATCTAAAAATATGACATAACATGTATTTGTGGGGCATGTGTTTTGAATGATTTTTGTGATTTATTATCTCTTCATTATTTTCACACATATGCAAATGTATCAGATCTTGTTCTGATTTTTATGTCACCTTCCCAACTTGCACTATCCTCACCTACCACTTACCCTTGTTCTTGGGCACTATCCAACCACTTAAGATTCAAGAATTTGATAAATTGTTTGATACCATATCCTGGCTTTATCTACCGTGTGATTAAAACATCGTAGATTCATTTAGTGCATTATTATTTGTGTGTATTTTCTGATAATTTTTTTTTTTTTTTGATTCATTAGCATAATTTCACTGGGACCCCCCTCTTTCATTACCTCATACTACCCAGGTCCCAGCGACTCTATTGGGTAAACCCCCTTGCTATACCCCCCGTCTGTGCACATTGGACACAGCCAGCACGCCCTGATGAAGTTCTTATGAACGAAACGCATTGGCTGCCTAAAGAAAATTGAATAAAGAAGAAACAAAAAACGATATAACAATTTATGGACATTCTTTATTAACACTTGTATTATTTGATCTCTGGTGGTGCAATCCACAGTGGTGGTACCCTGGAGTTGTATCTTCCTTTGATTACAACAGTTTTCTACTGCTGACCGTCAACTCTGTAGCATACATCATATACATCATGGCGCTGATGAGCAGGTAATCCCTCAAGGAAAATAATCTAGAGTGATTGAGATAAGTTCTGTGAAGTCAAGCATTCTCTTGAGACAGTGAGCTCGATGGTCCCCATATGAATAGGGGCATTGTGTACATAAGATGATGACTGTAATTCGGGGAGTATAGCAGGGGTGAGGGACGAGCCAATGGTCAAGTTGCTAGTCTGTTTCTCCAGAAGTTCAAGGATGTAGTATTCCAACAGAGTCTTCATTTCTCAAGGGGTGAGTGAGGGGCAGTTCTGTGAAGGGTGAAGCAGTTGGTAAGACCGAGAGCATGAATGCACGGTGTTATGTATGGTGCACTTGCTGGGTACCCAATTATCATTCAATCTGTTCTTGCATGAATTCACAGGGTCAGATGTTAAAGATTTTTGACACTAAGAGATCAATGGTTTTGAAAAGAACAACTACTTTGTCAAGCTGAGCACTGATGGCAACAGATAATTAGGAGTGGAAACCTCATTTGGATGGAATGATAGAGTGATGGCCACTAGCACTGAACTGGAGAGCACAGCTAGACACAGCGGTACTCACAGTTGTGATTGGCTTACCAGATTTAGTGGGTTTGGGTAACTGGGCACTGGCGTGAGCGCTACATCTGTGGGCAGGTGATGTATTTTCCCTTAGTCTTGCCAGGGGGCCTAGAAATAGCACACATGGGAGAGGGTAAATCAGAAAGAGGATGGTTGGGGAAGAGGGACCAATAGGTGCTTTCAGGGTGAAGGAACCAGTGTGAGGACATCTCGACTGAGGGTAAGGAAGAAGCTGTTACTGTCACTCAAGAGAACGGAGAAGGCAGTATGGAGAGAAGTCAGGCTGTTGCATTTTAAAGAGCTAAGAGGGACTATGTAATCAGGGTTTGGTAGAAGGAAAGAGAATGTTCTAAAGAGAGTGATGGAACATAAAGACAATTAGGGTATCTGAAGCAGTGAATCGAGTGTACTTGCATCTGTGGTGAGAGAAGGCGTCCGGGAGAGAAGAGGGTTAGGTCTGGCTGGTGTTTATAGGTTTTGATTATTTATCTCATTTCTCATAGTCAAAGAAATGAAGATCCCATTTTTTGAGTTTGTCTTTAGAAGCATGTAGCATACTTTTCACAAATACAGAGGCTGGAATTACTGAGTTTGTATTCAGTAAAGCGTTGCACTGGCCCTTTAATAGTTAGCGAAAGAAAAGCCTTCGATCTCTTTCATCTGTACTCTACTTCTGTGCACCACAAATCTGAAACTTCTCTTGTTGGACCACTTTATGCACCTCTTCTTTTGGAAGATCAAAACAGTTTCTGTTTAAAACCGTGCTTCTTTAGAAGCCAGAAATGACCTGTTTTAGTTGTGGCAAGTGCTATCTGTTAGCTCAAGGTTCCTTTTCTGGCACTCTCTCTTCTACCCTACCACTACGGTAATCCACCAAATGTTTGTTTTATGTCAAACAGTCCAATACCCCACACAATGTAACAACCACTTTAATCAATAAATAAAAAGATTGCATTACCTGAGAAATCAACCTCCTATTAGTATATCTAACCTAGGCGAAATAGATCTATCTTGTCTGAGCTTGATAGCTGATAGAATGTCTGCAGTGTCAAAAACTGACATAACTCAGAGATGACCTCTCTTAACCTACAGATGGTCTTATTTTCTTCGCCATCAACAAGCTTCACTGGATTACAGTTTCTAATCACATTGAATAATATTCGCATAGGCCATGTTTCAATATATGAAATTTACTCCCATCAAATCATTTATTTTGTAATTGTATAGGCTATACATGGCACACCAGCAGTAGTCGCATATGACTGATTTGGATCCTTGTATCCACTTATAGATGTAGCCCCCTCAATAGAAAACACCCGAGTTAGTCAAGTGCAACTGTGCATATACAGAAAAAACGTTTTAATCACTTAATCCACAGATAAATATTTTCCCTGCGGAAAACCCCCTTGAGATTGATGCAATTAAAGATGAGGGCCTTCTCTACCGTATCCACCCTAACTTATTCGTGCCTTACACAGAAGTAAATCTGCATGCATTTGCAGTGTGGGTAACTAAATGCAGAAGGCATGTGAGTTCCCACAAGCATACACTGTTGTGAGTGTTCACCTATTTCTGCTGGGTCGCCACCATGACATGTGCTTTCTTGCTCCTAACACTATATTTATGATTAAACATACTGGCGAACTTTTCACCATTGTAAGGATATTTTGTGATCATAAAATTTCACAAATACTGATTTTGTGAATCAAGATGTAAAGTTTACAACTGAAAAACCGTTTTGTGCACAAAATTAGGTGTGCAAAAAAGGTTTTTGAGGTGGGCTCTGTTGGTTCAAGTCCCCATGTTTAACAGTTCAAGATATCTACCAAATAAAGTGACCAGTTCACAGGATAAAATTACTATCTTGTGTCCTTGAAGTTCTCAGCAAACCTTTCTTCATCCAAACTAATTCACACACGGTCTTATAAATAAGTAAGACTTTTGGGACAGCGTCCTGAACACAGGGAGCTCAGCTCCCCTGTGGAACAAACATTCACTGTTATGGTGATGCTTCTATAAATGAAGATCCGGTGGGCTCTTACTTTCACAAGATTTGTATGGTCCCACGAGGATTTCGGAGGGTGGCGTTATAAAATACGAAGGGCCGCCCTGCAGAGCGTGCAGAGGGGACCCTGTGTCTCTAATATCTTTCAAATGGTCATTGGCCTTGGACTGAATGTGGCCCCTTAAAGGGTGTGTGGGGGGGGGGGGAGCTGCATGGATGGAGGACTCCCTGCTACGCAGGAGCAATGCCCCATATTTAGGACTTAGGGGCATATTAGCAATTATCGCAGTTTTAGCGGCAGGAAACTGCCGCTAAAACGGCGATAATAGGCTTGCTAATATGCGTTATAAAATTCCAATAGAAGCCCAGGTTAGATGTCCTGCACATCTAACCTGGGATTCTATTGGAAATCTATACCGCATATTAGCAAGCCCATTATCGCTGTTTTAACGCAGTTTCCTGCTGCTAAAACGGCGATAATTTTAACGAGGTTCTTGCTAATATGCCCCTCAATTCTCAAAGATATTTCTGGATGCATTTTTAGCTTACCTGCACAAATAGCCTATTTTAGCAGCGTATAAACCCCGTTTTGGGGTTTACAAAAGTTGTGTGCAAACCTAAATAATGATTTACTTACAAGAATAATTAGATTAAGAAAATCCACTACCTAGGGTGGAAACTGTGGATTTCTGGGCAAGAATTCCCTGGGAGCTTGTAGGCATGCACAGCCTTACACGTTTATGGCCATTTTACGAAGTACTTTGCGACCCATTCCCACCTTATAAAAAAATTGGAAACAAATCTATGACAATGACAGCAGTAAATACCTTTACAGTGTTTAAAGGTGAAAGGAACATCCCTAGAATTTGCGATTTCTCTGTAGGGATACTATGTCTCCCTGAGACCCTCACGGGTGAGTAGTGCGCTTACAATTCCCCTGATTGATTGATTGAATGAGACAAAATATAAAATACCACTTGTATTTAAACTTGCTTATAAAATGTTCCCACACGCAAACAATGGACTGCCAAAAGGTTTTCCAAGAGTACAGCTGGATACTTTGTGAATTCCAAACAGAAATAAGGGGCTTATTATCAAGAACAGCATTAGAAATTATCGCCAGTTTAGCAGCAGAAAACTGCAGCTCAAATGGCGATAATGGGCTTGATAATATGCCCTTGAGAATTCCAATAGAAGTCCATGTTCTGGTGTGAACATGGGCTTCCATTGGAATTCTCCAGGGCATATTATCAAGCCCATTATCGCCGCTTTACTGCCGCTAAACTGGCCATAATTTTAACGCCATTCTTGATAATATACCCCAAAGTTTGCATCCATGCAAGGTCGCAGTTTATACCAGAGAAAGTAGATTAACTAATTTCTTTTGCAAATCAAGCTTTATATATTTTATCAGTGCTTAGCACCAAGAGGGAACCTTGGTGGCATTGAGCGTTGCAAGAAATCTAACACAATATAACATGCATTTGTACATACGATGTTAAGAAAATATAACTGTATTTTGGCGTCTGAGCACAGGACGTTTGAGAACAAACCATCCTTGGATATTTTTCAGAAAACTATAACGAAGTTTTACTTAATAAAATGCACATTTGCTGCCATCTAGTGGTTGACAGTCAGTAGCACATCTAAACGAGAAGTGGGTGAAGGAGAAGCACACACCACAAACCAAATAACCTTTTGGCTTCCTAACAATCTACACCTGATCTACACAATAATGCCTTCAATGCACCCTCTGGGAGTTTTGCAAGAGAGACCATTCACAAGCAGAAGCACAGAGTGCAATCACTGTGATTAAGAATATATTCGGTTACTTTGAGTGAGGCATGGAAATAACTAAAATGAATTTTAGATATTTTGAGTTAATCGAATATTTTCATTAAAACTAGGTGTAATCTCATGAGGAAGCTTCCGGTAAACACGAAATGCATAGTGTGGGGTCGGGCGGAAGTCAAATTAAGGTTCGTTGGATGACATAAGTAGTATTGAATGGGACTAGAAAATTCAATAATTCTTCAGCAGTGCCACTTTAAAGCTGACTTTGCCTACCAAGGACAGACCTCTCTCAATGATTTTCCACAATGACAGACCCATTTCGGCCACAACATAGCTCATAAGTGCGCAGTAACTAAAAATAATAAAGTTCAAGCATACAAGATGTCAGGCACTTGTATTATGTGAAAAGTCCTGAAAGTCAATTTAATTCTGGAACTGTATTTACTGCACACTTAACTACAAGAAGCAGTAAAGTACTTCACCCAGGATATGTTTACTGCAATAGGAGCCACTCCAGCAAGAGATGCTGTACATCATACAGTGTGGTGTCTGTGACATCTGACTGAAACCACAATGCCCGGTTACTCACCGGTAATATCAATTATTTCGAGTGCTGGTCTCCCCGTCCCATTCCTTACAAGTGAGCAGCTAGTCTGCTCCACAGAACCCCTAGCCTAGCTGAGCTGTTTGCACTTCCCCCAGGATGACATCACCATCACGTGACGATAAAGGGGGAAGTGCCGAAACCAAACATCCTGAGAATACCAAAGAAACCAGAACGAAAAACATACAATCACCCAAAGAAAACCCAAACCAGGGAGGGAGGGAAGGGCTCAGGAATGGGACGGGGAGACAAGGACTCGGAGTAATGGATATTACCGGTGAGTAACCGGGCATTACCTCCTCGTCCTGTCTCCCCGTCCCATTCCTTACAAGTGAGCCCATACCCAAGCACACGGTGATTGTAAGAAACAAACAGACCAAACAGTATTGAGAAACAAAACAGGTCCATTGTAATCCATAGAAAACAGTACAGTTCACAAACCATGTACCGCAGAAAGGACACTAGCCCCAAAGGCAGCAGAGGCCGCCATCCCCAACAGAAGACGATAATGTGTAACAAAAGTATGAGGAGAAGCCCACGGGGCAGCAATGCAAAAGTCCCACAATGAGGCCCCCTTTAACACGGCCCAGGAGGACGACACGCTCCGAGCCGACCGACCCTGAACAGAAGAAGGCAGAGGACAGTGGGCAGAAATGTAAGCAGAAACCACAGCGCCCCGGACCCAACGAGACAAGGCGGAAAAAGACAGCCGAAGCCCCAGACCCGAGAGGCCATAGGTGACGAACAGGGAATCAACCCTATGGAAATCAGCCGCACGCTCCAAGTAGATGCGGAGAGCCCTCAGCACATCCAACGAATGGAGGTGCACCTCCTCAGGAGAGGCAGGAGCCGGAAAAAACACCGGGAGAACAATCTCCTCCCGACAGTGAAAAGAAGACACCACCTTAGGAAGAAAGAACCGACTCTGACGGAGAACGACCATGACAGCGCAAAAGCGCAAGAAGGGGGGAGAAGCCATCAGCGGCCCAATCTCACAACCCTCCGCCCAGAAGTAATGGCCACCAGGAAAATAACCTTAGCAGAAAGGAACTACAGGGCCACGGAGTCCAAAGGCTCGAAAGGAGGACCCGTCAAAGCCCGCAGAACCAAGGGAAGAACCCAAGGAGGCACAGGAGAACGAGAGACAGGACGTCGAAGCAAGAAACTCCACAGAAGTCGAGCCACCAACGGGGAGACAGAGGAAACAGAGGAACCCCGAAAAGCAAGAATGGCGGCCCATTGTGCCCGCAGGGAAGAAACCGCAAGCCCCAAGACAACACCATCCCGCAAGAAACCCAACACCCCACGGCCTCACAGGAGGCAGAAGAGAGACCCCTCCCAAGACACCAGGTGGAGAAACTCTTCTAGTGACGGGCATACGACCTCAAGGTGGAAGAACGCCGGGAAAGCTGGAGACAATGGGCAACCTCCACCGAGCAACCCAGACCCAGCAAACTCAACCACTCAAGTGTCAAACCCCCAGCCGGAGGCGTCGCAGGGAGGCAAGCTTGAGAAGAGGAGCCCGCAGGGAGGAGGAAGACAGGGGAAACCTCCACTGAGGGCAAACAGAAAAGGTCAGCAGAAGGGGGAACCAAGACTGCCGAGACCACTCCGGAACCACCAGGAGAACCTCCGCCCGAACCAACCGAATATACCGGAGGACCCGCGGAATCAGGGCAAACGGAGAGAAGGCAAATAGCAGACCCTCCGAACACGGAATCGAGAAAGCATTGGTGGCCCACGCCAACGGAGAGGGAACGATGCTGCAAAACAGAGGAAGAAGGGCGGAACCCTCCGAGGCAAAAAGATCCAGCCAAGGAAGGCGGAACCTGAGGACAATCCGATCGAACAGATCCGGGGACAGACAGAGGGACACCGAGGAGGGGAACACCCTGCTCAAAGAATCCGCAGGCCCATTCTCCCGCCCCGGAAGAGAGACCGCCGTCAGAGATAAGAGAGTCGACCCGGCCCAAAGGCCGAACTTCCGGAACAGGAGAAACAGAGCACGACACATGCCCCCCTGGTGATTCACATAAGAACGAACCACCCGAGAGTCGGCCAGCACCGAGACCGCCCGACTCCGAAGGAGAGGAACGAACCAAAGAAGAGCCAACCAAACCGCCCTCAACACTTCCCAGTACAAGGACTGGAGGGATTCGAAACTGGACAACCGACCCTGAGCCTTGGAGGCACCCAGAACGGCACCCCACCCCAAAGCACTGGCATCCGTGGACAACACGACCACAGACTGAGGAGGAAGGAGAACGAATCCCCGGGAAAGAGAGAGAGGGGACAACCACCACTGGAGAACCGCCCAAATCCCCGGAGCGACAGGGACCAAAGTCCCGTAGTCCAACGAGACAGGATCCCAATGAGACAGGACAAGATGCAACAGGGGGAACAGAAGCAGCCTGGACCAAGGAAGGAGATGCAGAGTGGACGCCATCTCCCCCCGACTCCGTAACCAGAGACGGGCAGACACCCGGGACTGGGACAGAAGCCAGGAAAGGTGACGAAACAAAGTCAACTGGCGCTCCTGCGAGAGGAAAACCATGCCCATGTCCAAGCGGAAGAGAGGCCCCAGGAATTGCAGGGACCGGGAGGGCACCAGGGAGGACTACCAGTGGCAGAAAAGGAACCCAAAAGGAACCCAGCAGATGACACACCTTGCCTACATCCGACAGAGCCGGTGAAAAAGAAGGAGAGAAAAACAACCAGCCATCCAGATACGGAATCACCAGCAGCCCCCTGGAATGAAAGATACCCACCAGAGGGGCCAAGAGCACGAGAGCTGGAAAAGCGGGCCGGCACAAAAAGCACAGCCAACAGCCAGACTCGCCCCCCAAACGCACCGTGAAACACGAGCACCACACCTCCACATACAGAAACCCCTGCCCGCTAAAGCAGGGCACACGGGGACTCGAGAAATCACCCAGGAACGGCCGCTGAAGCAGGCCCAGGCACCCAGGAAAGAGCAGATAATGACAAACGGCCGCTAACGCGAACCGCGTGTCAAATGGCAGACCGCCGGCAGAGGCCGCGCGGGGGGAACACAGAGTAGCAAACAACAGGCGGCCGCTAGAGCAGGCCGCCGAAAGTAAAATAAAACAAAAGGAACTCACCAAAACTCGAGGCAAACTCCCAACAGCACAGCAGAGCCAGGCAACAGGAACTGGTGCAGAAAAAAAAGAACAGGATGTTTGGTTTCGGCACTTCCCCCTTTATCATCACATGATGGTGACGTCATCCTGGGGGAAGTGCAAACAGCTCAGCTAGGCTAGGGGTTCTGTGAAGCAGACTAGCTGCTCACTTGTAAGGAATGGGACGGGGAGACAGGACGAGGAGGTAATACAATAGGAAAATGCAACTAGAATACTACTGTTCAGCAAGGTAGTTTCTCACATCCAGGTCAGAGATAAACAAAATAATACATGGGATTCTGCTATCCCTGTATCAAATGAACAACTCTCATTTCTTCATAATCGGCAACTAGTGACGCACTCAGTCGTAGATTATTAAAAAAAAAGACATCAGAACTGGACTGTAATAAGTTATTGCAGCTGAGTTCTGATGTCACAATGACTTATGCCGGAGCTAGCAGCCAATTGAAAGGCAGGTCAGTTCAAAGAGCAGCTGTTAAAAGCTATGAAAATGAAACATGCTTTTCTTTCTTCTGCTCTATGTGTTTAGCTTACAGTGACTAAAAGAAAGAACATGATTATTTCATGCATTTCTTAGATAATTATAAAAAAGTTAGAATCGTTTGGCATATTTCTACACATTCTAAGTTATTGCAGCTTCTAAAAAAAAGGCTTGTATTGAACTGTTTCTAATATATAACAGGTTTTTGATGTGATTAATTTTGCATTTGAGGTTCTTTTTTTTCTTCCTTTTTTTTTTCTTCTTCATGTTTACAAATATGCTCTCTTTCTGAAAGAGCTATGCGCCATGATTTTAAGTGAGTTGTGGGAACGGTGATAGTGTGACCATATGTAGCAAACAGGGCGGCTTGCAGATGACGCCCCCACCCTACTTTTTGCCCCATTTGAACTGCTAGATGCTGTTGTCGTTGATCTGAGACTTTGCTGGGTCCTGCTAACCAGGTCCTGCTAACTAGGCCCAGCACCAGTGCTCTTTTTCTTAACACCTTGACCGCGACACTAATTCCGCCGTGGTGCTGGAGAATTAATGAGTTGGCGGGGTTCAGGTGGCCCCTGGCCGTCCTCCACACACACCCACTGTGATGTCGAACGGCCAGGGGCCGTCCGATGCATGGAATGGGTTAAAGTATTAATGTGAATTGGTATAACCAATTGGCAAGTACTTTTACACGCCTGTAAGGCCCTAATATGTGGTAACAGTGGTATCCAGGGCAGGGATATAAAAGGAGTACCATGGCTGCAGCACTTATTGTGCCACCCTGAGTGACCCAAGTAAAAACAAAGTCTGCAGGTCTGCCATGTCAGCCCTGCTCAAGCAACTCACCTGCTTGAGCTCAACCCTGCACACACCATCTCTGACAGTGTCACCTCACTGCATTTAATATAGGTCAGTCATCCCTAAGGTAGGTCTCCTATAGCCCAGGAGGGAAGGTGTAGTATATTACATTTGTGGGCATATATATGCAAGTATATATGGCCCAGTGGTAGCATTTAAAATGTAATCCTACCAAAAGGACTAAGGAACTGTCAAACACTCAAAGCCTCCCCCTGCACCAGGCACTGTTCTTTGCGGGCAAGCAGGTAATTAGCTAGGCAGGAAGACGTCCACCTCCACAAGGCTGTCCACACCTCTAGGGGCTGGCAGCTGAGGTGCACAACCGTGGATGGTTTTGGGCATCTTGAATTTAGGTTCGAAATTAAGTGCTGACTAGTTTTAGTGACATACACCCACAGGTTGTCGTCACTGCCAGGGCGGATTAGCTGCAGGACTAGATGCCCATTTGCTACTAGTCCTCACACCCACTAAAACCCCCAAAATCCAGGATTTAAGGAGCACCCCAGACACCAGAGCCTTAGATTCAATGTGATATCAAGAAGAAATCTCTGCACCTCTGGCAGACCGCCTGACCAGCTGGATTACAACTCGACCAAGGCAAGAGACTGGTTCCACAAGGAAGGCGTACCCCTATGCAGACTCCACACTTCACAAGAAATCCCCTGTAGCCGACAGGCACAAACTGCAAAGTCCACAACCTTGAAGTCTTGCACCCGGAGTTGCCCAGTGTAGCAGCTCAAAGTGAATGTGCAAGCATTTTCTGGGAACTGTAGTTCCAAACCTCCGCGAAGCTCAGCTTTCTACAACGTTACCCTGGTCTTCCGAATAAAGATTTCCTCAACCGGAGTGCTTGCAGGTACCAAGGTTTGTTAGTGGTCAGTCCGACTACTACCTGCTTTACTTGGCGCTTTAAGAGAAGAGATTCATCTGATCAAATCACCAACCACTCCTGTGGCTCCATTGAAACATACCTTGCATTTGTTTTGCCCTCTCTTGGTAAGCCTGCGAGCTCCTCTGGCTGCAGACCCAGTTCAACACCATGGATAGCCAAGAGCACCTCTGCACCGAGTACAGGTAAATTGGATCGGCCGGAAACTCTTGGTCCAGCGCCAACTCCTTATGTTTTCCCCTACGGGTTTTGCTCAACTCACCCCGCAAGTACATTTTTGCTAAGGTAACCATTTCAACACCGCAAGTCTGATTGACAGCTGAAAGTGAACCTCTGCACCCCACTCCCCTGAACCAGGTAAAATGGTGCTAGCTGTTGTGAACTGGTCGAAGGACTCCCGAGACCTTACTCTAAGTGAGTTCCATTGAACTCATCCTCTAAAGTATCAATTGCATGTATGTGGTTTTCCATTGACTGCAACGTTAATGTTTTTCACAATGCAAAGTATTGATTTATTTATTTGATTTATTTATTTTAAATTGATAAATCCGGTTATACTGTATGTATTCATTTTGTTTTGGTATCTAAAAATATTTACAAATCCGAGCAACTTTTGTAAATTGGTGTCAAATTTTTCCAGAGTAGAGTCAATTACTTATCATCCATGTAGGTGATATGAAATGCTTAACACATGTTCCTCTGAGTAGCCTGTCTGCTCTTTGCCACTCTGCCAGAACTGAGACGAGGTGTACTGAGAGTGTACCCAAGGTCCATCTTTGTGTATTGTGCTAGTATTGTATGGTAAGGCACCCCGCCATACTACATAATACTTTCACCTTGCAACACTATGTATTATATGAGATCAGGGCCGGACTGGCTACCGGGCATTTTGACATTCTACAGTGCTGGGGGCTGATTTCGTTGATGGGGACCTACGTGTGCAAAACGAAATTCGTTTTGCATTGTTGATTTCGAGGCACACGCAGGTCTCCATCTACGAAATTAGCCCCCACCGCAGTAACATCAGCCCCCAGCATGCAAAAATGCCCGGTAGCCAGTCCGGCCCTGTATGAGATAAAGGCTCCCCTCCCTACATGATAAGGATATTGCAAGTTACCTTGAGTTCCATAATCTTATAAAGGAACTCCGCCTTTGTCCTCGTTACTCTGTATGGTTATGAAACTCCTCGGTCACTTGCAAAAGCTGTTTAATGTTCAGCGGGAGGTACTTTATCCATCATAGGGGGCTAATTAGACTACACACTGTACACTGAAACAACAGAGAGTGATATCTAAACTGTATAATTCCTCTAACGTTAATGCCAATGGGTATATTTCCTAATTTGTGAATATTTAACATTAAATATCGTCACGAGGAAGCATTACAGAATTGATATTTCCCATGAACTATTTTTTTAGTATGTCTCTTCTCGTAGCATTGAGCTCCTGTATACACATTTTAATGAGACTGACTTCATTGAAAATCAATGCTGAGATGTGTCTGTGAACAGGTCAGAAATAAGCTCATATTTATATCCCAACATTTCAAACTTCTTTTCCTTTAAAGGTTCATGAAATTAGGAGATTAGCTATCAACTGCTGATAAAAAAAACTACAAAAGTACAGATTAATATTATTATGTTAAAGGAACGAGTCATTCTCTGAGTTGTGAAAGTGTTATGTTATTTGATGCTGGAATTAAGGAACAAAAACACACTCTTCAAATCACTGAAGAAGAACTATTACTGTTCTCAGATCCGAAAATGACGATCAAATTGTAAATATGTACAGTTCCCCCGGCAGACTTAATAGCGGACAAGCAAACAATACTTGCATATGCCAGCTGCGGTCCGTGCACGTAACAGCAGTGGGACCGGGTAAGGGGGGAGATGTCAAAGGACAAGGCAGAGGGAAAATTAATTATTTATTTAATTTTCCCTCTGCATCGTCCCTTGATATCCCCCTTACCTGGTCCTACCGCCCCACCGCTGTTACCTGCACGGTCCTAACAGCGGTGGGGCGGCGTTGGGGGGGAATTCGAGCGACGATGCAGAGGGAAATTTAATTATTTATTTAATTTCCCTCTGCTTCGTCCCTCAAAATCTCCCCAACACCGCCCCACGGCCCCACCGCTATTACCTGCATGGACCGTGGCTGCTTATCAGTATTTCCATTATTGTATATATTTTTAATTAAGGATACGTCTAAATCTAATATGTTGCAATTATGTATTCCTCATTTTATTTTCGTAATGAATGTATGAAACACGGGATCCCCTAAGCACATATCTAATTTCCTTATGACAGGCAACTTCTGATTGATCTAGTTGACTGTAATAAAGAAATGAGGGAGCCTCTCGAATGTAATAAGTTATTGCGGTTGAGTTCTGACATCACAATACCTGCTGCCAGAGCCAGCAGAAATAATGAAAGGCAGCGCACAGAGCTTAATTGCTGCCACAATTAAAACAAGGAAAAGCGAAATGGTTTGTCTATATTCAGAGATGTTTTTCTAAAATTAAAAAGCATTCAGCAGAAACGAGATATTATGGCAACATATTTTTTTTCTCCACACTATAGGTCATTACACGAAAGATAGAATATCTCCGTGTCCCCATCTGACTTACATGAAATTAATCTTAATATTTTTGGGCAAAACCACTAAAGTGTGTTAAATTTCGCAGTATATGTTCTGCTTTTGAACTTTATGGCTGAAATGAACATAAGAGGAAGACTCCAATGCTTTAAGCAGTCTGTGGGAATGGTGACAGTAAGACCATGTGTTATAAGGAGTACAATTCCCTCTGTTGTACATTAAAAGGATATTGTAAATCCCCCTAGGAATTCCACGACCTTTTAAATGAACCTGGACTCCTGCCTCGTTGCTCTATATGGTCTTGGAACTCCTCGTGACCTTCAATACCTTTATTAGGTTTATTTAATATATTATGAGAATTTAATTTCATGTTTAAATCCCTTGACCTTGACAATTGTGATCCATTTCATAAAGCAGCGTTTTTGTTTCTTTGTACATATTGAATTTGGAGTTTCTGAACAGAAATACTGTGCACAGAATAGTGAGAAGGATAAGTAATCACTTAAAAGGATGGCAACAACAACCCATGACTTCTTCGGTGTAGTGTACCCATTGATATATTCCAGGCTATACAATCTGAATACATCATACAGTGTTAATGAAAAATACATCATGTTCTCAGCAAAAATGCATGTATATTCGCTGGCTTCCAAAAGGCGGGTCAGAGTGAACTTAAAATAGGAGGAAGTGAAGTCTGTAAACTCAGACAAGGGTTCGAAATACGTCTGAGTAGGCAAAGTGAGAAAAACAGCCAGAAAACAAAGCCAACACGGTGAGCACGGTCAGTATAACATAAAAAAAGATCAAAGAGTCATACAGGTATATCCCCAGTAAAACACCTGCGGATATCAGAATCGGAAGAGTAAGATCAGCATAAACGAGCAAAAAGGTCAAAGAGCCGTAAAGGAAAAAGCCACAGTAGTACGTCAGAATCCAAGGAGCATGGTCATGCAGAACAGCAAGGTCAAGGAAGCGTAAATAGAGACAACTAAGGTGAGAGATGCAGGGGCGGCCTTAGGCATGTGCATGCTGTGCACCTGCACAGGGCCGCCAAACTCCAGCGGCCGCCACGCCAATATATATCCTTAATATAATAATCCTCTGAGGATGGATTCATATTTGCGTGGCGGCCCCTGCCAGGGATTTGGCGGCCTCCGGCTCTGTTCCACTTCCAAACACCCTGACCCCCCCTCTTCACTGGCCTCCGCGCCTGTGTTCCTCCGGGGCCCCCCTACCTACGCTCCCTGCCCAGGGCCTCCAAGAGCCTAGAGCCGCCCTTGAGAGATGGGAAGCATGCACAAGCTTGAGGCACTTAAGAGCCAGTGCAACACAGCTGCCAGGCAGCTTCCTAGGTTCTTCCGGAAGTGTAAACACTGACGCTGCCTGTCATGTCCCAGGCGTCCTGCTGTTGACCCCGGCCAGCTAGCTATTCACGGCGCCCCAGCTGCCACAGGCCGGTACGCACCAGCCCCGAAGGGTGCAGGAAAGAATTAAATGACAGCAGACAGGTTTCCTTTCCTTGTAGAACATGTTAAAGGCTTACACCGTGTCCTATATTAAGCAGCAAACTTTATTTGTAATAATTGCAGCATATACGGACTTCACAGAAAGATAAGATTGCGTTTTAATTTGTAAGAAGGAATTCTGGTCTGGAAATTAGGTAAACCCAATGTAAAGGTTTAGAATCTTCTCAAATGTTAGTGAAAAACAGGCAGGAGTATTGACAGCCTGTACTGGCCATATGTTCTTTTCGGAATGTTTGTGTCTATTTACTCCTTTTAGGGCTCCCAGAATGTCAGGAATCTCAGACACCGAAGATTTAACACCACAACATACTCTGCCACTCTCAAAAGCCACAAGGAATAATGAGGTTGAGGCTTAAAAACGTACACCCGTTAGGTATCCCTGAAGGTATAGCAAAGTATCCAAAAGAATAATTTCTGAATGAACTCATGCCTACTATGTGCCCAGATGCTCAGCCAGTTAAGGGTCTGTAAATAGGCAGAGAATAGCGCACATGGCCTGAGGCACTCACCTAGAATGCTACCCTGATAACCTCCTAAATACAAAGGTCACACATTCCTAGAATTGTTACATACACCATGCTGGTGTGGCAGACGCACTGCTGTTGTTACTGATGGAGCGAGATAGAAAACAAAATTTTGTTTAAACTCGTGAAGTCACATTTCCATAACATGAATAATAATATTAATGATTTGTGATTTGTCATGCTAATACAACTTAGATTAAACTTTACACATGGGGGGAATAACATGTGTGCTCATAAACGTGCATAATTGTTGCATCTTTTTGTTCGTGCAAAATAATGAAATAATTTATTGTTTTCGTTTTTGTCATTACTAACTGCTGCAAACTTAAAAGAAGCATGTGCTTGTTTTGCTTTTCCTTGTCTGTGTGATGTCATTTCTACTATTCTAGGTGCATATAAGTCTCATGGAATAACGGAGACTGGTAGATATAAACGCTGCTTTATTTGTTTGCAATGGCTAGGTAACATTTTGATTAATCGGGTGGGTTAATTAATTAGTAAATCCTGGGGTGGATACAGAATCTACATTATTTCTTACATTAATACTTTTCTTGTGTTTGTTTTATATTAGAAAACTTAAGTTGTCTGCTTTTGGGCCTTGTCTGCCCGAACTACAATATGCTGAAATTTACTTCTGCAAAAGTGCTGAGACGCCCATTCTGAAATAAATTATTCGTCAAAAGCTGCGTTCACAAAGCAAAAACTAACGTGCTATCGTCATTCTGTCGGACATGGCCAAGGTCGAAAAAGAACATTTTGTCAGTCCTTAACTTGGCATCCGCGGAAATCAATTGGAAGTCAATGGACGTTGCGAGAATGACTTTATACAATTGTTGCAATACAAGGAAGCTCCTGGTTGCACTCGGAAGGGACAATGGTCTCTAAGAAATGTGACTTAATGGAAGTTTTGAAAAGTGGGTGACATGTCACTTGTCACTCTCAGCCAATGGGACGTCGAAGATTTCTGAAAACTTTCCTTTGTGTAGTTTAGTTAGCGTAGAAAGGTATAAAAAGTCATGCCCCTAGGGATGGGCTGGCTGCTGCTTTCTGACTTTCCGATGAGGGTGAAGTGCTGACGGACTTTGCGTGGAGCACGTAAGAATCCTCAAAGAACTTTACTTTAAATTCTATCTATTTAGCTCAGTTAGGGAATTAGGTTTTAGAAATGTTAAACTTTATATATTTACTTTAAATTTGATTCACTTACTTAAATTGTATTTTCTCAAATTTCTTTACAATCATGCTTGCTTTATTGCTAATAAAATTCATTTATAAAACTATCAACTTATATACCATAATTTAGTAAATAAAATCTTACTTTTGACAAACAAGCTGGTCTTGGTTATTCAGGAGTATAGGTTACTATTAGCTAGATCACGTCGCCAATGGTGGTCATTTAAATGGATAAGTTTTATTCTTATGACAATATTCCTTTCGCAGATGTATAAAATTGTATATAGTTTGTAGATAATGTGTATATAGATTTAATCTGACCACCTGATTCAGTAGGCCCAAAATATGTCAGGTTTATAAATGGGTCCATATTTAGTATAGAATTTTGTTTATAGATTATGAAGTTGGGTAGCGTTGTTTATGATATATTTTCTATAGGCCGCTGGATCAATTCTCTGGTAGCAGAAATTGATGGTTGCTAAGAGTAACCAAGGTAATATGGTGGTTGCTAAGGGTTACTAAAATATTATGGTATGGAAATAGGATCGATGTTTTAACACATGTTGAGTTCGTTTTTCGTGCTATCTGTAAGCTATACCGGTATAGATTGTGTGGCGAGAAATTAGTCACGCAAGCCATCTGTTCTGTTTGTAGTGATATCGCCGAGTATCACAAGAGGTATCGCCGTGTACCATAGTGTTGTCGCCGAGCAACACAGTTTTAGGGCTAGGTCTGAATCTTGTAAAGTGAGGGTTTTCTAAGAAATTAAAACAGCATGAGAATAGGGACAAAGCGCCTTCCATAAAACTCACTGTGATGAGAGTATTAGTTATATCCGAGCTTGAGTGAAGGGTAAATTAGCGTCGGTGCATGATTATCTATAAACAGGTTAGAGTCCTGTACGGGTACATGTTTCATATCTATAAACAGGTGAGAGCCCTGTACGGATAACGTCGTTATTTTGCTAACGGTGCATGATTTCTATAAACAGGTGAGAGTCCTGTACGGATTTCATGTGTGTTTGAAATTAGGGAAATTTCAGTGTGAAAGTGCGAGTTTGAATTGTATTTTATGTTCAAGTGGAACTCTTAGAACTTTCACTTCGCGGTGGGTTCAGAGCAAAGCGAGTTCATAATTATACGTGTTAGAAGGGTGGGGTAAGGTTACTCTACTAACAATTGAATATTATCCTTAGTGTGAATAGCGCCGTCTATTCCGAAGTGTGGATACTTGAATGTATGTAAACTATCCTAAATAGTGAAACGAACAGATGTTGTCTTTATAGTCATTGTTAAGAATTAATTTACACTGAAAAGTGTTCTTAAAATGGCGCTGTGAAAAGATTTTGTGAAGGAGGGGTAAGCGCCAGGAGTGAGAAACGAGAAACCGCAGCTGCTGTGTACGTCACAGAGCCGCGCTGGGATTGGGTGACCTACGTCACAAGCTATATTCTAATTGGCTCTTGAATCTCTGACGGCCTGTGAGCTGATTGGTCCTTCGGAAAAACTCCAAATTTATTGGTTGAGCAGAAAAGTGACGTAGCTCAACTGTCATTGGCTTGTTGGTGTGTTTCGCGCACGGATTGGTTGTTTTTCGGAACATCCCGGAAATATTTTACGAACGATTTTGTGAATTAGATTTAACTCCTAAAAATGAGTTATCATTTTAAACATGTTGAGAAAAAGCCAACATTATTTCAGAAGTTTAAGAATTTATTTTCACCTGACAAGAAAATCGAAACGCGAGGTGGTAAACTACTTCATAAGTATAAAACACCTGCAGCGTATATGGAAGGTGAATATGGATATCATACTGTCTTATGGTTCGATAGTTGGAAACGCTATACTAAAAACGACGGTGTTTTAACTTGGCCTGATGATGGTTCATTTAATGTAAAAGTCTTAAGAAATTTACGAGAGAAAATGAATGCTCTTGTTCCGAAACCGAGACCAACTCAATTTGAAGCTTTAGTTGAGTGGGAAGACGAGATGTATCAATTACAAAGAGAAGCTAGTGGAATTAAAAGACCTTCTAAAAATCCACCTTGGAGAAGAGAAACTCATGAAGATAGATTGCGAATGTGGAGACAGGGAAACATGAGTGAAGGATTGTATTTAATTCATGAAATGGTAATGGGTACTCCTACAGGGAAATCTATGGAAAGTGAATCTGAGGATGCAGTTATGGAAGAAATATATACAACTGCTAGAAAAAATCAGCCTTTGAGACCTCCTAGATCATGGTCTACTCCGGTGGTTTCTACTGAAACTTCACCGAGTGCACCTCCAATTAATGAAGCTCCTAAACTTTATCCTAATAATTGTGAAATCATCGAAACTCCTAGAAGACCAGAATTCGAGAATGCTCGAAATGAAGGTAGACATTTTACAATGGCTCCAAGAGCAAGAGAACCTCCAAAAGATTATACAAGAGAGGCAAGAAATGTTGAAGATGTTGATTATAATGAATATTTAAGATCAAAAGAAGAATTAATAAAAAGAATGACAAAAGGCATGGAAGCTGTGACAGTTCCAGTAACAATTGGTCCTGTTCAGCCCGTATTTGATCAAAAGGAAACAAACAAAACTGGATTAACTATTCCTTTAAATACAGAAATTCAAAAGGCTGCTGAAAAATTTTATTCAGACTTATCTGAAATAAACTCTTCTAAATCGAGAATGCCTGATTTAACATTTAATGAGGATTTATCTCCAAAAACACCAATGGGTGCTATATCAGATATAGGGAGTCCTGAAGTCAGGGTAACCACACCAAAACTAGATGTGGCCAAATTAAAAGCGAATATCGAAGAATTAATAATTGGAACAATTGGTCCAGATAGTTTAAATTACTATCGAGATGATGAACTACTGTTCATTTGTAAAAGCATACAGTGGAAAACGAAAAACAAATATGATCAACTAGAGGATCTAGCAGCAGAACTTGAAATCGATGTGAGTAAACAAAAGAATTTTGCGAAACATTACAGATTAGACTTTTCAGAAAGTGACATTGAGAGTTTAAACTCAATGGGAAGAATAGTTCATATTAAAGATTTGATTGTCTATATCAAAAAGCTAGGAGAACTGAACAAATGGAGAGTAAAATGGACGAAAAAGAAGGAAGATGAAAGATTGGAAAAATTGTCAAAACAATTTCCAATGAGAGAAATTGCAGGTGGAGGATATGTTCATGTCCCTTGGTCAAGACAGGACATTCTGTTATTTACAAATGACTTTCCAAAATTGAGGGAGAAACCAGTTGAGTGGTACAGGCAAGTCGATAGATTTATCAAAGTGTCAAAAGTTCTGTGGATTGATTTAGATGGATTTTTTGATATTGTCGTTCCATCTGATCTTTGGACAGAATGCAAGATATCGATTAGTTGGCCAAAAACAGAACCTGAGCGAATCAAAGAAACAGGTGCTCCAAATCCACTTGTAATGGATTTTTATGAAAAAGTAATTGTTTGGATGAAAAACAAAATTCCACCCAAAGAAGTCGATTGGGTTAAAATAGAAAGAACAGAACAGGAAACAAAAGAATCAGTTCATTCTTTTTATGAAAGATTACTGTTAATTTTTAAACAATACAGTGGTTATGAAAAATTAGATGAAAAAGACATGAGCCATTTTGTCTATAGATTTGTTTATGGACTAAAACCTGAAATTGGAGAAATGATCAGAAATAGTATTGTCGGATGGCAATCACTATCTGTAGATGATATTCTAAGAAAGGCTAAGTATTGCAGTGATGAAATAGAAGTAAAACAGAAGAAGCTGAAAGAGAAAGCCATGTGGGCTCAGGTAAAGGTGGCTGAGCAACAGATTGCCAGCATGGGAAATAAGAACACTAATTTTGTTCAAACTGGAAATACAAACCAGATACAAGGAAAGTTTAAAAGTAATAATTTCCCAAAGAAATTTAGCCCAAAGATTGAGGAGTTGAAACAAAGATTACCTTGTTTTAATTGTGGTGAAATTGGACATTGGAGAGACGAGTGTCCTCATCCTCCTAAAAACTTAAAGAATCCCTTATTGAATCCACAGATGCAGAATGGTGTTGACCTGCAGCGACAGCTACAGATGCAACAGGGGTTAAACGAATTAAATATTCAACGACAGTTACAGCAACAGCAACAACAACAGGTGAATAATCGTCAAGACCAATTGCCACAACCACCTTTTCCGAATTGTGGGGGAGTTCAAAAATATAATCCAAACGTGGGATTTCAGGGAAGTGAACAGGTAATAAAACCACAAAAACAGCAAAAGCAGCAAAGGGTTCAAATGCAAAATGCTTCACAACAATTTTTATTAGCAGAAAGTCAAGATAGCGATTCTGATGATTATTGTTGACGGTGCCCGAGAGAGGAGGAAGAGTGTGTTGTTGGAGCCACTCTTGAGGTTGACCAGTCTGGTCCTTTTGTAAACGGGAAAGTTAATGATGTAGACATCACCTTTCTAGTGGACACTGGTGCTACCCGTTCTACTGTTAGATCAGTGGAAATTGAAAACCTACCTCTCTCTGGGGATACCATCCAAGTTGTCGGAGTAAGTAATCAACAAATTAAAACTGACTTAACTGATCCAGTACCAGTTGAAATTGGAAACTACAGAGATAAACACAGATTTGTGGTTTGTAATAGTAGTCCAGTAAATCTATTGGGCAGAGACATCCTATGTAAAATGAATTGTAGAATATATTGTTCTCCTGATGGAGTTGAATTACAAACAATGGAGGAAGATGGTTTATACAGAATGACAATGATGATGATGGAAGCAGAAGAAACAAAATTGTTTCCTGCATTTGAAGAAAAAGATTTACCTGAAGAACTCAAAGAAACAGTGAAATCTGAAATATGGGATTTTACTGGAAATGAGATGGGTCTAATGAAAAACGTAGATCCAGTAAAAATTACCTTGAAACAGGGAATAGAATTTCCAAACACTCCACAATATAAAATGAAAATAGAAACAATTGAAGGTATTACACCTATAATTGAAAAATTAATCAAGCAAGGTGTATTAAAAGAAATGGAGAGTAGCTCTTGTAATTCACCAATTATGGGAGTTAAAAAGTCTAACGGAACATTTAGAATCGTACAAGATTTGAGAAAGGTTAATCAAATTGTCGTTCCATGTTGTCCTGTGGTTCCAAATCCAGCAGTAATTCTATTTCAGATTCCACATGATGCTGAATGGTATACAGTCATTGACCTTTGCAATGCATTCTTTACTGTTCCCTTACATCCAGACAGTTATGAAATCTTTGCTTTCAGATTCCAAGGTAAGACCCTCGGATGGTCAAGAATCCCTCAGGGCTATACAGAAAGTCCTTCAATTTTTAACGAACTGTTAAAAAGATCATTAGAAGATCTAGACTTACCTGGTAGGTCTACGCTAGTGCAGTATATTGATGATTTGTTAATAGCTGCAAAGACAAGAGAAAATTGTGTAACAGACACAATAATTCTGTTAAATCGCCTTGCAGAAGAAGGACATAAAGTGTCCCCAGCAAAACTACAGTTTTGCAAACAAGAAGTAAAATATCTTGGTCACAGAATTGCAAAGGGAAAAAGACAAGTAACAATAGAAAGAATAAAAATGATTCAAGCAATGTTACCACCAAGAACACAAAGACAGGTAAGAATGTTCTTGGGAATGGTTGGTTACTGCCGACAATGGATAAGTGGATTTTCAGTAATTGCAAAACCACTACAAAGACTGACAAAGTCAGATGTAAAAGATCCAATTATTCTCAATGATGCTGAGATGGACTCTTTTGAGAACCTGAAAAAGAGCTTATGCCAAGCTCCTGCTTTAGGTATGCCAAACTATGAGAAAGATTTCGAACTGTATTGCAGTGAGAGAGAAGGATGTGCATTATCTGTGTTAATTCAGAGACATGGAAATTTAAAGAAACCTATTGCATATTTCTCTGCAGTTCTTGATCCAATTGCTAAAGCATTACCAGGTTGTTTGAAAGCAGTTGCAGCTACAAGTATCAGCCTCGAACAAAGTGAGGGGATCATTATGGGATTTCCTGTGAAAGTTTTTGTGCCTCATTCAGTTGAAATATTACTGACAAGAGGTAAGACTCAACATCTAACAAGTAGTAGATTGACAAAGTATGAGAAAATCATATTAGGAGCAGATAATGTTTCGATTTCAAGATGTTTAAATCTGAATCCTTCTACATTATTGCCTGATTCTGAAATTGTTGATGACATTGAAACAGAACATGAATGTTTAGATGTCATGGAATTCTGCACTAAACCAAGAAAAGACATCAAAGACAGACCTTTGTCTGAATCGGATTTTGTCTACTTTGTAGATGGGTCATGCTTAAGATCCGAAGGAGGTGTCTTAAAAGCTTCATATTCAGTTTGTACAGTCGTAGATGTTGAAGAAGCATCATGTCTTGAAGGAGTTCGTTCAGCACAAGTGGCTGAATTGATTGCTTTAATTCGTGCATGTGAAATATCAAAGGATATAAGAGTTACCATCATTACTGATAGTCAGTATGGGTACGGAGTTGTGCATGATTATGGACAACTCTGGTCACAGAGAGGATACATGACATCAGCAGGATCACCAATTAAAAATGCAGTTTTCATTAGGAGATTAATTGAAGCAATACAATTGCCAAAAGAAATCGCCATTGTTAAGTGTGCAGCACACACTAGAGGAACTGATTATATTTCCAAGGGAAATGCCTTCGCAGACGAAACAGCTAAATACTGCGCAAGGAAAAATTATTCATACAATCGGGAAAGGAGTAAAGAAACTGATTCAAATTCATTAATGCTAACAACTGTTGTAGAAACATGGCATGAGATTAGAGATTTACAAAATGAAGCAGAAGATGAAGAAAAAGACTTATGGTTAAGATCAGATTGTAGACCACGTGAAGAAGATGGAGTGTGGGTTTACAAAGATGGCAGAGTAGTCTTACCAAATTGCTTGATTGCTGACATGGCCAGATTATATCATGGTCCAGCACATCTGGGAAGAGATTCTATGGTTAGACTTTTCAGAGAAACATGGTTCAATACCAAGTTTAGAACTATTGCTGAATCTTTTTGTCAAAGGTGTTTGTCATGCCAACAAATGAATCCAAACAGAAAATCAGTGGTGGGGACAGGAATAATTGGTCGAGAGGGTGGTCCCTTTACCAGATTACAAATGGATTTCATTGAAATGCCCTTACACAATTGTTTGAAATATGTACTTGTAATTGTGTGCTTATTTTCAAGATGGGTAGAGGCTTTCCCTACACGACATTGTGATTCAATTACAGTAGCAAAACTAATGCTCAGAGAAATCATCCCAAGGTACGGTTTTCCAGTCACTATTGAGAGTGATGGAGGAAGCCATTTTGATAACAAACTGATGAAGTTAATTTGCGAAGCTTTGAGCATTGAGCAGAAAATACACTGTGCATACAGACCAGAGGCATCAGGAGTGGTTGAACAAATAAATGGAACAATTAAAAACAGAATTGGAAAAATGTGTCTTGAAACAGGTATAAAATGGACTGATGCTCTTCCACTTGTTTTGATGTCATTAAGAAGTACACCAGATAAAAAGACAGGTTTGAGTCCTCATGAAATTTTAATGGGAAGAGTTATGAGGCAAGCTTTTGTACCTGTAGGTAAACTGTTGAGTATAAATGACAGTGCTATTTTGGATTACTGTAAAAGGTTATCTGATATGGTAACTTCTGTGTCTAATCAGGTGGGAACTGAAGCTCAATCAGATGAAAAGGTTTTGACACATGATCTGAGACCTGGCGATTGGGTCAGAACGAAAGTACATCGGAGAAGGAATTGTCTAGCTCCTAGATGGCAGAAACCTAGGCAGATAATTTTGATCACTACTAATGCTGTAAAGTGCAGAGGATTGAAACGTTGGATTCATCCTAGTCATACTATTCCAGTACCAACTCCAGAGAGTTCTGATGTTGAAAGTGATACCACAGACGATTCTGATTCTGAGGCAGAAGGCGAAACAGAAGGTGAAATAATTCCAGATTCTGAAGATCGACAAGAAAGTCGACATCTGGAAACTGTGCCAGTGAATGGAAATTTGACAAGAAAAGACTTGGAAATAATTGAAATAGATTCTGAAGGTGAAGAGAATCTGTTAAAAGGAAAGATAACTGAAGATTCGGTTGTCTCCATTGAAGACAAAGAAGCAGAACAAAAAGAAGTTTCAGACCAGGAGAGTATCGAAAGGCAGAGAACAAACTCTGAAGTAAGGAACAGAAATCCGAAATCTGGGAAGTTGGGGGTAATTGAGGAAGAGGAGGAAGACGAATTACCGAGTACCAGTGATGGAAGACAAAGTGAAGTTCCTGAAGGAGTGAAATTGCCGAATAGAGAAGTTCCTGAGTCAATTGAAATTTCAGACTACGAAACTGAAGAAAGTGACGTGGAAGGTGAAAGTGAAAACAGAAAGAAAAGGACTTGGAAGTCAGAATCAAATAATTCTGAACCAAAGAAGAAGTACGTGAGAAAAGCAGACTACTGGCCAGGTGGAAGATTGAGAGTCAGATTGATCAAAAAGCCAAAAGAACAAGTTGAAGAAATCAGTAGTCAAAAGAGTCCTGGAAAAGAAGTTGGAGTTGGAAGAAAAATTGAAGTGATATCGAGAAAAGGGAAGAGAATAATAAGACCAAACCAAAAATACAAGTCTCCTGAGTGGACTTACTTAGTAATTCCACCTGTTATTGACATATATGATAGTAGTGAAGAAGAAAACGAAATCCAAGAAATTAGTGACAATGATTGAGGTACAGAAATATTAAATTGGCAAAAGGCTGAAGAAAATTTGTTAGTTGACACAAGGTCGGAGAAAAACTGTTTAGTTGAAGAAAACTTATGTATGACATAAGGTCGAAGAAATCTTGTTTAGGGTTTTAAAAAAAAAAAAAAAAAAAAAAAAAAAAATATTTTAAAAGGGGGGTGTAAATATAAATTTAGAATTTTAAAATTTATTTTTATTTTTTTTGAGGCTAAAATTAACCAAGAATGCCTTATGTTAAGGAGAGCACTTCAAAGTGTTCTGTTTTTAAAAGATGCTGTAAGATGACTCTGGTGTGTCTGCTCATTTTAGTTCTGCTCTGGTTGGTTCTAGCTGTGATTATCCCTTTGGAAATGAATAGAGAATTACACAAAGTTAACATAACAAGCAAAGCTCTGGTTAGCCAAACTAAACATAGTGCGTCTACAAAAGTTATTGATCATCAGCCTAACATTCATCAAGATAAATCAATTGGTGATTTCTCAAGTAATACATTCACAAAGCTATTGAGTGAATATGTTAAGGTAATGGATGCAAAAGACTGCTACGTCTGCGTTAAGTTACCTGCTTCTGTTTCTGAGGGAGTAACATATAATATGCTTCCTCTCACTTATGCTGTAACATGTAGTGTATTAACTAGTTTATTTTATCAAACTGGACGTTTAGAATATTACTATTCAAATTATGATGAAATTTTTGCAAATATTAAGATTGATAATGCTTTAAATAAGCATAAGAAAGCAAAACAAATGAGAGAATTTTTCCTTGTTACTAACGAACTCACTTACGAGTATGCTTACAAGAATAATCTAACATGCAAATTAAGTGCTGAAGGAAAGAAATTTTTGAACATGGTTGAGGAGAGAAGAGCAATTTATAAGAGGAATGAATTAGTCAAGCAGACTAAGTCAAGTTTCTGGCAGAAAGAGGATGAGAAATTAAATGGCAAAATGCTTGAAAATATTGCAATTCACATAGACAAACCAGTTAGTGGAAAACTTTGCATTAGAAGAGATAATACACTTTTTGATAATTATTTTGTAGGTGCAAGTAACTGTGAAGATACTTATCAGATTTTGGGAGGTTGGGGATTTAAAGGTGGAAAAGATCCTATCTTTCCTGGGATTTATTTTGTTTGTGGTGACAAAGCCTACTACAACCTTCCAGACCACTGGTATGGAACTTGTTATGTGGGAATTGTTTTTCCTAAAGTGTTTCATGTTGACAGAGATTCAGAAGGATTGTTTAAAATTCATAATTATGTAAATAGAGTTAAAAGAGAAACTTTTACTGAAGTTCTGGGAGATATTTTTCAAGCTGTAATACCTTTCGTTGGTATAACCCTAAATGCAGGGAGAATCAGAAAATTGTCCACTATAGTTGATAGATTATCAACTGACACAGCTGATGGATTTCAATTAGTGAATGTTGAAGTTATTGCAATTAGATCTATGGTAATTCAAGACCGCCTTGCTTTAGACATACTCCTAGCAAAAGAGGGAGGAGTCTGTGGCATTTTACATGTACAACATTGTTGTACATATATACCTGATGAAAGTAAGAATATTGAAATGTATATTAAAAATATTACACAAATGCATTCAGAGATAATTCCTTTAGAAGAAGATGATTTTACAGGGAAACTTTCAAAAAGGTTTCAAGCAATTAAAAACTGGTTTCATGATATTGGAAGTTCAATTCTTGGCAAGATTCTGGCACCTTTGATTATAATAGTATTCATTTTTATTTTGACAAAAATAGGTTGTTTGTTACATAAAAGAAAGAAACAGTTGAAAGAAAAGAAAAGAATCTATAAACTCAGAAAAGAAGAAGAAAGAGAGATCGAATTACAGGAGTTACATAGAGAGCGTTATGCTAATTCCAAAGATTATGCAGAAACAGACTTTTAGGTTTACTGATACAAATGAATTTGAATCGATTTCTTAGAAATTTAAATTATCAAAATTTTGAATGCTGGTGTGGTGATTTGTTAATCACCAGATGAGGGAGTTGATGGAGCGAGATAGAAAACAAAATTTTGTTTAAACTCGTGAAGTCACATTTCCATAACATGAATAATAATATTAATGATTTGTGATTTGTCATGCTAATACAACTTAGATTAAACTTTACACATGGGGGGAATAACATGTGTGCTCATAAACGTGCATAATTGTTGCATCTTTTTGTTCGTGCAAAATAATGAAATAATTTATTGTTTTCGTTTTTGTCATTACTAACTGCTGCAAACTTAAAAGAAGCATGTGCTTGTTTTGCTTTTCCTTGTCTGTGTGATGTCATTTCTACTATTCTAGGTGCATATAAGTCTCATGGAATAACGGAGACTGGTAGATATAAACGCTGCTTTATTTGTTTGCAATGGCTAGGTAACATTTTGATTAATCGGGTGGGTTAATTAATTAGTAAATCCTGGGGTGGATACAGAATCTACATTATTTCTTACATTAATACTTTTCTTGTGTTTGTTTTATATTAGAAAACTTAAGTTGTCTGCTTTTGGGCCTTGTCTGCCCGAACTACAATATGCTGAAATTTACTTCTGCAAAAGTGCTGAGACGCCCATTCTGAAATAAATTATTCGTCAAAAGCTGCGTTCACAAAGCAAAAACTAACGTGCTATCGTCATTCTGTCGGACATGGCCAAGGTCGAAAAAGAACATTTTGTCAGTCCTTAACTTGGCATCCGCGGAAATCAATTGGAAGTCAATGGACGTTGCGAGAATGACTTTATACAATTGTTGCAATACAAGGAAGCTCCTGGTTGCACTCGGAAGGGACAATGGTCTCTAAGAAATGTGACTTAATGGAAGTTTTGAAAAGTGGGTGACATGTCACTTGTCACTCTCAGCCAATGGGACGTCGAAGATTTCTGAAAACTTTCCTTTGTGTAGTTTAGTTAGCGTAGAAAGGTATAAAAAGTCATGCCCCTAGGGATGGGCTGGCTGCTGCTTTCTGACTTTCCGATGAGGGTGAAGTGCTGACGGACTTTGCGTGGAGCACGTAAGAATCCTCAAAGAACTTTACTTTAAATTCTATCTATTTAGCTCAGTTAGGGAATTAGGTTTTAGAAATGTTAAACTTTATATATTTACTTTAAATTTGATTCACTTACTTAAATTGTATTTTCTCAAATTTCTTTACAATCATGCTTGCTTTATTGCTAATAAAATTCATTTATAAAACTATCAACTTATATACCATAATTTAGTAAATAAAATCTTACTTTTGACAAACAAGCTGGTCTTGGTTATTCAGGAGTATAGGTTACTATTAGCTAGATCACGTCGCCAATGGTGGTCATTTAAATGGATAAGTTTTATTCTTATGACAATATTCCTTTCGCAGATGTATAAAATTGTATATAGTTTGTAGATAATGTGTATATAGATTTAATCTGACCACCTGATTCAGTAGGCCCAAAATATGTCAGGTTTATAAATGGGTCCATATTTAGTATAGAATTTTGTTTATAGATTATGAAGTTGGGTAGCGTTGTTTATGATATATTTTCTATAGGCCGCTGGATCATTACCACACATACTATTTACAGGAACAGTCGATATCAGTGGCATGAAATGCTGACACACAGGAGTGGAACTGCTGTCTCTCTCTCCCTTACTTGCAGCCTCACCCTTGAATCGCTTTTCCTCACAGCATAGAGGGGCAGTATTGGGATGCAGGGCCCTTGTTTGACGATTCCCCACACATACGATACTGTTTTTTGTTTTGTTTTTTATAAATTAGAGGACATGGGATGGAGCCAGTGAAGTCATGAAAATGGCACCACCAGGAACAGACTAGAATGCTGCACAGGAGAAGGGCTAATTGGAGGGGCTTAACAGTACGACCAGGAGAGTGAACACACTTATGATCAAATGAAAACACGAGCACTGTAAAACACGAGAGAGCACACAATGAGAGACAGTCAATGCCTTCTGCAAACTGGGTTCTCCTCACTTAATCTCGCTGGACTGGTCGCTGTGACTACTCATTTTTGGGCATTTTACTGTAAGTAAGTCTCACTACCTCACAGAAAATTAATAGAAAATGTATTGAGGGCTCTAGCCACACAGCTATGGTAATAGAATCTGGGCTGGTTACACGTGAACACAGGAGCTCACACATGTAGGCTGCACATGTGACACTACAATCTCATGCAGCCTGGTATCTGCACAAAAGTAGCCAGACCCAGAAATGACTCTTCAAGGGGTGGTACTGACCTAGGAAAGGGTTCATAATGTGAGTGGGCATTCATAGTGTAGGTCTGTAGTATCCAAACAGTATCACACATTATAGGCAAATTCTGCAATAATGTACAGTTTCATTCTAGTTAGGCCTACAAAGTCCAGAAAAGTATCAAACTGGGGTAAAACATGCATGCCAAGCTTGACTTTGCAGTTCCCAATAAGACACATACACATCTTGGGGGACTTCAGGCCTTTATCCCTCGCTACCTGGCCAAGTTAATTACTCTGCTCTCCAGCAGGAGGATCAAAGGCTTTCCCACATAACATAACCCTTTACAGTGATTGGCCCAGTTCCTCGGAAAGGAAGGGGTGGGGCGGAAATGTGCATATGTTAATTAGTTTGTCAAACCTACCTGGGATGGGACAACCCAGGCTCACAGCAACAACGGCGAGGGCCAGACCTCTGGAGCCAAGACAAGAGGGGCTTGGCTTTGAAGTTTTGGTTGGAAGGAATTAAGCAACTGTGTCAGCTAGGGGCAGAGCTGAAGCTCTTTGGGAG
Organism: Lissotriton helveticus; assembly: GCF_964261635.1. NCBI lineage: Eukaryota > Metazoa > Chordata > Amphibia > Caudata > Salamandridae > Lissotriton > Lissotriton helveticus. The sequence goes on along the minus strand of NC_136070.1, from coordinate 903,817,611 downwards.
GTTAAATCCACAGACAACTTGAAGTCGCCATAATGGAATGTCCCAGAATGCTGTGCCAGGGATTGGGTCAGGGGGACTGGTCCTGAGATTGACAACAGCGAAAGGATGCATAGCTGAAAGGAGAAGCCACTTGATGCCACTCCAAGGATTGACTGAAAGACTTTTACTCCAGCTGACCCTCATGACTAGGATGGATCTCTCCAGGACTAGTGACACTGACCCCCCCCTTATGCTCCAAGGTTCAATTGGGGAAATGGACTAGGTGGGAGAAACTGGATGGTTCTCATGGAAGCTCTGTGGACTGGCCCTTGACTCCCCTGTCACACAGGTACCCTGTAAGTAGCCAAGAGGCTCTGGCGAGTGCAGCCAGGAGATGTGCTGCTGATGGGCTGCTTGAGATCTCACAACAGGCAGGAGAAGAGCACCAGGAGCCAGTAATTGGACAGGTCTAGTGCAGGGAGCTAGAAATCCCTGCTTCCCATGAAACGTACCCTTTTAGAGTCCAGAAGGCTTGAGGAAAAGGCCCCTAGTGGCTAGGGCTGGCCAAAAGAAGCCCATAGAGGCCAAAAGAAGCCCATAGAGTCTAGAACAATCAGAAACTGCCCTAAGTGCCTGGAGTTCTCTACTGTCAAGTCTTGGTTCATAGGGGAGACTGTGCAGAGAACAAAGTGCATAGCACTCCAACTTTTGTCTTCAAATTCTCCCGGACTGAGCCAGGGCCTAGGGGTCAGTGTAACTTCCTTTTACAAATTGCCTTTCGGCGGGGTCCATGCATGGGCCCCTTCCCCGGATTCGGTGTGCGCCCGAGGGCCCCAACTCCTCAGGAGCAGGCACATGCAGTTAAGGTCCTGGCGACCCCATCCATGAGACCGAATACTTGGCTGGTGCACTACCATCTCCATGCTAATGTCTGAGGGGGCTCATGAAAGGCTGCTCTTTTATCTCCTAATGTGCACCATCCCATATGTGAGCGGGAGCAGAAGAGAAACTGCGCCCAGTGGGCGGGAACAGAACAGGCGATATGTTGGCTCCTATGTGCCATGTTGGAGGTGGGGCCTTGGAGCTTAATTCCAAAGCCGCCAACATAAAATGAGTCTACAGGTGCCCCGGTGGGATCAGGGCACCCAGAAATACCAATAATAAAGTGTGGCATGAGGCTGAACAAGGAGTCTGGTCAAACGGCAAAGCTGCTCATTCCTTATTGAAGTCCTGGGACATGAAGCACCCCATTGTCACCTACAATGAGGTTACAAATTTGCATATTTTCCCTGTGATGCCCCCAGGAAGGCAAGGATTACCTGCAATGGTTGTGAAATGGCTTAGACTACATCAAGCATAATTTGCAGTTTATCCGATCTTTGAAGCAAGCTAAATCTCTTTTCGTTTCTTACAGGAAATGAATATGGTGGGAGCTCCTCTCCTCACAATTCCATTTCCTTCAAATAAAATCATAAGCATTGCTCATGCCTGAGCCATCCTTTTTGTAATCAGCATTACAGATGTCTTTACTTTCCATTGTTGGTGTTCCGGATGTTACTAATCTCCTATTGTATGACAACAGGAAGGGGAATTCCTTACATAATCACAATAGGATACAACTTATCTTTACAACTTCTCTACTAAGCAATCTCATTAATCTCTTCAAGATGTACTGAGCAACCTCTATTAATGAAACACTAGTCTCTGAATGCTGGCATCGTAAAGTCATAACTGAGCTGAATATACTGAAGTGAAAACCACCACCGTACTTTATTACACTATACTTTCAAGTTGTTCAATAAATCTATCCTATCCATACAATGGATGCCCAAATAAACAAATTACAAGGAAGGGCTTTGTTAAAATTCCTTCATACGACTACAAAGAGTGATGTCAAACCAAAGAGCTTTACAAAACCTACTCCGAATAACTGCCCCCAAACTAATATTGAAAACTACTAAATTGAAAAACATGCAAAACACATAACATCCAATATTCTGTCTATAGGCAGGGCCACTAGAATGATGAGATTGTACGGCTGCTGCTTTTTTCGCATAGTTATGAATTTGCCGGATTTGCCACATAATCCATCACCTGCTGTATAATCTATTAATCTTCAGATTTTACCAAAACAAAACAAAAAACTAGATTCTAGCTCAAACGGTTCAAAGTTACGCAAAATGCATCAACACGTGTTGCTGAGCAGTGGAAGGCTCTTAGCAAAGGTTGAGTGGTCACCTTTCTGTTGCTTGACTATATTTAAATGTTAAAACTGGCACCAATAAGGTGTTACTTAAGCCCAGAGAGTGTTAACAAGTGTAAAAACGACACAATACTGAAATAATACTATCACAAGAGGTGCCATGTTATCAATCACGACTGGCATGTCGCGTGTGGGGAGGGGAATCGCCGGGGGGAGGAGTGTTGGGGGGAGGAAGGGAGTTTGTGAGGGGAGGGAGGGGGTTCGTGAGGGGAGGGAGGGGGTTCGTGAGGGGAGGGGGTTCGCGAGGGGAGGGAGGGGGTTCGTGAGGGGAGGGGGTTCGCGAGGGGAGGGAGGGGGTTCGCGAGAGGAGGGAGGGGGGTTGTGCAGGGAGGTGGAGGGTCGTGCAGGGAGGTGGAGGGTCGTGTAGGGAGGGGGAGGGCCGTTCAGGGAGGTGAGGGGTCATGCAGGAAAATGGGGGATTGTGCAGGGAGGTGGGGGCCATGGGGGTCATGCAAGGAGGTGTGGGGGTCATGTTGGGGGGTGGGGGTCATGTTGGGGGGTGGGGGTCATGTTGGGGGGTGGGGGTCATGTTGGGGGGGTGGGGGTCGCGTGAGGGGGTCGGGGTCGCAGGGGTGTTAATTTAATTAATAATAAAAAATATATATACTTAAACCTACTTTTTCGCCGGCAGGCTCCTGCATTTTCAGGAAGCAGGCAGCGACCCTCCTCTCCGCTAAGCCAATCACAATGCTCCAGTGGAGCTGTGATTGGTCGGGACACCGCCCAGGATGGTCCTTACGGGGAGGCCATGTTCTCCATGTAGGCTGCATTGCAGCCTACATGGAGAACTAGAGAGTGTACATGACTGGTTTAACACTCAGCGACCTCAGCAGTGGGCAAACCTCTCCTCCCCTGCCCCAGAGCAGGTCCGCCCGGCCCAAACCAAACCCTTCCGCTTTCTCGTAGTGCGAGAAGCAGAAACATAGAATGGTAGTTATTACCATTTTATGTATCTGCTTCTCGCACTGCGAGAAAGCAGTGCGGCAACGCTCCTCAGCCCTAGTGGAGGGTCCACTTCTGCATGTTATGCCACATAATTTGCATTTTCTTGCTGCATAACTTACTCAACCTTGTCACGTAATTTGGCCCTCTCCTGCCACATAATTCAGTGTTAACAATAATGGGACGACCCGGTGTCCCTCAGAACCTGGTTATTAATATTAAACAAAAACAATTGGTTCTGTCGGGAACGACAGAACCAATTGTTTAAGCATAATTCCAGTGGCCCTGTGTTCAGGGCACATTCTTCATTGATCACTGTTAATCGCGTTTAATCTGTGACTGGGAGGGGGTAAGAGATGTGCATTTCCTGGAATGTACTTGCATAGCAGCAAATTCCATTAATCCTGAACAGGATTTCCTGGGAAAGTTCAGAGAGACATTCTTGGAAATATATGTCATGTCTACCATCTACTACAATGATTCAGGTGGTTGGATGTGAGCTTGGGCGGACATCATGATTTCACATGAAGGGAGCTCGCCAAAGATAAATAGTTATTTCTCCTGTGGGGATAAAACTACAATCTCTCAATTGTGTTAGAACGAGTGTAGGAAGGTGGATACCTGACTATGGTTACCCCAGATTTTTTGCCTTGTGTTTAGCTAGTTTTCAACTTAGTTGGCCTGGGACCCTGCTAATCAGGGCCCCAGGCTATCTGCTCTCTCCTTAAAATGGACTTGATGTACCGTAGGTGCATAACCAATTGGTATTGGACACCTTATCAGCCCCTGTACAGTGTACTATAGGTACCCAGGGAATAGGTGCATCCAAGGCCTACCAGGGGCTGCAGCAAATCTTTTGCCACCCCTTGCTGGCCATCCAAACTGACACAACTGGCTGATCACTCAGCTGGGGCAAGGTCGTGTAATCACCCCTTGCTTGGATATAGTACACCTATATCTGGACACATATGCACCTATAAGTCACTCCTATGGCAGACCTTAACAATCCTGGAGGCAGAGTGCTTGGTTTTATGTGAGATGGTGCTCTAGCATGAGCTGAGCCTGTCTGCAGCATTCGGAGCCATTTCCTTACTGCTGTTCCAGGGTATTGCCATACCATATACTCTTAAGTGCATTATAATCCTCGCGGTTATTGCTAACTTTGGTTTGGCTTTATCAAAACATGTCGTGTAAGGTGTCATACACTTTGGAATACAACCCCCTCACCAGTTCTGGCGACGGGGGTAGCATTCTACCCTTCTAGAGGGAAAATACATGTTACTTCCTAACCAGAGCCTCAGCATCACAAAATGGATGCTGCTGCCACAGACACAAGTCTGGCCTCCTGCTGCTGACAGAAACCTGGCAGGGGAGGCTTGGAAAAGGAGTTTCCTGTCACAGGGAGGTGTCACACCACCCCAGACAGGAGATAGTGGATTGTAGCAGGGAGGTTTGAAAGAAACTAGACACTGCCTGGGGCACACAAGGTGTCCCATGCAAAATCCAGTCAAACCAGTTCTGGGGCACTCAAGCCCCAGCTCTGGCATGAAACTGGACAAAGGGAAAGGGGTGTAACCACCCCCTTCCTGGGTCCCACCCATAGGAGGGACCTAGCAGGTAATCCAGCCCCTTGATTTGGAATAAAGGTAGGAGCTGTGCCAGTGCACATCAGATTATCCTGACTGAAACTTTGATACAGAACTCTGGACCCTTCGACATTCCACTCGACGTGGAAGACTGAAGAATCTCCCTTGTGGTCAAGGAGTGACCACCCTGTGCAAACAGGCACCATCCACCGCCCAGCGGTTTGCTTTGTTGCAGTTCCCGCCAGAACTCGAGCAACAGAGATCAACAAGATCAACTCCCCTCAATTTCTAACAGCCCGATCCACAGTCCCAGCAAATCTGAGACCCGTGGAGGCAACGTGAAGCGTGGAGCCGGCCATCTTGGAAAAACTACGAAGTGCTGACCGTGCAGCTCCCGAGGCTCCTTCGAAGCTGTGCATTGGGGTTTGAGAAGCCCCAGCCCCGAGCAGCTTTTGCATTGAAGATCTCCCCTCCACACTCACCGAGTACTGCATGGGGCCCTTTTGCATTTTCCTGCTTGATGCATTGGTCCAGTCACTTGCCTGTTGGCTAGGGGCCCCAATACCGACAATCCTTTACATTTACACTGCTGGTCTGGTTGCTCCAGACTGGCCCTCGCTCCCCTGAAAAGGAGCAATCTATCTGACCTTGCTGCTCCGAACAAGAAGCGATCTTCCAATCCTGAGTGGGTTACACTTGTCAAGGCTTGTTAACTCCGATCCGGAAGCCGACAGCGAGAGTCTTTGGGGACAGCTCGTGATCTACTCCTGGACATCCTCGATGCCCCAGAGTTCACGTGGCAGCGGAGACAAGCTTCCCGTCAAGCACCTGATTGCGCCCGACATTGCCTGGTTCCTTCCTGGTCACTGGCTAGTGACCCAGACTCTGTCCCCTCTGCTTTCAGGTACTCTACATCTTCGATCCACCCTTGGATCCAACCGGACTCTTCTCTACTGGCCGCCTGCAGCATCTTCATCTCCAGGCTCCATAGATCTACACGACGAAACCCGACACACTTTGGCACCTATGCACCCGCTTCCTGTGGGTGAGGTAACGATCTAACACCGGTGCTCCTGTAGTGGTTTACACCTCTAGTGTCTAAGTTTAAAGTGTGGTAATTCTATTCCAGTCAGAAGACTCTTAAAACTGTAACTTGATAACTTTTACGCACCATTGACTTTGCATTGGTGCATACATGTGCTTTTAGCGCTGCACCCGATTCCCGCGGGCTACTCCCGTCCTAACTGCTGTTAGTCCAGTGTAGTCCCAGCGATTCCCAAGGCCCCAGGCCTTACCACAGTTCGAAAGGTGATACTTATACCACTTTTTTGTTATATGGTTTGAGTGGCCACCGGCCTCATCCATAATTGTGCAACTTTCATATGTTATACTGTGCTTTTGTTTAAACGCTTGTGCTTCTATACTCATAAAGAGTACAGGGGATTATTCTAGTAATAAATACATATATTTTTATAATATATAACTTGTGTGGTGTCCTTTCATTTGATATTAAGGATTGCATATGGTAAAACAGCTGGCTTCACATGCCCTCTTGAGTTTAGCCTGAAGGCTGCTTAGTCCATGCTACCATTAGGATAGCTTGTCTTTTAAGGTTGACTTACAACCACCACCATAAGGGATTGTTTGGACTAATACAAGGTGCACCCAGAATTGGAGACATCATACATCAGGCCAACTTCTCACATTGGTGTGCAGCGGTTGGGATTTGAGCTTGCTGTTGTTTTACCATTGCAATATTTTTATCAAATTGAAAGATCACATTAAGTACCATAGGTACATATAAACAAAGCTTACATATTTAAGTTCTACTGAACTTAGTAGTTGTAGATTAAAGGGTTTAGCACACCCTGCCTACAACTCACTAGCAAGGTTCCAGTAGGAAAACACTTAGTGTAGGTAAGTGCATCACTTACACCTCACTAGAGTCATGTCTGGCACAAGTGAGCAACCCATTGCTCTGCCTGTGGTAGGTGACCTTACCAAGGCACCTTCCAACTATGACAAACTCAGCTTCAAGGACTTGAGTGCCTTGCGTACTACAAGGAAGCTGAAAAATGGTCACAACCCTACCATTCCTGTCCTGATAGCCATCCTAGAGAAGGATGATCTTGAGAAAGCTAGTGCAGTTCCCCCAGGTAATTCAGGAGAATCAGTGAACCCCCCAGATACTGAGAACAATACCCCAGAGGCAGAAGATGAGGAGGTGGACCCAGAATCAGAAGGTGATGAGTCAGATCAGGATCAAGGGGATATCCAGGTACAAGTTGGGAGGCTTAGCCAAACTAACTTGAACCTACATGGAAATGGAGAGGGCCAGCACCTCCCCAGATTCAATAGCAGAATACTCCGAGGCAATAGAAGAGAGAGATCCCTTTCCAGGGAATCTAACTTTTCTAATGCCTCAAGGAACTCTCAAAGGGGAATGACTTCCCCCCCAGAGAAAAGAGCATAAGGCCAGGATGAGAGCTGTCAGACTCCAGATAGAGAGAGAAGAGATAGCCCTGGCCCAAGCTAAACTTGCTTTAGCAAGGGAACAAAAAATGAGTGGAGAAATACCCACTGGTGGCAACAATTTCCTTAATGAAAAAGGCAGGTTCTATGATACTAGAAACCTGACAAAGATTGTGCCCCCCTACAAGGAAGGGGATGACATCCACAAATGGATGACTACTCTGGAGAGAGCCTGCATGGTACAGCAGGTTCCTCAAGAACAGTGGGCAGCAATTTTATGGTACTCCTTTTCTGAGAAAGGGAGAGATAAGCTCCTCACAGTTAGACCTGAGGATGCTAAAAACTACACAGTCCTGAAGAGTGCTCTTATTGAGGGGTTTGGCTTAACCACTGAGCAATACAGGTTGTTGTTCAGAGATACCGAAAAAGCTCAGACTCAGGACTGGACTGATTTTGTAGATTGTGCTACTAAGGCTCTGGAGGGTTGGTTACTTGGCAGCAAAGTACATGACTATACAGGATTGTATAATTTGATTATGAGGGAGCAGATCCTAAGTAATTGTCAAAACCAGCTTTTGCACCAGCACCTGGTGGACTCAGATCTGGCCTCTCCACAAGAATTGGGTAAGAGGACAGACAAATGGGTCAGAACCAGGATTAGGCCTAAGAATCAGGGTAATGACCAAAAGAAGGATACTTCGAAGGCTCAAGAGAAAGGTGGGGATAAACCAAAAGAAAAGTCTCCCTAAGGGCCCCAAAACTCCAAGGATGGGGGTGGATCCCAGAACACTTCCTCTATCCCAATGAAACCTTATTGCCATGCCTGTAAACAGACTAGACTAGAAAACAGATAGCTGTTGTCCAAAGAATAGCAACAAAGAAAATATTCCTCCAAGTAAAGCTCCAACACCTCCTGTTACTATTTTTTTTTTAATTTTTTTATTTATGCAGAAACACATGAGTCGGTTGATACAGAAACACAACCAAAAAAAAAAAAAGCAGCGAAAGGGGAAAAAATTTTTTTTTTTCGATCCAGTACATCTCCAACACTTGACATTTTGAAACATAAAAAAAATATGAATAAACAGAATTATATACGAGGCAATCTTAATTAAATCCAACAGGAGATTATACAAAATCAAGATCCCCCCCATTTACATCTCGAGATAGTTTGTGACTAACCCCCAAATCTGTTCCCCGATCTTCTTTCTGCGGGAGCTCTTTAAGGCATAAAGACTATGCTACATGTTATGTATCGAAAAAAAGCGAGCCCGCCAGGCTTCAAAAACGGGCGGTTCTTGTTGCAACCATGCAGATGCAATACATAGCCTGTAGACTGCAGTTACTAAAAAAATAAATTTAGCATGTTTCTTTGGGATGCTAGTATTCACTGTGCCCATTTCAACACCCAATAATATCTGCGTTGCTGATAATTGTATCGTACTACCCACAATTGCCGAGACACATTTTTCTATCTGAGACAACAAGGGAGCTAACATAGTGCATGTACAAAAGATATGAACATTCCTAGCCAAAGTCCTTGCTAATCGTCTGGTGTCTGTTATAGGCGATCTGGTTCACCCGGACCAGTCCGGCTTTATACCGCACCGAAACACGGCACTTAACCTTCGGCGACTGCATGGAGTCCTCGCGAGAGCGGGGACTCTGCGGGAGCCGGCCATCTTGGCGTCCTTGGACGCCACCATGGCGTTTGACACGATCGAGTGGCCTTATCTTTGGGCGGTCCTCAGTAAATTCGGTTTTGGACCCGCCTTTATTCGCTGGGTGCAATTGCTCTATGCTGACCCCTTAGCCAGGGTGGTGGTGAATGGGCGGGCCTCGACCCCCTTTGCTCTTGGTAGGGGGACACGCCAGGGTTGTCCTTTGTCCCCGCTCTTGTTTGCCCTAGCTCTGGAACCACTGGCGGCTTGGTTGAGGTGGGAACCGTCCTTGAGGGGAATTAGATGGTCCCCGGACTTTGAGGATCGGATATCTCTGTATGCAGACGATATACTCTTGTACCTTACGTCACCTCGTAAGTCGTTAATCGTCCTTTTTGATGTTTTGACTTCCTTTCATAAAAATTCCGGTCTAGTTATCAACTGGTCAAAATCCTGTATTTATGTTCTTTCCGGTGACGCTCCACTTTTGCCACGTGGCTGTCCCATCTCGGTGACGCTGGAGGGTTTTAGGTATCTGGGGATCTTTATTACCTTGGACCCCGCACTTCGATTTAAACGCAATTTGCTGCCCCCCCTCCAGCGCCTCCGTGCGGATGTTGGAACGTGGAGTCGGCTTCCTCTTTCTCCTCTGGTACGAGCAGCGTTGTTTAAGATGATGTCGCTCCCCCGATTTCTCTATGCGCTTCAGAATACGCTCTATGTTGTACCGGCTAGCTATTTTCGGGAGATTGAGGGCCTCCAGAGGCAGTTGCTATGGGGGGGCCGGTCTCGCATTGCCCTTTCGAAGCTTACACTCCCGTGGTACGATGGCGGCATCGCTCTCCCTGACATCCGTCGCTACTACTGGGCCTCTCAGCTGGGGGCCATCAATCATGGCACCTACACTCCTTCGCCAAATCCGGCCTATGGATAAATGGTTGTTGCCCGGTGGTGACTACAACAGGGCTCTGTATGCGAAGTTGACCGTCGGGTCACTTACGGGGCCCACTAAAACAGTCGTGCAGGTGTGGCATCGGGCCACGTCTGCTACAGGCTGGGCTGATAAGTTGACCCGTGCCACGCCGCTTTATGCCTCGGATAAACTTGGCTCCCTCTGGCGGTCGAAGGGGTTTGATCGATGGGACATGATTGGGATCAGCAAGGTTGATGATGTATGGATCAAAGGTAGGATCAAGTCGTTTGATGAAATGAAAGTTGAATATGGGCTGAATGATAGAGAATCTTTTAGATATGCGCAGGTCCGACACGCGGTCCTGTCTGTTTTCCCCCTGGGCTCGGATGTTTCGGAAGCGGATGGGCATGTCCCTGATAGCACGATCTCCCTCATTTATAAAAAGTTAATCAATATTAGGATTGATCTATTGGATAGCCTTCGGGAGTTGTGGACTAGTGATGGTCTGGAGCTGGATGATGAGGACTGGCAGGCTGCGCTCTCTTCTCCTAAGGAGGTAGCTATTCCGGCACGCCTTCGATTTGTCCAGCTCAAAATTCTTCATAGGGTATATGTGACTGGTCCGCATCTGGTGCGCATGGGATTCTCGGCGGATGGATTGTGCAGACGTGGTTGCGGTATGGTGGCCACGTTCCTACATATCATTTGGGAATGCCCTGCTGTACTACACTATTGGAATCGCGTGCATGATGTAATGAGTGAGGTTATGGGTGTGCTGTTGAAGCCTGAAGCGCGGAGATGCTTGTTGAATGTTTGGGAACCGAATGATTGTACCCAAGCGCAGCTTCGATGGGTGACACTGGGTAACATGATAGCCAAGCGTGACATTGCCCAGCTTTGGGGCGCTCAGAGGCCTCCTACGGTTCTGGCATGGCAACAGAACATGGACTGGTCCATGTTTCGTGAAAAGACTGTGTATGTCTCCCGGGGCAGACCTGGCAAGTGGGGGAAGATTTGGACTCAATGGAACGCGTATCGTGGAGATATATGTACCCCCCCCTTTCGGAATTTGATACCGACTTGTCTTCCTCCCAACCTGATGTTTCCTCCGCAGAAGTATAGATATATTGATTGTTTCTGTTCTCCTTCTCTTCCCCCCCATCCCACAGTATATTTTGAATGCGATACTGTTAGCTTTACGTTTGTACCCCCCCCCCCCCCCGCATAACCACATGATGACATGCTTGTACTGGACTGCCTTGTTTTCTTTTGTTTTTCTATTTTCTTGTTCTTTACATTCAATAAAAAAGTTTTCAAAAAAAAAAGAAAAAAGATATGAACATCATCCGCTGAGGTGAACCCACACGAAAGCATTTACCTATTGCATCTCCTGACCATTTAGACACCTTATCTGGGGTATAATATAGATTATAGATTGATTTAAAATGTTGAGCCACCAACTTTGCTGACAAGAATAGTTCTTTAGCCATAACTATTGAAGTTTCTAATTGAATGTCCTGTCTGCCTAGTTTAGCACACCATTTACTGTTCTGCTGCTCTAGATCATTTTCTTTAGTGTCTAACAAATGTTTATATAATGCTCCAATTCTTACCCCTTTCATAATGTCTTCAATCAAAGAATTCGGCTTAAAGTTACCTCCCAAACCCATTAAATAGTTACAAATCTGTAGGTATTTTGCAAAATGGTCTCTAGGGAGAGAATATTGTTCTCGTAATTGTTCAAAAGATTTACAATAACTAGCATCATACAAATCCCCCACCACTCTAATGCCTTTCTCCCTCCAATTAAGTACAATTCTATCCCAGACATCTAAAGGTAGGAAAAACAACGATAAGAATGGGGTGTACCACGTTATCCTCCCAAGACCCAATAGCCTCTTAACTGTATGCCAAGCCTTATATGCAGCTGTCATAGTCTTAAAACGTGTATGTTTGTAGTAGCTTTGTTCAAGATACTTAAATAAACAGTTTTTAACTTTTACCCCCAGCAACATTTGATAGATCGATGGAGAATCTGCGGGTCTTGCTGGATCTTCGCCGGTTAATAAAATTCCCATTCCTTGCAACATACACGCATAATAATAAAGTGTGAAATCCGGAACCGACCAACCTCCCACATTTCTTGGGAGAATCATGAAACGCCTAGCCCTTCTAGCCTTCCCTCCAGACCACATAAAACACATACATACTGTCTGCAATTGTTCAAAACTGGTCTTCGGGACTTCTAGGGGTATACTTTGGAAGAAATATAAAATTTGAGGCAGAATCAGCATTTTTAATAGGTTACAACGACCTACTAATGAAAGATGTAAACATTCTGCCTGATCTAGTTTTTTCCGAACACTAACTAAGAGCTGATCCCCACCTCCTGTTACTATTAGTAGTAATCCCCCAGGTGGTGGGAGCACCCCCAAGAATTTGGCAGGGTTTACTTTTGGAGCTCAGGTGGACTCTGGCCTAACCAGGTCCCCAACTACAGCTACTCTTGTCTGTGAAAATGGCATGGGGTTTGCCAACTTCACCGATTGCCCAAACACCTTGAGCAAGTACAGACAGGAGCCCCTCATCAATGGTCAAAAAGTTGAGGCCTATAGAGACACAGGGGCTAGTATCACTATGGTGACTGAGAATCTAGTCCCCTCAAGGCAACTTTTACCTGGTAACACAAGAAGGGTACAAAGTTCCCCGAAGTGAGAGGAAGTGAGAGAGTGTGTGTAGCGTAGAAGGAGAGAAGGGTGAAAAGGGCGGGGAATTTCCCTATTCGGAACTAAAACCCTCACACACCCAGCAAGCTAGGTGTCATGCTTCATCATATGGGTTCTGCTCCTCATCAGACTGGCGCTGCAATGTCTGACGGGCACCCGTAAAGGGGCTCTTTACCGGAGATCTTTTGTTCCTGCCATATTTTGCGTGCGTGTAAGAGGGCGAGTGATTGTGTAGTCGTGGAGTGATTGTGAGTTAAAAAGGGTTAGTCAATCCACAAGGAATTTTTTTAGCATGGTTGACTCCCCTAGTTAAAAGGTGGGAGGGGAGATATAGACTGTTGTAGGGTTCACAGTGAAATATCTACTACCCTCTGATCAGGTCAATATGTTTCTAGCATTCATAGCAATTCTTCAGGACCTAAGTGCAAAGTACTACACAGTGAGAAGGAAAATACAACCTTGATTCTTGAGGTCAGTAATTGTGCAGGCCGATTGGTCCTGCCCTTAGTGATGCAACCTAGAGAAAGTAGAAAAGAGCAATTAGTGTAGTGCTCTATTCCTACCTAGGCACTCTGTATTCTACGCTATATGCACACTACAGGGAATAATAAAAGTGAACAGTGGCTAATGGTTTCAGATAAACCACCACAGTGACAATTAAAAACCTCTAAAGATATAGAGGACGAAGAAAGAGACTCTCCAAATGATCAGGGGAGGGTGATGAAGCGCAATGCTTACCCTAAGAAGAGCCCTAAGGTGCTCCGCAGTCTGCAGCTTTGAGTAAGGTACCTAAGGGAGAAAGTGTCAGGAGCAGAGAAGAATTCTTTAGACAACACCCAGGGCCATCAAAGTGTACGTGCTCACAGAGCCCATCAGGTAGTACTAAGGGCAGAGCCAGCGCTCCCGCATTTTAGCCCTGTGACTGTCCAAAAAATGATATGCTTTGATGACTAAGAGCCACACATAGGCGGTATGCGGCGGAACCCCCCTTGTGGCCACCTCCACCCGAGGCCCCCAGTTCCGTCCCCGTCCCAGCACCAACACAAGTAAAGGCCTGTGGAGGGAGAGACAGTTAAGGATCCGGGACCGTCGGCCAGAAGGCAGACATCGGTTAGGTGATAACGCCCGCCAGGGATTGTGAGGCGAAGTCAGCCCCCGCATCCACTCAAAAATAGGCAGGAAGGTAGTAGAAAACAAGTCCGGGCGCCAGACGCCAGGAGTGTTACCTTAGTGGTCCCGAGTACAGCGCTCCATCCAGAGGTCGCACACTACTCACCCATAGCGACGCACGGTCTCGGCCATCAACACCTACCCCCACAGCGTCTGGTTAGGACTGAGAGCGATTGGTAGCAAGCACGGGCTCCCTCCATGACTCTTAAAGCCATGTTGCTCTCAACTTGGTCAATCCGTGGGAGGCGTGGTCGATCGGACACAGGACTGCGCATGCGCGTCGCGTTGGGGAGGGCGCATGCAGCTGTCCGGGCAGAGCACCGGTCACGGAAGAGCAAAAGTGGCGGCCATCTTAAGAGGGGTAAATAGATAGTATGAGGCAGTCATACGTGCTAAAAGGACGGCCGTGCACAGAATAGAACGAACAGGCACCCTCATGTACAAGATTGATTGACTCATAATTAGTACCTGGTAAATGTCCAAATAAATTCGACAGTTTTGTGAATGAAGCATAATATATTAGGAAAAAGCTTACAATCCCATCCCGACCGTATTAGGCAGTGATCACTTGGACACATGATATTGATGCTAGCATGTAGTTATGCAATGCTGGGTAGATCACGGGAGTATAAACGCTGAGGCCATCTTAGGTCTGGGAGTTGACTGTGAAGGCCATGTTTAATGTCGGGGGTCGTGTACCAGTGCATGGATCATGCAACACCTAGATGGAATAGGGGTATGCTTGGCCGGTCTAATGCGCTAGGGTGGACCATGGGACAGAATCATTCAGACCAATCAAGTCAGCCCTCAACCGATGGACCCATCTTTGTTCTATTTTGAACAGCGCCTGGGAGGTGATGGTAGGGTAGGCTTCCAGTATCACCCAGCGTACACTGTCTGCTGGGTGTCCCTGTTGTGTGTAATGTTCGTACAGTCTGGTGTGCAATTTTAAGCCTCTAATATTGCTTTTATGCTCTGTGATTCTTAGTTTCACCTGTCTCATTGTCATCCCTATGTAATGTTTATCACAGGGACAGGTGAGCATGTAGATGCATCTGGAGCTATTACAGTTGGTATGCCTTCTGAGGTGCCAGACAAACGTTTCTGTGAGTTTGATTTCTTTACATTGGGTTGTTTGGGGGCATACAGAGCAACACCCACATGGGAAATGGCCCACTGTAGGAGGAAGGCCCCACAATGTATTCTGGGTACTGACGTTCTGGTTTTTAGGCCACGTATGGATCAGAGCGTCTTTCAGATTAGACGTCCGTTTGAAAGCAAACCTGGGGCGTGGGATATCAAGGCCGCCTGAATTAATGATGTTCCAGTGTTTGTTTATTGTCTTCTTTATATAAGGTGAGTTCTTGGTAAAGCAGGTCACACATGTGATAAGTTCTTCGGACTCTTGTTGGTGTGTTTCTAATAGTGAATCCCTGGGGTTGTTCAAGGCTCGTTTGTAGGAGTTGTGAAAAAGTCTAGTGGGGTACCCCCTGTCATTATAATTTATGTTGGAGGAGACTAGCCTCCTGTTTGAAGTCGGCCTTGGTGGTGCAGTTCCTGCGAACCCTGAGGAACTGTCCGAAGGGGAGATTGTCCCTCAGGGATCTGGGATGGTAACTCTCATAGAGCAGTAGGCTATTCCTATCGGTGTTTTTACGGTATAGAGTAGTGCTCAACCCCTCATGGTTTAAACTGATCCTCAAATCAAGGAAGGGGATGGATGTCTCTGAGATAGTACCGGTAAACTTCAAGAATGGGTTCTGTAAGTTAATCCATGAGCAAAATGCCTCACAGGTCGTGCGGTCTCCTCTCCAGAGGACGAGGATATTGTCTATGTACCTGCGCCATAGGGTTATGTGGCCAAGAAAGGGGTTGGAATCAGCCCTTATTGTGTTTTGTTCAAAAGTAGCCATGTAAATACAGGCCAAGCTGGGGGCAAAGGTGGAAACCATTGACGTGCCCCGTATCAGGTGGTAAAGCTGTGGCCCATATTGAAAAAAGTTTTCTGTTAGAGCTATTGTGGCACATGTCATAATGAAGGAGATTGGTGTGGGTGAAGACCACTCTTCCTGGAGGAGAGTAGACTTGACAGCTTCAAGAGTGGCCTGTTGAGGGATGATCGTATATAGTGCTTCTACGTCCAATGTTAAGAGGAGGTCCACTCCCTCCCTCCCTTCGATGTTTTGTATCAGACGGAGCACATCCCTAGTGTCTTGTAAGAAAGAGGGTATTTTCCTAACCACTGGTTGCAGCAAGGAATCGCAGAACTTAGAGAGCGGCTCAAGTAGTGAGCCGATGCCAGACACAATTGGTCTCCCAGGGACCGGTGTCACGTCCTTGTGAATCTTGGGGAGGGTGTAGAAATATGGTGTTACTGGGTCAGTGGTTGTAAGGAAGGCTGCTTCATTCTTGCTAATCCATTCATTAGTCTCACCCTCCAAAACAAAGCTGGCGATAGTCGTAGTTAGTCGTTTAGTGGGGTCTATTGCCAGGGGTCTGTAGTGAGTGGTGTTGGATAGTTGGCATTTGCACTCTGTGTCATAGTCACAGCTGTTTTGGATAACAGTGGTGCCCCCTTTGTCAGCCTGTTTGATTACAATGGTGGTGACATTGGCTAAAGATTGAACAGCCTGTCTTTCAGCCGTAGTCAGATTGTGATAGCTTATAGCGTGAGGTTTGTTCGCCAGGTTCCTCAGTACCGCCCCCTCAAAGGCCAGTACCTCAGGCGGAACCATGTTGTCTGTTGGCGTGAATGTAGATGGTTTTCGTAACCCAGTGTCCAATCTCTCAATTCCCGGCTTATCTTGGAAGTAGGCACGCAGCCGTACCTTCCTAAACAGTTGTTTGATCTCACACATCTTGGTCATCAAAGCATACCATTTTTTGGACAGTCACAGGGTTCAAACGCGGGAGCGCTGGCTCTGCCCTTAGTACTACCTAATGGCTCTGTGAGCACGTACACTTTGATGGCCGTGCGTGTTGTCTAAAGAATTCTTTTCTGCTCCTGACACTTTCTCCCTTAGGTACCTTACTCAAAGGTGCTGGTTCCACTGGAGCAGACTGCGGAGCACCTTAGGGCTCTTCTTAGGGTAAGCATTGTGCTTCATCACCCTCCCCTG
Source organism: Lissotriton helveticus (assembly GCF_964261635.1). NCBI lineage: Eukaryota > Metazoa > Chordata > Amphibia > Caudata > Salamandridae > Lissotriton > Lissotriton helveticus. The sequence continues at coordinate 903,800,780 of NC_136070.1, read as the reverse complement.
ATGATTTGGAGAGTCTCTTACTTCGTCCTCTATATCTTTAGAGTTTTTAATTGTCACTGTGGTGGTTTATCTGAAACCATTAGCCACTGTTCACTTTTATTATTCCCTGTAGTGTGCATATAGCGTATAATACAGAGTGCCCAGGTAGGAATAGAGCACTACACTAATTGCTCTTTTCTACTTTCTCTAGGTTGCATCACTAAGGGCAGGACCAATCGGCCTGCACAATTACTGACCTCAAGAATCAAGGTTGTATTTTCCTTCTCACTGTGTAGTACTTTGCACTTAGGTCCTGAAGAATTGCTATGAATGCAAGAAACATGTTGACCTGATCAGAGGGTATTAGATATTTCACTGTGAACCCTACAACAGTCTATATCTCCCCTCCCACCTTTTAACTAGGGGAGTCAACCACGCTAATAAAATTCCCTGTGGATTGACTAACCCTTTTTAACTCACAATCACTCCACGACTACGCAATCACTCGCCCTCTTACACGCATGCAAAATATGGCAGGAACAAAAGATCTCCGGTAAAGAGCCCGTTTACGGGTGCCCGTCAGACATTGCAGCGCCAGTCTGACGAGGAGCAGAACCCATATGATGAAGCATGACACCTAGCTTGCTGGGTGTGTGAGGGTTTTAGTTCCAAAAAGGGAAATTCCCCGCCCTTTTCACCCTTCCCTCCTTCTACGCTACACACACACTCTCACTTCCTCTCACTTCGGGGAACTTTGTACCCTTCTTGTGTTACTGTTCCTTCGGACATGTGCACTGGACCCCGCTAAACAAAGTCCGTCTATGGTTCCTCTCTTTGTTAAAAAACTTTTACCTGGTGCCACAGATCAGGTGACTAATATTGATGGAGTGCAGAAAAATCATCCCATGGCAGTGGTAAATCTCAGCTGGGGAGGTGTCACTGGCCCAAAGAGAGTGGCAGTGTCAACAAACTTGCCTGTAGATTGTCTACTTGGGAATGATTTAGAAATCTCAGCCTGGGCTGAGGTGGAACAAGAAACTCATTCTAAAATGGTAAATCTCCATGGAAAGGTTAGTGGGGCTGTGATGACCACAGCCCCAATCCAAGATGTCCTTCCTGAAAAGGTTGGTAGGGCTGTGCAAGACTCATCTAAAGCAGATTCCTTCACTGAACAGATTAGCAGGGCTGTGATGGTAACAGCCCATACCCAAACTGAGTCCCTTCCTGAAAAGGTTGGTGGGGCTGTGATGGCCACAGCCCAAACTCAAACTGATTCATGTGTTGTGAAGCCTGAAACTATGGATCACTCCACACAAACAGAGAGCATTGAGGAGGAAGAGAAATCTCCCTCCCACCAGACATTAGGAAAGGATCAGCCTCCTCAGGGAACTGATCTTACCCCTTGTGAAGAAACTGCCCCAGAGGTAGTCAGGCCTAGCCTGGCAGAGCCCCTGATGTCAGTGGACCCTTCCAAGGTGGGACCCAGTCTGTAGCAGGTAACCTGCCCCTCTCTACCCTGCCTCAGTCAGCCCAGGGATTCAGAGGTCAAGGAGGTCAGTGGGCCCCAAAAGGCCCCCTGTCCAATAAAACACCCCCATCAGCAGATTAGGGGCACCAAAGCTAGCAGCCATAGCAAGGTGAAAACTTTAAAAATTCCTGAGGGATCCCCCTTACAACTAGTTAGGGACCTCCCCCAAATGGACACTGTTGGACACAGCCAAACCTGGGACCCCAAGGCCCCAAACCTGGCCTGTCCTTCCAGTAAGCCAACGAAAGGGACCCAAGCCTCCAGCTGTAGGCAGCCAGAGGTTGACCCTGAGAGCACAGTGCAACTCAGTCAAGGAAAGAAAGGCACACATGGTGGAAGATGAGTGGAGGAAGCTGAGCCCTATTTTAGTGGAGCCTCACTTCAGTACTCCATCTCAACACCAGCCTTTTACTTTGCCAAAACACACCACAGGTAGTGATTTCCTATGGTGGAGACCCTCTCATACCCCTAGGGTGAGGGATTGCTTAGTGGACAATGAGACAGGGGTTAACCATGCTAGTGCAGGTACTTCCTTATATGGCCACTTAGGCAATATAGGCTTACCTGGTCAAGGATAGCCTTATCTCCTTTCGTTTGGGGGGGGGGGGGTTATGTAGGAAGGTGGATACCTGACTATGGTTACCCCAGATTGTTTGCCTTGTGTTTAGCTGGTTTTCAACTTAGTTGGCCTGGGACCCTGCTAATCAGGGCCCCAGGCTATCTGCTCTCTCCTTAAAATGGACTCCATGTACCCTAGGTGCAAACCAATTGATATTGGACACCTTATCAGCCCCTGTACAGTGTACTATAGGTACCCAGGGCATAGGTGCATCCAAGGCCTACCAGGGGCTGCAGCATATCTTTTGCCACCCCTGGTTGGCCATCCAAACTGACACAACTGGCTGATCACTCAGCTGGGGCAAGGTCGTGTAATCACCCTTTGCTTGGATATAGTATACCTATATCTAAACCTATATCTGGACACATAAGCACCTACAAGTCACTCCTATGGCAGGCCTTAACAATCCTGGAGGCAGAGTGCTTGGTTTTATGTGAGATGGTGCTCTAGCATGAGCTGAGCCTGTCTGCAGCGTTCGGAGCCATTTCCTTACTGCTGTTCCAGGGTATTGCCATACCATATACTCTTAAGTGCATTATAATCCTCGCGGTTATTGCTAACTTTGGTTTGGCTTTATCATAACATGTCGTGTAATGTGTCATACACTTTGGAATACTACCCCCTCGCCAGTTCTGGCGACGGGGGTAGCATTCCACCCTTCTAGAGGGAAAAGACATGTTACTTTACTTGAACGCCGTTAATCCTAACCAGAGCCTCAGCATCACAAAATGGATGCTGCTGCCACAGACACAAGTCTGGCCTCCTGTTGCTGACCGAAACCTGGCAGGGGAGGCTTGGACAAAGAGTTTCCTGTCACAGGGAGGTGTCACACCACCCAAGACAGGAGATAGTGGATTGTAGCAGGGAGGTTTGAAAGAAACTAGACACTGCCTGGGGCTCACAAGGTGTCCAATGCAAAATCCAGTCAAACCGGTTCTGGGGCACTCCAGCCCCAGCTCTGGCGCGAAACTGGACAAAGGGAAAGGGGTGTAACCACCCCCTTCCTGGGTCCCACCCATAGGAGGGACCTAGCAGGTAATCCAGCCCCTTGATTTGGAATAAAGGTAGGAGCTGTGCCAGTGCACATCAGATTATCCTGACTGAAACTTTGATACAGAACTCTGGACCCTTCGACATCCCACTCGACGTGGAAGACTGAAGAATCTCCCTTGTGGTCAAGGAGTGACCACCCTGTGCAAACAGGCACCATCCAGCGCCCAACGGTTTGCTTTGTTGCAGTTCCCGCCGGAACTCGAGCAACAGAGATCAACAAGATTTGCTCCCCTCGACTTCTAACAGCCCGATCCACAGTCCCAGCGAATCTGAGACCCGTGGATGCGACGTGAAGTGTGGAGCCAGCCATCTTGAAAAAAACTACAAAGTGCTGACAGTGCAGCTCCCGAGGCTCCTTCGAAGCTGTGCATTGGGGTTTGAGAAGCCCCAGCCCCGAGCAGCTTTTGCACTGAAGATCTCCACCCCACACTCACCGAGTGCTGCGTGGGGCCCTTTTGCATTTTTCTGCTTGACACATTGGTCCGGTCACTTGCCCGTTGGCTAGTGGCCCCAATACAGACGATCCTTTGAATTTACACTGCTGGTCTGGTTGCTCCAGACTGGCCCTCACTCCCCTGGAAAGGAGCAATCTATCTGACCTTGCTGTTCCGAACAAGAAGCGATCTTCCAATCCTGCGTGGGTTACACTTGCCAAGGCTTGTTAACCCCGATCCGGAAGCCGACACGCCGACAGTGAGAGCCTTTGTGAGACAGCTCGTGATCCACTTCTGGACATCCTCGATGCCCCAGAGTCCACGTGGCAGCGGAGATAAGCTTCCCGTCAAGCACCTGATTGCACCCGACATTGCCTGGTTCCTTCCTGGTTCCTTCCTGGTCACTGGCTAGTGACCCAGACTCTGTCCCCTCTGCTTTCAGGTACTCTACATCTTCGATCCACCCTTGGATCCAACCGAACTCTTCTCTACTGGCCGCCTGCAGCATCTTCATCTCCAGGCTCCATAGATCTACACGACGAAACCCGACACACTTTGGCACCTATGCACCCGCTTCCTGTGGGTGAGGTAATGATCTAACACCGGTGCTCCTGTAGTGGTGTACACCTCTAGTGTCTAAGTTTAAAGTGTGGTAAATCTATTCCAGTCGGAAGACTCTTAAAACTGTAACTCGATAACTTTTACGCACCATTGACTTTGCATGGGTGCATGCGTGTGCTTTTAGCGCTGCACCCGATTCCCGCGGGCTACTCCCGTCCTAACTGCTGTTAGTCCAGTGTAGTCCCAGCGATTCCCAAGGCCCCAGGCCTTACCACAGTTCGAAAGGTGATACTTATACCACTTTTTTGATATATGGTTTGAGTGGCCACCGGCCTCATCCATAATTATGCAACTTTCATATGTTATACTGTGCTTTTGTTTAAACGCGTGTGCTTCTATACTCATAATGAGTACAGGGGATTATTCTAATAATAAATACATAAATTTTTATAATATATAACTTGTGTGGTGTCCTTTCATTTGATATTACAGGATTGCATATGGTAAAACAGCTGGCTTCACATACCCTCTTGAGTTTAGCCTGAAGGCTGCTTAGTCCATGCTACCATTAGGATAGCTTGTCTTTTAAGGTTGACTTACAACCACCACCATAAGGGATTGTTTGGACTGATACAAAGTGCCCCCAGAATTGGAGACATCATACATCAGGCCAACTTCTCTCAACGAGTTAAAAAAAACAGTGGGAAAAGATGGACTAGATTAGTTTTACAACATATAAAAAATATAAAGGTCTGCATGTAAATTGTGGCGATTTACAGCAATGGGCTCTTTTTCCAGTAGCCATGCAGATCTCCAATACAAAAAACTGGATATATCTAAGGAGGAACTCTATTGCTCTTACATTAAACTCCTATGAGGTGTTGATGAATTTCACCGTTTATACACCGTCTCCTTAACTGACAGCCAATATAAAAGGTGTTTCAATTCCAGCTTGGTTTAAACCCTTTGTTCTCTGTTCTTGATGTTGTGGAACAGATTATGGCCAATGAAAGAAAATGGCTGTGTAGTTTAAGCTATAAATGCACGTGCTGCCATATCTTGATGGTTTTTCTTATGTACTTCTCTTGTCAGCAGATTAAAAAAACGTTCTATGTAAAATAGAACTCTCTCACTCAGCTGCAATAAATCTTTTAAATGGTATCTGCTATCTGGGTGTTGCAACCAATCTTACAGCTAGATTCATCAAAGAAAATTCGCCTTGCAAAGGGCCAGATTCTGAGAATCTGGCCCTTTGCGAGTGCAAATTTTGCATTTGGGATTCATCATCCCAAATGCAAAAATCGCTAATTGCAAAATCGCATATTTGCGAGGAATTGCATTTAAGGAATCTCTATTTGAGATTCCTTAAATGCAATTCATCAACCATTTTCAATTTGCGAATTCGCAATTTCTGGCCGCTATTTACCACGAAGTCAGACTTCGTGGTAAATAGCGAAAAACTCAGAAAAATGCACTTTAGTGCATTTTTCTGAGTGGTATGTTACACACACACACATGTCCTTTGGACATGTGTGTGCACAACATCTGGCTACATTTGCTTTTCAGGGGTGCTACAGGGTGTCCTTTGGACACCCCTGGCACCCTTGAAATCGCATACTTATTTGCGATAAGCAAAATGCTAATCGCAAATAAGGAATAACTCCCCCATTCATTCCTATGGGCCTTGGGCCCAAAGGAATGAATGGGGAGTTATTCCTTATTTGCGATTAGCAATTTGCTAATCGCAAATAAGGAAGATGTAGGAATCACAATATTTTTTGCAATTCCTACATGAATCCCTTTTTGCAAGTCCTTAATAGCGATTCCTTATGAATCGCTATTAAGGACTCGCAAAACTGGTTAATGATGAATCTAGCTGAATGTCTTTTCTTTTTTCATGCAACGTAGTGTTCTTCCAGTTTATGATCTATGTCTGTATTTATCGTGATTTACAATTGTTTAATCGATTTTTGTGTAAATAAACGTATTTACTGACAAAGTACTGTTGACAAACCTAAGCCACTTTGTAAAATCTGACAGAAAAAAAGAGCGCACAGTGAAGAATATTGTTGTGTCATTTATTTGCCAATATAAAATAATTGCTTTCAGCATTTCAATTATCTAGATACATTTGATATCATTCAGGCAAGAAATGCTCAAATCTTCAGATTCTCCAACACCGCCAGGGAGACCGACTGGTTTCTGCTGTTCCTGCTTCCATTCAGTTTATCAACTAAATATTTGATCTCCCCTTACTCAATTGCCATGAAGCTTCATGGGGAACCAATAACCATGAAAACCCACGGGCACAGCACTTTTGTGAAAATTCAAAAAAAAACTAAAAATATATGTAAGCGCGAGTCATTTTGTAAATTCACTCTATGGCTTCTTGATCCAGAAGTGCTGCACCACACTGTGAAATTCCACTGTTTACAACATTACACTGCTTAACCAGGCCTTGAAAAATCTGAGTAAATTGTTATCAAATCGAGCTGTTTTTAGCACCTACTATTTCCATCTGGAGAGTAAATTTGGCTGGACAGGAACAGGTGTTCTGTTCATTCAGAAAGTGAAAGAGCAAAAAAGATGCCTTTAAATCATGTTTTTATCTTGACACATTTGCTGTATGTTCAAGGAAAGAGGTCAAATGTTAGTTTGTCTTATAATTAATTGCTGCTTCGAAAATTAGGTTTATTTTTTTCTTGTTTACTAGAGTTGTAGGTTTTTGTCAAGTGAGCGTCTGAAGATTTCAGTTATTTTTCTCTAACACATAACATTTAAATAAATAGCTTGTAATTCAATATTACAAAAATTTCAAAATATATCAGGAATTACAAAAACATTTTTTTTGTAATTAAGAAGTGTGATGCAAACAAAGAGTTAAATAGGAGCAAAACAAACCAGAACACTTTACTTGGTGAAGTGCAAATGACACGTATTTGCAGAAACTCTATTTACAAACTTTATAGTTTTATCAGTAAAGATGAATGTCAGTGGGAACGTTTGTAGCCTTTTAAATGTAACATCTGCTTATTTTAAATGACAGTGTGCTAGCACTTCATGCTTTACAATCTTGTTATGGCAGACAAACCCATCAAGCAACAAGTCTCTAGTGCACCAGGTTTATTGGAAAATTAGGATATCAAATTGGCTAACAAAATTGATCCACTACTTTATGTTTAATTTAGCTTTTAAGCCTGTGATGTTCCAGCTAATTATGTTTAGATTCTGATTTAAGGATCGTGGTTCAGAAATCACGGGACAAGTTGCCAGTGATTTTGCCAGGCAGATTTCTTTGGGGGTGTCTATCATACTAGATTCGGCAGTAGCCGAACAGTTCAATAATAATCCCACTTGCCCTTCTACAATATTCAAGGATCTATTTGATGGTCAATCCTGCCTCTCCAGGTCAGATAAAACTGTGTACCTATTGTATGAGGAGTATAGTGGGGTGGCAGGGTTGTATGCTCTCTGTTGAGGTCTGTAGAAAAAGCCCAATGGTACTAAGGAGATATTTGTAGGACCATTAAACTGATCAAACAGAGTTTTTAATAACCATTTCACCAGTGAAGGGTGCTGTAAATTCACAACTATACAATCTCCCATGATGTTTTTAGTCGAGGATGCCACCCAACCCACCCTACGCGCCATCAAGATATCATTGGCAATCTCCCGCCCCACCGCCTTATATTTACACAACCAATCAATACATTTATTCTTAAGCTGGTCCCACGACTCATTTTGATCCGTTCTAAGGGGGGTACACCAGTTAAAATTATTGCGTAAGGGCATGCCTCTGGGGGTAGATGAAGAACATCCTCCAAATGTTTTTTGACCTGTGGAACAGTGGTAAACCTGTTGCTTGAATCTGAAACTTGTTTTGCCCGGGCCGACGCAGGGACTACAACCAGGGCTACTATCGGGGGTAAGTGGTTACTAGGGGGCCTATTTTCTACAGACACTTTCTGCAATGGCAACATACTGGCTCCGGTGTTAGACACAGATTTAACTGGTAAACCATTGGTTTTCCCATTACATTTTTGGCATACATTATTGGTACCCAGTAATGCACAGGTATCGCTTCCCCCTTGAGTTCCTTTGCTAATTGCTTCCAAATCCTTTAGAAGCCTATCACCCCTAGCTTGATCGATGATAGTAGTCCCTTTTCTCTTGGCATCCTCTTTCTTCACTAGGTTTTCCAACCTGTCAAGTCGTTTAAAAATAGCATTAAATTGTTTGTCCATTAGACTTTTCAAACGATTAAAAGTGGAATCCACTATGGTTTCAATTAGGTTCCCATTAGACCGGTCTTGTATGCCATTTCCTGGTACTGACTCTGTTTGTGTACAAGCAGAAGTCTGAACGACTTCTGCCTCAGTCAGATCTACGGTACTATTGTTAGGTCGTGCAGTAGGACTAACAGACAACCCAGTGGATCCAGTAGTTCCTCTTGTCCACAAACTCATAGGTGTTGCTTGAGATTTATTACGGGGTGGCTGTTTCCTCTTGCTTATAGGTAATTTCGCACAGCCTCTTTTCCTTTTTTTCCCCACACTCTTTATCGTTGTAACCGCATGTATAACATTGTCTATGACTTGGGGTCCCTGCTGAGAGTCAGAAATCTCTGTTACATCATCGTTAATCACAGGGTCCTCAGGTACGTTTCCGCGGTAAACAGGATTATTTATTATTATAGCTGGTGATAATGGGAGAGCGGCCACAGCACCACCTTCCTCTAAACCATCCGGTGGAACTTGATATGATGTAATTTGGCCCATGGAGAGTCTTCTCTCTGCATTTTCAATCTCTAAATTAACCATATTCACTGCACTTTCCAAAAGATTTTTAAATGAGGTTGTAGTAGTGGTAGTAATCTTAGGGACCGAGGTAATAATAGGAGGTTATGCGTTTTCCCATTGTGTACTAAGGTATGCTCACTCGCCATAGACCGCAACTCAAGGGGGGTGGCCCAGCCCGGCCTCGTCTGGCCCCGGACGGCCACAGACGGCCCGCCCTTTGCTCGGGCTTAGCCCGGCGCAGCCCGCGCGCGGTCCCGCGACGCGGAAGGACTCGTGGAGTTTTAAGCGCCACCAGGTGCGTTGTGGGCGTGTTCTCGGGCGGCTTCCTGGTGCAGAGGATCCTGGGAAGTGTAGTTTCCCCTGCACAGCGGCCGCGCTCAGGTCTCAGATGCAGCGGAAGCGAAGGGACACCACAGGCAAGGGAATCCGCCAGCAGAGTATCAAGTAGGTCCTAGTATGCCTCAAGACCATAGGAAAATGCTCCCCGCTCCACCGAAGGACTCGTGGAGTTTTAAGCGCCACCAGGTGCGTTGTGGGTGTGTTCTCGGTCAGCTTCCTGGTGCCGAGGATCCTGGGAAGTGTAGTTTCCCCTGCACAGCGGCCGCGCTCAGGTCTCAGATGCAGCGGCAGTGAAGGGAAACCACAGGCAAGGGAATCCACCAGCAGAGTACCAAGCAGGTCCTAGTATGCCTCAAGACCTTAGGAAAATGCTCATTTTAGTATAATGGTGGCACCCGCGCTTTACTCATAACATTTTAAAAGTAATGAGCTGGATGCCACGATTATACCAACATGAAAGAAATAGATGTTTTTTTCTATTTCTTTCATGTTGCCTGAGGACCTTGGAAGGATAACAGGGTGCGTGTGTTTTTCCAAGGGTCTCGGCAAGCATGTGTGCTCAGTGTGAACTGATCGCTGCAGACTTTGGGGTCCCCCTGGTGTCTCTGTGGATCGTGGAAGAATCCCTCTGAGGGTGAGAGGGCTCCGAGAGGTCTGCTCTCACACTCACCCCTGCAGAAGTGAGGGGGATCCGAATCCCCCTCCTACCCCTGGGTGTCTGTGGATTGTGGCAGGAGCCCTCAGACGGTTCCCAGCACTAGAGGTGCCCTGAAATGCTGCACGTCCACCTTCTGGAGCTTAAAGGGCGTCACTAGGTAAGTGATTTTGAAAAAGGGGGGTGGTGATGGACAGAGTTTCTAAATGATGCAGAATACTCTTACCAAGTCAAGAGATCATGGTTTTAATCCATCACCGTTTTTTAGCTCACTGCACCATCCCAGCTCAGAACCTGGCTATATGCAAATTAGTCTGTTCCTGTCCCAGTGCATGATGGGAACAGGGCAAACCAAACTACCAAGCCAATTCTTATACTGGGAAGGAAACAAGCTCCCGGGGACCGGTTTCTGGCATCACAGCCTTCTTCGGCCCGGTTTGCTTGAATCCTGATGGTGCAATGAGCAAGGGACTCACGTCTGAGTATACCCTACCACACATAGTGTGGATAAAACCGATTTTGAAAAAGGGGGTGGTGATGGACAGAGTTTCTGAATGATGCAGAATACTCTTACCAAGTCAAGAGATCATGGTTTTAATCCATCACCGTTTTTTAGCTCACTGCACCATCCCAGCTCAGAACCTGGCTATATGCAAATTAGTCTGTTCCTGTCCCAGTGCATGATGGGAACAGGGCAAACCAAACTACCAAGCCAATTCTTATACTGGGAAGGAAACAAGCTCCCGGGGACCGGTTTCTGGCATCACAGCCTTCTTCGGCCCGGTTTGCTTGAATCCTGATGGTGCAATGAGCAAGGGACTCACGTCTGAGTATACCCTCCCACACATAGTGTGGATAAAACCGATTTTGAAAAAGGGGGGTGGTGATGGACAGAGTTTCTGAATGATGCAGAATACTCTTACCAAGTCAAGAGATCATGGTTTTAATCCATCACCGTTTTTTAGCTCACTGCACCATCCCAGCTCAGAACCTGGCTATATGCAAATTAGTCTGTTCCTGTCCCAGTGCATGATGGGAACAGGGCAAACCAAACTACCAAGCCAATTCTTATACTGGGAAGGAAACAAGCTCCCGGGGACCGGTTTCTGGCATCACAGCCTTCTTCGGCCCGGTTTGCTTGAATCCTGATGGTGCAATGAGCAAGGGACTCACGTCTGAGTATACCCTCCCACACATAGTGTGGATAAAACCGATTTTGAAAAAGGGGGGTGGTGATGGACAGAGTTTCTGAATGATGCAGAATACTCTTACCAAGTCAAGAGATCATGGTTTTAATCCATCACCGTTTTTTAGCTCACTGCACCATCCCAGCTCAGAACCTGGCTATATGCAAATTAGTCTGTTCCTGTCCCAGTGCATGATGGGAACAGGGCAAACCAAACTACCAAGCCAATTCTTATACTGGGAAGGAAACAAGCTCCCGGGGACCGGTTTCTGGCAACACAGCCTTCTTCGGCCCGGTTTGCTTGAATCCTGATGGTGCAATGAGCAAGGGACTCACGTCTGAGTATACCCTCCCACACATAGTGTGGATAAAACCGATTTTGAAAAAGGGGGGTGGTGATGGACAGAGTTTCTGAATGATGCAGAATACTCTTACCAAGTCAAGAGATCATGGTTTTAATCCATCACCGTTTTTTTAGCTCACTGCACCATCCCAGCTCAGAACCTGGCTATATGCAAATTAGTCTGTTCCTGTCCCAGTCACTAGGTAAGTGCAACAACACTTTGAGGCGCTACATTAGCACAGATCTCACGCACTCCCACACCGCGCCAGTTGTGATGAGATGGGCCGGGCCGGCGCTGCACATCACCTGTGCTGTTGCCATTTATCTTAATAAAGTCATTTTAAACGCAGGATCAAACGTGTCCGAATAGAAATGGGAAAACCTTGGCTGGACTTGACATTCACTCCTAATGAGGAAGGACGGGGTCATTAACGCCGAGCTTCTTCTTTCCAGTCATAGGTTTTGATTTAATAAAGCAGTGCATTCTGGGAGTTGTTGTACTTCTCACTTGCAAGAACACAAACTGTTTAATCCGTGGGGTCCTAAAATTCACATAACGATCAGGATGACAGTGCGCGCGATTCTGACGTGATGTCCGTGAGCACCACGCCAGGTTGTCGTAGTCCTGACGCTGTTTTTTTTCTTTTTTGCTTTGCATTGTGGTATTAGTAGTTTTGCTTTTCCTGAGTGCCTCAGTAATGCAGGAGGGTTCGGGAACTCTGCTGACGGGTGCAGGATGTGTGTGGTGGGGGAGCTCTGTTTGGGGGTGGGAGGGAGGCATCTGGAGGAGTACGTGCATCCCGGAGTGTCCAGGGGAAGGGCAGTGAGTGAGTGCAACAAGTCAAGCCACAAACCGGGGGTAGGAAAGTGCTGATCGGATTAAAAACAGAACTGGGAGACGAGGGCAGAGGGTAAACAAAGGTAAAGCTGGGGACTGCATAAAGTGTGCGTGTGTCACAGTGGCTGTGGAGACAGTATAAAGTGTGCATGCATTGCAGCGCCCGTGGAGAATGCATAAAGTGTGCGTATGTGTTCGTGCCTTGCAGCAGCCGCGCAGACCGCATAAAGTGTGTGTGCATTGCAGAGGCCGTGGAGAAGGCACGGTACGTTTGTGTTGTGCATTTTTCAGATTTGATGTCAACCGCATTCAACTTAAACCTCCTGAGCAGCAGACAGACCGGTTGAATGAAGACTACAGCATTTTTGGGGGTCACACCTTTCGATCCTGTCCCCCCTGTGTGGGTGTTTGGGGAGGGTTGAGGGGAGACCTGCTCTATTCTGGTCCGGAGGCGTTAAACAGCTGCTCCCATGTGACCCTCCCTCACCTGGTTGCTCCAGAGAACACGCCGAGCTGTGAAGAGAATGCGCCACAGAGTAAATATTTGTCACTTCCGTGCACACGAGCCTCTTGCCTGAGTCCACCCACTCCTCTGCTCCTGAGTCCACCCCCCCGCTCCTGCCCGCGAGTCCATCCCCCGTTCCTGCCCGCGAGTCCACCCCCCGCGCTCCTACCCGCGAGTCCAACCCCCACCTTCCTCCTGCCTTGAAGTCCACCCCCCTCCTCCTGCCCTGGTGGCACCCGCGCTTCACTTATAACATTTTAACGTCCACACTGAAAATCCAGACTGTAATGAGGCACAAACGTTATTAACAGATTTATCCTCTCTGGGTTTAACATTGAGAAACAGTGGACCTACTCATCGAGCAGGCCACACTTTAGATCTAGTCTTCTCTAATGTCCAGCCTGTATCGTGCCCGCCTGCTACTCAGGTGAACTGGACTGACCACTTCATTGTGGAATTTACCACTCCTTTTCAGGCACCAAACCTCTCATATCCCAGCACCTTGCCCTGTATCCGGAGACAGTGGCACAAAGTCACCCACTCTACCTTTAGAGAAAAGTTTATCCCTCCTATTTTACTACCTTCGGATGATATTGAGACTGCCCTCGCTAAATTTGAAGGAGAAACTAGGAAAGTCATTGACAAAATTGCTCCTCTAAAGCTTTTTAAATCTAGGCCTGCAAAAAAACAAGAAGTTTGGTTCTCCGATCACTTGAGAACTCTGAAACAAGGGGCTAGAAAATTAGAAAAGAGATGGAGAACCTCTCATCTTTTGGAGGATAAGAAAAAATATTGGTGTGCACTGTCCTCGTATCATAAAGAAATTCGTGGTGCTAGGAAATCATACATTGCATCCCAAATACAAGAGGCTGGAAACTCTCCGAGAGTTCTTTTTCAAATTTTACAGACTTTTGTTAAACCCCCAGCATGTGAAGCCCCTGGCATGGCATCTCAACAGTTGTGTGAAGATATTTCCTGTTTTTTCACCAATAAGATCGATAAAATTTATGAAAAAATAATTTTGACAAATCAGGCCCCATTGACCAATACAGAATCCTTCCCTGATCCTACAGAATGCATACCTGTTGTACATTAGCTGGACGCTTTCCCTCCCATATCTTTGCAAGAAACATCTAATCTTTTAAAACTAATTAAAAGCGGGAGTCCAGAGGATACAATCCCTGCCAGACTAATGCCCACACTCGATGAACATCTGTGTCCAACGATCAGTGAACTAGTAAATATTTCACTTACCTCAGGTGCTGTCCCCAAAGAATGGAAAAGGGCTCTTGTCAGACCCATAAGGAAGAACACCGCCTTATCGTGGTCTGACTTGACGAATCTTAGGCCCATCTCCCTGCTACCTTTTGTGGGAAAAATCATAGAAAAGCATGTTAACCATCATCTATCTGCACATGTGGAACTGGTAAAGGCCTTGGATGAATCCCAATCGGGATTCCGCCCCAAATACAGTACAGAATCCACTCTTTTGTCTGTTACTGATGATCTCCATGCCTACCAGGACAAGGGCCTCTCAGTCATCTTGGTTCTATTAGATCTATCAGCAGCGTTCGACACCGTGTCTCATACCATCCTGACGCAACGGTTGTCGAACGCTGGCATTCAGAACAAAGCTCTTGACTGGCTAAAGAGTTTCCTGACTGACCGCACCCAGAGAGTCACCATGGGTGCATATCGCTCGGTGGAAATAGAGATTTCTAAAGGGGTGCCACAGGGCTCATGTTTGAGCCCTACTCTTTTTAATATCTACGTGGCACCCCTGGCAGGAGTTCTGCGTAGATATGGCTTTATCCCCATATCATACGCAGATGATACACAGCTCCTCTTCCCCTTTAAAACTCTCACCACGGAGGTCAGGAACTCTTTTTCGACAGGCATGAAAGAAGTGGCAAAATGGATGGCTACCAACTATCTCCAATGTAATGTCACCAAAACAGAGATCATACTATTTGGAGAGGCTAAAATACTCTGGACCCCTGAATGGTGGCCACCAGAGCTTGGAGCAGTCCCTGAACCCAAACAGGTTGAGAAGAATCTGAGAGTCAGGTTTGATCACGACCTGTCATTTAAACAGCATACCAGCTACATATCGGGGATCTGCTTCCACACCATTGGACTCCTCCGTAAGGTCTTTCCACTTCTACCTGACTCAGTAAGGAAAACGCTTGTTCAAGCGTTGATCCTCAGCCGGATTGACTACTGTAACGGTTTGTTACTGTCAGCCAATGAAGGAGTGCTGGATAAACTGCAGGTGATCCAGAACACGGCGGCTCGCTTGGTTCTGAATGCCCCTCCGAGAACCGCTTCTAAACCTCTCCTGAATCGCCTACATTGGCTTCCAATCCGACAGAGGGTCAAATTTAAAATATGCTGCCTGATCCACAAATGTCTGAATACACAGGGACCAATTTATCTAGAACGGAAATTCATTCCCTATGTTCCAGTACGATCTCTTAGATCTAGTAATAATCTCCTTCTTGTGGTCCCTCACATAAAAAAAGTAAGACACGGAGGCAGAGCCTTGTCTACTACTGGCCCTAAGCTATGGAACAAGTTACCTCTGGCCTTAAGACAATGTAAAGAACACCTGACATTTCGTAAACTTTTAAAAACCGTTCTTTTTAAAAATGAAGTCTAGGTCATCCCCGTATTATCAATATGTTGCTGATTTCTGGTCAAAAAGCGCAGAGATACTCCTGTTGGAGTGATTCAAGCGCTATACAAACTCACAAATAAATAAATAAATAAAAGTAAAGCACGGGTGCCGCATTAAAAGAATTCAGCAGCTTTCCTGTGGGTTTGTGTTGATGCTGTTGAAGGAGCTAGGGAACTGGAGCTGCGAAGAAAGTGGGGTATGACAGAGCTGCTGCCTTCCGTTGTTTGCTGGCTTCCAGGATATTAGCTTATTATATTAAAAAAAGGAAAAAACACAAGACCATGTTATTTTTAAGATGTCTGCTTTGAGCTCTCGTCCCGGAAGCTAATTTTTGTGTGTTCTTTTTGCATTGTGAGGTGGAAGCCACTTTTCTGTGTCTGTGTGTCTGTGTGTCTGTGGCTGTGTGTGTGTGTGTGTGTGGCTCTGTGTGTGTGTGGCTCTGTGTGTGTGTGGCTCTGTGTGTGTGTGGCTGTGTGTATGTGTGGCTCTGTGTGTGTGTGGCTCTGTGTGTGTGTGTGTGGCCCTGTGTGTGTGTGTGTGGTCCTGTGTGTGTGTGTGGCTCTGTGTGTGTGTGTGTGTGTTTGTGTGTGTGTGTGTGCGTGGCTGTGTGTGTGTGTGTGTGTGTGTGTGTGGGTGCAAATGCAATACGTCATCTTACAATGCCATTTATTTATATGTTTTCAAAACCAACACATAAATAAAAATGTTGTCATTTACCATGCCAATAGCTCTAACTTTTGCAAAGGCGAGACCGTTGCATTGTAAATGCTTGTTATTAAAAGTGACAGTTTTTAAACATGATTTGAGAAACATTTCTGGCTCCGCCCTGATGAAAATGCTGTTAATTAACTAATAGTCAAGTCAGGGGTAATGTGTATTATATATGTGGCTAGATTTGTATTATATATGGAACGAAAGTTTAGTCCATTAAATCAAACAAGAGTTTTTTGTACAGCAGACATGCTGAACTTGCAGATTTGAAGGTAAATATGTGATAATTAAGAAAATGGAGGCTCAATGAATTATATTATTTGCCCACAACCACATCATTTCAAACCAGTTTATGGGTCAAGAGCACTACAAATAGGTCAAATAATAATAAATAATAAAGGAGTTTATAATGCGCATGGTTACGCCATACAGGCGTGTCCCCACGCTAGAATATTTAAGTAACTAGACCTACAGGTCTTGTAACATTTTTATGATATTTCGAGGCCTGTTATTCACTCCTGTCCCCTCACACTGAGAGGGGCCTATTTAAGGCACATCAAGAAGTCACCTGTCTCTACCGGGGAAGTGAAAAGTCATTGAAAATGGCAGGGTGTCATCGATTTGATGCAAATATCTTTATTAGCGCAAAGCCATAAAAGCAATACATCTTTGAAAAAATAAAGAAATTGACATGTTAACAAAGCATGATGTTCAACAGTAAAAAATAGGGTCTTCGTAGGAAAATCACAAAAATATCGATGTCACAGGTATTTAAAATTCATAACATTTCCTAATAATTAAAGCCACTGTAATAAAATGTAAAATTGCATGACAGATGTCTAGTGAGCCCAGGCACTGTTTAAACACATGCTGTCTCAAATTTGAACTACATGATAAAATAAGGACCAGAAAAGAAGGCAGAGGAACTGAACACAGAGGGCAAAACAGTGAAAAGTGACTTGTGCTTTGCGTAGAGATAGTCATCACAGCAGCATGGAGGTAAATCATGTTGCCAAACACCTTGCAAAGGGAAAGGCACATTTAAAGTGCAATGTGCATAATCTATAAAGTGTTAGGTGAAAGCGATGGGTTGAGTTCAGAATCCATTCTAAATAGGGTTCCAGACTCGTTGTTGATATTAACAAGTATCTAACAATCGACTCCTTGAACTGGGCCATGTCCAAACATGAGATCAAACAATGAATTAAATAACACTGTTTTACTAGTTCTTTGTGTTTAAGCGTAGTCTTCAGAGGGTTTTTGTCAATTCTGAGAGACCTATGGTCTCAAAGGATTTCCTCAAGTGGGGAATGCTGCATGCCTTGGTAACGTGGTCCCTCTGTCACCAAAAAGCAGAAACCCTGTTGAAAATGTCTACCTTGGAAAGTGGCAAGTCTGTCCATTCCCACTTTGGCATTCCCGGAGAGACTCCTGCTCGAGGATTGGACGAAGGGGTTGGAGGTGCTGATTGCTATATGCCCATGATCCCTGAGCAGAAATCTTTCCCACTTGGGTTCAATGATGACTTATAAAGCAGGTCCACCTTCATCCTAGATACAGGAGATGAAAACCCTGCCCCAACACAAATATTATTTCACAGACCACATGACATGGATATGTTGACAACCTTTTGCACAAAAGAGCTCAAACTTGCAGCACCCCAAACACAAAGATAGACGGGAAAAGTATAGTTGGCAAGCCTGGACAGAAATCCTAAGCACTTGACAAGAGGGAAGCAGTCACTTCAAAACATGACCCAACTCCAGCTCAGCCGATAACCACAAAAACATCTTTCCTCTCCCCTGGCAAGGACTGACCGGCAGAAAGGGCATCACTGGAAAGGGGACAGTCTCCTCTTTCTAATGAAGTCCCTCCAAAGGAATTGCTGCTCCAAGAGTTCTCCTCTGTGCCTAGAAAGGCTCTAGCTCCATTCTAAAGCAGTGGAGAAGCACTGACTTTATATTTCTGGTAGATGGGCAAGTCCATACTATGCAACACAAATTACTTTTTAATCCCTGGTGCCTCATGGACATTTCCAACCTCTGACGAGGAAGCAGATCACAAAAGCACCAAAGAAAATGTTGAATAATAGAGGTTCAGGAGTAAAGGCTGGCGGAATGCTAGTGTCAGAGGTAGAATGGGCAGCAGACAAGTGGTTTTTATCAAGATGAAAGATTTCTAGCAATGATTTTTTTTTAACTCTGCAGTCTCAACAGTGGCTTTACATACTTTGGAATGCCTCTGGGAGGGAAGCTTTTCCTTGGAGTCGTTGTATTACATCAACTTTCAAGATTTGTTTTCTGCTTTTATTACCTTTATGGTTATGAGGAGCCAGCAAGTCTAGCATAGGTTTAGGGGAAGAGTGGTACATTTGAGATGAAGCAATGTGCCAAAGATAGCAGACCGCTAGAGGTAGACTTCTGTACCCTTATCGCAAGATTGCTTGGCACTAAATCCGCGAACAACAATTGAAGAGTGCGTGGGTTGATTTTCACTCTTGTTTTGATAGGGGTTTTGGTGATCGAAGCGACTGGCATCAGTGGCGCAGAGGGATGGCACCAGCTAATCAGGAAGATCATTTTTAATGATGGATGCTGAAGAGGCAAACATTGCATCAAGTGTGTGCTTGGATGAGTGCTTCGGGCCAGAGAGCAGTCGGTAGAGGTTCACAGCTTCTATGTTAGATCAGAGGGACCAGGTTTGCAGCAGGTGGAGTTAATAAAACTAAGTATGCATTACCCATGATACAGAGCTTGGGCAAGGATGTCCACAATGAACTCATGAACGAGCAGGAGGGGTTGGAGAGCTTTACAACTGCGCTGTTACTGCGCATCAGGCTACTCTGTGCAGGATGTGAAGTCAATTTGACCTAGATAAGATAACCCTGTAGAGGTTGCAGTTTCCTATCCCAGCTTAAATTGATCAACCTCGATGCAGAGAGGAAATTACAAAAGTGCAGCTTCAAGCCTAGAATATATTTAGGTCTATGGATTCCCCCAGACAGTAATCCAGCAGCTGCGCAGCTTCTTAATTATCAGACAATAATACATGTGAACACGCAAGCAACGGAGGTGCACACCGTGGAAGGTGCAGCTTCCCAACACCGCCAGATGTTAGGAGTCTAGAGTTCTACAAAGGAGTGGCAAAGGTGCAGCATTAGGGAAGTCACTGCTTCTAAAAACAACCAGATACTTTGAGTCTATGGGTCCACCCAGAAATGTTGATGATGCAACCCTCTGTAGAACACACTTCTTACAGCAACAAAGATAATAAAAAGTAACCATTGATAAGTCAGAAATCTATGTAGTTCACAGAGGAGCAGAAATGCAACTCTATGGAAGATGCATATTAAAGATAAACCTTGAATACGATTGGTCTATGGGAGCAACCATATGGAATATGAGACTTCCTAAATAAAACCACTTGATGTTAAAGTCAACACTTGAGAAGTTCCCAAAGTCATTGGAGTACACCGAGTAGTGGCAAGTCACCGAGTAGTGGCAAGTCACCAAGTAGTGGCAGAGTAACGGAGTAGTGGTAAAGTTGCAAATGTATGAAAGATGCAGTTTCTTAACGACATGGGTATTAGCAGGGAGCCTAAAGACATTACTATTCCATAGGGTCACACAGGAGCCTTGTGGGGTGTGAGGGCTTACCTGACTGCCAAAATGCTTGCATATTAGTCGTAAGCCACCAGTGATATGGGAGAAATGGAAGAGTTCGAAGCATATCTGGGGGCAACTGGAGGAAACATTCAGGCGAAAAAGAAAAGGTGTTTTGCAGATAAATTATTCTGCGATAGACTAAAGGAGAGCTTAAAAGCATGTGCCATTGTTGCAATTGGTATAAGCGGAAGAGGAGCTTGATGAATACGAAACAGTTGTACGTCGGCTTGTGATAGTTTTACAGTCATGCTGGTTCTTTGAGGTCATGACGAAATGATAAAGAAGCAGTCTGTGCTTTAATAGGATGGAAAATGCAGCAACATGCTTCAGTCTGGAAGGATGCAGAAGAAAATTGATTGAGGTACTTTAAGATACTTTCATTACATGCGAGTTTAAAGGTAAGGAAGAGAGTGTGTATATGAATTTTTTCCATTAAAGAGCCTCCAACTGTTCCCCTGGGTCTCTGCTCTTCTTTGCTGGGAGGAGTTCTGTGGTCAATTATTATGCGTCAGCCAGGGACGCATTCCAGGGACCCCTGCTTCGTTTTGGGCTTGAACATTACTGGCACGTACTGTGGCAGTTCTCTGCCACATTAACTTTTCCTCAAAAGCGATTTGAACAGTTCAAAGCCCGCCTTGGAGCCCAGGGAATCAAGTTGGTGGCGACGAGGTTATTTAAACTTCGCTTTGGGCTGCCTGCACTGTCAGTGTAGTCCCCGCCGCAAGTACCCCCTGGAAGCCGAGGCTGAGGTGGTATTGGGGAGCTGAGGAGGACACTTGATGGACTAAAAAGCTGGTAAAATTAAAACCGTCACACTTTGGTTTTATTTTCGTTTTGGGCACACTTTGCTGGGACTCTGCGAAGCACAGTGGATTCTTATTCATCGATCCCTCCCCCCGAGCAACACCCCCTGGGATCTCCTACACAGGATTCTGGGACTTGCAGTTTCCTTCAATGCACAGGACTCTGCACAGGTGTGCTGCACTGTGAAGGGGGCGGTGCGAACTCACTACAACAAGTTCAGAAAAGGCGGTGTTCAGCAGCAGAGTGCATCTCATCTATGGAGGCTTGTGGCGCTGACGACGGCCAAACACCGGCTAGAAATGCATCCGCCAATTTTTTCCATTAAAGAGCCTCCAACTGTTCCCCTGGGTCTCTGCTCTTCTTTGCTGGGAGGAGTTCTGTGGCCAGTTATTATGCGTAAGCCAGGGACGCATTCCAGGGACCTGTGGTTTCCTGTGAGCAAGGTCTCCGTAGAGACCGAAACGCGTTAGGTGTTGCTGGCTGGCTGATAAATGAAAATAAATTTAAACCGATCTACTAACTTTGGTGTATGGCTGTAATTGAAAAGAATACCCGGGAGTGCATGGAGAATTAACTCCCCGAACGGGGAAACCGGAATATATATGTATATATATATATATATATATATTTTATTATTAGAACAAGGAGATGTCGCACTCCAGTAATACTGATATTCACCACTACCACCAACGCATTTCACCACACAGACTTGTTCACGGACCGTGAACAAGCCTGTAGGCGGTTGGTGAACAGTAGCTCATAGCTGGTTGAAGCCAAGATACAGAGGTGGGAGGAGCAAAATAAAAGAACAAAAAAAAAAAGGGGGTTTGCGAACTGACAGATGCATGGAATCTGGGACAACGTCACATTTAACCAATGGTTTTTGCACGGTATACCTAGTGGGTTTTGATCATATTCACATGCAACACATTCTGACGGCCACATGCAGTGGATGAACATGTGCTTCCACATCCCACTTCTACTCATGGAATGCTGGCTATGTTGGCAGCTACGGAGCAGCTGATTGTGCAAGGTGCATGTTACCATGTAGGCATTCATTTTTTTTTTTTGCCCAGCTGGAAGTGAAATTGTTTTGCATACCACCGATTCCCTTTCAGGCCTGGGTGACTGCTGCTGCAAATGTAGTGTTGCACCTCTGGACGGGCTGGCGATTAGTGCAGTCGGTGATTGCTGCTCTGAAATTTCTTGTGAGGTCCCTATGGGCTCAGATTCTCTGCACAGCTGTCTCCCGCTGCAAAAGGCAAAGTGTTAATGCGATTTAGGAAATTGCCTTTTTTTTTTAAAGCCCCTGTGTTTATTTTTGAGTAGTAGTCTGTAAGTGGTCAATCAGATGACACGTTCGATTTTATTGGTTTCCCATATGTACCACAGTGCTCCTGCAGGACCCAAAGGGTCAATAAGAGTGCAGTGCGACTTCGGCATTCTTTTACGGGCCCTGCGGTATATAACGTACTGCAGGACGCGGAAGGTTTAAAAAAAGAAAAAAAATGTAAGCAAAGTTTACTACGAAGATTTTTTTTCACATTTGAGAATAGAGGTTTCCTCGAAGCCCCAAATACGTAAGAGATTGGCTTTTATTAAAAGTTTTGTTTTTGTGTCGCAGTACCACAAGAAATGGTTCATTGCAAGTACATATCAATGGTTCCAGTCATAGCCTTTGTGATTTTGATCTTAGTCTCACCGTCTTAGTAGGACTAGAGCTCTGCAGGCCCTGTGCATTATATATTATTACCTGAAAGGTTTGAGGAAAATTACATCAGCAGGAGATCAAACAAAACATGAACAGCTTGAGGATGTGGGGGAAAAATGTAGGACTACTACAGAGTTTGTCTGTCAGTTCTTATGATACCAGAGGGAGAATGGGGGGAAAAAGGTCTCTGCAAAGTTGTTACACATCAGATTGTGCCACAAAAACTCCACCACGGCACAGGTAAAAAATCTGTTAAGATATAGTGCTGCTGTTCTCTCTCCCACCTCTGGTGTACTTTTGAATCCAACTTATCAATGCAAATACCCTCAAGCCACAGTGCAACAGTGTTTGTTTCTGTGAAGAACAAGTTACTTACCTTCAGAAACGCCTTTTCTGGTACAGACTATCTTACCGCAGATTTCTCAACTTGCAAATTTTTCTAGGAGCCAGACTGGATCCGGAAACAACTGTAAGCAATATCCCCTCACATGCTATATGCATGAACTCCATGCTCAGATGTCAGTTTATTTCTGATCTCTATCCATGCCATCAAATTAAAATCTCTTGAAATTAGATTATTGCAGTGTGCAGACCTTCAGATTTGGGATCCTATTAACAGACTGTATGGGACCAGAACAAGGGTGGGTCGGTGAGGAATCTTTAGTAATATAAAGTCTCCACCCAAAAGAGTTACCAAATGTACGTCATTTGTTCTTCTGAAAGGTTTCAATCAGCAGATTCCTCACCTAGTGAAGAGATACCAAAGCAGTATCTCTCCGCGTGGTGATTCTGTGGAATCAATCAGACCAAGAAATCCTGCAGGACATATCTGGCAAAGAGCCCACTCCACTGGGCCTAGCTGTCCAGGCAATAGTGCTTCACAAACCTGTGAAGTCAAGGCCACATCACATCTTGGCAGATGCCCAGGACTGGCACCCAACACGCTAGAGCAGAGATGGCAGCCTTCGCTCTGGTGGCATGAGCATGTAATCATTCAGGGGGATTTGAGGCAGAACATAGCAGAACTTGATTCATAACACAATCTATAGGAGGATGGGTCTCTTTTGCACCGCTTTGCCCTTTTTTTGCTCCAGATAAAACTGACAAAAGAGTTGGTCATCTTTTCTTTAATCTTTGGTCCACTCCGTGTAGAAGCTAAAGTCCCCTTTAAAGTCCAGACAGTGGAACAGTTCTTCCTTGGCAGGATGGGGTGCTACAGAAAAGGTCGGAAAGGTGATGGATATCACTTAAGGAAGGGCATGACTACCTTTGGCAGGAGAATCAGCTTGTCTGGGAAGAATGAGATGTAGGAGGTGTTACAAACACACCTTTCAGGTGTTAGCGCGATGAAGAATGCCACCTTGATGGTCAGCAGACAGAGAGGGCAACTGTGAAGTGATTCGAAAGAAGTGCAAATTAGAGTGGTGAGGAGCAAATTATGGCCACACTGCGACATGACAAGTGGTATTAGCGGGACCATATGAATAATTTCCTTTAAAAAAAATTATAATACCACCTCATAACTGGTGACTTTAAGAGGGATAACTGATCTGCCAAACGTAAGAAGGCCAAAAGGTAACCCTGAACTGACACCACAGTAAAGCTTTGCCGGACTAAAGAAAGACAGAATATCAGATCATCATACAACTGTGCATCCAAGTATTAATTATTATAGGAGAGACATCAGACAACAAACTTCTCCCCACATCCTACATAAACAATGTTGGTAGATGCCTGCTAAGACGACCCTAATCACTTCACAGGCAAATCGAAAGTTAATAACTGCTGCTGTTCTATCTCCATGCAGGAAGGTGTACATTGTGCAGGCTCGGGAGCAGGAGGTCCTCCAAACAGGGAAGGTGGATGGGAGGACAGGTGCTCTGGGACAGAAGTTCCTAGTACCACATTTTCCTTGCCCAGTTCAGAATCACTAGAATGACTTAGGCCTGGTCTTTTTCAACACTCTGGCCAGGAAAGGCTGGAGCAGAAATGCATACAGGCTTCCCGGATCCAAATTCAGACAGAATAGGTAGCTGAGGGACAACTTCCTATGTAACTCTAACACACAATGCACATTCTCTGCGGTAGCACACAGATCAAGCCAGGGTTCTTACCATTGCTGGAAGATGCCCTGTGCCACTTGAGTATAACTGCTAATCTTGATCCACTAGGCAACAAGTGAGTTTGTCCAACCGGACATTTAAGATGCCACCAGGTGCTGTGCAATCGGGAAGATCCCCTGAACATTAAGGCAGAAGCGAAAAAACTCATGGCACAGGACCCACAACCTCACACCACCCTGATGGTTCCAGTACCACATGGCAGATGTGTTCTCTGTGAGTACTTGCACCATTTTCCCCCTGATGGTCAGGAGAAACACCTTCAGTGCCAAGCCGGTCATTCGCAAATCCAGCAAGTTGATGTGGAGGTGGTCTCTGCTAGAGACCAGAGTTCTCTGATCTCTGCCTCTAACAGATGACCTCCCTTCCCCAAATCAGCACTGATGTATCTATCTCAAAAGTTAGCTCTGGGTGGGATGAGTAGAGGTGTAGTAGGTCTCTGGTCTAATTGCAGTCAAGCAGCCACAACTGCAAGTTATTTGCAGCCCCTTCAACACCTGGATGGACTATAATAGGTCACCTTGCTGCGGAGCCCACGGAGACTGCAGAGCCCACATATGCCACCTGGCATGGACCATAAGTAGGATGCAGGAGCCCAGAAGCCTCAGAGACAATCTTACTAAGACCCAGGTCTAAGGTTGAAACATTGGAATCCGTGCCCAAATGTCCTAGACTCACTGATGCACATTGATAAAGAAGTCCAACAATGTCAACAGGTCTGTCATTGCCTGGCGGTAGCTTAAAACTATTCAAGATAAGACAGCTTTCAGTAGCTAGAAGTCCAGATATGGGAAGACTGGTACCACCAACCTCAGCAGATGGGCTGCGACCACCACCATCACATTCATTAACACCGGAGGTGCGCTGATCAGGCCAAATGGGGCCCTGAGACCTTAAAGTGCTCTTGACCAACCTGAAACCATAAGTAGCATCTGTTGGCTTGCAGGATGGGTAAATGTTCATAAGAGTCCAGCAAATCAAGCGCAGCCATCCAGTATCCTGTATTCAGGGCAGACTGAACTTGGCATGGGTGAGCATCTTGAACTTGTCCTTTCATAGGAAGAAATTCCGAGGCAGCAGATCGAGAATGGGGCTTAGGCCTCGGCAACAGGAGTAACAGCCAGCCCCGATCTATGATCCCAATACCCTCTTTATAGATCCCTTGGCCAAGAGTGCTTGAACTTCTCCACAGAGCATTGACAACTGATCCTCCAGGAGGTGTTATGATGTAGGTGGCACGTGTGGTGTTGAAGCATATATTTAGGATACCCAGGAAGAGATATATGCTGCCTTGTCACTTGCCTATTAACAGAGGAAACAAGATTCTTGCTTAGCCCAGGTGCCCACCAGTACATTTGTCAGGGCCGCACTGAAAGGCAGAAGAAGTTCTTGGCTGGTTTGTTCAGGGTTCAGGACCTCCGTGAGGGTGCTCGTTTTCACTTTTGTAGTAGGTAAAGTGAGATCTAGCACCTCCACCACGCTCCTAATTACTGCAGAGAAGTAGGCAGACTCCTCATTGCCATGACCAGGTTTGGGGATGAAAGGCCAATGTCTTGGGTGGTACCAAGGTCATTTCATGAGGGTTTAAAAGAGATTCCCTTTGTTGCAAGGATCAGTGTCATCATTATTGTCATCAACATTATCACCTTTATCGTGATGAGCGGTGTGTGTTTCTGGGTCCAAAGGGGCATACTGGTGTGGTCTCAGTGGATGTGTTTTGGAGTTCGAGAAAAGTATTGGTTCCAGTTATGGCCTAAGTGACGTTACTGCCAAGACAGGGCTCGGACTGGTGGTGTCAGTCACAGTGTAGAGGGCAGCATCTGATATTGCACCAAAGTTGGAGTGGGTGGCATCAGCCCTGAGAAGGGGTGCCGGCCTCAAACTGAGAGAATGGTGCAGCAGGTGTTGGGGACGGATCCGCCAGCGGTAACCGGCCTGGAGGCCACCTTGGATCCTTGGGGCCCGAGGGTTTGCAAGAGGGCCTGCTAGGGGACTAAATAGGAGTTTCAGCTCACAGTGTTCAAGTCAAATCAAATATACTTTATTCAGTTTTAAAGTTAAAACCATAAAAGTTATATAGATCCAGAAAACAGTTAAAACATACAATGAATAACGATAAAAAATGAATAAAACCCCCCCAAAAAACAGCAATATATACATCTGGTACAAAAGACTGGTCGAAACGAGAAAAGACACAAAAAGGAGTGCCTACCAATGATGTGAGTTTACTAGCTCTCTGTACAAATCCTTGAACGCAATGACTATTTCAAAAAACCTACTAGAAAAGTTACACATTCTGGTTTCAACAATTGTAGATAAAAAAAGGGCTGGGCGTACCGGGGTAAAATTCAACTTCTTTAAAAGGGGTATTAAAAAGTATCTGCGAGGTACTTCATAACATTTACAAAAAACCATGAAGTGTAGCAAATCCTTAGGAGACACTCCGTCGCAGCCATAGGATGCTAACACCTGACCTCTGCAGCTCCCTTTTCGTCCGGCCTTCCCAGCTCTTCACAGCATCCCTTAATATAGTTCAACCACGGAATGCGTGTCATATGATCAAGGGTCATGTTCTCTCTTAAAATCTGATGGTTAAGAGACCCGAGAACCGCGAACCATTTGTTGTTGGAAACAGCCGGGAAAGCTGCCTGTGTCTTGCCTACTCACGTCCTGCGGTAAGCGCCCAGGCTGTGTTGGAAGCGGTCGGATCTGTTCTGTAAGCGCCCAGGCTGTGTTGGAAGTCGCCAGAGCCGGAGTCGCAAGACTGCAGAGCTGTTCTGTTGCCTTCAGAGACCGCGACTTTGCTTCCGCTTCTTGGGGCGGGTGAGTCTCCGGTAAGCGCAGTAGCAGCAGCCGTGGCTGCGTTCAAGGGCAGCGGGGGCCGCGAGGGCTGATTTCACTGACTTCACCACACGTCAGCGGGAGCAGGTATTCCAAAGCGGCAGGAGCAGCGGTTTCTAACTTTAAAAGCGGCAGAAGCCGCGAACATTATTTTCGAAGCAGCAGAGGCTCCGCATATGTAAGTGAAGTGAGCTGATTACTCCTTCGGTGGCACTTGGAGCCAAATTGATTGTGCGGAGCCAGTAGCCAGGAGCAGCGGCGCCAGAGAACTAGTGCGGGCGCCCCTCTGGCAACGTGAATGCTACTGAGAATTGAGAGAAGAGGCACGTGGAGTACCTATTTCTCCACACTCTCCCTACCCCCATTGCAACAGGGCTTTTGTGAGGCCGAAAGGAGCGGGGGGCAGGTTTCCTCAAAATATCTTATATCCTATCCTCACCATGAGATCAGGGAGACTTAGAACAGTCCCCACACCCAAAGCAAGCATAAGAAAACAACCATTTCGCAGGAAAATGAGCGAAGAACTCACTCACTCATCCGACGAGGATACACCAGAGGATACTCCAGAGGCGCCAAACGCCACCGTTAGCGTCTTCACCACCAAAACGCCACTGAAGACCGCAGGCCTTAGAAACACCAAGATCACAGACTTTTTAACTTCAGCCACACCATCTGCTCCGCCAGCGTTGCAGGAACAGAATTCAAAGACCGTTATCAGCTTAAAAAAATGTCTCAGTCGGCGACTTCATTAACCAAAGCCCTGCAGCTCCAGAACAACATGCAGAGCTACAATCCTCAAGAGATCAGAAACCATCCCTGGGAAAATCTCTGAAAATATTCAAATAAAATGACGAATCAACACACGGTGAATGCCCAAATAAATACAAGGGAGGAAGTTTGCGGGACCAACTCTAACATTGCGCCAAATGACGAGCGCACTGAGGGTACAATGGAAACATCCAATGTACCAATCGTACCAGAGACGCAACGCTCTTTAAGCCTAGGCTCATACTTTGGCCCGGCGGATTATGAGCTCGGGCCGACACTCGATTAGCTCTGAGAACGGACAACAAGGACTTTTCGGACAAGGTCCCAACAGAAAATGATAACAAGGATAAGCCCATAGATGAAAGGAAGATAACCAACAGCCAAACTCAGCCAAAGGGTGGCTTGCCAGACACAGAGGCACAAAAAAAGTATAACATCACACCAAAAATCACTGTATGTCCAGATTCGCAGGAGGTATTCAATCCCTCCGGCGCTGGCCTTACAACAACCAGCCAAATGATCAATAGAAAAACATCAAATCGCCCGTCCGGCATTTTAACATTTCCTCACCAAGTAAAAAAACTTCGCCAAAGTCCCTTGAGCAAAGGAACAAAATGGCTAATCAAACACTTACCCCAGATACGGGTCCGGGTGGAGACCGACGAGATCTACTAGACTCACGAGACCCACGAGCTCCAGGTTCAGCAAGGTACAAATTAAGGGACAAAGACCGGAGTAGTCCCCAAGAACAGAGATACCTAGCAGATAATAGTTTACCAGCTCACGCACCATTGTGGCCGCCGTTCATAAACATCATGGAAACTATCTCTTCAGCACTACTCCAGCACTCTGAAAAGTTGGAGTCACAGATAGACATTCTGCAAATCTTAGCCTCACACGTGGTGGGCATAGAGAAAAAATCCTTGAATTAAACTCTTTCATTGAACGGGTACAGAAAGACCCGCAAACAACGTACCATGAATGTCAGTGTTTCGAAACAATGAACCAGCTCAAAGTGTTACCGGCCATCTTAACTGACATTCTGGTAGAGGTACAAAACAAACCAAATGATGCCCAGAATTCCTCTGAAACTTCAGGCATAGGAATTCATTCCGAAAGCTCGTCAAGCTCAACCAGTAGCGCCATATCATATAGTGAGGACACAAGGGCGGACCAAACGGCTGACAGTCCAACACATCATCCCTTGATCACCCAGACTGAAATCATCGACGTCACAACATACCACCGCAAAGGTATTCTGGAGCTAGCCAACACAGGGAAAGAAGCTTCCCAAATAAACGGGAACCAATGCAACAGAGGTATGGACGAGCCGGAAAACGTGGGGAGACAAGATCCGGGGATAACATCTAATGGGCCACAAAATCAGATCATCCCATTAACAAAGCGTGAACGCAAGAGACTGAGGAAAGCTAGACACAATAAGCACCAGGGAAAAAAAGATCCTACAAGAATTATTAATCCAAACACAACCATAGGAACAACATCGCAAGGGCCGAATCGTAAAGAGTCGCCAAAGGCGGACCTGGTAGAACAAGTGGACCGCGGGCACATATCCCCAACCATGTTTCCGCCCCTGGAAGTTAAACCAACAGTCAACATAAAGAGCCAAAGTGTCCCAATTTTAACACAAGCCCAACCGAACAGGCACCCGACGGTCGGCCCTCCTGTGCAGAAGCCGCACGTAGAACAGAAAAACATCCCACATTACTTTCCGAAAATGGTGACGGTACCAAAAGAAACTCTACCCGTAATGGAGCAACAACAGAGACCCACCTCACAAGCTCCGGTGTACCCAAGACCTCAACAGGCTGTCTTTGAAATCGAGCCTGTAATTCAGTTGAATGTCCCAAACCAGGCCAGTCCGGCCAGACCTTCAAAAGCAAACAATCAAATCTGGCTCACAAATCAGGAAGAGAAGCTAGATGCAGCCTATCCAGCGGGATCCACAACGCAAGAAATAATACCGCACTACAATTCAAGGGGGAAGCATGACATTCTTAACCGGAGTGCCATAATAAAACTCTCTATCCTGTTTGAGACGTTAAAACATGTGAACTCAAACCACATAGAAAGTATTGAATTTAAAATAATTCCAAACACAAACGGGAGAGAAATGACAGTGGCAACATGGAAGGACCCCGAAACAGCCATAGAAGTTTGGCGACACAGAGAAGAGATCGCCAAGTGGGGTATTGAAATCAGACCGGTGCCGCCAGAAAGATACCCAGGCCCATTATCCATGTTGGCAGAAAAAAGATCTAAATCAGAAGGCAGAATTCTCCGGGGGTCCATTGGTGGCATGGACACCGTCAAGGGGGGATGGGCCAATTTACGAATCACCATCAAGGCCAGTCAGGGGGATTCAAAGAATGCCGGAAAATACTACCCCCAATGCAAAATACATCGGATGCAAGGTTGGTGGAAGCATGAAAACTGACTCTGAAAGCCTGCTCGTGGAATATCAATGGTCTGGGGGGTAAAACCAATGATGTAGAATTAATGTCATTCCTAAAACAATTCGACATCATTCTACTCCAAGAAACCTGGTTAACGTCTTCCCAGCATATAGATGGTTTTAAGGAAATCCAACTACACGCCAACAAAAGAGGCCTTTCGGGAAGGGCCGCCGGAGGTCTATCGATCTACTTGAACACTGGCATCCCTTGGACCTACGTTACCATCGACACAGGACAACAATGGATCCAGTGCATCAAAATTGAGTTGATGCAAGACCCCTGTAATGGACTGCAGAGGGCTCAAGACTATTTGTCAATGATAATCTGTAATATTTATTTACATCCAGACACCAAGAAAAAAGTGGAGAAAATCCTGACCTTAAAAGCCCTCATCAAATCAATGCAATCCATCTACCCGCAGGCGGAGCTAGTTGTGTCGGGTGACCTGAACATGTTCTTGCAGGACTACGCCCAAACAATGAACCAAAATAAATGGAACGGCCAACCTATCCCGAGAATCATAACAAATCACCGAAAAAAGGATAAGATCGGTCAACAGTGTGCTCTAATGTTTGCTGAGGTCGGAATGATCACTTTGAACGGCCGTTTTTCATAAGATCAACCAGCATCTTCAACCAGGATAGCCAAACTGGCCAAATCAGTGCTTGACTATACCATTGTGGATCTAGAGGTCTTAAAAACCATTACCACTTATAAAATAATCCACAAATTGGAGAGTGATTACAGTCTGCAAACGTTCTAATTCATTGTCCAACATAAAAGGGCCCCAGCCTGCAAAACCCTGACCGAATCCCCAAGTCTCTATAACCTCAAGAGACTAGTATGGAACGGAAATAACACCAAAGAGATAATGACGTATGTGAAAAGTGTCCACACAGAAGCGACTGGAGAAGACTCATCCACCCACCAGGATAATTGGGAAAGATTGACTATAAGACTGAGAGATTTGGCCATCAAACCAATAGTCACAAAAGGAAATCATGTAAAGCACTTCAAGCGTCTCTGGGCTCCATAGTGAGCAAGAAAAGGATCCTAAATCAAGAAATCAGAAAGCTACAAGCAATAGCCAAGATAAAGGGAGAAGACAGGGCCAGACAAATCTACAAACTAAGGCAAAAATACAAAAAAGACGTTTGGTTGGAAAAATCCAAACACCAAACAGACATCTGGCAATCACTATTAGCTTCCTGCAAATCTAATAACAACAGGAATTTTTGGGCAGAAATCAACAAAGTTGCAAACGGAGCGGCCGAGGTTTTCAATGCAAACATACTTGAGAAAGAGTGGATGCAGCATTTAGAGCAATCACAAAGCAATAACACTCCAGCATGGAGGCCAGACCAGCAGACCCCTCATCAAAATAAAAACCAAGAAGATGACCTACAATTCGATGAAAACTGGATAAAGCCATCCCAAGTAGCCACGGTACTTAAAAACTTGAGGTCCAAAGGTGCACCGGGCCCAAACGGTTTACTGAATGGTCTTTTTAAACAAGATCAAGCCTTTTCGGCAGAATATCTTACCCCACTATACAACAATGCATTTCAGACCGGGAGTATCCCCCAGTCACGGAGAGGCAGTATTTTACATCCAATCTTCAAGGCAGGTATAAGGTCCGATCCAGCCAATTACCGCCTCATCGCGCTCATAGATGTCGAGGCCAAAATTTATGCTTCGAACCTTCTGAGGGCCTTGGAAGACTGGGTTAGCGCAAATAAGATTCTGCCGATCACGCAGACCGGTTTCAGGCCGGGAACCAATACATCATGCAACCTGCTGGCGTTAAACCTCTTGGTGGATAAAGCAAGGGAAAAGTCAACCAAGCTGTATACGTGCTTCGTAGACCTCAAAGCGGCGTTCAACACAGTTCCGAGGGAGGCACTATGGCAAAAGATGGCAAATTGGGGAATACCATCAAAGCTGTTGCGGCCATCATAAACCTATATTCATCTACTTGGGTTAGAATAAAACTAGGCAATGGAGATAAAACAACAGAAAAAATCCCCACCCACGTAGGCCTCAAGCAGGGCTGTGTACTGGCACCAACTCTCTTCAACATCTTCACCACGGACTTGGACAAGTGCATCGCGGAGACACAAAGTGATCCACCGAAGCTAGCCCACCACAAAATTAGGAGCATACAGTATGCAGATGATATCGTACTTTGTAGTCAGACCCCGTTGGGCCTACAACGTTCCATCACGAAGCTCCAGGAGTACATCGGTGCACAAGGCTTACAAATTAACTACAAAAAAACGAAGATCGTCTGTTTTGCCTCACGGGCAGGGAGGAAATCTTTTAAATGGCTCATGGCAGGTAGAGTCTGAAAGAGCATCAATCATATAGAAAGACTCAGGCAAACAAATTACGGTTCGCCCTAAATTTATTAAAAACAAAACTGAAATGCCCATCTAATTCACACCTGTTGAAGGTAATCGCGGCAAAGTTTTTACCATCTCTTACATACGGGTCGGAATTGTATAGAGGAAAAGATGCAAATTTCTTGAACACACAACAATCAGAGTTGTTTAAATACATCTTTCAGATCCCGAGATTCGTATCCCAATCGCAGATTCGCTTGGAATTTGCGCTATTAAATCAGCACCAAGTCAGACAAGCGGCCGCACTAAAAATAGGTTGGAAATTAAGGGCAGCACAAGAGGACACGCTCATGGGCCTTTGTTGGACTGAGATGAACAACCAGACAAAGGCGAAAAACGGCTGGAAAACAGTATTGGAGGATGCACTGTCAAACCTCAAAATGGAAAAGGCATGGAATGCCAACCAAACTTTTGCGGCTTTTAAAAAAGCAGCCAATGGGGCTGCAAAGCAAAGATCATGGATAAGGAGTAGTTTCTGTCCTGTAACTCCAGTTCTGTAGTAGGGGTATCTCTGTTATAGTCATAATCTAGTGAATAGTCCCGCCCATGTGCGTGGACCCCGGAGCAATCAAAAATAATCTCTTACAGTGTCAAAAAATGCAGAAAATGCATAGACACTTAAGAGAGAATTTAAAGACAGATAATGCAGCCAAAAGGCTACACTGTCCAGTACTTCAACTAGAAATTCCACCATAAAATCCACAAAACAGCAAAGCCTGTACAGATTTCCCTTGCTTAACAGCAAAATCCCTCAGGAATGATAGAGAGAAGAACCTGGACAGACAAGCCCCATAGGCTGCCATTATGTGGCTTAATTAGGATACTGTGCCTTTAAGGAACCTTCCAGAACCTTCTCTCAGTATCCCAGAATGCATAGCAGGTCCAACTTAGCCTCAGTTCTTTTCGAAGGCGTAGAAAACGCCAGACCTGTAGCATTATGATCATGAACAACACTCCACCGGGGAGGCGGGAGGGCGCTTATGACTATAACAGAGATACCCCTACTACAGAACTGGAGTTACAGGACAGAAACTACTCCTTCTGTAGTAGGGGATCTCTGTGTATAGTCATAATCTAGTGAATAGAATGGCAAGCCCATCCCCACACCAAGCGGCGGTGGAGAGTAAAATAACGCCACTACTGTGCGAACAGATTCCGCAGCGAAGCCTGCCCAACCTGAGCGTCTGCCCTGGCATCAGAGTCCAGGCAGTAATGCTTAGCAAAGGTATGGACCGACTTCCAAGTGGCCGCCTTGCAGATCTCTGCAATGGGAACATTACGGAGCATAGCTGTCGTAGCAGCCTTGCCCCTGGTGGAATGAGCCTTAGGTTTGCCCCCTAAGGTCTTATTAGCTTTGCAGTAACACAACTGAATGCAGGACACAATCCACCTAGAGATGGACTGTTTAGAGGTAGCAAGACCCGTCCTGACTGAGCCATAATTGATGAACAATTGGTCTGACCTACGAATATCTTTAGTCTTATCAAGATATGTGAGAAGTTGGCCTGATGTGCAGTGCTCACTATTCTAGTGATCACTATATATCAGTCCAAACAACCCTTATTGATGATTGGTTGTAAGTCAACCTTATAGACCAGCTATCCTAGTAGCATGGATACGAGCAGTCTAAGGCTAAGACTCTAGAGGGCGTGTTAAGCCAGCTGTTTTACCATCACATTACCCCTTGAACACCCAGTGAAAGGACACCACACAAGTGTTATGAAAATAAACAATGTATTTATTAGAATCACAACAACCCTGTACTCTTTATGAGGACAGGGTGCTAAGCACACAACAAAACTCTTACGAAAATACTTTTAAGTTAGCACGTTACACAAATGCCCGAGGGGCACGAAAAACCATATACGCTAAAAGTGGAATGCGAATTACTAGCAGGTAAGTAACAGTTCTAATAGGCTTTGGAATCGCTAGGACTGGACTAGGGAATCGTTAGATTACTACTAGGAGGCCCAGGGGACTCGGGTGCAGAGTGTGCACTCTCACGCGGGATGCGGGACAAAGTCTATGGAAGCTAGAATTCACAAAGTTAGTGTTCACGGGCGAACCCGACCTGGTAGGGAGAAAATGACAGTGGATCCTGACCCTTGGATAGTGAGGCTATGCTGGGACACCGGAGTGCCGAAGTTACCTAGCCCAGGGGCTGCAGCTGCATAGGTCTGAAAAGACGTCGGGGATCTCGTTGCCGGACCAGGAGCCTGGAAGGAAGAAGTTGCTGGCAGGCGACCAGTGAAGGAAAGTTCGATGGATCCAAGCCTGGATCAAGGAAGAAGAAAACCTGAAAGCAGAGGGGACCAAGTTCTTGAATCACTAGCCAGTGATTAAGTGGGCACCAGGATGGCACCGGGCGAAGTCACCGCAGTCAGGTGAGTGGGCGCTGCTGGGCTCTGCAGTCTCTCGGACCAGGAGGCGTTGTCGGCGACCAGGATGGAGGGGCGAGCTGTCCCACGCAGGATGAAGTCGTCGGCGTCGAAGTTACCCAGGAGTGGGCAACAAGCCTTGGCTAATTCAAGCCCACGCGGTGGACTCAAAATGGCGTCTTGAGTGGACCAGGAGGGTCCGGGGTGCTCCTCTTCTGGAAGGGAGCAAGGGCCAGTCTGGAGCAACCAGACCAGCAGCAGAAATGTCGTCGGGCGTCGTCAGGAAGGCCACAAGCCAACGGGCTAGTAGCCAAACAACGCGGTGAGCAGCGGAAAGCAGAAGGGCCCCACGCAGATCGTGGAGATGCTGGGGGGCTGCTCTTCGGTGCTGGAGCTGCTCAGGGTGGGGGCTTCTCGGACCCCAAAGCACTCACCAGGAATTCACTCGGCGGGCTTGCTGGAAAGAAGTCGTGCAGTCTTGCAGATGGCCGGTCCCTTGAGGTCTCGTCGCACCCACGGTTCTCAGCTGGGCTGTAGAGGTGGGTAGAGGTCAGAGGTGCCAGGGAAGCCGGTTCTCGTCGAGCTGGGCAGTCGGATTCCGGAGGAAGGACTTGCAGCAGACCGCAGTGTTCTTAGATGGTGCCTGCGGATGCAGGGTGACTACTCCTTAGTCACAAGGGAGAAATCTTAGGAAGAAGTCTTGAGTTCCTTTCGCAGAAAGTAGTTTCAGGATTCAAAGATGATCTGATTTGGAAGGGGGCCAGTCTCTACCTTTATCCTGTAAAAAGGGGCTGGCACGCGACTAAGTCCTGCCCTATGGGTGGGACTAGGAGGGGGGTGGTTACACCCACTTCCTTGGCGGGCTTTTCCCCAGCACAGGGTCTGGAGTGACCCTGGAACTGGTTCCAGCCAGCCTATGCACAGTGAGCACCGGGGTGCCACGTGCAGTCACCTTCCTCTAAAGCCCTGCCTACCTACAATACACAAAACCCTGTCTGGGACGGTGCTGGCACCGCCCCTGGCAGGAAACCCTTTGTCCTTATCTCCTGCTCTGGGAGGACTCCCAGCAGCAGGAGGGCAGACTTGTGTCTCGGTGGCAGCATCCATTTTGTGGATGCTAAGGCTCTGTCTGACTTTAACCGGGGTTAGGGGTTACATACATGTCGTGTCCCTCTAGAAGGGTGGAATGCTAACTCCGTCGCCAGAATTGGCGAGGGGTTAGTATTCCAATTCGTATGACACCTTACTCGACATGTTTTGATAAAGCGATACCAGAGTTGGCACATAACCGCGAGGATTATAATGCACTTAAGAGTACATGGTATGCGATATCATGGAAACGGCTAAGGGATGGATCCCGAAAGCCGCAGACAGGCCCAGCTCATGCTGGAGCACCATCTCACACGATTCCAAGCACTCTGCCTTCAGGATTGTTAAGGCCTGCCATAGGAGTGACTGATAGGAGATCTGTGTGTCCATTTTTAGGGTTAGATATAGGTATACTATATCTAAAGCAAAGGGTGATTACACCACCTTGCCCCAGCTGTCAAGCAGCCAGTTGTGTCAGATTTGGATGGCCATCCAGGGGTGGCATAATACATGCTGCAGCCCCTGGTAGGCCCTGGGTACACCTAGGCCCTGGGTACCTAAGGTACACAGTACAGGGACTGATAAGGTGACTCAGTATCCAATTTAGATATGTACCTAAGGTACATGGAATCCATTTTACAGAGAGAGCAGTGGGCCTGAGGTCCTGAACAGCAGGGCCTCAGGTCAACTAAGTCAGAAAACCAGCAAAACACCAGGCAAAAAGTTGGGGGCAACCATAGTCAGGGGTCAACCTTCCTACATAACCCCCCCCCAAACGAAAGGAGATAAGGCTATCCTTGTCCAGGTAAGCCTATATTGCCTAAGTGGCCATTTAAGGAAGTACCAGCACTGGCATGGTTACCCCCTATGTCATGGTCCACTAAGCAATCCCTCACCCTAAGGGTGTCTGAGGGTCTCCACCATAGGGAATCTCTACCTGTGGTGTGTTTTGTCAAAGAAAAAGGCTGGTGCTGAAATGGAGTACTGAAGTGAGGCTCCACTAATTTTGGGCTCAACTTCCTCCAATCACTATCCACCATAGAGGCCTTTCTTTCCAAGACTGAGTTGTTTTGGGCTCTCAGGGTCAACCTCTGGCTACCTACAGCTGGAGGTTGGGTCCCTCTGTTTGGCTTACTGGAGGGACAGGTCAGGTTTGGGGCCCTCAGGTCCCAAGTTTGGCTGTGCCCAACAGTGTCCATCTGTGGGAGGTCCCTAACTAAATTTAAGGGGGATCCCTCAGGAGTTTGTTTTATTTTCACTTGGCTAGGACTACTAGCTTCAGTGCCCTTAATCTGCTGATTGGGAAATTCTTTTGGACAGGGGGCCCTTT
The DNA here is from genome assembly GCF_964261635.1 of Lissotriton helveticus. Taxonomy (NCBI): domain Eukaryota; kingdom Metazoa; phylum Chordata; class Amphibia; order Caudata; family Salamandridae; genus Lissotriton; species Lissotriton helveticus. The sequence goes on along the minus strand of NC_136070.1, from coordinate 903,762,968 downwards.
GGGGTCCAACACTGGCCTCCCTGACCTCTACAGCCCTGGGCTGACTGAGGCAGGGTAGAGAGGGGCAGGTTACCTGCTCCAGACTGGGTCCCACCTTGGAAGGGTCCACTGACATCAGGGGTTCTGCCAGGCTAGGCCCGACTACCTCTGTGGCAGTTTCTTCACAAGGGGTCAGATCAGTTCCCTGAGGAGGCTGATCCTTTCCTAAAGTCTGGTGGAAGGGAGATTTCTCTTCCTCCTCAATACTCTCTGTCTGAGTGGAGTGATCCATAGTCTCAGGCTTCACAACACTGTCATCTGTCTGAGTTTGAGCTGTGGCCATCACAACTCTCCCAACCTTTTCAGGAGGGGGCTCAGTTTGGGTGTGGGCTGTGACCATCACAGCCTTGACAACCTGTTCTGGGAAGGAAGTTGTCTGAGATTGGGTTGTGACTGGCACAACCCTCCTGACCTGTTCAGGGAGGATATCTTGGACTGGGGCTGTGGCTATCACTGCCCCACTAACCTTACCATGGATGTTTACCATTCTAGAATGGGTCTCTTGCTCTACTTCAGCCCAGGCTGAGAGCTCTAAATCATTCCCCAGTAGGCAATCTACAGGCAAGTTTGGTGACACTGCCACTCTCTTGTGGCCAGTGACACCTCCCCAGCTGAGATTGACCACTGCCATGGGATGATTTCTCTGTACTCCATCAATATTGGTTACCTGGTATGTGGCACCAGGTAAAAGTTGCCTTGAGGGGACTAGACTCTCAGTCACCATAGTGATGCTAGCCCCTGTATCTCTATAGGCCTCAACTTTTATACCATTGATGAGGGGCTCCTGTCTGTACTTGCCCAAAGTGTTGGGACAAGTTGTGAAGTTGGCAAACCCCATGCCAGTCTCACAGACAAGAGTATCTAAGTTTGGGGACCTGGTTAGGCCAGAGTCCCCAGGAACTCCCAAAGTAAATGCACCCAAATTCTTGGGGGCACTCCCACCACCTGGGGGATTACTACTAGTAGTAACAGGAGGTTTGGGAATGTTACTTGGGGGTATGTTTTCCTTATTGTTATTCTTTGGGCAACTGCTGTCAGTTTTTAAATGACCCACCTGTTTACAGGGATAACAATAAGGTTTCTTCTGGTTGTTGGAAGGATTCTGGGACCCACCCCCCTCAGAGGATTTTTGGGGCCCTGATGTGGTTTGATCTGGAGATTTATTCCCACCCTTCTCTTGAGGCTTGGTTGATTCCTTTTTCTGGTCACCACCTTGGTTCTTGGGCCTAATCCTGGTTCTGACCCATTTGTCTGCCCTCTTACCCAATTCTTGTGGAGAGGTCAGATCAGAGTCCACCAGGTGCTGGTGTAATAACTGGTTCTGACAATTATTTAAGACTTGCTCTCTCATAATTAGATTATACAATCCCTTGAAATCAGTAACCTTACTACCCAGTAGCCAGCCTTCCAAAGCCTTAGTGGCACAATCAACAAAGTCTGACCAGTCCTGAGACTGAGTTTTCTGGGTGTCTCTGAACAGCAACCTGTACTGCTCAGTGGTTAAACCAAACCCATCAACCAGTGCATTTTTCAGGACCTGGTAATTGTTAGCATCCTCCACTCTTGTAGTGAGGAGCTTATCTCTACCTTTACCATCAAAGGAGAGCCACAGTATAGCTGCCCACTGACTCTGGGGAATGCCCTGCACAGTGCAGGCCCTCTCCAGAGCAGCCATCCATTTCTGGATATCATCCCCTTGCTTAAAGGGGGGCACTATTTTAGTCAGGTGTTTAGTATCTAAACCCTTCTCTCTATCTCTTGGGAGATTGCTGCCACCAGTGGGAGCTAGCCCACTCATCTGCTGCTCTCTTGCCAGGGCAAGCTTCTCTTTGGCCAGGGCAATTTCTTCCCTTTCAATCCTCAGTTCAGCTTGTCTCATCCTAGCCTCATGCTCCCTTCTCTGAGGGGAAGTAAACCTCCTCTGTGGAGGATTCCTTCTCCCCTGAGAAGAGGCATTAGAGTGCAGAGATCTATTGGAGTCCCTAGAAAGAGATCTATCTCTCCTAACTCCAAGGTTAGGCCCACTTCGGGTTAGTACTGGGGGGCCCCCAGATCCTAGCCCAAGTAAGTCTAAGTTGGTCCTAGTTAGCCTTCTGACTACCTCAAGACCCTTGTCTACCTCATCCCCAGAGAGTACCTCCTGATCCTCCTCCTCAACTGCTGAATCAGTGTTGGGGAGGTCTGGATCCCCAGAGGTTCCCTCTAAGGCTGGCATGCTCTCATGTAACTGAGAGAGCTTTCTGGCATCATATGTCTCTAAGAGACCTATCAGAAAGGGAATGGTGGGGTTAGACCCCTGCTTCAGTTTCCTGGAGACACAGAGTTGCCTCATCTCCTGAAAATTGAGAGCTGCATATCTTGAAGTGACCTGTGGAGGGTCAACACTGACCAGGGGAGTCTCAGTGGAGTCCCCCTGAGTCGACATGCTTTTCTAGTGAGGTGTAAGTGGTGCACTTACCTACACTATATGTTTGCCTACTGATCCCTTGCTAGAGTTGTAGTTTAGGGTGTGCTAGGCCCTAGGAGCTACAACAGCTGGTTCAGTAGAACTCAGAGTATTCTAAGCTAAGTTATATGTACCTTTAGTACTTATGTGATCTTTCACAAGATATTCTTAGGGCATGTGTGGTAAAACAACAGCAAGCTCAAATCCCAACCGCTGCTCACCAATGTGAGAAGTTGGCCTGATGTGCAGTGCTCACTATTCTAGTGATCACTATATATCAGTCCAAACAACCCTTATTGATGATTGGTTGTAAGTCAACCTTATAGACCAGCTATCCTAGTAGCATGGATACGAGCAGTCTAAGGCTAAGACTCTAGAGGGCGTGTTAAGCCAGCTGTTTTACCATCACATTACCCCTTGAACACCCAGTGAAAGGACACCACACAAGTGTTATGAAAATAAACAATGTATTTATTAGAATCACAACAACCCTGTACTCTTTATGAGGACAGGGTGCTAAGCACACAACAAAACTCTTACGAAAATACTTTTAAGTTAGCACGTTACACAAATGCCCGAGGGGCACGAAAAACCATATACGCTAAAAGTGGAATGCGAATTACTAGCAGGTAAGTAACAGTTCTAATAGGCTTTGGAATCGCTAGGACTGGACTAGGGAATCGTTAGATTACTACTAGGAGGCCCAGGGGACTCGGGTGCAGAGTGTGCACTCTCACGCGGGATGCGGGACAAAGTCTATGGAAGCTAGAATTCACAAAGTTAGTGTTCACGGGCGAACCCGACCTGGTAGGGAGAAAATGACAGTGGATCCTGACCCTTGGATAGTGAGGCTATGCTGGGACACCGGAGTGCCGAAGTTACCTAGCCCAGGGGCTGCAGCTGCATAGGTCTGAAAAGACGTCGGGGATCTCGTTGCCGGACCAGGAGCCTGGAAGGAAGAAGTTGCTGGCAGGCGACCAGTGAAGGAAAGTTCGATGGATCCAAGCCTGGATCAAGGAAGAAGAAAACCTGAAAGCAGAGGGGACCAAGTTCTTGAATCACTAGCCAGTGATTAAGTGGGCACCAGGATGGCACCGGGCGAAGTCACCGCAGTCAGGTGAGTGGGCGCTGCTGGGCTCTGCAGTCTCTCGGACCAGGAGGCGTTGTCGGCGACCAGGATGGAGGGGCGAGCTGTCCCACGCAGGATGAAGTCGTCGGCGTCGAAGTTACCCAGGAGTGGGCAACAAGCCTTGGCTAATTCAAGCCCACGCGGTGGACTCAAAATGGCGTCTTGAGTGGACCAGGAGGGTCCGGGGTGCTCCTCTTCTGGAAGGGAGCAAGGGCCAGTCTGGAGCAACCAGACCAGCAGCAGAAATGTCGTCGGGCGTCGTCAGGAAGGCCACAAGCCAACGGGCTAGTAGCCAAACAACGCGGTGAGCAGCGGAAAGCAGAAGGGCCCCACGCAGATCGTGGAGATGCTGGGGGGCTGCTCTTCGGTGCTGGAGCTGCTCAGGGTGGGGGCTTCTCGGACCCCAAAGCACTCACCAGGAATTCACTCGGCGGGCTTGCTGGAAAGAAGTCGTGCAGTCTTGCAGATGGCCGGTCCCTTGAGGTCTCGTCGCACCCACGGTTCTCAGCTGGGCTGTAGAGGTGGGTAGAGGTCAGAGGTGCCAGGGAAGCCGGTTCTCGTCGAGCTGGGCAGTCGGATTCCGGAGGAAGGACTTGCAGCAGACCGCAGTGTTCTTAGATGGTGCCTGCGGATGCAGGGTGACTACTCCTTAGTCACAAGGGAGAAATCTTAGGAAGAAGTCTTGAGTTCCTTTCGCAGAAAGTAGTTTCAGGATTCAAAGATGATCTGATTTGGAAGGGGGCCAGTCTCTACCTTTATCCTGTAAAAAGGGGCTGGCACGCGACTAAGTCCTGCCCTATGGGTGGGACTAGGAGGGGGGTGGTTACACCCACTTCCTTGGCGGGCTTTTCCCCAGCACAGGGTCTGGAGTGACCCTGGAACTGGTTCCAGCCAGCCTATGCACAGTGAGCACCGGGGTGCCACGTGCAGTCACCTTCCTCTAAAGCCCTGCCTACCTACAATACACAAAACCCTGTCTGGGACGGTGCTGGCACCGCCCCTGGCAGGAAACCCTTTGTCCTTATCTCCTGCTCTGGGAGGACTCCCAGCAGCAGGAGGGCAGACTTGTGTCTCGGTGGCAGCATCCATTTTGTGGATGCTAAGGCTCTGTCTGACTTTAACCGGGGTTAGGGGTTACATACATGTCGTGTCCCTCTAGAAGGGTGGAATGCTAACCCCGTCGCCAGAATTGGCGAGGGGTTAGTATTCCAATTCGTATGACACCTTACTCGACATGTTTTGATAAAGCGATACCAGAGTTGGCACATAACCGCGAGGATTATAATGCACTTAAGAGTACATGGTATGCGATATCATGGAAACGGCTAAGGGATGGATCCCGAAAGCCGCAGACAGGCCCAGCTCATGCTGGAGCACCATCTCACACGATTCCAAGCACTCTGCCTTCAGGATTGTTAAGGCCTGCCATAGGAGTGACTGATAGGAGATCTGTGTGTCCATTTTTAGGGTTAGATATAGGTATACTATATCTAAAGCAAAGGGTGATTACACCACCTTGCCCCAGCTGTCAAGCAGCCAGTTGTGTCAGATTTGGATGGCCATCCAGGGGTGGCATAATACATGCTGCAGCCCCTGGTAGGCCCTGGGTACACCTAGGCCCTGGGTACCTAAGGTACACAGTACAGGGACTGATAAGGTGACTCAGTATCCAATTTAGATATGTACCTAAGGTACATGGAATCCATTTTACAGAGAGAGCAGTGGGCCTGAGGTCCTGAACAGCAGGGCCTCAGGTCAACTAAGTCAGAAAACCAGCAAAACACCAGGCAAAAAGTTGGGGGCAACCATAGTCAGGGGTCAACCTTCCTACAAGATAAAACTTCAGCACCCTCCGCACATCCAGGGAATGTAAAGACCTTTCCGCCGGAGAGGAAGGGTTCTGAAAGAACGTAGGCAAAGTGATAGTCTGATTGATATGAAAATCAGAAACAACCTTGGGAAGAAACTTAGGGTGAGTACGCATAACAACTTTAGCATTATGAAATACAGTATAAGGTTCTTGGCAACACAACGCCTGAATCTCACTCACCCTGCGGGCCGATGTAATGGCCACGAGGAACGCCGCCTTCCAGGACAGGTGCTGCAACGAAGCCTTATGAATGGGTTCAAAAGGCTCCTTCATCAATCTGGACAGCACCACATTCAAGTCCCATGAAGGCGAAGGAAGCCTGACAGGAGGGAACACTTTCTTCAAGTCTTCCAAAAAATCTTTGATCACAGGGATCTGGAAAAAGGAAGTCTGTGAAGGTCCTTTCCTGTAGGCAGTCAAAGCAGCCAGATGAACCTTAATGGAATGGACATTAAGGCCCGACTGCGCCAGATGAAGCAGATATGGAAGGATGACATCCTCCTTGCATGACGTAGGGTCATAGTTCTTAGACTTGCACCAGATGCAAAACCTCTTCCACTTGTAAGCATAGGAAGTCCTAGTGGAAGGTCGCTTAGCCTCCTTCAGTATGCCCATACAATCCTCTGGGAGATTCAGATGGCCATATTGTACTATTTCAGGAGCCATGCCGCCAAACTCAAAGACGAGAGGTTGGGGTGCACCATCCGCCCCCCGAACTTCGTGAGAAGGTCCGGCCTGCACGGCAGCTTCATGTGAGGAAGGAGAGATCGGTGAAGTAGGTCCGTGAACCACCACTGTCTGGGCCATTCCGGGGCAATCAGAATCATCCTCGCCCTGGAGTGAGACAGCTTGATGAGAACCGCCGGAATCAGGGGAATTGGTGGAAAAGCGTACAGAAAGCTGTTCGACCAGTTGATCCATAACGCGTTCCCCAGCGTCCCTGGCTGGTAGTACCTGGAGGCGAAGCCTCGGCATTTGCTGTTTTCGGCGGTGGCGAACAGATCTACGTCTGGAGTTCCCCACCTTGCGAAGACTTCTCCCAGTACTTCGTCGTTTATGACCCATTCGTGGTTTTCCTGCACGATTCTGCTCAGTTCGTCTGCCTGAACATTCTGCACACCTGGCAGATGGGTGGCCGTAATCGACAGTCCTCGAGCCAGAAGCCAGTGCCAGATCGCCTGCGCCTCCTGCGACAGAGTGCGCGATCTCGAGCCCCCCTGCTTGTTGAGGTAATACATCGTCGTCGTGTTGTCCGTCTGAACAAGCAGAGAGTTGGTCTGAAAGGACGGATGAAAGGCCTTCAGTGCCAAGTGAACAGCTCTCAGTTCCAGGAAATTGATGTGGTACGTGGACTCCGTCGGGGACCACGTCCCTTGAATTTGCAGGTCTCCGGAATGCGCCCCCCAACCTTGGAGAGACGCATCCGTCACGATGGTCTGCGTGGGAATGTCCTTGTGGAAGGGAACGCCTCTGAGGAGATTCTCCTTCGAGCACCACCACTTCAGAGACTGAAGAGCATGTAGAGACAGTCGTATCCTGTCGTCCCAAGAACCTCTCCTCTGGTCCCACTGATCCTCCAAGCACTCCTGCAGAGGTCTCATCTGTAGCCGTGCGTGAGGAGTGAGAAAGATGCAAGAGGCCATCGATCCCAGTAGAGAAGACACCGTTCTCACAGTCGTAGACGGAGTTTTCATGAGAGCCTGAGCCTTCCGAACGAGTGATAAACGTCGCTCTTCCGAAGGAGACACGCTTGCTGACAGCGTATTGATGGAGGCCCCCAAGTACTGGATGCACTGCACCGGAATCGGGACAGACTTGGACATGTTGATGTGCAACCCCAGCTTGTTCAAGAGAACGCACGTCTTCTGGAAGTGTGCTTGAGCTTCCGAGAAGGAGGAGGCTTTGATCAACCAATCGTCCAGGTACGGGTAGACAAACACCTTGTTCTTCCTCAGGTGTGCCGCTACCACTGCCATACATTTTGAGAATGTCCTGGGTGCAGACTTCAGTCCGAAGGGTAGCACCGTGTACTGATAGTGATTGGTGCCGACTTGAAAGCGCAGAAATTTTCTGTGTTTGCATGCAATGGGCACGTGGAAGTATGCGTCCTGTAGATCTATGGCACACATCCAGTCTCCTTGTTGCAGCTGAGGGTAGATCTGATGCAACGACAGCATGCGAAACTTTTCTCTGCGAATCCACTTGTTTGCCTGCCGCAAATCCAGAATGGGCCTGAACTCGTTTTTGTCCTTCTTGCGGACAAGAAAGAACCGAGAGTACAGACCTCTTCCTCTTTGAGACAGAGGTACGTCTTCGATCGCCCTTTTCCTTAGCAGAACGTCCGCCTCCGCCTGAAGCTCGTGCAGTTGATACTGCGAGCTGACGGGAGGAATCGATGGAGGAGGGCTGGTGAAACGTAGACTGTATCCATTGCAAACAATATTCAGCACCCACTTGTCCCGAGTAATTTTTCTCCACTCTGCCAGAAAAAATTGAACGCTTCCCCCCACCGGAGCGGGTAACGGACGAGGGGGAAGTAACAGCTCAGGGACGGGACCCGGCCGGGCCCTTGGTCGCGGTAGAGGACTGTTGACGACCTCTACCACCCTGTCGCTTCTGGAAGGGCCGCCTGTACTGCTGCTGCTGCTGCTGCTGTTGATGTTGTCCAGCAGACTGCCCCCTTCCACGACCCTGCGACCCAAACCGACGTTGGTACTGTCGGAAGGGTTTCTTTTCCTTGGGCTTCTCCAAGCCCACTGCCGTCAGGGTCTCCGCTTCGGCCTTCATCCTGGCCATCTCATCATCCGCGTGTTTCCCGAAGAGGGTATCTCCGGAAAACGGGAGATTCGCCACGCGTTGCTGTGCTTCCGGTTTCAATGACGTCAACCTGAGCCAAGCATGGCGTCTCTGGTGAATCCCGTGGCAATATCCGTGCGCGGACAGCAATGATATGTCCGCTGCGGCGCCGATGGCCTGATTAGAGACCAGCATCCCCTCCTTGACGATCTCCACAAAGTCCTCCTTGCGGTCTCGAGGGACGAGGTCTGCGAACTGCTCCATCGAGTCCCACAGGGACCGGTCGTAACGTCCCAGCAAAGCCGAGTCACTGGCGGCCTTCATGGACGAGGCGGATGTCCCACACGCCTTGCGACCAGCAGAATCGATCCACCGGCTCTCCTTGTCCGGAGGCACCGTGGACGCAGGGGAGGTGGCATGAAGCTTCCGAGCAGCAGTCACGATGACTGAATCCGGTACCGGGTCCTTCCTCAAGAAGGCTGGGTCTGAGTCCGGAGCCCTGTACTTTTTTAGGATCCTGGAAGGCACAGATTTCACCGCTGCCGGCGTCAGGAATAGCTGTTCGGCGGGCTCAAGGAGCCCCGGCACCAGAGGTAACAGGGGGCGAGACAAGTGCCTTTTGTGTAAAGTCTCAAATATCACCGAGGTAGAAGCCGTAGGTGCTTCAACCTCAATGCCCAACTTCGCCGCACCACGCAGGAGAACCTCCTGAAATGTGCTTATATCGTCTATCGGAGACACCCTAGTCTCCGGCGAATCGGACAGCGTGGGCGAGTAGGAACGGGTCCCAGATGGAGAACGTGACCTGGACCGACGTCTCTTGTGATGACGCCTGGATCGTGAGGAAGATCCACGGCCACTCCTTGATCTGTCCCGTCTCCCCGAGCGAGACCTCGACCTCTTGGGCCTCGGACGCTCCTTCGGCCTCCCAGGGTCAGGAGCTCTAGGCTTCTTAGGAGTCTTCTTCGGAGGCGTCGGAAACTTAGGCATCGACACCGCCCTCGGTGGGATCGGGGGTGGAGAAGCAACCGGACGCGGGTCCTGCGGAGCCGGCTTCGGAGGTGGGGTAGGGGCCTTCGGAGGAGGACCCTTCGGCACAGCAGGCCGCGGAGGAGGTGTAGACGGCTTCATCGGAGTATCCACCCCGGAATGCGCCGGTCCCGGCGAGCCACCATCTCTTCCAGAGCGTGGGGAGCCCCCCACAGTCCTGGGCCTGTCCTTAGGACCTCCAGACGTTGAAGACCGGTGTCCAGACGACGACCGATGTCCCCTCGACGTCGAACGGTCCTTCGGCGTCGACCGAATCACACTTCTCGACGTCGAACCGTGTCTCCGTCTCGACGTCGACCCCGACCAGATCGACGAGCCACGAAACCTCGACGACGGGCGATGGTGCCTCGACGGCGACCTCGACCTCTTCGCCGGCCTCGACGTCGACTTCTTGGATCGCTTCGACGTCGACCCTTTGGACCTTCTCGACGTCGACCTCTCTGACCTTCTCGACGTCGATCTCCTTGACCGTCTCGACGTCGGTCTTTTGGAATGCTTCGACGTCGACCTCTTCGCCGCCGGAGACGCCTTCCGTCTCGACGGCGACCTCGACGACGAGGATCCCCTCGACGACGATGTCCTCGACGGCGAACGGCGGTGTCGCCTCGACGGCGAGCGCCGACGCCGGGCCCTCCGATGTCGACCACTCGACGCCGACAGCGACGACGAGGATATCGACACCGGCTTCGACGGCGGCCGGAACACGTTCCTCGACGTCGACGGGCGACGTTTTCTCGACCCAGAGCCCTGGGGAGACCTGGAACTGGCCGTTGACCGTCCCCTCGACGTCGTGGTCAGCGCAACTGACCCAGACGGAGACCTTGGGCGAGGGCTGGTCTTCCTGCCCCTGGGGAGCCCCCCAGAGGCCTCAGCATGGGTAGAAGGAGCCCCTCCTGACCCACCTCGTGCCTTCAACTTTCTCTCCTCAAGTCCCTGAAGCCTGATTTTCTTCCTCTCCTTCAGGGTTCTTCCAGAGAAGCTTCTGCAGATCACACACTCCTCAGGAATGTGGGAAGAGGGAAGGCAGAGAATACAGACCTCATGGGAGTCTGACCTGGCCTTCTTTCTTGAGCACTCAGGGCATTTATCGAATAATGCAGGCATTATGGACAAAAAAAGAGTGCAGAAACACAGAAAGAAAGTCACCAAAGTACTTTAAAAGTACCAAAATTCGAAATTAGTGTAAAACACCAACAAAAACCCTTGAAAAGGGAGAGCTCAATGCTCCAGGGTCCTGCTTGCAGGAGCCGGAAAAAAGAACTGAGGCTAAGTTGGACCTGCTATGCATTCTGGGATACTGAGAGAAGGTTCTGGAAGGTTCCTTAAAGGCACAGTATCCTAATTAAGCCACATAATGGCAGCCTATGGGGCTTGTCTGTCCAGGTTCTTCTCTCTATCATTCCTGAGGGATTTTGCTGTTAAGCAAGGGAAATCTGTACAGGCTTTGCTGTTTTGTGGATTTTATGGTGGAATTTCTAGTTGAAGTACTGGACAGTGTAGCCTTTTGGCTGCATTATCTGTCTTTAAATTCTCTCTTAAGTGTCTATGCATTTTCTGCATTTTTTGACACTGTAAGAGATTATTTTTGATTGCTCCGGGGTCCACGCACATGGGCGGGACTATTCACTAGATTATGACTATACACAGAGATCCCCTACTACAGAACAGATAAAGCCGCATTAGCGAAGAAAAAACATGGTTGGATGGTGCTGGCCACGTTTGAGAAAATAGGGCCGCAACCTTACTTGTCAACCATATAACCCCAGCCACCCAAAAAACACTACTAAGATTACGACTGGGATCTTTCATTTTAAAAGACCAGACACCCGCATGGAAACAAACATGGCCGACTTCTGCCTGTAGACTATGTGGCCAAATGGAAGAATCACCGATGCATATATTGTGTATTTGTCCGTCTTTGACGAGCTTGAGAGGTAATTATCTACTCCACATATTCCGTCTTTTTCAAATTAGATCATGCCGTCCGGCCATCATGCTAGCACTGAACAGCTACCAGGTGCAGACAGCTTGCAGGGCTGCGAGATTTTGTCAAAAGGCATCGCAGCTTATCCTGAACACTGAGAAAAAGGAGAGATAAAGGCACAAATCCGAAGCATGAAGTGCTATGAACAGAGACATTGTAAGTTCATCCATAACAATATTACTTACATAGACATTACAGAAACTTTTATTTTTAACCATTTTGTCAGTTTGTACATTTTATCTTTAAATCACTTGTTTTTATGCAACAAAATTGTAAAGGTTTTAATTAACTACAAACAATAAAAACTAATTATTATTATTATTATTGTTGTTTAACCAGCAATTAAGCCAGAACAACAAGGGGCGCATAGCCAGTGTATTCCCTATATAAGGCAAACCCGGGTTCCTCATGGACTACCAAGTTTGATGTTCCACTGGGCACTCCAAAAAAAAAAATGTGTTTTAAAAAGACATTCTCCGCCATCTGCAAAGCATCAGTTGCTGCATAGCCCCAAATTTCACTCCCATAACTAGCAATGGCAACACTTTTGGCCGGATATATCTTCAACATTGCCGCGATTGGGCGCTTACCCATCTTCGTGGCAAAGTTAAAGATTGCTGCATTTGCCCTTACAACCTCCCCTTTTTTCTCTTGATTAGAGCCCCCCAGTTTAACCGATCATCTATCAAGACACCCAAGTAAGAAAATATTGTGGTCACCGGGACTTTCTCGTTACCCCCTTTGAAAGGGTACTGTTTCTTCGGGCGAGTCCAGACCTGCATGATATAAGATTTTGAGTTGTTAATTGCAAGGTCACGATCTTCCATAAAGCTTCGGAATGTATCAAGCAGGGTCTGAAGTCCCCTTGCAGTCCTAGCGACGAGGACCGCGTCGCCCGCATATAGCAGGACGGGCAGACCCAGTTGCCCCACGTAAGGGAAATCGACCCCTGTTTTTACCAGGGTGTTTTCCAGGTCGTTGAAATATAGATTGAATAAGAAGGGGGCCAGGTTACAACCCTGCCTAACCCCCCTCTCTATTTTGAAAACCCTGGGTAAACAAAGATCCTTGGCAAATCTAATATTGGCCTTAGTGTCCCTATGTAGATCCTCCAGGTAGTCAACCAAGTTGTCCTCCACCCCCATGGCCCTCATGGATTGGCACAATTTCCCCTGATTGACACAGTCAAAAGCAGAGGAAAGATCCATGAAGGCCATGTAGCTTGTACCTTGGCACTTCCCTAGGATCATATACAGGTTAAGGCATTGGGCCAGGGTAGACCGCCCTGGGCGAAACCCATATTGTATGTCGGAGATCTTATTCTCCGACTGCCCAGGAGGATAATCTTTCCAATAACACCCCGCTCACAACCTTAACCACAGAATCAAGAAGGGAGATTGGACGATAACACAAAGTGCTGTCGCGATCGCCCTTCTTGAAGACCGGCACAATAGTTGATATGCCCCAAGTACTCGGGCAACCAATTCTGGCCGCCGCATTAAGCAACGCCATCAGGATCGGAGCCCATAGGAGTGGGTTTAATTTGTAAAGATCCAGGGGGATACCATCCAGGCCTGGGGCCTTGTTGCAGGTCAGCCCTAGAATACCCTTCTCCACCTCTTTCTGTTCGAACGTTACTGGATTGTTAGTGTTGGCCCTACTGAGGAGATGGTGGTGAACCATGGGGCAGGCGAAGATGGATTTAAAGTGAGACACCCATTCGTCCTCATTTATATGAGTGCCTACTTTTCCGCCCCCCGCCCTTTCAAATAGAGGTCAGTTAATAATGCCCAAAAACCTTGCACTATTCCCCAAGTTGCTTGCCTCCAGAAGATCTCTCCACCTTTCCTCCTTCAATTCACCCTTACGGGTGGCCAATGCCCGTTTGCACTCGAGACAGCGGGCACTAATCAAAGGCTGTTTTCTCGGGGTGGCTTTTAGGGCATCTTTTAATTGTCTCGCTGCCCTAGAGCATAGTGGGTTGAACCATCTGGGGTCCGATGACACCGTCCTGTTCAAAAGGGACGCATAGGAGAGACCCTACCTTGGTGAAAATGCCATCAAAAGCATGGAGGACTACCCGCGGATGGGAATCAGATGACACACAATAGGCTAATTCTGATGCACAATACACTTGAAATTTACCGTAAAATTAGTCTGGAGATATATGCGACCATTTTAAGCAGCGACCTCCCTCTATGGGTCTCAACATCCCTGGGGCTATCACCCTAGCTAATGTGGACAGCAGCCTTACTTCCAAGTGCATAAAGACAGGATTATGGTCACTAAAAATACTGTCCATAATTGTGAACCCGCAAAAACTGGACTGGAGACGAGTGGAGATCAGAATATGATCTATAAAAGAATTCCTACTACATCCTTTAAAAGAGGGGACGGGCTGTTTGCTGAGGGGGGCAGTTAAAGACATTGATGAAAGCAAATCAAATTTGTTAAGCAAGTTGTGTAATACATCCCCCTGAACAGAATGCTTAAAATGAAATCCCCGCATCCTGGCACATCCCAACTCAGCCATTCTTCTGGATTTAGGATCTCCACAGGGGTGAATATTAAAATTCCCCGCCACCATAAACTTATGAGCAACAGAGCCACAGGTCTGTCTTATAAGACAACCCAACTGGGCAATCTTGCACTCCCCCTGCATGCTTATTGCATTATAAAAATTAATAATGCCCGTACTGTTGTTTCCTCTCCTTAGGACAATTACTTGAAAATTCTTATTATTATCAGTAGGGAGTTGCTGTATCCTGCGGGGTACATAGATCACCCCCCCGCCCGCCCTCCCAGCTCTACCACATGGGGACGCTGGAACAAAGAAGGCTTTATAGCCCTCCAAGAACAGGTTACAGTTCACAAGCCAAGTCTCCTGGAGACAAATCACAGGGAATTGTCTGATAAACTGCATCCAAATAGGGTCCTGAAATGTTCCCGTCAGTTGTGCTATGTTCCATGACAGAACATTATACATGAATGAATGAATTTATTATTGTTTGGTTACTCAAAACCATTACATTAAAACCAAGGTACAACATTGCAAAAGTTAAAAGAACAGAGAGGTCATCTTATTTAAGAAAAGGCTGTGTAATTAAAATCTACATACTTGTGGGCTGAGAGGAGTAATGTCCATAGTCTTATGGCCCAACATGCCTCGGCTAAGTCTCTGGTCGTTTAGTCCGAGATGGCCATCAGCTTCGTGCAAGTCTGTTGAATAAATTTACCAAATGTGGCCATCTGTTTTCCTGAGTTCAATGTGTATAATTGATGAACTGCCTCCTTTGCAGTGCGCGTCCCCAGTTGTAGGATGATGGGCCTAAGATAAAGGCTGCGAGCTGTGCGCAAGGCCGGGCAGCAAGATAGGAGGTGGGCCAGAGACTCCCGTTTATATTTACAGAGCCTGCATTCCTTGGTCGCTGAGCCTGTCCAATCAGTGATGTATAATTCTTTAAGGGGCAGGGGATGTAGTCTGTATGCTAAAATTCTATGTAAGGCTGGGCGGCCCACTGCCTGCGTGAGATGGTATTTAGAATTATGCACTGTATACGGCAGACTTTGAGACTCGTGGAGGCCTCTTTTTGCCAGTGACTCCAAATCCGATGCACGAGAGCAGATGCGGACTTGTTTTTTTATTGCATTTTTAATGGCAGAGTAATTAATTGGCTCAGAGTCACAGTTCTCTGTGGCTAAGTTAAGGAGATCCGTGGCCGCGGTAAGGGTCGCTGACCAAGGGTTCCCAGGTTCCAGGAAGATGTTCTTTAGGACTGCTTTCAATGTTTTCTCATGTGCCGCTATCGTGTGGTAGAAATATTTGCTCAAGGCAGCCATCTCTTCCAGCTTTTGTTGGTTCAGAGAAAATTCTAGTCGCACAAGTGTGTTTCTGGTGCACACGGGTAGGTGGAATAGTCTCTTATATGCGCTGCAATTTATTTTTTCCAGGTCCTTGGTTAATTTTCCAGGGAACGCTTGCTGGGCGTAATTAAGGGCTGGCATTAGTTTTGCCCTTAAGACTCTTTGGATAGCCATCGTAGTAGGGCTGTGTAGGGTGGCTTGTAATTTGCAAAGGACGTAGATGATAGCTTTCCCTTTGCATTAAATTTTCCTTAGATGATCTCCAGGTAGCCCCGATTCGTGGAACCAGACGCCCAAGTAGTTGTACTGCTGTGTGCATCCCAGGATCAAGTGACCAAGGCTCCATTTGGCTAGTTTTTTTTCGGATAGTGCCCGAAGATTACAATTTTTGATTTGGATGGGTTGGCCACCAACCTGTTTTTATCATTGTAAATTGCCAGGGCCGACAGCGCCTTTTGTAGGCCTATTTTGGTATGATCCAAAAGTACCAAGTCATCGGCATATTGCATAAACTGGTTTTTGGTGCCCCCTAACCTTGGAGTAGCTAAAGCCGCTCCTGTCAAGGTTTGGTCCATGTCTGCTGTGTACAGATTGAACAGCAGCGGTGCTAGAATGCACCCTTGCTTTCAGCCACGGTCCGTTTCAATTTTCTCTGAAGCGGAGTCGCTCGAAAGTTTAATTCTGACCCACGTTCTTTGGTACAGAGACTGGATTGCTTTCAGCAAGGCTGGGTTGATGTTCCAGAGTACCAACTTCTTCCAAAGAATTGTGCGGTCTACCCCATCGAACGCTGCAGAGTAGTCTATAAAGCAAGCGAAGAGGGGAAGACTTTTGCGCGACCGTGCTAGGTGGGCTAGATAAGAAAGTGCTGTTATGTTGTCCACGGTTGAAGCCCCGGATCTGAATCCTGTTTGGAAGAGGGGCAAAAGTCCTTCTGTGCTTGCCCAGTTTGCTAGATCCGCCAGAATGGTACTCGCATAGACCTTGCCCTCGATGTCCAAGAGGGCAATCATGCGGTAGTTGGACGGGTCTGATTTTGGCCCTTTCTTGTGTATTGGGTGCAGAAGCGACCCGCTCCAGGAGTCTGGGACATCCCCCAGGAACCAGCATTCAGTGTATAGATGGGTCAGATTCTCAGTCCAAAATTCTATGTTCGCCTTGAACAAGGAGCCCGGGAGGCCGTTGGGGCCCGGTGCACCATTTTGTCTGATTTTTTTTTAGGATTTTAGATACTAAGTATTTTCCAGGAGCGACCATTGTATGTGCAGTGACATCTAACTCTTCCCTTGCTGCGACGGCTTTATTTAAGTAAGATCTACTTTGATCCTCTTTGTATAGAGCTTTAACGTGGGCGACCCAGGTATATGCGTCGAGGGAGTTCTCTCTATGGTTTTTTCCTTGAGTTAAGTTGTTTAAATAGCTCCAAAACTCTTGCGATTTACAAGGTCTCAGCAAGTCAAAGATTTTCAGCCATTGTCCCTCGGACTGTTCGCGTTTCGTGGCCCACACTTTCTTTGAATGGCTTTTTGCTGCTTCTTTTAGTAGTTTTTTTTCCCGATGCTGTGCCGTTTTTCCGGTATGCTTTGCGTTTTGCGTTCAGATGTCTGGCGCTTTCTTTGATTGCCGGAATAAATCCAAGTGTAAGTGGTGGATGCCATCGATTTATGCTTGCCGTATCTCCTCGAAGTAGGGATGCTAAGTTCCCGGCAGTTCTGTCCCATTCTTCTATTGCGCCCTTCTTGTGGGTGCTAAGTGGCCAGCCTGCCCAAGTGTTTGTCCATTCGTTAAACTTGGTGATTGATACCGGCCCCCATTTGATTCTTCTAGGTAGCTTTTGCAATTCATCGCCGTTTGGGGCCCCAATGCATTGTATCCTGTGACGAGTTTCTACTGTCAAGTTCAGTGTGAGAGTTAAGGCAGCCTGATCACTTTCATTTCGCTGGTGCACTATGTAGTTTGACATCAAAGGTTGTATTTTATCACTTAATATGATGTAGTCGGTCGTTGTTTGGTTGTTATATGTGGGGGCAACAAAAACCCCAGGTTTGTTCTTTAAGAGAACAGAGTGAGCTGTTGCCAGGTTATAAGATTTATAAGAACATTATACATATCTGCCCTTGCAATCTTCCCTTGATCTAGAACCGGTAAAAGTGACTGCTGCTGAGTGCTGGGCTTCCCAGGGCTCTCCATGGCACTGGGCATAGCGTCTCTGAAGTGAAAGCAAGGGGACACCTGTTGATAGGATAGCTCATCGGCAGACTCTGGATACATGGTTAGTCAGTCACACTTGTCCAGCCTAGATAGATCCGAAAATCTGTTGGATAGCTCTACCCAAGTGACCGGCTGGTACCCAATCAGTCTGGGATAACCCCCCTGAGATAATAAGCTCACAGTGTTGTTGTGGCGTTGCTGATGGCTCAGGTGAATCATGATTATCACCAGAATCAGTTCCAAAGTGGGGAGAACCACTCCTCGTCCTTGAGGTGCCACGGTGTTCAAACGACTCAGTGGTGGTAGTGGCAGGATGACTGAGATCTGTGCTTGGACTTTTTTGTACTACCTGAACTCCAGGACTTAAACTATAGCTCACGGGAGGGAGAGCAGGTTCTCAAGTCAATCAAGCCCATTACTTTGACTTCTTGTGAAGGTGATGAGGAGCTTTGCTTCACAGTCGCAGATGGCTTAGCAATTCATCTTCACCCAGCACTCACACAAAGCAGAGTCGTTTTTGGATCCAAGGCAGACATCATGGGTGTCGGTCACAGATATCTGTTGATGACAGTCGTCACACAGCTTCAACCCTGCTGGTTTTTTTGGGAGGGGGAGCACTGGTGAGGGGGAAAATTCTGTGACAATGACAGACTCAAGAAGCTCTGGATCTGCATTAGAAGGTGTGGAAAGAAAAGAACTGAGGGCATGAGGTGGCGCAAATATGAGGACCCCAACTGCAAATCCAGCAGGACAAGATCCCACGCGGAGCCACACAATGCCAATTGCCAAAACATTAAGACACTGCTAGCAGCAGTTTCCAGATCCAGGCTGGGGGGGAAATCAGAAGGAGAGGAATCTGCGGTAATAAGTCTTCCAACAGGCCTGCAACAAACGCTCTGCAGCCTGCTAACCACCGCTGTGCATGGCCACAGGTCAGGTCCTGCCCTGCAGCCAGGTCCTGCCTCCAGGCACCACCTGTATGAGGGTGTATTGGGCCAACCTGGCTGCTCCCAGGCCTTTGTCAACACCTGGGGAGGAAAGAGGTGTCCCTATGCCAATGCCAATACGGGTCCGAGGTTCAGGATGCGTTCACCCTGTTGCCCTTCACCCCAAACTCTCCCTACCCCATGTGCTGCTTATTTCTTCTTCCACGACTCACATTACTGAATTCGCTGGTCAGCTTCAAATATTATTCCGATTATTTTGGTGCCACCAGATATTTAATTTTTTTCTGAGTTATCCCTTTCATGCCCATACCGAACACCTCTTTAAATGCTATATTGTCTGAAACAGCTGAACTGATTTACACCAAATCAGAAATAGCACACTTTCAGGATAAACGTTTTTTTGCAATTCCATTCAGCCATTTTTTCTGCATCAAAGGGCAATTAAAATAGGAAATCGCACTTGTGAGCTCCCACATTTGTCTTGGCCCTTGCTGGATGGTTCAGCGCAGTGGAGGAACTTTTTTTTAAGGAATTAGTGCAGATTTGTCAAATAGGTTAGGCCCTAACATTTGCTGCCAATGCACTCGATATGATTTAGATGTAATATGCTGAATTGCCTGCTTTTTAGGTCTGGCCTACAAAACTACACATGAGTTCTGTAGCGACACATATGGTTAGCTTACAGTTGGCTCATAAGTCATAACCCATTCATTTCTTACTATTGGTTTGCTTCACTGCCACTCATTTGCTTGCTTCTTATTTGCTAGATGGTGTGCCCCTCCCATGAAACATGGATGCATTACTTATGTCCTTTTACTGCTTGGTTTTCAAGTGCCACTTTCTTCTATTTGTTTAAGCACTCTACAAGAGGGCCTGAGTTTTTCAGGGGTCTCCTTTGCGTACTTCACTTCTCCCCCTTCGCCACAGTCCGTGTTCTTCTCTCTCGCCTGTGTACTTTTCCAATACCCTCACATTGCTTTCACACCAATATGCTTCTCACAAACAGCTCCACAATGCTTTCACCTGTTTGTCCCCCAAACACACCCTTCCTGGTTTCTTCCCCACCCACATCCCAACTTTGCTTCCCCCTGCACCTGCGCCCCTCCCTTGTTGCTTTTAGCCCCGTGCTGCTTTCAACCCTATTGTTGTAGCCCCACCCATGCGTTGCTTCCCCCTGGTTAAACGCTTGTGTTTTATTTTTATTTTCAGTTACCGATCCAACATAGATCGGTAAAAAACAAAAAGGAACCATGTCAAAAGTTTTGTTTTTCTTCTTTAGCCATGCTGCACAACATCTGAAATGCTCTGTCTTATGGGTAAAGACCATTGGCAAAGAAAGTGGGTCCCAAAGGCAAGACCTACTGGCTTTGCCAATGCTCGTTTTAAAAGGTGGGGGAAGTTCGGCCCCGTCATCTACCCCCTCTGTCATGGTTACTGCACTAGCCCCTTTGTCACAGCTCCTCTTAAGCTTTATCATTCCACCTGGCAGCTGCACTGTGGCTAGCACCAGATGATTTCTGTCAAATCAGTAGTCACGTTTTCAGGCTGCCTATAACCAGATCTTTCCTGCCTTGTACCTGCACTAATTTTTTGATCAGTTAATTTCAGAGAGCATATTCTATTGTTTTAACACATCCAGTTGCTTTTCATTACCTTTAAGCATATGATTCCTCAAAATCGTTTATCTTCCTTAGCTCCCTAATAATTTCACAGCGCTTGCTCTACATAGTCTTACCTTTGCATATAATGTGATTCATAAGCGATTAATAAACCTCAGCAACATGAGCACTGGCACACTGGTTCGAGTAATTTCTGTGTGAGATCAGAATCTCTGGCCAGGTTGCGCTTAGCTGTTAATGGTCACCCATACCGCTGCACTATATTGACACTTCGCTGCCCCCATTTTACCAATGTTGGCAGTCGCCCTTTAAACTTATGCACACTATGTCTCCACTGCCCATTTGACATATTCCTAGAAAATGCCCAATACTGAATTCATGATCATGCATAATGCTTCCTAATAGACATGTGTTGCCTTGATAGATCAATCTTCACATGGCTCATAATGTACACATGCTCTACTTCAGGATATTGAATGTTAATAGGAATCTATTGCCTTGATGGATCACTCCACAAGAGTTCATAATATATATATATATATATATATATATATATATATATATATATATATATATATATACCTACCACTTCTGTACACTGAAAGTCTGAAGGTCAATGTTCACTCGTATACTGCACCAACATACTTGGGCATGAAGAGGGCTCTAATGTCCATACAGTTCATGTTAGGGCTATAAAAAAACATTGAAATAAACAACGAGAACACAAAAAGTGGCCTCCTGTATAACTTACCCTGGAGCTAGTAGCAAAAGTGGTAAAAGTTCATAAAGCCGTACTTTGGGGTTATTCTATTGCAATCCGAGTTGAATAGTACTAATAAGTGCAGGTATAAACATGGTATGCCTGTAAAAGTATTGCGAAGTGTAAGTAGAACAACATTATACAATGCGTAACTCATAAGACATTACTTTCAATTTTTTGAACCCTCTTTCTGCCCAAAGAAGGATTCTCCTATTTGTAAAAGCAACCCTGTACATTGAACTCAATTTTTAAAATGACCAGTCATAAAAAAGCAGTGTCTGACTTTAGGACAACATTTTCTACTAGTCCTGCACTAAAAATATTATAAGGGTGGGTGAAGAGGGCGATGGCATGGGAAGAGGGCGATGGCATAGCACGAGTGCCATGAGTGTTAACACAAGCAGAGAAAATTCACCCCCTGCTTCTTGGATGACAATAAAAGATAGCCATAATTTAGGTAAGGGGCACCCTGCTACTGTAGTAATGATAGCGGCACCCTTTTGTGGGTCCCAGAGTTCCTCATGCTGTCTTTGCTTTCGCTTCCTAGTATCTATCCCTCTCTCAACTCCTTCCTCACATCCTTACCCTTCCACTCTTCCCCGCTCACTTATTCATCCTTCGGTCCTCCTTCACTTTTCCTTTTCTTAACTTTTCTCCCATTGACCCTCGCCTTGTCAATCCTTTTCCTCAGACTACTGTCTCGATCTTCTTCTTTCTACATCTTTCCCTCAATATCCCATTAATCTGCCTCTTCTTTCCTTTCTTCCGAATTTATATCAAGACTTCACTTTTCTCTCCAATTTCTGCAAGCTTTTTCTTCTTCCGGTCTTTTTTGGCTCCCATTTTTCTCTCGTTCTCATCTTCTTTGCCCTTTGTCTCACTTTTTCCTCGCCTTGCTACATTTCAGCCTCTTCTTCCCCTTTTCGCTTTTCTTGATTTTAGTTTTATCTTGTCCATTTTTTATCCAATCTCTCACCTCCATAGCTCGTTTTGAATCCACTCAATTTCTGGCAAATTTTTTTCTACACTCAAATCTGCCCTCTGTCTCCTCCAGATTTTCTTCTCGCTATAACCCTTCCCATCTTTCTCTATCACTTATTTTTTGCTTTCCTATCTTGTCTCCTTTATTCATTTTACCTTCTTTTTTATTTATTTTTTATTTTCATTCCCCATCACACTTTTCTCCTTACATCTATGCCCTCTGCTCTTCTGCCCTCCAATCTTTCACCATATTTTTAACCTGATTTCGTTTTTTTTTCTCCATCCATCTCTTCTTTACCGTGTCATTATGGTTTTTACTTTTCTCTTGCTGTAAATGTTTTCGCACTAACTACTTATTTGTGAGTGAGTGATTATTTCTAAAGACCTGTCAATGAAGGCGCAGATTAATTCTGTGGTGTCTTCCAGTTTTTTCCATCTTCGAACTATTCGGGAGATTGCCCGCTTTCTCACGACCGAGGCACTTACCCTGGCCCTGGTCATGTGTAGAGTCGACTACGCAAACTCCCTATATGTCGGGATCCCGGCCTACCAACTGAACCGGCTCCAGAGGGTCCAGAACCAGGCGGCCCGACTGATTTTTCACCAGCCCAGACATCAGCACGTCCGTCCCTTGCTAAAATCCTTACACTGGCTTCCGGTGGACGAGCGCTGTTATTTCAAACTGGGCTGCATCGTCTTCAAGGCGCTGGCTGGCCTCGACCCTGCTTTTATTTCTTCTCTCTAGTGCAGCTATGTCCCCTACCGCAACCTCAGGTCTTCCCGCCTGGCCCTGCTCACTATCCCTTCCTTCAAACGCAAGAAAAACGGGGGGGCTACGATTTTCTTTCCTTGCACCTTCATTTTGGAATGCACTACCATCTGAGTTCAGGCTCACATTTTCCTATACTCAGTTTAGATCTTCTTTGAAAACCCTTTTGTTTCGCAATGCCCATGATTAGCCTTTCCTTTTGGCCGTTTTCACCTTTTGTTTCTCAAACCGTTTTGCTCTCTGGATGCCTCCCAGCGCCAAGAAACCGCATGGTGAAAGTGCGCTTTATAAGTTTTTATACATACATAACATAACTTCCATTTCCCTCTACCTAATCAAATACCCCTGCTCCCTTGTTCTTTCTCCTCTAAATCTCCATCCACCCTCTTTACATCTCCTATTTTTCCTGTCTTCACTGTCTTTTTTCCTGTGCTCACTTACACTGTCCCTTTCCAGCTTTCTATTCCCTTGGTCCTTCTCATCTGTTTTTCTCCTTTTCCCTCACGCCTTATATCTCAAGTTCTATATTTCCTACCTCCCTTTTCCTATTTTTCACCCAGTCTCTGCTCTTCCATTATAGCCGTTCCTTGGTATTCTCCTGGTCCATTTTCACTCCCTCCATATCACCTCCCTCCTTTTTTCTCTCTCCTTTAGGTTTAGCCCCCTCGCTTCTCTATCACTTGTCTAGCAGAACTCCACTTTATACTGCCTCTTGACCTCTTTTCTTTTGTATCTGTTTATTTCTTCCTGTCAGCTATACTAGTTTTGATTACCTACATCGCCTTACTTTGTTTTTTCCTCCTCTAATGCTTTTGTCACATTTGACACTTTTTCATTCTTTCTCCTCAAAAGCCTCTCTCATAATTAGCCATCTGCTGCTCTCCTATAGGCTTTTTTCTGGGTTTGGAACGGTCTCGTTCTCTGTGAAAGTCTTCGTCAGCCTCCAGAGAAGTATCACGGAGACATGCAGCAGTAAATACAATGCAGCTGGTTCAGAGCATGCTGGGGGCCACTTACCTCTGGGCCCCAGTGCTACAGCATCAGCTGCATCACAGATACCTGCTACACCCCTAAGGATTGTGCAGCTAAGGCTAATATGCACTTCCCCCTTTATCTAAGAAGGTAAACTTAAAAGACGCGCACAAGTGGAAAGACAATCAGTCAAGTATGAAACTCTGGTGAAGCACCAACAATGGCAGCAATGTGAGACGCAGAGCACTATCGTATAGCTCAACAACTGTAACTAAAAGAAAATACAAGAAAAAGAGACTTAAAAAAAAATACTAGATGAACCCTCATGCGAAGGCGTCAGTTTAAGGAGAGGCACACATCTAACACTAATCAATGCCCTAAAAGCAGATTCTACTTTACCCATTTAATGTTAATCACCAAACTCACCTTTTAAAGTTTTCACGCAAGTCGTAAAAAGTAAATTACTGGTATTATGTACAGACAGCTAGGGCACTCACTTCCTTGATAGAAGGCAAGCTCCATCCGAGACCTGTGTTGCAGCCAAGGGCTGTATATCTTTATCCAATTGACCAAAGATCCTCCAGTGCGGATACTGTGTTCTTCAAGAGCCAGAATCGTCTCCTTTTTGGAACAGGTAAAAGAGTTCTAACCAACACCAAGTGTCATAGGACACCTGGGCATTAAACAACCAGCTGGAGCAGCACCGAGAACAGGGAGGTGGCCGAAAGATGGATTGATTTCATATTTTTAATAATGCCAAATGTATGAAGGGAATATAAGAAAAAATATACACAAAGTTCACGCTGTTTACTAAACAATCATCTCTAACTGCCTTGCATACTCAATAACTTGTTTGGCGAGCTCTGTGGATGGGATAGTGGCATCTTCCGGTTTCTGCTGTTGGGTAGTGAAGCTGTAGTAACCGTTTGCGTCCAAAATCCAACCACGCTGGAAAAGAAATAGATTCAGATGAAACAAGAGAAAAGCTCAGAAACACTAGATGTGCATTTTAGACAGTTGGGTAATACTTGGGTGCATTTATGTATAATAGGTTATACATTAACTGACCATGAAAAACTATACCGTCATCACTCGAGTGTGAGGAGATATAATTGGTGGACAAACAGTACTACACTTTCCCCACTTCCAGTTTCATTTAAAGGAACATACATGTAATGTAGTGAATATAGACAAAAGACCAGAAGCACAAGTTACTTGCTTGTGTAACAATATATCTGTAAGAGACATTAGTTAGTGATCGATTCCTTACCATAGAATATCCCAGGCGTCAGACTGGGTCCAGAAAGTTTTTTCGTCAGCAGTGCCCCTCCCCGTCAGTAGGAGTTGTCGTACGGATCCGCATACGTCGCTGGTGTCGTAGTCCCCGAGATGACCCAGTTGGAGCTACTTAGACGCGCCCACGTGCGCTGACGTCAGTTCTGTACAAGACTTGCCGCGCCAGGAATGCAGAGCCATGCAAGATACTGACCACTGGTGCATTGAAACTAGGGCCCTGAAAGGGATGACCTTAACCCTAGAAATCAGTTCGCAGAACGGGGAGGATGAGTGGGGTGGTAAGGAATCTATTACTAACTAATGTCTCTTACAGCTATATCGTTACACAAGTAAGTAACTTGTGCATCTGAAAGACACATGTTAGTGATAGATTCCTTATCTTAGAATAGATATCCCAGCAATACCAACCCCAGTGGTGGGTCTGTGAACAAAGATCACACCAGAAAGTCACAGAGAACAAAACGGCCAAAGAAGCTCCGGACTTGAATATCAAGGCAATAATGCTTAGTAAAAGTGTGCAGCGAGGCTCACATGGCTGCCTGACATATGTCTTGCAGGGGGACACTACGCCCCAATGCAGTAGTAGCTGCTGTCGCCCTGGTAGAATGGGCACGCAACCCCACCGGAGGTTCCTTTTTAGCCAGAGTATAACGGGCTTTGTTACACAAGACGACCCAGCGGGAGATAGTTCTCTTGTGTACAGCCCAGCCTTTCTTGGCACCCACCTAGCGAACAAAGAGCTGGTCATCCACCCGGAACTGTTGTGTGCGATTTAAGTAAAATAAAGCGCACGTTTTGGGTCCAGACGGTGGAGCCTCTTTTCCTCAAAGAAAGTGGGCAAGGTGAAAGTCTCCCCAGTGAGAAAAGCAGTGACAACTTTTGGCAAGAAGGAAGGACGAGTACGAAGCACAACCTTGTCCAGATGGACTGACAGAAAAGGAGGCTTACAAGAAAGAGCCCGGAGCTCACTCACACACATAGCGGAGGTGATGGCAACGAAGAAAGCACTCTTCAAAGTCAACAAACGAAGAGGACAGTTGTGGAGCGGCTCAAAAGGAGCGCACATCAAAAAAGTAAGTACCAGATTCAAGTCCCACTGCGGCATCACAAACGGAATAGGAGGGAAAAGGTGAGTAATGCCTTTGAGAAATCTATTAACGACAGGGGACTTGAAGAGAGAGGGCTGATCAGGAAGCCTGAGAAAGGCCGAGATTGCAGAAAGGTAGCCTTTGATAGTGCCCAGAGCAGAGCCCTGCCAAAGAAAGAAGAAACAAAAGGACCTCTGAAAGAGGGACAGAAAGGGGATCCACAGCCTTTGTTGTGCACCATGCCACAAATTTGTTTCACTTGTGGAGGTATACCGATTTAGTGGAGGAACGCCTGGCTGCCAGAATGCCATTACAGACTGCAGGAGGCAAGTCTAACGGAACCAACTGTCGCCGCTCAATTTCCAAGCATGTAGGTGGAGGCTGGACAGGTTCAGGTGGAGGACCGTCCCCTGCTGCTGCGACAGAAGATCCTCCGGAAGAGGCAGTCTGATCGGGGGATCCACATTCATACTAAGTAGCTCGGAAACCAAACTCTTCGAGCCCAGTCCGGTGTCACAAGAATGACTTGGGCCCGGTCGTGCCTGATCTTCTTCAGCACTGTGGGCAGAAGTGGTATAGGCGGAAAGGCGTACAATAAACCATAGCTCCACTCGCGACGAAAAGTGTCACCAAGCGAGTGCCGCCTTGGAAATTCCAAAGAGCAGAACAGCCGACATTGCGCATTCTCTTCGGTGGCGAATAGATCAAACCAAGGCTCTCTAAACTGTCAAAGGAGACCTTGCACCACCTCCGAGTGAAGACGCCATTTGTGATCCATCAGGCACCGGTGGCTGAGTTTGTCCACTCTGGTGTTCAAAGTACCTGCCAGGTGTTGAACCATCAATGAAATGCATTGACGTTCCAGCCATGTCTAGAGGCGCAGAGCCTCCCGACAAAGGGTCCACGACCCCACCACACCTCGTTTGTTGCAATACCACATGGCGGTGATGTTGTCTGTGAACACCTGCACCACCTTCCCCTTGACAGAGGGAAGGAATGCCTTCAGTGCAAGAAGGATTGCCCGAAGCTCCAGAAGGTTGATATGGAGCCTGGACTCCGCCAGAGACCAGAGGCATCTGATCACCGCCTCTACCATGTGGCGGCCCCATCCCAGGAGGGTTGCATCCGTCACCACTGTGTGCTCCGGTTGGGGAAGGGAGAGGGATCTCCCGCGGACCCAATGCTGATTTGTGAGCCACCACTGCAATTGTTGTGCATTGCCCTCCGAGATCTGGACGCAGTCTGACAGGTTCCCCTGATGCTGCGCCCACTGGAACTTCAGGTCCCACGGCAGAGTCCGCATATACCATCTGGCATGGTTGGTGAGCAGGAGACCAAGAGGCCTAGCAGCCTCAAGGTCATCCTGATCGAAACCCAGGACAAGGGCTGAAAGATCAGAATCATCGCCCTAATGTCCAGGACTCAATGTTCGGGCAGATAGACACGAAACTGCGCCATGTCCAGAACCGCTCCGATGAAGAGGAGCTACTGAGAGGGAATCAGGTGCGTCTTCGGCACGTTGATGGAGAACCCCAGCAAAAGAAGGAGGTCAGCCGTAGTCTGGAGGTGGGAGATGACTGCCTGGGGCGAGCCCGCATTCAACAGCCAGTCATCGAGATAGGGGAAGACTGAAACCCGTGTTCTGCGCAGATGTGCTGCGACCACCGCAATCACTTTGGTGAACACTCGTGGGGGCGCCTGTAAGGCCAAAGGGGAGCACGGTGAACTGAAAATGCTCCTGCCCTACCATGAATCGCTGCTAACACCGGTGGGCCGGCAGGACGGGGATAAGAAAATAAGGGTCCTGCAGGTCCAACGCTACCAACCAGTCTTGCGGGTCGAGGGCAGACAAGACCTGAGCAAGTGTGAGCATCTTGAACTTCTTATGGAGGAAGCGATTGACATCCCGAAGGTCCAAGATAGGACGCAGGCCTTTGTCCTTCTTTGGAACCAAGAAGTAGTGGGAGTAACAACCACAACCTACTTCTGGCGCCGGAACGCGCTCTATGGGCCCCTTGGCCAAGAGGGCTGTAACTTCCTGCTGGAGAAGTGTCAAGTGATCCCCGACATGTGGTGGCATGGCTGGAGGGGTAGTCTCGAAGGGGAGGGAGTAGCCCCTTCGGACAAGTTGCAGAACCTACTTGTCCGATGTGATGGTGCGCCAGTGGTGGAGGTGATGGTGAATCCTGCCCCCAATGGCGTCTGGTGGGCCTGAAACACCGGACTAGGAAGGTTTGGAGGCAGTGGCTGCAGGGGGTGATGGTGGACTGACCGGCACGCTGGCCCCGTGACCCGCCTCTGTGGGTACCAGGTCCGCAGCTGCGCTGAGACGGTTGCTGCGCAGGCCTGTGGCTCTGAAACAAATGTACTCGGGCGCCCCTTCCTTGGTAACGAAAGGAGCGAAAAGCAGAAGCGGAAGGAGCGCGAGTGACCAAAAGGCCTAAGGACTTGGCTGTAGCCCGTGAGTCCTTAAAACGTTTCAACGCGTAATCTGCTTCATCGCCGAATTGGCGAGTGCCATCAAAGGGCATATCCATCAATGTGTTCTGAACATCACCAGAAAAGCCAATCATCCTCAGCCAGGCGTGACGGCGTAGCGCCACTGTCGTTAAAATTGCCCTGCCCAGCGAGTAAGTAGTGTCAAGACCACAACGGATGATGAACTTAGCTGCGTCTCTCCCCTCAGAAATAGCTTGGGAAAGTATTGTCCGAGTCTCAACGGGACACTGAGGCAGCACTTGCGCAACCGTATCCCACACATAATGGGAATAACGGCCCAAGAGACCTGCAGTGTTCAAAGACCACAGGCCTGAACCAGCAGCAGAAAAATCTTCTTCTCAAACTGCTCTAGTTTCTTGGATTCCATGTCCGGAGGAGTGGAAGGGAATGCCCTTGGGGACGCAGAGGCTTAGACAACCAAGCTCTCGGGGATGGGGTGTTGGGAGAGGAAAAAGGGGGTCGCTTGGGGCTGGGCGATGGCGTTGGGCCACCTTCTTGTCCACAGGAGCCCCTTTGTTGGGCCTGGACCAGGTGCCGAAAAGAACATCTGAGAGTGCATTGTTAAAAGGCAGCAGCGGCTCCGTAGAAGCAGAAGCTGGCCGAAGCACCTCTGTCAGGAGGTTAGTTCTGACAGCCACAGTAGGGAGCTCGAGGTGGAGAGCCTCGGCTGCCCTACGCAACACCATATAATATTATTCACCCACCTCCGTAGCCACGCTAGAAGGAGACAGTGCGCCAGGTTCCGAAGCATAATCCTGGACACCTACATCCCCCGGATCCTTATCCCAGTCCGGGTCTCACTTGCATTAGGCTGTGAGAGGGTCCTCAGACTCCTCCCAGTCCCCCATAGCCTGTGGAACAGGTGTAACATACAGAGGCGTGTGGACAAAGGCAAAGAAATTCCCAAACGGCGTTGGTCAACACCCTTCCGGCACCTGTCCCAGGCTGGGGAGGGAGCCGGGGATGGCTGTTTCGTGGTCGCACCCCAGGCAATAGAGACACGCACAGTGTGGGTCCGTCACTAACATCGCGCGGGGACAGGCCGCGCAGGACTTAATACTGGGCAACCCTATGCACATGTAGATTGATATATATATACTTGAAAACAGAGACAAAAATTCCCCAAAAACTCAGTCAAAAAGTGACTGGGGTTACCGATCTCTTCGGATCTGCACTTTTTGGCGCAGAAAAAGAAAGAATGGACGTCAGCGCGCATTGGCGTGTCTAAGTAGCTCCAGCGACGTCATCTCGGCGACGACACCAGCGATGTACGCAGAGGTGTACGACAATGCCTACCGACGTGCAGGGGTACTGCTGACGAAAAAAAAACTTTCTGGATCCAGTCTGATGCCTTTCCTTTAGCAAGGGGACTCCTCTTTTCACATAATTCTTTTTTTTTCCAGTGTGCAAGGGAACATGTTCTCTCCTAAAAATACAGGGTTTAAACCATGTAGAGAATAATGCAAACAAATGTCTGTGAAAGATCCCCATGAGGTATGACTCTAGTGGTTGGGTTTGGGGCACAACTCAAGTCCTGCAAGCAAGTGTGCCCTTATGAATCTGAAAGCGATCCAGGAACATGAAGTACAGCCATGCATTGCTGAACACCAAAGAAAGTCACAGAAGTTCTGCTCGAAGTCGAGGGCGCAGACCTAGTACCGCTCTTGGGTCAGACCGTTCCAGAGACAGGTCCTCATTACAGGTCAAGACATCTGGTAAGTCAAACTGGAATCACAAGAAGACCAAGCGGAATTCATTCCAGCCCACCACTCTCAGCCAGGGAAGTTCCATGAACATCAGGACGCCTCTTGGGCTCGCCCCAGGGCTGCCACCAAGACGCAAATCCCACAACAGGTCCTGATGTACCCAAAGATTCTGAGGTGATCAGCAACATCACAGCAGATGGATGGAGGAATTTATGAAGGCTTTGTTGCACATCTTTGGCATGCTTCCAGCTCCCTTTTGCGTGCCTTCAGGCCTCAAGAATCCACAGAGGCCTCCACTCAGGTTACTGCTGGCAGGTCTGGCATCAGCACAGCCTGTGCCTCTCCAACCAGTTTTAGGTTTCATTCAGACATCAGATCAGACTTCCAATCCAGCACTAAAATCCACACCCGTCTCTTGGACATCACCAATGGCACTAGAGCAATACGATGTCCCAATAGTTCTATTCGGCTGGGAGCCGAATTTATCCTGACCATAACTGCAGTTCCATTCTGAAGCTGCCCCAACAAAAAGCTGCGCAAGTTTAATTGTACTCAGACAGAGCCATGCTTTCACCTCATAGCTCCATCACTACAAATTTTCGGTCAAGACTCTTATCAGAGTCAATCAGCTTTTGAAGAGGACAATGGAGATTGGTATTACTTTACCCCACAGTATGTGGACAATCTATACATCGATTTGAAAGCGGCCAGGAGGTTGGCCACTTCACTGGACCCTGGGTTGTGTTCTTCACCTGGACCATCAATGGAAGACAGTTTTTATTTGCTGAGGTAATAAGACACGCCGTTGGGGTATTAAACTTACAGCTGTCATTTGTGAAATTTAAGAGTAACGTGTTAACAAATGTTTTACAAACTGAGCTGATTTTCTCTGAGCCTTTACTACCTTTCATTAAAGCCCTGCCCTTAGTGGACACCTGACCTAAGCCTCGTTTCTGTCCACCAAGTGAACAAGCAGGTAGCCAGTCACCACAGGCCTTAACCGGGAAACACTTTACTTCTTGATGCAGCACATCACACCAGTAAAGTCTGGTGGTTTAGGCTTCCACCAGCAGGGTGAATCCCATTTCATACCATGTGGCCCCCCCCTAGACGGAGAGTCAAAGAGAACTGAAACATCAGAGACTTGGATGTTTCCTGAGGCAATAGCCCTGCACTTTATTGCACACGGTTAGTGAGATTTGTTCCCGCAGTCCTTTAGGAATTTCGGGTGAACGTGGCTCAACCAATCAAGGATGGTCCTGATGCAGCCAAATATATGAACTATTCTAGACTGGATATAACAGACTGCTTGGTGAAAGCAGTCGCCACTAGGGTAGTGCTTTCGCGTCACTCTTGGATCACATCCACAGCCCCTACGTGCCATTCTGTGGATCTCACCTGTTTGGCAAAAAGGCAATTCCATGCTGGAACACTTCAATGAGAGCAGGGAAATAGTGTGTTCCTTAAGCCATTCTGCTCTGGCTAGACACTTCATTTAGCTATTATGCCGCTTTTGAGGCTACTCCCAATGTTTGGCATACCGGCAACGCCAAGGTTCACCACCACCACCACCACCACCACCACCACCACCACCACCACCACAACAGGCAACACAGCCCTGTTGAAGTAGTTAATCACAATTGATGGACAGAATGCAGTAGTTAATCAAGCAGATCAGTTCACTTCACAAGGGACAGCTAATTTCCCTGTCCTCTGCCCCTTTGGCACCAGCTTCCAAGCCACTTCAGTTTATCCTTAGTGGCACAGGACCACTCCGTGGGAGGCAAGATCAGGCATTTTCTCCAAGGGTGGTAACATATGTCATCAGGAAGGTAGCTTCTTCACATCAGTCATCTGGGCAATGCTCTGCCATTCTATTTCGACCCACTACATCTTCCACCCACATCAGAGCTGCTTTCAGAGGAGTACGCCTCCCTCTTGCTCCAAGAGGAGCAGCTTCTTTTGGCCAAATAGGGACTGGCTGTTAGTCCCACTATTTCCTTAAGCCAAAGAAAGGAGGGAGGCCGTTGTCCTATTTTAGATGTCCATGCCCTGACGCCTTTTTGAGGAAGGACAACTTCAAGATGCTCAAGTTCTACCAGGTTCCGTCTGCCCTGGATCCTGGCAACTGAATGGTGTCTTTGGAAATGCAAGATGCTGACTATCACGTTCCTGTCCTGCAATCCAACAGACACTACTTGCACTTTAAGGTAGGCCAGGGGTGTTTTCAATTTGTGGTGCTCCACTTTGGTTCTCCCAGTGACCCTCGCGTGTTAAGTGATGGCAGTGGTCGCAGCACACCTTTTGAGTTTGGGGATTCCAGTTTTCGCCTGCCTCGATGACTGCCTGCTGAAGGCAGAGTCAGCAGCCAGTTGTGGACTACCTCCAGATGGCGAAGCTCCTGGCTTTATTAGGGTTCACAATCAACATGCTGAAGTCACACCTTTCCAAGGGCTCGCTTACATTAGGGCCACTCTTGTTTTGGGCATTCTCTCTACCACAATGAGTCCAGGACATTCGGGCTATGATCATGTTTCAGCCTTGGTCCTAGGCCTTAGTGAGTGAGAGTAGCCTTGATACTTCTTGGCCTACAGGCCTCTGCATTCTGCCCATCGACAATGTCGGGTGACCCATTGCTGGGATGCTGAAGTCATCTTGGGGTGGTGGAGTCCAGTAGAGATCAGTCTCAATAGCCACTCGCTTGAGTTGTAGGCCATTTGCCATGCACAGAAAGCCTTTCTTCCATTCAAAGGCAGGTCTTGTTCAGGTTCCTATAGACAACCCCACCGCCATGTGGGAATGAAACAAGCACAATAGGATGGGTTCTTGTACCAAGAGGAACTTCGTCTTTTGAGACAGCTGGAGCGTCAAGTGTGTTTTCCTGGCCGTGACCCACTTGGTGGGATCTTTGTATGCCACGCTGGATTAACTCAGCTGACAGTGTCTGGCAGATCACGAATGGCAGTTACACCTTGAGTAATGCACAGGCCATCTTCCAACAATGAGGATTACCCTGGCTAGAACTTTTCACCACAGTCGAGAATGTGCATTGTCAAAATGGTAGCGTGCTGCAGTGTCCAAGAAGCCTCTCCATCTGGGACACACTCCAGAGAGAGTGAAGCAATGGATTCATGTCCACTTTTCCACCGCTACCTCTCTAGCCCAGAGTCCTGAAGAAAATAAGGCACAACTGGGTCAGGGTCATCCTAGTGGCTCTGGACTGGGTAAGGAGAGTGTGGAACCTGGAACTTCTGAGCATGAGAATCTGCCCTCCAATCAGGCTACCATGTCGGCAGGTTCTCTTGTCGCAGCAGCTGGAAAGGGTGCCAAACCTGCACAAACTGCCCCTCCAGGCTGAAAGAAAGAATGGTGGCAGTTGACTACGTGCAATCTTCCTTCTAAAGTTATGGATGTCATCCTCGCAGAGATGCATCCCTCTGCAAAGTCAGTCGACGCTTGGTTCTGGGACAAGTTTGAGGCCTGGTACGACACCTGCCATATGAGCCAGTTACAAACCAAACTGTCAGATATCTTATTTGTTTGATCTCTTGCCCAGCAAGGACTTGCAGTTGGCAACATTAAAGGTTATATGTTGCCCTTTTGTATTTGCTGGATCAGCCACCCATGTTTAAATCACCGGTTGTTAACCCCTTCGACGCTCATGACGAGCTGGGCTCGTCATGAAGCAGGGCGCTCACACGCTCATGACGAGCCCAGCTCGTCATGAATGCACTGAATCCACCATACCCCCAGCACAGCAGGGGAATGTGCAGAGCGGCGAAGGTGTTAAGAGGTCTAATAAGGGTTTGAAACATATATTCCTCCCAAACCTTTTGTGATGCCACAGAGGGATCTCAATTTGGTTCTCACTTTGACCCGTGTACACCATTCAAACCAATACACAGTTGCTGACTATGTCTCCTGATTCTCAAAAATGTGTTCCTGGTGACGATAACTTCAGCTAGTCGAGTAAGCGAACTTCAAACTCTCTTGGTGCAGCCACATTACAACAGCTATTTTCCACATTAAGTGGTGATGAGGACCATGGAGGCCTTTTTGCCAAAGGTCGTGACTTCTTTTCACATTGGGCAATCCAGAACTCTCCCACCATTCTTTACACTGCTGCACTCTTCAAAAGAAAAGAGGCTCCATTGGCTGGACTCAAAGAGAGACTTAAGCTTTGAAATTGATTGCACTAAAGACCATGAGGTGAACGGTCCGCTTTTTGTGAGGGCCTCTGGGGCAAAGAAAGGCAAAGCAGTGCAGAAATGTAATCTGTCAAGGTGGATAGTCCGCTGCATTAAGATCTGCTAAGCATTGGCCAGGTTGCAGCCTCCACAAGGACAAAAGACCCATTCCACTAGAACCAAGGCAGCTACCACTGTATTGGCACAAGGAGTGCCTAATCTTGATTATCTGTCAGGCTGCAAAATGGGCATCAATGCCCACGTTTACGAAGCACTACTGTCTTGACAATCTGGTCAAATGGGTAGGGAACTACATCCTCTCAGAATTGCAGGGCAATTTGATCTGAGCAATTACACAGACCCACCTCCTTTAAAGGTACTTCTTGGGTATCTATTAAAAAGGTGAGGAATCTGTGGTTAGAAGAACTAATTGGAAGAACATGTTACTTACCTTTGGTAATGCTCTTTCTGCTAGAGACTATCTAGCCACAAATCCCTCGACTTCTGAATATTCCCCAGGCATCAGACCCAATCCAGAAACTTTTCAGTAGTACCTCTGCGCACCAGAAGGTGGCGCCATGCTGCTCTACATTGCGGCTGTTCCACTCCAGAAATGACATGAGGCGCCTTTATAGGCATCACTCCTGTGCGCGGTCAGGTGCTTTTGAGATTGTCTGTGCCCTCAAAGGCAGAGACCCAGAAGCAAATTGGTAGACAGTGTGCAGATTGTGTGACTTGGGCTCTTATTAATGGCTAGAGTTTGATTACAGATCAGGGAGGAGGGAAGGTTCGGCGAGAAATATGCGGCTACGTAGAGTATCCACAAGAAAAGCGTTACCAAGGTAAGTAACTTGTTCTTCTGACATAGACTTCTAGCTTCTTATTACCCATTTTTTGAACAGATACCAAAAGCAGTACTTATCTGGAGGGGGGCCTATGAATGGACTCAAACCAGAAGGTTCTGCAGGACGAGCCGGCAAAATGCTTCTCTCAATGTATTAGACTGTTCAGGCAACAGTGCTTATAGAACTTATGGAGGGACGACACGTAGTCACCTGACTGATATCCAGGACACAGACCGCGCTTGCTGATGCAGTTGTAGCAATTTTGGGCCTGGTTGAATGAGCATGCGGTCCTTCCGGAAGCTACTTTATGCCTAGTGCATAGCAGACCTTAATCTAGAGCAAAATCCAGCTGCAAAGGTTCTCTCTTGCACTACCTTGCCTTTTTCCCCCCCTTCAGAGAACTGATCGTCCACCCAGTGGTCTTTGGTATGATCTATGTAGAAGCTCAGAGCTCTATTGGGGCCCAAGCAATGGAGTATCTCCTCCTCATTAGAGGGGCGAGGCTGGCCACAAAACACAGGCATGGTGATGGTTTGACTGACATGGAACAGCATCACAACTTTTTGTAGGAAGGATACCAAAGTATGCATAACCAGTTTGTCTAGGAATAAGGAATTGTATGGACACAAAGCCGGACGTGCACTCACATTCCAAATTGAGATGATGGCAGTGAGGAACATTCTTCATAGTAGGGAAACCGTAAAGGAAAGCTGTGAAGCAGCTCTAATGGAGTGCAAATCAGAAAAATCAGGACTGTAGGGATATAACAAAGGGAGAAGCGGAAACATATGTTGAAGCCCTTTTTAAAAATCGCATCATAACTGGTGACTTAAGAAATGAGGGCTGATCTGAAAATCGTAAGAAGCCCAAAAGGGCTGAAACGTAACCCTTAACTGTCTCCAAAGCAAGGCCTTGCTTTGCAAGAGACAGGAGAAATAACAGAATATCAGATAACTTGGCCTGGAGGGGGTTAATCTGGTGTGTGCTGCCCCAAGCCACAAATGTGTCCCAATAACAGGGGTCTGCAATTTTAGTCTAGGATGCCTGGCTACCAAGTACCAAGATAAGATCAACCATCTCCGGAGGAAGGTCAAAGGTGTTCAGCGGTCACCACTCAATCTCCAAGCATGAAGGTGGAGTTTACGAAGGCCCGGATACAGACACCTGCCCTACTGCTACAACAGCAAGTCTTCCTGTGGGATGGTGGTGGTGCGGAAATTGGGAACCTGATAGGAGGACATGTGTTCAAGCAAAGAAATTCTGGGTCCCAAAGTCTCCATTCCCAATCTGGAGAGACTAGGATGATTTGGACTCGGTCATCCCCGATCTTCTTGAGAACTCTGGGCTGGAATAGTATCAGTAGAAAGGCATAAAGGATTCCAAAGTTCCACTCAATGCGGAACATGATTGCAAGCGAGACACAGATACTCCAAAGTGCAGAAATTGAGACATCTAAGTGATGACCGATAGATCAAGTCAAGGTTCTCCCCTTTTGTAGAGGAAACCTTGCACCACCTCTAGATGTAACGGATATTTGTGGTCCGCTAGGCACCAATGGCTGAGCTTGTCCACCATGGTATTCAAGGACCCTGCCAAGTGGATAACCACCAGGAAAATCCCTTGGCAGTCCAGCCATTTCCAGAGGGGCAAGGTCTCCTGACAAACCGTCCATGACCACACCCCGTCCTGTGTGTTGCGGTACATAATGCCTGTTGAGTTGTCCATGAGCATCTTTAGCAGCCTTCCCTTGATGGACAGAAAGAAGGCTTTCAACACCAAGCAGGTCGCCCTCAGCTCCAGATGGTGGATGTGGAGCTGGGACACTGCCGGAGACCAAAGGCCTTGGAGTTCCACCTATGCCAAGATGGCCGCCCCAACCCAGAAGTCATGCATCAGTCAGGGAAAGGGGCCCGTTGCTAATCCGATCACGGTACAGCAACCTCCACTGCAGATTTTTTGCTGCCTTTTCACAATCTGAATGTGGTCGGAGAGTCCCCTTGATATTAGGTCCAATGGGACTTCAGATCCCACTACAAGGCCTGCATATGTCACCTGGAATGCTTGACCAGCAGCATTCAGGAGGCCATCTGTCCCAGTCTCAAAGTGACTCTCTCTAAAAATCGATCTGGATTAGAAGGATCAGGATCAAAGCCTGAGTCAGGTGTGAATTCAGCTCATTCATAGTGAACACCAAAGATGAGGAGGTACACAGTGTCTGGATGTGGTTGACAATTGTCTGGGACAAACTCTCCTTCAAAAGCCAGTCGTCTGAAGACTGCCCCCCCTGACCTTTAAAGGTGTGCTGCCATCACTTTGATGAACATCTGAGGGGCACTATTGAGACCAAAGGTGGGCACTTTGAATTGAAAATGTTCGTGTCCCACGATGAACCACAGGTAGCGCAGATGGGCCGGCTGGGCCGGTACATGGAAATCTGTGTCCTACAGGTCCAATGCCGCCATTCAGTCTCAAGATTTGAGGGTAGACAAGACCTGGGCTAGA
This sequence comes from Lissotriton helveticus, assembly GCF_964261635.1. Taxonomy (NCBI): domain Eukaryota; kingdom Metazoa; phylum Chordata; class Amphibia; order Caudata; family Salamandridae; genus Lissotriton; species Lissotriton helveticus. The sequence continues at coordinate 903,725,408 of NC_136070.1, read as the reverse complement.
GTAAGCAGTTTGAATTTCTCCTTCTAGAGAAAGGCATTGAGAGGGCACAGGTCTAGAAAAGGTATGCTTAGATGGTGGGGCTTGGTGGGCTGGGCAGCACACAGATCTTGGCTACTGGGACAGTGGGTGTCAAGCCTCCAACATAAAACTGTTGAGTTCCCAGTTGGTGCTGGACCAGTTAGCGGTAAGCGATGCATCGGACAAAGTCGCAAAAGGACCAATGGAACAGATGCAGTTGCCGAGGAGAGGCCGAAAGATCCAGAGAATGAGAAGTAGCCCAGCATTCCTTAAAACTCCTGAGAGAGGAATCTGCTTAATCCCCAAACAGGCAAGTATCATCAAAGGGCATATGCATCAGGAAGGACTGACAACTCAGAGAAACCAGCCAATAATGGTGGCCAATGCCAATGCTGGTGCCTATGGCCTGCCCAATGGAATCAGTGGTGTACAAGCCACAACAAATTGCGAATTTGCCTGCGATAGCACAGGGTGAATGTCTTTGGGCACGCCAAGGAGACTTATGCCACCAAATCCCAAAGGGCAAGTAAGTAGCACCTCACAAACAGTTGGTGTTAAGAAATCAGAGGGCCAAGGGGGTAAAAGAAAATACATTTGCTGAATTAGATTCCCTAGAAGGGGGAGTGGTGGGAATTGTGTTAGGATTAGATCGACTGATAGAAGCCTGCACCAGTAAGCTTTCCGGTGAGGGGTTTTGCAAAAGAAAAGTAGGGTCATCAGCAGCTGGGTGATGGCACCTGGCAATTTATTGATTGACTGGGGGCCAGAACAAGGTTTGGCCCAAGCCCGAGCTAGTGCCTCGTTAAATGTGAGAAGGTGTTCAGAAGATGTTTGCCCCAGTTGGAGGACTTTAGTTAAGACATTGTATGGATAGACAGACATTTCAGTGTGGAGCACATTCAGGCATGCCTCCTCAATACCAATCTAAACACTTTAGAGAAAGCCACATCAGCTGTCTCAAAGCTAGTTTCCATACTTTGTTGAGTAGTTTTCCTACTTTCGCCCTAAAGCTCCCTGGAGGGACCACAAAGGCTCAAGCAGATTTTTCACAGCCATTCAAAAATGCATGTGAATACCTAGACAGAAGACAGACTGCATTACAGTGTAGTACTAGGGCAACAATCTTCCTTTCCAAATACCTTTCTTGACACTAGGTCAGGAGAAACATGGGAAACTTATAACGTGTAACTTTGTCAGGGTGGTTATGAAAACAAAAAACCCGGGAGCTGACTTCATGTGTTGAAAGAGCTCTACAATGCTTTTAGGATGCAATGAAGCACAGATTCCATAAGTAGCTACGTTATTTTCAGGAACCCAGGCACTCACCAACAGAATTAATCTACGACATATGCTGATGACATTATAAACAAGGTTTAAACCATAATGAATTAGGAGGAGAAATTTTGTCACAAAATTGGACATGAATAAAGGATAACTTCGCATCTGGCTCAATTAGGAAATGGAAAATAATGATGTGCCATCACCAGTGCATGTGACGCCATCACACAAGATATACGATGTCAGCATTTATGGAGCCTTGCAGTACAGAGAGGGGACGAAAACAGCTGCAGGTGCACATGAAGAAGTACTGTTTCAACAAAAAAAAGTGGATCCAGCCTGATGGCTGAATATTGGTAATATAAAGAGTATATGGAAAGGAGCGTCCATTATAAACAAAATGTCAACATAAAAAAGTAAAAGGCTTTGAGTACAGAAGGATAACCCTCGTCTTTAGGTTAATACATCTGTATTACATAAAAAGGTTCTTCGCAGAAACATAAACAAATGACCATGTAATACAATATTCAGATAATGTATCCATCTGTTATAAACCACAAGTCTGAGACGAACGTACCACTCAGCAAGGTTAGGACACAATTTATTAAAGTGAAGTGTGGCTCAATGGTTAGAGCAGCAGACCCTGATGCAGAGGTCTAGCCCTGGACCAGGGTTCAATTCCCCACCTCGACGGGTCTTGGGCTCAAAATTCCTCAGATCTGATAATTCTCGCCTCGGTGCCTATTCCAATCATGGAGTCCCACTCTGCAACTCTGGGCAATAGCTTGCTTAATCTCCACAACGGCCCCATAACGCTAAGGATGCCTGGCCTCCACCTTGGGGGTGCCCAGGAGTGGACACCTCACAGGGAAAGCCAGGATGGGTTCCACAGCGGTATTCGTACAAGCGCCTTGAGACCCTTGCGGGTGAGTAGTGCGCTATACAAGTATCAATTTACAATTTATTGCCCATGAAGCGCAGACAGGTTTTAGACAGAAAAGGAAATTTAAATGTGTGGCAGAAAGGAGACCTTATTTTAGGCACTTGAAGAGACAAATGAAATCTGTAAGCAGAGAATGGAAGGAAATCAAAAGAGTTCTTAGAGCAGAGAAAGTTCTATCACTTCACTGGGAAATGGTTGAAAGACCATGTCTCCCCCAATGTACATTTTGTAAATGAAAATATCACTAAGGCTAAATTCAAAGAAATGTAGTGCACAAGGGAAAATTATTCAATGTATAGAGTAATTGCCGTGATAATACTGAACTTTAATACACAACTCAGATGGATTACCTTAAAGAACATGCAGCACTAGCGCGAACCACAAAGTAATTAGCAAATACACAAAACACCTATGATGTTCCTTTAAAAGACACAACTTGTCTAACACAGTGGAGATTTGGTGTATATGTGAAGCAGCTTCTAAGATTAATATTCAAAAATGGTGCTTTATTGGGGGGGGGCTTGTAATGCAATAAAATTAACCTTTTAAAGAATACTTTCACACAATCATGGATCTCCCTTGGACAAATAAATATGTTTCCCTCACAATCAGTATAATTAAAACAGTCACATACCTTTTTAGCATATTCAGTCATCTTCTTAGGAGTATCGAAGAACAATACTCTGGTGGCTTCATTGAAGAGGATTTTCTCATAGGCCTTCTCAATGCAGCCAGCAATTTCATCCCTGAAGTCAAAAAGAAACAAGCATGGTAGAAAAAAAATGTAATGCAAACAAAGGTTCTCCAACCAGTAGCTCTCCACTACCTTTATGTACCTCTCCTATGTGCACCCCAGCCTACTAATTTAGAACCTTCCTTTTTTCTTGGTTAAATGAATGCATTTATGCCAAAACTGTATTTTCAGACCACATAAGCGAATGCCTGGAGAAAAATGGCAGAATTTCCAAAATGTATTTAAAGTTGAGTTTTAGGAAGAAATAATGTGGGGAGACTTATTATTAATGTTCTTCTTTTTGTGCCAGTAGCAGTTGCGGTTTTATACTATCCATGTATTTTACATCACTGCTAGCTACCCTACCTGATGCACTGGGGTGATCACTGCTACTAATATTACATATGGTGGCCAATAATACTCTGATGTGGTCATTAGTACAACACTAATAATATTAGGAGCTCTGGATGATTATCATTGAACATAAGTAGGTCTTATTACACAAAAGGTTAGAGACCCCTGCTTTAAGTTCTCATTATCAATGAGTCCCATACATACTGTTACAGATTTTGTATTCTTACACAGATCAAAGTTGTTTAAAGCCAGCTATTAATGATCCAATACACAAGCTGTCGGGCCTTGTTCTTTATGGAATGCAGAATTGTGAAGTCACCACAAAATCTCTAGCATCCCAAAATATAATTTGTGCCTGCTTTTTCAGTAACTTCTACACCCATACCAGAACTTGTACCTGCTATTTGAATTGAATTTAGCCATCTCCATTTCATTAGACAAATCACTTTACTCACACCAAACCTTTCACACTGGCTCCATGTCGTACCAAAGGAAACTGTGCATCACGTGTTCCATGTACAAAGAAATCAATAGCAGAGAATGCATGAGTCTAGTCTACTGAGAAGCCTGGGAACTCACCTAATGGTGTCTAAAAGAATATCGATAAAGAATGTATAGCTTTCAGCAGGGATGTTTCCTTTCGCCAAGAAAACTTTGTTGTAACTGCCCTCCATCAAATACTAAAAGAAAGAAAATATACAAAGCCTTATCAAAATGCCAAATTAATTACTTTCAAGCACAAAAGGCCAGCTGGTGGTTTAAACATGGTTATCGTAGTCACAGAGGATTCCATTATTGCTTTGATTATTCAGTACAAAATATTAAACTATTGTATGCACAACAATGTGTATGCCATCTCCGAACTTATGTTAATAAAATAAAAAAATAAAAAATAAAAATATATATATATATATATATATATATATATATATATATATATATATATATATATATATATATATATATATATATAGTTTGAATGCATAAAAAAAGTAACGGGCACCAAGGACAAGCACTCAGGGAAGAATTATGCATCTTCTGTCATTTACATAGAAAGGAACCAATATGTTTTCAGTATTTCAAGAACACTGCCCGGGAATAAGTTTTCTAGAACCTTTGGCATTAAAGACTTAGTCTGTGTGCCAATATGAGACTGAGAACCTGCAGGACAGCAAACTCCCACACTTCACTGAGCATTACTTGAGTAAGGTGGTTATTAGGTAAAGATCAATCTTATGAGTTTTACAGGAATAGTTAGTAGAATTCAAACGGTCTTTCAACTACTATTAGACACACTCAAGACAAATAGGAAAAAAAGGTTATATTTTATAGATTTATTAAAATACTATGCTTGTGCACACAAATAGTTATTATGAAAATAAACATTTGCAAGGATGTTTGCTACTAGGCAGAACTACCGAAAATATTCTAACATTTTGACAGTATTTTATACATTCCCTACATTGATAACCCAAACTCCTCTTTTCCCTGAGCTAACTAAGCAGATCTTAACAACAAAAGAGAAATAAGAGTTTCATAGATGGCCTCCACCAGCATACTTTTTCTGAATAACAGAAGCAGCGTTCAAAAAGAAGACAGCTGCTGTTCTCGTCTCTGCACCTCAGTGACTACTGTGTCCTTGAGCAGACAGTTAACCTAACTGAAGGCTACATGTGCCTTTTCCGTAGCCTTCCACAAGGAAAGGTGTTTACAGCTTCTTCATGACCTTCAGTCGGGAGTCCCTGGATCGATGTTCCTCTTTATCCAACAATGCTTTGTTCCATTTTATATACTCTGTCTGAACACTGTGGAACATTTTCAGAATTAACAATAATGAAGTCCCTCTGCCTTTAACCTACTTATATTCTGTGAAACATGGCATACTATTAAAAAAATAATAACAAACATTAAGATATACAGTGCTATAAAGACATGTTCATTATTGAAAAGTATTCACTAGAAAACCAATGCAAGCAAATGTGAAAACAAACATGAATATATATATTCCAGCAAGCGTAACTAACATTGCAATGAACCAATTACTGCAACTACATGGGCATTTTAAAACGTACAACTGAATAAATGATCATATATAATTGTTTCCCAAACCAGGTTGCGACCAAGTGGTGAGTCGCAAGTAGATTTCTGGTGGGTCACGAACGAGCAATAAATAAAGATGCCTTTACATTTTGTATTTAACTTGTCTCTTTTGTTGCGCTTCAAATACAGAGGTTACATGTCAGGATATATCTTCTAAGACTCTGCTGCTTATTCTTTTTAACATGGAGATTGGCGTTTACTTTTCTTTCTTGGGCAGCAAAATGAGAGGGAGGTTTTAAAGTGAAATATGCGACAATCTTGTTGGAGTACAGATGGTGTGAAAGGAAAGGCTGAAGGAGATCATTTTTGTAACACACAACGACATTTAAATACTTGCAAATTAACCGTACACATTTCAGAATAATGACAGCAATTAGTAAAGTAAAAATGAAGCACATTTTTTATAATTCTGAAGTGTGATGAAACAAAGATTTTAATAGGATCAAAACACTTTTACTTGGTGATGCACTGATGATACATATTCACTGAAACCAGATTTCCCCACAATATCATTTGTGTGCTATATTATTTTGATCAGCAAAACTGTCTGTGCACTTCAAAGGAAAAGGTGATCTCTAAAGGATAGTGTGATACAGCACAATGTTTTGGTAATGTGTATACAGGTAAGGGCCTTTAACAAGTATAGTTCAATGTAAAAGGGCATTAGGCTATTATAGCATTCCAACCAAGGAGGGTCGAACATTCTAAATTAAAATGGTAGAAACAGGCAAACACTGTAATCTTGGAGCCACAGGCCTATACCTGTCGTTATTGGCCCTGAGCCACTCCACTGTGTTCAGCTGAGCTCTCAACATTCCAATGTTCTAATGCAAGTTATCTTCAATCTCCCAAAAATGTTTCATACAATACACACCATGGAACTATAAACCTTTCAGTAGCTTGCCTTACTGGTTAAAACGTCAGTTTTGAGTGATTGGGTATATGGCTTTATATTACTGGTTTAGTCTTACCCTCTTCTCTACCTACACTCTTTACCAAACCCTTTTTTGGAACATAGAGTAGTACGAGTTACACAGAGTTTTGTGATAGGATTAAAGAAAAACAGATAACCATAATCTTCCAGAGATGAGAAATACCTCAAAAGACTCTTACAACAATCACAGGTTAGATGTTTTGCAACGTTTGTCCTATGGCTATTATCCTACTAGGCTTTGCATGGGTCATGTCCTTCACTGTGATGTTCACGAATAGTCCCATCCAGTTTGCTTAAAGGAACATCAATGGCAAACAAAATTAAACGATATACCACATAGTAACCTTGCTTTCATATGGTCAGCCTTTTCAATTATGTTGGCTCTTAGTGCAAGGCTAAACAACAAAGTGGGCGGGGGCCCCGGGAGCAGAGTTTCCAGTCACAAAGAGTAAAATGTCCCCCAACCTAAAAAAAAACCAAACAGGAGACCCCCATAATGCAGTCAATGGTGCCATTTAGGGATGTGGTTATCGGGTCCTTGACAGGACACACTTCAGGTCCAGGCTTAGTCTTTATACATGGTTAAATGTGGTAGCTGCTCAACTCTGTTAGACCAAATCTTGAAAACCTCTGGTTATTAGAACAAACAGTGGGAGAAGAAGTATACTATTTCAAAACTAGAAAAGATGCCAAAACCTCTATTAAACAATTCTCTATGCATGACATTTACTAGATATTATACCCATGTACTTGATCGACTAATGTAAGTCTCAGATATGTTTTCTGGCTGCCATGTACACACCATCCAGACTGAAATTGAGTTATATGGATATTCTGTCACTACTTTGGACTGTCTTTTCTATGTTGGAAATAAACAGATGCATTTCTTTATTTGGAAGAAAAAAAAAAATAGAACTATATGAACAGATGTAATTTTCTGTTGGCGGCTGTTCCCAAAAGACCAGATGGCTACACCAATTCCCACCAGAATATGGAGTTTAGGGTTCAACAGACTGCAATAGGAATTAATGTATATTTAGCCCACTGAAATATAGGACAAAAGTGTATGCCTCCAGAGGCATCGATGTACTCTGACTGGGCCAACAGTTTTTCACCACTACAGTGACACATGGCAATGTAAAGTGCTTTGCTCTACAGGAAAACACTTTATAAATTAGCATGGTGAAGCTAATTTTGCATTTTACACCCGCAGATTTGGTTGCTTCATATTTACAAAGTGGGACAAGCTAGGGTGAAAAAGTATGTTCCTGTAATGAACAGGTTTCAAAAGCAGTTTCCCACTGCATACATAAAGGTGCATTTTCCATGAGCTGGTCCCATTATTGAAACATGCTTTTTCTGTAACTTTGCTTCAGAGAATCATGAAGCTTTCATTTAAAATTATTTTCCACTTTGTATTAAAAAATCTAATTCAATGGTCAAAGCAGTTTTTAGTTTAGTTGAGTATCTTTTAAAACAATACTTTGTGCTGTCTGAGAGCAAACAGGTTGAGAACCAGTTTGCCCAAGTAGCCTCCCCCATAGAATGGAATACTCTTAATAGGCTGAAATTTGACGATTGGCTTCCTGTTGAAACTCAGCTTAAGTCTGGGTGAAAGAAGGCAAAGTGGTGTTAGTAGTGACCAGGAATGGGTCGAAGTTGCCTTAAATGCTATTCTTTTTGTCAAGGAGATCCCAAGTAGCATTCAACAAATAAAGGCTAGGGCCATCTTGGCTGACAAAGTCTGGGAAGGTCTGAAATGTAGAAGGAAGTATAGAGAAGTATAGGAAGTATAGATGGGTTTTGGTTTGAAAGTTATCAGATCAGGTGTTGGAAATTCTATAATCACTGGCAAGTGCATAACAGGGGACAGCCACCTTACCACCAACTCCCCAGTACTCTACTGACCTGGGAAGGAACAACAAAGAAGAAAACTCTACCTGGTTGCTAGAAAAAAGACACCCCAAGGACTCCCGAGTCATGCAGGTGCAGGCACGCACAAGAACTGGAACTGCACTCCAAGGGTCAACAAGTTGGTCTTCTGTTGCTGCTATTGGAACTCAAAAGGCAAAATGGCTTCCTGTTTTAAAAGAGGCCAGGTGACTACTTTGGACTGGACCCTGAAAAATACCTGGCTGATATAGGCCAGGTGTTAGGATGTTTACCCTAAGGCCTTGATGGCTACAGGAGAGACCAGGAGGCACATTTCAAAGTTACATAAACTTTCTGGGATTACAAATTCAGTTTTGCCCCACTGAAGGATTTGAAGAACAAAAAATGTGACAACGGTTAAAGTAAAACCTCAGACAATAGCAAGGCTGCAAATCCACTCCAGTGGCGAAGTGACTTCTGAAGCTCTGGAATCCTGCTTTGTCCCACTCTCAGCTTTTGATGCAAAGACTGAAGGCTTCAGCTGGAGCTCAAAAACAATGCATCAGACTTAGAGAGCTCCTTTCCAACCTCAGCATCCTGCCTTGCCCCACTGCAGAACTTTAAAAACAGCAAAAGGAACAAATTATGGATGAAATGCTAAATAAATAAAACATTCACCCTCAGTCACAGATTTTTGTTTAATTTATCGTTTTTTGCTCACAACGCCACCCCTGTTTGGACCCAGCTATATGCAAATAAACCTTGACCGTGGTCCCCATAGGAACAGTCCAGCCCGAACTGTTAGGCCAGGTCCTCCGTGGACCGGAAAAAAGCATCATTAGACCAGTTTCAGGGCATCAGCCAGGCTAGTTTGAATCGAGTGGTACAGTGAGCACGGGATCCCCGTCTGGACATACCAGTCCCACTTAGGGTGACAAAAGCAAAAAGAACAAATGAAGGAGAGGGTGCTAAATAAATCAAACATTAAACCCCAATCTGGTTTTAATCCATCGTTTTTTTGTTTACCATGCCACCCCAGGACTTTGAGAACCAGCAAACCTACTAAGTCACATGGAAGAACATTTCAACTGTATGAATTGCTTGCCTTCCTGATCTCCGCTCCATTAAAATCAGTTTAAAGTTAAGCCTAGGCAGTAATCACTTGAGAAATTTGACTTTCAATTGGGGCCTTGTTTTTTCCGTGTGGCTTTGGGTTTTAAAAATTCTATTTGCTTCCGCTTATCCAATTTTGATCATTTTGCGTTTTTTGCTTAAAATTGTTCTTGATTTTTCTAAATTGATTAGGGAATTTTACTGTGCTGTATTCTTAAGTACACTGCTGTTCGGTACTGGTGAACTGAACACATTTCTCTGGGGAACTGCCTCTTGCGTGTGCCATAGCTTACGCAGAATAATTACAGATTCTCTCACAGCTGCATTGTGACCAAACCAGTGTGTGTTCAATAAATTGGTAGCTGCACTCTCCTGCCAAATTAATAATCTGCTTTCTGAAAGTGTGATTTTGGACCACCTTCAAAGGAAGTACAGCAGAATGTGGAAGCTAGTAGGGGACTGCCAGAAAGAGAGAAAGGGCTGGCTATTCATCGCAGCAGGCAGAAGCTTACTCTGAATAGGGGATGTGATAGGTAAGTTCCCACCTCCCATCAGGTAAAATCAGTATCAAGAAACCCATGACTTTTACTACCTTGGAGCTTTTTTTAACCATATTTCTTGAGGGCCAGTATGTGCCGTACAGTATATCCATAGACAGTGCACATGCTTTTTTGGAAATGGTCATTCCTTATGTTGCCTCCAAAAGTGAGATTAGGTCAATGACCTTGCTTCCAGCGCTCAATGGTACTAGTATAAGGAAACATGTGTGGAGAAAACAAATGAACACCCCCAATCCCATTATTTATTTGAAAAGTTTTATATAGCGCTGGCTAGACCCGGAGGTATCAGAGCGCTCTACATGAGGAAGAACATTAGGATTTTCCCAGCTGTATTCCCAAATGATTATTCATTCCACTTTAGGCAGTGCTTTGAAATGTCATCCTTCTACATCTGGTGACTTGCCAGAAGACTTAACAAGTTCACTTTTTACCTTTTAAAGGACAACTGCAATATGTGTTTTAGTAGAAGATATAAATCTACAAAATCCATGGCAATTAATACCAATATGCTATATATGTAAAAACCAATAGGACAGGCTCTGCTCATACACACATAGTATACAATCACCACTGTCACATTACCTGTTCAAGGGAGACTGGGTGCTTAATGTAGACGTTAGTCTGGATGTCCTTGGCTGGAAGTCGCTCCAGTTCTGTGTGGAACTCAGCAACTCTGTTCTGGGAAAGCAGAAACAGCAAATTCAACCCGAGAAGCTGGTGCTTGTAGGCGGATTCTGGCAACTCTTCCCTGTGGGAAAAAGAAATCATGAAAATTACAAAAACAGCAATGCAACACGGTACTTTTCCGAGCAAAAGAGGTTCTCTTTCTACCATGTTCTGCAATCTTAAGTCTTTCTCTAGGTCAATTCACTCCTTTCATATGTAAATCTACCCTCCAAATGATTTATTAACGAAAATGGTCAGCCATACAGCTTTCACGCAAATTAAAGAAACTTACTTGTCTGTCAAACATGCGGTTTGGCTTAGCAGGAGGACTAATAAATTAAAGTTATTCACTGTTAATGTAAATGGACATAGATTGCACTACCAAACAAAAAATACATCTGCACGTGCAGATTTACATCGATACATGGGTGCAGATTTACTACTTTTTGGGATTCACAAACCGTCCCAGAAGTAAGCTTACTAAGCTGTGAAAGGTGGGAATGTCAAGAGACTATTCCTAAAGGGACCTGTATTCCCACTGTTAGGAGTGCTCTATATACAAACAAAAAAGCCCACTCAGGGTGAACAGTAGCTCCCTTTGCAAAAGAAGTGAGAATTTCTTCACAATCATGGTGGAGAAATCAAAACTTGCAATTGGATTTACACCTACCAAGAATCCATTTGTTTATTCCTAGTAGATGTAAAAAAGTACATTTGGTCAAAAAAAATAGCTTTTTAACCTTTTTTTTTTTTAAAATAGGGCCTTTTTTGTTTGCAGTAAGGATGAAACGATGGGCAGTGTAAAGGTGCTATACAGCCAAGAGAATCAACGTACAGCCTAATACTTTCAAAGAAAAAGCATATGTAAGTACCAAAGGATTCCACTGATCAAATATCCTGCCAGGCATACAACACTCCGTTTCCCTTTTTAAAATAATACTTACAAATAGCAAGGGGCTTTAACAGAATTGTATCTTTATTCTCTCTTATTTAGCTAAGCAGAAAGGTAATCTGAAAATTCTAGTGAAGACATAAGAAGCACCTTTAAATAGCTGCTAAATGGTTCCATTTAACGTGCACAGACTTCACCCAGCTCTGGCTTTTGAACCATCACAGCTTTCTATTTTGAGACCCATAGTTTTGTTTTAACACTGTTGGTACAGGCTCAAATATCACACATAACAAGTCAACAGTGGCTGGTTGAAGGTGTCACAAATTCCATAGAATTATCTATGCCTTTACATCAATGTCTAATTTCAAAATATACAGCAAGGCAGGTTTATGATCCCACCCACTCTTTCATACATGAATAAATAGGAGAGCATCTGACAATGTGAACGTTACAGCAGACAGTGAATGAATTGCAGCACAAAGGAGAGCACTCCTCTGTGTCCGGCAGGAAATTCAAAGGCAATTTAACCAGACTTAGCAGGACAGAAATCTGAACTAATGTTTCCACCAAAAATGAGACTACCTCCGTATTCGAGTAACCCAAGAGGAAGTTTTATTGTGCCTCTATAAAGCCAAAATCATGGGAACCGGATAGATGAAGTATCAGCCTGCAGAGTTAGAGTACACAAAAGAAAGCAAAATAATATGTACATAAGAATCTTAAGAAATATAACAAAGCAACATCATCACTTACTTGTAGTCAAAATAATAGCACTTTAGTTGTGCCATATATCGCTCAAACGATGGAATGTCTTTCTTTAAGATACTCCATTGGGCACCAATCTCAAGAATATCTCCTAGGGAAAGTAAACAAATGTTGTTAATCCTCAGCAGTTATTAAAGGGTTCAACTAAATCAGGACAAAGACAATAAAAATATTGCATGTACATCTCACTCTAGATCATCACATGGAACAGGGAGGACAACTAATCATATGGCAACATGTGGTATCATGCCATTAATTGTAAGGTAGAGACAGAACGTAGAACTGCAGATGGGACATTTCTTATGTACAGATGTACCTCAATAAACAGTCTATTTTACACTACACTGGAGTACCTGCTTCTTCACATTGGCGAGGGGGGGAATTCCAACCCACAAATGCAAAGCACAATTGTTTCAAGACCGCACCCAATCCCTTGGCACTGGCATCCATGTCAAGGATGCATTGCCTTCCAGTGTCGAAACTTTGCTAAGAGGGTGCATCGTGCAACGTGTTCCTGATATTTTGAAATTCAGACTTGGCAACCAGCTTACCAAGAAAACTTGGCACCCTTCTTCAAAAGTGTTCTCATGGTGTAAGTGAGACTAACAAACCTGGGTACGAACTTAGAGTAACTCAGCCATATCCAAAAAGGTGACCAATCATGCCTGCAATTTGGAGTGGGAAGTTCCTCAATAGTCTTCACTAATTTACTCTTGGGTTTAACGCTGTCCTTGGTAAGATTGTGAGCTAGATACTCAATCTCAGAGAGATTAAACTTGAATGAATGAATGAAACTAGACCTTTTAGAGTGCGTACTTAGCCCAAAGGCGTCAAGTCGCTAAAGCAGACTATGCATGGAGAAGGCAGGGAATGTTAATCTGCAGACTGGGTGAAGAGCCATGTCTTCAGCGCTTTACGAAACAGTAAATGAGAGGGAAGACTGGAGTTCCAGAGTTTGGCAGCAACCGCAGAAAAGGCACGGCCTCCCCACCTAACCTTGCTGAACCATGGCACTGTAAGCAAGTTCTTATCAGCCGACCTAAGCTTACTAGAAGGATTATAAAGATCTAAAATTGTCTTGATACCCTCTGGACCAGTACCAGAAAAAGCCTTATGAACTTAGTATAAGGTTTTAAAAAGAATCCTGCGGTCAATGGGAAGTCAATGTAACGCCCTGAGACAGGAAGAGATGGAATGGAATTCAGGCAGATTATTCACGAGCCTGGCCCCAGCGTTCTTTACTAGCTGCTGCAGTTGAATCAAACCTCTGTTAATGACCAAATAAAGGGCATTACAGTAATCCAGTCTTGACGTCACAAGTGCGGCCACTGCCTGTTTACGGGAATCCAATGAAAGATAGCGTGATATTTTCTTTAAAGTTCTGGTAATCCCGAAACAGGTGGAAACTGTCCTACTCACCTGCCTACTCAAGGTGAGAGAATTGTCCACCAGGATGCCAAGATTTTTTCCAAGTGGGGCAGGGCAGGGACAGGCGCCCACAGAATCTGGCCACCAATCGCTGGAACAGATATCCGAGCTACTGCCAAAAATCAACACCCCAGTCTTCTCCCCGATTAATTTAAGAAAGTTTGAACTCATCCAAGAAGCAACTGCTTCCATGCAGAGCCTGAAATTAAAAGCCGCATCTCTGATATTATGGGTAATGGACACCCTAATTTGAGTATCATCTGCATAGGATAAGACTTCCAACCCAAACGATCTTACAACTTTGGCGAGTGGGGTCACATAAATGTTAAAAACCATCGGACTCAGGGAGGAGCCCTGAGGAACGCCACACACCATAGTCTTGGTGGCAGAGAAGAAAGGCCCAAGGTTCACCATCTAAGTCCGATCATTCAGAAAGGAAGCAAGAAGCTGAACCCCTGATCCCCATCTCCCTGAGGCGCTCTACTAGCCTCACAGGGGACAGGGTATCAAAAGCTGCTGTGAGGTCGAGAAGAATCAGCAGGGTAGTATGACCTGCATCCACCTGCATACAGATGTTATTGATAACCACCATAAGGGCCGTTTCCGTGCTATGCAGTTGTCTAAAGCAGTGTTGTGAATTGTCCAGCAATTGATGGTCACTGAGATAAGAAGAAAGGTGAACATTGAGATGCCTTTCAAGGATCTTGGCCGGGAGCAACAAAATCGGACGATAATTCTTAAGTTCCACAGGATCAAGGGAAGGCTTCCTCTACAAAGGCTTTACCACTGCCATCTTCCAGGACAAAAGATACTGTCCCTCAGAGATAGCCACAATCAGAACAGCAGTAAGATGTGGTGTAATTACATCTTGACAGCGTTTTAATATCTTAAGGGAACATGGATCTAAAGGAGAGCCCGACTTAACACCTTCAAGCAATTTGTCCGTGTCCTCGTGCGCTAGTAATGGAAAAGTGAGGAGCATGGAGTTTCAGAGGAAGCCAGGTCCTCCATTACTGTGATCAAAGACGTGGACTGTCCAACATTGGCAACTTCAAGAGCCAGATATATATCTCTAATCTTGGAGGGGAAGAAATCCAAAATGTTGTCACAAAATGACTGAGAAGTCAACGGTATGAGTTATTGTCGGAGCAGTAGGGGAATTAATTACCTTAAACAGTTCCCTAGAGGATTTAGACGAATCCATCATCTTTGAATAATAAAACCTTTTTTCTTCCGTAATAGCTTCCTTGTAATGTTCCAAAGAACTCTTATGGAGTTCCCTGTCCGCAGGATCTAACTTTGAACGCCATAACCTTTCTTGTCTGCAGCACATTAATCTCAGTTTTCCAAGTGTCTCTGAGAACCAAGGAGCAGAAGGTTTTAGTCCAGCCGAATAGTGCTTCCTAACTGGCGCCAGGTTGTCCAATGCATCTGACAATTTTTGCGACAACTCCATAGCAGAGAGATTAAACTTGCATGTATTCTCCCTCAGGTTAAGGCCCCTCTCTGTAAACCGTCTCTAAACCTGCTAAGCTTTGTCATCATGCTCCTCTTGAGTAGTGCCAAACAGTAAAACGTCATCTTGGTAAATCTTAACCCCAGAAACACCACCTAAGACTTCTTCCGTGGCCATCTGAAACACAGTAATAGCCGAGTTTAACCCAAAGGGTAACCTCACAAATTTGATCATAATCATAAAGGAGTAATAAAAGGAGGTCAGATTAATAGAGGCATCATATAACTGAATTTGATGATACGTGGTCTAGTGTTGAAAAAACTATGGCCCCATCAAGTAATGCTAGCATTTCCGCAATGTTGGGGAGCGGGTGCTTATCTGCAACCACATTTATTTAGCCCCCCTTTGATCCACACAGCGCCTTATTTCGCCAGAAGCTTTGCACATAAGGACAGGCGCAGCCCCTCAATTGCCTTCTTCTCAACAATGATGCCCTCACCCTTCAACCAGTTAAGCTCAGAAAGCATGGAGTCACGCAGAGTTAGAGGCACACCCCGAACTTTGCAAGACACTGGCACAGCCCCATCTTTGAGTATGATCTTATTTGTGTAGTCACTAAGGCAACCCAATTTGTCACTAAAAATAGCTTTAAACTCTCTGGGCAAACACAGATTCATGACATCATTGTCTCTACCCACTATGTTAACACCCACATCAGGCTTCATTCTCTGCACTATCTTCCCACCGGGAGGCCTTTCCTTCAAAATAATGATGGGTTTACCACTTGGATCTAGCAAAACCTCCAGCTCACCTTGGTGGACCCAACTTATGATAGCATCTCTTTTACATGAGAGGTAAGCCTTCCCAGCCATAAAACAGCCTTTATACTCCAGATCACCCCAAGAGTATCCTAACAGTTTTATTGGCTGACTGCCACAGGCCAGGGGGTTTAATATCAGGCCTCAATAACTGAACTCTCTCGCTAAGTTTGTCTAGATCAAATTTCTTCGTGACAAGCAAGACCTTGGCACCGGAACCAAATAACATCCTGACAGACTGGCCATTGACTAACACACTATCAATAGGACCTTTTGTTTATGATACTCTATTTGAAGCACTACCTCACCACAACGCAAATCATCATACCCACAGTCACTACCCTCATCAAACCCCACCTCCTTCACACATTCAGTTTTTTGGAATGATTTGCAGTATTTAGCAACGTGTCTTGTCTTGCAACAACTGCAGCACGGCAGGGCAAGATTTATTATTAGCACGGTGTTCACTGCTTCCACATCTAAAGCACTTTCCTCTAACCATTTTTCTGTTGTCGTCGGGCAAAGCATTGCCTAATTTTTTTTTGCAGATGTCCCAGCTATAGTTTGCACTTTCTCAGAGCAATCAGTGCCGTTAACCTTTTTAGCACCTCAACACAGGCAAGAGAGTTGTACTTCTGGTGGCTTGGGATTGACTTACAAGTTGAGAGAGCTGTGCGGGATTGTTTGGAGTGCTTCTCTAGTGACAAGGTGTGTAAGACCAGGGTTCAACCTGTTGGGAATTAAAGGAGCAAAGCCTACTTACCTCAGTCTACTTTACTTTTTGTCTGCCATGCGTGCTTGATTGGACGTGCACTTGGGGATATGGGCGGGGTGAAAGAATGCACATGATCGGTGCTTGGTTTCTTTCCCGGTCCTGTGACCCGGAAGGTCTTTGCTGGTAAACTGTTATGTTATGTTATATTTATTTTTATATAGCGCACGGCTACTCAAAAAGAGTGTCTTTTTCTAGTAAACTTGGAACTTCCTGTTTTGTCGGACTTCCTGTTTCGTGTGGACGCTGAACGTTGGAAGCTCGCGGGCTGAGAGGCCATGTTGGGTTATGCGAGCCCGATTTAGCGGGACATTTGTATCGTTCTCTGTCGTTTTGGAAGAGTAGAGGTGGTTATGCCTTTTTTTTGTTTTTTCTCTCCGCTACGAGTGTATGGGAACATATGTAGCGTGTGAAAGTGAGAGTTTTATGGAGGATGCGCAGTTTATGATGCGGCTGTGTTTCCGTTTTTTCCCCGTGTTTAAATATTTTCCCCCGCCGGAGATCTCTAAGAGCCCAGTGAGATCTCTTGAGAAGATTTGGTTTCATATTTTGGGGGCACCCATCAAGAGGATTGGTACGATCGTATCCATCTCTCTTCTTTCGTAGCAGAGGATTTTTTTTGCCGCATTTGAGCTTTTTCCCCTGTTCTTACAATTTTCACAAAAAGAAGGTGTTCTTTTTGGGAGTCTCATTCCTCCTGTGGACTTTGGAACCATAGATACCCCTGGATCTTGCACAGTGTGGCTCAAGTTATCGTGGTGAGGACCAAGAATGGGACATTACTTACACCTCCATAACTAACTGTTGGAACATAAATAAGGGGTAAGAGTGTTGTTCCTATCTCCCAATTGCTATGCCTAATCATGTGCGTATGTGTTTGATTTTATGTTTGTGGTGTTAACCTGCATTCTGTTGACTTTTGTAGTTTGCCCCAGGTCCCCGGTCTAGTACGGAGGAAGGGGATATCTCGCCACCAGTGCTGGTCCTATATCTGGTTGTTCCCCCCCCCACCTTCTTCTGTGGTTCTTGTCTGCCATCGCCCATATATAAAAGGGCGGTGGCGGCAGGTGCTGGGGAGGAGTGGGATTATTCTCCGCTCCCGCAGTATTGGATGTTTTCGCAATAGCAACAGGACATAACCAATGCGAGGAAAAACCAGTAAAGGCCTGGCATGAACTGGCTCTGGATATTTATTGACCTGTAAGACTTGACAGTATTATTTTCTAGTCTTAATTGACTTTTTTTTCAAGGTGGCCGGCTATTTGCATCACTCAAAGTATAGAAACACGAAAAGTCATTGAATTCCTTAACAAACGGTTTAGCAGGGAAGGATTATCTCAATGTATTTTGACACAAACAATGGTTTGCAAGGAAATGGAAGAGTTTTTGTCTGACAGTAGTATCAGACATAAAGAGTGTTCTCTCTACCATCTTGCGACTAACGGGATGGTGGAGAGGTTTAATAGGGTTCTGAAGAAGTCTATACAAACAGCAAAATCTCAGAACTGAGATTGGAGTTAGAATTTGGTTAAAGAGGGAACCAGTACCGACTCACACCCCATTTAATTACTAGCAAGATGCCTTTTGAATTGTTCAGGGGTTTGGAACCTTTCACTATGATGTGTCAAAGGTGGATGAATCGCAGAGATGTAGGCAAACTTCTGACCTCAAATGAGTGGGTGGCAGTTCGAGATGAAAAGGCAGTAAAAACAAACTCAATTGAGTAAAGGTAAAGGTAGGGCACATGGTGAGAGTGAGGCTTCCCCAAAAAGGGGCTTCTTCAAAATTTTCCACACCTTTCAAAGTGGTCAAATTATTTCACAATGATGTCAAATTAAGTGATAATTGTATCTGCATTTGGGCAGAGTGATGGTTGTCCTGAACGGTGCTAAACGTCCTGATGGTATTAGAGGTGTGAAGCATGTCTCCTCTGAAGTGAGTGTGTGACGTTTAGTTCCAAACATTTAAAAGACTGTTTGAAGCATCCCTCTGTTGGTGTGCACTCAAAGACTTTGCTTGAAGCTTCAATGGTGTGCACTCATTTTTCAATCTTACCTGTAATTACTCTGGACTACAGCTTAACGCCTTAAACGGAGTAAGCTTTCCCTTTGTCAACACAGAATTTAGTAATGTAAAATAAGTGTGTAATATGCTTTTATTATATTAACAATTGTAACACTCTAATTTTATTATTCAGTTTAATGTGGGGTGGGGGGGTACCCTGCCATTTTAAGGAACAGACAGAATGTAGAACTGAGGTAGAATGATGCTAGTACGTTACATTCAGGCAGCTGTGGCGGATGGGACGTTTCTTATGTACAGATGTACCATGATAAATCATCTGTTTTATGCTACGCTTGAGTAGCTGTTTCTTCACACACCACCTGCCAACTCTGAAAGAATTGAAGACATGTAGTACTGTGCCAGAGATCTTTATGAAAACATGTGTATTAGGATACAAACTAGTACTAGGGGGTTCACTGATACTTTATGGCAGACTAAAGCAAAAAATGCATCCTTGCCCCTACCCTGTATAATGCATAGTCCTCATGACAGCCCATTTATATCATCCCAAAAACACAGTGGTCAATGGGAGTGCGGTACAAGGGTGTACATATTGTAATTTATACATACTATTGAATAATAATATTTTAGATGTTAGTGGGACTTCAGAGATGGTTGAATTCTTTGGCATATGACAACGCAAATCATTTAATCATGAATGCCACCAAAATGGATATTGTATTTTTTTGGGAGAAGAAAGGCAAATCATACATGGTGTTAAAAAAATATATATATATATATCAAACATGCTAAATCAATACACCTGTTGACGGACATCTTGTCATCCTTAAGAAAACATTACTTATGTGAATGAGTTGTAACAAAAGAACTTCTTCATTGCAGATCTTCATCGTTTTTAGTGTATCTAAAGACGTGGCACATGCAATCCTCTAGGAAGGGTGTTTTCTAGTAAGGGGATCATCTCTCTGCTTTATTGCACACCACCATTTAAAAGGACTGGATGCTGGAACTATGATAAACTAGACTATAAACTGATAAAGCCATTACTATTACTTACAACAGCCTCCTTTCAGCATTTATTAAATGTGGAATGTGGACGATTAAAGATTTAAAAAACTAGTATACCGGGGGCTAATATTGCATTGTTTTCACACTAAGGCATCTGAAGTGCTTTATCAGGAATAGTTTGGAAGGAATCACAGTTGAGAATAAATATGCTGAGTACTTTTCTCATTGATCTAGTTTAAAATGTGAAGTGCTAGACAGGTAGATTAGTATAACAACTTCCAAGTCAGATTGTAACATGAACAACAGTATCACGATTACATTGACCAGCATGACCGAGTATTCACTTCAGTTAAAAAGAAACCTGGAGAATCATTAACAGTCCCTCTTTCTGTCACAGTCCTCACAACATTACTAGACCTGTGGCATAATCCCAAGCCCTTTTGAACTTCCATTTAATCGACTAGAAATTCCAGATGTGGTTAAGAGATGGTCTAACATGGCAACCCAGGAACTGCAGATGCTTGCACCACCTGGGACCTGAAAAGGTCTCCCGCATACTCGCCTTCTTCCCAGACCTAACAGAAATAAGCCAGAGACACCGGCTCTTCACTTTCCAGACACAGGGTTTGTACAAGTCAGGAAACCTTTCCGCTCTCTGTGGCAGGTGCTTGAAAAATCTGACATAATTTTGTAAAATGTATCACTGGGGATGATAACATCTAAAAAGGAGTCATAATTTAGGTCTGTGAGCTACTGGACTATGACTGCTGTGGTATAAAGAGCTACTTTGTAAATTGGCTTGACTAGAGGCATTTTGGTGATTATCTTTCATTTTTATTTTATGTGGCAATGTCTTATCAATCATTTCCCATAAAGTTTTCATAGTGGTTTTAACTATTCTCGATTTTAATCATTACTAATAAAAACTAAATACAGCCATGCTCTGATCTGGTTACATATAATGATTGTACCCTGCTATAGGCGTATCCCCAATTTAATGTTAAATATTGTAGTGCTGCCTTTTATTTGAGCAACGGTTTAAGTGTTGCTTTTGTTTCTTTTAATATTGGTTTCACAACAAATTAAAGAATGTTGAGATGTAGTAGACTGCTCTGCTGTTGCAGAAGGAATTTAATTAAATGGAAATAAAATATGCCCACTCAAATACAAACGAGCAACATTAATCAAATCAAAACCTCTATATCCTGAATATTTCCCAAGACAAATAAGGAACACTGGATAATTATTCTATGCAGGGGTTTGTGTAGAACAAAATACATACAAATGTTTCAACTTTTTTAGGTTGTAATTGACTTTGGGGGAAAAAATTGAAGCAGCCATTCTCTTAAAATAAAGTTCAGATTGTTTGCTATTTTACCCTCCACTGCTCCACTCTATATAAGCAAGAAACCGAGGAGGCCAAATGAGTTCCGATTGTAAAAAATGTAGACCTTTAAAGAATTTTTGGGAAGTTAGCATTTATTTACAGTGTTGCCTTTCATATTGGTTACATTTCGTAGGAAGCACAGTGGATTTTCAATGAAAACAAACTGTGGGTCGAAGCTCAAGTTCAGTAAGCAAAATGTGACATGTCTGCATCAAAACAGACCCGGGTTGCCTGTTTTGGGTAAAGAATGAGAAGACATCTATATTGGAAATGTGGTACACAGAGAAAAATATTATATTACAAGAAAACATAAAACATTCTAAATTGTAACACATTGGCATGTACATTATGTAAATAGAGGCACACTAAAAACTGGATTAAAAAGAAAACTGAATACATTAAATTGAAATGAAAATACAATTAAACAGGTGGAGAAAATGAATGCATTTAATTAAGACTGAACTTGAAATAAAATATGTAAGATAATAGTAAGGAAGTTTTATTACATTCGTACGCAGCTAATAGCAACTCTTTTCAGAGTTGAAAGTTAAAGGAATCAATTAAAAGAATTTGATTGGTAGATAGCGTTACATAAGAAACTCATTACCCAACCCTAACTTTAACAACTCCATGTTCCTCAACTCCTTATTCCCACAGGAATAATTTGCTGATGATCCTAACTGCTCTCGGTTAATCATATTACCCGTAGAGATAGGAAGCGCACACGCCAGGGCGTCGCTTGGGTAGTAAGACTGCAGTGGGGGTGGGAGTTGGGGGTGTAAGCTTCAGATTGGCCAATAATCACACAGCCATATCTTGCTAAAATACATTATGAGAAGCAGAACACGAAGGGGGCTTAAGAGAAAGCTGTAAGAGGAATGCAGATTGTTAGGGGGCACAAAAAACAATAGTTCTCATACTAACCAAGTTTTGAGAGGAGTGTGTCTGTGCCTGAGCTTTTTTAGAGGGGGGGGGGGGGTTGCAACACCCCAAGCCCCCTCCTTTATGAAGCTGAACCCCTGCACACACAAAGACTAACAAATTCTTGACTTTCTCTTGGAGAGCTAGGAAGAGCTGCATTTAATATTATAACGATACATCCCCACCAAAGGGCTGGCTTAAAGTCCACCAAAACTTTCTTTTCCAAGGCTTTCCATTTTGTTTTAAGAAAAATATTAGTAAATTATGATAGGTTTAAAACTAAAATGGAGCGCACAAATTCAGGTTTAGGAACACTTACTAGCCAAAATGAGCTGCTGTTTTGTCAACTTGGTCCCAGTGGTCGGTAGAAAGTTGAGCTCCAACAGGGCCAACTAAGACAGTAAAACAAGAAAACAGGAATTACATTTTACTATTAATATTTATTTACTACTTCAGAGACAGGCATATTCAAAACATTACTGCACAATTTTTTATTTTAGGAGTTTTATATAGAGCTGGCTAGACCCGGAGGTATGAGAGCACTTTACATGAGGATCAGGGTTACAGTGTTATGTTATGTTATGTTATAGTGGCTTTTGTAGAGCGCACGGCTACTCAAAAAGAGTGTCCCGGCGCTTTTAACAGGCTACAAGTTAGATTTGTTCCAAGAATCAAACATAAAATAAAAAGCAAAGTGATGGAACTTTTGTCGGGTGGGGGGGCGGGAGGACATAGGGAGACGGGGAGAAACTGTGCCCAATGTCCGGCTGGGTAGGTGACGGCCGAGTGGATGAACCAGGGCCGATCTACTCTACAGCTGAACAAGGCAGCTCCACTGGGCATCGGATATAATACTCAGACTCTGCTGGCAGGATAATTATCAGGAGCAATCTGAGAATGTCATAATAAAGAGGGGGAGTTGGAGAGATGAGAAACTGCAGTCCGAAAAAAATCCAGACGTCATCTTGAGGGCAGGCACAGTCCTGAGAGGGTCTGCAAAGAATATTTCGGCTTCGAACAAAGTCCGAGGGCCAGATTGTTAAGTTAGGGAGGGTTCCCGGAGATGCCTTCACTGCTATCACATAAATGCTGAGATGTGACACAGCCGAGAGGGGTACTCCCATTCCGGACAGGCAGAGGTCCACCATTGGATCGTGCAGTGCCCGGAAGAAACCAAGGGAGGACGCCAGGCTTCGGGACCCAGCTTTGTATGGGGAGTTCATGCTCCCTTTTCTCTCCCACTTTTTTCTTTAGAACCATTGAGTGTCCCTTCCCTCCGATGGACGGTCCTCTCCTTGTCACAGACGTCTCGTTGGCCGCCATTTTAAAGTCGGGCGGGTCGCGTTGGTGCCTTGTTGCGTGTCTGGGCGCTGTGGTGGGGCCCCAACCTCCAACACCATTTCCTCCCGGTGCGGGTGGAACAAGGATCCTTTCACTGCTGCGTCGTCCCGATCCCCAGAGGTTCAGTAGCAGCGGCACTCCGTATGCCCTTTGCAGGGGGCAAACTCCTGACTACACGGACCCTGCTCAGTAATACAATGTTAGATTATGTTCTGTATTCATAAAACACAACATATCCCAATTTCCTCTATCCATTTTAGGGACCATTTCTCAAAGTCGTCTTTCATCAATGAGATAAAAAAAAAAAGTAAATTACCCGTACAAACAGGCCTCTGTTATCTACCAATTTCTCAATTATGTCATTTCTGGAGAATCCTATTGGTCAGCTATCATTCTTGTTTAGAAAATCCCTTACTTGGAGGTATTTATAGAAATCTCTTAAATCTATCTCGAACTACTCTGAGATTTTTGAAAGAGACAAGATCGATTGGCGAGCAAAAAATCCAGAGTTTTGTCAGTCCAACCTCACCCCACTTCTTAATCGTATGATCTTTAAAAATTTCCGGCAGATTTGGATGATTTATAAGTGGTGAATAGAAATTGAGCTGACCGATTCCTATTAGTCTTCGAACAGACTTCCAGACTTTAAACCCTCCTTGTAGTGTTTTAAAACGGACTTTTGTGTAATGATTGTCATTTAGGTACCGCCAAACCCATCCCCAAAGCTTCTTCCCCCATTAGAAGTTCTAGGGGGGTTGGAACCTCTTTATCAGCTCTACCTTTCGGTTTATCTTGTATTAATACTAGGTTATGTAGTAATGTAGTGTCCCAGTAATAAAGTCTTGTATTCTGTAGGGCCCATCCCCCTCTTTCCCTGGGTCATGTAAGGAATTTGTAAGCCTTTCTTGGTTTAGCATATGCCCAGATGAATCGGGAGAAAAGGTCTTCTATTTTCTTCAGGCAATCAACTGAGAATTCCAATGGAATTGCACGCAGAAAATACTTGGGGGGGAAATAACATTTTGATAATATTGCATCTGTCAATAATAGATCAATGAAGATTGTGTAGTCTTGACAGGTCCTGTTTGATTTTCACTAACAGGGGATCAATATTCTCTTTAACAATGTTATCCATGTTAGCCAACGATTACATTGAACGCCCTCCATATCTGTTGCAGAAGGCTCTGAAAGATAAAGCTCCACACAGTTCTTACAATACAAATCAAAACTTGTAAATTCATACACGTTCTTCAAACTATCACACATCTCATTCAGTAAAGTTAGAGAGCTCTCCTTAAATGGGCGACAGCTTCTTTCAGTAAATTGTCACTCATTTTAGAACGCCCAGTTCTTGTAACTCAGTGCATCCCTAGACAATCTATATTTTTTTTAAAACAAGGAACCATGCAGATTGTTGGCTCTTTGGTCAAGATGCCTCACCTAGTCATACCTCAATCTAAAGCGATGGGATCAAATACAGAGTGCAGTATGAGATTCAAAAACATATTCCCTCAGTTCCAGTTATTCTCGCTAGCACAGTCTTTCTGGACCGTGGCTCACCAACAATAACTGGAGCCAGAAGCAGGACATTTCGAATGTCCACTTGGGCATGTAACGTTCTTGGAAAAGGACAGGTTAAAAGGTTTTACCTATTGTCCTAAAAATTCACACCAACAGAGAAGTTTATATAAGAACAGAAATGAAGACCAGCAAAGACAGTGTTCCAACATCCTGTCAGGTGCCCCAGAAGTTCGATGAGTCACCCAAGTGGATAGCTCATCTTACCATACTTTTACTGAAGCGCAACTTGAATTGAAAAACCCTGGGGGAAATCTTGGCATCAAGACTGTAGGTGGTTTCGCCTAAGCAAGTACCACTGTACCGAAACGGGTATGCACTGAGTAGGACACTTTTTCACACATATAAAGGCTTTTCCACTTCATCGATAATGCAGTTGAGACAGTCACGGAATGGTCAGTAGTCTCCATTGGCATGGAGAAAGTCTGACTACATCACATGAGAGTACCTCTTATATGCTCTAGGGAAGATAGGATTCAAAGAGGATTACATTACATAGATTAAGCTTGCTAAAAAGAGAGGTATGATTTAGAGCTCTTTGTCTGTGCGACACTAGATCAACCTTGTTGCCCCTACTATTTGCCACGAGACAGCCGCCACATAGAACAACCATATAATTCCAGTCTTTTCAAGACCGTCTGTGAATGGTGGCGGGAGACACCACCATCCCCCCGGCAAACTCAAATGCAGCGCTAAAACACATTATTAGATCCATCTGGGGTCCTTCCAAGGAGGATCACGAGGATGACCACACACTACAGACACTTCTGACCAGGGACCGTGACCAGCACCTGGTGACTCATCTTTGTTTCTCCGAGCCGCTCACTCGGTGGGATTGTCTGTTCTTAGAGTTTGCTGAGGAAGCGATTTGAGATTAACCCTCACAGATATGGAATTGGTAACCACGCTTAAATATGTGGGAAAGGCTCAAGAAATGCCTGCATGAAGTTTCAACAATTTAATTACCTTCATCGCATGTACTTGTCCCAAGCCACAATGCATAAAATACTCCTCATAATTCCTAATATGTGTACTAGATGTGCAGGTCCGATGCCACAGTTACATATATGGTATGGCCATGTACAGCTATTGTGGTTTACGGAGTTAAAATTACAGACCTACTTTCAACCTGGACGAGTAAACAGCAATTATTAGATGCTAAGGCCTGCCTGGGTTTTATGCCATGGCCAGAGCACAATAAAAGTACAACTCAATTTCTAGATTTAGCACTTCTGAAACAAACCAGGCTATAGTAATTACCTGCAAGTCATCTCAAGCACCTGAAACATATAAATGGAGGTCAGAACTTTTCAAGTGGCCACAGGCAGAGGATGCTATGTTCAGTATATTGCGTTTCTACTAGAGGAAACCAGTGGAGCCGACGGATTGGGACACTAACCTACTCGAGACCAACCAAAAAAAAAAATAATAATAAAATCGAACATACCATCATGGGATGGTCTTTTTTCCCCCTTATCCGCAACATTAGCATAATGTACGTAGGTGTGTATCACTTACAACGCAACTTTTACGTCGTAATGCTGTTACAACGCAGCTATTACAACGCAGGATCCATTACATCGGATGCCATTACAACGCATGGCATTACATCGCAGATGCTATTACAACGCATACCATTACATCGTAAGTATTGGTAAGTATATAATTTTTTTTAATTTTATTTAATATTATATAATTGATTTAATTAATATTAATTATAAATAAAAATAAATAAAAATATTTATTTATGTTTTTAAATATTATAAATTAAATTTATTAATTTAAGTAATTTTTTAAATAAGTATGAGTATAGGAGTATATGTTTTGGTGTACTGAGGTTTCAGGGTAGGGTTTGGGTTTTGGGGTACAGGGGTGTTTTTAGGTTTTAGGGTAGGGTTTGGGTTTTGGGGTACAGGGGTGTTTTTAGGTTTCAGGGTAGGGTTTGGGTTTTGGGGTACAGGGGTGTTTTTAGGTTTCAGGGTAGGGTTTGGGTTTTGGGGTACAGGGGTGTTTTTAGGTTTCAGGGTAGGGTTTGGGTTTTGGGGTACAGGGGTGTTTTTAGGTTTCAGGGTAGGGTTTGGGTTTTGAGGTACAGGGGTGTTTTTAGGTTTCAGAGTAGGGTTTGGGTTTTGGGGTACAGGGGTGTTTTTAGGTTTCAGGGTAGGGTTTGGGTTTTGGGGTACAGGGGTGTTTTTAGGTTTCAGGGTAGGGTTTGGGTTTTGGGGTACAGGGGTGTTTTTAGGTTTTAGGGTAGGGTTTGGGTTTTGAGGTACAGGGGTGTTTTTAGGTTTCAGGGTAGGGTTTGGGTTTTGGGGTACAGGGGTGTTTTTAGGGTTCAGGGTTGGGTTTGTGCTTAGGGCTAATTAAATTATATTTACCATTTATAAATTAATTAAAATATATTTATTAAATTAAATTAATTATATTATATTAATTACATTTTTAATTAAATTAATTAAATTAAATAAATTATTTTAATTAATTTAATTTCATTACAATTTTAAACATATTTAAATTAAAATAATTTCATTATATTAATTAATTAAAATTAATTACAATTTTTATTAAAATTAAATTAAATAAATAGATTTAAATTTATTAAATTAAATTAATTACTATTTTAAAATGTATTTTAATTAAATTAAATAAATTAAATTAACTAAATTAACTTAATTACATTTTTTTTAAAAAGTATACTTACCTATACTTACGATGTAATGCCATGCGTTGTAATAGCATCTGCGATGTAATGCCATGCGTTGTAATGGCATCCGATGTAATGGATCCTGCGTTGTAAAAATTACGATGTAAAGGAATGCGTTGTGAAAATCTGCGTTATAGTGACACCAATCCTGCACGTAAACCTTTTGTCTCTGATTCAATAATCATTACAATGTAATACACATCTCTCACTCAACTAACGTGTTATTGAGGGCATATGTAAAGTTATGCAGTGCTATATGCCACTCACACTTGTTTAACGGTTGTTTGGCTCGCTTGTCAACCTAATGTCTATAGGCTAACCCATAAGAGTACTGTATGATTTACGTGAGCTACGCTTTGTTGCATTTAAAAATAAAAAAAGAAAACATTATAAAAAAGTATGTACACAAGATATTAGGTTTATTCCAGAATTTTGTTTGGAGACCAAAAGCTGGACTCCTCAACCCTCTCTTACTACATACAGTTTATACTGATGGGCTGGATACTGGATACAGACATGATTTCAGTGTCCTGGCTTGAAACAAGCATCTTTGATCAAAGTGGCAAAATTGAGCTGGGAACGTGAATAAATCTAACCAAAGGACAAGTAATTATTGCTAGTACCAATGGTACCCGGTGGCTCCCAAAAGCTGGTACTTTTAGATAGAGTCCTCAAACACACAACCACAATCTGTGACGCAGAGGAACACAAGAGGAAGCGGGGCAACAATCTAGGTGAGGAACTAACTGATCAGGTAACTTTTAGTAGCCCAAATAGGTGTAGTCAAGACAGCCAGAAAAGAAAGTCTCAAACCAATTCAATTCTATATATTGCACCTACCTAACATCAGGAGGGCTGCGTAAAACGTATCTCGGGGCTTCTCATAACTGCCACAGCTGTGGGCATGTCCTTCAGTCCAATATGTTTTGGAAGAAAAGTACCTAATTAAGTAGCCAAATAGATGAAAACACAGAATTTAAGTAAACCCAAAATTGCTTTTATTGGGAGTTCTGGTCAGGTCCAAAGTGCAGAAAGCAATGTGAAAATTCATATATTTGGCAATGTTGCTTGCTAAAAGAGTAATAGCAATGAATTGTAGGTAGCTACATTAATTAATTAATTGTGGGTTTATATAGCGCTAGAATCGACTCCCGGAGGAGTATCTCCGCGCTTCGACCGCTGGGGAACCCGTCCTGGCTCACCCTGAGAGATGGTCACTAATGGGTATCTCTAAGGTGCAACCAAGCATCCCCGGCGGTCTGGGGGGGCCGTTGTGAAGATGAGGCAAACTAATGCCCAGAGTTGCCGAGTGTGGTCCCTGACTGGAGTAGGCACCGAGGTGAGAATTATCGAGCCCGCTGACCCTGGTCCACGACCCTGCCGCGTCGGGAATCGAACCCTGGTCCCGGGCCGTCCTCTGCATACGGGTCTGCCGCCTCTAACCAGTGAGCCACACCACTCCACATTAACCCAGAACAGTGTACGTATGTCTTACTTCTCAAGTTGGCAAGAGCGGAGGATATGGTAAACAGATCATGTCGCCACAAAAGCTGGCAAAAAGACAAAAACCATGGTTTGGGGTGCATGGTTATTCCAATTAGCACCCAAACCAGATGATAAACCACCATGCATACTCTAACACATGGTTGCTTTTATGACCACAGCACGCCTTAAAGAAGTCTTGCTATATCTTTGAAGAGTCTGTTCCTATACTAAGGCACTTATAAACTGTATTACTCTGATTTGTACCTGCGAGATTAAATAATAATAGGTACAGATTAACTTGCACCCAATGACTCACCAAGGTTACTATTTCACATTTTGCTGACACTACTTGCATTAACACACTGTGCAAACAGGGATCCAATCGCTCTTTTGTTGTTCCACTTAAAAAAATGTTTTACAAAATAAATAAAAAGAAGCATCTGGCTCATTTTGCTGTTAACGTGCAAATAGACAACAACGACAAATGTATAGGTCTAAATATTGTGTAGCCAGTGCCATCCAGATAGCCCCACACTATGATACTGACGTTTTGCTGACATTCATTATTCTCTCTCATACCAGAGTATAGTTCTATTTTAGGGGTTTATGAAAGGCACGACATATCACTAAAACTGCAAAGCACCTGATCAACATGGGTGAATAAAGCAAGTAACAGTGTAAAGACGGACGAAACATTATAGTTAACTGAAAGTTTCAAGAAGAGAAAAGTCTTCAGATTTTTATGACATGTAAGGAGAACTTTAGTGAATCAAACTTTGAGGAAGAGAGAGCCAAATATAAGCCCATTCAATTGAGAACCTTTTATCTTCCATGACTACAGACCTGAAGGATGGAGGATCTAAAGACTTCCTGTTGGAAGAATAGAGTGGTCATGCAGTGAGGTCGTATGGTTGAGATCTGAAACTTATTTGGCGGTATGTGGTGCTTTGTGGCCAAGGAGTAGAGTTTTAAATCATATTTCTTAAACGGGTCACCAATGGAGAGCTTTGAGGCTTTATTGGATATAATTCTGTTGGCCACTATTGGTGTTGAGCGAAGTAGCTGCGTTTACAGGATCTTAAGAAAATAACACGAATAGGTTCAAGGTCAGAGTAAATAAATGTTTATCATGGCTGGGTTTATAGAAGATGACATAGGGCCAGATGTAGGTAGGTAGGCATTTACCGGTCGGTAACGGCCGAATTCGGTGAATTCGGCCGTTACCGACCGGTAAATGGATTTTGAGATGTAGGGGGCAGAATCGGTAAATTTACCGATCGGTAAATTTACTGATTCTGTAAATTACCGAATCGGTATTTTTACCGATTCGGTAATTTTGAGATGTAGGTGGGACTCTTCTGAGTCCCACAAGCCTTTCCGAATCGGTATTTTACCATCAAATTCTATTTGATGGTAAAATACCGATTC
Source organism: Lissotriton helveticus (assembly GCF_964261635.1). Taxonomy (NCBI): domain Eukaryota; kingdom Metazoa; phylum Chordata; class Amphibia; order Caudata; family Salamandridae; genus Lissotriton; species Lissotriton helveticus. Next base: position 903,694,829 of record NC_136070.1, on the reverse strand, counting down.
CGGTGTGCATGCACATGTGTGCATGCACACCTGTGCCATATGACAGGCAGACCTGCCCTTAGGGCAGGTATGCCTGCCACATGGCACCCGAACCTGTTTTGGGGGTGCTAGAGGATGTCAAAGTAACACCCCCTGCACCCTTGTGAAATTCGGTATTTACCGATTCGGTAAATACCGAATCAGTAATGCCCATTCATTCCTATGGGCTTCAAAGCCCATAGGAATGAATGGGCATTACCGGTCGGTATTTACCGAATCGGTAAATACCGAATTTTACCGATTCGGTAAAAAAAAAATCTGGATTTCCCTACATCTCCCCCCTTCATATTTACCGACTCTTAAATACCGAATCGGTAAAATTCGGTATTTAAGAGTCGGTAAATATTACTTACCTACATCTAGCCCTTAATCTCTAAATCAGACTAGGGGTAAAGTTGCCAAAGGCAACCATGCTATTGTACTTTTCAAGGCAGATCAGAACAGGAGAAAGAGGGGAGGTGGGGGCAGTGCAATCTCTGACAATTGGCCTATTTTGTGGCAAAGGCTATTGTCAAAAACACAGGAATGAAACGGGAAGCTTGTATGATTGAGAGAGAGCGCTAGGGCAGCCAAGTATGCAGCACTTTGTATGTGCAATGTAAACACAAAGTAAGTAGTCAATCATAAAAGAATAGATGACGTTGTATTGGAGCAATGTGTTTTAGGTGCAAAAATGCATTATCCGGACGAGCAGCAATCAGCTGGGCACTGTCTACAGAGGTGTGAAAGCCATCCCACAAGAAACGAGGTCTCATAGGTTGTAGGTGAATCAAAAATACTACGACAAATGGAATAAAGGACTCCAGATAGCCTCCACGATAAAAGCAGACTTTGAAACAATCAACAGTATCATCAATTTTTAGTTTATCAACCAGTTTAGGGACTGATCGGAGAGTCCGGACCAATTTCATGACTGATGGGGAGAGTCAGGGCCCAGCCTATACTCAGGGTATGAAGTTAAGATCCAATAGTGATGTCAGCCTAGAGTTCAAGCAATATCCGTTGGCCAGAGAATTTATTTCAAATCTTATAATCTGAGAAGACTGTCAATCAGTGTAAAACTTTGCTCTCTATGTGTTGTCTTTCAGAAAAAATACCGAGCGGGATTCAGTGTAGAGTGACTGGAAAGATAACATTGAAATAGAAAGGAAATCAAACAATCCAATATTTTGAAGGATACGTGTTGGTAGCTTGCTCGGACCTTGGGATCCAATAGGATTGTTCAACAAGAGCTTCATCTGGATCTTTAGTCCAATAAGACTGCAAACATAGCAATACCTGCACTGATGCAGAGTGGGCATACCACTTACATTAGTCACGTCACTCAAACTCAACAGAATTTAGGCTACAAGTAAATTTCAACTACCCATGTGGCTTGCTCCTCTATCAGACCTTTCTTTGTCCCAATATGGACATTTCTAGGCTCCACTCTCTTGAGTATTCCAAGCCACCATTACTATCACAAGGAAAGTGGGAAAAGTAGGGGCTTCCTCCACGTCCCTATCTTTATTAACTAAACAATAAGCGAGAGCCCATTGTGTCCTAAATAAACCTTAATCAGTACACCAGTTACTTCTTATTAGTTTTCAGAAAAGCCCTCACCCACTAACATCTGTTAGTAGAATGCCTCATCATAGGGTTCCCACCCGAGAAACCTAGTGCATCTGGGTGTGCTAAGGCACCTGTGTTACAGCGGAACAGGTTATTTTTCTAGGAATTAAGGTTACTAAAATTACTTTAAGGATACCCTACCAAAAAGGAATATTTAACTGTGGAAACCTTGGGTAAGGAAAAAATACTGTAGATGTGAACGAAAAACGTTAATGGTCCCTTACATCTCGGTCTAAACGTTTCAGCCATGTTGATATGTGCCAAAAAAGGTCAAATTGCCTTCTTTGAGACCAAAAGAACCATTTTATATTGTTTTTATCAAACACTAGTGCACAGAAATAACCGCACACATTTCATGCAGTCTCCTACTGTGTGATTCAAAGAAGGGGGAAATTACAGCATTCACGAGACATCAGTATTTATCATTAAGCTGTGTAGCACATGCTTTTTATGCAACCAAACTTACAAAAACCAGGCCAACTGACCTACATTAAATGCTCAAACTAAGAATTGGGAAATGCTTACTGAACAAAAACGCAACGGAATCAGCACAATACTCCATGGGGTCAAAATAACCAACTACTTAAGATCTAACTCCAACCACAAAGGACTACTTGTAACGAATGTTTCCAGAATCTTTCTGAAAGATGCTTTCTTAGGAAGGATTGGACACCAATAGCATGGCATTCTACTAGAGACAGGCTCATATTAATAATTAAAAACAACAAAACGCCTATCAGAAGCAATGCTGATAGACATCCAGATTTCAGAAAAACAACTAAAGGCTACAATCACAACATAAGAAGAAGAGGTTTGATGAAAATAAGGAAATGACGGTATACAGAGGTTACACTAAAAATTCAAAGAGACCTAAAACATTTCTCCTTTGTGAAAACATTTATCTACTCGGCACCAGATTATGTAGCCACAGCTAGTGGACAATTGCCAAATTCAAATGGTGGCAGATCATCAGAATCAGATGGTGGAGTAGTGGGGAGGAAAATAGGGGTATACAGAGAGACAGAAACAAACCCTGGGCACCTCAATAGCAGAGTTTAAATCCCTATCAAAATCCAGTCCACCATTTTTCTCACCACCAGTTTTATGGATGGGGCAATCCATTCAACCATGGCTCAACATCATGCTACCCTCCACCCCATTCAGAGATTTCCTTTTTAAGACAGGGGAGGGAGAGCCGGTGGAATGAAAAAAATAGATACCCAAATCCAATGGGAAGACAATCGAATAGGGGTACACACAAGGAGCATACCAGGAAAGCACAAACAGGGATCAGCAGGAATGCAACTTAATGACTAATTTGACCAATATGGATTTGACGGACACACAAATACAGGTATTTAACAAGGGACTGGGATTTGTTCCTATGGCTAACATGATATTCCATCTTCATTCTGGATTGGATTAATTTTAAAGGAAACTGAAAATAAATGGCTTTTTTGAGAAAACAGAACTAGATGACACAGAAAAAAACAAGAGATACGGGTCTAAAACAATTCCATCTTTGTCCCCCAGGTACGGCTGTTCCAGTCGAGGTCCAGACATTTGAACGGGTTGTTTTCAATGAGGTATAGACCTTGGAAGTAAAAAACACGTAGTTATTTCACAATATGACAAGAGATCAAACAAAAGCCTTAAATGAACTGAAATCCAATACTGATATGGTCATTAAACAAGCGTATAAAGGGGAGGCTTATTTGTACAGTGCACCATCGACTACAATGAGTGTAGACTTGGTTTCCAAGATTGGAATAAATATGGGATCCTTGGAAATGACTGTACACCACAAATGAAGTTGGAGACAAAACAAATGATAGAGGGAGCTGAGGGAGCTGAAAGTGATAAGATCATATTGAAACGGGTGGCAGAAGCAATCCTGTTACACCATATTTCTACACTCTTCCAAAAATACATAAGAACAGAACCCCTCTCCATTATAGTCTCTGGATTGGTTCACTGCTTAAACCTGTATCCCGCTTCTGCAACTGTTTCCTTCAACCTTGTGTATAAAAGACATTGATGCATTTGATAGATGCCAAAGACCTCCTCAGCAAATTGAAGGAGATACCATTTGATCCGGACCAGAATTTACTAATTAGCTTAGAGACAGAGCCGATATACAAGTCTACCACACAACGCCTTAAAGTCATACAAGAATCCCTAGAACAGAGTGAATGGGCATTGGCGTTGTGTATATTGTTCGTACTAGAATGTGCTCGTCTAGTATGAACAAAAAATGTTTTGAAGTATGAAGGTACCCTCTTGTAACAGACATATGGAACTTTAATGGGGAGTACTTTTGCACGAAGTGTAGCTGGGTTATATGTCCATAACTGTAAAAGCATAATTATTTTGCATTCCAACAACCATTTTCCTAAGAACATAGTGTAATGGAAAAAGCACATAGATGATGTACTGGTCATCTGGACAGGATAGTCTTTTGTGCACCTTGCCTTTTTTCCCCTTGGTTAATGATTGCGATATGAACTTAAAGCTTATACACAGACAACAAATCATTGATATTCTTGGACGTAATTATATTCGCAAAGGAGGGCAAACTACACACAAAAACATATCGAAAACCTACAGATAGGTAAATATGTCTTACGTTTGACAGTTTTCACTCTCTCAAAGAAAATCAGCCCTATGGCCAATCCCTCTCAGGGCCAGAAGGAATTGCAGCAAGGTAGTAGATTTTACACAACAAGCCAAGATCCTTTCAGACAAATTACGCACTTGTGATTATCCATTAACCATCATTAAAAACATATAAAAGAATCAGAAAACAGAACAGAGAAGCTATCCACTAGACCTAAAAAAAATACAGGAACACTAGAACCACTGTCCTGAACTGCTGGGGCTCCCAGGCATTGTAAGGAACTATCCCTGTGGGAATTGTATCTGCCACTCAACAATCACAAGAAAAAGACCCTGCATATAGGCCTGGAAACTATATGGATTATTCGAAAACACACAAAATGCAATTCTACACAAGTAATTTATACGATAACTTGCCACTGTGGGTTAAAGTACATTGGCATGACCAATAGAAAAATAAAAACTCAAATCTATGATGACAGAAGCAACACCCATTGCAAGAGAAGCCCCACCAATATGACAGAACATTTCCTGTCCACAGATCACACCACAAATAAGCTGATGTGAGTGATAACTGAATGACTTGAGAGTGGTGCACGTAATCCATATTAGATATTGGTAGAAAAAGAAGAGTGATGAATTTATCGCCTATCAACTCACAACACTAAACTGAATTATAATATCCCTTGGAAAGTGGTTCCAATTTAAAATGAATATAAAATGGCAGAGTGGGGTCTCTGATTTTAAAACCACCAATGTTTACTGATTTTTCCCATGGATTAAAGATCCAATGAATTATATGGTTAAAGAATGGAGGGGTTAAACCAGTGAATAGACACAACAATGTTAACACTGTTATTCTGTACCTCCTTTGCCAAATATTTACAACCATGAGGTTTTCTCCGTCCATGAATGAGCAATTGTATCATTCTTTTGTTATGCTTGCTCTGCTTGTATGTTTTTGATCCACACATCACGGAGTATGGATGAGAAGTATGTTTTTCCTTACAAAAGCAGTAATGGGTTCCCTATCTTTATGTTTTGATATAAGTTATACAGATACTCTGGGAACATCCCCGAACTTTAAATCCTGGGCCCTGCAGCCCCCGCTCTAGTTTCAAGTTTGGCAGCCACGCCCATAGCTCTAGGACATCCAAAGCCATATGCACATTACGAGCACCAGAAATCTGTCAGAACTCTACTCCAGCTCTAGTTGCAGACTCCAATGGGATTGGTGTTGCGAGGCAATGACGTACGTATTGCACGTTTTACTGCCCCGCGTCGCACCCGAAAGACACTTATTAAGCCCTCAACTACATGTAACAGTTAACATGCAGACCTTAGATGACACCAACCAGGTCTGTATCGGGTGCGACGACTTGACAAAAGTACGTCTGTGGGGGATGGGACTTTTTTCAAATAGCTTAAGGTCTCCATGAGACGTAATTTTAACACAGATTTTCATCCATATACCCCATCTCCAGTGTGTGACTACAGGCTACGCCAGCCTCTAAGTGTCTATAATGCTATCAGGCCTCAAGAAATCTACTCGCCCACTTGTAATAACGAGTCAGATTTTATCAGGTCAAGCTATTTTTAGAACGTAGTACACCGCTCTGGTGAGTGAACCCAAGCTGCAAAGGAACAGGTGCTCTGTTCACTCAGAAAGTGAATTGCACCTCCCTTGAACATAAATGGAGAGTAAGCAAGTCAGATGAGACTAAATACAGCTTTAGAAAAGCACTAGCACTCTATCACAGAGCGATTAGAAATGCAAAAAAAGACTATTTCACACGCAGAGTCACTAAAAATAAAAACTCCTCAAAAGAACTTTTCAAAATTGTCAGAGAAGTATGCAACCCAACCAATCTCTCCCTAAATCTTACTCCTTCACAGGAGAACTGTAACAAATTTAATGACTTTTTCTGCGAAAAAATTGACACCATTTATGCCTCCTTTCCAAAATCAGGGACGAAAAAAAGTGAACATTACGTACCAACTGCTGCACATACCATCTGTCACAGTTTTGGCCTTTTTTCGGAAGAGGAGGTAGAAAAAGTCATGCTTGAGGTCAAATCTGGGTCACCACTTGACCCATGCCCACATCACATTTTCTCCCAGCTAACCCCTGTAATATGCCCAGTAGTCACTAGAGCACTTAATCTTTCTCTTAGTTCTGCTGAATTCCCAAAATCATGGAAACAGGCCCTAGTCACTCCTTTAGTAAAAAAGGCTGGAGCAGACGTAAACAATCCGGCCAATTATAGTCCAATATCCCAGTTACCCTATTTATCAAAGGTTCTGGAGAAGTTGGTCAACAGACGACTTTCCATATTTTTGGAAGTTAATGACCTACTGGATGCTTCACAGACAGGGTTCCGGACAAAGAATAGCACTGAAACTACACTCCTAGCAGTGACAGACAGCATTAGAACTAAGGTGGATCAAGGTAAAACAGTTGTTCTGATACTTCTCGATTTATCAGCGGCTTTTGATACCGTACCCCACGATCAATTATTGAACATCCTGGCAGAGAAAGGAATTCAAGATAAAGCATTAGGATGGCTACAATCGTTCCTAGCGGATCGAACCCAATCAGTTCGCTTGGGTGACTACACATCCCCTCCGCGACCTATAAAATACGGGGTTCCCCAGGGGGCTTCGTTGAGCCCAACCATGTTCAATGTGTTCGTCTCCTCATTGGCAACCATTGGCAAAAAGTGGGGTGTCGAAATGTGCTCTTATGCGGATGACACCCAGTTGATGGTCACCATTGATGAAAAAGATGATTCAAAATCTAGACTGACAAACTGCCTGACTGAGTTGGCAATTTGGATGCAGGACCATTGTCTTAGACTAAATGCCGACAAGTCTGAAATCTTACTGTTCGGCAGAGGCACACAGGCTTGGGACAACAGCTGGTGGCCGAGTGCCTTGGGCTCGCCACCCAACCCTACTGCAAAAGCCAAAAATCTAGGCATAACACTGGATAGGGACTTATCCATGAAATCCCATGTCTCCATAGTTTGCGGCAGAGGCTTCGGGCTATTGAAGATGCTTAGACGAGTCTTCCCCTGGGTTCCGACAGAGTGCAGGAAAACACTAGTCCAGTCACTATTGATGAGTAGGCTGGACTATGGTAACTCCCTGTTTGTGGGAATGGCAGATTACCTTTTCTCTAAATTGCAGATGGTTCAGAATGCCGCGGCCAAAGCCATCTGTAATAAAAGAAAATATGACTCAGCCAAAAATTGCATGCGTGAGCATCATTGGCTCCCAATGCGACAACGAGCCACTTTTAAACTACTATGTATTTCACACAAAGTACTCCACGAGACAGGCCCAATATCCTACATGACAAGATTAGATTCCATAGACCCTCAAGGAACCTACGATCCATAACGTCAGGTAGAGCTTCCACCACCCGAGCACGGACTGTCAGGATGGGAGAACGGGCCTTCTCTCACATTGCCGCAACAAAATGGAATGAGTTACCTTCTAACCTTAGAACAAATGACTGCTTCCTCTCATTTAGGAAACAACTAAAGACAGTTCTCTTCCCCAGATCAGATCAATAATCCTCAACCAGAGCTGCTATCGAATCACTTGCTACCTCTCCTCAGCGCCGTGATGTCCTTCCAAGGATGAATGTTAGCGCTTTACAAATAAATAAATACAAATGAGCAATAAAGATGCCATTAAATCTTGTTTTTATCTTGACACATTTGCAGTCTGTTCAAGGAAAGAGGTCAAATATCAGTTTGTCTTTTTACTAATTGCTGCTTGGAAAATGGGGTTTATTTTTCTCTCACACTACAGTTAGGAGTTTTTGTCAAGTGAGCTGTCTGAAGATATCAGTTTTTTTCTAACACATAACATTTAAAGTAAGCCTGTAAGTTGATAGTCCACTTATTTTAAAATATATATGGAATTATGATAGCACATTCTATCCGTAAATAAGAAGCATGATGCAAACAAAGATTGAATTAGCAGCAAAACAATTCAGAACACTTTCATTGGTCATCTGCAAATGAAACATGTCGCAGAAATTTGTTTGTACACTATAATTTTAGCAGTAAAACCACGTCAAGACATTCTGTGGCCACTTCAATGTAAAATCTGCTGATTAAAAATGACAGTGTGCTACTACTTCATGCTTTAGTTATGCATTTATTAAAAGTGATAGGTTTTTAACATGATTTGAGGAACATTCGAACCCTTTCCCGGATGAAAATGCTGTTAAGGAACTAAGAGGCAAGTCAGGGGTCATGTGTATCCTATATGTGGCCAGATTTATAATATATCTGAAGCAAAAGTTTGATCTATTAAATCAAACAAAAACGTTTTTTTGTACAGCAGACATGCTGACCTCCCATATTTGAAGGAGCTCTCATATGTGATAATGAAGAAAATGGCCGCTTGGTGAATTTAAATATTTGCCCATGATCACATCATTTGAAACCAGTTTATGGGTCAAGAGCATTCCAACTTGGTTGAGTAGATTATTTAAGTCACTAGACCTGCAGGTCTAGTAAAAATGTTATGATTTTCCGAGGCCTGTACAAGGACAATACTGTTATGTTTTCTGTATTGGTTTAGTTTTAATCAGCTCCTAGCAACAAGGTTCTTCTGTTGGAATCCGGTGTGTGGAGTCCAGCAGAGAAGCTTGGCTGTGGAGCCGAGCGGTTGGCTCTGGGGGTCGCTTTTTATATTCTTCATTAAACATCTATTCTACTTAATTTGGCTCCAGTAATCACAAAAATGGCGACGAGGGTGGGATCCTGTTGAAGAAGAAGAATTTCAGGAGAGGTTTGAAGCAAATTTGAAAATATTTTTCTCTTGCATTATTTTCTTGTGAATTAAATAAAATACGACGGAGAAGACTCCCAGATTGATCAACGATGACAATCCAAGGTCAGTTGACTGTACCTGGTGCGTTTACTGCTGGAGTGGATTGCGTGTTGAACTCATCCAGGGTTATGGTGGCGGTGCTGAATTCACGGGATCGGTAGCAGTGTTTATAAGCTTGGCACCTGCTTCGGAGTGAATCCAGATTTTACGTGAGAGTGCAATTTTGGGAACATTTATAATATCCACTTTGATCGCTGTGAAATACTTGTATGCAAGTACTCGCGTGAAGTGCGCGGGACAAGTTTCTCGCATGCAAGTACGCGCGTGAAGTGCGCGGGACAAGTTGCTAAGAGACCACAGACACTGTTTACGGTACGTAAGCAGACGGCAAGAGACAGACAGCGAAGCGTACTGGTGCATGCGCAGTAAACATTTTTATGTTTCAAATATAAATGCTTGACGTAAACGAGTGACGCAAGTTTGGCCGCAGTCATCCGTATCCTGGCAACGTGACGTGGACCAGAGTTTCATTTAGATCGTGCATCTTGATTGGGGCGCCATTGTTGTGAGCGTCTGTGTCCTGGTAACGCGACGTGAATCAAAGATTCTTTTGCATCACGCAATCTTGTTGGTGCGTCGTTGAGTTTGATTGGCATCGTCATTTGTACCTTGGCAATTGATCAGTCACTGTGATCATCGCAACTAGTATACAACAAACTGCGCATGGTTTCTGAAGCGTATAGTTACTTACGTTTGACATAGATTCACTGATTCAAGAACATCGTGTCAGGTTGGAAAGCAGTTTTGCAGTAGGTTTAAAGACGTAGAAAAAAAAACATTTACATTTCTACAAAACGATATTGCCTGAGGAAAAAACTATTGTGAAACATTGTTACCAGTGATTTTCAAAATACCATAATTAACTATATGAAAATATCTAACAACTTTGGGGAGGCATATTGTTAGAATCGGCACCTGTATGGGTAATTGTTGCAGTTAAAACGTTACAATTTACCACATAACAACAATATTCGTTTTATTGTAGAATTGTATAGCACGTGAACATGGCCAAACATTCTTCTATTCCTACTACACCCATTTCTTCCAGAACCTGGTTCCCCTTGCATGGAGTGGGAGGATTGGAGAGAAGCTTTTACAACCTATTTAGAAGCAATAGGTGGGGATGTGTTCATTTCTAAAAGAAAATTAGCAATTTTGAAGGTATGTTTAGGAGTTGAGGGTAGAAATGTTTTAAAAACCTTACCAAATTTTCAACCTAATGTTACAAACGTTGATAATTCTTCTGGCGATGAAGGAGAAGATGTGTATGAAATGGCTTTGTCTGCTTTAGCCAATAATTTTGGTAAAAAATTAAGTATAGTTGTAGAGAGACACAAGTTTTTCTCTCGCTCACAGAAACAAGGTGAGAAGGTTTAACAGTATGTAGCAGCACTGAAGAAACTGTCTATTACTTGTAAATTTAAAGATTTAAGAGATGATATTATTAGAGATCAACTAATCAATAGAACCAATAACAAGAAAATTCAAGAAAAACTGTTAGATTTAAAAGATCTTATCTATAGACAAATCTATTGAAATTTCTAGATGTATTGAAAATACTTCCCGCTATGTAAAAGAGTTATCAGATAATCCGAAATCTGAAGCTGAGTCATGTAAAGTATGTGTGTTAAACTAACTCAAAAAAATTAGTTAAGACTAATAAAGATGAAAATATTGGGAGAAAGGCAGAAGGTAACTACAATTTTTTTTATTGTAGGTCAATTGGCCCTGTTTTTCTAAGTTTAGTTGCATAAAAAGTCCACATTTGTAAAGCCGCACGATCACCCGTAAGGGTCTCTAGGCGCTGGGGGCCGTCGGGAAGATTAAGCGAGCTATTGCCCAGAGTCACACGGTGCTGGGCTAACCTGCCGCCGGAGCCGGGGATCGAACCGTGGTCCCCAGATTCCAGCGTCAGTCGCCCTGGCCGCGGCGCCACACCTCTCCCTAATGAAATGCATGTACTACACAGCTAATGATGAATGTAAGGTCAGAGGGAAATTGTAATATTCCCCTTATTTGAATCACGTGGTAGTAGACTGCATGAATTATGTGCAGTTATTACTGATGAAAGTTTACAATTCATGTGTATGTCTGCCAATGAATATTTTTATTACATGTATAACTAGGTACATTTACCTTGATCATTACAGACTAACTCACAGGGCAAAATCCTGTGTTAAATGTATCCAAGATCGTAAGTTACAGTATAATTTAATGAGAGCACAATCAATAGTGCGCATGTGTACCTTAGAGTTTGATGATAAGTACAATATAAAAGGGTTCTTTTGGTCCTTAAGAAAGCCATTTGACCCCTGGTGGTATATATCAACATTACTTAAACATGTAGGCCGAGATGAGAGAGGACATAAAATCTCAGCTCATATCTATTGTTTTTTAACCTTACCCAATATTCCCATAGTAGCATTTCCTTGAGGTAAAAGTAATATTCTTGATTCCTAAAAAGCAACCTGCTCCACTGTAACACAGGCGTCGTAACACACCCAGATGCAGAAGGCATCTCGGGTGAAGACCCCATGATGAAGCATGCCACTACTAGATGTTAGTGGGTGAGGGTTCTTTAAAACTAATTAGGATTCACCATTGTACTCATATGGGGTCATTTAGGACACAGGTAGCAGGCTGTTGCTTGTTGTTTGGTTATTCAAAGCCTAATATTCCTCAAGCTTGCTTTGCCCCAAAACGTTTGTCATCGCACCGGCATTAGCTCACTCAGTTAATCCATTCCTTCATTTCAGAGTAACCAAATCCTGTGAACTCACTCTTGCTCCTTCTCTATTCTGGACCTCGCTTCACTTTAAAGTCAATTGGCCTTCCTCTCATTCCATGTTACACAACAATCATAACAACAAGAAAGCCCGACAGCTATATCCCTGTCCCTTAGGGGGCTAAAGTTTCCTACTCAGGTACCTCATACCTAAACGTTCTTTCCACACCTGACCCCAAGCACATTAGGCTTAATAAATAACCTACATGTCCAACACCTAATCTTGCCTCCTGTCCTACCTTTGTAAATACTCAACCCTGTCAAGTCACCCACAATATACAGGTGTCATCAGCATTCCGAGTTAATCATATGGAAAATTAGGCTCTTATCCACAGGTGCCTAATGAAGCCTTGCTCCTTGCTTTCTACAGAATGTTTGAAGCACTAATAACCCCAGTCAATTGCAATGACTTGAGAGTATCAATACTTCCAAAGTGGCAGAACACGGGGGGGAGAGCAAGGGTCATTAATGCCTCATCAGTTAGTATCCAATTTGCAGTCTTCTTCCGTACTCTTTCAGGTCAACCGGGTGGACTGTGCTCACATCATCAGTGATAGCAAGAAGCACCTGTGACATGTTGTGTTAGCTAAAGGTGGGCAAGACACAGAAAGCTCGAGCCAGAAGCCTGGTTCAGCGCGAGGTCCTCATGTAAACTTGAAACCTGAACAATCCAAGCTTTAAAGTAGCTTGTGCCTGCCATGATATCTTTATCCAGGATTGCCTTACAGCCACAGCTGCTGACTTTGTAACTAGAGAACCAGTTTCGAGTCTCAGCACTAGCTAAACATCCTGCGCTTCTGATCAAATATACTAATTACCCGTACCTACAACGACCAGGGACCTAGCTATCATTAGTGCACCAGATGGGCCCACCTGTGCCCAAACGTCAGTGCCCCATAGTACCCAAGTATCTCTGAATATTACTACCCAAGCATCGGGCTGGGGAGCTTGTCCTTGCTTCAAATAGGGACCATGACATCCCTACAAGGACACTTTTCTCTCCACTTTCCTTTCCCTGTAAATTACACAACACAAGGCGTGGTGTATTGGAAGTAAATAAGTAATCAGTCACTCTATGGGCATTTACGCCTTATATTTTACGGAGCCCTCATTGGCAAAGAAGTCTCAAGCACCCTTATGTAGTGAACACTACCGTATACATTTCGGACTAATGTTTTTAGTTGATCATGCTCTTAAATGAACCGAATTCCGGAGTTTCCCCCACAGGAAACAACTCCTTTCTACCAGTACCCGTCCCGCTGGGCTACCTAAATTATCTCCGGCACCGCTCACCTTAATGTGTTGAAATATATGGATTATGCCATCTTCATGCTTTGCCCACCAGTCCCCTTCACTTGTCCCTTACGCCTTTATGCTCTTAGCTACAGACAATGAATGGACGAGGAGCTTCTACCATCCGACCTAACAAATCTCCTAAACCTCCATCCTAAGGCGTGTACTTAGTGATCCCTTAAGCCACCCTCGCGGTCTCATTACATACCTTTAGCTTCCCCAAACTCTCCCCGCATTCCCGCAGGTCGGGGCTCTTACGGCTCCACTCAGCCCGCAAGCGCTCGTACATAAGCCCAGCCTGCTGCAGACCAACATTGCCTTCCCCGCCGTTAACAGCCATGGAGCCGGCATACAATGAATCGGCAAAGCACTGACGGCGACGGGTGTGCGACACTTCGCGACCGTGGTCGTTTTACGGCTGCACGAAAGACAAGAGCAAACAGCCAGCGCCGTGACGTCACAGAGAAACCCGGGTATTCGAGTCGCCAAAATGAGCTGTTTCAACGTGGCCGTCCACAATTCCATGTAGGGCCGTTGGCGAGGATTGTTCAGATCTTTCCTTATTTACTCAGAATTGCGAACGTTTTATTTGAGCTGTTCCCTGACTGAACTTGTCTGTGTTTATTTAGAAGGCAACGGTGAAATATATTCCCCTAATATTTTCACTTTACATGTTGCAAGTAATAGATTTTAGTGTTTCCCAATTTATGCTACACAGTTTCCAATGTTCAGAAGAACCGAATGCCAAATGGCCAACGCTAGTATTTAAAAAGCATACTCTGCAGTTTAACACATTCTTCAATAAATGCTGAACTAGCAAGCTCAAGTTCGCATTTGCTCGCATTGTTCCCCCGGTGTAAGCAAATTTGTGCACTTCCGATTCTATTTCAGGACAGGAGCCTCTAATTATGCTTCTCTTTCTTTTACTGCAAAACACAGCAGCCAATTACAAATGTTTTAACATTATCCAATCCAATCCAAAAATTATTTATTTCGGCCATATAGACCATAAAAGATGCAGTGCAAGACATTACATACAATAAAATTCATTTTTTTTTTTTTAAATACATGACATAAAATTCACTCTCCCAGCGAGGAAAGAATTAAAACACTAGAAAGTTCAGGGGGCTTCAGAGGATTTTTTCTTTCTAATCAACCATGTAGCCATAAGAAATTTGGAAACAGCGAACACAATGTGGCCCAGGGTACTGGTTTTCAGGATCCTGTATGCCTGTGCATACTCTCTGAACCCTAGGTTCTTGCATAACGGCGCTATCCAATGTTTCCTGGGCCTTTGATATGCGGGGCACACAAACAAAATGTGGAGGTCGTCTTCCAAATGGCTATTACAGCAGGGACATGTTTTATCGACCCCGTTGGTCCACTTGCAGGTGTATGAATTAATAGGGAGTGTGCCAAGCCTCCATTGAACAAACAGTTTCCTCGCCAGGATGGGGAAGATAAAATGCATAAAAGGTTCAAAAACATAAGAATTTTTGGATTCTAAAAATCGCAAAGTAAGGGTGCCGCTGTTTTGAGCGTCCATCAAGTGTGCAAGGGACCTATCTTTATAGATTTGTGACAGAGCTTTGCGCGAGATTGTTTGACAGCCTCGCGCAGGGTCCTCCCAGAGGTCGCGGAGATTCATGGCAGCCAGTTCGTTTTTCACAAAGGCAAGCCAGGGGATTTTGCCACTACAGTTCAAGCTCATGACGTGGGTAAGATCCTCCCTATAGTGATGAAGTTCATTCGTAGACCAGAGCCTGTGCCAGAACTTCACTGGCTTTGACACAAGCTCCTCTGCAATAGGGGGGAGACCCATGTCCATTCTCAGAGGCTGAAGTGGCGTGGCACGTGGGAGAGCTAATAGGCGCCTTAAGAAGCTATTTTCAACTGTTGATAAGTCCTTCACCGCTTTATGCCCCCATAGCTCACTGCCATACATGGCCGCTGCCTTGGCCTGGGTCCTGTAAGTTTCAAGGGCCGGACTTATGGGCTTGAAGGAAGAAGTATTGGCCACCTTCAGAATTGCGCCCGACAGTTGGGACAGTTTGACCCTAGATCGTACTATCTGGCGGTCCCATGATAAATTTTCCTGCAATGTTACCCCCAGATATATGAAAGTAGACACCCTCTCAAGGATGGCAGTCCCCAGGGTGGGATTGGGCCTAGTTTTAGTAGGTGGATTAAAGATCATAAACTTGGTCTTCTCTGTGTTCACCTCCAACCCGTGCTGACGACAGAAAAGACCAAATCCATCCAGGATCCTCTGGATCCCCATAGGGGTTTTGGAAAGGAGGAGGGTGTCATCGGCAAACATAATTGCCGGTACCCTCCTACCTGCCAAACATGGGGCGTCGTTGTTCTTGACATTTTCCAGGTGTGAGATAACATTATTGATGAATAAGCAAAACAGGGTCGGTGCCAAGACGCAACCCTGCCTCACCCCTCGACGGACGGGGAACCTGGATGATAAATTGCCATCTCTCCCACACCTGACCTGCGCATAGTTGTTCTCATGCAGCCTGGCTAAGATGTTAAGTAGCTGGGGGGGAACTCCTAGCTTTTCCAGCACCTCCCACAGTTTCCTGCGCGGGACTAGGTCAAAGGCTGACCTCAGATCCACGAAGACCATGTACAATCTTCCCCCCTCGATCCTCACCGTCTTCCAGTAGAGGAGGACGAGGCGGAAGATCTGGTCCATGGTCGACGTGTTTTTCCTGAAGCCAGCCTGCAAGGGACTCATGATGTCGTTATCCTCTACCCAGTCTAATAGATGGTTCAGAATAAGACGCGCAAAAAGCTTTTGGGGGACATCTATAAGGCTAATTGGCCTATAGTTTGCCGGACTCAAGGGGGACCCTTTCTTATGGATCGGCACTATTTCAGCCCCTAACCAGGAGGAAGGGACCGCCATACCTCCTAATATAGCATTAAAAAGGATAAGAAGGTACGGGCCCCAGATGTCGGGATGGTGTCTAAAAAGATCACCGGGTAGCTTGTCCAGCCCCGGTGCCTTCCCCTGCGCCAAGCGCTCCAGTGCTATCTTCACCTCACCTAAGGAAAATTCTAGGGCCATATCTGGAGGACAGGGGAACTCCGCCGCCGTCCCTTCGGGCCATAGAGTGGTTTCTTGATATAATGCTCCGAAGTGGGCCTCCCAAATAGAGGGGGCAATATTAGGTTCAGCTGCGGATATAAGATCCCCTGTTCCATTATTTACCAGGGCCCAGAATTTTCTAGAATCTTTGGATTTAAGGGCTTCAATCAGTTCGTGCCAGTGGTTACAATCCCACTCTGCCCTTGCATTAGCCAGTGCTAACTTATACTCCCTCCTAAGAGCTACAACCCTCGCCTTGTCACTACCTTCTTTAATGGCGGAAAGTAACTCAGATTTGGTTTTCCTGCAAGTAGAGGTGTACCAAGTCGAGGTGCGAGTCTTTTTCCTTCTTGAGGGCACCACCGGGTTGAAAACATCTGCAAGGTCCCTCACTAGGGCCTGGTGGATGCCAGATAGTCTCTCATTATAATCAGAGGGTCTTAGTTGGTTAATGAGAGCATCCACCTCCTGGAACCTGGGGAGTGCTATGCCATATAACTTGTTGAAAGCATCTTCTTTATCAACCAACTTCCCCCATTTCACCCGACGCCTACTTGTAGTAAGGAGTATATCCCCCTGGTCAACTCCGGTGTCAATAGTTGTCAGCCCTGCTGCAGGGGCTGGATGCTGGATCTCCAGCAGAAGGGAATTGTGGTCACTATCTGTCCTCGGAACCACTCTAAAATCTTGAACTTTAGACCACAGGGAGATGTCTATGAATATGTAGTCCAGCCTTGACTCATGGCCTTTTCTATTGAATGTGCACACCGAAGGAGTGTCAGAAGGGGTGCGCCCATTGCACGCCCTCAGTGCAAAGTTCAGAGTGAGGGAAGTAAGTTGGATTACCAACGGAGACCAGGCTTTGGGGTGAGGTGAAGAGGAAGGTGGAACTCCCCAGTGATCATCCTCGGCAGTGAAGGCACCCTCCATTAGACCCTCCAGGGGTTCGAAGTGGCAGTTGAAGTCCCCTCCCATCAATATTTTCAGGTCACCTGGCAGTTGTCCTAGAAAAGATGAGAGTTTGACTAGGGTGGGGGATTAATTGCCCACAGCGACTGGTCGTGAGTAAACGTTAACAATGGCCCATGTTCTTTTACCGGGCCATTTGAGGAGCACACACTGAATGTCCTGTGAGAATGTATCCATCCTTTCCACCTGGCACCCGATGTGGCGGATGTATGACGTTATAACGCATACTTTTACTCCGCAGACCATTACAACGCGACTTTTACTCCGCATACCGTTACAACGCATAGCGCCTTGGGGCGCTGGATAGTGGTAAGTATAATTTACTATTCTAACTCCAGTCCCCGTGGACCCTAGGGAAGGTGTTGGATAGTAAATTATACTTATCCCCTATCCTAGAGCGCCCCCCAGCGCAATGCGTTGTAATGGTATGCGGAGTAATGGTCGCGTTGTAATGGGTCTGCGGAGTAAAAGATCCGTTGTAACGGGTGTATACCGATGTGGCTCGCCACCCAGATTGCTAGACCACCCGAGGGTCTCCCCCTCCCATTCCACTTTGCCGGGATTTCAGAAATATCATACCCCCTCCTAGACTGTGGTTCCCTTGCCCACGTCTCCTGGAAAAGAAGGATATCACTTTTGTTAACCAGGGTTTCCCACTCCGGGGTGCCCACCTTATTTGTGATGCCTGCCACATTCCAGGAGAGGATACTCAGCCCTGAACCTTGAGGTTGCGAACCTGCTTCACTTAATACGGGCGAGATGTCGTGTGCAGGCTTGCCCGGATCACCCAAAGCGGATATGGTGGGCGACGGGGTGGGTAATACAACAAGCTCCGCTGATTGCAATGTAGAAGCAATGCGTGTGCTTGATGATTCCTCAACTTGTACTGGGATACTTCGCAAGGAGGTCCCCCCCTCTTTGAGAGAGACCTGGATCTTTTTGTCAGTTGCGGGATGAGGTACACCCTCCCCCTTGTCTGGGACCCCCAGGGCAGATTTTTCTGAGTGTTGTAGTATATCTCCCCTTTGTGGTCAGTCTACTTGGTCCAGGCAGGAAAATCTGTTCTGGTGAATGAAATTGCCCTGAGCGAGAAGTGTGTTATGCTTGGGTCTATACCGTGAACCATCTATTGCGAAGCCCACTCTAGTCCAGCTCTGTTCCCTCCCCACAACTAGATTAGAGACATTTGGGTAGAAGTGTGAGAGGGATACTAAATCTATGTTGGACTTATCCGGCCTTACCAGCCAGTTGCAAATATAAGGGGCAACCAGTGGGCTTTTAAAGCTGATTATGATACAGTCCCCTGCCCTGTTCTTGGGGGTGACTCCAATCCATGGAATCCTTCTAACCATCAGCACATCTCCTTTGATGTTGGGAGGGAGGGGCCTGTTAATGTTGAGCCAGCTAATTACCTTATTACGAAGTGAGTCCTGTGGCTCTCTAGTGTCACCAGTGAGCTCAGGAACTCCCACCATAATCGCTGTGTAGGGCACTGCCTCAGGGGGCAGATTGACCGCCCTACGCCTAGTATTAGAGCTAGAGGGACGACCAGTGTATCCATTAGTAGCACACCCCTCACTCGTTGGTTGGGGTGGTGTCGGTTGCTTGGATCTTCTAGGTGCAGGGACAGGGGGCCTACACGTTTGTGAAGGGGGCAGTAGGGGGACATGACTACCTGTAATACTGTGTTGTGCCCCAGTGTTGGCCTGTGTGCATGTTCCAGCAGTAGGAGGTCTATTCCCCACAGGTTCCCGAGGAGCCGTCTGTGCGCTTAGGCCCAACCCCCCACTAGGACTATTTCTATTGTATGCGTTTTCTATAACTATGAGTCTAGCATCTATAGAGTCCAGTTTTACAGATAAGGGTTCCAATAGGTTCTTAAGGATGTCCGTAAGTGAACTAATTAGAGCATCTGTGATATTAGGTGGAGTTCCACCAAATATAAATGGTCCAGAACACCCTGGTACAACTGTGACAAATGGCGAGCCTGATTGACCAGACCCAATACCCGGGGAAATGAACTCGGGAGAGGCCGAAATATCCGTGCTGTCATCCAGTATTGGATTGGTTATGTCCACTTTAGCCCTTTCTGCCCCTGTTAGCTCCCTTGACCTTTTCCTTTTCGGAGGATGGTCCACTCTGTTGCCAACGAGTTCTGTTAGCACTACAACTTGGCCCCCATCCTGCGACTTGGTCATTTCCGCACAATTCACATAGGGAGTGGTCTCCACCACCCCAGAGAGACGCAAGGACTCACTATCCCTTGGTAAGTTTGACGGGGTCCTAAGTTATTGGAGGACTGACTCGATTGTCTGGTCAATACTATCCAGAAGTGATAGATGGGTAGCGTCAAGGGGTATTGGAGTACTAGTGTCAATTGAAGAGGAATCCGAGGGGCCCACAGACACATTTTCAATGATCACCTCAGAGAGAGTGTCTGGCACTGTGTGACCTTTGTTGACCGCAGCACTGGCCTTGGGAAAGAATTTTTCCAGTGTACTAGAGCACTGTTGAGCAGCCTTGCTCCTGGATGCTCTGGTAGTCATGGCGAGAGAACAGTCGGGAACAGCAGGCTAATGATGACAGGGGTAGAGACTTGGGACAGGCACAACGTTGGAGGGGAGGCCCGGTCCGGTCTCTGCCGGCCTCTAACGGCCTAAAACGGCCCGCTCTTTGCCCGGTCTTCGCCCCAGGGACCGCCCCGCGCGCGTCCCGCGATGCGCATGACCAGGGACTCTTATGAATAGCAGGGGGGCGTGGCACTGGGAGGGGGCGCGGCGCGGGCGGGAAGAGGAACCAGCTGACGATGTTCAGCAAGAATGCTGGTCCTCGCAGTCCTGCTCGCCGTGCCTCTCACCTCCACTGCGGCCAACCTCCGGGGACACTGTCACTCCGCCCAAGGCTCCTGGCAAGGTAGGAACTGGAAAAGCTACTCCTGTAGCGTGCTGCACAATTCCCAGCTGACGAGTCTCTCTCGAGCGGCATTAACATAAACAACATTTCCCATGATACCCTGCTCACAACCACCAATCATGCTACAACAGTCCTTATAAGAGTAGCCACCACCATCCTAAGAGCCTCTTTGCTGCTTGTAGCCAAGATAAGTGACTTTCTACTATTTT
Source organism: Lissotriton helveticus (assembly GCF_964261635.1). NCBI lineage: Eukaryota > Metazoa > Chordata > Amphibia > Caudata > Salamandridae > Lissotriton > Lissotriton helveticus. The sequence goes on along the minus strand of NC_136070.1, from coordinate 903,674,383 downwards.
TCTTAAGGATTATTGTGTATCCATTATTGTTGTCATTTATGATATAAAGTATGTGTAATAATGTAATAATCTTCATGGAGTCAGAGTGTAGTTCCAAGTTGATATTTATTGTAGTTGAAGTTACAGATGTTACAGGTGAATCAAGATGCAGTCCTGTCAAGCGTCACGCAACAGGTGTGACGCTCACGCATTTCAGTGCGGTGATCCGCATCACCGCACTGAAATGCATTGTCACGCATAATGCCTTAGTCTCAGCTGGCACACAAAGCACACCACAAATAGTAGAAGCTGCGAGCTCCAGTGCCTGGCTGGCTGCTCTCACAGGCTTCGAGCAGTTCCAGCAGCTGAGCCGGCTCTCTTCGACTCACAGTGGCACTCATTAAATGCTGCTACAATGTATCTATATGATTTCCGCGGCGCCGCGGGGCTGGCCGTAGCGCCGCAAGGATGTGACGTGACGTCACACGTCCTGTTAACATCGCGTGAATTTGTTTTAATGAGCTGCAGTTAACTGGCTCGTCGTCACCTTTTATTTAGTTATTTATTTATTTATTTTAAAACATCATATATTGATAAACACAGTTTAGGTTACTATACGTTTAATATCTGTGTTTTTTACATATTCATCAATATGCAATTCGACCCTCCCTCGAAATTTCTCCAAAGCAAAGGGGATCCTCTTATACCTTGGAATAGGTGGAAGGAAGAATTCTTAACGTATCTTAAAGCTATAGATGGGGAAAGGATGGGTAATGAAAGAAAAAAAAATATTTTTCTTCATTGTTTAGGGTCTGAAGGACAAGCCATTTTTAGAACCCTTCCCCCAGTACCTGGTGATCTTGGTAATTTTGATGAAGCTATGTTACGTGTTGAAACAAGATTTAAACCCACTACTAGCATTGCCCTAAATCATTATAAATTCTACACTAGAGCGCAAAAGGATTCTGAAACTTTTGATGACTTTTTAACTGCTTTAAGGTCATTAGTTATTTCATGTAATTTTGGAGAAATTACTGATGAAATGATCAGGGACCAAATTATTGTAAATGTCAAATGTAAAAAAACACAAGAGCAGTTATGGATTTTGGGGAATCCTACGTTAAAAGAAAGTATATCTACAGCTAAGGCATTTGAACAATCCAATAAATGGATGAAAACTATAGAAGAAAACACTAAAGGTGGAAAAATTGACAAGTCTGGTGATGATGTGTGTGCCATAAGCAATGTAAAAAACAATTTTCAACCCAATAAGACCTTTGGAAGAAATCAAATTGTATGTTATAGATGTGGTAGTAATAGTCATGTTGCCTCTTTTAAGTTTTGTCCTGCAATTGGTAAAGAATGTAGCAAATGTGGAAGAATTGGTCATTTCTCCAAAGCATGCAGGGATGAAAGAAGAAGGAATAATGATCGTAATGTTAGTAATTTCAAGAAAAATGAAGTTTCTTGTGTAAGATCTAATCCTTCTTATGACGTTTCGTGTATTCAATGTGAACATTCTAAAGATGGAGAAATGTTAAGAGAAGGTGGGATGGTAGTTTCTTTAATAAATATTGGTGTGGTTGACGGTGAAGTACTCAATTCACCCAAATGTATTGTAAACTTCATGGAGGTAGATCTCGAATTGATGGCGGACTCTGGTTCTCCCTGGACCATCATTACTAAGGATTATTTCTCTGAAAAGTATGGTTCAAAATTATCAGAAAAAGATCTTTCCTCGCCTGATATCAATGCTTTGTGTTTTAATGGTTCAAATATTGATTTTATGGGTTACTTACAGTCTACCATTCATTTTAAAGGGAGATCTGCAGTTATTAAGTTGTATGTAGCAAAAAAAGGAGTTGATGTACTTGGATGGAGAGATCAGTGGAAGTTGGGAATAATGTTAAATCCACGGGGTAAAGAGCCTGTCATAGTATCTAGTGATATGTTTCCACAAGAGGGTTCCATTGTCGCCATAGAAGATGACAGAAAATGGGAAAATTGAGCTAAAGAATTTCCTAGTGTATTTTCAGAAAGTTTAAGCAAATTAAAGGGTTTTGCACACGCTATCAAGCTCAAACAAGGAGCTGTTCCTCTAGTACAAAAACTTAGGAATGTGCCACTTAATGTCAGAGAGGAATTAGGAAATGCACTTAAGGAAATGTTAGACAATGGAGTGATAGAGGAGATTGAATCATCTGAATGGGTCTCCCCAGTAGTTCTTGCTCGTAAGTTCGATAAAAGTTTGAGACTTTGCATTGATTTGAGGGCTTTAAATGCAAATATAGTTGTTGATTGCCATCCCCTACCCAACATAAATGAGGTTGTGAGCATGCTTGGGGGTGCCACAGTGTTTTCAACTCTCGATCTTAGATCGGCATATCATCAAATTGAATTAACAATGAAATCCAGACATCTAACTGCTTTTATTACCCCTCAAGGTTTATACCAGTTTAAGCGGATGCCGTTTGGGTTAGCTTCCGCGGCGTCCGTTTTTCAAAGGTCAATGTTTCATCTTTTCAAGGAAATGGGAAATTACGTTAAATGCTTTCAAGATGACCTTCTCATCTTTTCAAAGAACAATGAAATCCATTATAAACATTTAAGAAATGTATGTAAAGTGTTAAGTGACTCTGGTTTGACGATTGAGAGTAAAAAATGTAAATTGTTTCAGAAGACTATAGAATACTTAGGGCACACAATTTCAAAAAATGGTGTGTCTCCAAAGAAATCGTTAGTTGATGCTATTTTAAAAGCACCTGCACCGGATAGTAAAGATAAACTACTGTCCTTTTCAGGTCTTTGTGAGTACTACAGCAAGTTCATCAAAGATTTCGCTTCTAAGATGGAACCCATTAGAGAACTTGCTAGGAAGAATGTGGAATTTGTATGGGGCAGTAGACAGCAAAGTGCTTTTGAGAGTATAAAAGCTGATATGGTTGCTGCGCCTACTCTCAGACCTTTCTGTCTAGATAAATTATGTTTGTTGACAGTAGATGCTAGTCTTTACGGTTTAGGTTGTGTTTTGTCACAACGTTCAGGAAAGGAGGAATGGAATGTGGCATTTGCTTCCCGCACTCTCACTGCCACTGAGAGAGGATATGCTGTCATTGAGAAGGAACTTTTAGGTTGTGTATGGGCGGTGGAACATTTTCGGAATTATATTTGGGGCTCAAGGTTCATGTTAAGAACTGACCATAAACCTTTGGTGAATATCTTGTCACCAGGTGGAGGAATTAGAGCTACTGCTCGCATAGCCAGACTTATGTCACGTCTCCAGGAGTATAATTTCGACATTGAGTATGTTCCAGGAAAATTGAATGTAACTGCGGCCTGTTTGTCCAGACTGCCATGTGACGGAGTTGATGAACCAGAGGATTAAGAAGTCGTAGTTAGTATTACTGAGTCTGTTTCTGAAAACTTTAAATTGATATCTGAAGAGGTGTGGATGAGAAGTATGAGTGAAGACACTTTACTATGTCAAGTAAGGGATTATGTCAAGAAGGGTTGGCCTCCCAAGTGTGAAATATCTACTGATCTCATACCATTTTTAAATATTAAAGAAGAGATAGTTTCTGAAGGTGATTTAGTTTTTAGATCTGGAAAGTGTATTCCGCCTTTTGGGATCTGTGATTTTATTTTGAAACTCATTCATGAGTGTCACATGGGCATGTCGTCCATGAAGAGGTTAATTAGATCAAATTTTTGGTGGCCCGGAGTAGATAGGTTTGTTGATAGGTTTGTGAGAGAATGTCCAGATTGTATAGAAAGTGACAAAGATTGTAAATGTAGTCCGGCTCCTTTGATACCCGTCAAATGGTCGGAGAATCCATGGCAAAAGTTAGGTATTGACATTTCTGGTCCTTTTAATTTTTTACCAGCGGAATGCAAGTTTGCTGTTGTGGTGGTTGACTACCATTCTAAATGGCCAGAAGTCAAGCTCATTTCACATCCCAATTCAGGAAACGTGATTTTGTTTTTGAAAGAGCTGTTTGCTAGAGAAGGTTATCCTGAAGTGATGATTTCAGATAATGGTGTACAGTTTAAATCTTCTGAAATGTTGGAATTCTTTAAAGATTGTGGTATCAAACATATCACCACGGCTTTATATGAACCACAAGGAAATGGACAAGTTGAAAGGTACAACAGGGTTCTCAAACAAGACATTCTTTGGGCTCGAACTTTTGGTAGCTTGTGGAGAGAAAAATTAAGGGAGAGACTTTGGTTATATCGGATAACACCTCATTCGACTACTGAGATTTCTCCCTTCCGGTTGTTAAGAGGTAGAAATCCCACCTCAAAATTGTGTCCCTGGTGGTTCAAAAAGAGTACTATTCCACATGATGTTATACTTGATGTTACTAATGTAGCTCGTAAAGTTGAAATGAAACAAGACAAAATCAAAAGTGATTATGATGTTCGGATGATGGTAAAGGTACCTATGTTTAAGTATGGTGAATGGGTGAAGATTCGCAAACCAGGTTTTGTCTCTAAAGGTGAAATCAAATTTGGTAAACCAATCAAAATTGTGAAAGTAAATCGTAACAGTATTGTTACGCAGGATGGTAAAGTCTGGAATGTCAGACGTGTTTCTAAATGTAATTCTTCATGTCATCGAATTTCTTAAGAAGGGAAATGTGTTACATCTTCTATTCATAATTATCTATATAATTTCTCTTTTAAGATTTTCTAAAGTGTATTTCCCTTTTAAGCGTATGTTCTTCAGTTCAGTGCACATGCAAGTGACTGAAGATTCCTTTTAAAATTGTTTATCTGTGAATGTATTTGTACTGGATATTTCTGCTGAGGACTTGAAGAAAAGAGTACAGTGCTATTTCCATTAAACCAGTACCAACTATTCCTGGATTATTTGAATTATTTACAACAACACCACACAAGTTATATATTATAAAAATATATGTATTTATTCTTAGAATAATCCCCTGTACTCTTTATGAGTATAGAAGCACACGCGTTTAAACAAAAGCACAGTATAACATATGAAAGTTGCACAATTATGGATGAGGCGGTGGCCACTCAAACCATATATCAAAAAAGTGGTATAAGTATCACTAATCGATCAGTGGTAAGGCCTAGGGCCTTGGGAATCGCTGGGACTACACTGGACTAACAGCAGTTAGGACGGGAGTAGCCCGCGGGAATCGGGTGCAGCGCTAAAAGCACACGCATGCACCAATGCAAAGTCAATGGTGCGTAAAAGTTATCGAGTTACAGTTTTAAGAGTCTTCCGACTGGACTAGAAGGACAAAACTTTAGACTTAGACACTAGAGGTGTAAACCACTACAGGAGCACCGGCGTTCAAGAGGTGTGCAAAAGCGTGTCGGGTCTCGTCGTGAAGATCTAGGGTGCCTGGAGATGAAGATGCTGCAGGTGGCCAGTAGAGAAGAGTCCGGTTGGATCCAAGGGTGGATCGAAGATGTAGAGTACCTGAAAGCAGAGGGGACAGAGTCTGGATCACTAGCCAGGAACCAGGAAGGAACCAGGCAATGTCGGGCGCAATCGGGTGGTTGTTTGAAGCTTGTCTCCGCTGCCACGTGGTCTCTGGGGCACGAGGATGTCCTGGATTGAATCACGTGCTGTCCCACGAAGGCTCTCGCTGTCGGCGGTGTCGGCTTCCGGATCGGAGTCAACAGGCCTTGGCAAATGCAACCCACGCAGGATTCGAAGATCGCTTCTTACTCGGACCAGCAAGGTCAGAGCGGGTGCTCCTTTTCAGGGGAGCGAGGGCCAGTCTGGAGCAACCAGACTAGCAGAGCAAATTCAAAGGTTCGTCAGTACTGGGGTCACTAGCCATCGGGCAAGCGACCGGACCAACGCGTCGAGCAGGAAAATGCAAAAGGGCCCCACGCAGCACTCGATGAGTGTGGAGGGGTGAGCTTCAGTGCAAAAGCTGCTCGGGGCTGGAGCTTCTCAAACTCCAATGCACTGCTTCAAGGGAGCCTCGGATGCTGCACGGTCAGCACTTCATCGTTTTTCCAAGATGGCCGGCCCCACGCTTCAGGTCGCCTCCACGGATCTCAGCTTTGCCGGGACTGTGGATCGGGCTGTTGGAAGGCAGGCACGCTGGGTCTTGTCGATCTCTGTCGCTCGAGTTCCGGCGGGAACTGCAACAAAGCAAACGGTGACGAGCTGGATGGTGCCTGTTTGCACAGGGTGGTCACTCCTTGACCACAAGGGAGATTCTTCAGTCTTCCACGTCGAGTGGGATGTCGAAGGGTCCAGAGTTTCGTTTCATAAGTTTCAGTCAGGATAATCTGATGTGCATCTGCACAGCTCCTACCTTTATTCCAAATCAAGGGGCTGGATTACCTGCTAGATCCCTCCTATGGGTGGGACCCAGGAAGGGGGTGGTTACACCCCTTTCCCTTTGTCCAGTTTCGCGCCAGAGCTGGGGCTGGAGTGCCCCAGAACCGGTTTGACTGGATTTTGCATGGGATACCTTGTGTGCCCCAGGCAGTGTCTAGTTTCTTTCAACCCTCCCTGCTCCAATCCACTATCTCCTGTCTGGGGAGGTGTAGCACCTCCCTGTGACAGGAAACCCTTTGTCCAGGCCTCTCCTGCCAAGTTTCGGTCAGCAGCAGGAGGTCAGACTTGTGTCAGGGCAACAGCATCCATTTTGTGAAGCTGAGGCTCTGGTTAGGATTAACCGCATTTTAAGTAAAGTAACATGTCTTCTCCCTCTAGAAGGGTGGAATGCTACCCCCGTCGCCAGAACGGGCGAGGGGGTAGTATTCCATAGTATATGACACCAAACACGACATGTTTTGATAAAGCCAAACCAAAGTTAGCATTAACCGCGAGAATTATAATGCACTTAAGAGTATATGGTATGGCAGTATTACTGAAACAGCAGTAAGGAAATGGTTCCGAACACTGCAGACAGGCTCAGCTCATGCTAGAGCACCATGTCACATAAAACCAAGCACTCTGCCTCCAGGATTGTAAAGGCCTGCCATAGGAGTGACTTATAGGTGCATGTGTGTCCAGATATAGGTTTAGACATAGGTATACTATATCTAAGCAAGGGGTGAGTACACCACCTTGCCCCAGCTGTGTGAACAGCCAGTTGTGTCGATTTAAGTACCAGCCAGGGGTGGCAAAAGTTATGCTGCAGCCCCTGGTAGGCCTTGTATGCACCTATGCCCTGACCACCTATAGTGCATGGTACAGGGGCTGACAAGGTGTCCAGTACCAAATTGGTGATGTACCTATAGTACATGGTTATGAATTTAGAGAGAGAACAGCAGGCTGTTGGTCTGATTAGCAGGGCCACAGCCACATTAAGTCAAAAACCAGTGAAGCAAAAAGCAAAAATTGGGGTGACCATAGGATAGCAGACCCTACTCTCCTACACAACCCCCCCCCCCAAATGCAGGGACATTAAACTTAACCTTGACCAGATAAGTCTTCATGTTCTAAGTGGAAATACCTGGAGAGACCATCTGCATTACCATGGTTAGTCCCTGGTCTGTGCTCCACTGTAAAGTCCATCCCCTGTAGGGAAATGGACCACCTGAGTAGTTTGGGGTTTTCACCCTTCATCTGATTGAGCCACAAGAGGGGCTATGGTCTGTCTGAATTAGGAAGTGAGTACCAAACAAGTATGGCCTCAACTTCTTCAGGGCCCAAACCACAGCAAAGGCCTCCCTCTCAATGGCTGACCAACGTTTCTCCCTGGGGGTCAGCCTTCTGCTAATGAAAGCAATGGGCTGGTCTTAACCATCTACATTAAGTTGTGAAAGCACAGCTCCCACCCCCAGCTCAGAAGCATCTGTCTGAACAATGAACTGTTTGGAGTAGTCAGGACTCTTAAGGATTGGTGTAGAGCACACGGCCTTCTTCAGGTCATCAAATGCCCTTTGACAGCTAACTGTCCACTGAACCTTTTTTGGCATCTTCGTGGATGTCAGATCATTCAATGGTGTCACAATGGACCCATAGTTCTTTACAAATTTCCTGTAATACCCAGTCAGGCCCAAGAAGGCTGTGACTTGTTTCTGGGTAGTTGGAGGAGCCCAGTCCTGTATGGCCTGGATCTTGCTCTCCAATGGTTGAACTTGACCCCCACCTACTAGGTGGCCCAAGTACACAACCTTGCTCTGCCCTATCTGGCACTTGGTAGCCTTGATAGTCAGGCCTGCCTTTTGCAGGGCCTCCAGACCCGTCTTCAGGTGGATCAGGTGATCCTCCCAGGTAGAGCTAAAGACAGCAATATCATCTAGATATGCTGCACAAAAGTCATCCAACCCAGCAAGGACTTGATTCACCAACCTTTGGAAGGTGGCAGGTGCATTCTTCAAACTAAAGGGCATCACCACAAACTGATAATATCCACTGGGGGTAGAGAATGCTGTTTTGGCTTTAGACTCCTCAGCTAACCTGATTTGCCAATAGCCAGCTGTCAAATCAAATGTGCTCCGATATTTGGCAGAAGCCAATTTATCAATGAGCTCATCTGCCCTTGGAATGGGATGAGCATCTGTCCTAGTGACAGCATTGAGACGTCTATAGTCCACACAAAATCTCATTTCTCTCTTTCCATCTTTGGTATGAGGTTTTGGCACAAGGACTACTGGACTGGCCCAGGGGCTCTCTGATGGCTCAATCACTCCAAGTCCTAACATTTTCTGCACCTCAGCCTTTATACAATCCCTGACATGGTCAGGTTGCCTGTAGATCTTGTTCTTCACAGGCAGACTGTCACCAGTGTCCACCACATGGGCGCACCAGTTAGTTTGACTGGGTGTAAGAGAAAACATATGTCTATGAGCCTGCAACACCTGTCTGCAGTCCCATTGCTGCTGGTCAGTGAGGCTGCCTGCCAAGGCTACTCCATCTACTGAGCCATCATCAGGGTTTTTGAATAACAAGTCTGGGAGAGGGTCACTCTCTTCTTCCTGTTCCCCATCTGTAGCCATGAGTAAACCCATGTCTGCCCTGTCCACATATGGTTTCAATCTGTTTACATGGAGCGCCCTGTGGGGGCTCCTAGGGGTGCCAAGGTCCACTAAGTAGGTGACCTTTCCCTTTTTTTTCAGTATGATGTGGGGTCCAGACCATTTGTCTTGGAGAGCTGCTGGGGCCACTGGCTCCAACACCCACACCTTCTGTCCAGGCTGGTACTCAGTCAGGACAGCCTTTTGGTCATGCCAAGCTTTCTGTAATTCTTGGATGGCCTCCAGGTTTTTGGTTGCTTTCTCCATGTATTCAGGCATCCTGGAGCGGAGACCAAGTACATAGTCCACAATATCAAGTTTAGGCTTTTTGAGAAGTAACTCCCATCCTTTCTTCACAAGACACAAGGGACCCCTCTCAGGGTGGCCAAACAAAAGTTCAAAAGGGCTGTAGCCAACCCCCTTCTGTGGGACCTCTCTGTAAGCAAAGAGTAAGCAGGGTAAAAGGATATCCCATCTACGCCTGAGCTTTTCAGGTAATCCTTTTATAATTCGCTTTAGGGTCTTGTTGAATCTCTCCACAAGCCCATTGCACTGAGGATGATAGGATGTGGTGAACTTGTAGTTCACTCCACAGTCTTTCCACATTGCTTTTAAGTATCCAGACATGAAGTTGGTACCTCTGTCTGAAAGTACCTCCTTTGGAAAGCCCACTCTGGAGAGAACTCCAAGTAAGGTCCTTGCCACAACAGGAGCTGTTGTGGTCCTCAGGGGATTTGCCTCTGGGTACCTGGTGGCATGATCCACTACCACCAGGATAAATCTTTGCCCAGATGCTGTTTGGGGATCCATTGGTCCAACGATGTCAATCCCAACTCTCTCAAAGGGCACCCCCACCACAGGTAGAGGTATAAGGGGGGCCTTTGTGGTGCCACCTGATTTGCCACTGGCTTGGCAGGTGTCACAGGAGCGACAAAACTCCTTGGTATCTTCTGACATGTGGGGCCAGTGAAAGTGAGGGACAAACCTGTCCAAAGTCTTGTTCTGGCCTACGTGTCCTGCAAGGGGAATATCATGGGCCAAGGTTAGAAGGAAGCCCCTAAATTGCAGAGGTATAACCAACCTCCTGGTTGCACCAGGCTTGGGGTCTCTAGCCTCTGAATAAAGGAGCCCATCATCCCAATACACTCTATGGGTACCTTGAGCATTCCCAGCAGCCTCAGTAGCAGCTTGCTTTCTGAGGGGTTCAAGAGAAGGGCAAGTTAATTGAGCCTGCCCCAGATCTGCCCTTGAGGGTCCCCCTGCACCAAGAAACTTAACCTGATCAGGTTCAAGCTCTTCTGGGACAGTCTCCTCTTGGATCTTAGAATCACCCTCCTGTGAGGTCTGATCCTCAACCTGGGGCAAGTGGGAAGGCACTGCTTTGACCCTCTTGCTCATTCTCTTGGGCTGTGGTTTGTCATTTGTTTCAAGATCGACCACAGGTTCAGGTAGGCACTTCTTGACCTGGGACCTGGTTACAGCAAGTACATGTGCTGAAATCCCTAGCATTTCTGCATGAGTCCTGTACTCCACTTCTGACCATAAGGATTCCTCAAGATCATTGCCCAAAAGACAGTCAACTGGGAGGTCTGCACTAACAACAACTTTCCTAAGGCCAGTTACCCCTCCCCAGGAGAATTTAACAACAGCCACACTATGTGTAGTAGTGGCATTGCTAGCATTGGTCACTAGGTAGTTCTCACCTAGTATCATCTGATCAGGGTCCACAAAGTTAGGTGTCACCATAGTGACACTGGCACATGTGTCCCTGTAGGCCTGAGCCAGTTTCTCATTGATTAAAGGCATCTGCCTGTATTTGCCCAAAGTATTAGGACTTATAGTAGAGGACATAGCTATGTCCCCATCACAGATCAGAATTGCCTGAGTAGGGATTCTGACTAAGCCAGACTCCATCTCAGTTCCCAGGGTTAACCCTACTATCCCCTTGGGTTGTGCACTACCACTGCTAACTGTACTAGGGGGTGCAGGTGCCTTAGGGGCTGCAGTGGTAGGAACTGGATTTCTCTTAGTGCATTCACTTCCCCAATGAGAAGTGGACTTACAAGTATTGCACCAAGGTTTCTTTGGGCCATCAACCTTCTTTTTCTTGTTTCCATTTTGGGAGCCACCCTCCTTATTAGAATTATTTTGGGGGCCTATAGAAGACTTCTGGTCTTTTTCTTTCTTATCTCCTCCCTTCTGGTCTGCCTTCTTTTGATCACCTCCTTGGTTCTGGGGTTTCTGCTTAACCCTTGTTCTGACCCATTTGTCTGCCTTCTTACCCAATTCTTGGGGAGAGGTCAGATCTGAGTCAATAAGGTGTTGATGCAATTGCTGGTTAGGACAGTTATTAAGGATCTGCTCTCTCATTATAAGATTGTACAATCCTGTATAGTCTGAGACTTTACTTCCCTGCAACCAACCCTCCAGAGCCTTAGTGGCACAATCAACAAAATCAGTCCAGTCCTGATTCTGTGCTTTTTGGGTGTCTCTGAACAACAACCTGTACTGCTCAGTGGTTAGGCCAAACCCTTCAATAAGAGCACTCTTCAAGACAGAGTAGTTTTTAGCATCCTCGGGTCTAACTGTGAGGAGATTATCTCTCCCTTTCTCAGAAAAGGAGAGCCACAAGATTGCTGTACCACTGATCCTCAGGGACCTGATGTACCATGCAGGCCCTCTCAAGAGCAGTTATCCATTTGTGGATATCATCCCCATCTTTGTAGGGGGGCACAATCTTACTCAGGTTTCTATTGTCATAGGACCTGTCCTTATCTCTTGGGATAATGCTGCCACCAGTGGGAGTCTCCCCACGCAATCTCTGCTCTCTTGCAAGAGCAAGTCTAGCTTGGGCCAGGGCTAATTCCTCTCTTTCTATTTGGAGATTCACTGCTCTCATCCTGGCCTTATGCTCTTTCCTCTGAGGGGAAGTCATTCCCCTCTGAGATTCTCTTGAGGCACTAGAAATGTGAGAATCCCTGGAAGGAGTTCTCTCTCTTCTATTGCCTGGGAGAATTCTGCTATTGGGTCTGGAGAAGTGGTTCCCTTCTCCATTCCCATGTAGGACCAAGTTTGCTTGGCTAAGCCTCCCAACTGGTACCTGGGAACTGGTACCTGGGTATCCCCTTGATGATTTTCTATATCCTCATCTGACTCTGGGTCCTCCTCCTCCTCTTCTGGGGTGGTGTTCTCAGTATCTGGGGGATTCACTCCTTCTCCTGACCCTGAGGGAACTATTCTAGCTTTCTCAAGATCATCCTTCTCCAGGATGCCTATCAGGATGGGAATGGTAGGGGTGTGACCCTTTTTCAGCTTCCTTGCCGTGCACAAGGCACTCAAGTCTCTGAGGCTGAATTTGTCATAGCTGGAGGTTGCCTGTGGGAGGTCAACCAACACAGGTAGAGAGCTGGGAGCTTCACCTGTCCCAGACATGACTCTAGTGAGGTGTAAGTGATGCACTTACCTACACTAAGTGTTTTCCTACTGTACCTTGCTAGTGAATTGTAGTCAGAGTGTGCTAAGCCCTTCTACCTACAACTACTAAGTTCAGTAGAACTTAAATATGCTAAGCTTTGTTTATATGTACCTATGGTACTTAATGTGATCTTTCAATTTGATAAAAGATTGCAATGGTAAAACAACAGCAATCTCAAATCCGCACCGCTGCTCACCAATGTGAGAAGTTGGCCTGATGTATGATGTCTCCAATTCTGGGGGCACCTTATATCAGTCCAAACAATCCCCTATGGTGGTGGTTGTAAGTCAACCTTAAAGACAAGCTATCCTAGATGTGGCATGGACTAAGCAGCCCAAAGGCTTAACTCAAGAGGACATGTGAAGCCAGCTGTTTTACCATATGCAATCCTGTAATATCAAATGAAAGGACACCACACAAGTTATATATTATAAAAATATATGTATTTATTCTTAGAATAATCCCCTGTACTCTTTATGAGTATAGAAGCACAAGCGTTTAAACAAAAGCACAGTATAACACATGAAAGTTGCACAATTATGGATGAGGCCAGTGGCCACTCAAACCATATATCAAAAAAATGGTATAAGTATCACTAAGCGATCAGTGGTAAGGCCTAGGGCCTTGGGAATCGCTGGGACTACACTGGACTAACAGCAGTTAGGACGGGAGTAGCCCGCGGGAATCGGGTGCATCGCTTAAAGCACACGCATGCACCAATGCAAAGTCAATGGTGCGTAAAAGTTATCGAGTTACAGTTTTAAGAGTCTTCCGACTGGACTAGAAGGACGAAACATTAGACTTAGACACTAGAGGTGTAAACCACTACAGGAGCACCGGCGTTCAAGAGTTACCTCACCCACAGGAAGCGGGTGCACAGGTGCAAAAGCGTGTCGGGTCTCGTCGGGAAGATCTAGGGTGCCTGGAGATGAAGATGCTGCAGGCGGCCAGTAGAGAAGAGTCCGGTTGGATCCAAGGGTGGATCGAAGATGAAGAGTACCTGAAAGCAGAGGGGACAGAGTGTGGGTCACTAGCCAGTGACTAGGAAGAAACCAGGAAGGAACCAGGCAATGTCGGGCGCAATCAGGTGGTTGTCGTGAAGCTAGTCTCCGCTGCCACGTGGTCTCTGGGGCACTGAGGATGTCCTGGAGTGAATCACATGCTGTCCCCGAAGGCTCTCGCTGTCGGCGGTGTCGGCTTCCGGATCGGAGTCCACAGGCCATGGCAAATGCAACCCACGCAGGATTCGAAGATCGCTTCTTACTCGGACCAGCAAGGTCAGAGCGGGTGCTCCTTTTCAGGGGAGCGAGGGCCAGTCTGGAGCAACCAGACTAGCAGAGCAAATTCAAAGGTTCGTCGATACTGGGGCCACCAGCCAACGGGCAAGCGACCGGACCAACGCGTCGAGCAGGAAAATGCAAAAGGGCCCCACGCAGCACTCGATGAATGTAGAGGGGTGAGCTTCGGTGCAAAAGCTGCTCGGGGCTGGAGCTTCTCAAACTCCAATGCACAGCTTCGAGGGAGCCTCGGATGCTGCACGGTCAGCACTTCGTCGTTTTTCCAAGATGGCCGGCCCCACGCTTCAGGTCGCCTCCACGGGTCTCAGCTTTGCAGGGACTGTGGATCGAGCTGTTGGAAGGCAGGCACGCTGGGTCTTGTCGATCTCTGTCGCTCGAGTTCCGGCGGGAACTGCAACAAAGCAAACGGTGACGAGCTGGATGGTGCCTGTTTGCAGAGGGTGGTCACTCCTTGACCACAAGGGAGATTCTTCAGTCTTCCACGTCGAGTGGGACGTCGAAGGGTCCAGAGTTTCGTTTCATAAGTTTCAGTCAGGATAATCTGATGTGCATCTGCACAGCTCCTACCTTTATTCCAAATCAAGGGGCTGGATTACCTGCTAGATCCCTCCTATTGGTGGGACACAGGAAGGGGGTGGTTACACCCCTTTCCCTTTGTCCAGTTTCGCGCCAGAGCTGGGACTGGAGTGCCCCAGAACCGGTTTGACTGGATTTTGCATGGGACACCTTGTGTGCCCCAGGCAGTGTCTAGTTTCTTTCAACCCTCCCTGCTCCAATCCACTATCTCCTGTCTGGGGAGGTGTAGCACCTCCCTGTGACAGGAAACCCTTTGTCCAGGCCTCCCCTGCCAAGTTTCGGTCAGCAGCAGGAGGTCAGACTTGTGTCGGGGCAGCAGCATCCATTTTGTGATTCTGAGACTCTGGTTAGGATTAACCGCGTTTTAAGTAAAGTAACATGTCTTCTCCCTCTAGAAGGGTGGAATGCTACCCCCGTCGCCAGAACTGGCGAGGGGGTAGTATTCCAAAGTGTATGACACCAAACATGACATGTTTTGATAAAGCCAAACCAAAGTTAGCATTAACCGCGAGGATTATAATGCATTTAAGATTATATGGTATGGCAGTATCACTGGAACAGCAGTAAGGAAATGGTTCCGAACATTGCAGGCAGGCTCAGCTCATGCTAGAGCACCATCTCACATAAAACCAAGCACTCTGCCTCAGGATTGTAAAGGCCTGCTATAGGAGTGACTTAGGTGCATATGTGTCCAGATATAGGTCTAGACATAAGTATACTATATCTAAGCAAGGGGTGAGTACACCACCTTGCCCCAGCTGTGTGAATAGCCAGTTGTGTCGATTTAAGTACCAGCCAGGGGTGGCAAAAGATATGCTGCAGCCCCTGGTAGGCCTTGGATGCACCTATGCCCTGAGCACCTATAGTGCATGGTACAGGGGCTGACAAGGTGTCCAGTACCAAATTGGTGATGTACCTATGGTACATGGTTATGAATTTAGAGAGAGAACAGCAGGCCGTGGGTCTGATTAGCAGGCCCACAGCCACATTAAGTAAAAAAAACAGTGAAGCAAAAAGCGAAAATTGAGGTGTCCATAGGATAGCAGACCGTACTCTCCTACACCCCCCCCCCCCAAACTCAGGGACATTAAACTTAACCTTGACCAGATAAGTCTTCATGTTCTAAGTGGAAGTACCTGGAGAGACCATCTGCATTACCATGGTCAGTCCCTGGCCTGTGCTCCACTGTAAAGTCCATCCCCTGTAGGGAAATGGACCACCTGAGCAGTTTGGGGTTTTCACCCTTCATCTGATTGAGCCACAAGAGGGGCTTATGGTCTGTCTGAATTAGGAAGTGAGTGCCAAACAAGTATGGGCTCAACTTCTTCAGGGCCCAAACCACAGCAAAGGCCTCCCTCTCAATGGCTGACCAACGTTTCTCCCTGGGGGTCAGCCTTCTGCTAATGAAAGCAATGGGCTGGTCTTGACCATCTACATTAAGTTGTGAAAGCACAGCTCCCACCCCCAGCTCAGAAGCATCTGTCTGAACAATGAACTGTTTGGAGTAGTCAGGACTCTTAAGGATTGGTGTAGAGCACACAGCCTTCTTCAGGTCATCAAATGCCCTTTGACAGCTAACTGTCCACTGAACCTTTTTGGGCATCTTCTTGGATGTCAGATCATTCAATGGTGTCACAATGGACCCATAGTTCTTTACAAATTTCCTGTAATACCCAGTCAGGCCCAAGAAGGCTCTGACTTGTGGCTGGATAGTTGGAGGAGCCCAGTCCTGTATGGCCTGGACCTTGCTCTCCAATGGTTGAACTTGACCCCCACCTACTAGGTGGCCCAAGTACACAACCTTGCTCTGCCCTATCTGGCACTTGGTAGCCTTGATAGTCAGGCCTGCCTTTTGCAGGGCCTCCAGAACCTTCTTCAGGTGGATCAAGTGATCCTCCCAGGTAGAGCTAAAGACAGCAATATAATCTAGATATGCTGCACAAAAGTCATCCAACCCAGCAAGGACTTGATTCACCAACCTTTGAAAGGTGGCAGCTGCATTCTTCAAACCAAAGGGCATCACCACAAACTGATGATGTCCACTGGGGGTAGAGAATGCTGTTTTGGCTTTAGACTCCTCAGCTAACCTGATTTGCCAATAGCCAGCTGTCAAATCAAATGTGCTCAGATATTTGGCAGAAGCCAATGAACTCATCTGCCCTTGGAATGGGATGAGCATCTGTCCTAGTGACAGCATTGAGACCTCTATAGTCCACACAACATCTCATTTCTCTCTTTCCATCTCTGGTATGAGGTTTTGACACAAGGAGTACTGGGCTGGCCCAGGGGCTCTCTGATGGCTCAATCACTCCAAGTTCTAACATTTTCTGCACCTCAGCCTTTATACAATCCCTGACATGGTCAGGTTGCCTGTAGATCGTGTTCTTCACAGGCAGACTGTCACCAGTGTCCACCACATGGGCGCACCAGTTAGTTTGACTGGGTGTAAGAGAAAACATATGTCTATGAGCCTGCAACACCTGTCTGCAGTCCCATTGCTGCTGGTCAGTGAGGCTGCCTGCCAAGGCTACTCCATCTACTGAGCCATCATCAGGGTTTTGAGATAACAAGTCTGGGAGAGGGTCACTCTCTTCCTCCTGTTCCCCATCTGTAGCCATGAGTAAACCCATGTCTGCCCTGTCCACATATGGTTTCAATCTGTTTACATGGAGCACCCTGTGGGGGCTCCTAGGGGTGCCAAGGTCCACCAAGTAGGTGACCTCTCCCTTTTTTCCAGTATGATGTGGGGTCCAGACCATTTGTCTTGGAGAGCTGCTGGGGCCACTGGCTTCAACACCCACACCTTCTGTCCAGGCTGGTACTCAGTCAGGACAGCCTTTTGGTCATGCCAAGCTTTCTGTAATTCTTGGCTGGCCTCCAGGTTTTTGGTTGCTTTCTCCATGTATTCAGCCATCCTGGAGCGGAGACCAAGTACATAGTCCACAATATCAAGTTTAGGCTTTTTGAGAGGTAACTCCCATCCTTTCTTCACAAGACACAAGGGACCCCTCACAGGGTGGCCAAACAAAAGTTCAAAAGGGCTTTAGCCAACCCCTTCTGTGGGACCTCTCTGTAAGCAAAGAGTAAGCAGGGTAAAAGGATATCCCATCTACGCCTGAGCTTTTCAGGTAATCCTTTTATCATTCCCTTTAGGGAATCTCTCCACAAGCCCATTGCACTGAGGATGATAGGGTGTGGTGAACTTGTAGTTCACTCCACACTCTTTCCACATTGCTTTTAAGTATCCCCACATGAAGTTGGTACCTCTGTCTGAAAGTACCTCCTTTGGAAAGCCCACTCTGGAGAGAACTCCAAGTAAGGCCCTTGCCACAACAGGAGCTGTTGTGGTCCTCAGGGGAATTGCCTCTGGGTACCTGGTGGCATGATCCACTACCACCAGGATAAATCCGTACCCAGATGCTGTTTGGGGATCCATTGGTCCAACAATGTCAATCCCAACTCTCTCAAAGGGCACCCCCACCACAGGTAGAGGTATACGGGGGGCCTTTGTGGTGCCACCTGATTTGCCACTGGCTTGGCAGGTGTCACAGGAGCGACAAAACTACTTGGTATCTTCTGACATGTGGGGCCAGTGAAAGTGAGGGACAAGCCTGTCCCAAGTCTTGTTCTGGCCTAAGTGTCCTGCAAGGGGAATATCATGGGCCAAGGTTAGAAGGACACCCCTAAATTGCAGAGGTATAACCAACCTCCTGGTTGCACCAGGCTTGGGGTCTCTAGCCTCTGAATAAAGGAGCCCATCATCCCAATACACTCTATGGGTACCTTGAGCATTCCCAGCAGCCTCAGCAGCAGCTTGCTGTCTGAGGGGTTCAAGAGAAGGGCAAGTTAATTGAGCCTGCCCCAGATCTGCCCTTGAGGGTCCCCCTGCCCCAAAAAAACTCAACCTGATCAGGTTCAAGCTCTTCTGGGACAGTCTCCTCTTGGATCTTAGAATCACTCTCCTGTGAGGTCTGATCCTCAACCTGGGGCAAGTGGGAAGGCACTGCCTTCACCCTCTTGCTCTTTCTCTTGGGTTGTGGTTGGTCTATTGTTTCAAGATCCACCACAGGTTCAGGTAGGCACTTCTTGGCCTGGGACCTGGTTACAGCAAGCTCGCCTCAGGCTCCCTAGTCGGTGAGGATTCCATCGGCTATACCAGGACATTGATCCTACACCCGCGGATCGTATAAACGGTATCGACCGCCCCCACTTGATCCCGCATATCCCCAAGGCACACCGAGCGTGGCCTTCAGCGGTTTTTAAATTGCGGGCCGACATCAACTGAATATTTCTTGTTTCTGCATCTACATCTACAGATGAACAGGACACACGGGCACCCTAATTAGGTGCCCCCAGCAGCCTCTCCACCGGGCATTCCTGGCAGCCCCTGCCGAACACAACTGTATCACGAGTGCCCAGAGGCCTCGTTGATCCTACATTGAGGCGCAATTGGTATTTTACCAGGCAATTACTCTGTTTAAGTCCTGATGATGATCCCTTGTAATTAGAGCGCGGGATCGAAACGTCGACCTTTCCTAGTAGACATACTGTTTACCATTGTTATCATTTTTTGTATGTTCTACTCTGGGGAACACTGATATCTCTCGATCCTCACAGTGCCCAGATTGCTCACCCTTCTCTTGCCTGAAGCACCCTTCCCTTTCATTTATTCTATTTTTGTTCTTTTCTCTCTCTATTTTCAACCTTCATGTACGGCGCAGGATTGTGCCTTACAGCGGAAACTGTCTGTTGTGAAAAATGTAAAAAATGTATTCTAAACCTAAAAACACTTGAATTAACTTATAAATAAATTCCCTACCCGGCTGGGTGTGGAAAACATATAGTAGCCTATTGTGGTCTATATAATCTAAGTACACTATCCCTTCAAGCTTTGGACCTTTGTCTTTTGTAATAACTAACACCCATGGTCCACAGCCACCAATTGGGTCCCCCTTGTTTTTCCAAAAAACTGGTTACAGCAAGGACATGTGCTGAAATCCCTAGCATTTCTGCATGAGTCCTGTACTCCACTTCTGACCATAAGGATTCCTCAAGAACATTGCCCAAAAGACAGTCAACTGGGAGGTCTGCACTAACAACAACTTTCTTGAGGCCAGTTACCCCTCCCCAGGAGAATTTAACAACAGCCACACTATGTGTAGTAGTGGCATTGCTAGCATTGGTCACTAGGTAGTTCTCACCTAGTATCATCTGATCAGGGTCCACAAATTTAGGTGTCACCATAGTGACACTGGCACATGTGTCCCTGTAGGCCTGAGCCAGTTTCTCATTGATTAAAGGCGTCTGCCTGTATTTCCCAAAGTATTAGGACTTATAGTAGGGGACATAGCTATGTCCCCATCACAGATCAGAATTGCCTGAGTAGGGATTCAGACTAAGCCAGACTCCATCTCAGTTCCCAGGGTTAACCCTACTATCCCCTTGGGTTGTGCACTACCACTGCTAACTGTACTAGGGGGTGCAGGTGCCTTAGGGGCTGCAGTGGTAGGAACTGGATTTCTCTTAGTCCATTCACTTCCCCAATGAGAAGTGGGCTTACAAGTATTGCACCAAGGTTTCTTTGGGCCACCAACCTTCTTTTTCTTGTTTCCATTTTGGGAACCACCCTCCTTATTAGAATTATTTTGAGGGCCTGTAGAAGACTTCTGGTCTTTTTCTTTCTTATCTCCTCCCTTCTGGTCTGCCTTCTTTTGATCACCTCCTTGGTTCTGTGGTTTCTGCTTAACCATTGTTCTAACCCATTTGTCTGCCTTCATACCCAATTCTTGGGGAGAGGTCAGATCTGAGTTAATAAGGTGTTGATGCAATTGCTGGTTAGGACAGTTATTAAGGATCTGCTCTCTCATTATAAGATTGTACAATCCTGTATAGTCTGAGACTTTACTTCCCTGCAACCAACCCTCCAGAGCCTTATTGGCACAATCAACAAAATCAGTCCAGTCCTGAGTCTCTGCTTTTTGGGTGTCTCTGAACAACTACCTGTATTGCTCAGTGGTTAGGCCAAACCCTTCAAAAAGAGCACTCTTCAAGACAGAGTAGTTTTTAGCATCCTCAGGTCTAACAGTGAGGAGCTTATCTCTCCCTTTCTCAGAAAAGGAGAGCCACAAGATTGCTGCCCACTGATCTTGAGGGACCTGCTGTACCATGCAGGCCCTCCCCAGAGCAGTTATCCATTTGTGGATATCATACCCATCTCTGTAGGGGGGCACAATCTTACTCAGGTTTCGATGTTCATAGGACTTGTCTTTATCCTTAGGGATAATGCTGCCACCAGTGGGAGTCTCCCCACATAATCTTTGTTCTCTTGCAAAGGCAAGCTTAGCTTGGGCCAGGGCTACTTCCTCCCTCTCTATTTGGAGTCTAACAGCTCTCATCCTGGCCTTATGCTCTTTCCTCTGAGGGGAAGTCATTCCCCTCTGAGATTCTCTTGAGGCACTAGAAATGTGAGAATCCCTGGAAGGAGTTCTCTCTCTTCTATTGCCTGGGAGAATTCTGCTATTGGGTCTGGAGAAGTGGTTCCCTTCTCCATTCCTATGTAGGACCAAGTTGGCTTGGCTAAGCCTCCCAACTGGTACCTGGGTATCCCCTTGATGATTTTCTATATCCTCATCTGACTCTGGGTCCTCCTCCTCTTCTGGGGTGGTGTTCTCAGTATCTGGGGGATTCACTCCTTCTCCTGACCCTGAGGGAACTATTCTAGCTTTCTCAAGATCATCCTTCTCCAGGATGCCTATCAGGATGGGAATGGTAGGGTTGTGACCCCTTTTCAGCTTCCTTGCAGTGCACAAGGCACTCAAGTCTCTGTGGCTGAATTTGTCATAGCTGGAGGTTGCCTGTGGGAGGTCAACCAACACAGGTAGGGAGCTGGGAGCTTCACCTGTGCCAGACATGACTCTAGTGAGGTGTAAGTGATGCACTTACCTACACTAAGTGTTTTCCTACTGTACCTTGCTAGTGAGTTGTAGTCAGGGTGTGCTAAGCCCTTCCACCTACAACTACTAAGTTCAGTAGAACTTAAATATGATAAGCTTTGTTTATATGTACATATGGTACTTAATGTGATCTTTCAATTTGATAAAAGATTGCAATGGTAAAACAACAGCAAGCTCAAATCCGCACCGCTGCTCACCAATGTGAGAAGTTGGCCTGGTGTATGATGTCTCCAATTCTGGGGGCACCTTATATCAGTCCAAACAATCCCTTATGGTGGTTGTTGTAAGTCAACCTTAAAGAAGAGCTATCCTAGAGGAGCATGGACTAAGCAGCCTAAAGGCTTAACTCAAGAGGAGATGTGAAGCCAGCTGTTTTACCATATGCAATCCTGTAATATCAAATAAAAGGACACCAAACAAGTTATATATTATAAAAATATATGTATTTATTCTTAGAATAATCCCCTGTTCTCTTTATGAGTATAGAAGCACAAGCGTTTAAACAAAAGCACAAGGCGCACAATTATGGATGAGGCCGGTGCCCACTCAAACCATATATCAAAAAGTGATATAAGTATCACTAATCGATCAGTGGTAAGGCCTAGGGCCTTGGGAATCGCTGGGACTACACTGGACTAACAGCAGTTAGGACGGGAGTAGCCCGCGGGAATCGGGTGCAGCGCTTAAAGCACACGCATGCACCAATGCAAAGTCAATGGTGCGTAAAAGTTATCGAGTTACAGTTTTAAAAGTCTTCCGACTGGACTAGAAGGACAAAACTTTAGACTTAGACACTAGAGGTGTAAACCACTACAGGAGCACCGGCGTTCAAGAGTTACCTCACCCACAGGAAGCGGGTGCACAGGTGCAAAAGCGTGTTGGGTCTCGTCGTGAAGATCTAGGGTGCCTGGAGATGAAGATGCTGCAGGCGGCCAGTAGAGAAGAGTCCGGTTGGATCCAAGGGTGGATCGAAGATGTAGAGTACCTGAAAGCAGAGGGGACAGAGTCTGGGTCACTAGCCAGTGACCAAGAAGGAACCAGGAAGGAACCAGGCAATGTCGGGCGCAATCAGGTGGTTGTCGTGAAGCTTGTCTCCGTTGCCACGTGGTCTCTGGGGCACCGAGGATTTCCTGGAGTGAATCACGAGCTGTCCCACGAAGGCTCTCGCTGTCTGTGGTGTCGGCTTCCGGATCGGAGTCAACAGGCCTTGGCAAATGCAACCCACGCAGGATTCGAAGATCGCTTCTTACTCGGACCAGCAAGGTCAGAGCGGGTGCTCCTTTTCAGGGGAGCGAGGGCCAGTCTTTAGCAACCAGACTAGCAGATCAAATTCAAAGGTTCGTCGGTACTGGGGCCTCTAGCCAACGGGCAAGCGACCGGACCAACGCGTCGAGCAGGAAAATGCAAAAGGACCGCACGCAGCATTCGATGAGTGTGTAGGGGTGAGCTTCGGTGCAAAAGCTGCTCGGGGCTGGGGCTTCTCAAACTCCAATGCACAGCTTCGAGGGAGCCTCGAATGCTGCACGGTCAGCACTTCGTCGTTTTTCCAAGATGGCCGGCCCCACGCTTCAGGTCACCTCCACGGGTCTCAGCTTTGCAGGGACTGTGGATCGGGCTATTGGAAGGCAGGGTCTTGTCGATCTCTGTCGCTTGAGTTCCGGCGGGAACAGCAACAAAGCAAACGGTGACGAGCTGTATGGTGCCTGTTTGCACAGGGTGGTCACTCCTTGACCACAAGGGAGATTCTTCAGTCTTCCACGTCGAGTGGGATGTCGAAGGGTCCAGAGTTTCATTTCATAAGTTTCAGTCAGGATAATCTGATGTACATCTGCACAGCTCCTACCTTTATTCCAAATCAAGGGGCTGGATTACCTGCTAGGTCCCTCCTATGGGTGGGACCCAGGAAAGGGGTGGTTACACCCCTTTCCCTTTGTCCAGTTTCGCGCCAGAGCTGGGGCTGGAGTGCCCCAGAACCGGTTTGACTGGATTGTGCATGGGACACCTTGTGTGCCCCAGGCAGTGTCTAGTTTCTTTCAACCCTCCTTGCTCCAATCCACTATCTCCTGTCTGGGGAGGTGTAGCACCTCCCTGTGACAGGAAACCCTTTGTACAGG
Organism: Lissotriton helveticus; assembly: GCF_964261635.1. Taxonomy (NCBI): domain Eukaryota; kingdom Metazoa; phylum Chordata; class Amphibia; order Caudata; family Salamandridae; genus Lissotriton; species Lissotriton helveticus. The sequence continues at coordinate 903,651,027 of NC_136070.1, read as the reverse complement.
CCTCCCCTGCCAAGTTTCGGTCAACAGCAGGAGGTCAGACTTGTGTTGGGGCAGCAGCATCTATTTTGTGATGCTGAGGCTCTGGTTAGGATTAACCGCGTTTTAAGTAAAGTAACATGTCTTCTCCCTCTAGAAGGGTGGAATGCTACCCCCGTTGTCATGATTTATCAAACAGCGCCTACCTGACTACAACTCCCAGAAATCCAACTTAGTGGGAGGAGTTTATGGACATATACTCCAGCGCAACATCAGGGTGCGCCGTATGTGATTAATCTTTCTGAATCCTGTTTGGTTGTTGTTAGTTCCTGAAAGCGGGACGTTAGAGTGTCCCTCTAGTTGGATTGCTGCTTATTCCTTGCAGGCGTGTGGAATTCCCGAGTATTGCTTCTTCAAACTCGGGGGGAGCTGATCTATGTTTCCGTCCTTCCCGCTTGCGGCTGCAGCGGGGAAGGACTCTCGCGTTCTCGGCTGAGACGCGTGCTATCGAAGTTTGGAGGAAGACAGAGGATTTCTTAGTCATCCTGTGCAACTACATGATTACCTTCCCGCTAGCGTCTGCAGCGGAGAAGGTTTGGGGCGTTTTCCGAGTCTCGGCTGAGACGGAGCTGTTTGTTCCCGGCATCGAGTCAGGAGTCTGTTAACTGCTGCTTGCTTCGTTTCCTTCCCGCTAGCGGCTGCAGCGGAGAAGGAGTTTGTTTGGGATTTCATGCAAGCACAATACATTGGGACAAAGCAGCAAATTGGAAAGGCTTGCGTAAGACTTAATGGTTTTGAAGTACTCTGCCGGTAAGCCTCAGAAGAGGATGGAATTAGTACTGTTTTTACCTTTTCAATCTTTTTACTAGTGTTCCGTTTAGTTGGGCCCAGCTGGAAACTAGTGGTTATTTTTTGTTCATACCTTGGATGGCCTTTGGCAGTGACTGTGTCTTTCCCAGAAACTTTGTTTGCAAACAGACTGCAGAGGTCTCAGTTCTTCAGTGAATTACTGCATCTGGGTTACTGGAAAGTGTTCTTTTTTGTTTCAAGGGAAAAGATAAAAAGGGTACGTCTGTTTAGAGGTTCCTGTTCTTTATTGGTTGAGCACTTGTGAACTGGTATTAATTCGGGGTTTATTTTTCAGGCAGCTGTTTATAAAGTAGAGAAGTATCTGCTATTAGAGAGGAAAGAGTCCCCTCCTGATTACGGGGTAGGTAGAGAATACTAGCGAGAATTTATGAGAGTAGTTAGGATTGTATGCTATAACCTATTTCTCTCTTTTTGTCGTTTCAGCTATCCCTTCCGTTGCTGTCCCTTCCCTTACCTTTTCCCTCGCTTGATTGCCTTTTCGCTCTGTGTTACTATAACAGTCAGAGAGTGGGGAAATCAGGAGGTGGACCCCTTTTTCAGCATCGCCCTGATCCTGAGTGGAAGACAATTGTGACACCCGTCGCCAGAACTGGCGATGGGGTAGTATTCCAAAGTATATGACACCAAACACGACATGTTTTGATAAAGCCAAACCAAAGTTAGCATTAACCGCGAGGATTATAATGCACTTAAGAGTATATGGTATGGCAGTACCACTGGAACAGCAGTAAGGAAATGGTTCCGAACACTGCAGACAGGCTCAGCTCATGCTAGAGCACTATCTCACATTAAACCAAGCACTCTGCCTCCAGGATTGTAAAGGCCTGCCATAGGAGTGACTTATAGGAGCATATGTGTCCAGATATAGGTTTAGACATAGGTATACTATATCTAAGCAAGGGGTGAGTATACCACCTTGCCCCAGCTGTGTGAACAGCCAGTTGTGTCGATTTAAGTACCAGCCAGGGATGGCAAAAGATATGTTGCAGCCCCTGGTAGACCTTGGATGCACCTATGCCCTGAGCACCTATAGTGCATGGTACAGGGGCTGACAAGGTGTCCAGTACCAAATTGGTGATGTACCTATAGTTCATGGTTATGAATTTAGAGAGAGAACAGCAGGCTGTGGGTCTGATTAGCAGGCCCACAGCCACATTAAATCGAAAACCAGTGAAGCAAAAAGCAAAAATTGGGGTGACCATAGGATAGCAGACCCTACTCTCCTACACCCTATTTCTAGTCCTCCTAGCGTTCTGCTAATTAATCCTCACAGCATGGAGGTGACGCCTGCTCCAGCTGAAACAACTCGAGCTTCCCTTGTGAGTGGTGTGCACGCTCAAAGAACAATTAGGCTCTGGATGCTCTGCATACCCTGGGGCTGTGATAATATAGATTACAGTTTTGCAGAGGAGCCGTGACTTTTTTATTGTTGGTGCACATGGAGTTGGCTCCCCCTTGATTGACTTGGCACAGTCTGAAGCAGTGACTAATATTTCATTTGATAATGGAACATTGGGTCCCCTTTGGGGAGGAAGAATATGAGTCCTACAATGAGGAGCAACTACAGGTGCCTTATTAGTAAGTCAATTTGGTTGACCCTCTGGATGCCTCTGTCCAGTTGTCAGTCAATAGGGACATTAAGACTGCTGTTCCTATCACAGTTAACCAGGATCTGGCAGTTGCTGTTAAGCCCATTACCGCTCAACTAGAGAGCTTTGCGGGGGCGTGGCTTGACTGCCGAGCGGAATGGCTGCTTAACTCGGCAGCTCCGCAGACCAAGCCGTAAATCCGTCATATATCCTGCCAATAGACGCTGCATCTCGGACCCCCAAAGAGCCTGCCTACCTACGCGATCCCCCGGTTGCTGCTCTGATGGGTCTAGTGCCACAGAACGTGAGAAAACGGCTACGCTGCCCACTGCCTGGCTGGGGTGGTGCGGCCTGTGAGGGGGGCCGAGCCGGGATCTGGATTTTCGCCCAGCCCAAGGGAAAAAGGAGCGGGGCGGCAGCTGCGGCAGAAACGCAAGCGGAGCATCGTCGGAGCCTGAGGTGTGGACATAGGCACCGACTGAAGAGCGACCACTCCAGCTGCTGCGGGACCAGGTGAGGGCTGCCACTGACGCCTGGGGGACCGGGCCATCGGAGGGAGATGAGGCGGACACAGGGCGAAGGAACAAAGAGCCGCGCGGCGCCCCCGCCGGGTCTGACCATCTGAGACGGGGACTGGGCGCGAAACTGTGCAAGCGGAAAGAGAACAGCCCATACTCGCGCTAATCTGCCGCGGCGCCTGGGGACTGCGTGGCTGAAGTGCAGGTCCGCGGGGCAGGAGACGTCGGAGCTATCTCTCCTGAGAGGGGCGCTGCGCTAGAGCTGCCATTTTGAAACGAATCGGCCCGCTCTGCTGGACTGTGCTGCACCTGCTGGCGGTTGGTGGAGGAAGCGTGCATGATTTTGGGCCTGGCCGGGGAAACCCGGTAATTGCCAACTGGAAGATTTAGAATGGTGGCATAAAGCCACGCGACAAGACGCGCCTTGAGAGTGGGAGAGATCATGCAGGCCAGAACTTGAACCAAGACATGGGCCCTGATATCACGCATGCACGGCGAAATCCATGTGCTGGCAGGGGAGCTGTGTGCCGGCACAGCGAGAGTGACACCTATAGCCTGCATTTACCCCTGTGCTGCGGTGGGTACTGACCTTGTAAATAGCGTGGCCCTGTTGGCGCATCTACTAAGCAGAGACACCTTGCCAACTGCCGCACGTTGAGTGAAGCGGTCTTAGTCAGGCCTGTTAACTGAGAGGAGTGAGTATCTGGCAGAGGCATACCTGGACGGGGTCTGACCGACGCCTGGCTCTGTCGTCTGAGACACCATGGGAAAGCCGGACACGAGGCAACCGAAAATTACATTCAATAAAACGAAGCAGAAAGCGGCTATGCAGGACCAGGCAGAGTCGGACACTGGAGGTGAGAGTACACAACAGTTCCCAGTCGAGGATATTCGCCATATGTTCCAGGACTTGAAAACAAGCCTGCAGGCCATTGACGCTAAGATGGACACCCTAGCCGCCCGAATGGATGGCATCATGAGATGCATGGACAAGCAGGAAGGCAGGGTGAGCGTGCTGGAAACGCGAGTGACCGAGACGGAGGAGGGCCAGACAGAATTGGAAAAGAAAGTAAGAGGCATGGATAAGATCCTGGAAGTAATTCGACAACAGAATGAGGATTTGGAAGCGAGATTGCGCCGAAATAACATACGCGTCACGGGCGTGGCGGAATCCACAGATATTTCAAACATGGAGCGATATATGGAGACCATGCTGAAGGACCTTTTTGACGACGGCCTGTCACCGATGTTCTTAGTAGAAAGGACGCACAGATCACTGGGCCCAAAGCCCAAACCGGGAGCCCCGCCAAGGCCGATCCTGAACTATAGAGATAGGGATGCGATATTGAGACTGTCTAGAGAAAAAGGCAAGATTCAATATAAATAGGCTGTCCGGAATTCGGTTTAAACCGATTGTCCTCGACAGTACACTACCGGCTGAAAATCAGCTGACTCGGTTTAAACCGAGTATCGCTGATTTTTTACATTAGTTGCATTTACAGTTATTGCACTGTTTGGCCACTTGAGGGCGCCAAAACAGTACGAAAAAACAATCCAAGCTACCATCGGTAATTGTAATAAACCGTCCGCCCTCCTCCCGCTGTTCATGGTGTTGTTTGGTCCCTTCCTCCTGCTATCTGTGGCCTTGCTTTCCTGTCCCACCCTCTTCCCAGTGTCCATGGCTTTGCTGCTCACCATCCCGCTACCCTGCTGTGCTGACTGTTGACCTATGGAAAATGAAGTTATGCTTTCCCTGCCGAGATCGAACCCGCCGGCTGGACACGGATCACTGCAGCAGGCGCCTTGATCACAATTCAGCTGAGTGCTCCTAGCTGTGCAGTTGTCTCCACACCTCCTCTGCCCCCAGTTTCTTTTGTTGCCGATTGCTCACCATCAGTTGTTACGAAAGGCACCATACACAGCCCCAATGGCTTTGGTTCAGTTGATCACCCTGGACAGAGGCGCAACTAGAGTCAAATTCGGGGGGGGGGGGGATTAAGAAAAAAATTCGTAGGAGGGCTGATTGTTCTAACAAAAGGCAGAGTGGAGCTGCAGGGGCGCTAAGCAGGGGGGACATTAATGCCACATTAACAAGCAAAGGTCTTTAAAAGACCTGTTAAGTGCTCGGGTGCGTCTGTGTGTGTGCCCAGGAGCCGAGGGGGGGGGGGAGGGGGCTGGGGCTGCGGCTGCGGGGGGCTGAAGCCCTTTGAATTCCATGGGCTCTGGACATTTATTGGAATCGAGGCTCATGTTACACCAACAGAGCGAATATTTAGGAGCGCAACCTCATGTGCACGTGACCAGCCATTAAGTTAATCAAATAAGTCCCTGAGGAAGCCAGAAAGCAAGACTGGTGATTGCTTTCAATATAAAAGTTACACGAAAATGTGAAACTTGAAAAAAAAATTGTTTATCTACAGGGCAATGTTACCACTTGTTCAAGGTCTCAGTTAGCAAAATGTGTTTATGAATTGCAATATTAAAAAATATAAACAATGGAGAATCTGTGAGGAGCCATACACGGAACAAGAAAATAAATCATGGGCTGAATTCCTAAAGTGAGTTACGGTTTACCTGCTGGCATACGCCCTTGCATATGGTGCAGGTTTACACCTTTTGTGCATTCTCAGGGTCTTACAGAAGCAGGCCTGGAACCCTAACTCCAACCAAACTTTTGTGAATTCGATATTTGCATGAGGAGATATACATGCGTACATTTGCATTGCTCTCTGATTTCAAATTCCTTTTCCCTACACCCCCTTTTCCCCACCATGGAAAACCTTTTACTGCCGCCCTTGTCAGGAGTATATTTCCAGTCTTTTCCACTGTGGAAAGAGATTTCAGACGAGTTGCAAAATAGCCTTAAAGATGTATGTTTGAGCGTGTGCATCCAGGGCTGACACACACGAAGCCCTTGAGTCCAATGGGTGTTGTGCGCCTGACTCTGGACATTTATTGAAATTGGGGCTCATGTTACACCAACACAGCGAAGTTTTAGGAGCGCAACCTTATGTGCACGTGACCAGGCCATTAAGTTAATCAGATCACTTAAGGAAGCCCTTGCCTCACACACCAGGATACTTCTTTTGGCCGTTGGCTCGAGGCAAAGACAGCTGTTGCACGAATGAGCATTGTGGGAGGTGCAATGTGATTAAATGGTGAAATCTGACACAGCATTTCAGCTGCTTATGCTCGTCTTGCATGAAGGATGGGGCCTTTTAGTTGTTCTACATCTTCCAGGAAGGCAAGCATGTTTTAGTTGGTAATGGTTAGCAGCATTTCATGAATTCAATGTACGTCTTACAGGAATGAGGGCTTAATGTGTTTCAGTTAGTACTGGCGCTCAGCATTTCAACTTTCTTTGCATGTCTTTTCCCCCTGCCACTCATAAAAATGAATTTCACTATAAACCTCGCCTGTTAATGCCGTGTGAATAAGAACAGAGATTAGGAAATATTAATAACATGCGCAGGCAGGACTTTGGGTGCATTTGAGGTGACATCAGTGTATTCTATAGCACCTGGAGGCAGCCTCAGGCCCCATCAAACACCATACAGGTAGCCACATTGTCCTTAGAGTATACACGCAAATCAGCGACATATTAGAAAGTGCAAACACAGCAGAGAAGCGAATCTCTATTTAAAAAAATAATATAAAAGCAAGTCAAAAGATAGGGGTCCAGTACAATATATTAACTAGTCACTAAGGGAGCATTGCAGGATCGAGGCACATCACAAAAAGGGGTACCTTAAAATGTACATGACATGCGAGAAACAAGTGAAGGTTTAGTTGTGAAATATGGGCAGCTCAAAAGAGGAGTGCTGAACAATGTGCTGGAATCCCAAAAGAAGAGTTTTATAACACACAAGTAAAGCGCAAAATGTGCTGCTTTATACCTCAAGAGAACCACAAAAGCGGCACATTCTATATAGGGACACATAAAAAAGGTACATTCGAATATATATATATATATATATATATATATATATATATATATATATATATATATATATATATATATATATATATATATATATATATATATATATATATCCTCCAAGCAAATGAAGAAGAGAGGCCACAGCAGGGGAAACAGTGGAGGCACCTTTATTCAGCAGCAACACACCCGGTATGGCGAATGCATTCCGGCGTCTATATCGCCTTCATCAGCGCCGGGGGTATGAAACAGGATGTCCATCTGGGGATAAATGCCCTGCCCCATCCTGTTAAGTAATGCACAGGTCCGCCCCCAAGGTAAGTAGTCCATGCATACACTTCCTGTTAGTAACCTGTTGTCTGGTTACTACAAGTCCCAGAATGCCTTTGTTTGATGTGGGCCAGTGTTGCGGGGGTTGGATGTTATGCCTGATGACTTTGGCCCCCAAGTCGAGTGTACTCGCCAAACATCGCCGCCTCCTAATGAGATTGAAGCATGAGCACAAAAAGCAACTCCGTCTGACAGTTTCAGTCTGCACCTTTATATCAGCCAGTTTTCCACCAGTCACTGAAACGTGTGTGCACACTGAAACATGTGTGCAGATCACATTTCTAATTGTTTCTCCGGATCACTGGGTATTTACAGGTTATAATCTGATCCACAAACTCAGAAGTGTTTTCAAAACTAAAGAACTTCAAATCAAACGAAAACTGAATTTTCCAATGCAGCGCTTATTTCCACTTTTATGAATGTGCATAGATAAACAAGCATCAGGCTCTGAAATTACATAATTTGGCAACTAAAAAAAAGAGAGTGCAGTTTTGTCATAACAACTAAGTGAATGACGAACCTCTCAAAGTTAACCACTCCTCTTTGGGTAACCGTTCCACCTCTTGTTTACATTCGAGTGGCTTACCCACTGAAGGCCACAGCCCGCCCCCTGGGCCCTACCCCAGCTCCAGTCCCATGGAGCACCCCGACTCATGGCTCCACCTCTTTGTTCAGTCTCACTCCTTGTTCAGCTCGCTTAAATGTCCAGAGAGGCATCAGATCTGTCCTGGCTCAGACACTCCTTACCTCTCATCCAGTTACTGAGGACTCTTAGGCTAGCTGCCATAGGGCAGCATGGTTCCTACAGACACCAACCTAGAACCTACAGTCTGGTCCAAAAAGGAAAAGGAAGGCACGCGCTGCAGGGTTAGGGCTGCTCCTGGTGTGAGGAAGATGACTCTGTGGGGATGGTATGGATGAGCATCAAGAGAGTCAGATGAAAGAGACAAGTCCTACCCCTTCTAAATAGAACCAAAAGGGACCATGGGATAGGGTTGACCAGCACACAAAAGGGCGAAGACTACTCGTGAGATGGAGCTGGAAGGTAAGACGAGGACAATGCCTTCGAGCACAGGATTGCAAATAACAATGCCTTTTAATTTTGTTTTTAAAACATAAATAAAAGGCTTTGTCATTTACAATGCCAATAGCTTAAACTCGCATAAATGCGAGAACTATTGCATTGCAAATGCTTGTTAAATCTGAGCTGCAGAATCAAGGAACAATGGAAAGTATTTAATGACTTTATTAAGCTTCTGAAATGTAGAGCAGTATACAATTTTTGAAAAAAAATTGAAAAAGCAATCATAAAAGCAAAGCGTTCCATAAACACCGGCAAAACACCGTTTCAGTTGTGTTTTACGGCGCGAAAATGAGTAAACACTGAAAAGCACTGTTTTTTTTAGGTATGGAAATAACTGGAAAACACTGAAAAAACACCACCAGAATTTACCATAAATAGAAACTGAAAACAGGAAAGCCTAAATATAAAGGCAATCACATAGAAATATATCCGGACTTCACTCTCCAGGTGCAAGCAGCCCGCAGGGAATTCATACCTGCAAAGAAGATATTTCAACAGACGGGCACTAAATATGCGTTAATCTACCCGGCGAAGCTCAGAGTACAGGGTCCCGGGAAGCCAACGTTTTTTGTTGATGCGAAAGCCGCACTTCAATACGCCAAGCACCTGGCGAAAGAGCAGAAACAAAGACCCAATCAGGGAGAGCAGGATACTCCAGACCGGCTGAGTGATGTTGAATGATGGATATGCTCCCTGCCCTGACTTACGATAGTAGATGGCTGTTGCCATCACACGACGGAGTGACAGGAGACATGGCCGGGAGATGGAGAGAGCTGGACAAATCGTCTGACATGGTGTACGGGATGGTTCGGGGGTGTCCTGGAGAGGCAGCGTTCTTAGCTGCGCTTGGTCACCCTGTCACGAGTACGGGGCAAGTAGGTGGTCACTCTAGGTACCCTCTGGGATGATTCCCGCTGTTATTACCCTAACTGAACTGAGCCCTGGTGATTGTTATTTCACTGCACGTTGGGACGCACCATGGGATGGGGAGGGAAATGTTGCACAACCTAGTTGGGGTGTGGTAAATAAAATAACAAGTAACAATAACAAGTTTCTAGGCATTAACAATTAGCATGCATCAAGTGAGAAGCAGAGTCCGTGGTATCTGAGTTAAAATGGGCTTTATTCCAATAACTCGAGTCAAAGGGAGAATATGTTCCATCACCACAGAGGTTCAGGAAGAGTCTTCTAACATTTAATAACAAAACATTATATTATATACTTTTCACTCCTTGTACATAGGAGCAGGCGCAAGACAGAAAATGAGATAAGAACATGTGGGTGTACATGAGGGTGTGTACTTTGATGAGTCATAGGTGTGTGATAGGTAGGTGTCATAGGTGGGTGGGTACTTAGAGGAGGAGTTGGCATGACAAGCTCGAACTGTGCCCTAATTGTGCAACTTTGAGCATGACGTGCAATTGACGTGTAACTGGGTGGAGGCTGACTTTCAACCTAGCAGAGAGATCTTTTATGTCAAGGCGACCAGCACATCTAGTACAACTGATATCTAGAGTCAGCAAGCAAAAGAAGCAAAGGTTGTTCGTCACTAAAAGACAGAGAGGGCATATTTATTCGTTGCATGAGCTTTCTATGGGTGCAAGCACTGTGATTTACTTAAATGGAGACAGGATGGCTAGGCCTATCTCCCTCGGACGGGTTCTGTGTACTTTTCCTCAGATAACTGTTATTCATAATACTGTCTTGGCAGGCCTCTTGCGAGGTCGGAGGGACGTAACTGCAGCTTCAGTGTGTCAGGAGTCATGAAACACCCTTATTTCAGAAAAGTGGCTCGGGCTGCGCCACAAAATGGGTTCATTACATATTTATTTAAAAGTGCACAATGCAATGCAAATACATGGGCCTTATGCTAACTTAATGTTTGGGAGACTTTGATGACTGGCATTTCTAATGCAGGACATGATTGCAGAGGCCTAGTGATTCAGGCCACTATGGGAAATATGCATGGGTGACATGCACATGACATGTAACATAGGGTATATGTAGAGGACATATTTGGTTAGGCAAAATATCATTTTCCTCATTCCCTCCTTGTTCCCTACATAACCCTTTAGGATACATCTATATTCATGAGACCGTATAGTTCATCATACAGAATCATTTGTTCATCTTTAACTCTTTGTTTACGTGGATGGGGAATACAGGCAGTGGCACACAGGCCGCAAATCGCCGGACCACACTGCAGACAGAGACAGCAACCAAATACCATAAGTAGGGCCATTCCTAGGAAGGATATAACTTTCCATCCCCATGCAGATATTACACCCCAGAACCAACTGGACCAAGTCCATGTGCCTGGATCTTGATGTATGGCATTAGCAATCTTGTGGAGTCTTGTTATAGCTTCGTACACAGATGGTGCATTATCTGGGATGAAAACGCAACAACTAGATCGGATGACTCTACAGGCTCCGCCCCTATCCGCCAAGATGACGTCTAGAACGAGGCGGTTTTGGAGAACGACAAGTCTAATAGCAGACTGTTCCTGGGTCAAGTTCGCCAGGGCAGATGCAGTTACATTTACAACTGTTTCAAGAGTCCTTGTTAACCTGCGTATCAGTTTACTGTTTTGGATGGGACCTATGAAGAAAAAGAATCCTCTGTTGAAATCTGTATATTGCTCCCATGCTGTTTCAGTCTGATCGATACCTGCAGAATCTGTCTCTCTCTTTTGTCTAACATGTTCTAGTCGTGAATCTCTGTGATAATTGGATGGGGCTAGAAAAACGGGTGGCAATAAGAATGCTATATAACAAGTCCCACCCCAGTCTAAGGGCAGATGTACATAGGCTGTCTGACCACAAATGAAATAGGTATGGCGTGATGTTTTGAAAGAAGATAGTCCGTTATCATCAAACTCTACTACAGTGTTACACTCGCTGTGTCCCATATGTACTGAGCCTTTCTTACTAACACATAAATCACCTTTTGCTGGCAGGACTGATATAAACGGTGGACCTGTATTTTGCTTGGGCTGAACATTTAACATTATAAAATTAACAGATGCATTTCCCTGTTCGTACTCTTCATTCTCTAAATCGGATCCCTTTCTTTGGGGGAATCCGTCTTTGTCTGGAAAGCATGCTTCATTCATTACTTTATTCAGGTTTCCATATATCCAGCCACCTGAATAAGCTATGTACCTTCTATCTATTGAGGTCATTAGAGCAAACCATGCTCCACACGAACCATTGTGTGAGAACGGTAAAGGGTAGAATGGTAGAACTCCCTTCGTTTCTTGATAAGGAGGCAGTTGGCCACATACCCAGCAGTCAGTTGCATTGCTGGTCTGATGAGAATGGTGTAACATTCGAATAAATGTATTGTTACGTAGTGCAAGTCGATATGACAGTTCATGGGGAGGCAGGTCACTAAATGTGTGCTCTGCGGTGCTGTTACTGGAAGAGTGTATATGTGAGGAAATGGGAAAGAAAACATGTAGCAATAAACTGACACCAATTATAACAATGCACAGAATAAAAAGGATGATTAAGGTAACTATACATCTACTGCGTAATCTCTTGCAGTATTTTTCCTTCTTATCTCTCTTCCTACTATTCTCGTTTTTACTATTCTTGTTTGTGATCTTATACATGTCAGAATCGAGTCTAACCGATTCACCACCGGGTGGGCTTAAACAATTAAACTACGTCTGACTTGCTCTGTTCTTAAGCTAGACCTATACTCTTGCTGAGGGGTATTTTCTAGCAAAGGTCTTCTTTATTAAAAGTTTCAAAGTTCCAATGTTCCAAAGTTCCAAATAGTGATGAAGGTGAGTTCGGCCTTTACGTCCTTCCACCAACTTCGGCGTCTTCCAACGTGGCTCAAGGGGACTTGAACGATCAAAAATCCGGACACAAGTATAGAATCCTCTGGTGCTATGGCATGTTCCTTGACCTGGGTGTCAGGTGTCAGGGAAGGCAGCAGCAACCTGTGAATGAAAAGAGAGTAGTGCAGAAATCAAGGAAGCCAGGTAATCTGTCAGCATATTACTGTCAACATCAGTTATATTCTTTGGCATAGGCGTACCCCACATATATACTCCATAAGGAGATAGGCCTGTTCTGGAATGAGCTACCATACGCATGTAAAAGAGGGCGACCGGCAAGGCCACCATCCAATCCACACCTTTCCTTTTTCTGTACAGATCTCAGCAACTTTTGTCTTAATTGTCTGGTTTGTCTTTCTACAAGGCCTGCGGCTTCTGGGTGTCTGACACAATGGAATTTTCATGTATAACCTGACAGAAGGGACACTTGTTTCATTAATTCAGAGGAGAATGGCTGATCGTTATCTGAATAGATCACATGAGGTGATTCATATCTGGGGAAATACTGCGCACTAATTGTCTGGCTGTTGTAACAGCAGTATAATCTGGAACTGGATATGCTTCTGTCCATCTAGACAGTGCACAACTACTAAGACATATTTGTAACCTCTACATCTGTCCATTTGGATATAATCCATCTGGAGAACCTCAAAAGGGTGGTCAGGAGGATGAAATCCGCCTAGTTCCACCGGAATGCCTTTACCTGGATTGAACTGACAACAGATCATACATGTTCGTAGATCATATATGTTCGCACTTTCTGTTTCACTGCTGCACGTAGGTGCTTGTTAAACCAAATATTCTGTAAGCTGTCTAGCATTGCCTTCTCTCCCAAGTGTGCGGGACTATGTGCTGAGAAGAAAACAATGTACCTTTTCCCTTAGTCATCTAACCTTGGTTAGTCTGGACCCCTCCTTGTAAAGTCCATTTCTTTATCTCATCTGTTGTGGCATGTGTCTGTATGTCGAGTACATCTTGTGTGGGATCCCTGACTGTCATGCTTTATGTCAGTAATGGTACCTCTGTCCTTGTCGTGTCTGGTGGTGTCTGTGCTGTCTGAGCTGTTCGGTCTGCCAGGTCATTACCCTGGGTAATGATGTCTGTAACTTTGGTATGAGCTTTATATTTCAGGATAGAAATGGCTGTAGGTAAATGTATGGCCTCTAACAGGGCCTGAATAAGCTGGCTGTGCTGAATCATGGTCCCATGGGAGGTCAAGACTACGCCAAAGGCATATTGTGAATCCGTATAAATGTTTACTTTCAAGTGCTTTGCTCTTATGCAGGCTTGTGTCAGAGCAATGAGCTCTGCTGCTTGAGCAGACAGTGTATCTATTTCCTGTGGTCACAGCATAGCCTGTACTTGTTCTCATGCATGATCCATCTACATAGAGTGTCAGGTCAGGGTCTAGAAGTGCAATATCTGTCAGGTCTTGTCTTGGTTTATTCATTACTTCCACACAGTCATGTGGTGATGCATTTACTGTACTTGAGGGCAAAAGCGTTGCAGGATTCAGAATGTTACAACGTCTGATCTCTATGTGTGGTTGAAATAATGTCAGTTCATATCCTGTCAGACTCGCTACAGTCAATGTAAAAATAAATAAAAATAAAAAAGCATAAAATGTTTACTGTGACATGGAGTCGCTTAAAACTGGCGCTTGACATAATGCTCTTTTTAATTCCTCAAATGCCAAGGTGTGTTCTTGTGTCCAAGGGAGAACAGTCAAAATGGCTGCCTCCTGTGTAGTTAACTGTATGAGTGGTTTGCTAGATATGCATACTGTAAGAAGTGAGGCCAATAAAGGCACGTACTTCCTTTTGTGTCCTGGGCTGTGAAAGGTTAGTAATGAGCTGTATGGTTCTTGTGTTAGCTGTCTACCTGGTGTACCCTCCTTGGAAAGCAAGTGTTGTACACCACTTGCTTTACACAGAAAGTGCAAGACTGTCAGAGATGCAATGTCACAGTCTGGTTCTGATCTTGCTGTAATTAGAATGTCGTTTGTGTTGGTAGGCATGTAAACACTGTCCAACCGTTCCTTTAGTGTCTGACTGTAAATGCTAGGGCTCACTGTCATCAATCTAGCAAAAATAATTATATAAAAATAAATAAATAAATAAAAATGAATTCTCAATTCAAAAGCACTATTTTATATTGGGGAACCTCTATCCAAAACCTCTGCAATTTTACAATAAATCCTACTCTAAATCCTGGTAATAGTATGACCATACTACCTACAATATGTTCTCTAAATGTATTTGAATAAAACCACATTATTCTCTGTCATAAACAGAAGGCCTAGAAGCCTCGATACTCCTTTGAGAAACAGCCCCTCCCTCTAGAATTATGTTCGCGCTCGGAGCTTTGAATCAATTCCAAGCCGGGCTACACTGTGATCTAAAATTGAATGACTGCCAGATGCTGAACTCATTGCAAGAGCAAGACTCCTGCCAATTATTCTGTTTACACTACTGGGGGAATAACTATCCATTTGTAAGCGTGACTTTATCTGAAGTCAATGAAGCTGGCTGCAAGGAAGAGCCTGACTCAGCTGGAGGACAGCCAATAATTGTCCGCGGAAAAGAATTGGAGGATGGCCAACATCAACAAGACAGGCACTCCAAGAGAGAAAAAGCCCTCCCTTTACATAAACAATTACCGGGAGCCAGGCCATCTCGGTCTCGGACTGTGTCTCAAGGTCAAAAACACATTCCTTGTACTCCAAAACATATCTGTTCCCAGGCCAGAGCTTTTCTAACTTTAACTGAAGCAAAATTTAAAACGTGGTAAAAAGTAAATTAATAAAGACATATATTTTTTTGTAACTAAGTGACATGCTAGCATTTTAAAATAATTCTGTACTGCTACTAGCTGCAGGGGAAAAAATAAACAGAACAAAACAATCATGGCATGGAAACACACCATATTTTACTTTTTTGAAAATAACATGTCGAACTCCTTAATTCTGCATTGCATAACCAATATTTTCATAAGTAAGTGTGTCAGCTTTTCTATTCTACCTATTAAAAGGGCCAGATTCATACTTTTTCAAAAGGCCATGTTTTCTAATTTTAGTGGGGACTGTTCTCTGCACATATTAATTGAAGCAGCCCGTCAAAGTACATAGGTGAGCCTTGAAACTAAATGAATGCAAACTAAACTAATGTAGGGGACTCTTAGCAATGCACTAACATGGTAGTGTATTGTAGCTATCAAAAAGGGCCACGTTCATTAATTTCACAAATAGCCATTTTCCTAAGTGAGTGTGCTAACATTCACACGCTATTCTAAAGGGCAGCTTGCATTGGGAAAAATATTCTGTAGAAACGTTCCTATTTAAAAAACACACTGTTCTATTACACTAATTAAAAACGCATTCTATGAAGGGTCTGATTTATATTTTCTTGTCAACCCTGAAGACATCTAAGCACCCTCCGTGCAAACCCTTATCTCAATCCGACTGGTTTATTTACAACTACCCACCTCTGAGCCAAACACATTAAATCAAGTGTCCCAAAGCAAAACCCTTACAAATACACTTCTTTACTCTCCATGCAACATTTTACCATTCAATCTGCAAACTGAATACGCCCATTGGATAACATGGCAAATCGCACCTCCCCACAAAACATGCTTTTTCCACCACTTCCACAGCTCAGATCCTTTTCAAATTTTGCATCACAGTAGTCCAAGCGATTCCCTAAATCCTCACCAAAAAGCAACCTAATCCCTCCACTGGAACGGGTACGAATTTCCGCTCAAAAACACGCCCCCCCGCAAACACCAAAAAACGCCAAAATCCCTCAACACCTCGTTAAACAGCAACAGCATGTTAAAACAAATACTGCCTTCTCAGTACAAGATATTAACTTTTTGGCAGCCGAAGCACAATCATTCCCCAATGACTGCAGTACATGGGAAAGTCATGAACTCATCTCTCCACGTTATTACATAACACATACGCACATCTTCAAAACATTTTCTCTAAGCACTTGAAAGAGATCCAGCTCTCTCCTGCCTAACGTAATGGCTAGGGACCTGATGATAACATGCTCTGCACAAGCCATAACTACATGGCGCTATTTACAAGCCATATTTACAAGAAACTCAACAAGTCACAAAAATGACGCGCTATTCACAAGGCATATTTACAAGGAGCTATACTTAAGTAAATTCAACAAACTACTCACAAGTCTTAATCTCAAGTCGCTATTCACAAGCAACTACAAGCCATTCACAAGGCGTTAAACACATGGATGTAACAAACTATTCACAAGTCTTAAGCACAAAGCGCAATTCACAAATAAACCAACTAGTTACTCACAAGGCACTTTCGCAGTCCAGAAGGGACTTGTCTAGATACAAGGAAATGAACTCTTCAGATGTTGTTGGCTTTAATTCTACATACTCTAAAGGGTACAGGTGGTGGCGTACTCTACCTACTGGGTCTTTCTGAGGTGGTCACTTTAGCTAGTTTTTCTGTCAGAACAGGATAAATACCAGTTAACAACGGCATTTCTTGGCTTGTTTAGTTCTCTCTGCTTTATTGAATTCATTCTTTGTTCTCCTATGTCACTCTTTGCGCCATATCTCAATGGCATCTTTCTGAGAGGGTCTTGACTTCTTTTTCCAAATGGCGTTTAGCCCATGCTTATTATACATAACATGACCAGGTGTGTCTCTAGGCCGGATTTTAACTGTCTATTCTAGTAAACCTCTTCTGGTCCCTATCTGACGTAATCTTGAAAACAGAAACCAATACAATGGAAACACAATACACAAAAATAGACTGTAACAATCAACAATCATTCACACTAAACAATTTAAACACTGAAACAGATACAGATACAACCTAAACTGATACAGAGAGTTAAACATGTACTTGAAAAACAGTTTGTGCACTGAAAATACAGTACAACCATACCGGTCCCAAAAAATTGAGACACGTCTTTACCGGGCCCACGTTTAACTTAACCGTGGTCCCGTCTTGACCGTTCCCACCTTTTACCGTGGGCACGTCTTGACCGTTCTCATTTAAAATGAGCCCGTCTTGAACTTGATGCATTCCCCATAGTGGTACTCACCGGGAAAGCAGAACTTGAAACTTGAAGGCCTCGGAAACTTGACTTGACTACGCTTGCGCCTTGGAACAGGTGGACCTCTGGAGACCTCGGACCTTGCTCTCTCACGGGCTGGGCCTCTGGTTGAGACGACCCGCGTTCCTCACCGCCTCACATGGATGCCTGGTCGCAGTCCGTCCTCCTCCGTGGGCCTGAGGGAGTGGCAGGAAGACCTGCTGGTGCGCTTTGAAGTCCGTCACGGCTGTAGTAGGGGGCAAAGACTAGACCGACAACTCCGGCGAGTGGGGAAAGGGATATGTTCCTGTTCGGGCGCCAAATTATGTGGTAAATAAAATATTACCCTGGCTGAATTTCTAGGCATTAACAATTAGCATGCATCAAGTGAGAAGCAGAGTCCGTGGTATCTGAGTTAAAATGGGCTTTATTCCAATAACTCGAGTCAAAGGGAGAATATGTTCCATCACCACAGAGGTTCAGGAAGAGTCTTCTAACATTTAATAACAAAACATTATATTATATACTTTTCACTCCTTGTACATAGGAGCAGGCGCAAGACAGAAAATGAGATAAGAACATGTGGGTGTACATGAGGGTGTGTACTTTGATGAGTCATAGGTGTGTGATAGGTAGGTGTCATAGGTGGGTGGGTACTTAGAGGAGGAGTTGGCATGACCAGCTCGAACTGTGCCCTAATTGTGCAACTTTGAGCATGACGTGCAATTGACGTGTAACTGGGTGGAGGCTGACTTTCAACCTAGCAGAGAGATCTTTTATGTCAAGGCGACCAGCACATCTAGTACAACTGATATCTAGAGTCAGCAAGCAAAAGAAGCAAAGGTTGTTCGTCACTAAAAGACAGAGAGGGCATATTTATTCGTTGCATGAGCTTTCTATGGGTGCAAGCACTGTGATTTACTTAAATGGAGACAGGATGGCTAGGCCTATCTCCCTCGGACGGGTTCTGTGTACTTTTCCTCAGATAACTGTTATTCATAATACTGTCTTGGCAGGCCTCTTGCGAGGTCGGAGGGACGTAACTGCAGCTTCAGTGTGTCAGGAGTCATGAAACACCCTTATTTCAGAAAAGTGGCTCGGGCCGCGCCACAAAATGGGTTCATTACATATTTATTTAAAAGTGCACAATGCAATGCAAATACATGGGCCTTATGCTAACTTAATGTTTGGGAGACTTTGATGACTGGCATTTCTAATGCAGGACATGATTGCAGAGGCCTAGTGATTCAGGCCACTACGGGAAATATGCATGGGTGACATGCACATGACATGTAACATAGGGTATATGTAGAGGACATATTTGGTTAGGCAAAATATCATTTTCCTCAGGGGGGTTGGTGTGGGTGGGGGGGGGGATGGGACTTCTGCTGTTTTTCTTTGCACTATAGTTATTTACTGAGTCACCATGTATGCCAATAAGATGGAACGCTGAGACTGCCTGGGTACAATATATACCATATTTATGCCGTCTGCTGAATGTGAAACTCTTGTAATGTCACTTGGCAGTCCTGCATGCAAATTGACATATTGGCGAATGCCGCCTGAAGATGATTTTTCGTGGCCTGAGTGATGGTAGAAAACAGGAACGCACTTTCTATGAACACATTGAAATGTCTCACGTGGAATATTAGAGGCCTTAATGACCGCCGTAAAATCAGGCTTACACACTCATACTTAACAAGGCATGGTATTGATATTTGTTTCTTACAGGAAACGCATTTACTCGGAACTGACACAACCACTTTAAGGAACAGGTGATGGGAAGTGATTGCCGCGGCTGGGTTCTCTAGCTACTCCAGGGGGGTAGCGATAATGATAAGGAGGGGCCTGCACTGGCGAACACATAACACAATAGCAGATAGGGATGGCAGATACATTATCCTGGTGGGAGCACTTTACAATACGTCTATCGCCCTAGTGAAAATATATGTGCCTAATACTGACAGCCCTGACGTTTATAGCACGATCTGGCATGAACTTCAGAAGTTGGGCCCTATAGCGATTCTGTGGGGAGGGGACATTAATATCGCCTTATCTATGGAACTGGACAGACAAGGGGCCTCACGAGCACACCATCCCAAAGCAGCAGACTTATTACATGAAATAATAGATGATCTCCTTCTAATAGATGCGTGGAGAGTGGCACACCCGATGCGCAGAGAGTGCACCTGTATGACACATCACAGGCATGCTTCGTCACGAATAGACTATTGGTTACTTACTAGGGATTTACATGCTTGGGTGACTGAGACTTCACACCTCGCTCGCACTCTGTACAGATAACCATAGAGGTCCCCCGGCGTACACCCAGCCTTTTACATGGAGATTCCCGTCTGAGGCCTTGCGAGACCAGGTCTTCTGTGAGAGCCTTACAGCCAAAATTGAAGAATATTTCACTCTCAATGAGGGCTTGGTGGACTCCCCTCGGATGCTGTGGGAGGCCTTTAAGGCGGTTGTTAGGGGAGACTGCATAGCCCTGAAGACTGGGGTACTGCAAGACATAAGAAACACCTTACAGAGGTTGGAGAAAGACATACAAGACCTTGAGCGACAGCAAACAGACCGACCGTCACAGGACACTCTAGCGCACATTAGATCCAAACTCACTGAATTTCAAACTGAGGCGGAAAGGGAGGTAGCGTACATACATAAACACGCACAAACAAGGAGATATGGCGAAAGTGACAGACCTGGCAGGACACTTGCAAACCTACTCCGGACTCCCAGAGGCAACTCTTATGTAGCAGAGATACAGAAGCCGGATGGTGCAAAAGTACGTGCGCCACCGGATATACTAAGAGAATTTACAGAATACTACTCGGATCTATACACCTCTAAAGTATCCCCGTCGCAGGCTGATCTATCTAACTATCTAGATGAGATATGCCTTGCGTGGTTCAATAATGGAGCACGGCAATACATGGAACTACCGTTCACGATAGAAGATATAAGAAAGGTAATAAGTGCTATGCCAGGGGACAAGGCTCCGGGAGCGGATGGGCTCACGGCAGCCTTTTATAAGGAATATGCCGACATACTGGCTCCTCCGCTACATTGCATGTATCAAGAGGCACTTGAGGTCGGAAGACTGCCGCCCACTGTCCGAGAAGCTATAATCATCACGATACTGAAGCCAGATAAAGACCCTACTAAGACGGACTCATATCGACCACTGTCCCTCATCAATCTAGATGCTAAGATTTATGCTAAATTGCTCGCAGATAGATTGACACCTATGGTACCGCAAATCGCATTGACAGATCAGTCGGGATTTGTCTCTGGACGATCCACAGCCCATAACCTGAGGACCTTTTTTGGTATGCTCCATTATCTGGCCCCTCACGTGCAGGCAACAGCTGCACTGCTGGACGCTACAAAGGCGTTTGATTCCCTGGAGTGGAATTTCTTGTTTACCCTGCTGCAGCGACTGGGTTTCAGCCCTCTATTCCTGAAACAAATTCAGCTCCTGTGCGCTGCACCCTCTGCCAGGATTCGAATGAATGGTCGAACGTCTGCGCCCATCAGCATTACTAGAGGCACAAGGCAGGGATGCCCGCTGTCTCCCCTGCTATTTGCTATTGCGACGGAGCCCCTAGCGGCCACATTAAGACAGCAACATGCCCATAAAAGTATAGGTTTCACCCCGCGTGGAATCCTCATCTCCCTATACGCAGATGACATCACAGTCTATCTCAATAACCCTCGTGACAACTTTGATGCGATAATGCGCAAGTTTATCAGATATGGTGGTCTAACATGCATACAGATTAACTGGGCTAAATCCACTATGTTCCCGCTGACGGATGACACAGTCTCGATTACTTCTGAATTCCCAATAACGTGGGCAACTGACGAGGTGCGATATCTGGGCATTCAGCTGAGCCGCTCAATACAAGAACTGTGGACGCTGAACTATGGCAGGGTAATAGACTGGATAGAGGGCAGAGTGACGCGGTGGAAAAACCTACCGTTATCTCTGACGGGGCGCATCCCCATTGCAAAGATGATAATTCTCCCCAAACTGCTCTATCTTTTTGCAAATCTGCCCATCCCACTGAACTCGCACTTTTTCAAACGCTTCCGCACTGTGGTGCTGGCTCTGATATGGGCGGGTAAACAGCCTCGGGTTTCCTGGCAGATATTGAATCTACCCTTTACATAAGGTGGCTTAGGGGCTGCGGACTTTGAACTCTATGCTTATAGTGCGCAAGCACAATACCTACATTACTGGCAGCATCCAGTTCCCTATCAGCCGCACGTAGCGATTGAAATTGATAGAGCCTCCCCCACCCCCTTAAACACGGTAGTCTTCCAACCTTACAAACACCCACGGCAAGATGTAGACACAGTCGAACCTGTACGGTGGGCTTGGGGGATGTTAGCAAAGAGAGCACACATTAGTAAACTATATGCCCCGTCAATGCCCTTGAAAGGGAATCCATTACTGACACCGCTGATGGACGAGGCGATAGCGAACAGAGCACAGTCACACAACTTACACAAAGGGGGGGACCTGTACCCGACGGGGACATTCCTGATGTTACAGGAGCTATGCAGCACAGAGGCCCCCACGGCATCTGACACCTTGCTTTACTACCAACTGAGGGCCGCATGCAGAGCTACTTATGGCGACTTTCCCAATGAGCCGCCTTCGCTACCAGCACTAGAGAACGTCCTAGCTAGCGCCTCGCCCCGCAAACTGATCACACGCATATATAGTATCACGCAAAAGGAAAACCCACTCACGAGTACTAAGTCACGAGAGGCCTGGAACGTTGAGGCAGCTTTAGACATTACAGAGGAACAGTGGACCTACTGCTGCACCCGGCTGAAATATCTATCGCCCAACTACCGGCTCAGGCTCATTCACTTTAACTACCTGCATCGTCTATATCGCACACCTACTCAGATGCGTCGTATGGGATTGAGTGATGATGACAGATGCTGGAGATGCAGTGGGCACAATGCCAGCTTCACGCACATGGCTTGGGGATGCCCTGAAGTCTCACGATACTGGGAGGAGGTCCTCACACACATCGAGCACATAATAGGCATCACTGTTGAGAAGACGATTAGCCTGGCGCTACTGGGATATGTGGGAGATATCCCAGTGAAGCGACGTAAACTAGCGGCAATGCTGTTGCTGATGGCTAAAAGACAGGTGGCCATCCACTGGCGAAGGAAACGACCACCGACAGTGGCGGCCTGGCTAAAGGCGGTAGTGTACTGTAAAGATCAGCTTGAGGGGTATTGGGAACAGATGCCGAGGAACGCTAGACCTGCGAATATATGGTCCCCATTTGCGGACTGGCTGAGAGTGAGAGATGCAGACCTTCAGACGGATTAGCTCGCGCTTGATTGATCATCACATGGATGGGGCCACACTGTAGAGGGTACCTGGGAGAGACACGATATACACCTACACTGAGACACACTAGTGGAATAAGTGAGATCAGAGAAAAGATTTGTATGCTAAATGCTGCCATCTGTAATTTTAAGAAATGAAGCAGGAAGATATTGATGATGAGATTTCTGAGGTTGAGTGTTGCAATATGACGATTACGATTACAATATTGATTACGCTCATACACTGGATTGCTACGCTGCCTGCGCCGAGGTTGTTGGCCGAACAGCTGTGTTCTTCCTTGATATACATTGCTGCCGGCCTCCGGGTTGTGGGCGACAAGCTGTGTATTGTATGGTGACCTAATAAAGATTTTTTTTGGGGAAAAAAAAAAAACTAGAGAGCTTTGCTAAACAACATGGTTTTCATAATCCTGTGGTGCTGGATCCTAAGGTGGTTCTTCAGACTTGCCCGTAAAACAAAAGTTTTAATTCTGATTCTTTGGCCAGTCTTCCACAGGGTCCCCTGAGTGATCATGGCTCCTCGGCCTCACGCCCTCCCCAAGTGCACAATCTAAACACAAGGATGATAAAGACACTGACACCGACTCTATGCATACAGATTCCACCCATTCAGATCACTATAATCCTCCGAAACGCAAAAAGGCTAACAAGTCTGCCTCAGCCAAGCCACAGGCCTCTGCTGCAACTCCCTCAGATCCCCTTACTTTTAATCCCCAAGATATTGTTCACCCAAGATCGTCTGATTGGGCTTCTGCGCCGGCAGTATCTGATTACCTCCATGATAATTTGCGTAAGGGGTTCAACAAGGAAGTTTTGAACCATCTTCGGGCATAATGTCCTAGGGCTAATATCCCCGACATGGTTACTGAAACTCCTGGGATCGATCCTAGCATGTTGACTTTTCTGAAGAAATTTGCCAAAAACCCAAAAAAGGCCTTCGACCACGCCTGGCGCGGATTTCAAGACAAGATGCTGGATTTTGCAGGATCCCTAGCGAAGATTCTAGAAATGGCCTTCGTGGCCAAAGAAACTGGCTCTCCTGTTGATCCAATATATTGGCAGGCAGGACCCAGTGAGCTATATGCTTGTTGGGGAATGCAAACTGCTCTGTGTCAGCTGAAAGATGCAAGTCCCTCATGCGCATGGATTCAAATCTGACCGAGCTTGCTTCAGCAGAAGCAGCCCCCTTGGCTGAGGATCACGTCTTTGTTGATAAATGTGTGAAAGACATTTACAAGTACATTGGTACCTTCACATCACTGGATAAAGCACAATCAAATATTAAGAGGGTATTTTAAGCTAGTCTTTTTAATAGCGGCAGGCGCGGCAGGCCATTACTATTAACAAGGCCCACCCAGAGGTGCATCCGGTCATGGTAGAGGAGATTGTCAAGACTCCACTAAAGGATGGGCACATTCTATCCAACCAGACAGCAGTTCTCCTGACAACACTTCAACAGAGGCGGTCCTAGAGCGGGATTACAATCCCAAAATTCTGCAGGCAAGAATTCTCGATGCCTCCGTAATACCATTGGGAGATTATGTTCAATTCTTTCTTCACAATTGGAGGGCTCTTACTCAGAATGCATGGGTGTTGCAAACCGTTTAGGGTTTTCGCCTAGAATTTTATCAAGCTCCTTGAAAAATGTCACTACCTCAACAGTTAAATTGTTCCCCACAAGAGTACGCTTTTATAGACGCGTAAATATGAGACCTGCCGCAGAAGGGTGCTGTGCCTTATTACGACAACAGCACTGCGGGCTTCTGCAGCAAAGTCTTTTTGGAACAGAATGGAGGAGGTGGACACAGGTTGGTTCTGAATCTGTGAGTTTTCAACTATTACATCACTTACAGACACATCAAGATGGAATGCATCCATCTTTTAGCATATCTGTTCAGAAAGAGATATTGGATCGTCCGTCTGGACCTCCAGGATGCATATCTGGCCATTCTCATCTTACCTTCTCAATGACAATTTCTTAAATTCGGATGGCGGGACAGGTGGCTGGAATATTTGGTCCTTCCTTTTGGGCTTTTTTCTTTGCTGTGGTGTTTCACCAAGGCGATAAAGCCAGTGATGGCTTATCTTATAGAACAAGAAATCAGCATGTTAATTTACTTGGATGACATTCTAATCATGGCTCAGTCCCAAACATTGGCCACCCTTCACTTGCAGATGACAAAGTCTCTTTTGTAGGATTTAGGGGTTGTCATAAATGAAACCAAGTCAGTTATCTGCCCATCTCAGACAATAGACTTCCTGGGGCTTGTGATCGATTCTCAGTTGGCACAGCTGATGCTCCCCAAACCCAAATTGTGAGACATGAAAAAAGAACTGAAATCGGTCTTTTCCAGCCAGGTAGTTTTCCTGCGACCGATCGCTCGCCTGATCGGTTTGCTGGCATCCTCAACCCAGGTCATTTTCCCGGGTCCCCTTCATTACAGGGCACTCCAAAGTTTGGAAATTCAACACCTACAGAAGGGCTTGTATTACATGGAGCAGATAAGTGAGAGAGGAACTCCGTTGGTGGTTGGGACACGTGGATGCCTGGAACAGCAGAACTATCTTTGAGTCCCAACCAGAGGTAATAATAGAGTCGGATGCCAGCCGTTGGGGCCGGGGAACACATTATGGAGACATAACCACTGATGGCAGATGGTCCCTCCAAGAATTATCCCTTCATATCAACTGCCTGGAACTGTTGGTGGGTCCTTTGTGATCAGGACCCTCTACCCAAAGACAATATCTTATTGCATCCTTCTCAGGATGGACAACGTATCTGCAGTGAGGTGCCTCAACAAATTGGGGAGTGCTAGGCTGTCCCTATTAGTAGAGATAGCCAAGGACTTTTGACATTATTGCATGAGTCACCAAATTTTGGTATTAGCGGAGTACATTCCAGAACAGGTCTGGGCAACGCTGTGGCGTATTGGAACTCCAGGTATCTTACAGATTACAGCAATTGGCAGCTCCATCTGTATCTGTTTCAGTGGGTACAATCGATTTGGGGTACCTTGCACGATAGATCTTTTCGCCTCCAGGCCGAACTGGAAGTTACAGACCTTCTTCAGTTGGAGGCCGGACCCATTAGTCTTGCATTCCAATTCTTTTGGAGATGACGTGCAATTGCCCTTTCCTTGTGCTATGGTCTCAGACGATGCTCCAGGACCCTCTTGGTGAACTGCACCTGTTGGTAACGTCAGAACAGTTTTCCCTGATGGTATGGCGGCTTTCTGGCGACAGTGGAATCTGCCAGGCATTTCGGAGGTGGCTTCAGAATTCATCAACCGAGCCTGGACCCCTAGACTAGGAAGAGATACTCATCAGCATGGTGATGCTAGTTGGGTTGGAGCCTGGAACAGCACGTGGATCCTGTGATGGGAGATTTACCCCACACTGTAAATTTTCTGTCTCAGACAGCTTCTGGGGGGTTTGTCTTGCAGATCAGCTTTTTTCAGCAGGGCATACACAGGTTGATGATAAGCCAGTGGGAATGCACCTTGTCATTTGTAAACTTCTTGAAAGTATCAGGGTGGCTAATCCTTCTAAAGCTAAGTATTCTTTCCTATGAGATGTATCCTTGGTTCTGGCTCTTCTTGATAGATGGACACATAATGCTCATTTATCTAAAAAGCAGTTGTCAGCTAAATTGGCTATGTTCTTATGCTTGTCCGCCTGTGGAAGAACTTCAGATTTGCGGTTTCTGGATTTAACAGGTAGAATTTTTACTCCAGAAGGGAGTTCCTTTACCATTATTGCCAGAACAAAAATCTTTTCACACTGTACTATAGTGCATTTCCTAATAATAACAAGTTGTGTGTGGTTCACTGCTTGAAAGCTTATGAAGAATGTACTCATGCTTCACAATCTGATGGTTTTACACTGAAGCAGTTCAAACCAATATCATCTGACATGATTGCTAGATGGCGGAAATCAGTCATGGCAGAATCTGGTATTGACACAAGTCTTTGTGGCTCATTCTGTTTGGGGGGCTAAGGCTTCTAAATCTTTTATGTTGGGTTTCACCATTCAGGATAACATGAGATCAGCTGACTGGTCACCTGAGTCTACTTTTACCCAGTTTTATCATAAACCTGTGGGCGAGATTAATTCTGTGGTTTTCGATAAGCGCTAAACTAGCATAATCGAACCCTCCAGTCCTGAAATAGAATTAAACATTTCCTAGCATTCATACCAAGAATTTTCAATTCTATTAAGGACACAATGGCGAGGATTATCCTGCCCAATATTATCAGTCATTAATTGATTGTCATGATTTCATTGTTCTTTTTTTGATCTTTGCCCACCCGTATCTAGTCTGTGTTATATGAATATTACAGGTCTTATTTTATTTCCAGGTTTGGATCAGAAATCAGAGTGATCCTGTGTAGGAAGCTGGCTTTGTATATACTATGCAAAGTAAGGTATAGTGTGCACAGAGTCCAGTGGATCCCCAGAGGTCTACAGAAGCTCAAGTAGATAATATTAATGCTCTCTTTTGTGGTAGTGTGGTCGAGCAGTTAGGCTTATTAGAGGGCTGTGTTAAGCATTTGTTGTACACACTCAGGCACAGAATGATAACACACTCAAAGACTGAATCCAAGACCAATTGTTTTTGTATATAAAAAAAAGAAATAAAAAGTTATTACTTTGTCATTTTATTTTAGAACCAAGAGGAACTACGTTGCAGGTAAGTAACCATTTCAAGAATAGCAATAATACTTTTCAAGATGCAGTAAGATTTGTTTTGCAAGGCATTAAGAAAGCTTTACAGTAGCAGGAACACTTTAGTATTGTCAAGTAGAAAAATTAGAATCTAGCAATTGTAAAAGTTAAACTTTTGAATGCAATAGGAGAAATGCAATGGAATCCTATAGGAGGAAAACAGTCATATGCATTAAAAGGTAAGTGCATGACTTACTCTTCCAGCCTTTGGGGGTTTAGACCAACACTGGGCAAGGTTCAGTGAGTGAGCAGTGGCAGGGCTCACAGCTGCTTTAGCGCAGACACTGGGTTTTAACTGCGGTCACGCAGTGTTTTTAATTACGGACTGTGCTGCATAGCATGTTTTAAACTGAATTTTGTCTAATCAGCGGCTGCACTTTTAGCGCTGTATCTTTACAGGAGTTAAGCCCTTAGAGCGCTGAGGCTTTTGTAATTCCCCCCGGACCCCTCGACTTACCGGACGCAGCGGGGTGACTGTCTTGTCGTCCCTCCTCCACGCCTCGGTCCGACAGGGTGGCTAGCACCGTTGAGCGGAGGGCGTGGAGGTGAGAGACAGTCACTTCCGCTTCCGCCTGCGAGTGACCGGTTAGCGGTCCAGTTGCTGTGAGGCAGACGGGCTGAGGGCTTCAAAAGGGAACCAGAGTTGCGGGACGAGTGGCGGTGAGTGAGCAGTGGCAGGGCTCACAGCTGCTTTAGCGCAGACACTGGGTTTTAACTGCGGTCACGCAGTGTTTTTAATTACGGACTGTGCTGCATAGCATGTTTTAAACTGAATTTTGTCTAATCAGCGGCTGCACTTTTAGCGCTGTATCTTTACAGGAGTTAAGCCCTTAGAGCGCTGAGGCTTTTGTAATTCCCCCCGGACCCCTCGACTTACCGGACGCAGCGGGGTGACTGTCTTGTCGTCCCTCCTCCACGCCTCAGTCCGACAGGGTGGCTAGCACCGTTGAGCGGAGGGCGTGGAGGTGAGAGACAGTCACTTCCGCTTCCGCCTGCGAGTGACCGGTTAGCGGTCCAGTTGCTGTGAGGCAGACGGGCTGAGGGCTTCAAAAGGAAGATGTCATTACGGGAGCGCAGCGGACGAGCGCAGCGGGCGCGACGAAGGCGCGCCGAAGTGTCGCCAAAGTCGAGCCCGTCTGCGCCCGTCCGCGGCCGGTCGCGGGCTAGGGCACGAGTCCCTGACCGAAAGATCTACTGGGCTAGGGATCAACTTATTGGCTTCCGTCCTCACACGGCATCTCGGTGTATGCACGGCATGTCAGGTGACGATAGGGAATGCCCTCATTGTGGTTTCCGTTATACCACCTTGTTGCGGGATACTGGGGAGCAAGTACTTACCTGTGGTCTTCTTAACGTTAGGTCACTACGTAAACATAGACTTGATGTCTTTGAGCTGATCACGGACAAAAAGTTTGACCTATTGTTTCTCACGGAAACTTGGCTAGACCAGTTTTCCGACTCGGACATTATCGAGGCCACGCCAGAGAACTACTCATGGGTGAGGCAGGATAGGCCAGAGGGGGTGGGAGGGGGGATTGCTGTTATTTTCAGGAAGACACTGGGCTGTTGCCTAGAGCGTATGCTGATCGAGGAGAGTGAGGCGGGAGTTTTTACGATACAAATCAATGGGGGCACGTCGATTAAAGGCTGTCTGGTATATCGACCACCAGGGGCGTGTACTAAGTTCAGGGAGAGCCTTCTAGAAAATCTTATGGAGGCTACCCTACGCAGGGATAAATTCCTTTTATTGGGAGACCTGAACCTGCATTTGAACTGTCCAGAGGCTACAGGGGTTAAGGACTTCTGTCGGGATATGCTAGCTCTTCAATTGGAATTGAAGCTCTCAGGCCCCACGCACCGACAGGGACACCTCCTGGACCCGGTGTATGCAAATTGGGGAGGTGTGGAGGTGTCGGGGATTGAGCCTATCCCTTGGACTGACCACTCTCTGGTAGCCTTCTCCATACATAGCCTAAAAACCACCAAACCCAGTCAGGCACCCCCCAATTATCTCAGGAGGAAGTGGGCTACTTTCTCGGTGGCGGATTTTAATCAAGCCTTGAGTAGGGAGGGCCAGCCTGGTGGCAAAGACATAGAAACAGCGGTCTCGAACCTGAATCAGCGCATCACTGAAGCGCTTGACCAGACAGCTCCACTCTGCCGCACTTCTGCAGGTGCCCGGAAAGAACGCTCAGCCCCATGGTTTAGTGGCGAACTACGGCGAACTAAGGCGGAATGTAGGCGAGCTGAAAAATTCTGGAGGGTGTCCTATGACAATCAGGCTAGGGAATTGTTCTTGGGAAAAAGGCGCCTTCATCATCGGCTGATTAAAAAGTCGAAGGCAGCCTACTACGCAGGACAAATTTCGGGGGCGGAAAATTCGGCCAAAGAACTCTTCGGTATCTATAAGTCACTGACTACTGTAAATTCATCAACAGCCCCGGAGAACTGCTCCACAGAGTCGTGTGACCGGATTGCCGAATATTTCTCTACTAAAGTCGAGAAGATCTACTCGACTTTTCCGAATCCCCCGACAGGGGTCGATCCTGAGGTGGCAGGGGTGGACATAGAGATGGCAGGGCACCTTACACATTTCTGCACCCCTTCTTCTGAGGAACTAGTAGGGGTGTGTCGCTCTGTTAAATCTGGATCCCCGTGGGACCGGTGTCACCCAAACGTTTGGCGGACAGCCTGGAAGTACTGGAGCCTTACATAAGGCATGTCCTGGACACCTCCTTTGGATCGGGAGAGTTGCCTGAGGGGTGGAAACAGGCGGTGGTGCTCCCGCTCCGGAAGAAACCCCACATAGGTTTCGAGGTATTAGAAAATCTGAGGCCCATCTCCCTCCTGCCTTTTCTGTCCAAAGTAGCGGAAAAGGTGGTTAATACCCAAATTATGAAGCATGTGGAAGAGACGGGCTTGCTCCACGCGACGCAGTTTGGCTTTAGGCCACGCCACTCTACTGAGTCCGCACTCCTCATGGCTACGGAACATCTGAGAGAGGGTGTGGATGCAGGCAAAACTATGGCCCTGATCCTGCTGGACCTCAGCGCGGCGTTCGACACTGTAGCACATAACATCTTGCTGCAGTGTCTGAACAGAGGTGGTATTTCGGGCACCGCGCTGTGATGGATCCGGGACTTCCTCAAGGGAAGAAGTTTCCGAGTAAGGCAAGGTGACTGCTATCCTCAGGGCTCGTCATTGAGCCCGACCCTCTTTAATATGTATGTCGCGCCTGTGGCCTCGATCGTGGAGAGCCATGGTCTCCAGTTGGTCTCGTACGCCGACGATACGCAGCTGGTGATCTCCCTATCGCACGCGCCCTGTCTTGCTGCCGATGGTTTCCGGTCGTGCATGAAAGAGCTTGCCGATTGGATGGATACCAACTGTTTGAAGCTTAATGGCGGCAAGACAGAGGTGCTGGTGGTGGGGAGAGCCCAGTCTGACTGGTCGTCGGCATGGTGGCCACCCTGTCTAGGACCAACTCCAACCCCTTGCCTAGAAGCACGTAATCTGGGGGTTTGGTTTGACGCAGGCCTGACTTTTGGCCCACAGATCAACCGGGTGGTGGGAGTTTGTTTCGGGATTCTGAAGAAACTTAGAAAGGTCCTGGACCTACTCCCGATCGGTGCCCGTCAAACCCTGGTTCATGCTTTGGTGACAGCCAGGTCGGACTATGGAAACCTGCTGTACCTAGGGGCTCCAGAAAAAAGTATGGCTCGCCTGCAAGTGCTGCAGAATGCAGCAGCACACTTGATTCTCAGGCTGCCCAGAAGGGCGCCCTCGAAGGCGGCCCTCCAGAAGTTACACTGGCTCCCTGTGAGGAGAAGAGTGGAATACAAAGCCCTCTGCGCCTGTCACCGAATCCTGAATGGTAGGGCTCCCGACCCACTGAACAAACTGATTGAAGTGTACCAACCTGCACGAGCACTCAGATCTGCAGGGGGTGGTCTTTTGAGGATCCCCAGAGTTAAGAGAGCCCGCATGGGAGGCAGGTCCTTTAGATGCCTAGCGGCAAATAAGTGGAACAAACTACCAGCGGACCTGCGCCTGGAACCGGAGG
Source organism: Lissotriton helveticus (assembly GCF_964261635.1). NCBI lineage: Eukaryota > Metazoa > Chordata > Amphibia > Caudata > Salamandridae > Lissotriton > Lissotriton helveticus. Next base: position 903,619,622 of record NC_136070.1, on the reverse strand, counting down.
AAACGAGGTTCCGAGCGAAATTAAAAACATTCCTGTATACCAAATAACTGTCTGCCCAGTCTTTTGTGCTCCTTGCACGTTGCCTCTCTCACTGTCTTTAGCGCGTGGACACGCCGGTGTACGTAATGCAGCGCTTTTACAAATGTCCCTATTATTATTATTATTTTGAAGTGGGTACTGCGCCACCAGCGGTACTGGGGCAGCAGGGTGCAGAGGTCACTGGGCCCAATATTAGTCAGTGGAGACTAGCGGCACCCACAAGAGGTGCTGGTTGCAGATAGGTACCTGCTGTTTCAGTGCACAGTCCCCGGGGGTTAAGGTGAGCACATGGGGGGCTACAAGGCAGCACCAAAGCTACACCACCAGTGGCATAGGGGCGGCTGGGTGCAGGGTGTAAATCAACATTGGGACTTCAATGCTCTTCAATGGGGACTCTCGGTCGTACAAACAGGCAGTAGGCTCGGACCAGAAGGCTGGATAACGGTGACCACCGGCTGGACAGGTAAGTTGGGATATCGAGAAAGGTCTGGGCACCGTTAGTTGGGCTCCCGAAGGGCTGAGGATGCAGAGGTACCTTTTGGTGTCGGATTTTCTTTGCGGGAGCCGGTCACGGTCAGAGGAACCCTGCTTGTAGATGCTGCAGGTGACTTTGTGGGGTCCAGGAGAGGTCAGCCACTAATGGATTCAAGTTCTGGATCACTGGGGGGCCATCACTGGACAGGTAAGCCACTCAGACTCTGCCGTGGGCGGCGAGTGCAGAGTGGGAAGGGGTTGCGGATCCGCCTGGATCCGGAGTCCTTAAAGTTGGAGTTTTATGGACAGGGACGCTGTCCTCAGGAGATCTGATCTTTGTTGAAGGGTGGCAGTCTTCCTGGGGTTGTTGGAAGTCACTGGCCACAGGGGCGGCATAGTGTTCTTCGCAGGGTGTTAGAGCAGGAGACAGGCTGGTAGGGCTGGGGCCAAATAAGTACTCTTCGTTCAGTCTTGGTTGCACAGCGTCTTCTTTCATCCTTTTCTTCTTATGTCGCAGGAATCTGAGTATCAAGATTCAGGGGTGCCCCAAAAATACTGAATTCAGGGGCATTACAGGTACTGGCAGCTGGTAGCTAATGGGTTAAGAGCCTTTAGGCTGACTACATCCTTTGTATTTTCCCCTTGCTTTGGGAAGGGTGCATCCCCTAACCTGATTGGGTAGAATCCTTCCATTCAAGATGGAGGATTTCCTAAGAAGGGGTTCTTCTCGGTTCAGAACACGTTAGGGCTGGTTCTGGCAGAGAGGGGACACACCTCTCCTGACTACTAATTTTCTCACCGACTTTGCCGCCAAAAGTGAGGCTTGGTCAGGGGTGAGGCATCTCCACTAGCTAGGGAGGCCCTGGTTTGCGTAACCAGGGGCAGGAAGCCTTTGAGGCTCAACACCCTGAAGGCTGATCCTGCATGGGGGTAGGTGAGAAGCACCTCCAACCCAAGCAGGCTTTGTTCCTGACCCACAAGAGCACAAGGGCTCCTACCTAAGGAGCATGTCTGTGTGTGGCAGGCTGGTGCAGACCAGTCTGCTGCACACTAGAGAATTGGTCCTTTTTCATGGGGCATCGCTAAGATGCCCTCTGAGTGCATTTTGTAATAAATCCAACCCTGGCATCAATGTGGATTTATTATGCTGATCAGTTTGATACCAAACTCCTTAGCATTCAGAAAAGCCATCATGGAACTGTAGAGTTCGTAATGACAACTTCCAGCTCATGTACTCAGTATCGCTCCAATGTACTTACAATGTCTGTGAATGGGCACAGACACTATAGGGTCATTTTGCTCATGCAGCTATGCCCTTACAGGTGATATAGTGCACCCTGCCATAGGGCTGTGAGGACTGCTAGAGGAATGACTTACCTATGTCACAGGCAATAGTTTATAGTGATGGCACACATCCCTGTGTCAACTCTTAAGTTTTATCTGCACCAAATCACAGTCTGCAATGGCAGTGGGCATGTGTTTGGCGAGGGGTCTCTGAGGGTGGCACAATACATGCTGCAGCCCTTGGAGACCCTCACTGGTCACCGGACCCTTGGTACCAGTGGTACCTTTTTCAAGGGACTTAAATGTGGGCCAGAGGTGTGTCAAGTGTGAACACAAAGGTAGAGTTTACGGAAAGAACACAGGCACTGGGACCCTGATTGGCAGGGACCCAGTGCCCACTCAGTCAAAGTGCATCAGATATTGGGCAAAAAGTGGGGGGTAACCATGCAAAAAAGGGCACTTTCCTACACAAGCCCCCCATGAAAGAGGATGAGATTTACCAATCCCCAGAGAGTTTTCATTGTCTAAGTGGAAGAACCTGGAAAGTCCATCTGCATTGGCATGGGAAGTCCCAGGTCTGTGTTCCACTGTAAAATCCATTCAAAAGTTGTGGGTAGCTCACCTTTTATCTGCATTAGCTAATCGAGAAGTCTGTGGTCAGTTTGAATAAGGACGTGAGTACCAAACAGCTATGTCTCAACTTCTTCAGGGACCAAACCACGGCAAAGGCCTCCCTCTCAATTGCACTCCAACGCAGTTCCCTGGGGAGTAACCTTCTCCTAATAAAATCAACAGGCAGGTCTCGGACATCATCGTTGGTTTGGGATAGAACTGCTCCTATCCCTAGCTCAGAGTCATCAGTCTGCACAATGAACTGCTTAGAGTAGCCTGTAGCTTTAAGAATTGGTGCTGAGCACAGGACCTCTTTCAGGGTTTCAAAAGCCTTTTGACAACTAACTGTCCAGTTAACTTTCTTGGTTATCTTCTTGGGGAGAGTTCTGAGAGAGGTGTCAAAATGGATCTATATCTCTTCACAAACCTCCTGTAGTGCCCAGTCAAGCCGAGGAATGCCCTGACTTGGGCCTGGGTGGTTGGAGCTTGCCAGTTTGGATCCTGAGTTGTAAGGGTTGCACTTGGCCTCCGCCCACCAGGTGGCCCATGTAAACAACAGTACGCTCCCCTATCTGGCACTTGGATGCCTTGATAATTAGGCCTGCAGATTGCAGGGTTTGTAAAACTATCTCCAGGTGGACCAGGTGATCCTGCCAGGATGAGCTGAAGACAGCAATATCATCAAGATATGCTACACTAAAGCCTATAACCGAGCAAGGACTTGATTCACCAACCCTTGCAAGGTGGCAGAGGCATTCTTTAAGCCAAAGGGCATAACAGTAAACTGATAATGCCCATGAGGTATGGAGAATACTGTCTTTTCTTTTGCTCCTGGAGCCATGCCAATCTGCCTGTACCCTACAGTTAAGTGAAAGGTACTGAGAAATCTTACGGCACCTACTTTGTCTATCAGCTAATCAGCCCTGGGTATCGGGTGACACATGCAAAAAAAACAATTGATGGACAGAATGCAGAACAATGTCATACATTCACCCCAGTGCTGAGATCTGGACCTAAATCCATTGTTTCGTTGCTCCCCATGCCATTCCAGTATAAACTTAGTCATATGCAAATCAGTCTTGACCCTGCTCCCTAAGGGAAAAGTCGAGCCCAAACTGCCAGGCTAGGTCCTCTCTGAACTGGAAACAAGCAACCTAGGATCGGTTTTGGGGTTTCACCCCTCATCAGCCAGGCTAACTTGACTCCAGTGGCGTGGAGAGCACTGGACCCAAGTCTGGGCATAACCGTCCCACTCCAGGTGACAAATGCAAAAAGAACAAATGATGGGCATAATGCGGAACAATGTCATACATTTACCCCAGTACAAAGTTCTGAGCCTAAATCCATCATTTTGTTGCTCCCCATGCCATTCCAGTTTGAACCTAGCCATATGTAAATCAGTCTTGACCCTCCTCCCTATGGGAACAGTCCAGCCCGAACTGCCAGGCTAGGTCCTCCCTGGACTGGAAACAAGCAACTTAGGACCGGTTTTGGGGTTTCACCTCTCATCAACCAGGCTAGCTTGACTCCAGTGGCATAATAGGGATTGTGCACTTCGTTTTTGGCTAGGAGAGTGAGAAAAGTTTTATACAAACTGTATTGTTAGAGGACAAAGTTTGTTATGCCCTTACCTACAGAAGTCCAAAGTGTGGATTGAGACTGTCTGTCTCCTAGGAGATTCTGAATAGCGGACCAGCTCCCAAGCCCCAGCCCCACTCTCAGGCCAGCAAACCTAGGCCTGCTGATTGGCTCTCCAGCTCCCAGGCAACCCTGAACCCTCCTCTCACACCTGCCCATGCCCCTCAAGGCTTTGCTGGGTGCACCCCAAACATTCACCTCCAATTTGTGAGTTGGAGTTTCCCTGTGCCCCAGATTGCAGCGAGCCAAATTCCAGGAGGTGGTAAGGAGGCAGACTAGTACTGTCTTTTTTTAAAATGTATTAACAAAAAAAAGCGATTTTCCCTACCCGTGATTGCATAATTTTTATAACTGATGTTACAGTTTAAAAATTATAGTTTTAACTAACTATGGGCGCAAAATCCATTCCGCTCGCGGAATTTGCAGATTTTCGGCAATTTTGCGATCCGCGAATCTCGCGAAATTGCCGAAAAATCCGCGAATCCGCTCGTGGGCGGATTTACATTCTGGCAGGATGCTCCTGTCACCAAAATTAAACCTCCACAGGAAGCACTTACAGAGTTAAGGCAGGTAATGGCGCTGGCAAGCTGCCAGAGTTGAAGTTGCTTACTTGTTGCAACTATTCTCTGACCCTGTCCTGACCCTAAACATCCGGGTGCCCGAGGCGGGGTCAGAGAAAAGTTACAAATGGCGCCGGCAAGCTGCCAGAGTTTAAGTTGCTTACCTGCAACTATTCTCTGAGCCGGTCCTGACCCTAAACAGCCGGGTGCCCGTGGCAGGGTCAGAGAATAGTTACAAATAAGTCATGCCCAAGTTGAAGCTCAAATTCAGTAACGCATTCATCAGCCCAAAAACAATTGTGAGCTTTGTTGAGGCAGGACAGGTGTGCTTTCTCCCCATATCTACCATCGAAAATTAGCTGTGATGCTGGATAGAGGCCTTTGTATCCTTGACTTTCACGAGCGCAATCCCCGTGCAGTTCCTGTGACCAGGAGATTCTTTCTCCTCCTCATCTTCTGCTCTGATCGGTCTCTGACCTTTTATACACACAAGAGGCATGTGAACATGCATAGAAGGCCCGCCTGTTTGGCCCCGCCCACACACTCGCGGTGTGCACCGTCTTCCCGGCATTTACCCACCATGATGGACAGCTCACTCAAGGGACCCCTGCGCCCTTCGGCGCGATGGCATTGTAACACCCACATGGTCACTGGAGACAACTCTTCTGGCACTATACGCAGCTCTAATGTAGGAAAAGCACTATACATTTACCCAACGAGGTAACACTTACTGATTAGCCAGTAGAAAGTACTCCAGTTGAGTAGAGGTATCTCACAAAACGGTGGCGTCGTCTTGGATAAATATGAAGGGCAGGGTTCATTCTGGCACGATGCTCCTGTCATAAAAATTAAACCTCAACAGGAAGCACTTACAGAGCTTTATCGAGGCTGGGCAGGTGTGCTTTCTCCCCATATCTACCATCGAAAATTAGCTGTGATGCTGGATAGAGGCCTTTGCATCCTTGACTTTCACGAGCGCAATCCCCGTGCAGTTCCTGTGACCAGGAGATTCTTTCTCCTCATCTGCTGCTCTGATCGGCACTTTACGCAGCTGTAGTGTAGAAAAAGCACTACACATTTACCCAACTAGGTAGCACTTACTGATTAGCCAGTAGAAACGACTCCAGTAATATATTTCTAAAAATCCGCGAGTTTGCTGATTTTTTTGAGATTTTGCGCAAATTCGCGGACCGCAGATCCGCAAAATTCACCCATACTTAGTTTTAACCTACCCATGATTGCATAATTCCTCACCTGTTTTGTGCTGAAATTTGTGGTTTGTACTTGTCCGTGACTGTGATCATTTAACCTGTTGAATTGTGGGATTTGTAGTCCAAACTCTGTAGTTTTTGTTCCCTCTCTTTCCCAATGACTCTCTGTTTCCCCTCCTAATTTTTCCCTGTCTCTGTGTTCAAACCTGTATGTTGAGCAATCTACTACCAGCTCCCACTTTGTGTTAGAAAGTGAGTGAAACTAGAGCCCCCCCTTAGCAACAGGGATATTCTACATCAGAGAGTGAACAGAGGGTGCTCTGAGACAGCAGTAATCTTCTGGGAGCTGTTTAAGATGTGTTTTATAGGAATTGAGCACTCGTTTTTTGTCTAGAAGAGTGAGTAAAGTTTTGATACAAACAATTTTGTTAGAGGACAAAGTTTGTTAGACCCTTACCTGCAAAAGTTCAAAGTGTAGATTGAGCCAGTCCGTTTCCTAGGAGATTTTGAATGGAGGAGCAGCTTCCAACTCCCGGGCCATCAAACCTTGTCTGAGGTTGCTGGGACCTTATATAGTCTGCTGTTGGTTGGTACATGTGTGCACTGATTGGTGGTTGTAATGTAAATGTAATATAATGTAATGTGTATACTTGTAAAGCGCACTGTTGCCAGCCGGCGTCCTGGCGCTGTATACCGCTGGGGAACCCGTCCTGGCTTTCCCTGTGGGATGGTCCCTGCTGGGAACCCCCAAGGTGGAGCCAGGCATCCCCGGCGTTGATGGGGCCGTTGTGGAGATTAGGCAAGCTAATGCCCAGAGTTGCCGAGTGCGACCCCTGGTTAGAGTAGGCACCGAGGCGAGAATTATCGAGTCCACTGACCCTGGTCCACGACCCTGCCGAGTCGGGAATCGAACCCTGGTCCCGGGCCGACTTCTGCTTCCGGGTCTGCCGCCTCTAACCAGTGAGCCACACCACTCCACAAACTTGTATCTGGTGTTTCTATTGGATATGGGTTAGTGTACTCATTGGTTGGGTATTCGAGGGTTCTGATTGGTTTCTGGTTCTGTTACTCAATCAATGTAGGGTAGGGACTAGGGCTAGGGTTAAGATTTCTATTGGAAGTAGGGATTAGGACTTCATGTGTGATTGGTTGCTGGGAGTAGGGTTGGGACTAGGGCTAGGGTTAGGCTTTCTATTGGAAGTAGCAATTAGGGCTTCTTGTGTGATTGGTTGCTGGACTAGGACTGGGACTAGGACTATGATTAGGCTTTCTATTGGAAGTAGGGATTAGGGTTTCCTGTGTCATTGGGTGCTGGACTAGGAATAGGGCTAGGGTCTCTATTATGGTTTTAAGCCTGATTGATTGGATGTAAGGTCTTGGTCTTGTATTTGCTATAGAGTTTAAGGCTAGTGTTGTGATTGGATAGGGTTAGGGCTAGGGTTCCCATTGGCTGAAGGGGTCGTCTGACTACTAGGGCTATAAAAGGCCAGGGTTTGGGTGTCTCAGCCCGGGAGTAGAGGCTAAAGGCAGAGAGGACAAGGGCATTTGCCTGTTCGAGAGTGGTCGGGACTAGTGCCAGAAATGCTGCTGATTTTCTCATTCAGTAGTACCTACCCCGCACCATCCACAAACAGAGTAACATACTCACACCAAATGTACACCACATGCTTCCTACAAGCCAACCCTATGCACAAATCAATGTCTCAGCACCCACTGCAAAACCACACAAACCACACCTATATACCCTTCTAACCCAGCTACCACACATTTCTACCATCACCTACAAACAGTACACAACTCTATCCTATACCACGAACCAATCCACTCATCACTAACACAACCCCATTCCATACCATACCATACCTAACTACTTGACCCTGTTACCAGGCAGGTCGCTCCCCACGCCGCTCAGCTCCACCTGACTGTGTCTGTGCCCCTGATCCCAGTCCTCGCTGCTGCCGCGAGTTCGAGGCCCTCCTCATCCATGGTGGCCCAGTGGTGAGCTGTAGGTATTCTGTCTGCTCTCTCTGTTCCCTTTTGCCTGTTTCTGCCTATCTGCTGTTTTATTCTCCTCGCCCGCCCATTCGTGCCCGCTCCCGCCTCCCAGCTGCTTTTACCTCCCACCTCCCCTTCTTAATGGCGGCCGCTGCACGGTGAAGAGAGTGACCCTTGACCCTGTTACCGGGCAGGTCGCTCCCCATGCCTCGCAGCTCCACCTGACTGTGCCCATGCCCCTGCTCCCTGTCCTCGCTGCTGCCGTGAGTTTGAGGCCCTCCTCCGCTCGCAGGCTCCCCAGTGCACCTCATCCCTGGTGGCCCAGTGGTGAGCCGTAAGTATTCTGTCTGCTCTCTGTTCCCTTTTGCCTGTTTCTACCTATCTGTTGTTTTATTCTACTTCTTCTATTCTGCTCTTTTCTGCCCGTTTTCTCTCTCTAGCTCTTTTCTACCATTCCAGCCTTTTCTGCCTCTCTCCCTTCCAGACGCAGCATCCCCTGAGGCCCACCCACCTCGCCCGCCTCCCAGCTTCTCCTCTCTCCCACCTCCCCTTCTTAATGGCCTCTGCGCCACTGGCCATTAGTGCCCATCCATGCCTAGACGACGGCCATTGCCAGACCCCCTGGCCGCTGCGACCGCCACAACGCCTGCCGCTGCTACGACGCCAGCACCCTCCACGAGCTCACTGTCGAACGATCACTCGCCTGCTTCCTTGCCACCTCGAAGCTCACCCACGGACCCTTCTCCTGCTGGAGCTGCAGCTTCACCAGTATCCAAGCCACCGCACCGCCCACCGGGGCAGGACCCAACCATCTCAGATGCATACTACTCAAAACCCACGCGGTCCACAAGCACAACATAGAAATCTGGGACCTACTCGATTCATCCTCTCCGCACTTCGCCTTCCTGTTGGAGACCTGGATCAACCCCTCCTCGGCACCCGACATCGCCATAGCCATCCTGGATGGCTACAAGATCACCCGTAGGTACCGCACCAACAGACCAACAGACCAGGAGGAGGAATCGCCATCGTCCACAGGAATACCCTCAGAATCTCAACCAGCACCGAAGACACCCTTGGCGCTGCCAAATACCTGCACTTCCAGATCCACATCGATCCCAACACCATCCTCAGAAGAACCCTCGTCTACAGACCCCCCAGATCCCGGCCACTGTTTAGCGACTCCATCACGACTTCATCAGCACGCCCTTGCATCCACGGATACATCCTCCTCGGAGACCTGAACTTCCAACTCAAGAACGCCAACAACAGCAACTCCACAACCCTGCTCGACAACCTCATACTCAAACAGCTCGTCACGACTATCACCCACTCCCCCGGACATACGCTCGACCCCATCTTTTCCGGCAGCAACCAGGTCACCTTCAGCCCTACCACCGAACTCCACTGGACCGACCACCACTGCATCCACTTCACCTTCGAGAAACCCACCACGCACCACCACCCACAACAAATCCCCTGCCGCAGCTGGAACAATGTCACTGAAGACCAGCTAATCGGCGCCCTCGGCCAAGATCCACAAACCGGCACCACTGACACCAACACTTCCACCCACAACCTCAGGCAGTGGATCAACAACTGCGCCAACACTCTCGTCCCAATCAAGAAACCCTCAAACAGACGCATCGACAGAAAAGACATCTGGTTCACCATCGACCTCCAGGCATCCAAGCAGACTTGCCCAAGACTCGAGAAGAAGTGGTGGCACGAACAGTACCGGACAACCACACAGCCCTCAAGAACACCATCCACAGGCACCACCAACTAATCTGAAATGCCAAAAGGACCTCCTTCAAGGAATGCATCGACAACAACGCATACAACAGCAAAGAGCTCTTCAACATCGTGAAGGAACTCTTCAACCCCAGGTCCAACTCTAACGATATCCTGCTGTCGCAAGACCTCTGCGACTCCCTAGCCACCTTCTTTTACCGCAAGATCGCAGACATCCACAACAGCTTCAACAACCAGACCCCCCAGACAGCCACCGACACCTCAGACTCACCGCCCCCAGCCACACCGACCTCCTGCTCTCCTGGACCCACGTCAATAACGACGACACCATCAAAATCATGAACACCATCCACTCCGACTCACCATCCAAACCCTGCCCCCACCACATCTTCAACAAAGCGAGCTCCATCATCACACCCCATCTCTGGAAGATCTTCAACAACTCCTTCGAGACCGTCACCTTCCCGGAGAGCTGGAAGCACACCGAGATTAACGCCTTACTCAAGAAACCCAAGGCGGACGCTAAGGTTTGCAAGAACTTCTGGCCCATCTCCCTCGAAGAGAACAATGTTCTGGACTCGTCCCAATCCGGATTCCGCAGCAACCACAGCACCAAAACCACCCTCATTGCTGCCACAGACGACATCAGGACCCTGTTGTAAATGTGTAAATGTAGTTGAGCTTATATAGCGCACAGCTACCCGCAGTGGGTTTCCCGGCGCTTGCTTAGGGAACCCTTCCTGGTATTCCCCTGTGAGATAGCAGGGTATCCACAAGGTGAAAGTCAGGCATCCCGCCACGAGGGGCCGTTGTGGAGATTAAGCAAGCTATTGCCCAGAGTCGCAGAGTGTGAACCCGTGAGTCGAGGAGGCACCGGTGCGAGAATTATCGAGTCCGTGGAATTTTTAGCCCAAGACCCGCCGAGGCAGGAATTGAACCCTGGTCCAGGACCGATCTCAGCTTCCGGGTCTGCTGCCTCTAACCCCTGAGCCACACTTCTCCACAACGGCAAAACTGCAGCCCTCAGCCGCCTAGACCTTTCAGCCGCCTTCAACACCGTCTGCCACCACACTCTACGCACATGCCTCCACGATGCAGGGATCTGTGACAAAGCCCTGGACTGGATCACCTCCTTCCTCACCGGCAAAACCCAGAGTGACCGCCTCCTTCCATTCCGTTCAGGAGCCACCAAGATCATCTGCGGCACACCCCAAAGATCATCCCTCCGCCCGACCCTCTTCAACGTCTTCATGGCACCGCTCGCCAACATCGTCCGATCACAAGACCTCAACATCGTCTCATACGCCGACGACACCCAGCTGATCCTCTCCCTCACCAAGGACCCCACCACTGCCAAAAACAACCTCCAAGAAGGAATGAAGACCAATGGATAATGAACAGCCCCCTGAAACTGAACTCCGAAAAGATGGAGGTCCTCAACCTTGGCTCCACCCCCTACTCCTGGTGGCCAGCCATACTGGGAGCTGTACCGGCACCCACCAACCACGCACACAACCAAGGGTTCATCCTAGACTCATCACTATAAATGACTCAGCAAGTCAACGCCGTCTCCTCCTCCTGCTTCAACACCCTCTGCATGCTTCGCAAGATCTACAGATGGATCCCCCCCAGAACCAGGAGGACGGTCACCCAGGCCCTCATCAGCAGCAGACTGGACTACGGCAACACCCTCTATGCGGGAACCACAGCCAAACTCCAGAAAAGGCTACAACATATACAGAACACCTCCGCATGCCTCATCCTCGACATCCTCCGCCACAGCCACATCACTGCCCACCTGAGAGACCTGCACTGGCTCCCCGTCGGCAAGAGGATCACCGTCAGGCTCCTCACCCCCGCTCACAAAGCACTCCACAACGCCGGACCAGCATACCTCAACAAACGACTCACCTTCTACACCCCGAACCGCCAGCTTTGCTCCGCTGACCTCGCCACCATTCCACGCATACACCGAATGACCGGCTGCGGCAGATCATTCTCCTACCGTGCCGCCATTACATGGAATACCCTCCCCATCCACCTGAGGCAGACCCAGGACCTGCTGACCTTCAGGAGACTTCTCAAGACCTGGCTGTTCGAGTAGTAGCAGCACCCCCCCACCAGCTATTTGAGACCCTCACGGGTGAGTAGTGCGCTTTATAAATAATTGATTGATTAATTCATTGATCCAGACACACACTCCCTGCTCGAATTACTCCTAACAGACCCCCTTTTATCACTAACAATCATATTCTCAGCCTTCCATCATTTGTCCAACCAACACCCTCCTGTTTCTTCTACCATAATAACACAAACGCACAACACATTATAACTCTTGCAACAAAACTGTCTGAGACAAACACTCTTACCTCTACTGCATTCCTTCCTACACATAACATACACTCTACTCATAAACTCATCAACACCCCCTCTACCTTACAACTTTCACTCACAAACAATACTATACAAACAAATCCATCTCATGAAACAAATACACCAGCACCTCTTTTCACTACTCCTCAAAAACAAAACAAATCACGCACACCAGGACAACAAAATCTCCCAAGTGCAACACCTCACAATATTTTCCGTCACAAAATACAAACATACACCCACCTTTCAAACCACAGAAAGTAACAAACTCCAATGCCAAGCTGTCTCTGTTCCACCACACCTAACACACATACAGCAACGCAGCAACTCTCTTCTTACCACCTTTCATCCATTTGACAATTTGGAAGCTTACTACATCACCCACATGCTGCACCCACACCACTGGCTCATACACCTTCCGCCCTAAACATACGCAAACAAAATAAGCAACATGCCACAACTCACAACGTCACTTCTCCATGTCTACTGCACAACAAGGATACAGCACAAAACACAGCACACCAACTCACTCTCAAACACCGTCTCCACCACCAAAACATGCAGCACCTTCAAAATGCCTTCTTAGCCTGCTGGACGAGGAACACATTACAGAACAGCTACACAATTACTATCCTAAAACAGATAATACCAGCACTAAAAACACACCTGCTACTAACCCACACAATACTGATCACTCTTCTACAAAACAAAGTCTCACTGTCACAAAAGCACATTCTCTAAACTGTCCACTAATAAATGCGCGATCGCTCTCTAAAAACAAGCATCACATCTACGACCTCACCGATGCAAAACCAGACATATTATTCATTACTGAATCATGATTGACAGATGATATGGCTCCAGTCCTGCATGAAGCCATTCCTCTAGGCTATCAAACGATCACCCAAAGTTGTATAGGCAAAAAAGGAGGTGGTCTAGCTGTTGTGTTCAGGCGCACATTACCTATCACTAAAGTTGACGACATCTCCATAAAAAATTGTGAGGCTCTTCTCACCAGATGCAACCCTGCAGCGTCTTCCTCCTGTAACTTCCCGCTCCTTTACAGACCTCCACCTAGCAAGGCGAAATACCAGGACGCACTTCTAGACACAGTTTCAAACCTGATAACAATACACTCCAACATATGCGTTCTGGGTGACCTCAACATTTGGTTTGACAAACCCAATATGACCCACCCAAAAATAATAATCACTGGCCTAGATGCACTGAACCTGCATCAGATTGTTCACAAACCCACACACTTCGCTGGACATATCCTATACCCAACTATTTACCTTTCAAACTATAACTCCAGTCACATGGTCAGACTACCATTTGCTTGCTTTCCAACATAAAATAACACTAAGCGACTCAGCTAAAAACTACCTTACATGCATCCACCTATCAACCGTGGAACAAACTCAATTTGGAACACTTAGAAACATGACTAACATCCAGTACAGATCTGGAAACAATAAATTCTGTTAAAAAATGATATGAGTGGCTACAGGAAGCTTTTGACATCCTGATACCACTCAAAACCACACAACAGAACAAAAGAAAAAAAGCGCCTTGGAGAAATATAGAGATGAAAGACATAAAACAACAAATTAGAAAGCTGCCACATACCTGGTTCAAAACAAACGCCAAACAAGACAAACTTCACCTACAGAAAATTAACAGATTATACAAGTCAGCTATCAATAAAGCTAAGAAAAGGTACTATTCAGACAAAATTCAAGAGGCTAAATGTGCAAATAAAGAATTCTATAAAATACTAAATGAATTTCGTAAACCAAATTGCCTAGAAGGAACTCACCCTGTTACTCAAGATTTCACAGACAAACTAGCAAATCATGATACGGACAAAGCAGACACATTGAACTCATACTTAAAACAGAGACAAAGAACCAGCGCTAACCCTTTTACAAAACAACAATCCATGTGTCAGGATCCCAGTGGGTCATGCTCTCTGCCCGTAATATATCAGCTACGTTGCGATGGACAGGAAACTACAACTCCCATGAATCCAAGCGAGTCACGTATCATGTGATACTGACGTCGCGTCACGGAAGGATAATGCGGGCCGCGACTGTTGAACGCTGCCGATTATTCTTTCTGTCTTCCAGCTTCTGACTCCGTGTTTTCAGTTCTTGCTTTGCTCCGAGGACGGTGAGGTTGCGGTTGCCAGTTAATTCGGACTGCCCGCCTGTCCTGCTTCGCACTCGGTGCCGTCTGCATCGTGGCGGTACTGATCTTCCCTGTGACCCGTGTCCACTTGCGGTCTCGTACGGGGGGAGCTCGCGTAAGCACCGGCGTTGTTTCTACAGCGTCCTTGTTTTCTTCTACCTACTCAATGAGTTGGTGAGTACTTTGTCTAATGTAAATTAATCTCCCCTGTTGGCCGAGACGTGATCTCTACAGTCTCTTGCAGGGGAGTATTGGCGCATTGACAGGCTTCAGGCGGTCACGTTTCCCTGTTGGAAGAAACCAAATTTCCTGGGTTTCGTGCGGGGAAATAATAAGACGCCCATTGCCTTTTCAGTTATGTGTGAATAACTGGACATTATCATCATCTTGCATAGTCTTGAAATGCTATGAAACTGTTTCTATCAAACTAAGAATATTCATAGATGTGTCTAAAATACAGGAACAAGAGAGAACTTATTTCAATTTGAACTCAAAGAGTCGTGTGGAAACTCTTCGCCTATCATATGTTGTTTTGGTTTCTTTTATTTCAAGGGTCGTCTGAAGAGAGCGGTTCTACAGAGGGTAGATCCTGGCTATAGGGAACCTAGACAAAGAGCCCTGGTAGGTGTTTGCTCGATATTAAACAGAGAATGTATGGTACAGAGTAGATGTGATGTAGTCATAATACATGTTGCACTCATAACAGAGTATGTTCTGTTGACTATTTTCTTTTGCATAATGTAGTCACAGCCTGCCGTCTCCCTCTGCTCTCTTCTGTTACAGTTCCTTATTTCTTTATTTCAGGTAGGGGTAGTGATATAGAGAAATATTGTGAAGTGAAACAGGTTTGTGAGAGATCTTTTGGTGTTTTATTGTCTCTTTCACAGATCTCCTTCCCTGCTGTCCCTACCCTTTCCTCCCCCCGCTCAATTACCTCAAAAGTCTGCAAGTTCTTTTATGTTTCCAGACTTGGGGTAGTTCAGAGGTGGGCCCCCATAGAGCATCAGCACGATTCCGAGGAAGCGGACGCAGGAGCTTGACACCAAGAATACTCTATCCCAGCCTCTCTGTTCCTTCCAACACATCTCACACAATTAATTCATGGGCCTGGTGAAAGCAAGCAGGCCTGCCGGTAGCACTTCTGACTTGTGTCCACCGCAAACTTTCAAGACAATTCTTTTAACAACCTCTGCTGCCACTTCAATAAGAAGAATCATCAATGATTCCTTAACTACCGGAATATTTCCAGAAGAACTCAAAGTCATACATAAGCCCTTTACTGAAGAAAACAAACTTGGACCCACTGAACCCTGACAACTACAGACCCATTACAAATGGACCTTTCCTTGGCAAACTGATAGAAAGAGCTGTGTTCACCCAGATGTCACAATTCATTGAAGATAATGACATACTTTCAGATTTCCAAACAGGTTTCCATCCGGGAAGAGGCACTGAATCTGCCCTCCCTGCCATCTGGGATGACCTGAAGAAAACAGTAAACTGCAACAGAGTTACTGCGCTATTCCTCTTGGACTTCTCGGCTGCCTTTGACACAGTTGACCATGACACTCTGAAACAAAGACTTTATGAAGCCGGTTTAGAGGGGACTGCTCTAGACTGGATCTCATCCTACCTTCAAAACAGAATTAATGTCATCTGTACCCCACCTTTCTCATCCAAACCGTACCACTGAGTATGGGTGAATGTTGCGTATCTGCGGTCCGCAAAATTCACGCGAAATCGCAAAAAAATTTGCGGATTTTCCCGTGAACTCGCGGATTTTTTCGCGATTTGCACTCTACTCAACTGGAGTACTCTACTGGCTAATCAGTAAGTGCTACCTCTTAGGGTAAATGTATAGTGCTTTTCCTACACTGCAGCTGCGTAAAGGGCCAGAAGATTTGCCTCCAGTGACCATGTGTGCCTGTAACTTTGCCACCGCGCCAAAAGGCGCCGACGTCCCTTGAGTGAGCTGTCCATCATAGTTGGGAAAGGGCGAGAAGATGTTTGATACTGCTAGTGTGTGGTGCGGGGCTTCTATGCATGTCAACATGCCTCTTGTGTATAAAGGGTCAGAGAGCGAGCAGGGCAGCAGATGAGGAGAAAGCAGCCTCCTGGTCACAGGAACTACACGGGGTTGCGCTCGAGAAACTCATGGATGCAAAGACCTCCCTCAAGTATTACAGCTAATTTTCGATGGCAGATATGGGGTTAAAGCACACTTGCCCAGCCTGGACCGTGCTCACTAATGTTTTGGGCTGATTAAAACGTTACTGAATTTGAGCTTCAACTCGGGCACCTGCTTTATTTATATCTGTAAGTGCTTCCTGTTGAGGTTTAATTTTTGGCCCACAGGAAGCACTTACAGAGTTAAGGCAGGTGCCCGAGTTGAAGCTAACTTTGTAACCATTTTAGAATGGCGCCGGCAAGCTGCCAGAGTTGAAGGAGCAACTTCAGCTCTGGCAGCTTGCCGGCGCCATTCTAAAATGGTTACAAAGCTCGCTTCAACTCAAGCACCTGCCTTAACTGTAAGTGCTTCCTGTGGGCCAATAAAAAAATCTGCCCGCGAGCGGATTTGCGGATTTTTCGGCAATTTCGCGAGATTCGCGGATCGCAAAATTGCAGAAAATCCGCAAATTCCACAAGCGGAACGGATTTTTGGCCCACACTTACGTACCACACAAAAGCAGGGGTCCCTCAAGGCTCTATCATGTCACCCATGCTTTTCAACATCTACATGAAGCTTTTACCGGTACTGATCAATCAATTTCATCTCCTGTGCTATAACTATGCAGATGACACACAAAAACTCCTTCAACTGGAATGTCCCAAAGACATTGGAAACACTCCAATGTTCAGTTGTCTCAGAGCTGTGGATCAGTGGATGACTTGGAGCCATCTCAAATTGAATGAGTCCAAAATGGAAATACTCACATGTGGCAATTGGAAACAATATGACCTGCTTGCTGCCTAGCCTGATGAACTGGGATCATCACCTAAAGTATCAAAGGAAGTAAGAAACCTCGGAATGACCATGGACTCCAAGCTATCGATGAATGTCTAAGTGGACAAACTAGCAAGATCAAGCTTTGTCACTATAAAAACGCTGCAACTAATTTTCCCCCATTTTGGATTTCCGGACAAGGTCCAAGCTACCATCTCCCTTGTTCTGTCCAAACTCGATTACGCCAATAGCCTCTACCACGGATCACATTTAACGACCATGAAAAGACTACAACGGATTCAGAACTCGGCTGCCAGACTACTCTTGCATATCAAACTACGAGACCACATCTCACCTACCTCGAAAGCCCTGCATTGGTAACCGGTTGACAGAAGATCCACATTCAAGCTGCTTTGTATCACCCACAAAGCAATACATGAAATGGGACCACTCTTCATCAGGAATAAAATCACCAAACACATTCAACAAAGGAACCTCTGCTCTAAAGTGGCACCTCGCCTCAAAATCCCAAGATACAATAAAAAACCATGGGTGGCACATCCTTCTCTATTCAAGCAGCGAAACTATTGAATTGTTTACCCCTCAACATAAGATCCACAGACAACCACCTTATCTTCAGAAAATGACTCAAGAATTGGCTCTTCCCCACAGAAGTACCATACGCAAACAGAAAATTACTGCATATCCCTCTGTATATAAGTATTTATTTTTACAATAGATATGTACCTATCTTTGTGTATTGCTTTGTATAAACATGTATAATAATTATGTTGTTAAGAAACAAATAAATAACATTTTAAAGTACAATTACACTTGAAAACCAGAGTTTATCTAATGGATCTTTAATCTACATATGCTTACTTCCTTTGTGCATCTATATACCTTCCATGTACTTAGACCTATATATTTATTACTTTTCTCCTAAAAAAGCATATACAATGCACTACCCTATTTCTCATCATATTCCTCTATCAATATCTTTAATCTACATATACCTACCCCCTTTATGCATCTATATACTTATGGATCTATATATTTATCACTTTCTTCTAATTCAGCATATCCAATGCACTACTCTATTTCTCACCCTATACTTCTCTCAATATATCTTTTACCCCAACTTTCTGACTCATCTCGAACTTCTTTCTACTACTCTTTCCAATGCACTCACCCTATACCTCTATCAATATATCCTCTACATCCACTCTTTCATTCATCCCAAACCCCATACCACGACTATGATCCCCCAAATAACCCTTTCTAGGCTCTCCCCTACTCTATCCCTCCTTGCATCATCTGACACATTTTACTATACCAATCCCCCAAAACAAGCCTTTCTAAACTCTTCCATCTGACTCTTCCCCTCCACATCCCCTTTTTACTCATCCCAAGCCTCCTCCTACTGCTATGACCTCCAAAACAAAAAAAGTCTAAATCGTTCACTCTTCTATCCCTCCACTATCCTTCTCAATCAAAATAACAGACTAACATGTTCACTTCTCAAATTTCATATTTCACTATACTAATTCACCACTAATCCTTTATGGGTTCCGGAGTAGCGTGCTACTTGCCAAAAAAGTGCTTCAACACCTCATCAGAGGTAGCAAGCACTATATAAATGCAAATCTTTTTCCTTCTTCTATCCCTCCACTGCCCTCTCTAGCCGATAACATATCCACCACTCAAATTACTTTCAAATTTCACTATGCTAATTTTCAACACTAATCTTTTGAGGGTTCCGGAGTAGCGTGCTACTCATCAATAAAGCGCTTCAACACCCCCATCAGGGGTAACTAGTGCTATATAAATGCAAACCTTTTTCCTTTTTCTATCCCTTCCCAACCCTTCTCAATCCAAATAACTGACTTACATATCCACTGCTCAAATTACTTTCATATTGCACTATACCAATTCAACACTAATCCTTATGGGTTCCAGAGTAGCGTGCTACTCGCCCACAAAAGTGCTTCAAAAACAGCATCAGGGATAGCAAGCACTATATATATGCGAACGTCTTTCCCTCGTCTATCCCGCCGCTACCCTTCTCTATCCAAATAACTGAATAACATATCTACCACTCATCATCAGAGTTAAAGAAAGGTGGATAACCAGTAGAAGAAAGTATAGCGTTGTTATGAGAGAAATAATGCTAACCAGCCAACCATAAATGTTCAACCCAACTGCCTTGAATTGAATACCACAACACAAATATGTCTCCAGTTCTTGATTTACGCTCTGATTGGCCATCTGTCCGAGGATGATATGCGGATCATAATCATGCTTAAATTTTAACCTTTTTGTCAAAACTCATTCCAAAATTTAGAAACAAGTTGACTTTCACGATCAGAGACAATAATGTTTGGCAAACAATGCAATCGGATTATATTCCATAGAGAAATTTTGCAGAAGATGGAATTCCTTTAACAGAAATGAAATGAGAGATTTTTTTGAAAGAATCTGTCACCACAAAATAGCAGTAGACACATGATGTGATGGCAAATCCACAATAAAATCCCTGGTAATGATATTCCATGGTCTTTGTGGAACTTCTAAGGGCTGAAGTAACTCTGTTGGTCTGGTTCTATAATTGTTTTGCTCGAACACAAACATCACGAGTTGAAATGAATTCTTTGTTGTCTTTTCCATCTTTTTCTAATATTAATTATACTTCATCAATTCTAATGTCGTAGATACCCCAGGATGACTTGAGAGATGAGATTCAAGTATTACTTTCAAGGTGTAAGTTCTTGTCTCCTTTTTGGAAAGATTTAGGGGCATATGTTTCAAATACTGTATTTGAGATTCCCAAATAGCGATTTTTAGAGAATCGCTATTTGAGAATCGCAAAATGCAATGTATGTAGGATTTGCTAAAAATGTAGCGAATCCTACATATTCCTTATTTGCGATTCGCAAATTGAGATTCGCAAATAAGGAATTCCTTCCCATTCATTCCTATGTGCTAGGAGGCCCATAGGAATAAATGGGAAGACATTCTCAATTTGCGATTCGCAATTAGAGAATCGCAAATTGATAATGCAATTTCAAGGGTGCCAGGGTGTCAAAAGGACACCCTGTTGCACCCCTCAAATATGTATAGCTGTGATTTCTTAAGTAGAAATCGCACAACTTGGGTGCTTTTTACATCGCATTTAAGGAATCGCAATTTGCGATTCCTTAAATGCTTTCACAAAATAGGGAATCACAAATTTTGCGATTCCCTATTTTGTGAGGGCCTTTTGGGATGATACATCCCAAAAGGCTTTTTCTGTTCGCAAACGGCTCGATTCTGAGAATCGGCCCGTTTGCGAACGGGAAATAGGCTTCAACATATGCTCCATAATTTGTACATCACCCAGGTGAAACTGTGTTCTACAGTCCTGATAGATCCTTCCTTAATCAATTTTAGAAGTCGTACTTCAGCCCATATGCTCCTAATCTGTCAGTACTTGATTGTGTTATAATTGATTTTCCTCAATTAAGGACTCAGACAAATTGATTTGAGAGGATTCTTCAAGATTGTAAGCTTGTTATAGAGCATCTGCTTTTCTTTAGTTTTTATTTTAGGGCAGTTTATAGAGCACATAGTTCTTCAAATGTGTCCCAGTGCTAGGATTCTGTTCCTGTGAAATGAATGAGTGCAGATTACTAGTCAATTAAAAGCCAGACTTGAAGAACCAGGATTGTAGCCTTTTTCTGAAAGAGACTTTGGATGGGGCACATCGAATTGATAGAGGAAGAGAGTTCCACAGCTTTGGCACCAAGTGGCTGACAGAACTTCCACCAATTATGAATTTTTTGCATTTAGGGATAATGGATAACTTGGCTTCGGCTGATTTTAAATTTCTGGCTAGAACATATGGTTTGACCAGCTACTGAAGATAGTGCGACCCAGCATTAGCTAATGCCTTGTAGCAATAACAGAGACCTTTAAACACAATCCTCTGCTTCATTGTGAGCCAATGCAGCTTACCCAGGCCTGAACAGATGGAGGCACATTTGGGAGATTCAGCAATAAGCATGCAGCACAATTTTGCACACGTTGAAGTCTAATCAGTCGTGTTTGAGACAGGCCATGATAAAGGATGTTACAGTAGTCTAGCCTAGATATAAACACTGCTTGGACTATGGATTTCTGAGTTGACACCGGCAGAAATCCTAAGATTTTCTTAAGGATTTCAACAGCCGAAAGCATTTCCCGGCTAATGCTTTAATTTGATTTGTAATCAAACCATATGCTGAGATTTTTTACTTTAGGTTTAGGAGAAGGTAGCAGTTTTAAGCTGTTCGGCGTCCAAGCAGTGCGCCAGATATAGGGTTGATTACCCAAAATCAGGACCTCGGTCTAACCCGCAATTAATTTTAAGTCATTATTTTCCATGGATCACAGACATAATATCGAATACAATAATATAGAATTACCAAAATATCGTGGAAAAAATATAGAATACAAAAATATCGAATTCCTATCTACAAACAGGTAAGTACAAAAATATTGAATCAAAAATATTGTTTTAAATAATATAGTTAGTCAAACGATTTTCTTTAAATGTCTTAAAAGTAAATTAAAATTAATGAAATAATAAATATAATTACCTAAAACATAAATTTAAAATACTTAAATAACCCTAAAATTATTAAATAATTAATTTAAGTTATAAAAAAATAAAATTTCTATTTTTTAAAACATATATATATATATATTTATATATATATATATATATATATATATATATATATATATATATATATATATATATATAAACATAATATTAATAATAAATACACAATATTTTTAGCGGGAGGGTAAAATTTACTATTACCACTCCAGTGAGTGCAACAGTAGGGAAAATGTTGGATAGCGTAGGGGTAAAAATTACTATTTCCACTCCAGTCTCTGCAACAGTAGGGAAATCGTTGGTAAGCGGGAGGGTAAAAATTACTATTCCAACTCCTGTGAGTGCAACAGTAGGGAAAGCGTTGGAAACGGGGGAGGGTAAAAATTACTATTCCCACTCCAGAGAGTGCAACAGTAGGGAAAGCGTTGGATAGCTTAGGGGTAAAAATTACTATTCCTACTCCAGAGAGTGCAACACTAGGAAAAGCGTTGGATAGCGTAGGGGTATACATTACTATTCCCACTCCTGAGAGTGCAACAGTAGGGAAAGCGTTGGATAGCCTAGGGGTAAAAATTACTATGCCCACTCTAGTGAGTTTAACAGTAGGGAAAGTAAAGATTTAATATATTAATTAAAATAAATTAACCATCAATACCAATAAAAAATTAATTAAAATTAATTACCAATTTAATATTATGTAATAATCAATTAAAAATACACATAAATATTAGTTAATAAAATTAATTATCTATTAATACAAATTAATTACCAATTACCAATTAATTATTTTGTGTAGTTACCATTTTACATCCAGGTGGCAACTTCCAAAAGGCTGGAGCACAGATGGGAGGTAGTGTTGTTGCTGTTTTGAAAAAGAGTAATTATGAGCTGAGTGTCATCGCATATGAAATGCTGGTAAAACCAAAGTGTTTGATGACATCAGCAAAGGGTTGGACATAAACGTTAAAAAGAGTTGGACTCAGGGAAGATCTCTGAGGCACTTCTTGATGCAGAGGAAACACCTCACAGTGGAACGTTTTTGAAAATCCTGAAAGGTTTGTCCTTGCAGGAAAGAGGCAAGCCAAAGCTTGGCTTTTTTGCCAATGGCGCATTTCCACAATCTCTCTAACATGATATTGTGTAACACAGTGTCGAAAGTAGCACTAAGATGCAACATTATTTTGACACAATGTCCCCAGAAACCAAGATCTGAAGCATTGACTCAGTAGCTAACAACAGAGCAGATTCAGTGCTGCAAGAGGGGCGAAAGCCCAACTGAGTCCTATGTCGCAAATCATTGACCTCAATAAAGTTAGAGAGCTGTTTATTCACATGCTTCTCAGTGATCTTGGAGAGGAAAGTAGAAGAGAAACTGTGCAATAATTCTCAAGTTTCGACTGGTCAAGCCAAGGCTTGTTCAAGAGTGGGACAACCATTGCATGTTTCCAACTCTGAGAGACGCAACCAGAAGCTAAGGAGCAGTTTACCAAGTCACACAGGACAGGCTGATCTACCGCAAACCATGCTCTAATATTGAGGGACATACTGGATCTAGAGGGGATCCTGATTTCACCAAAGAGCATAGCGAAGCCAGATAATCTAGTTCAATAGTATTAAAGTCTGGGAGCCTAGAGTCATTTTCAGGTGTATCAAACCATGCACTCAAGTGTGGGAAATCTCTGGCTTTAGCAAGGAAGGAGGCATAGATGTTCACCACCTTCACAGAAAAGAAGGAAGCTAAGGGATTGCAACTCTCTGCAGATGGAGAGATGAAATACGAAACTTGGGAGAGTGAGGTGAGCTTTTTAACAATAGAGAAAATGTAGTGCATCATATTAGATGTGTGTTGAATTTTTGTGGCATAATAATCACACATCATGATTAATGCAGCGAGGGTAAATCTGTTTAGCCGCTAAGTAGTCCACTCTACACACTGGATCACATACTGTAAGACAAAGGTGCTCAAGATGCTAACAATTCTTCTTAATATCCAGTAGTTCCTCATTAAACCAGCAGGCCGAAGGCCTTTGCCTACGGGAGACCTGCTTCACAAGAGAAGCAATCTGATCTAGAGCACTTCTGATCCAAACAACTCTTTCTTTACTGGCCTTATCCATGTACTTGTCTAAGATGGGTTGCCGCCTTTCCTCCGTCCTGATTCACTTTGCTTGCGGAAGTTCTATTCCACCAGAGGCAGAGGCGCCTCCTTTGAAATACGCTGCCCTGACCTGTGAGTGCCGTCGGAAAGCTGAATATTGTCATCCAGATGGTCCTGCACCTATATATTTGCATGAGGAGAGTAAAAGGAGGAAAACATATCCTTTCTTTCCATGGAAGTTTCTGCCATGTGCGGTTTAACCTCACCACTATGTACATAGAACCATATCAGTTTGTCTGCCTCTTGAGTAGAGAACCACTGACATCAGGTTTGATTCTGTGCCTAAGGCAATAGCATCTTAGCTTCATACTAGATAATACCTGTATCTGAGTTGGTCTTTCCTGAAGAAGGCATGTTTTATGCCGAAACGCGCTTAGAAACCACCTGGGAATAGCAGTCGCTTCACGACACATAGACACTGTACAGAAAATTATCTATACTTGCATCCGTAACAAGTCTGAGAACTCTAGACGTTTTTGTCATAAATATGCATCAAATTATGTCCAATGTATTGTTCATCTATGAATTTTTGAATGGCTACAATGTTCTATAAATCTGTACATATTTTTT
This sequence comes from Lissotriton helveticus, assembly GCF_964261635.1. Classification (NCBI taxonomy): domain Eukaryota; kingdom Metazoa; phylum Chordata; class Amphibia; order Caudata; family Salamandridae; genus Lissotriton; species Lissotriton helveticus. The sequence goes on along the minus strand of NC_136070.1, from coordinate 903,595,180 downwards.
GACAGTATGAATGAATAGACAGATGAATGTGGTGTATATGTGGTTGTGTCAATTCTTATTTATGAAAATGAAAAATATCTACTAAGGTATCAATACATTTCTTTTTGTATTTTTTTCTATCAGTTTATGTGTCTGTCTCTCCCAATATGTATGTATGAAAGTATTTTATGAAGTTGCCCTAGGATCCCTACAGCTTGTCTAAGATGGGACAACTAATTCCAAGTGCTCGGCGTAACCTAGCAGGGGTCACTTTCCTCCACAAATGTGACCAAGTTGTTGTGGAGTCATGGGTCGCCAATACCCCATAGTGTGTATTATATAAATGGCGATGCCGAGATGGTCTGACCAACCCAAAGGAAAAGGTGCATTGATCTCAAGATGACTGAGATTGGAAAATACAGGGTCAAGAAGAATGTTCCCTCTAACTCTTTTAGTCTGTGAGTGCTTATAAAAGTGCTCCATGCACTGCAGCTAAGGCTGCATGCGCTGAAGACAAGCAACAAATTAATATGCAAGCATGTGCGGTACGCAAGCTACTGAAATTAGCAGCTTAGGAAGGGTGCCATGGGCCCTAATGCAAATGGGAAAACAAATTTGTTCCCCTTACCTCTGGTTTGGTATTAAAGACTCCCATTACAGGAGTGCAGTAGGCTCCTCGCACCCCCTGGCCATGGGTGCCACAGCATCTTGTGCCCTAATCGTTCTACCTACAATTCCTCTCTATTTGATATCTCCGTGTCACTCTTATCTCCTCCTGGCACATTTTCTTATTCCTTTCCCTATCCACTATCATTCAATCTCTCTCACTTGTCCTTATCTCTTTCCTTCTATTTTATTTATTTATTCTTCTCTCCTTGCTCCTCCTTACCCGTTCCACTTTTCTTTCTCTATTTCTGCTCTGCTCCATTTCTCCCATATCCTATCTCCTCTCTTTAATCTACTCTTTCCTCTTCTCCCTTCCACAGACTTCCTCTAATCTCATTGTTCGCTCTCATTCCAACCTTCCTCTATGAAATCTATATCTTGAATATGCTTCTCTCTCACCCACTTCATTCCACTTCTAGTCTCTGACCTCTTTCTATCCCTTTTTGGTTGTTTTATCATCCTTTACTTCCTTATACCTTTCCTTCCCTTTTTTCTTTCTTTTCTATCTTTAACTCCTCTTTCTTTCTTTTCCTTCCATATCTTGCTTATTCACATGTTAATTTTTCTATCTCACGCCCATAGCTTATCCTCTCCATATATGCCTCCTTTTCTCTCTACACTCACATCTCCCCTCTCACTTGCACTTCCAAATCTTCTTTCCCCTCCAGCTTTCTATTATTTTTCTCCTTTCCTATACAGTACATTTTCTTTCTTTCCAATTCCCATACTTATCCTTTCTCCTTTTCTCTACTCTTTCACCTTTCTTTCCTTTCTTTCTTTCCGATTTTCTTGTTCATTTTCTAACACTGTCCCCCTTCTTCCTTTATTTTCTCCACTTCATATCGCATTCTCACCCCTCTATTCTTTCCATGCTTAATATCTTGCCTCCACAGTTGACCGCCTCCTTCCAACCTCATTCTATTCACCTCTATTTAGTCTCACCCTTCTATTTTTCTTAATTTCTGCTGTCTTTTCACCTCATCCATCAGCTTTCAGCCTGTCTCCTTGTCCTCTTTTCTACCGTATGCAAAGCTCCTGCACAGCCCATTGAATTAATGTTTGGCTTCTGCTTCACTGCTCCACTGTAAACTGTGAGTTTTACCAGTGCCTGCCTGGTACCCGATTCATTCTCTGTTTGAATGACTCTTCCCCATCCCCTTCCAGAGGAAGAGACCACACAGAGTTAAACCCAGGGAGAAACTTCACAGAATTCTTAGCAAAATCAGGGCAGTCCCTAGCTCTTGTGTTCTAGTTCAGGGAGAACTTGGCCTGTCAGTTTGCTGGACTGTTCCTATTGGAGCATAGTCAAAACTGATTTGCATGTGGCTGGGTCCAAACTGAGTTGGCATGGTGGGCAAAAGAATGATGGTTTGGGATGCTACCTGAGTGATTGCCGGTGGTTAGACAGGGATGTGAGCCAAAAACAAAACATATGTCTACACAAGGCAGTGGAGCAAATTTTAAAAGTGTCCATATTTTTCAAATTTTGTATGTGTGTTGCCCTGTGCTGCACACATAAAATGGGACAAGTCGAAAAGGATATGTTTGTCACTATAAGGATCCCCTTCCAATACAAAACCTATGCTTGACAGAACCTCCACAACCTTGTACTAATGGTCCGGGCCACTGGAATTTTGCAAGGTAGTCGCCTTTTCTTCATAACTATAGATTTACCACATGTGCCACATAATCCATCATCTACGGTATAGTCTTCAGAATGTAATCCCCAAAAACTGTTTCTAGTTTGAATGGATCAAAAGGTACTAAAACCATGACTACCTTTATTACTGCGAAGTGGAAGACCCTTTGCAAAAGTTAACTAGTCACCTTTCTATTGCTAATTGTGGTATTTGGGTGTTAAATTGGTACTAATGAGATGCAACATTTGCCCAGACAGTGTTAGCATGTGTGAAAATGCCAAAATAATACAGTTATTCTATCACAAAATATGCCCCATTACACCGCATAATTTGCATTTTCTTGCCACATCATTCAACCCTAATGCATAATTTGGTCCTCTTCTGCACATAATTCCTGTGGCTCTAACTATGGTACAAGGTACAGGTGAGCAAGCCAACAAATTTACTGGGACAGCTGAGCCAAGGGTCGGCTCTGGCTCTTAAGAGCCCATGCACAACCTGAGCCTTGAAAATAAGTGGCATGTCAATCAAGCAGCCATAGCATGTAAGAATATGGCAAGGTGTTTTTAAAATTTCAGAATTAAATTGTGTAATCGTTTCACCTTAGTCAGCACCACTAGAATTATTTGATTCTGCGGCAGTGGGTTTTTTCTCATAATTATGAATTTGCCGTACTTGCCAGATAATCCATCAGCTGCTGAATAATCGCCGATTTTGACCAACAATGTTTTATTTCTAGGTCAAACGGATTAAAGGTTACGAAAAATGCGGCCACATGTGTTTGCACGCAGTGGAAGGCCCTTAGCAAATGTTAACTGTTAATCTTTCAGTTGATTATTTCTGCATTTGATTGTTAAACTGGTAATAATGAGGTGAAATCTGGGCATAGGCAGTTTTATCATGTGTAAAATGACAAAACAGTGAAGTAATACAATAAAAAAATGTACTGCATTATGCTGCGTGATTTGCCTTTTCTTGACACAATATTTAGTTAAATAAGCAACAGGGAGGGATTTTGAAAAGGACAATATTTATAGGGGTCCAGTGTACGGGTCCTATCTTAATCAGTAACCAAAAGATGTACAAAGTTCCCCAAGGGGTTAGTATGGCTGAATGGTCTCTCTCTCTCTCTGAGTGAAGGTGTATATAAGCGTCAGGGAAAAAATGTCCCTTGTCGGAACTAGGGATGCCTCACTCAACTTACTAGCTTCATGACCACTGTCATTTTGCCAGAAGGTTGTCTCGTCTCATCATCGGCTTCCTGCTCCGGCGTCAGGCCGGCGCTGCAATGCCTGACGGGTAGCACTGAGTGCTACGCTTTTGTGGAGTTCTTTTGTTCCTGGCCGTTGATCGAGTGTGTGTGAGGGGCCTAAGTGGTGGAGTAGTGAGCGTGAGAGGGTGTGTGTTTAAAAAAGGTTAGTATAGTCTACTAAGACACCTTTATTCATGTAGCTAACTACCTTGTTAAAATAAGTGAAGGGAGGGGTACCGGGACTCAAAAACGATTAAGGTTGGTCTCGTTCAACCCTCGCCTATGATCAGGTCAACATGTTCATAAACTCATATTAAGCCCGCAAAGGGCTAGGGAGTGCGTAATATACAACCTGAGGGGTCACAGACCGAAGCAGGTAGGTGTCCTGTGTAGGAATCCACCCCTCAGTCTCTGATGCTGGTCCCCACAGTCTGTTCTCGTGGGACCTGCGCTGTAAGGTAAGTATCTTGGCAGCGCGAGGACTTAACCTCTCGGCACCTAAACCCACACACCGGCGTGTCGCTCGGCACGTAGAACAGCTGTGACCCCTCAGGTTGTATATTACGCACTCCCTAGCCCTTTGTGGGCTTAATATGAGTTTATGAGCACAACTAAGGTCCTGAAGAATTGCCGAAGCCCCGCAGCCCCTCCCCCAAGCATGACCAGCCCAGGACAGTTCCCCTCCCCTCTCCCGCCTCCCAGCTGTCCAGCCCTCCCCGACCCTTACTTAATGGCGGCCGCTGTGCGGCTGTGCAAAAGGCGCTCCAAAGACAAGCTCGTCTGCGCCCATCCACGACCCAAACGTGACCAGCGCCAGGAACCCTGGACCTCCGAATCGTCAACGCTACAACCCAGTGGCACTCTACTTACTCAACCCAGGTCACAACAACAACTGCACGCTAGCTTCACCAGCCGACACCCACGGACCCTTCAGCTGTCACAGCTGCCGGCACACCTGCAACACCTCCATAGAAACGAACCAGGGCGAATTAATGTGCAGGAGCACCGTGGGATCTCCAGACTGGAATATAAGAACACGCCGAGATAGCAGAACGAGCAGAGGGATAATTGCACGGCGAAACTTAGCGCGGAGGGGCAGCTAGAACCACGAGCAGTCAGCGATATCGGGGATACATGTGAAACAAGAAGTATATTTATGACAGCGGGGAACGGAAGACCATAAGCACACTTTGGAAGTTGTCAACATTGAAAACAAGATAGATGACAACGAGTCAAAGGGAGTGCATATTTTAGAGGTTACAATTTTAATTCGTTCATAAACTGAAAGTGCACAAGAACAATAAGAGCGAACTGACGGCAGTACGATCCAGCAGCTAGAACCTAACAACCTAAGCATTTAAAAAGAGGTAGTGAAAATAACCATTGAACAAGATTGGGAACAACTAAACTATCTGTATGTCTTGATAAAGGTGGTATCAAATCAATATAAACCGCTGAAATGCGTCGACGCTACGGGGAAGCACAATTGAACACGAAAGCCAAAGAAAGGGTGCAAATATTAAGTTGTAAATATTGGCCTGGGTTTGTCAAAATCAATGTGCAATTGAATTAGACAAGTTTTTAGTCTTCCATGTATTGTTGTTGTCCAGATTATGCAGGCCATATTTTGTGTATATTGCATGTAGATTTATTTGATATTGTGTTGTTTTTAATTTGAATTGTGGAAATTGACATATATAATTTTTAATTGTTTGTGCATGACATGAGAAATTGTAAATGCATTTTTTCGAAAATTGATGTACATGTATAATCTTTTAAAAAGATTTTTTATTGAACAAGCCTTAGCCTTATAAATAAAGATACAAGTTTTTCAAGTCAGAAAAAAGTTGTGTTAGAATATTGTATGCAGTGGTGACCATTTTACATAATTTGTGTAATTTGTGATACAATCATAGGTATAGGGTTTATCATTATCAAGGGAAATTTCCTCCCTTGTGGTAGTAGTACCTCTTTTCCCTTGGTTCATTTAAGGGGTCCCTCTCATTTGTTATAGACACCTGCAACACTGCCAAGACCACGGATCCAGCATAACCCGCCCACAAGAACACAACCGCACCGAAGACCCTGCAATGCATCCTCCTCAACCTCCGATCCCACCCCAAACTTGCCACAGAAATCTGGGAACTCCTGAACATCACCACCCCAGATGTCGCGTTCTTCACCGAAACCTGGACTAACACCACCTCGGGACCTGACATCGCCATCGCCATTCCCCAAGGATACAAGATCTCCCTGAAGGACCACCCTACCTGCCCTGAATGGGTAATCGCCATCATCCACAAATCCACCCTCCGGCTGAGCACACTCCCCAACGAGCTCACAGACCTGATGGAACACCTACACCTCAAGATACAGGCCAGCCCTACCACCACCCTCCGAGGAACCCTCCTCTACCGAACCCCCGAGCCCCTCGGACCATTGACCAACTCCATCATGGACATCATCTCCCCGCAAGCCATCACATCCACCAACTACACCTTGCCGGGAGACCTCAATTTCCACCTCGACAACCAATTAGACCCCAACACCACATCCCTCCTTGACAACCTCCTCAACATAGGACTCTGCCAGATCGTAACTGAACCTACGCACTCAGCAGGACACACCCTTGACCCCCTCTTCACAACCAGAAACTCCATCACTTTCAGACACACCACCGAACTCCAGTGGACAGACCATCGATGCATCCACTTCACCTCCAGAACACCCACCATCCACAGAACCCAGCACCTGATCCCACAATGAAACTGGACCAAAATCGTGGAAGGCAACAACCCCAACACCGCAGCCCAAACTCTGCACAGATGGATCAACGACAGCGCCAACACCATAGTCCCACTCAAGAAGAAGAACAACACATACGCCAAGAAAGCCAGATGGTTTACCACCAAACTTTGAGAGTTCAGACGCACATGCCACAGCCTCGAAAAGGCCTGGAGGAACTCCAAATCTACAGATGCCCACAACAACTTCAGAGCCGCCACCAATGCACACCATCAACTCATCAAAAAGACGAGAAAAACAGCGATCAAAGACAGAATCTCCACACACAAGCACAACAGCAAAGAACTCTTCAGCATCATCAAGGAGATTGCCCAACCCACCAGCGAGTCTACAGACATCCCTCCCTTACAAGATCTCTACGACAAACTCAGCACCTTCTTCGACCACAAAATCAAGAACATGTACGACAACTTTGACTAAGACAGCCAACACACTGAACCCTAACTGACCACCCCAACACCTTGAAGCCAACGATCGACAGCTGGACAGCCCTAACCAGCAAAGACACACTGAAGACGATGAAGTCAATTCACTCCGGGGCCCCCATGGACCCCTGCTCCACCACATCTTCAACAAAGCTGCCGACAACATCGCTCCCATGCTTCACCACACCCTCAACCGCTCCCTAGCGAACGCCTCCTTCCCTGCCCACTGGAAGCATGCCAAGATCAACCCCCTCCTGAAAAAGCCCTCAGCGGACCCCTCCGACCTCAAAAACTTCAGACCCATCTCCCTGCTCCCGTTCCCAGCGAAAGTCATCGAGAAAGCCATCAACAGCCAAATTGCCACCTTCGTTGAAGAGTCCAACATCCTCGACTCCTCCTAATTCCGCTTTAGAAAAAAACGCAGCATAGAAACAGCCCTCCTTGCCACGACAGACGACATCCGCCTCCTCCTGGACAGAGGAGAGACAATAGCCCTCATCCTCCTCGACCTCTCAGTGGATGCACTCCTTCCTCTCTGGCAGAACGCAGTGGGTCAGGCTCCCTCCTTTCCTCTCAGACCCTACACAACCACCTGCGGAGTCCCCCAGGGATCCTCCCTTAGCCCTACGCTGTTCAACATCTACATGGCTGTGCTCGCCCCACCGGCAGAACCCATGGACTCAACATTGTTTCATATGCAGACAACACCCAACTCATCCTCTCCCTAACTAATGAACCCAAAGCAGCCAAACACAACTTTCAAAAAGGCATGGAAGCAGTCGCCAAATGGATGAAAAACAGCTGTCTATGACTCAACTCTGACAAAACAGAAGTACTCATCAATGGCCCACACCCCGAAGCCTGAAACGACACTTAGTGGCCCCAGCCCTTGGGAGCCCGCCCATCCCCGCGGACCACGCATGCAACCTCGGAATCATCCTGGACTCCAAACTCAAAATGGACCACCAGATCAATTCAGTTAGATCTTCCTGCTTCCACACCCTCCGCAAGACCTTCTTATGGATCCCCCTCGAACACAGAAAGACCGTCACTCACGCGCTCGTCACCAGCAGACTTGACTACGGCAACGCACTCTATGCTGGAATAAAGAAAAACCTCACCGGCAAGCTACAAAACATCCAGAACGTCGCTGCAAGACTGGTCCTCAACCTGCCAAGCCACTGGCTCCCCATCGAGGCTAGAATAACCTTCAATATTCTCACCCAAGCACACAAAGCCCTCCACAACACCGGACCAGCATACCTGAACAACCGACTTGAAATCCACACACCCCAAAGGACCCTATGATCAGCCCAACTCTCCTATGCTGTGGTCCTCCGCACAAGGAAGTCGAGATTGGGAGGCTGCTCCTTCTCCTTCCTCGTGGCCAGAGCCTGGAACGCCCTACCACTCCACCTCAGACAGACAACATCACTCCCCATCTTCATGAGAAACCTCAAAACATGACTCTTGGATAGACCTCCTCCTTGATGAACTGGATCCTGCACCGCCCCAGTACCTTGAGAACCTTACAGTGAGTCGTCGCACACAGCAAACCCATGATTGATTGATTCTAGGCAGTCCAGATGTTCCTGTCTGGCATAGTGGATAGGGGCTGACCTAAAACTGCTGGTTATCCTGGCCCCTGGCACTGTCTGGGCGTGGATGGGTGCAGACTAGCTCCCCTTTGGCGCACCATTGGAGCGGGCACTTACCCCTCATGTTAAAATAACCCACCTTCTAAAAAGGGCATGGCTATGGGCGTGACAACACACAGAAAACCGGGGGTGGCGACTAAAATGGAAACTAGAGCCCAACAATTCCCCTCCCTACTGGAAGGTTTCCCATCCAGAAGGGAGTACTGGCAACCAAAAGCAATAATAAAATAAAGGGGGAGAAAGGTAACTCATAAGCAGATAAAAATAGTGGGCAGCCTCATCCAAGATGGCTCCCGAAGTGAGTGGAGCCAGGCACCTTCACCGGTTGCTAACAGGTCACAAATAAAATAAAAGAAGAAATACTGCAACAATGTAGCAACAGGCTAACGCTCCTCACATGAGCTGAACCCCTCTTTTCCGTTCATTGCTCCTGGATAATATGTTATTATAATAATATAGTCACCAAAAAAGTGACCATCTCAGTTGTCTTTAAGTTAAGGTCTGTGCTGATTTAAAAAAGTTACAATTTCTGTGATCAATAAACACAGTGACTGGCGACTTTGATCCAAATAGGAAATGTCTCCATTATGTGAATGCTGCTTTAATGGCTAAGAGTTCTTTTTCTGTCATAGTATAATTACATTCTCCAATATTACATTTTCTAGAACAGAAAACTACTTTATGCATTTGGCCTCTATCTGGATGAATTTGTTGAATAATTGCCCAAAAGATGTATTAGCGGAATCTGCTTTCAACAAAAAAGGATGATTTATGTATGGATAACGCACAATGGGGGTTTAGGTAAATTTCTTTTTCAATTTAATAAATGCTTCTACTGCTTCAGGAGGCCAGTGTAAAAGGTGTGATTATCTTGGAAAATCCCTGAATTGACTTTCCATGAAAATTAAAAAATCCTAGAAAACTTTATACATCTTTCACAGAATTTGGGGTAGGACAATCTAGAACTAATTGTACCTTTTTCTGATCCATCTTTAGTCCTTCTGGTGATAGGATAAATCCCAAAAATTCCACGGTGTTAGCATTAAAGGAACATTTTTCGGCTTTTGCATAAAGTTGGTTTTCTCATAATTTTTGTAGCACTTTCTTGACTTTCTTGACATGCAATACATGATCTTCGAGATTGTCAGAAAAGACCGGAGACCATGACTAAGATATTAATGTATTCCCTAAGAAGGTCATTTATAAAAAACTGAAAAGCTGCTGGGGCATTACTAAGACTGAATAGCATGACTTGATATTCATATAAGCCAAACTTGGTTTGAAAAGCTGTTTTCCATTCATCACCTTCAGGTACCCCCACAAGATGAAATGCCCACGTAAGCCAATCTTAGGGAATTCTTTAACCTGCTTTATCTAATAGAACATCTCTAAAGTTAAGGCTAATGGACATTTATTCTTGATGATAACTTGATTTAAAGCTCTATAGTCTATACGGAGGGAAGATCTCCATCCTTTTTGGGGATGAAAACCAAAGGTGATGATGCTGGAGACTAGTTGCGAATGAACCCATTGGTCAGATATGCATCCAAATATTTTCTTAAATGTTCAGTTGCTGATTCAGACAAGGCATATATCCTACTGCATGGGAGATTTAGTCCTGGTTCTAGATCTATACAGCAGTCTTAGGATCTATGTGGAGGAAAAGTCTTTGCCTTCTTTTTACTGAAGACTTCAAGAAAATCATGATATTCCAAATTAATAATATCCTTAGATTTAGTGATTTCATTCTCTTCATCTTCTTCTAGTATATTTGTCTTAATTAACTGAACCTTCAATATTGACAACACCTTACCATAGCAATTCTTTCTTAGAATACAACTCTTCTGGGACTGATCTGACTTGAATTGAACTGTGCAATTTTCCTTGTCTATGGTAAAATCGTGCTTAATGAGCCATGGCACACCCAATATGACTTGAAATTGTTGGACATCAATAATATCAAATGTAGATTCTTCTCTATGATTTGATAAACTGATTAACTGTAAAAGGCAAATTACAAAGAGTAATAGGGCCAGAAGTCAAAGCAGTCCCATCTACTGCTCTCACCGGTTAAGGTATTTCATTTTTACTCTGGATTAACCTCTGTTTGCTCACCCAAGCTCAATCAACAAAATGTCCGTTTGTCCCAAAATCAATGTCAGCAAACATGGCAAAGATTTCATTGTCATATTCAGATAAGAATACTTCAGTACTATTATGAGAGGTTCCTGGTTACACTGTGTTCAATAAAGCTGTTAGAGCTGAATTAGGCTTACTGCTCATTGGTCGCCCCATCCTCCCTGTTGAGCCATCCCATTTCCACACAAACTTCTACGAGGTCGCTTTGGACAAAATGTAAAGAAATGTTTATCCAAACTAAAGTAAAGACATGAACTCTTTGATTTACTTGACTCTCTTTCTTCATTGGATAGAGGTGGGTGAATGGACCCTATCTGCATGGGTTCAGGTGAAGGCTGTTGCTGTCTATCTCCCACACTACCCTTGTAAAAAAATCTATTTCTATCTTCTCTCTTCTTCTTTTCACCTCTTCGCGCTCTGAATCAGTGATCAGTCTTAATTCAATTAATTTACACAATCTGTTGGTCTGACTGGAACTTGGGCTTTGATAACTTAAAGTTCATTGTTTAACCCTTGATAAAATAATGCAGCACGTTTCTCTACAAGCTAAGCAGATTCTAAACAAATTGTTTAAACTGGGTGAGGTATGCTACTTATTCTTTCCCCTGTTTTAAATCGAATTATTCTGAATCTACTCTTTGTTTTAATGTTCATCAATCAAACATGCAGCAAAGCTCAACCTTAAAGTTATCCACATCATAAAGTTATGGATTATCATTCTCCAGCAATACCATGGGCCAAGTTGCTGTGTCTCCCATTAAATAAGACAGCATAAATGCTATATTCTGGTGTGGGAATTGCAGAGGGTTTACAAAGAAATGTAGTATGCATTATCTAATAAAATTTTTTAAACTTTTGAGGGTCTCCGGAGTACTTCTCTGGAGTTGCAGGAGGAGTTTATACAGGTAACACAATTTGTGGACCCAACACAGAGTTGAGATCGATAGAGACTGTGGGAGTTGTACTTGCTGAGGCCTGATCAGGAATGGGGCTTGTGAAGTATGTATTTGGTCAATTCGATGAGGCCTCTGTATAACATGCAGTTTAAGCCATTGATTTTCATTGCACAATCTGCTGCCTCCTTTTGCAAATCTGCTATTGCTCACCCTATGTCATCTAATGAAAAATTTTGGGAATTTATGGCGTACGGACAAGAGAGTCTCCATGGACTTTCCAAACTGTCATGATTTCAGATATACCTTTCTTGTAGGGATGCTCCAACCTCCACAGTGCTTCCATTCTGCTCTACCAAAATCCACTGCCCAAAAGGAATTCAGTGTTGGCACAGTGGAGTTCCTCCAGGAAAGCAAATTATATATAAAAGGGGAGGTGGTGCACAGCTCTGATGGACTACCTCCATCTAGCGAACCTCTCTCAAAGCGTTCTGTTCCCCACACATTCGGGCGGGCATATGCTGGACATCGTCTGTGCCAATTTCCCCATACTTGTCCTGAAACCACGGCCGGTTGCTTGGTCAGACCATTTCCCCATATTCTTCTCATGGGATTTGGATAACTCTCCTCGGCAGGCTAACTGCCATCGTCCCCCCATCTCCAGGAAGGTAGACCCCGGCCAGGTAAGCGCTTCGCTTGCTGCCTCCCGGCCCTCCTTCGCGGGTGGTTTGGAGGAGAATGTAACTCAATTTGCCGACTGGATTGCTGGCGCGGTTGCCAATAGCTCAGGGCAGTGTCTGTTAAGGCTGCGGCGTCAAGCCCCTTCTAAGCCTTGGTATACTCCTGTGCTGAAGACTTTGAAGCATGCCTGTAAGGCTGCGGAGAGGGCTTGGCGGAGAGGTGGCTACCACCTCTCTGATAAAAATATCCTTAGATCTAAACGAAAACTCTACTATGCTGCGATAGGGGAGGCCAAAGGTCAATATTATGCTGATCGTATTAAACGTGCCCATAATAACTCTAAAGAAATTTTTGCAATTGTGCAGAGTTTCCTGTCCCCCAGCGCCCAGGTGGCGGCTGCTCCTGCTACGGAGTCCTGGTGTAATACCCTAGCTTCATTCTTTAAGTACAAAATAATTAGCATCCAGGAGACTTTTCTGCCCGCTCCCAGAATCAGCAACCTTGTGCCATCGTTGCTTCAGCCTGGTGCTGATTCGGTCTCCCTTTTCTCTGAATTCTGTCCTATTGACCTTGCCTGTTCTCTCAGAATCCTTAAAGCCCTTAAGTCCGGCTCGCCCAAGGACCCCTGTGTGGCCCGTTTACTATCGGACGTGGTTGATACTATCAATTCGGAGGTGAATTTTATGGTCAACAAATCATTGTGGGAAGAGTGTGTGCCGTCAGCCTGGAAACATGCTCTGATCCTTCCCTTGCTTAAAAAACCATTGCTCGATCCATTGGCCCCAGAAAACTATTGTCCTATCTCACTTTTGCCGAGTCTGGCTAAAGTCTGTGAGAAAGTGGTCACATTCCAACTTACCAACTTTGTTGAGGGGGCTGGCTTGTTCCATCCTATAGAACAACACAAATGCCAGTGCTGAGATAGAATAATACAACTATTTTTAGGAAATGACTTTATGAACATAACATAATAGCCTGTTTTATAAATTGCAAAAATCCAACTTTATTATACTTTTTTAGTCAACATTAATTAATTTGCGCACAGAGTTCCTTGTGCATGACAATACATGAAAAACACACTGAGAAACTATACAAAGGTATATAATTAAATTCCAACAAATTGCACCTGACAATCCCTCACTCTAAACACACTATTGGCCACAAACCATTCATTCCACATTCAAACTTCCCACAAACATCCTACAAACAAAGGTCCCGGTATCACAAATACCTATAAAATACAAATCAAGTAAATTTTCAATACAAATTCAGTTTTTGGTGTGTATTCTTACACCGTACTTGGGAAAAATTTGCCTCCCTATTTACAACATTATTTTCTATGTGACATGGGACCAGATCGGTCGACCCGTTTCGAACCCAGACGATTCATGGGTTCTCCTCAGGACCAACCATTTCTACAAAAAAACAAAAATAGAAAACTTTTTTAGGCTTATTCTGATTGAAAAGACTATGGCCATCTGCCTTTAAAGTACCCCTCTTATCGCTAGCCTACCTTTAGTCTGCAAGGTCAATGATCAACATCTGTATGTCACTGTTTCATTCAAAGATGCATAACAAGAAGGAGCTGGAAGGAAACATATAATCACTTTTAGACAAGACCCAACCCTTCGTGGTGGCTGTCATTAGGTCTAGTTTAAGACAAAACAAACGTACCCGCTTGTGTGCGCAGGACCTGTCTCAATGGGCAACTCAACCTCCTGCAAAATAAACCCATTGTAAATTGATAAGCCTAGCTCTGCACCCCCTATAGACTCTCTTTGAAGCGGGGCTTACCGTGAAATGTAAGGCTGCCCTCGTTGTTAAAACCGCCCGCTGCGTTTAATTTCTTCTTCGCGCAGTGGCTGGGGGGAACAGAAATGAAGACATGTTTACAACCTCCGTGCCCCGTCTTTGCTCTATTGGCATCCGACGTCCGGATAAAAGCCTGTCTTACCGTGTAAATGGGCGTATTAGTCCTCCATATTATTGTGTTCCGTTGCTCCCTTCGGCGTGTGTTATCAAGTTATGACGCTGGTGCATTCTCAACCTCCCTACGTAGTCTAGATTTATGCTGCGTGATCCTCTGCCTCACTTCCTAGGTCGTTTTTCCTATGTATAACCTAGGGCATGGGCAAATAATGCTGTAAACAACATTCCTGGTTTTACAATTTCTAAACACTTCATGTTTCCAGTGAATGTTTTCAAATGAAAAAAACGAGTTCTCCATTGTTTGGTCACAGCAAGTGCAGGTTCCGCATTTATGATGTCCTACCACTGGTGCTAGTCCGAACATACTCCTCAGTGTAGGTGCTTTTTCAATTGGAAGGGCTGCATGAACAATATGGTTAGCCACGCTTTTCACTTTTTAAAAAGCAAATAATGGTGGTTCCAAAAAGTCCTCATGTAGATCTTTAAGTAGGTGCCAATTAGATGTTATCAAATTTTTTAGTTGATGTGCATTAGGGCAAAACGTTGTCACACACACTTGCCTTTTTAACTCGGGTTTGGTTTTCTTTTCAAGCAGAGTGTCCCGGGGTATCCACCACGCTCTCTTGAGGGAATGTTTCAGTAGCTTTTGTGGATATCCTCTCTCAATAAGGCGTTCCCTGAGTTTATTTTCATGTATAAAATATTCCTCCTTACCTGAACAATTTCTACGAATTCTTAGAAATTGGCCAAAAGGCAGGTTCTGTCTTAGGCTCCGAGGATAATTGCTCGTATAATGAAGGGCTTTGTTCCTATCAGTTGCCTTTCGGAATAGGGTGGTTGCTAATCTTCCTTCAAAAGGGAACACTTTGCATCCAAGAATGTAATTGATTTATTGGACACAGAACAACTAAACTTGATCTCATTGGTCCTTGAGTTTAGCCAAACTACAAATTCATTGAGTTGTTCCTGTTCTCCGGTCAAAATTAGATAGACGTCATCTATGTACCGCATGTAGTTAGAAACACATCCGATGAACGGATTGTCATTATATACAAATTTATCTTCGTATAATCCCATAAACAGAATCGCCAATTCTGGCGCAAAGGGACAGCCATTGGCTACTCCCTTCATTTGGTTGAATAACTCAGAGTCAAAAGTGAAATAATTCTTTTGCAACGCAAATTTCGCAAGCTCCAGAATAAATTTAGTGGGAACTCTCATCGGTTGTTCTCTTGTTTCTAAGAAGAATTCTAATGTCTCCAATGTCTGTTCTTGGGGAATCTGGGTGCAAAGGGAAACTACGTCTAATGTCACCATTAGTTGTTTAGTGTTGTCAAAATGTACCGTTGCTATTTTGTTTAAAAAAGCTGTGGTATCTTTCAAATGTGCAGGTATTTCCTCTATAAATGTTTTTAAGAAGAAATCAATATATCTTGCCACTGGCTCAATTAGAGATTCGCACCCCGACACTATGGGTCGGCCTGGTGGATTAACTTCACTTTTGTGCATTTTGGGCAGCGCATAAAACACTGGTGTTCTGGGATTATTATTCTGTAGAAATATAAATTCTATTGGGCCAACAAATCCTTGGTCAAATCCTCTTTGAATGATGGGAAAAAGTTGATTTTGCAATTTCATCGTGGGTTTCTTTCTGATTCGTCTGTAGCAGCTGATATCATCTAGTTGTCGTAGTACTTCATTTCTATATTTATTAATGTCCCAGATCACCACTGCCCCGCCTTTATCTGCCTGTTTAATGACCAATGACTTGTCATTCTTTAAGGAGAATAATGCATCCTTTTCAGCCTTAGGAAGGTTATAGTTGACATACCTTCTCTTTTTCTCCATTGCGGCTATCCTTGATAAAATTGTTCTTTCAAACCTAACTACTTCCTTAGGGATTTTGGGACCTGATGGGCAAAAAACTGATTACTTCCTGAGACCAGTTACTTCCGACGTAGATGCATCCGGGGCTTCACTAAAAAATGTTTTTAATCAAATCTTACGACAAAACTCTATTGTCTCCAGCTTCATTTTGAGAAAATCTGTAGCTCTTGATGGTACAAAATTAAGTCCTTTACCCAACACTGCTATTTTCGCTGTTGTTAATACCCTATCTGATAGATTGAAAAATGGGGTTGGTTCTAGCTCTTGTAATGAGCAAAACGACTTGAAATGGACAGTTCTATCGAAGATCGACAGGGACCCTCGTGGAGGGGATCTGGATGCACGATTAAGTCAGCGCGGGGCGCTTTTGATCATGAAATTCAACACTGCTACCAGTGGCCTGTATTAGATTTCTGAGATATTTAAACCTATGACTTAGGAACACACCAGACTGCTGGCATTCGACCATTTGAATATGAATGTGATTTCAGGCATCTCAAAAAACAGGCAGCCATAGGACTCAGCGAGATTTTCGAATCAATCCGTGTTCAATCCTATTACAACCCCCATAAAACTGTTGCCGCTTGTAAACCTTAAAACCGAAGCGCCTAGCACGAGTCTCTTTGTAAATTACAACTCCCAAACAGCCTAGCGCTAAGAAGGGTAATATACAGAAAATAGATGACGCTGACTCACCAGCGTCATAACTTGATAACACACGCCAAAGGGAGCAACGGAACACAATACGGAGGACTAATACGCCCGTTTACACGGTAAGACAGGCATTTATCCGCACATCGGATGCCAATAGAGAAAAGACGGGGCACGGCGGTTGTAAACATGTCTTCATTTCTATTCCCCCCAGCCACTGCGCGAAGAAGAAATTAAACGCAGCAGGCGATTTTAACAACGAGGGCAGCCTTACATTTCACGGTAAGCCCCACTTCAAAGAGAGTCTGTAGGTGGTGCAGAGCTAGGCTTATCAATTTACAATGGGTTTATTTTGCAGGAGGTTGAGCTGCCCATTGAGAACGGTCCCGCGCACACAAGCGGGTAAGTTTGTTTTGTCTTAAACTAGACCTAATGACAGCCACCACGAAGGGTTGGGTCTTGTCTAAAAGTGATTGTATGTTTCCTTCCAGCTCCTTCTTGTTATGCATCTTTGAATGAAACAGTGACATACAGATGTTGATCATTGACCTTGCAGACTAAAGGTAGGCTAGAGATAAGAGGGGTACTTTAAAGGCAGATGGACATAGTCTTTTCAACCAGAATAAGCCTAAAAAAGTTTTCTATTTTTGTTTTTTTGTAGAAATGGTTGGTCCTGAGGAGAACCCGTGAATCCTCTGGGTTCGAAACGCGTCAAACGATCTGGTCCCGTGTCACATAGAAAATAATGTTGTAAATAGGGAGGCATATTTTTCCCAATTAAGGTGCAAGAATACACACAAAAAACTGAATTTGTATTGAAAATTTGCTTGATTTGTATTTTATAGGTATTTGTGATACCGGGACCTTTGTTTGTAGGATGTTTGTGGGAAGTTTGAATGTTGAATGAATGGTTTGTGGCCAATAGTGTGTTTAGAGTGAGAGTTTGTCAGGTGCAATTTGTTGGAATTTAATTATATACCTTTGTATAGTTTCTCAGTGTGTTTTTCATGTATTTTCATGCACAAGGAACTCTGTGCGCAAATTAATTAATGTTGACTAAAAAAGTATAATAAAATTGGATTTTTGCAATTGATAAAGCAGGCTATTATGTTATGTTCATAAAGCCATCTCCTAAAAATAGTTTTATTATTCTATCTCAGCACTGGCATTTGTGTTGTTCTATAGCATTTTTGGCTCCGCCTTGCTGAGTGAGAGTCAAGACCCATTATTGTTTTCTAATTTTAGAGTGGGCAGTTGGCTCGCGAGGTCCTTTTTGGTGGAAACCTAGCCATTACAGGAAGGAACACTTGAACCAGAGGGTTCAAGAGTAGGATCCCAAGATAGGGGGAGTGTGCATGGTGGTGATATTTGTAAATCTTAGTCTTTCTCTTTTGAGTGTGTATAAGTTTGTTGTTTTGTATCTTGTGTTTATGTTATGGCTGACAAAGACACGCTCGCATACAGCGAGGAACATATTCAGAATCTAATGAGTGCTCCCCCGATATTCGCATTCGCTACCCTTAGTCTGACTGCTAAACGGCAAAACGAGTCGGACAAACTTATTAGACTACGAAAAAAACAGAGAAGGACGGATCTCCATGGTCATTTTTTATTACAACATTTACGAGCTGGCACAATTCCGTCTGGACTCCAAATTCGTAACATTCCAGTGGTATTTACGGATGACCCTGAATATAAGAAAGGGTATAGTTGTATTGAAACCAAATGTAGTAGAGATTTGATGGTTCTCACCATTGAGACTGCTCATAGGATTTCATTAAAACACCTAGAAGAGATTTCAATTCTTGAAACAGAAATCTAAAACAATCAATTAATAACAGATCCCAAAGCTCTATTGGAGAAAGTCGAAAAAGAAATATTGGAATTCAAGGACTTTACAGTAACACAGAAAAGCAACAAATTTGACCTAGACAAAAAGAACTTTTCATTGGAAACTACGTATCCTTATTTAAACAAAGATGTTTATACACAAATAGACTCGCGACGTTTCCTTCAGGATAACCAAGGTCGTTCTCGAAATAAGTTTTAAACTTTTTCGGATACATCGTCATCCTCAGAAGGAGAAGCAGATGCTAATACCAGGTTTAATCCAAGTCAAAAGGTTAATCAACGAAATCAACAACAGCCACAACAACAAAATCAGACATCTTTTTTAGGCAGAGGCCAACAAAGAGGCAGAGGACGCACACGCTTTGTTCAACCTTGAGAGATGACTACTCGTCGTCAATATTACAAGAGCTAGAACCAACCCCATTTTTCAATCTATCAGATAGGGTATTAACAACAGCGGAAATAGCAGTGTTGTGTAAAGGACTTAATTTTGTACCATCAAGCCCTATAGATTTTCTCAAAATGAAGCTGGAGGCAATAGAGTTTTGTCGCAAGATTCGATTAAAAACATTTTTTATTGAAGCCCCGGATGCATCTACGTCGGAAGTAACTGGTCTCAGGAAGAAATCAGTTTTTTGCCCATCAGGTCCCAAAATCCCTAAGGAAGTAGTTACGTTTGAAAGAACAATTTTATCAGGGATAGCCGCAATGGAGAAAAAGAGATGGTATGTCAACTATAACCTTCCTAAGGCTGAAAAGGATGCATTATTTTCCTTAAAGAATGACAAGTCATTGGTCATTAAACAGGCAGATAAAGGCGAGACAGTGGTGATCTGGGACATTAATAAATATAGAAATGAAGTACTACGACAACTAGATGACATCAGCTGCTACAGACGAATCGGAAAGAATCCCACGATGGAATTGCAAAATCAACTTTTTCCCATCATTCAAAGAGGATTTGACTAAGGATTTGTTGGCCCAAAAAGAACTTGTATTTCTACAGAATAAGAATCCCAGAACACCAGTGTTTTATGTGCTGCCCAAAATGCACAAAAGTGAGGTTAATCCACCAGGCCGACCCATAGTGTTGGGGTGCGAATCTCTAATTGAGCCAGTGGCAAGAAATATTGATTTCTTCTTAAAACCATTTATAGAGGAAATTCCGGCACATTTGAAAGATACCACAGCTTTTTTAAACAAAATGGCAACGGTACATTTTGATGACACTAAACAACTAATGGTGACATTAGACGTAGTTCCCCTTTACACCCAGATTCCCCAAGAACAGGTATTGGAGACATTAGAATTCTTCTTAGAAACAAGAGAATAACCGATGAGAGTTCCCACTAACTTTATTCTGGAGCTTGCGAAATTTGCGTTGCAAAATAATTATTTCACTTTTGACTCTGAGTTCTTCTACCAAACGAAGGGAGTAGCCATGGGCTGTCCCTTTGCGCCAGAATTGGCGATTCTGTTTATGGGATTATACGAAGATAAATTTGTATATAATGACAATCTGTTCATCGGATGTGTTTCTAACTACATGCGGTACATAGATGACGTCTTTCTAATTTGGACCGGAGAACAGGAACAACTCAATGAATTTGTAGTTTGGCTAAACTCAAGGACCAATGACATCAAGTTTAGTTGTTCTGCGTCCAATAAATCAATTACATTCTTGGATGTCAAAGTGTTCCCTTTTGAAGGAGGATTAGCAACCACCCTATTCCGAAAGGCAACTGATAGGAACAAAGCCCTTCATTATACGAGCAATCATCCTCGGAGCCTAAGATAGAACCTGCCTTTTAGCCAATTTCTAAGAATTTGTAGAAATTGTTCATGTAAGGAGGAATATTTTATACATGCCAATAAACTCAGGGAACGCCTTATTGAGAGAGGATATCCAAAAAAGCTACTGAAACATTCCCTCAAGAGAGCGTGTTGGATACCCTGGGACACTCTGCTTGAAAAGAAAACCAAACCCGAGTTAAAAAGGCAAGTGTGTGTGACAACGTTTTGCCCCAATGCACATCAACTAAAAAAATTGATAACATCTAATTGGCACCTAATTAAAGATCTACATGAGGACTTTTCGGAACCACCATTATTTGCTTTTAAAAAAGAGAAAAGCGTGGCTAACCATATTGTTCGTGCAGCCCTTCCAATTGAAAGAGCACCTACACTAAGGAGTATGTTCGGACTAGCACCAGTGGTAGGACATCATAAATGTGGACCCTGTACTTGATGTGACCAAACAATGGAGAACTCGTTTTTTTCAGTTGAAAACATTCACTGGAAACATGAAGTGTTTACAAATTGTAAAACCAGGAATGTTGTTTACGGCATTATTTGCCCATGCCCTAGGTTATACATAGGAAAAACGACCCAGGAAGTGAGGCAGAGGATCACGCAGCATAAATCTAGAATACGTAGGGAGGTTGAGAATGCACCATTGGTGAATCATTGGGCGACCAAAAATCATGAGCAAAACGACTTGAAATGGACAGTTCTATCGAAGATCGACAGGGACCCTCGTGGAGGGGATCTGGATGCACGATTAAGTCAGCGCGAGGCGCTTTTGATCATGAAATTCAACACTGCTCTCAGTGGCCTGAATGAGATTTCTAAGATATTTAAACCTATGACTTAGGAACAGACCAGACTGCTGGCATTCGACCATTTGAATATGAATGTGATTTCAGGCATCTCAAAAAACAGGCAGCCATAGGACTCAGCGAGATTTTCTAATTAATCCGTGTTCAATCCTATTACAACCCCCATAAAGACTGTTGTCGCTTGTAAGCCTTAAAGCCGAAGCGCCTAGCACGAGTCTCTTTGTAAACTACAACTCCTAAACAACGTAGCGCTAAGAAGGGTAATATACAGGAAATAGATGACGCTGACTCACCAGCGTCATAACTTGATAACACACGCCAAAGGGAGCAACGGAACACAATACGGAGGACTAATACGCCCGTTTACATGGTAAGAAAGGCATGTATCCGCACAATGGATGCCAATAGAGCAAAGACTGGGCACGGCGGTTGTAAACATGTCTTCATTTCTGTTCCCCCTAGCGCGAAAATAAATTAAACGCAGCGGGCAATTTTAACAACGAGGGCAGCCTTACATTTCACGGTAAGCCCCGCTTCAAAGAGAGTCTGTAGGTGGTGCAGAGCTAGGCTTATCAATTTACAATGGGTTTATTTTGCAGGAGGTTGAGCTGCCCATTGAGAACGGTCCCGCGCACACAAGCGGGTAAGTTTGTTTTGTCTTAAACGAGACCTAATGACAGCCACCACGAAAGGTTGTGTCTTGTCTAAAAGTGATTATATGTTTCCTTCCAGCTCCTTGTTATGCATCTTTGAATGAAACAGTGACATACAGATGTTGATCACTGACCTTGCAGACTAAAGGTAGGCTAGCGATAAGAGGGGTACTTTAAAGGCAGATGGCCATAGTCTTTTCAATCAGAATAAGCCTAAAAAAGTTTTCTATTTTTGTTTTTTTGTAGAAATGGCTGGTCCTGAGGAGAACCCGTGAATCGTCTGGGTTCGAAACGCGTCGACCGATCTGGTTCCGTGTCACATAGAAAATAATGTCTTAAATAGGGAGGCAAATATTTCCCAATTAGGGTGTAAGAATACACACAATAAACTGAATTTGTATTTAAAATGTGCTTGATTTGTATTTTATAGGTATTTGTGATACTGGGACCTTTGTTTGTGGGATGTTTGTGGGAAGTTTGAATGTGGAATGAATGGTTTGTGGCCAATAGTGTGTTTAGAGTGAGGGTTTGTCAGGTGCAATTTGTTGGAATTTAATTATATACCTTTGTATAGTTTCTCGGTGTGTTTTTCATGTATTGTCATGCACAAGGAACTCTGCGCGCAAATTAATTAAGGTTGACTAAAAAAGTATAATAAAATTGGATTTTGGCAATTTATAAAGCAGGCTATTATGTTATGTTCATAAAGTCATTTCCTAAAATAGTTCTGTTATTCTATCTCAGCACTGGCATTTGTGTTGTTCTATAGCATTTTTGGCTCAGCATCATTGTTTTCTAAAGGCTTGTTCCATCCGGCACAGTCTGGCTAAGCATGAGCGCAAAATCCGCTCCGATCGCGGATTTTGCGGATTTTCGGTAAATCCGCGATCCGCGAACTCTCGCGAATTTACCGAGAATCCGCAATCCGCGATCGGAGCGGATTTTGCGGTCAAAAGTTCAAGCCTGCATAATTTACGATGGCGCCGGCAAGCTGCCAGCGCCATCCTCAAATGGTTACTTAATTAGCTTCGACAGGAAGCTCTAACAGATAAGATAAAGCAGGGGCTCGAGCGCCTGCTTTATTTTATCAGTTGGAGCTTCCTGTTGAAGCTAATTAAGTAACTTTTGCAGGATGGCGCTGGCAGCTTGCCGGCGCCATCGTAAATTATTTACATGGTGTCTGAAGGGCAGGGTTCATTCTGGCACGACGGTCCTGGCACAAAAAATAAACCTCAACAGGAAACACTTGCAGATATCAATAACGCATGTGCCCTAGTTGCAGCTTAAATTCAGTGACTCATTCATCAGCCAAAAAATAATCGTGAGTGTTGTGGAGGCTGGGCAGGTGTGCCTTGTTCCCAAATATACCATCGAAAATCCGCTGTGATGCTGGTCTCTGACCTTTTATACACACAAGAGGCATGTGCGCTCGCATGGAAGCCCCGTCCGTTTGGCCCCGCCCACACACTCGAGGTGTGCACCGTCTTCCCGCCATTTACCCACTATGATGGACATTTCACTCAAGGGACCCCTGCGCACTTCGGCGCGATTGCATAGTAACACACACTTGGTCGCTGGAACTAGTTGAAGCGCAAATGCAGTGACTCATTCATCAGCCCAAAAAAAATCGTGAGCGTTGGGAGGCTGGGCAGATGTGCCTTCTTCCCAAATATACCATCGAAAATCCGCTGTGATGCTGGCCAGAGGCATTTGCATCTTTGACTTTCACGAGCGCAATCCCCGTGCTGTTCCTGTGACCAGGGGCTTCTGTCTCTTAATCTGCTGCTCTGATCGGTCTCTGACCTTTTGTATACACAAGAGGCATGTGCGCTCGCATGGAAGCCCCGTCCATTTGGCCCCGCCCACACACTCGAGGAAGCCCCGCCCCCAAATCCGCCGATCCGCAAAATCCGCTGATTTTGCGGATCCACGATCCGTGAATCCGCAAATTCGTGAATCGTGGATCCGCAAAATCCGCCCATGCTTAAGTCTGGCTTCCTTGCCTCGTATAGCACGGAGTCCGCTTTGCTGGAGGTCACCGAATCGATTCGGGAGTGTCTTGATGCCGGCAGGAGAGCAGCATTGGTCATGCTTTATCTCTCGGTGGCGTTTGACACGGTGCCTCATGCCATGCTCCTAGATCGCCTCTCTGAGATAGGAATTTCTGGGCTGGCTTTACAATGGATCAATTCTTTTCTGGAGGGAAGATCACAACAGGTTTGGCTCCCTCCATGTGCCTCTGTGCCCATGAGGGTCTTCACTGGGGTGCCACAGGGGTCATCACTTAGCCCGCTGTTATTTAACATCTACGTGACTCCACTGCTTTTCTTGGTGGAGTCTCTGGGGGCTAAGGTGATGGCCTATGCCGATGATACCCAGCTGTTGTTCACCTGGAGCAAGGAGGAGGACTCGGTCAAGAGACCCCATCAGTGCTTGTCTTCGGTTTTTCACTGGCTGGCCAATGCGCAGCTCAAATGTAATGAGGGAAAGTCTGAAGTTCTGCTGTTTGGCTCTTTTGCTCCAGACTTCAGAGGGAGATTTTGGCCACCTGGTTTTCCCTGCCCACCTGAGAATAAGGGTGCTGCCAAAAACCTTGGCGTTTGGTTCGATATGAACCTGAATTTCGGGACTCATGTAAAAAAAACTGGCTGACACCTGCTTTGGGGTGCTGAAAAGTTTGAGAAAGTTTCTGCCCTTCTTGCCGAACTCGGCTAGAGAGACGGTTGTTCGTGCACTGATTCTTTCTCGCTTGGATTATGCCAATACCCTCCTTGTCGGCAGCCCTGGCTATCTTGTGAAGAAATTGCAAGTGGTCCAAAATTCGGCCGCCAGACTTCTAGGGGGGCTGTCTTCCAGGCACAGTGCCCGGGCTCTTTTACGGTCATTGCACTGGCTTCCGGTTGAAATTCGCCTGAAATTTAAAATGCTCTCCATTGTGCTACGGGCCCTTTACGGTCTTGGTCCCAGTTATTTGCAGAAGAGACTCACCTTTTACACCCCAGTGAGACAGCTGTGTTCTTCTTCTCTGCTGCTGATGCAGACGCCGAAGTTTAAGCGCCAACGTTTGGGGGGGGAACTCCTTTGTCCGTAAGGCTTGTCTGGCCTGGAATGAGCTGCCCTTGGCCTTGAGAGCCACTCCTGACCCTCTTATGTTCAGGAAAGCCTTAAAAACCCTCCTGTTTTAATTTGGTAACTGAGCTTTGCCTGCCTTTTTTGCTGTTAGCGCCGGGAAACTTCCGAGTAGCTGTGCGCTGTATAAATTAAAATAACATAACATAACATAACAGCCCTCTCATTGAAGCTGAAGAGGCCCCAGGTATCCCCTCCTCGGGGCCAAATTTAGGTTAAAATGGGATGGGGCCGTCATACCCCTCCCTGAGCTGGTATCAGCCCAGGGGGGCCTGATACTTCACAGTGTCCCAGGGAGTCCTACCCCAGGGCATTGTGGTTCTCTGCCCAGGAGAGAGGGCATACCCTGCCTGCATTCTCCCAGGCAGAGAACTCAGCTTTGCTCCTGTCTGGTGAAAGCAGTCATAAATGATGCTCCTGCCTGGGCAGGAGCAAAGAAGAGGAGCTGGCTCCCTCCAGCAGCCAGTATGGTGCTGGCTGGGGGTCTGAGGGGTGCTGGGGCTCCCCCTGCGGCTCCCAAAGAGGCCTGGACAATGGGTGCCTCAGGTGGGCACTGAGACATTCACCTACAAATAAGAAAGTGGCCAGCTCCCATGAGGGCCACAGAGGCTCTGGGACTTCCCCCGCAGCCCCCAATGACCTCTAAGCTGTGGCTGCCCCGGGTGGGCACAGGGCCACCAACTTAATAAAAATGTGCTGGCTCCCACCAGCACAAATAATGTGTGGGGCTGGGGATCTGACTGGGGCCGCAGGATCCGTGGTGCTCACCCCACAGCCCCCAAAGAAAATTTACAATGTGGGTGTCTTGAAAGGGCTCAGGTACACCCACACAATTTAAAAAAAAATGAATATTACATGACCGGCAGGAGCCACTCATTTATTTTTCACTGCTTCTTAAAGGCACACCCCATAATGTCCTACCATACCCCAGGTCTCTTAACATTTTTGTTTTGAGCATATTGATGTCCCTTGAAGCATTTCTTTTCTGTTGTGAGGGTGCTGCAGGTAGTGAAGCAGCCCACCAGCAACATTAAAAAACAAGCATTTACAATGCAACGGTTTCGCCTTTGCAAAAGTTAGAGCTATTGGCATTGTAAATGACAACATTTTTATTTATGTGTTGGTTTTGAAAACAGATAAATAAATGGCATTGTCATTTACAATGTCAATAGCTTAATCTCTCGCAAATGCCACACACACACACATTATTAAGGGCTCTCTTATTTGATTTTTGTCTGACCCTGAATCTATTGTCATTCTTATAAAAAATGTTATATGTTGATCATATGCAGGTGGGGTCTCAGGTGCCTGTCTATAATGTATGTAGAAATCGTGCTGTAGTCACATTTTGGTTGAATCTAGCCGAATGGTCACTTTCTCTCTTTGGTATACCTATTCTATGTGTGTATGTGAAGACAGAGGCACTGCTGTTGCATTGGGTGATGCTAATCAATGTGTAGAGTCGGGTACACTGTTGCTGACTAAGTAGTATCTTCCTGTGCATGGGAACTCCAATTGCAACTACGAAGAGGTCCATTTTGGGTAAACAACAAATCAATGTTTCTCTTTAGCTACACTCAGGCGTACCTAAACTTTTGATATGCATCCAATCTTTGTATCTGTGTGTACAAATGCACGTCAAGTAGAGGGGAGCAGGGATATAGACAACGGATTTCTCTCTTTTGGGGGTCAACATGTCTCTTCACGTCGCCAGAAGCGTGAAGACGCTTAATTATAACTCAGAATTATCAGGAAACAGCCTGAAGAAAAGTGCCAATGCTCCTGAGACTTGTCGTGCCAGTAAAGACTGTGTATTGCATATACGGGGTGTCATCGGGATAAGAGGGAAGCGGGGGGCAGCACAGCTGAACTCCTGGGTCCCTTTTGGCTCTCGAGCGCGTCACTCACTGATCGCCGCCACGTGCCGCGCGCCCTTGATATGTAATAATTAGAACACTCCCTGGTGCCGGTCGTGCTTCTGTGGGATCCAGCTGTGCCACCCCCACCTCACAGCTGCTGCGAGGAGTGGAATGGTGTCTGAGAGACGGAAACGAACGGGCGCCGGCGTGGGTACTGATGGCCCTGCTGCCCACTGAGGAGTGCGGGGAGGGTACAAACTGGTATGAGAGGGTCTGGTGCACTATGAGCGGGCCACCGAAACTGCGACTCTACCAGCAGCGGAATTTTCCACATAATTATGGATTTTAGCGCATTTGTTGCATTTTCCAATAATGAGGTGGAAACTTTGACAATACGGTATTTACATATGTGAAAATGGCACAATTGTGAAGTTCTGCTGCCTCGAAACGGGCCGCGTTATGAGGCATAACTAGCTTTTTCTTACAGCATAATTCGGCGAATTCTGCCACATAAAAGTGTGCCCTCCTCTTTCGCATAATTCCGGTGGCCCTGACTATGGGTAATATTGTGCTAGGGCGAAGAGGGCTGACCTGAAAAGTAGACAAGCAGTGTTTTGTGCGGGGGACTAGGGCAGACTGAAGATAAAGAGTGTTATACGCAAACGAATGCAGAACTACACATACACCTGAGCCGCATTCCACTGGCAGACATAACTTACTGTGCCCTATGCCGACACCAACGCCTTACTATGGCACGAATTAAAACAAAGGCGTATATTTAACAAGGACCCCCTGGATACATAAGGATGAAGTTCCTAGACCAGGGAAAGAACAAACAATTGATATGTAACAATCTAGGCAACCATAAAGCAGTATATCAATATTAATATTAAGAAGGAAACTAAGCTACAACAGTAATTCTTAGTATTGACAGTTTATTAATAGTTAAAAATTATCCAAATACAATATTTCAGAATTAAAATACAAAATAAAAAGTATAATTTTCACAAGAAATGGGTAAACACAATACACAAAATCACATTACATATGAAAAGTGCCTATGAATTAAAAAAAGGTGGCGAAATAATTCTCTACGCGCGTTTCGGCGACCAGCGCCTTCTTCTGGAGCAGCCACGAAAATTTCTAAAAAGGTAAATTTACAAAAAGGAGAGAATTACACACATTTAAAATGTACTATTTTGCAACGTTAAAAAGCAATTTACAAATTTTCAGTAGCCTAAAGTTGAACCTTCTTATTTATAATAATCATAGTATGGCGGTACATCAACATTATTGATTTCATTTCCTTGCAGTACTAAATCTTTAGGAGATAGAAGGGCGTGTGCTAGAATAGCGATATAGGAACCTCTTAGTAGATGGGGGCAGCGAATAGATTCCTGAGGCCATGAAGATTAGGGACCCATACTAAATATGCCGGTTGGTCTAGTTTATCTTTTTATATATAATGACTATTATTGTAGTCTATAGTTGTAGTATATACTTACAAAAGGTGTTGTTGTATAGATGTATAGGATGTAGTTTGCTTTTCTTGGTCTCTGTAGTAAGCGGTTCCAACCGTCGAATTACAGGAGCTTAAAAAAGGGATGTATAGTAAGGATTTACTAGCTATGGTTTAGAAGCATTTCTTAAGATGGTGATATGTATTTAGTAGTTCTTGAGCACTTACATGATAAAATAAGGCAGTATGTGTAGTTCAATAGCAAGGTCTAGTGCAAGTCAAACGATAGTATTTTATCGATAGTATCCCATCTTCGAGAGATAACTGGAAATCCCAAAAAGATAGAGAAACCTTTATGTATAGGTCAGGGCTTTATACTACATTCTTAAAGTATCTATACGATTAATTAGTACCTAAAGTGTGCTGGATAGACTCATAGGTTATATCTCCACTGATTAGTTTCTGTTTCCTGGAGACAGAGATGACAATTTTAAATTATAGAGATTTTTTGAATCTCTTATCCTGGCAGAGTAAAAGATAATTAACAATTACTACAATCGATGAATTACCTGATTAGTTAAAGAAATATAGATTGGTCCCGCCGTCCGGAACCTTTAAATCGGTTAAGCCAAGGGTAGGCTTAATAGTTTAGCACTAAGAAATCGTAATCCTCCTGATGTGGGGATCTTATTGGCGATAGCTTCCTGTACATTAGGATAAAATATTTTTACATTTTTAATTGTAAGGAAGAGGTTCTATATTATGACATTCCTATGACTATGCATACTTGTACAGTATAGAATCTTATTTTACCTTTTTAATTTGCTTCCAATATGAATGATGGCACGAGATTAAAATAACTCCCTGTCTGAAAAATAAAAACAGGCGAGTGGTATAAGTAGGAGGTGTGCTAACGGCGGTAATGTCTCGCTGAATATTAAGATATTCTTACCCAATATAAATCAACAGGGCTCTCAACTTCCGGCGGCGGGACACGGGGTTTCTGCAGTCATACGAAGATGGACAGTGCCTGAGTGTTTTGAGGGGCGCGTTTAGCTCCTCTCTCTCTGCTTACATGAAGCACACCTGAATCCTTTTCACTCATTAACTGCACTATATAAACGCGCCCCTCAAAACACTCAGGCACTGTCCATCTTCGTATGACTGCAGAAACCCCGTGTCCCGCCGCCGGAAGTTGAGAGCCCTGTTGATTTATATTGGGTAAGAATATCTTAATATTCAGCAAGACATTACCACCGTTAGCACACCTCCTACTTATACCACTCGCCTGTTTTTATTTTTCAGACAGGGAGTTATTTTAATCTCGTGCCATCATTCATATTGGAAGCAAATTAAAAAGGTAAAATAAGATTCTATACTGTACAAGTATGCATAGTCATAGGAATGTCATAATATAGAACCTCTTCCTTACAATTAAAAATGTAAAAATATTTTATCCTAATGTACAGGAAGCTATCGCCAATAAGATCCCCACATCAGGAGGATTACGCTTTCTTAGTGCTGAACTATTAAGCCTACGCTTGGCTTAACCGATTTAAAGGTTCCGGACGGCGGGACCAATCTATATTTCTTTAACTAATCAGGTAATTCATCGACTGTAGTAATTGTTAATTATCTTTTACTCTGCCAGGATAAGAGATTCAAAAAATCTCTATAATTTAAAATTGTCATCTCTGTCTCCAGGAAACAGAAACTAATCAGTGGAGATATAACCTATGAGTCTATCCAGCACACTTTAGGTACTAATTAATCGTATTGATACTTTAAGAATGTAGTATAAAGCCCTGACCTATACATAAAGGTTTCTCTATCTTTTTGGGATTTCCAGTTATCTCTCGAAGATGGGATACTATCGATAAAATACTATCGTTTGACTTGCACTAGACCTTGCCATTGAACTACACATACTGCTTTATTTTATCATGTAAGTGCTCAAGAACTACTAAATACATATCACCATCTTAAGAAATGCTTCTAAACCATAGCTAGTAAATCCTTACTATACATCCCTTTTTTAAGCTCCTGTAATTCGACGGTTGGAACCGCTTACTACAGAGACCAAGAAAAGCAAACTACATCCTATACATCTATACAACAACACCTTTTGTAAGTATATACTACAACTATAGACTACAATAATAGTCATTATATATAAAAAGATAAACTAGACCAACCGGCATATTTAGTATGGGTCCCTAATCTTCATGGCCTCAGGAATCTATTCGCTGCCCCCATCTACTAAGAGGTTCTTATATCGCTATTCTAGCACACGCCCTTCTATCTCCTAAAGATTTAGTACTGCAAGGAAATGAAATCAATAATGTTGATGTACCGCCATACTATGATTATTATAAATAAGAAGGTTCAACTTTAGGCTACTGAAAATTTGTAAATTGCTTTTTAACGTTGCAAAATAGTACATTTTAAATGTGTGTAATTCTCTCCTTTTTGTAAATTTACCTTTTTAGAAGTTTTCGTGGCTGCTCCAGAAGAAGGCGCTGGTCGCCGAAACGCGCGTAGAGAATTATTTCGCCACCTTTTTTTAATTCATAGGCACTTTTCATATGTAATGTGATTTTGTGTATTGTGTTTACCCCTTTCTTGTGAAAATTATACTTTTTCTTTTGTATTTTAATTCTGAAATATTGTATTTGGATAATTTTTAACTATTAATAAACTGTCAATACTAAGAATTACTTTTGTAGCATAGTTTCCTTCTTAATATTAATATTGATTTACTTCTTTATGGTTGCCTAGATTGTTACATATCAATTGTACGAATTAAAACAAACACAAATAGAAACATACATTATAAGCTACATCCTCAACATAAATACAATTAAATGGCATTGGGTAGCTGGAGATGCAGCTCTTAACAGTACAATGTACACCCCACTACACACACATACATCCTCACTCCCAAGTGTGGCCTCTTTCAGTTGAAAAGGAGGACTTTTTTTGACACTGGAGTGACGAACACGTTCACTTTATTTCTCATGGATGCACTGGGAACCGCCAAGAACTGCGAAGCTGTTGTGATTTTCCCCTCACGCCCCAGCTGCTAATGTGTCCTATTTCGATTTTCCCCGGCGTTAGAGGAGACACAGCCTGGCTGGCTTTCCGGATAGGAAGTTTCCGTCTCCTGCCAGCAGAGTAACTAAAACCTCCGCTACTGACGGACCCAATCGTCTAATTGGAACTTGGAAACCACAAATGAAGTCATCTGTCCACTAGCTCGTGCAGCAGACTCCCAGGAACACTGCAAATATACTCTGAAAAGGATTGTGTTTTAATTATAGCTCGAATACGAATAGTGTCTAATTTAAGACAAGACGCTGTTTCTCATTAATAATTAACCTTCACAGCATGACCCGCTATGATTAGGCACAGTGCCTAGTGTTCGAGAACGTTTTCAAAGAAATAACAAGTCAGGTCCCGGGCCGGCAGCCAATCACAGCGCGGCCTGGGAAATGATGTCACGGGGGTGTCCCGGGCCGGCAGATTCGGGGGCGTGTTTTTCGTGCTCTCCCCTTCCCATTGGCTGGAAGGTAAAATTCCAGCCAATGGGAAGAGGAGAGGGCGTGACTTAAAAAAAGACATGGAAACGCCCCCGAATCGCGTTTTCAGGGGAAAGTGTGATTGACAGCCTCTGTCTCCCAATGGCTAGCCTCCATTTATGGAGCTAGCCAATGGGAGACAGAGGCGGGACCAAAGCCCATATGTAGGATCATGAAATTTCGCCCTGGGCGGAGCAACTGCTACGCAGTTGCAACGCCAGGGCGAAACCTAAAAAGTAAGTCTCCTGGGTCATTAAATCCATGACCCCATGAGAACATACCATATTTTTTTAAAGGACTCCTAGCTGGAGATCTATTTTCTTCAGCTGGAGTACAAGGCCCTCTAATGGTTGTTTTTATAATTGCATTTGCCGGGCTGAAAAGTGTTAAGACTTATAGACATGTTAGTTTTATTTAAAAAATAAAAACTATGGACCATATTTATGAAGGCCTTGCGCCGCCGGTGCGTCACTTTTAAAATGGGAAAAAGTGACACACCGGTAGCGCAAGGCCTTCATAAATAAGGCCCCATATGTCTCTGAACCTTTCTTTTAACAATTTCAGCCCACAAATTGAAATAATGGAAACTACGTTAAAAGAAAGACTCACCGACTTTTATAAAACTTTATTAAATAATTTTATAATATTCACTAATATTAAACATTGTATAGTGCAAACTACTTAAATATACATATATTTTAAACTATTGGTGACTTTTTGAGAAACATGTTAGATCTGCTTTATATATATTGACATGCCCACTTTTTATATTTTGGTGTTGTGACTCTTTGACAAAGTGAGTAAGCAGTGGCGGCTCACAGTGGGAGTGCTGTGGTGGGGTGAGGCTGGGGCAGGGTAGGGGGTATTGGAGACGGACATAAGAAGTCCACGAGTTAAGTAAGTGAATAAATAAATAAAACTATTTACCTTGAGCTTGCTGCATCGCCAACTCAGCGATGCAGCAAGCGCAAGGTAAATAGTTTTATTTATTTATGTACTTACTTTACTCATGTACGTTATATGTCTGACTCCACAACCCTCCACCCTGCCCCTCCTCCTCCCCCGGCCCCGCCTCACTGCTCCGCAGCACTCCCACTGTGAGCCGCCACTGTCAGTAAGTCTGTCTGAGTACAGCCAGGACCTGCTAGACCAACTGCATTCTGTGAATGCCAAAGGCAGTGTGCAGTGGGGGTAGGGATGGGGGGGTTTGCTGCCCACAGAGGATTGGATGCAGAGCCACGCCATAGAGCAGGCCCTGCAGCCAATCCCAAACAATTCACAACCAAGGACTGGCCGTGGAATGAGTGTTACTTGTCTGTGAGGGTTTGGACTCTAACCCTGGCCACACGGCACGCATGGCCGAAGGCCATGGATGGTGTGGGGTTGATGTTAGATATGGTAATAAAATATCAATTTACATTAAAAACCCCAAGAAACTGCAAAAGTCAATTGTAATTATGTCTTGCTTTACATTAAAAAAAACCATTATAAATTCACAGAAAAATAACGGTTAAAGTAACATTATAGTTAGGTTTAAATTTCAGTGACCACATATATTTTTACATTCTAAAAACTAATGAAATTCACTAGTTATAGTTGTAAGCAACTAAAACTCTCTTCACCGCCATGCACAGACTTTTCATCAATTATCAAAGATCAGATTTTGCAGTCATGTTATCAATGATGTAATAGATCATGTCACGAGGGATGTAATATGTGGGGTAATTACAGGTACATAGCAAGGGTGCAAGTTATAGTTACTGTAGGGCACGAGTTATAGTTACTTGAGATAACTGTAACTGGTGAATTTCAGGATTTTTAGAATTTAAAATTTACGTTGGCTCGGAAATCTTTTACCAAACTATAATGGTACTCTATAACCTTTGATTTCCTCAGTGAAAGAAATTAAGATATTTTCAGATTCCCATGGGAGTGAGCACTCTAAACTAAACATGAGAAAAAATGTTCCTGGCCGCCATTACAGGAAACGGGGACTTAGTCCCCTGTTCCGAACATATAGAAAGAAAAATAATTTAAGGGGTAAGGGTAAGGATACACTGCCACCATAGTTCCCATGGGGTGAACCCATAGGGACCCCCCCATGGGCCAAAACCAAAAACAAATTGGCAAAACATGCTGCAATCCCGCAGGCCAAAATTACTTTATATGGAGAGGGAGGCCACACGCCCCCCCTTCCTGAGCCTCCAGAGGCCCCGGGGAGCGCTGGCCCGGGGCTAAAAAATTACTTCATATGTGGAGGGGGCTGTGTGACCCCCCCCTTCCAGAGCCTCTAAAGGCCCCAGGAAGCCCACTCCTGGAGCTAAAATTTAGCAAAATGGGGAGAGGGCCGCACAGCACCCCTCCCGTGCAATTGAAGGCCCCGGGGAGCCCACCCCTGGGGACAATTACTTTAAGGGAGGAGGGCTGCATGACCCTCCTGCCTGGCCCATTAATGGCTCACCAGGTATGTCCATGATAGCCCAACCCCGGTACATAGCAGTTTCCCTACCCACGAGGAAGCAAACACAAAGTCTACTCCCAGTGGGTGGGAGCTTTGAAAATGTTCCTACCTACTGGGCGCAGAGTTTTGATCTGTTTTTCTGCCCTCACTCATGGGGTAGGGAAACAGATCAGAATATTGCTCCTGCCCAGGGGGAGCCACAGTAGTAGGTGATCCCTGCAGGTGCGAGCAGTGCTAGCTCCCGCTGCATATGGGGAGCCAGCCAGGGCATGGGAGCCTTGGTGCTCCCCCACAAGCCCAAACAAGCATTTGGTAAGTGTCATGGGTGTGCAACAGGGCACCCACCTTTAAAAAATGCGGCCCCAGGTGATGGTGTCCCCAGGGCTGACAGCAGCTCAGGGAGGGGGGTTGCGCAGCCCCCTCCCTTAATTTTAATAAGTGGCCCTGGGCAATGGGGTCCCCAGGGCCTAAAAAGGCTTGGGACAGGGGCCACATAGCCCCCACCTCTTTATTTAAATAAGTTGCCCTGGGGGTTCCCAGGGCCCAACAAGGTTCAGTGAGGGGGGCAGCGTGGCCCCTCCCCTTTAATTTAAATAAACCGCCCTGGGAGATGGGGTCCTCAGGGCCTAACATGGGTTGACGAGAGGGAGCCCCATGGCCCCCCTCCCTTTTAATCTTTGCAATGGTCCTGGGGATCAGGTCACTAGGGCCAAACAAGCCTCAGGGAGGGGGTCCACAAGGTCCCTTCCCTTTTAATTAAAATAATCTACCCTGGGGGATGGGGTCCCCAGGGTCTAAAAAGAGTTGGGTAGGGAGGCCACACAGCCCCCCTCCCTTTTAATTTTAGTAATGGCCTTGAGGGATTTGGTCCCCAGGGCCTAACAAGGCTCAGGGATGGGGGCCACACAGCCCCCTTCCCTGTTCATAAATAAAGGCCCTGGGGATAGGGTCCCCAGGGCCAATCTCTGTGGCCAACCCCTTGCCCCGCAATTCCAAAGGTTGTGTGCAATGCGGGGTTGGCTGCCTTCGGGTGGTTGGCTGCAGTGCCTGGCCACCGTCCAGTGGGGTTGACTGCATGGGGGAGGAAGGTTGGCTACAGGCCCTGGCATCAGTAATGTTCTCATTGATTTAATTTGAGATGTTATCAGTGATGTTGTCATAGAATGTCATTTGTGATGTAATATGTGAGGTCATAAGCAGTGCATTGTGGGGGCACAAGCTATAGTTAGCTCTTTTAACTGTAACTGGTGAATTTCTGTGTTTTTTTAGTTCAAAACGTTAATGTACTTCTTCCCAGTATTTAGATATGAAGGAGTAGTCTGAAGAATGGGGAATGGCACATTCTTGTAAGCATACAATATCTCCTTTTTGCACTTTTCAGAGCTTAAAAACGACATGTCTTTTCCCTTGTGTGCCCATACCTCGGGCATTCAATGCAAGAGTGTTAAACATAAAAGTGGTTAGAATAAAAACTTTGCAGAAAAGTAAATTCATGTTAAACATTACCATTTTTCAAACTTAACGGGGGCCATATGCTTTCACATATCTGGTGACCATCATTAGACTTTGTCACCTATGCACCTATTTCTTCTTCTACCCCTAAATAGGGGGTTTGCAGAAATATATATTTTGGTTTTAGTTTTCTCCTAATTCCTGAGAGAATAGGTTGAAATCTAAATCCTCAGAGTCAGAGCGTTCCCCAACACGATGTATCTAGACTCTGAGAAACATTCTTTGGGTTGAGATTTACTCTTGCTTTTTTTACGGGCAAATTCGGCTGGTCCCTCTCTGCGGGCCACTGCTTTCCTTTTGGTCCTTTTGGATTTGTTCTTTTTTGTAACCACTTCCATGGGGTCATTGGTGGGTGCCATTTCCTCCTCAGTTGAGGACTGCTCTTCCCTTTCCCATTTTCCCATGCCCTCTCTTTTGCTTCCTCTTTTATATTGAATATATCTGTTGGAATGACTGTGCAGTCTGAATCAATATCCTTTTTTTAAAATATATTTTTATTTGGAGATAGTTCATCATTACTTAATACAATAATGTTGTAAAAAGAAAATACGTTAATACCACTTCCTGCTGATCCACATGATTTGAGAAATTATTAAAACCATATACAGTAAAAACAGCGAGATTGAAAATGGGGGGCCCTCGGCCCCCCGCACGCATGGCGGCGCGGCGACCGCTTCCCCCCTTCCCCTCTGTGTGCCTCTCGGTGGTGGGGGCGGGCCCTTGGGCGCGACCCACCACCGATTGGCCGGCGGCCTCCCTGACCCGGATACCAGTGGAGGATGTCCGGGTTAGGGGGGGTGGGCTACTGGAGGGGCGGGGCGGAGGGGCGTCGCTACTCCGCCTGGCCCCTTGGGAATAAAGAGGCGGGGAGCGCCCGGGAGACCCCCTTGTCCCTGGACGCTCCCCCGCAGCACGGTGTGCCCCGCGCTCGGGGCTTCTTTGTTTTTTAAATTTTCTCGCTTTATTTTTCAGGTTTCTGGATCCCCTTGTGCCCGGACGCTTCCCAGCGCGAGCGGAGGCCACCACGTGAACAGGAGCGGCTAGGGAGCTGCGCCGCATCGGGGACCTGGGAGCAAGTCGCAAGTCGGTATTGCTGTTGTGAGGAGACCGGCGGGTGACGAGGGAGTGTTACTTTACTGGGCCTGGCGTGCGACCAATGCAGTTGATGGGCCTGTCGGCGGAGAAAGCAACTCGCCTGGAGGAACAGCTGCGTCGGTCGGCGGCGGTGCGAGCGGCTGCCTCCACCCAACTCTCCCTTTTATTGATGGTGAGCGTGCGCCTGGTTGGCAGCGTAATTTATGTCGCATTGTTTTGGTCATTCCGAGTGTTTTTTCATGTTGCCTGGCTAGCTCAGTCATTAGAGCAGGGTGCTCATACCGCCAAGGTCGTGGGTTCAATCCACGTACGGGCCAGTAACTCGAAATCCTTAAAAACGATATGTAATTCGAATGTACATTCATATATGAGATGGTATTTAAAATAACACCTTATTGGCGTGTTTGTTTTAGGAATAATTAATGCTTCTGCCCGGAATTACGCTTGTTCACAACTACTCACAAATGACTGGATATCTGCCTACCGTTTAACGAGATATTGTGTGTCTGAGTTAATGGGAGTGATCGGTGCTCGAAGCCCTGATAGCTCCGTCGGTAGAGCATCAGACTTTGAAGCTAGGGGTCCAGGGTTCAATTCCCTGTTCGGGCGCATAGCATCTTAAGCGGGGATTGAGTGCAGATTAATACGTGTTGCACTTTCTTTCAAAAAATTAATGTGCTTTTTACTAGCATAAATATAATTCACACCGCAGCTTATCTATAATCATGAATGGCTTGAATGGGCAGTACAAGGAAGACTACAAGCTTTGTCATCTATATTAAATTAAACCTTTAAGTGCATATTATTCATACATATTTCATGTTTATAAATTGGCCCTAATACAATGTGACATTCAGTCCTTCATGAGACATATTCTGTGATTCTTTAAGTATCTCCTCTCACCTTTTTGTCCAGTGGGGACTGACATTTATGTGTCTGCTCTACTGTAACTATCCTTAGGAATCATGTTTTTATATTTTATTAAGGCAACCAAATAAATGATTTCACCTTTTTCAACACGTAGTTTGCCATATTGTATCACGTCAAAGCGTAGTACTTGACGATGTCGAATAACTGGTTGGGCTTTTTAGAGGTGAAACTTCAAACAGGCAGTTGCCGGTCTGCCCTTCGTGCTCCATATGGATCATATCCCTCAATGTAGTGTCCAGAAATACGATCAATGAAGCAAATTAGCGGTTGCTTAATAAAAATGCGCTCTAACAGTGCGAAATGGGATACTTTCCAGCAAAGTGTAAAACGAGGGGAGTGAGCTAGCTGACGGAAGTCTGATAAGGAAACGAGGGGCAGATTTATCTGTGTAATTTTTATTTGTGTAATTTTAACATGTTATATGCACATCAAGGTTGCTAATTACTTATTTTAGGCAGCAAACAGCCATTGACAAAGCCAATAGTCCAGGTATGCTACCGGTAATATATAGTTGGGGGAATGATAAAAAATTTACAAGTGGGCGGCACATTAGGCTGGACCACAGTTTTGGTCCTTTACTTGTCATGGTGTCCCCAGGGCTCCAAATGTAAGCTCTTCAAACTTTTAGACAAACCATGGTTGCTATGTACTTATCTTAGGCAGCAAACAGGCATTGACAAAGCCAATAGCCCAGTCTTACAGGTAAGATACTTGTAATAGTAATAATTGTGGTAATGACGGAAAAGACTACAAGTGGGTGGCTAGACCACAGTTTTGGTTCCGTGCTGTACTAAGGCAGGTCTAGAGAAGAAAGGGTCGAATGACTTGGTAACAGTTTCAGAGCAAGGGGGAACAAATGAGCATTATGCAGGCGAGTCAGTACTCCGGGCCTTAAGAGGCAGTGTATGCAGCAGGGCCTTAGAGGCAGTGGATGCATATGTCATATTTCTGACTCTTCTGAACTTCTTTTTGAGGGGCAGAATAGATAGTACAGTGGTAGTTCCTGGGGGCCACAAATGCCTTTTCGAGTAACGCGTATCTATGTTCAGGACGGAGCGATGGTATCACTTGGGTAATTGCTTCACAACAATGGGCATCCCCCCCCTTTTTATTGCCTGTTTTTAATGTGAGGGTTGTAAATGGGCCACAAGAATCTCTCGTGGGGTTGTTTTTGGGGTGGAATGTTTTATCTCACAATTCTAAGTTTAAGCGTA
This sequence comes from Lissotriton helveticus, assembly GCF_964261635.1. Classification (NCBI taxonomy): domain Eukaryota; kingdom Metazoa; phylum Chordata; class Amphibia; order Caudata; family Salamandridae; genus Lissotriton; species Lissotriton helveticus. The sequence goes on along the minus strand of NC_136070.1, from coordinate 903,556,216 downwards.
AACACTTTAGAAGGTTTATCATTTGGATCTACTGAGTTGATAGTTAAACGAGCATGGTAACTCCTATATGCTAATGCCCGCTTTCTGCCCGCTTTCTGGGGTCCTCCTTGCGAGCAAACAGGTTTTTAAGTGTAGGGCTTGATAGTGTGCAAGCAGTTTCCCAAGCTGCGTGGTAACTGTGCTAAGCACAGACGTCAACCACATTTTGTGGCAATTCAGGGCAGAACGCCAAACAAAGGTATTTGAATATTTCAATTCTGAAGGCAAATAATACCATGTTGGGCCTAAAAATCCATTCAATTTGGGGAACCAGTAGTGTCTAAAAGGACTCTTGTCTCGACAACATAGCGAGAGTACCATAGTGGGCCACTAAGATTATTAGTATTAGAACCGCTAACGGGTATAGATCAGACCTTTCTTTTGAAGAGCAGCAGGTCCTGCTTCAGGGGTGTCCCTTGTGGGCATGGGGGTAGGGCAAGCCAATTCCTTCGGGTTGCCTTTCTAGGCCAACAATGCTACAAATTTGTGTCTTATATTGATACTATGTTCATGAGGAAAGCATTTTCAGGTTAGGTGAAATTTTCGGTTTTTCAATTGTAACAGTTAAAGTAGGGTAGCGTTGTCCTTATACTGGAGATGGCATCGACCATTGATGCTCCCAAAAGCCTGGGGCTCTGCAGAATCTATTGCAGTCCTTACTATGAATGACTGACTATATCATGCGGTTCGCAATCATTCCAGGGAATTACAAACAGTGCTGATTGGGGAAATCGGTGAATTTTCAATGATGCCGTTGTCGAAAGGCCAAAAATGAAAAGTTTTCTTCTTGTGGGTTACCTCAATTTTATATTTTCACCATGAGTTGTCCAGTGGTATTAGATAACAACTTTATTAAATTATTAACACGCAGTAACTTAGCACAGTATACGTCGTGCCCTAGGGGCGTACCAGACCATATATCAAGAAAGTGGTGTACGGACCACGGCAGGCATGCTGACAAGGCTTGCAGCCTTTAGAACGGCGGGGCCAACAGGAAGCACTCAAGGTAGTGACACATGGGGACCCACGCAAGGGAAAAGCCTTTATCTCACAGGTCATCTCATGTTAGTACTAAGATCAATGACATCAACAGATCTGATAGTTTCAACAAGCGTGGAACTTCCCCACGCTAATGACCGATTGCTTGGGGGTCCTCATAATCCTACACATCCTGGCCCCGGATGTCACACCTTAAAAAGTGTCCAAGAGCCTAGTTGCGGCATCAAATAATTCTGGGGATGCTTGTGAGCATGTCCGGTTGGCTGGGATGGTATTTACCAGAAGCCACAGTGGGGGAGCTAAAAAGGCTCTTGTGCCATCTTACAGCCTGGCATAGTTAGGGCTGTGCTAATCCTTTTGGGTAAAAACTTTGATGCTGCACTGTCAAACTGACTGTCTGTTTTTCACACATAGATCCTATGCATAAAGACGTGGGTAGAAAAGCAGGGTTAAGAGGCGATGTCCTCGTCTGCAGCACAATTTTCTTTTAGTAACAATGAATGTGAATATAGGAAGCCAATTTTACAGCCTAGCATGGTTAGGGCGGCGCTGATCCAATGCTAAAGATTTAGATGCTGCACTGGCAAACAGACTGTCCCTTTCAAACCTAGATCCTATTGCCTAAAGACGTGGGTAGAAAACCAGGAATAGGAGGTGATGTCCTGGTCTGCAGCAGAATTTTAGTAACCATGAATGTGCCGTGGCACCGCACGTCACATTGTGTATCGTCCTAGCATGGTTAGGGCGGTGCTGATCCTATGCTTAACGACCTAGATGCTGCACTGGCAAACAGACTGGCCTTTTCAAACCTAGACCCTATGGCCTAAAGGCGTGGGTGGAAAACGAGGAATAGGAGGTGATGTCCTGGTCTACAGAAGAATTTTTAGTAGCCATAAATGTGCCATGGCACTGCCACTGGGTCACGGTACTGCACACGGGATATTGTGGCACTGCCACTGGGTCACTGGACTGCACACGGGATATTATTCCTAATAAAGGTCATTCTACAGGGCACTCTCCGTAACACTAATTCAATCACAATACATGGGACACATACTGAGGCTATGCTTAACATTTACTGTCTAAGTGTTAATGAGTAGTCATCTGGCGCTAATCTTATCTAAAACTTAGCAAGTGATGGTAATGTAAGACTAGCACGTGTACAGCAGTTATCGCCAGAAACACTAATGGTTTGTGTTTATCTTTTCCATTTATGTATGACCGGGTCCATGGTGGATACCTGGAGTGCTCCACATCACAACAGCTGCAACAGGTGGACAGCCCAAGGGATGCTTACGTCAGTCACGGCTGGGTCCATGGCGGATATCTGAGGGGTGCTCCACACCGCAACATCAGCAGCGGGTGGACGTCAAAAGGGAAGCATACGTCGAGAAAGAGGACACCCAAGGGCCCAAGTAATGCTGGCAGGTGTAAGTGCTACCCATTCCCTAAGGTGGAAGTGGGAATTGTCACCCAGGTTTTCTTGGTCTTTTCCTGGTTCTTGCAGTTTCTCAAACCTGTGACGCAGGGGAGGAACTCATCACCAGAAGTGGAGGAGCTACAACGTCCCAGCACAAGCAATGGGCTGGACGCGGGACAAGGAAGATCTGGTTTGGGGGTCTGTGCCTTGGTCAGTTCAGGAACTTCTTTCAGGGACTCTTAGCTCAGCAGCCCGACCCCCCGTCAGTGGTGATACTTCACCTAGGGGGGAATGACTTGGCCAAACTTGGGAGGCGAATACTCATTGATGAGTTCATCTCCACTGCAGGTGGGTCTCCAGGACTTGCCCGGGTGTCACAGTAGTAGGGTCTCAACTTATCCCGCGGTGGCAGGGGCGAGGGGCGTACTCGGTCAGGGCGTTGAATCACTCGGTAAAGAGGATCAACACACAGTTGGACAAATTCTTTCAAGCCCCCCCCGGTTGCAGACGATCCAACATGGGTGTATTTGGGGTGCATAATTCTACCTGGTGAGGGGAGTCCATTTGACGGAGGAAGGAAAGGTCCTGTGGTCTGATAATGTCAGGGCCTGGTTGGAGGGTTTTGCTATAGTGAGAACTTTCTAGGGTAGGTCAAGGCAGGGGGAGGCCAGATCGTCGGTTAACAATGCTGGCCTGTGGCGGTAAGGTCATGACCGGTGAGCACATATTTTAAGGTCTGAGGGGGCGGGCATCATCCTATGGAGGTTCCTGCCCAGGGGGAGGGGCCATTGGCCACTCCTAGAACTCCAGGGGCAAGGTAATTGATGCTTCAAAGGAGCGCGGGTCAGGAGTAGTCACGCTTTCCTTAGGCTGGTAGCCACCCCGCGCGCGCATACTCATGACGTCACCGGATGGCGCAGAGTAAGGGCCCTCCTTTAGTGGGTAAATGGAGTTCACGGCGTAGACCGGGCGATTACCGGAGCACGACTGCGCATGCGCACAGCTCTAGGTGAGGCGCAGCTTGTAGGACCTGACACCGGTTAGCGACCTTGCCATATGGCCAGAAATGTACAGAAATCAAGATGAGGATGTTAGATTCGGTTAGGAAACAACATGTATTAGAATTTTTTGTTAAGGTTAGCCTCTCAAACTTGTTGATGATATTGTATCTAATGTCCAGCTGATTTTTGTATACATTGTTGACCATGCAATTAAAACCTTTTTTAATTTCATATCTTAATAAATACGGCCGGGGGACTAGCCCCCGCCTTCCAAAGATAAAGAAGCCTCATGTTCATGTTTCTGGTTGTTGGGTGCCGGATTGGGGGGGGCGGCAGCCAGTCGCTGACCATGTGAAAAGGGGGGGCCCTCGGCCCCCCCGCATGCATGGCGGCGCGGCGACCGCTTCCCCTCTGTGTGCCTCTCAGTGGTGGGGGCGGGCCCTTGGGCGCGACCCACCACCGATTGGCCGGCGGCCTCCCTGACCCGGATACCAGTGGAGGATGTCCGGGTTAGGGGGGGCGGGCTACTGGAGGGGCGGGCGGAGGGGCGTCGCTACTCCGCCTGGCCCCTTGGGAATAAAGAGGCGGGGAGCGCCCGGGACACCCCCTTGTCCCTGGACGCTCCCCCGCAGCACGGTGTGCCCCGCGCTCGGGGCTTCTTTGTTTTCCCACCCACCATCCCTGGAACCAAAAAATGTTGTGGCTTCACTAAGTCTGGTTTGAGCGTCATTTTGCTAGCGTACTGTTAACATGTCTTACATGCGTAATCGAACTTTATCTGGACTGAATATTTTGATGATGTAATTTTTGTTTAGGAATTTTTTCCCTTTGTAGCGAACTGTGTGTAAAGTGCTTTGATGCCAATTGTGTCTAGGCCTTTTTTCCCTTTGTAGCTTTACGTTGATGCGTGTTATTAATTAGCCAGTGTAGCTGTCCTTTAGAATTTTTACCGTAGGTCGTCGTATTTATTAGGTATGGGGCATGCGGTAAGGTCATGACCGGTGAGCACATATTTTAAGGTCTGAGGGGGCGGGCATCATCCTATGGAGGTTCCCGCCCAGGGGGAGGGGCCATTGGCCACTCCTAGAACTCCAGGGGCAAGGTAATTGATGCTTCAAAGGAGCGCGGGTCAGGAGTAGTCACGCTTTCCTTAGGCTGGTAGCCACCCCGCACGCGCATACTCATGACGTCACCGGATGGCGCAGAGTAAGGGCCCTCCTTTAGTGGGTAAATGGAGTTCACGGCGTAGACCGGGCGATTACCGGAGCACGACTGCGCATGCGCACAGCTCTAGGTGAGGCGCAGCTTGTAGGACCTGACACCGGTTAGCGACCTTGCCATATGGCCAGAAATGTACAGAAATCAAGATGAGGATGTTAGATTCGGTTAGGAAACAACATGTATTAGAATTTTTTGTTAAGGTTAGCCTCTCAAACTTGTTGATGATATTGTATCTAATGTCCTGCTGATTTTTGTATACATTGTTGACCATGCAATTAAAACCTTTTTTAATTTCATATCTTAATAAATACGGCCGGGGGACTAGCCCCCGCCTTCCAAAGATAAAGAAGCCTCATGTTCATGTTTCTGGTTGTTGGGTGCCGGATTGGGGGGGGGCGGCAGCTAGTCGCTGACCATGTTATAAAGTGCAATTTTACAAAGCAGCAATCATACCACCAGATTTATAATCATTAATAATTTATAATTAAATATATCCAATACAGCAGCGTGATGACCTGTTACTACGTTTTAACTCAAATTCTCCCATAAGGTCTTAAACTTCCTGCAGGAGCCCGTTCTTAGTGCATATTTTCTTTCACACTCCTTAAACCATCTAGGTTACATAGTAGCTGTGAAAAAGCTGAATATCCTCCGACCTCCACTTTTGAAGGATCAGCTACAGCACAGCCAGGACCGATATATATATATATATATATATATATATATATATATATATATATATATATATACACACACACAAAGAGAAGGAGAGAACTCTGGGTAGTTCTCAAGTTTAGGTGGAAAGCAGCCCCTGTTAGAGCACTATCAACACCAGCGACACTCTAGATCTGATCTCGCCGTGGATAGCACTGTGCTAATTCTATGCTTAAAAACTTTGATAGAAAAACAGACATTTGAGGTGAGCAGATCTAGAGTGTCGCTGGTGTTGAGAGTGCTCTAACAGGGGCTGCTTTCCACCTAAACTTGAGAACTACCCAGAGTTCTCTCCTTCTTTTTTGCATAATTTATGCGTCACTCTATGCCTGAATGGGTTTTGTTTTGATATATATATATCCACAAACAATCTTCCGTTTCTGGAGCCCAAGACCCTTCAGGTCGGCCTCATTGAAAAGTGGGCACGGAACATCCCACACAAAGCACTTGCCATGCAAAACCCAGTTATGAGGCCCAATAAAGCAATTCAAGCTCCCGCATAGTCCAGCAGCGCCTACTTCCCTTTTCCCAACATTTCGGGTGTGTAGCCTTTATCATTGGAGGAAGGAGTCACTCATGTGCGCTTGGGCGTGTTATTTCAAAAAGTTTTTTAAATCATGTGACAACTTAAAAACATCAACTCCCATAGTGCAGTACAATTACATGATGTGAAAGCTGGAAGTCCTTACATTTGAGCCTGGTTGAACATTAATGCTCGGTACCTGCACTGATGTCCAAGTGGTTTTATATATGAAAACAGTCAGGTGAAAAGTGCCGCGGTGGTTCCATTCTGCGTGCGCCAGCAGAAACCATCTATTGCGGCACGATCTTCGCAGGAATCATCCTGCTCGAATCCCTTCCACACGCATACCGTTTTTGCTCATTAGCATATCCTCCGTAGGTTGGGAGCGTGAGTGAGTCAGGCTCCTCAATTAGTATCCACAAACAATCTTCCGTTTCTGGAGCCCCAGTCCCTTCAGGGCGGCCTCATTGAAAAGTGGGCACGGAACATCCCACACATAGCACTTGCCATGCAAAACCCAGTTATGAGGCCCAATACAGCAATTCAAGTTCCCGCATAGTCCAGCAGCGCCTGTTTCCCTTTTCCCAACGTTTCGGCTGTGTAGCCTTGATCACGGGAGGAATATATATATATATATCATTTTTTTGTAGGGTAGTTGCTATTAAATCCGGAGAATATCCTAAAACCATTGTCTGGGTATCCACCGTCTCTGGGACTTTCAGTGTATCATCGCAGTATCTGTTGATCATATCCCAAAATCTATTTCGCTTCAAACACCCGCAGATGATATGGGTCCAGTTCTCCTCTCCCTCCATGTTGAACCGAAAGCAATTTGATGAAATTTGGGGGTTTCTTTTATGCAGAAAGTCTGGTGTTCGATACAGCAGCCACTTAGAATAATATTGCATTTGTTTAATGTTGGCTGCTTTCAGCAAGGAGCTATTGATTCTATTTATCTGGCTTCAAGCTGTAGCAGAGATGTTCAGCCCTTGCTAATTCTCCCACTTTCTCTGTGCTTTCCTATATAAATTGTCTGTCCCTCGAGCTCGGAAAAGGGAGGTCCAGCCACTTACTGAAGTGCGATGTGTGGGATCTAATAGGTGTGCTGCTAGCTCACTGGCGTTGATGATATGTGTGCGGTTGAGTTCCAACAGAAAGCCTCTAACCCTAGCGAAAGACCATTTTTGTTATGTTTAATAAATGGTTCTATTTCATACCAGGTTTTCCAGTCTCCCAATAAAATTCTCCTATTTTACAGAAGCCCTGTTTTCTCCAGTTAGCTATAATCACTGCATCTAGTAATGGGTCTTGACCTATATATATGTCGGAGAGGATAGTTTCTCCATTTATATTGGGGATCATATAATTCCCAAAAGGTGTTTCTTTTATTTGATACTCCATTGAAGGAATTTGTTTCTAACTTTTTTTGAGTGTTTTAATTAAACGCATAAAATATTGGATTAGATATTCTTTATAAATGTTTTAGCATTTCTGTTAATATTTAAAACCTTCACTGTTTGGTATATGGTATATGGCATGTGCAAAGTTAGCATAATAGTATTCTTTCAGGTCAGGGAGGGCTAGTCCTCCTTCTGTCAACTGCCTAAAAAGTGTGTCTGTTGAAAGCCTAGACACCTTATTTGCCCATATAAATGAAGAAAATAGACCTTGAACTTCCTTTGAAAATTTTATGTGGACGCATTTTGAACGGCTAAGAAAAGAAAGTTACATAGTGGAATTAGTTCTGCCAATAGTGAATCAGGTGTGCAATTACAAAGCAGAATCTCAGTTCTAGGTGTTTTAATTTAATAATCCACAATGGATTGAAATTCCCGAAACAAATCAAAAATTTGATTTTGCACTTCAATATTGGGTTTTAAAAAACGAGCAATATCATCACCGTAAAGTTTGATGTTAGTCATATCGGGCATTGGCGATGCAAAAAGCAGAAGAGTAAAGGGGCAGCACTGTCATGTCCCCCTAACTACTCTGCAGACGCTCACCTTATTAGCATTTACAATAATTTGGGCCATAGCTCCCTCATAAAATGTGGAAATTACTGCAATCAGCTCAGGGGGAAAAACGAATTTAGCAAGTGTATAATACAGACTTTCCCAACACACAAAGTCAAAAGCCTTTTCGGCATCCAAAAGCATAACTTGAGTTGGGATTTTATTTTGAGTAAAATAGTCCTTCAATTAAAAAAGTAGTATTAAAAGATAATCGTCATCCTGTAACAAATTCACATTGATCTTTATGGATTATTGACCCTGTGCAGTTGCTAATTCTATTTGTTAGTAATTTAGCTATGATTTTGTAGTTTGTATTCAAAAAGCTTATATTTATGTCCTCCTAGTCTTTATTCCTTTAAAAAAATCTGACAGCCACCGCTGTTCGAAATGAGGAAGGTATTCCCCTGCCCTGCAGAATATGATTAGCTAGCAAAACTAGTTCAGTTTTAGGCTTACACTACACTTTAATTCTATTGGTATGCCATCTTCCGCGCATGCTTTACAGTTAGCCATGGACTGAACCACCCCTTCAATTTCTTGTATTGAAACATTAGCCGTTAATTTTGTACATTGACTTGGGGTTAATTCTGGAATTGGCAGTCCATTAAAAAAGGAATCCAATTTCCAACTGTCCACCTCTTGCCTAACAGAATAGATGAATTCATAGTGTTTTACAAATTCCCTTTGAATTGTCTTTTCACCTGTAATGTGAATTTTAGTAGAGTTATTAATCAGCGCATCTACTCTATTCTGGGCCTGTTTGTCTTTTATTTGCCAGGCTAAAAACCTACCAGTAAACTCCCTCTCTTCATACACTCTCTGAAGATAAGCAGAGTTAGCTGTCTACACTTTGGTGTAATAGTAATCTTGCATCTCCTGAGGAGCAGACTCTAAAGCCGATTTATTCTTACTATGTTTGTCCCTTAAATATTGTTCATTTGTATGCTTTAACTTTCAGATGATTCTTCTCTAAGGATTGCGCAAGTCTAGTAGCAACCTGCTCAGATGATATGGCACTGCGGATTGTGGCAGTTAATGCCTTCCAAACCTTCTGTACCGAGGCTGTATGCCTATTTATCTGGAAGAAATGTTCAATCTCCCTTTGGATTTCCTTGCACCAGTCTACACCTTCCAGCAGAATTCTGTTAAATGTCCATTTTGGGGTGTTTTTATCACTGCCGATTCCAGATAGTTCACGTTTTAATAACGCATGGTCTGAGAAGCTATTTTGTGTACAAGTACAATTGGCCAAGTTTAATCCCCTGGAGATTAGAAATAGTCAAGTCTGGCGGGCAAGTTGTATTTTGCTGAATAGCACAAATACTCTTTTTTATTTGGGTATCTAGTCCGCCAGCTGTCTAGTAAGTTTAGATTTTTCATACATTCACTTAATGCAGCATCTACCCGTGTTTTTTTTGTTTTTGGACCCCTGAAGATGAGTCTTAAACCAGATTCTGTATATAGATAAAGTCCCCACCTAGAATTATCAAACCGGGAAGTAACAGCAATGGATGATACAAATCCAACAGGGGTGCAGGATTATTCTCTATTGGGGCATATATCGTGGCTACAGTCAGCCTGGTATTATCAATTAAACCATTCACTAATCTCCATCTGCCTTTTTTGTCTATCTGGGAATATATAGCCTGGAAAGGAAAAAATGTGTTAAAAAAGATTGCTACCCCTCTTTGAGCCATACCTGCTGATGAAAGATGGTTACTACCTGCCCACCGCTGGAACATATTAAATGGGAGTTTCCTCTTGGTAACATAATGGGTTTCCTGTATCAAAATGATATCTGGGGAGTTACTTTTCAACTATTCTTCCACAGCCCACACTTTAATTTTATTGTTCAGACCATTAAAAGAGAGAATTCTAATAGAATATTTAGCTGACTGTTGATTCAAGATCATTAATAATAATCAAAATATTCAGCCTATCTTGCATATGCATGTCCTTAACTTTTTAGGCGATTTACACATACTAATACAAGCCTGGACTAAAAACTAAGGGGTCCATTAGGATGGCGGGCGGACTTTGTCTGCCCGTCATCCTAGCGGGGATTGGGACCGCCCGCCATAAGGGGTCCCGTGGGGGTATTAGGATGGGCCCACCACACTGGCGGGCACATCCTGCATTTTTAGCATTGTGGCGGGAGGTGCTCTCTGCTCCGCCCGCCACAATGCTAAAAATGCATTTCAGCATTTGCATAAACAAAGCGGCAGGCACCGCGCGGTGCCTGACGCTTTGTTTATGCAAATGAAGGAGGGTACCACAGGTACCCCCGTGTGCACCCAAGAGTGAAGACCGCATGCCTTTCCGTAGCAGCAATAGGCATGTCTGAAAGCCCATGCTAATATGACTGGCGGTGTCTATGAGACACCGCCACCATATTAAACATTTTCCGCCCCGGTCAAAAGCAGCGGACGGTCTTTCCGTCCGCCGCGGTCCCCCGCCATACTGATATGGCGGGGGTAATTCAGGAAACGATGTTGGGCGGATTACCTCCGCCAGGCCGGCGCTGGCTACTGCCAGCCTGGCGGAGGCAATCCGCCCGACATCGTAATGGGCCCCATAGTCTGTAAACAGTAGATGTAAAAGTGACAGTGCAAATAAAATGTATAGCTAAATTGAACTCTAGTATAATTTCCTGAAAAAAACCAAGACTGGGCTAAAAACCATAATCTGTAAACAAAAAATATATAAAGTGAGAGTGCGAATAAAGTGCATAGCTACATTGAACCATATTACAGGTTCCTGTAGAAATGCAAACTATTTGTCCTGAAAAAACGTGTCAGGAACCTAAGGTCCCTCTCATAAGTATCTTTACATTTAGAGTCAGCAAACAGATGGATAAGATACATTGCGGAACCAGGAGATTTAGCTAGCTTTTCTAATTTAAAGTGTTTGTGCCAATAGTACAATAAAGTGATTGTGCGATGCAAATAGCATCAAAAGTGCATAAAGAAGTCACAGTAGTACCTGAGGCTTTAGCTTGATTGTTATAATTTTTTTCCCCTGACATCATGTGGATACCTTGAGATTTAGAACAACTATCTCATTTTTTTCCACCATGCACCTGCTTCTCACCCTGTGAAACCCCCCCGCCCATGAAGGACTCCCCACCCTGTGTGTGTGGAAGAGTGGCCCACATCTCCTCCCAAACCCCCTGGAGAACTGTGGGTTCCATGTGTCTGCACCCCCCCCCCCCTTTTTGCGTACCTACTACCGGAGGGAGGACTCCCCCAGCTCACCCCGCCCACTTCATTAAAATGCTCTTACATAAGATCATCGAGATCGAAGGTTTAACAATTCTTTATGCCACACATCTACCTTTAGCTGATTACATCTTATTACTTTCTGATATCCCTAGGCTAGACCTGAGATCTGTTGTAGTAGTTCTTGTGCTTTAACCACATTGTTCAGCAAATAAAATGTCCCCTATGCCAAGACTTTTAATTTTGATTGTTGAACAATAGTTGCATGTGCTCCCTTTGATTTAAACAAATTAATCATTCTTACAAATTCTCTGTGCCTCTTTGCCGCCACTGTTGACATGTCTGAGAAATTTTTAAAATGTGGCACTTCTTTTGTTGAAAATGTTCTTTTCTCAATGGCCTTAGAGAGGATCTTCACCTGTATTCGGAAATTGGCGAAGTTTAACAAGATGGTACGAGGATATTTTGCATTTGTTGGACACTGAAAGGGGACTCTATGGGCTCCAGTGATGGCTAGGTCCCCTTCTAATTCGGGAATTGCTTTCTTTAATACTGGCTTGACCCATTCTCGCACCTGAGGCCCTTCAATAGCTTCGGGAATGCCTGCCAACCGTAGATTAGATCTTCTCTTATAGTTTTCCATATCTTGCAGTTAGTATTCAAGAACCTCTGTATTTTGTTTAATTTGGGCGATTTCATGATCAAAAGTCATTGCTTTATCTTCAAGATTGGATACACGTCGCTCTACTTCCATTATCCATTCTGGAATTTTTCCAATACAGTCTTCAATTCCGGAAAGCCTAGTGTGCAATGAGGCAATTTCCAGTGCTTGTGATGCCCGAAGTTCTTTCTTTCATCCCCGAAAGAATTAATTCAAACATGCTTTGTACTGTTGGGTCAGTTTCTTCCCATTCTCCGAACTTTGAAGAGCTGTAGCATTGCTGCTTGAGGCCGTGCTTGCCAATGAGGGGTGGGTTATAATCTCTTCAGTATCGTCCAGTTGCAGCTTAAGGGGGAGCAGAGGTACCAGTGCTGAAGGTGCAGGAGGTGGAGTGGCGTGCATTAGCGATGGAACAGAGAGCTGTTGTTGCAAAATGAGACTTGGAAAACAGCGGATACTGCTTGCAGCAAGTGGGGCTGGAGAAAGACTCTACCATAGCAGGTTGGTCATTTCATTTACACACCGTGTGTTGTTTTACTCAACCAATCACTATTTTTGCAATTACTTTTTTACATAACAATGAATTTCATCACCAAAGCTTATTAGAGTGTATATATATTTTTTTTTTAGGTTCGCCCCTTAGGAAGGGACTCCAACATCCTAAAAGGAATCGGGCACCCACAAGATTGTTGTGTTATAACTGTTATGTGCTGTAAATTCTACAGTAAAACACACAAGATGATGCACGGAATGTTGCACAATGGCAAAACATTCACCCCCAGTCACAGATCTGGGTTTAATCCATTGTTATTTTGCTCACCAAGCCACCCCAGTTCAGACATGGCCATATGCACATCAGTCTTGACACTGTACCTCATGGGAACAGTCCAGACCGAACTGCCAAGCCATGTCTTCCCTGGACCGGAATCAAGCATCCTAGGACCGGTTTCTGGCTATCAGCCATCTTCAGCCAGGATAGCTTGTTGACTCCAGTGGCGGAGTGAGGACGGGACCCACGTCTGGGCATCCCCTTCCCAGATAGGGTGAACAGCAAAAGACACAAGATGATGGACGGAATGTTGCACAATGGCAAAACATTCACCCCCAGTCACAGATCTGGGTTTAATCCATCATTATTTTGCTCACCAAGCCACCCCAGTTCAGACATGGCCATATGCAAATCAGTCTTGACCCTGTGCCTCATGGGAACAGTCCAGACCGAACTGCCAAGCCATGTCTTCCCTGGACCGGAATCAAGCATCTTAGGACCGGTTTCTGGCTATCAGGCGTCTTCAGCCAGGATAGCTTGACTCCAGTGGTGTAGTGAGCATGGGACCACGTCTGGGCATCCACTTCCCACATAGGGTGAACAGCAAAATACACAAGATGATGGACAGAATGTTGCACAATGGCAAAACATTCACCTCCAGTCACAGATCTGGGTTTAATCCATCGTTATTTTGCTCACCAAGCCACCCCAGTTCAGACATGGCCATATGCAAATCAGTCTTGACCTTGTGCCTCATGGGAACAGTCCAGACCGAACTGCCAAGCCATGTCTTCCCTGGACTGGGATCAAGCATCCTAGGACCGGTTTCTGGCTATCAGCCGTCTTCAGCCAGGATAGCTGAAGACGGCTGAAGGTTACGTTAATTATATGCAAGGTAGGCATTCCCCCATAAGATCCAACGCAGTACAGATGCATCCATATTTACAAGTTTTTGGGAAAGTGACGCATCATTGACAAATGACGCGCAGAGCCCAAAATGCATCTAAATCCCTGAGCATGGGCAACCCTGGCATAAAAATGATGCATCGACATTGGTACATAATAACATACCTACATCACTTTAGCTGTTAAACTATGTCATGGAGCTACTCATACTGCAGCTCAGAGCAGGAAGAAGCCAACAACGACCCCCACCACCACCACCTTCACCATCACCAAGGAGGCAGCACAGGAGAAGTGAGCGAGCATACCAGCAGAGGAATACCCTTTGACCTCAGGGAGGAGGAGGTCATCGCCTATTACAGGCTCAGGAGTGAGTCCATTGTCCAGCTCCTGCACCAGATTGCACTAAAGCTGCAGACAACATCCCTCTGCAGGCCAAGCTGATGTCAGTAATCCACATGCTGGCATCTGGCTCATTCCAAACCACAACAGCTAGAGTGGCAGGAATATCTCAGACATCCTTTCCACATTCTTCCCCTCCATACTCAATGCCATCATAAGCTTCACACACCACTACCTCATGTTCCTCAACATACAGCAGAAACAATGTGAAAACAAGCAGGACTTCTATGCCAATGCTGGATTTCCACATGTCTTGGGGACAATGAACTGCACTCATGTGCAACTGGTGCCTCCTGCTGCACCACAATCTAAATGCACATGTATGCAATCAATGTGCATGGAATCGTGGACCATCTAGGAAGGTTCATCAGTGTACTGTCAAAGGAGCCTGGGAGGGATCATGATGCATACACCTTCAAACATTCCATCATAAATGATCGCTTCCAGAATGTGAGATATGGGAATGGCCTACTGGTTGGTAAGTACATCTGAAGCATATGACTGACCTCATGACATTAAAATATGTTAGATAAAATAGCCATATTTGTGTTGGGTGAATAAGACAGTGCATAAATAGCATGTGTGGGCCTCATACTAGCACCATACTACATGGCACATGTGCTATACAAACTTGAATGTCGCACCTGCTAAGCCACTGTGGGCCTCACGTACAAGAGGCCTGAGCTGCTGGAGCTTTAATTTCCATGACGCTCTGGTGGAGCAGGTCCCCTAATCATATATTTGATGCAACACAAAGTCACTCTGGTTGGCTTTGCAGGGCCTCTTAGATATGGATTAAGTCAAGGCAATGCAAAATGCTGCATTGACTTACTCTACATCAAGGATGTGTTACATGGTCCTTTCATTGGCTTTTCCCATGCAACACTAATGGGTTTTGACACACTTCCAGATTTTCAAGGCTATGTAAACCTGGGAATGTGTCAAACTGTGTGCCTCTTCAGGGGATGTGTAAGGAGGAGAAATATATGTATTTCTCCCAGTTATTACCTATTTCAATGTGTGATGCATTCTGCAGCACACATAGAAAGAAAAAGACTCCAATGATTGTTTTTGTGCAGTAATGTGTCCCTTACTGCAAACAAACCATTAAGGAAACAAAACAGACACTGCTGCACAATGGTTTAACCCCTTCCATGCTTGTGACGGAACCACTCCGTCACGAGCCACGGGTGGAGTGTGCTCATGACGGAGTGGTTCAATCATGCCGTGGCCGCTCCGCCCACGAGGCACTGATTCCCCGCCTGTGCGGGCGAATTAGTGAGTGGGCGGAGTCGTGACGGAACCACTCCGTCATAAGCCCAGCCCGCCCGTGGCTCGTGACGGAGTGGTTCCGTCACTAGCATGGTGGCCCGGAGCGACACGCCCCCAGCACCGCGGCGAAATTATGGCCACGGCAAAAGGGTTAAGTGTGCCTGTGTTTGCGTTAGGCAGCAATTTGTGGTCTTCGGCATGCAGAAGAAACACTAATGCGCTGTGTCATTAATACGGCACATTCCTGCTCTTTCCTTTTAATGAAGGGCATCGCAGCTAAGTGACTTCCTGTGCTGCCCTGTGGCAACAACTTGTAAATGAGGCCCTGTGTCTGTTTCGAAATGGTGGAAAGATCCTCAGCAATGCAACATGATGTAAATTGATGTGTGGCAACATCGTGTTGAAGGAAGGGCCTCCATTTCTGTTGTCGGGGTGTCCACAGGTAACTCCCATGGTCATTAGGCTTGTCATGTATCAAACACCTGTGAAACTGTGATATGTTACAAATAATTTGTCCTCTCCTCTCGATGTCATGTGTACTATGGAAATTTACATTAGTCATAATACATACACTTGCAATCCTATGTGCAATCTATTTTGTACCACACAGACCTACTCTATTAGTACTCTAAAGGTTCAGACTGTGCAGCAAAGTAAACCCTCATGTACAAAGGACATCTCATAGGACAGGCAGCCACACATTCACCATTTTGCTAATGGGCCTGTCTTGGTGCAATGCTGTCTATTGTCTGCCAGTGTAAGCTTTAAACACAGGAAACTACAACATGTGAAAAATAGGTCCTACACTGTCCTCAATCGATGAGGCAATGCAGTGTTGTTAGTTTACCAGTTGCACTGTACAGCGCAAGACTCCCACATATCACTCCCCTTTTGTTCTGTCAACATAGTGGACACAGTACAATGCCAGGTGTAGACTTTCATGTCCCAATGTCCCACATTGACATGCACTCATTAAACTCTCCATGGCAGTAGCTAATGAACAACAGTGACTACTACTGTCACATCCAAATATGTGTGAATGAAGAGGACATCATCTGCACCGGCTAAATTGTGAAAAAGCAGACATGTTGTAGTAGGTAAGAAATGCCAATGGTAGTCCCAACCCAACACAATAGAAAAGTGTGAAGAAATGTCATCTCAATGGTTTCCAGTCTCTCCATAGCAGGAAAGATTCACCAAGTATTACACATAGTAATTGTATTACCCAGGCCAGTATCCTAGCATGTGTAGTACAGTGTCAGTCATACCAAAATGAAAGGATGTGTATGCAAACAATGCCAGTGCATGTCCCATACTGGTTGAAATGTGTATGAATCATTCAGGATACATAACAAAATGTACTTGGATGTGGGTCCATCATTAATCATGACCATTGACTGATTGTTCCCCTCCTTTCCTTTCAGCAATCAAGATTTTGGTCTTCAATTGTGGATTATGACCCCATATGTAAAGCTCCAGTTGTAGGCCCAGTGGAGGTACAACCATGCACTTTGAAGGACACGGTCAATAGTGGAGTGGACTTTTGGAGTCCTTAAATCATGCTTATGCTGTTACAGCATGTCTGGGGGTGATTGCTCTACTCCCTCCATGGTACTTCTTACTTGTGTGTTGCAATGTGCACAACATATGTGTGCTGACCAATGTCCAATAGGATGAGGGAAATGAGGACGTTCAGGCCCGGAGTATGATGATGAGGAAGATGAGCACCAACTCCACAATGTACATACAATTGCTGGGACACAGTGGAGACACTAAATAGTACAGAATTGTTTTGCAGATGCATGAGTCACATCAATGGACACAAATATATGGACTTCATGAAAACAATGTCCTAAATGTCTAATACATGAATGAACACTACCATTGCATAAGCAATCTTACTTCATAGTCAGTGTAAACATCAAAATGCTTACATCACACATTATAGTAATTGGCCCACAATAAGTTCAAGTAACCCCTCAATATAGCAACATCCTGTGATGCATTCTATCAGCAAACATATACCTCCTTGGAATAAATCATACTTACTTTGGCTACCAAAGCTGACCTTGTGATCGCCAAATTATAGGCAAAGATTAGATGCAAACACTAATGTGCATTGGCACTGTGCATGTGCCATGCATAACCGTCCAGAACCAACCCCAGACAGCAGATGTGTGTGTCCCATGACATAATATGGTGGTTAACGGGTATCACTCTATGGTTGCTGTTAGTTTGCACATATCAAATCTGTCATATATGACTAGTCACAACCCTTACACATCTATACATTCAATGTGTCCCCCGGATGCCACATATGCTGTAGACTGGCTGAACCAGCCAGCGTTTGTCAATCCCTGAGTGGGTAATGCATCCATAACAGTTCCTAGGACAGCAATGGAGCCTATGTTTCACAGGCTGATGTCACTGGTGGCTCAATACTTTGGGATCTCAGGTGGCACAAGCATTCAACCATATCTATGAGGCCACAACAATCTCTGTGTGGCTCATCATCGCCTCATAGCTATCAAGTAAATCAAGGCACCTCAATGGGCCGGATTGGTGAATACTGTGCCATGGGGACATTGCAGGGGTATTGGAGGGATGGTAATGTCACTCACTGCACCCACCTGCAAGGGGGTCTCTAATTTCCTTTATAAGTGCAGACTGGTTGCCGCATGCACAATGAAACCTTCTTTATAACAGATGCCCCATTTTACATGTGAATGCATTGCTCCCAGGCCAGCACAAGTTGATGGCTGCCCCGGTGGCTGTTATTTGAAAAAACACTTGGCCAAAGTAGATTACAACATCACATAGGCACAAATCAAAATGCTTCAATTTATCTTAGACATATCCCTCATTATTTCCACAACAAGACAACCTTGTATCAAAAATATATTTTTTATTTTTGTTTTCTTTAAATATTTAAATTCAAAAAATCTTTTTTATCTACATAATCTGTATCTAAATTGATTAGTTGTAAAAAATAGTACACATTTTTTTCGACAGATATCTGTTCTACTTTTTAACATTTCTCCTTATGTACTCAGACTTGACCGGTTATCTTTAAATACAGATATTGGGGTACATATATTTGCTAATACATTTTCAGATGACATTTGTTATAATACACCTCCTTGAATATATGTTCCTTATATTCCCTTAGAGTAACAAGATTTGACAATATATATTTTGATAGATGCTGGCGGATTGTGTTACACTTGTTTCGGGTTGCACCTTCCTCAGGACTCCGTCATGAAAGTCTTAAAGGGAAACAATTTGACATATTTTTTAACATTCGATCTTTAACAAAGAGATTTTCACAAATATCAGTCTTATAAAGAAACAATGTGGTGCCTATTTGATTGTACTATTTACATGCAAATTTTCTTAAGGAAAATATTATATTTCTAGCGACTATTAGTACCTTTGGTTGACCCTACCAAGAATACCCTAAACATTAGAAAAAACACCCACGTGACAGAAACGATAAAAACAGTATGTGCATAGTTAGAGCCTGATTTTAATATGCAGGCCCATGAAAACCTCCACCTTAGAAAGATTACTTTCATGCTTCACCCACTTTATTTTGTTCTTTTTACCTTTTCGTTATATCTTTAATTTATTCTGTTCTTTAATCCTTTAGCTTGTCCATGGGCTTTTCTTCTGTTTGAGCTAAGGGCAAATACACAAGTTTAGTACTATTGATCACTATTGTAGCAATTTTTCTCTTTTCGGCGGATAGTTTAGATGTTTATTTATAATACCTGTCTTTTAGTCGAGAAATATTCTTCTTTTTATCTCTCTTCTGAGTATAAGGGCAATTTTTCTGTAGTTGGAAGATTATTTTCTTAAATTATCGTTGGAAAATTATTTCACTCTGTGAGAAGTAGAAAACAATATTTTTCCCAAAATTATTTTTGGTCTAAATTTAATAGCATCTAATTAACTATATCCTCATTTCTCAGATTACCTTTGGCTTTCTGTGGAGTTTTTATAAATTCTCTAGCTTTGTTTATGTCGAGAAAGCTTTATTGTCCTGGTTTTCGTTGCCTGGATTCAAAACATATCCCAAATTTATTAGGCATTATCAGCGTTTATTCGAGATAAATACTCAATGTAGCTAGATATCCTTTCTTACCCATAAGTTAAAGAGATGATGTATAGGTCTTTATTCCATCTCAGGTAAAAACGCTTATCTAAATAGGTATTTTCTTCTCTCAAGCTGTAATTATTGAAAACATGATTTTCGGAATAACTATTTGATCATATGTCATGCCAATGTATAGTTATCAACATTCTGTTGTTTACTTTATGAGGTTTCATTTTAATACAGGCGAGACTAATTCCGCAACATAGATCTTTAACCCCTTCGACGCTCATGACGAGCTCAGCTCGTCATGGAGTTTCCATTGATTTCAATGGAAATTACATGAAGGACAACAAATAGCCTTAGCATCCAAGTGGTTAAGGGTTTGGTCTGGTTGTCTTGTATTATGCCTGGCCTTAATATTATAAGTATAACTATGGCCTCGTAGCACATCACTGGTTTCCTTTAGCAGGCCCGCTACTCATCCCGGCACACCCGATACCGGGACCGGACCGACTAGGTGCAGACCTAAGTCCAACCGCCCAGCTGGTCCCAATCCTGGTCCGCCGCGCCTGGACAAGCAGCACGCCTCCCTCCAGATTCCATATGTTCTGTTTTAGCTACCTTATTACCTCCCTTGCTTAGTTTCAGCCCCCTTATATATTCTCCATAGTGAGTTAAAACGGGTTTAATACCGTCCTACATAGAAAAGAGTTTTTTTTTAAATGATACGCATGTTGTACTAATTGCTAACGCACTTGTATGCTTTTCTTTGCACAAGTCGAATTCTAACCGTTAAACATCCCTTCACAAGTTGCTAACGCATTTATTAATTTATGCCGCCATAATTCGCTTACCTCTTTTGATGTCGATTTATACGCCCTCTTGCTATCTCCTGATTAAACAATGGTCGATGCTGCTGACCCTGTTTAAGGAAGTTTCTTGGCCTGTACGTACGCATATGTAAACTACTTCCGGTGATACACGTATAAGTTCCAGGAGTACATTTGTTGTCTTTTTGGTTCTAAGTGTGCGCCATCTTTGTTAGGGAAAACTGCCTTTTATGTTATGCCGCATATCTTGTTTAATAAGGCACAGTATAGACCATTTCATATGTTTTTGGTTTTAAGTGGGTGCCATCTTTGTTAGGGAAAAACTGCCTTTTATGTTGTGCCGCGTATCTTGTTGAAAAAAGCACAATATAGACCAATTCATATAAAATGCGATTGGTGTTTTATTCTGTTGCAACATTTAGTTATAATCATTAAAGAGTTCAATGGTTCATATCATTTTGCATCTTTTTATAAAGTTCAAACTGTAGCTTTTGCCTTATTTCGACATGGAATAAGGTGGAGATTATAAGTTAATTCTATTCAGAACAATTATGATGTTTGAGACATAACGTAGTTTATTAAAGATGAGATTTTAATTTCATTCTATTTATAGTGATGGTATTTGAAGTTTAACAAGGTGCAATAATGCTATTTTACTTTGATGGGGATTATGGGCCCGATGTAGGTAATTCATATTTACCACTTCTTAAATACCGAATTTTACCGAATCGGTATTTAAGAAGTGGTAAATATGAAGGGGGGAGATGTAGGTATTTCCAGATGTGTAAATACCGAATCTTTAAGATTCGGTATTTACCGAATCTGGAAATACTGAATCGGTATTTCCTATTGATTCCTATGGCCTGTGAAGCCCATAGGAATCAATGGGCAATACCGATTCTGTAATTACAGAATCGGTAATTACCGATTTTATCAAGGGTGCAGGGGGTGTCACTTTGACACCCTCTGGCACCCCAAAAATAGGCTCGGGTGCCATGTGGCAGGCATACATGCCCCAAGGGCAGGTCTGCCTGTCATATGGCAGAGGTGTGCATGCACACATGTGCATGCACACCGGAATCGGTATTTTACCATCAAATTGGATTTGATGGTAAAATACCGATTCTGTAAGGCTTGTGGGACTCAGAAGAGTCCCACCTACATCTCACATTTACCGAATCGGTAAAAATACCGATTCGGTATTTTACAGAATCTGTAAATTTACCGATTCTGTAAAATTCAGGGCCCTACATACCATTTCTGAATTACCGGTCGGTAATGGCCAAAAATACCGATTTTCGGCCGCTACCGACCGACCTACATCTGGCCCTATATGTTTATTTTAATAAAAGGGAGTATATTTCTTGTTGCTATCTTGCATAGTGGATATACCTACAGTAATTTATTTGCATAGTTTACAGTTATTCAAATTAGTAACCGGAAATCATGAAAAAGCCTCTTAATCGGGTGTTTATGTTATTTACAACTATTCAAATTCTACAAAGAAGTTTATTCAGATGGGACAATATAATCTTCACAAATAGCCTCTTATTCAAATGGAGCAGAATAGTTTTCGTATTAGTACATCTTTTAGTATTTGTATTTGATAGCCTCATCCCAGGGTATCTCTTGATTTAGCCCTTTAGTAGCTGTTTCTAAGGTATAGATCCAGTACACCTCCCTACATTTCCTACTGGACTCAGTTGTGGTGCCTGGTCTTGCTTTGATTTTCTCTACGACATACCACTGCATGTCTTCTGGAGTGTGTTTATGCTCCATATAGTGCTGCACAATTGGCGCTGTCATTTTTTGATTTCTAACACCTGACCTGTGTTCTGTCATTCTGGTGCTAACTGCTCTACCTTCCCTGGTGGCTGCACATTCAACGTAATAGGGCACATTTTCTCTGTTTGTGCACAGCACACCCTCTTGTAAGGGGCACCATGGCATAAACAGAGAAAGTGTGAACTATGCATAATAGGGCCCAAAAAATGCAACAAGTCACATCATTTGTGCATTGTCGACATACACATGCAACACATCCCAAGTCTACAGCATGTCAGCCAACAAAAAATAAGCAAGATAAGGAACCCCTGGGAGCGTTTACCTGCACTTGACCAATCAATACACTGTACCACACACAAAGGGCTAGTAGCATCAATGAAAAAAGTACACATTGGTCCATAGCGTGACGGATTGCACCCAGACCGTCATTTGGAAGCCAGCCATCAACGTCAAAGTCTCAGAAACAATGCATTGTGCATTGCCATGTGTTGTGCGTAACTTGCATCTTGGCTAGTTCTCTAGAAATGTGTCAGAAATAAATTAATCTTTAGAAGGAAACGTGAGAATATAGTAGTAAACTTGACACTATAGTAGTAAACATGACACTTTAGAAGTAAACGTGACACTATAGTAGTAAACGTGACACTTTAGTAGGAAAGGTGAAGCATTGGTAGTAAATGTGACGCTTTTGTAGGAATTGTCCCGCTTTACTTGAAAACGTGACACTTGAGTATGAAAGGTGACACTCTTGTAGGAAAGGTGAAACATTTATAATAAATGTGATGCATTTGTAGGAAAAGTCCAACTTTACCTGAAAATGTGACGCTTGAAAGGGGGAAAGGTGGCACTCGAGTAGGGAAAGTGATGCATTTGTAGTAAAGTTGAAGCTTTTGCAGAAAAAGTCCTGCTTTACCTGAAAATGTGATGCTTCAGTGAAGAGCGTCAGACAGTAGCCACACATCAAATGCAAAATTATCAAAAACACTGCTTCGGGCATTGTCAAGTGTTTTGTGTTAAACTCGCGCCTTGGCTTTTTCCCTAGCAATG
Source organism: Lissotriton helveticus (assembly GCF_964261635.1). Taxonomy (NCBI): domain Eukaryota; kingdom Metazoa; phylum Chordata; class Amphibia; order Caudata; family Salamandridae; genus Lissotriton; species Lissotriton helveticus. The sequence goes on along the minus strand of NC_136070.1, from coordinate 903,533,304 downwards.
CGTCTGAAAAAAATGATGCTTTAGTATGAAACGTGATGCATAGGTCGGAAACGTGACATATCTACCCAGGAAAAAATGCAATGGCTTAGCCATGCTGCAAACCAGAAACTGTGAAGTACCTTTCACTTTCACTTACAGTCTTTTTGTCTGTACTGGCTGGTGGAGGTGTTTGTTATTTGCTGGTTTGTTTGGTGCTGTTTCTTGGTCTTGTTGGTGTCTGTGCTGTCCCTGTTGTGTGCCCAAACTGTCATTTATGTTTTGTCATTGTAATTTGCATTGCTTTGTGTAGTGTATTGTTGAGTGTTTGGCCAAATAGGGGTTTATAATTATAGGGTTAGGGGGAAGGGATAGTGTTTATGTTGTTGAGTTTAGGGCAGCTTTTGGAGTTAGAGATATGTCAGGCAGGGGCAAGGCCAAGAACCTGATGGAGGAAGAGCTTGGGGGTCTGCTGTGGCTGATATTCAGGTACCTGCCCAACATGATTGGGTCAGCCAAGGATACCCAACCCGTGAGAGGTGTCCACATTGCAAGAAGGTGCACTTTCAGCTGTCTCGCATCTCAATGTCCAGTGGAGCATTCATTAACGCAAGAACAGGTGGGCAGATGTCATCAGCCAGGAGCATGATCTCCTGGAGCGCCTAGGGATTGAAGTTGGTGGGGGCTACCCGTAGGTCCCTTATATAACAAGAGCTTGTAATTGTGTTGCTATTGCACAATACTTTGAATGGTTTTCATTACAGAAGGCCAAGATATGTATATAGGCTACTATGGCACGTTACAGGCTAACTCTATTGCATACACTGAACATGCCACAGAGGCATTTGCCGGTAGTTATCCGAGGGACTACCAGAAGTATTGAGGAGAGACATAGATCCAGGTGTTGTGGCTGGGGGACTTTGTAACCCCACCTTAATATGGCTAATAAATTTTCCACAGGACAATCAGTTGGCGATGATCGGAATGTGACTTCTTATGAAACCCTTGACCGAAGGAGTTATTCTCCTTAAATATAAAGAAAATTCCTGATCAAGTATAATTCTTCTGATTGAAATGAGTTTGTTGTGATCTTCCCTGTTTTTTTAAATAAAATACATAACAGTTCAATAAAGGAGATTACAAATACTAAAAAAGGACTGTTGACTTTCCGTTGCTGAGTGCATCCTTATTTGTTTTATGCTACAGGTGCCTGTTCACAGGGGCATCACATTAGCCAAAAAATACCATGCAGTACAGGAGAGGCCCATAGGTGATGTGGGACCCATCCGGCACTGTGCATGGAGTAATGTCATACGGCATGGTAGGCCATTACTGACTTAGAACTGTTGGGGCCGCACGCCATGCATGTTGCAGGGGAGTGAACTCACTAGTCAGCAGGCCACATGTTTGGGCAGGATGTTTGGGTCCCCAACCCCAAGGGTCAGACATATGTCTATGTGAAAAAAAGGTAATAATTCATTTATGAGCCTGTATGAGCCTTGACTGATCATTGTTCATTTAGAGTGCACTGATCACATGTAAGGAGCTAAGTGAAGAAGACATACACGCATGGGCATTGTCTGATGTGTGTGGCATTGTAAAGAACATGTTTTGACTTGAGAAGGCCTTAGCATTGTCAAACTATGCAGAGCGTGGTCCATCAAATTGGACTGTTCACAAGGCCATCAAAGCCTGGCACCATGTTGCAAGCTAAGCTGTTCTTGTACCTTGTCTGCACTCTGTGCACCTCATATGTGATGTTCTTGCTATCACCTGAATACACTGCAAAGTGGCATACATATGTCCATCATGATGGAATTCCAACTGTGCCTCATGCTCAAGTCCAATGTACAAACAGTAGCAAGCATTTGTTTAAACTTTTTTTTTGTCCTCATCTCACCATTCAGCGTCTGCACTTTAGCTAGAAGCCGTATTTCCGGACCTAGACACCTGAGACTTCACCAACTGCATTGGCTATAGGCCTGACCAAGCCAGCTTCTTTGTGCGAGCTTGGTGTAATCATCAAGATATTTCATGACCAATCTTTGTCTGCACGGGCATCTCAATCCATTGACGTTCAACGAGACACATTTTATATCACTGCTCATTGGGGCTAATACGTCCTCCTGATGACAGGACTTAATACAGACGCTTTAATTGTGAGTTAATTTTAAAAATATAATTGGAAATGAGGACATTTTTTTAGTTTTTCTCCCACTGCAGCCCCACCCGTGCTCCCCCTCTCCCTCCTCCCACACTGCCCACGTGCCCCTCAACCCCCAGGCCCTCTTGGGGAACCCCCTCTACTCAGGGCATAGGCCCTTATGATCTCAGTCCCCTGAGCGGTGAATTAGAAAATGTTGTGTATTAAGCCAGACCCCTCCCTGAATTCCCATCTTTAGCTTAACTTACCGCCCTCACAGTCAACTCACACCCCGCCCCCATTCCTTATTTTGTCGATAAGGGCATCTACCTCCTCAATGTTACATATTATGCATATGGTTAGTCCACATAATACGGAGAGATGCCGGAAATTTCAGTTGTGTCTTAGCCCCCAGGTGAATTAGGGACTGCCATTCTTTACCTAGTTCCCATTCTTTTGTTGCCGTTATATGGGAAATGCCCGATCTGATGGTGAATGTGAAAAGGTTAATGGAGGAATTGCTTTTAATCGCATCCTCTCTCAGAGCCAAGGATAAGATCTTTTCTTTTATGGTGTGACAAAGAGCTGATGTTGGTGCTCTGTCACCTCAGTGATCTAGATGTAATTATCCTTCTCACTGAAGTTGCAGTTACTCTTGCACTTCCTCTTCCCCCGGGAGTCTGTCTAGACATCCGGGCTGGTTCTGGGGGTTTTGGGGTTGTAGTCCTGGCTGCTGCTCTGTTCTCCCCACTCCATGGCTGCCTTTTGTGAAATGTGCTAATGTTTTTTTCTCAAAGCGTAATTTTTTACATTTTTTTATCTTGACACAATGAAAAGAGACGCTAGGGTGGTTAGTGGTGCTTTGGATACCGCTAACAAGCTTTATGTCCATTTTCCTCACAATGCGACAGTTTCTGCTGCAACAACACGCTCGCTGCAGTATAATTTTTTTTTACCTGCTAGATCCTTACGTCATGGTGTGCCATACCGTAAATATGGCATATCCCGGTGTTTAAAAGTGGCATAGCGATTGGTAACTCATTTTGACACAGCACTGACTCAACACAGCGATGCATCAGTTCTTATAAATAAGGGCGTACGTTTTTAACACTTGTAGGCAGTACATTGACATATATCAGTTAAATTTACTACAGAACACATTTAGGTTTATATTTCTCAAGAATATCATATTCTACCTACATTGAATCCACTCACCCCATATCTTGTCATATGTTTTTGGACTCAGTCTAGCTTCGGTAATAGGTTTCTTGAGTGTGCAGCCCTTATCCATGGTGGCCCTCAATTTTTAAATATTTAAAGTTCCATTGTTCTTTACTGCTGTGCAATGTCTTTGTCAGGTAACAAAACCCAATCTTAAATATATTGTTTTCCTGAGTGATCCCCTCATCATCCACCATATTGAGCAGGGCCATTTTTGGGGTGAGCTCCTGGTGGCGACCAAGGACAGTCTGTATCACACTTTGTACTGCTTTCCAAAGTGGGTTATTGAGCCTACACAACCAGACAGTGTGAAGGAAGTCTCCATTCTCAGTGATGTATCTGAGGCATGTTGGGTCGAGAATCCTGGGCATATCCCACGAGTATTGAGGGGTAAGATATATTTGATGTAGTTCAATTGAAGTGGATCAGATTTTGCCAGGTGGAGATGGCTGCCTCCCTTGGGGCCACTGGTGTAAACATTCAGACTATCTCCTCAAGTGGTTCCAGATCTCCGTGCCAGTCAGTTTCGAGTTTGGGCAATGTATCAAGTGTATCAATTATTATGGATCGATTTAGTATTAAGGTTCACTATTTTGGAAGCAGCAGAGATATGGTAAGTTTAGTCTTGAGCTGGTTAAATTCTGGTATAATTGAGTCAGGCGTCAGATATTGTTCAAGTGCATGTCTAACTTGTAGCTATCTGAAAACTTGAGTGTTCCCAAGTTCAAATTATTCCCTCAGTTCTTCAATGAATTTTAGGATATTGGCAGAGAAAACGTGTCCTAAGAGTAATATGCCTGGGTAATCCAATTCTCTAATGCGCTGTAGGTTGCTGTCTCATGGTAGATGATAGCCAACTCAGAGAGGAGTTTTGCTCATCAACTGTCATTCTACTTAATTGATTTAAGTGTTATGTCCAACTTTGAATGACTGTAGAGGTAGCAAAGTGTAATGTGTCTAGTAGTTTCTCCTACATATGTGATGCAGTGGGAATGTATTCTTCATTGCCCATAGTGCCAAAAAATATGTGGGTACTGCTGTCAAGTCATATATCCAATCATTTGAGTGACACCTGGCAATAGGAGTGGGGTTCATTATGCGTAGACTGCCATCATAGTTTGGATTTGCAACATGTAATGAAAGCCACCCTGGGGTGTTTACCCTTCCAGATGCAATGTCTCAATAGGTGGGTTTAAAAATGAGGGTTAAGTCAAGCAGTTGAAAGGAATAATTTTGGAGGAATGGTTATAATTTTGGGGAAAAGCATCATTTTCACCCGCACTATTGAACCCAATGTAGCTAGTGGCAAGGAATCCACTGTGATGTGTCTTCTCTTATAAGATCTAGAATTGGTTGCACATTCTCAGCAAATGCCAGGCTTTCATTGCTAGCAACTCATATATCTAAATATTTTAAATGATCATGGGTGACAGCTATTTCCTCTAAATCATGTTCCGGAGGCCCAAGAGTGTGCTGAATTCCCTAAGGGCAAGTATGCTATTCGGACTGGAAATGTAAGGGTTGCTGATGTACAGGAGGAGATCATCAGGAAATTGGGATACTTTGTATTCTGTCTCGTAGGCCAGTGGAACCTTGATATTTGGCAATTTAATCATATGTTGGGTCGGTGATTCTATAAATATGGCGAAGAGCAGAGGGGTTACGGGGCACTACTGCCTATTGTATCCTCCCAGAGTGAAAGTCGTCTATAAGGCCCCCCAATCCTCACCCTTGCCAAAAGTACATTATATAAAAAGTTCAAGAACGCTATGAAATTTGGCCCAAATCCCAGATGCGATAGTAAACAGTTAGTCCCAAGGTATGTTATCAAAGCTCTTGTTAAAGTGTATTAGCAAGAGGTTCAGTGGGGAGTGCAGTTGATGAACCAGCATGATACCAATGTATACTCTCCTAATGTTGTGTCTAGATGATTTATTTTTCATGAACCCACTTTGATCTATACTTATGAGATCTTGTCATTTTTTTCATTCATGGTTGATAGTATATGGAGGTAAAATCTATGTATTTTTTCTTTTTGGCACCTGCAAAGAGATCAAGCTGAAAATAACCCCATTTATAATCCACGTATCAAATCGAATCAAATATTACTTTATTCGGTTTCCATATTAAAAAAACATAAAAGTTCATTGTTAAGAAGAGCACATACATCGAAAAATGGTTATACAAATTTAAAAGACAAGCATGCCTTCATAAAATATCTTGAAATACAAAGATAGTGTTAAAACCGTTAATATATTCATGCGGATACAAACCAGTAGCAAGGAATGGGCTGAAGAAATATGAGCAACAGTATTTCTGTTATAAATTAGGCCTATGGCTGATAAAACTTCAAAAATGTAACATTATTTTTCACCAGGCAATCTGTCTCCATAAGTTGCAGCACTATTAGGGCAGGACGACATTGGCGTAAGCCTAAATTTTTTAAAATTGGGATTATCCAGTGCTTTCTCGGTTCTTCCTAACATTTACAAAAAAGAACCACATGGATTAATCATTGGGTTGAGACTTCGTCACAGGGGTAAGGTGTTAGCAGCTTCGATCAATCATTGATTGTTGGAAAGGTTACCAGGTGATGAAAAATATTCAGCCTAAAACGAGTCAACAGGAACCTTTCATAGCCACTCAGATTACAAATTAAATAAGGCTGCATGGCCATAGTGGATTGGATCAACAATGAATGTTGAACCAAGCTTTTTTTAACCTCAGTAACCTGTCGCAGATCCTCCAGGTGAGTCAGGCATAGCTTTTTCAGCCCTTTCCTTGATAAGTCAGCGATGAGTGAGGGGTGATGGTAGTATCTTTCCAATCCCCAATCATGCAGAAACCTTTTGACATATAAAAGCCAACCCATCCTATGTGAATTTTCAAGTGCTAGACAGTCGTTTAATAATTGTTGGTTAAAAACTGTCTTTGATGAGGACCAGAGGCGGTGCCACAAAAGAATTGGCTGCATTTTTACGATGTCAGTAATGTATGTCAAACCTAGTTCTAGGTGGCAGCTAAAAGTCGAGGTACCTCGCGGAACAGCTAAGAGATACCTCAAGAAAGTGTTTCCACTTTTTGGAAGGCTTCTACTTGACCGTAACACCACCGCCCTGCTCCATAAATGGCTGTACTGATGCATTTTGCCTGGTAAATCTGGATCATCTCTGCCGGGGATCTTTTGCCTAACCTCTGCGGGAAACTTACTAGTGCAGAGGTAGTAAATAGCAGCTTTCTAGACTCAATAGCTTTTCTCCATGTGCACTTATCATCAATTAAAATTCCTAAATAGGGATACGTTTTCGTCTTCTCCACCTTGGCGTTATTGATAAAAATATCTCTCCTTTTCTTTTGTCTTGGCCCTGAATTCATGATAAAAGTTTTTTAATGTTAATTTTTAAATCTAAATTAGACATATAGGTATTATATCTATTGAGCGAGCGTTGGAGTTCCAGGGGGGTACGGGCAATAATTACCGCGTCATCCGCGTAGAGTAGAGCGGGAATCGGGCATGAAATGAAATGAAAAAGAAACTTGGTAAAGCGCACTGCGGCCAAGCGGCTTCCTGGCACTGAGACTAGACTTAACTCTGCGAGGGAAAACCGAGGGAGCTAACAGGGAAATGCCTGAGAAAACAAGAATGTTTTCAGGGCCTTACGAAAGTGATTGTAGATGGGGATAGAGCGAATAGAGAGAGGGAGAGTATTCCAGAACCGGGGGGCCAGAACCGAAAAGCGGGTGCCACCCGTTCTGGATTTACGGAAGCGAGGGACGTGCAGCAAAGAGAGAGAGGAGGACCGCAAAATGCGGGTCGGGGTATAAGGAGTGATCATGGAGCAAATAAAGAGGGGGGCAGAATGGGTGTAGGCCCGAAAGGCTAGACAGGCCAATTTAAAAAAGGATCTGAGGTGCACAGGGAGCCAATGGAGGGACTTAAGTGCAGGCGTGATGTGAAAAGATTTGGGAAGGCGAAGGATGAGTCGGGCGGCCGGATTTTGGATGGCCTGTAGACGTCGGGTTTCATAAGCAGGAATACCCACGTACAGGCCATTCCCATAGTCAAGGCGAGAGATGATGAGGGCCAGGACTATGGATTTAAGGGCGTCCGCTGAAAAATACCGGGAGATCTTCCGAATGAGACGAAGGGGCAAAAAACAAGAAGAAACAACGGAGCTGACTTGGGCATGCATGGTAAGGTCGTGGCTGACCTTGATGCCCAAGGTCAGGACGGAGGGGACCGGAGAGGGAGGGGGGCCAAAGGAAGGGGGCCAGTGAATCGAGGACCAGGGATTGGAGGGGCCACCCGTGAGGACAAGCTCCGTTTTATCAGGATTGAGCTTTAAGTGATTGGAGCTCATCCATTCAGAAATAAAAACTATGGTGGAACAGAATTTAGGAAGAGAATCCAGGGGGGAGGAAAGATCAAAGACGAGCTGGAGGTCATCCGCGTAATTATACACAGAGACCCCCAGCTCGCGAAGAGAGATGATAAGGGGGTGAATATAGAGGTTGAAAAGAAGAGGGGAAAGGGAAGAGCCTTGAGGGACCCTGCAAGTGACTGCACGAGGGGGTGCGGAGGGTGAACAGACATAATATCGACCTCAAAAATATCGACTGGACATAATATCGAGGTAAAAATATAGACTGGACAAAATATCGACCAGACATAATATATACTACAAAAATATCGATTACTATCGATATTAATAGCCAAAATATCGAATCAAAAATATAGACTAGACATAATATCGACTAGATAGAATATAGACAACAAAAATATCGAAAATAAGGTAAGTGTTTTATAATTTTAATAATTGTGTAATATAAATCTGTAGCGGGTTGTGGGTTTATAGGGGAATAGGGTGGGAAGTAATTTAAATATAATTAATTAAATCTGTAATATAATAGTAATTGTTAATTAATTATTAATTGTTAATTAATTAAAATATAATTGGTAATTAATAATAATTGATTAATTGATCAATAATTACATTTTCGTAAAATATTTTCTGTAGCGGGTTGTGGGTTTATAGGGGAATAGGGTGGGAAGTAATTTAAATATAATTAATTAAATCTGTAATATAATAGTAATTGTTATTTAATTATTAATTGTTAATTAATTAAAATATAATTGGTAATTAATAATAATTGATTAATTGATCAATAATTACATTTACGTAAAATATTTTCTGTAGCGGGTTGTGGGTTTATAGGGGAATAGGGTGGGAAGTAATTTAAATTTAATTAATTAAATATGTAAATTAATAATAATTGTTAATTAATTATTATTTGGTAAATAATTAAAATATAATTGGTAATTATAAATATTTAAAGAATAAATAAATAATAATTAGTAAATTAATTTCTGTAGTGGGTTGTGAGTTTATAGGGGGATAGGGTGGGGAGTAATTTAATAATAACTAATTAAATATGTTAATTAATTAAATTTGTTAATTGATTAATAATTGACCATTAAATACAATTTACTTTGTAAATAAAAGTAATTGGTTTTGGAAATTAAATTTAAGTTTTGGGTTTTTGGGTAAAGGGGTATTTTTAGGGTTCAGGGTCAGTTTTGGGTTTTGGGGTAAAGGGGTATTTTTAGGGTTCAGGGTCAGTTTTCAGTTTTTGGGGTAAAGGGGTATTTTTAGGGTTCAGGGTCCGTTTTCGGGTAAAGGGGTATTTTTAAGGTTCAGGGTCAGTTTTCAGTTTTTGGGTAAAGGGGTATTTTTAGGGTTCAGGGTCAGTTTTCAGTTTTTGGGGTAAAGGGGTATTTTTAGGGTTCAGGGTCAGTTTTCAGTTTTTGAGTAAAGGGGTATTTTTAGGGTTCAGGGTCAGTTTTCAGTTTTTGGGTAAAGGGGTATTTTTAGGGTTCAGGGTCAGTTTTCAGTTTTTGGGGTAAAGGGGTATTTTTAGGGTTCAGGGTCAGTTTTCAGTTTTTGGGTAAAGGGGTATTTTTAGGGTTCAGGGTCAGTTTTCAGTTTTTGGGTAAAGGGGTATTTTTAGAGTTCATGGTCAGTTTTCAGTTTTTGGGGTAAAGGGGTATTTTTAGGGTTCAGGGTCAGTTTTCAGTTTTTGAGTAAAGGGGTATTTTTAGGGTTCAGGGTCAGTTTTCAGTTTTTGGGTAAAGGGGTATTTTTAGGGTTCAGGGTCAGTTTTCAGTTTTTGGGGTAAAGGGGTATTTTTAGGGTTCAGGGTCAGTTTTTAGGTAAAGGGGTATTTTTAGGGTTCAGGGTCAGCTTTCAGTTTCTGGGTAAAGGGGTATTTTTAGGGTTCAGGGTCAGTTTTGGGTTTTTGGGGTACAGGGGTACTTTGTAAAAATAAAGTAAAATAAAGTAAAATTACATTTAAATTAAATTAATTAAATAAAATTAAATAAAATTAAATTATATTATAATAATTTTCATTAATTTATATTAAAAAAAATATTATATACTTACCAATACTTACGTTGTAATGGTATGCGTTGTAAAGGTATACGCTAAAAATGTTATATATGTTTATTTAATAATATGTTTTTATATATATATATATATATATATATATGTTTTCTTTTTGGTGATATAATTTTTTTAATTATATTAATTATTTATTAATACTACATTTATTTAATAATTATTTCTAAGTTTATATTAAATATATTTATTACTATATTAGTTTTAACTTAATTTTAAAACATTTAAAAAAATCGATATTTTGACTGTCTATATTTTTGTAAGTCGATATTTTGGAGTCGATATTTTGGTACTTACCTGTTTGAAGATAGGGAGTCGATATTTTGTCTCTCGATATTTTTGACTCGATATTTTTGTATCTCGATTTTTGTGAGGTCGATATTATGTCAGTGATCCGGTGCGGAGAAGCCCGAGAGATGGACCGCCTGAGACCTGCCTAAAAGAAAGGATGCAAGCCAGGAAAAGGCTACGCCCCGAATGCCCGCTGCGCTGACACGGTCGAGAAGGATGGCATGATCGACCGTGTCAAACGCAGCGGACAGGTCGAGGAGAACCAGGGCTTGGGGAAGATTGATGTCAGCTTTCCCCTTAAGTTCGTCCAGGACGGCGATGATCACTGTCTCCGTGGAGTGTCCTGGTCGGAAGCCCGCCTGATGGGAGGCCAGAAGGTGGTTCTTCTCGACATAGGAGGACAGGCAAGATGTGACATAACTTTCAAGGATCTTCCCCAAGTAAGGGAGAAGGGAAATAGGCCTGAAATTAGAGGGAAGGGAGGGGTCTAGTCTGGATTTCTTAAGAATAGGAAGAACCATAGCGGTTTTAAAGGAAGAAGGAACAGAACCCAGGGCCAAAGAGGCGTTAAGAAGAGCAAGGGGGGGAGCGGGACAGCTGGTGAAGAGGGTTTTGAGGATCCGTGCAGGAGCACAGTCCGCCGGAGAACCGGACTTGACTTTAGCAAGCAAGTTAAGAAAACAATCGTTGGAAATGGGAGGAAAGTGATCCAGTGAAGAGGAGGGCAGAGGAAGGGGGCAGGAAACATCGGGTTTTCGCACCACTGGAATATTGTCCTTTATGCTGGCGATCTTGTCAATGAAGTAGTCGTTGAGTGAGAAGCAGAGGGACTGGGTAGGGACAAGACAGGTGCTGGTGCGGTCGGAAGTGGCGAGATGATGGACCAAGGAGAAGATTTCACGGGGTTTGTTAGCAGGGAGAGCAACTCTCTCGGTGAAGTAGTTTGATTTAGCCGTCAAGATCGCTTTTTTATAGTCATTTAGGAGAAGTTTATATTTAGCACGGAGAATGGGGCAGTAGTTTCGTCTCCAATGGCGTTCCGAACGCCTGATGTCGAGTTTAAGATCTTTGAGCTCCCTGGTGAACCATTTATGTGCGTCGTGAGGCCGGACAGATTTAACCTTTTTGAACGGGGCAACCTGATCGCAAGAGGAAGAGAGCCAGGTGCTAATGGCTTCAGTCTGGGAGTCTATGGAAAGACCAGAAAGATCAGGCATTGAGGAGGCAAGGGAAGACGAAAGTAGGTTGAGGTCCGTTTGGTTCCAGCTGCGAGCTAATACGTTTTTAGGAAGGGGCGATTTGACGGCAGAAGCAGAAAGAATGGAAAAAGAAATAATAGAATGATCGGACCAAATACAGGGAAGTATAGAAGGGGGTGAGACACCTCGGCGCAATGACCAGATTTGGTCAAGGGTATGACCCTTGACATGGGTAGGGCCCAAATTGTGGGACGAGAAATTCAGACACTGGAGGGTGGCAGAAAAGTCTTTGGAAGAAGAATCTTCTCTGGGGTCACCTGGCCAGTAGTTAAAATCGCCAAGTAGGATGACCGATGAATTATTGACCACCAGAGTGGCCAAGAGATCCTGCAAGGTAGCTACAAATAGAGGCGTGGGTTGAGGGGGACGGTACATGAGGACGACGGTAAGAGGGTCAGGGAGATTAAGGGATCGGGCCACCAGGTAATCCACATTAGGTATGGGTGAGTGATCGAGAAGCTGAAATTTCAGGGTTGAGCGAATAATCATCGCCACACCACCCCCAGCCTTCCCAGCCGGGCGATCCGCTCGAAGGGCATAGTAGGTGTCAGGGAGAGTAGCCAAAAGATCCGGGAGAGAATCGGCAGAAAACCAGGTTTCAGTGAGAAATAAGTAATCAGGAGAATCAGTGCTCAAAAGATTGAAAAGTTCAATCTGATGCTTGACAGCCGAACGAGTGTTGAGTAGGCAGGCAGCGGCTGCAAGAGGGATAGGTGAAGAGCAAGATGTAGATGGAGGGCCAGGAGAGAGGGGAATAGGGCTGTGAGTGGGAGGGGGTGAGCAAGGAGAGTGAGGGGCAGGAATGCGGAAGGAGTCAAGCCGTTGCAGCAGGGGAGGGGGGAGAAGGAGGGGGGCCAGGAGTGCGGAAAGTTGGGCTGGAGAGTAGACCAAAGGACGGGCAGGGTCGGTGGCCCCTGGTCCCGGCCGGTCGCGGACGGGCACAGACGGGCTTGCCTTAGGCGCGCAAACGCGCGCCTGCTGCGCCCGTCCGCTGCGCGAACGTAGGAGACACATGATTTGTAGCGAGGTTCAGGGCGTGGCCTCGGGCAGGTGGGCGAGGCCTGCGGGGAGGCTTGCTGATGGCAGCGAGTGGGGAGAGCCTGTCCCGCAGCAGCATTCACCTCGGCTGCGCGGGGGGCAGGGGGCGAGCAAGAATCCCAGAAGAAAGTGAGTGAGGTAAGGCATTTGTGAAGTAGGGGGAGGTCCTGGCATCCCTCCAATATGGCTTGTTCAAGGCCATTTGTATAAAGTGTGAAAAGGAAGGGTGCCAGGACACAACCCTGCCTGACACCCCTCTCAACCCTAAAAGGCGCCGTCAGTTCCCCTCCCGCTCCAAACCTCACCCTGGCCGTGGCATTTGAATACAATTCACGGAGAGAGTTGACCAAGGAGAGCTCGACTCCCATCTCTATTAAAATGGCCCACAGTTTCGAATGGCTTACGCAATCGAAGGCTGATGTTAAGTCTGCGTAAGCCATATGCAAACTCCCACCCTTTGCGTTCACGTATTTTCCCATTAGCAATGTCAAATTTAGAACTTGCTCGGTGGTACCCATACCCTCCCTGAACCCGTATTGAAGATCTGACAATACATGGTTATCATCTGGCCATTGTTGAAGGCGCTCAAGAATAATGCGTCCCACAACTTTGCCCAAAGAATCTAATAATGAAATGGAGTAATAACAGGATGGACTTTGACGATCACCTTTTTTAAATATCGGGACCAGGATTGAATCGAACCACGATTTCCCCAACCCCACTGTGCAAGTGGCTTCCAGTACCCTGACCAATATGGGCGACCAGAGATCTATGTTATATTTAAAATGGTCTACCGGGACCCCGTCAGGGCCGGGCGCCTTCCCCCCTTTGCTTGCCATTAAGGCAAGTACGATTTGTAACTGGGTAAAATCAAGTGCAAGAGGGAAAATTGTAGGTTTTTGACAGGGGCTCGTCGTCTCCGTGTCCTTTTGATCCGTCAGTTCTCTAGAAGTTGATCCGAATATCTGGGAAAAGTGTTCCACCCATGATAGCTCATCAATAGCTGATTCGATTTTATTTCAGTTGTGTCTTAGCCCCCAGGTGAATTAGGGACTGCCATTCTTTTACCTAGTTCCCATTCTTTTGTTGCCGTTATATGGGAAATGTCCGATCTGATGGTGAATGTGAAAAGGTTAATGGAGGAATTGCTTTTAATCGCATCCTCTCTCAGAGCCAAGGATAAGATCTTTTCTTTTATGGTGTATGTAAGGAAGATTTTCCTCGGTTTCTGTTTTGCAGTTTTCCTCCTGAACAGATCGTGATGGACCCGTTGGATATCATGGACCAGATTTAACTCCGGAGAGCTTTTCAATATAGTATCATTTAGGAGCGATATCACAAAGCTCTTAATATCCGTTCCTTTCCACGTCTTCTGGAATACTTAGCAGTCTCAAATAGTTTTTTATCGCGTTGTTTTCAAGACGCTCTACATCATCTTTCAGGTCCCTATTTTGAAGAGCTAATTTATTAGTTCTATTGAGGATATGTGTAATGTTTCCTTGATTTTGGGTATTTCGGATTCAAGAACTTCTGTTCTCTGGGAAACTTCTTCTAGCTTCTGGGCTAGTACCTCACAGGAGGCTTGGATTGCAGCTTGATTGGATTCTGAAATGAAAAATCTTTTCCCCATATCCTCTTTTAGGACCAACAAGATTTCTGCCAATGATGCGATCCCAGGGCCAGAGGGGACTACCACAGGGAGCGTTACAGGTATAACATCTGCCTTCTCTGGCATGGAGGGGGCACCCGACTCGCCCTCTTGAGCATCTTGACCCTCCAAGATTGCATATCTATTCGAGGTCCCAACAGAAGGATGAATATCCGAGCCCTGCTCCACTGTAGATTCCGTTGTTTTTGCAATTTTTGCAGTTTTATATTTATTCATATCAATCGTTTTTGTTGATTCTACTGGCTCAGTTGTTTCAGGAGTTGTTTCAACCACCGTTCCTGCGTTTTTACTCGGTGCTTTAAATAGAGCTGGGGCTGGAGACTGCATACTGATTGTAACCAAATTCCCTTTATTGGATCCACTTGCCGTAGGAGTGGATAGTACCTTATAGTACGTCTTGAGGGAGGGTGTAATTTTGACTTTAGACGTAGGTACTTTCTTCACCTTTCCTCTCTCCTTTCCACTTGCTGCGAGGGTGGTCTCCATAGTGTTGGCATTTCCTTTAACATACCTAACAGTGGCCCTAGCTTCCACACCCAGGGGCGGAACACAAGTCAAATCAGTGCCCAAGTCGTGCTTAATGGCCCTGGTGCGTAAGGTATATCTGCAGACATTTAAATTTTTATTAAACACTGCTAGGGGACAAATTGTCACTACCCTCCATAAAATACCGAGCTCCGACCTGCTGCATAACCCCACCTGGGCCCTCCTGTTCACTGGGCACCCCACTTGACGCTCTCAATAACGGTGGAGAGTCCGCTGGGACTGCTGGCCTTCCCTAAAGATAGTAGGCAAATTTCTTACCTTCATGAGTTTCATACGTGCAATCCGCGGGGAAAGGAGTAAAACATCCCACCTCTTTCAGACGTCCCACCACACGACTCCGATCCCCGTCCTTTAATGGGACGTAGCTGCTGGTGCTGACACTGCCTGCATAGACCCGGACCTGCAAGCCGGGAATAGACCAGCACCTCCACTCTCTTGCCGCACCAGCAGACCGCAGCAGAGCTGGTTCCCGCGGCGTCATCGCTCCGCTCCAGGGGTCAGGCACCATTCAGGACGGAAAAGAAGCAGAACAAAGAATCGAAACCCCGGGACTAAGCCAAGGAGGAAAAGGGAGCTGAGGGGGAGGGGAAGTCCACCCAATCCCCTATAAACGCTTCATGGATACAGCAAGAGAGGACTAGGAGAAAGCTATAGTCGCACGCTCAGGAGCCTTGACTACGACTGTTAGCTTCTGGCCGCCATGTTCCCTCTGATCTCAGTAGCAGGCATTTGTGACCAGTGGCGGCTGGTATTTGAAGGTGGTGGGGAGGCAGGTCGTGGGGTCAGGTTAGAGGAGGGAATGAAATAAAAAAAAATATATATATACACTTACCTTTCTGCTGCTGACGCCTGCCGTCGACTCTCCCTCTTGTTGGTGCTCTGCCCCGCTTCCAGAGCAGGAAGCAGGAGGCACCCAGCTCCCAGCTCCCCAAAATCCAAACACAGCGCTGAAATGCAGCGTTGTGATTGGTCTGAGTGCTGTGGATCAGCGCTCATCCAGAGAATGGGAGGCTGGGTATGTCCTCCATGCAGGCTGTAATGCAGCCTGTATAGAGAACATGCAAGTGCACCCAGAGGGCCAGCCAATCATTCATGCACACTTTAGGGAGTGCAAACCACTCCTCTCCTCCCCTGCTCTGTCAGCAGAGCAGCCCCGCTCGTTCTGCCCACAAAGAAACAAGGAAACAATAAAATGATAATAACTTTTATCATTTTATTTTTCCTTTAGTGATACTGCTTAAAAGCAATGGGGCGACGCTCCTCCGCCTTAGCGGAGGAGCCACCATTGTTTATGACATCAATGTACTGTGCTTCATATATACACAGAGTACATGTTCAGCATTTACAGAGCAGTGTATCATGTCTTTGTTTTGTAAGTAGACAAGTGGTGGCTTAAGGGTTGTTTTTGTGAAGAAGGTTGCCCATTCCCCCACAAAACAACCTGATTTAAACACAGAAAAGAAACAGGTTGAAAATTTCCCTTTTCTATACACTTGCTTGCTATAATTTAGTAAACTAGTATCACTGTCACCTTTCACCACGGGTCCTGAAGAAAGCCCTAAAGTCCGATTCCCGGCATAGAGGGCTGAAACATGTCGGCCATTTTAAATCATTTTGAATGCTAGTGCGTCCTGAGAACCTAACCTTTTCAATAGAGCGCACGCCACTTGAGCATTCCCCTAATGGGATCCACCTGAACCCAGACCTAATAAAATTCCTACCACTGGGTCTCCGGGGGATTTTTAATTGTTCTACACTCCCTTCACATCACTGGGTCACTACTGTTTTTACCGAGGGTAAGATCCTCCTGGTGGAGGCTGTATACCGAAACTAACCCGATGATTATGCACACACGTGTTTGAAGAGCGGAGAACCAAGATATACCGCTTACCACACTACCCAACACGTGCATGAGGGTTTTTATTTGGAGACACCGTTGTACGATCTCCTGCATACCCTGGTTCACGCAGGACAAGTGATCCCTCCCCTTCTGATTATTTGTAACTACCTAAGGAAACTGAGGGATCAGCGTTTTCCTTCTCCCCCATCCATTTGATTAGCATATTCTAAGCAGCGCACAGCTGTGGGAGAATTCTAAGATCTAGACTCTCTGAATAATTATACCAGATCGAGCCTTCTGCCTTGGCACGAACCAACCATGGCTGAAAACTTCGGACTAAGCTACACAACCGAGGTTGCTACAATTTGTATTGTCCAGTAGTGAATTCACTACGCTTTGTGTCTCCCTTACCCTTGTTTTCCCTTTGTGTATGTTTCTATTATGTTTGAACTATAGGTACATCGTGACCTTGAGAAAAAAAGAAACAGTTTGAAAATTTCCCTTTTCTATACACTTGCTTGCTATAATTTAGTAAACTAGTATCACTGTCACCTTTCACCATGGGTCCTGAAGAAAGCCCTAAAGTCCGATTCCCGGCATAGAGGGCTGAAACATGTCGGCCATTTTAAATCATTTTGAATGCTAGTGCGTCCTGAGAACCTAACCTTTTCAATAGAGCGCACGCCACTTGAGCATTCCCCTAATGGGATCCACCCGAACCCAGACCTAATAAAATTCCTACCACTGGGTCTCCGGGGGATTTTTAATTGTTCTACACTCCCTTCACATCACTGGGTCACTACTGTTTTTACCGAGGGTAAGATCCTCCTGGTGGAGGCTGCATACCGAAACTAACCCGATGATTATGCACACACGTGTTTGAAGAGCGGAGAACCAAGATATACCGCTTACCACACTACCCAACACGTGCATGAGGGTTTTTATTTGGAGACACCGTTGTACGATCTCCTGCATACCCTGGTTCACGCAGGACAAGTGATCCCTCCCCTTCTGATTATTTGTAACTACCTAAGGAAACTGAGGGATCAGCGTTTTCCTTCTCCCCCATCCATTTGATTAGCATATTCTAAGCAGCGCACAGCTGTGGGAGAATTCTAAGATCTAGACTCTCTGAATAATTATACCAGATCGAGCCTTCTGCCTTGGCACGAACCAACCATGGCTGAAAACTTCGGACTAAGCTACACAACCGAGGTTGCTACAATTTGTATTGTCCAGTAGTGAATTCACTACGCTATGTGTCTCCCTTACCCTTGTTTTCCCTTTGTGTATGTTTCTATTATGTTTGAACTATAGGTACATCGTGACCTTGAGAAAAAAAGAAACAGGTTGAAAATTTCCCTTTTCTATACACTTGCTTGCTATAATTTAGTAAACTAGTATCACTGTCACCTTTCACCACGGGTCCTGAAGAAAGCCCTAAAGTCCGATTACCGGCATAGAGGGCTGAAACATGTCGGCCATTTTAAATCATTTTGAATGCTAGTGCGTCCTGAGAACCTAACCTTTTCAATAGAGCGCACGCCACTTGAGCATTCCCCTAATGGGATCCACCCGAACCCAGACCTAATAAAATTCCTACCACTGGGTCTCCGGGGGATTTTTAATTGTTCTACACTCCCTTCACATCACTGGGTCACTACTGTTTTTACCGAGGGTAAGATCCTCCTGGTGGAGGCTGCATACCGAAACTAACCCGATGATTATGCACACACGTGTTTGAAGAGCGGAGAACCAAGATATACCGCTTACCACACTACCCAACACGTGCATGAGGGTTTTTATTTGGAGACACCGTTGTACGATCTCCTGCATACCCTGGTTCACGCAGGACAAGTGATCCCTCCCCTTCTGATTATTTGTAACTACCTAAGGAAACTGAGGGATCAGCGTTTTCCTTCTCCCCCATCCATTTGATTAGCATATTCTAAGCAGCGCACAGCTGTGGGAGAATTCTAAGATCTAGACTCTCTGAATAATTATACCAGATCGAGCCTTCTGCCTTGGCACGAACCAACCATGGCTGAAAACTTCGGACTAAGCTACACAACCGAGGTTGCTACAATTTGTATTGTCCAGTAGTGAATTCACTACGCTATGTGTCTCCCTTACCCTTGTTTTCCCTTTGTGTATGTTTCTATTATGTTTGAACTATAGGTACATCGTGACCTTGAGAAAAAAAGAAACAGGTTGAAAATTTCCCTTTTCTATACACTTGCTTGCTATAATTTAGTAAACTAGTATCACTGTCACCTTTCACCACGGGTCCTGAAGAAAGCCCTAAAGTCCGATTACCGGCATAGAGGGCTGAAACATGTCGGCCATTTTAAATCATTTTGAATGCTAGTGCGTCCTGAGAACCTAACCTTTTCAATAGAGCGCACGCCACTTGAGCATTCCCCTAATGGGATCCACCCGAACCCAGACCTAATAAAATTCCTACCACTGGGTCTCCGGGGGATTTTTAATTGTTCTACACTCCCTTCACATCACTGGGTCACTACTGTTTTTACCGAGGGTAAGATCCTCCTGGTGGAGGCTGCATACCGAAACTAACCCGATGATTATGCACACACGTGTTTGAAGAGCGGAGAACCAAGATATACCGCTTACCACACTACCCAACACGTGCATGAGGGTTTTTATTTGGAGACACCGTTGTACGATCTCCTGCATACCCTGGTTCACGCAGGACAAGTGATCCCTCCCCTTCTGATTATTTGTAACTACCTAAGGAAACTGAGGGATCAGCGTTTTCCTTCTCCCCCATCCATTTGATTAGCATATTCTAAGCAGCGCACAGCTGTGGGAGAATTCTAAGATCTAGACTCTCTGAATAATTATACCAGATCGAGCCTTCTGCCTTGGCACGAACCAACCATGGCTGAAAACTTCGGACTAAGCTACACAACCGAGGTTGCTACAATTTGTATTGTCCAGTAGTGAATTCACTACGCTATGTGTCTCCCTTACCCTTGTTTTCCCTTTGTGTATGTTTCTATTATGTTTGAACTATAGGTACATCGTGACCTTGAGAAAAAAAGAAACAGGTTGAAAATTTCCCTTTTCTATACACTTGCTTGCTATAATTTAGTAAACTAGTATCACTGTCACCTTTCACCACGGGTCCTGAAGAAAGCCCTAAAGTCCGATTACCGGCATAGAGGGCTGAAACATGTCGGCCATTTTAAATCATTTTGAATGCTAGTGCGTCCTGAGAACCTAACCTTTTCAATAGAGCGCACGCCACTTGAGCATTCCCCTAATGGGATCCACCCGAACCCAGACCTAATAAAATTCCTACCACTGGGTCTCCGGGGGATTTTTAATTGTTCTACACTCCCTTCACATCACTGGGTCACTACTGTTTTTACCGAGGGTAAGATCCTCCTGGTGGAGGCTGCATACCGAAACTAACCCGATGATTATGCACACACGTGTTTGAAGAGCGGAGAACCAAGATATACCGCTTACCACACTACCCAACACGTGCATGAGGGTTTTTATTTGGAGACACCGTTGTACGATCTCCTGCATACCCTGGTTCACGCAGGAAAAGTGATCCCTCCCCTTCTGATTATTTGTGACTGCAATGCACAACATGAACTTTTTTCCCACCTTGCTCCTTGTTGCAACTTACCCTGCAGGTCTTGTTGTTCCTCATGGGCTGCACTGTCTTGTCCCTGATTTCCTGCCACCAACTCTTCTGGGATGACAGCCGCCATCACTGCGCCAAGGCACCCAGCTCCTCCTGTGGCAGAGGGCTTCCCCCTCCGGTCTGCATGGCTGCCTTTAGGTTGTTGGCCAGTTTCTCCTTTGTCCTGCGCTTATACTCATGCCAGCGTTTCTTGCAGTCAGTGATTGTCCTCTTGGCTTGTTCTAGGCTGTTGATCTTGGACTGCCAAATGCCCTCTTTCTTCCCTAATGGCAATTTTGAGGTGACAAAGAGCTGATGTTGGTGCTCTGTCACCTCAGTGATCTAGATGTAATTATCCTTCTCACTGAAGTTGCACTTACTCTTGCACTTCCTCTTCCCCCGGGAGTCTGTCTAGACATCCGGGCTGGTTCTGGGGGTTTTGGGGTTGTAGTCCTGGCTGCTGCTCTGTTCTCCCCACTCCATGGCTGCCTTCTGTGAAGTGTGCTAATGTTTTTTTTCCCAAAGCGTAATGTTTTAAAATTTTTTATCTTGACACAATGAAAAGAGACGCTAGGGTGGTTAGTGGTGCTTTGGATACCGCTAACAAGCTTTATGTCTATTTTCCTCACAATGCGACAGTTTCTGCTGCAACAACACGCTTGCTGCGGTATAATTTATTTTTTACCTGCTAGATCCTTACGTCATTGTGTGCCATACTGTAAATATGGCATATCCCGGTGTTTAAAAGTGGCATAGCGATTGGTAACTCATTTTGACACAGCACTGACTCAACACAGCGATGCATCAGTTCTTATAAATAAGGGCGTACGTTTTTAACACTTGTAAGCAGTACATTGACATATATCAGTTGAATTTACTACAGAACACATTTAGGTTTATATTTCTCAAGAATATCATATTCTACCTACATTGAATCCACTCACCCCATATCTTGTCATATGTTTTTGGACTCAGTCTAGCTTCGGTAATAGGTTTCTTGAGTGTGCAGCCCTTATTTATGGTGGCCCTCCATTTTTAAATATTTAAAGTTCCATTGTTCTTTACTGCTGTGCAATGTCTCTGTCAGGTAACAAAACCCAATCTTAAATATATTGTTTTCCTGAGTGATCCCCTCATCATCCACCATATTGAGCAGGGCCATTTTTGGGGTGAGCTCATGGTGGCGACCAAGGACAGTCTGTATCTCACTTTGTACTGCTTGCCAAAGTGGGTTATTGAGCCTACACAACCAGACAGTGTGAAGGAAGTCTCCATTCTCAGTGATGTATCTGAGGCATGTTGGGTCGAGAATCCTGGGCATATCCCACAAGTATTGAGGGGTAAGATATATTTGATGTAGTTCAATTCAAGTGGATCAGATTTTGCCAGGTGGAGATGGCTGCCTCCCTTGGGGCCACTGGTGTAAACATTCAGACTATCTCCTCAAGTGGTTCCAGATCTCCTTGCCAGTCAGTTTCGAGTTTGGGCAATGTATCAAGTGTATCAATTATTATGGATCGATTTAGTATTAAGGTTCACTATTTTGGAAGCAGCAGAGATATGGTAAGTTTAGTCTTGAGCTGGTTAAATTCTGGTATAATTGAGTCAGGTGTCAGATATTGTTCAAGTGCATGTCTAACTTGTAGCTATCTGAAAACGTGAGTGTTTCCAAGTTCAAATTATTCCCTCAGTTCTTCAATGAATTTTAGGATATTGGCAGAGAAAACGTTTCCTAAGAGTAATATGCCTGGGTAATCCAATTCTCAAATGCCCTGTAGGTTGCTGTCTCGTGGTAGATGATAGGCAACTCAGAGAGGAGATTTACTCATCAACTGTCATTCTACTTAATTGATTTAAGTGTTATGTCCAACTTTGAATGACTGTAGAGGTAGCAAAGTGTAATGTGTCTAGTAGTTTCTCCTACATATGTGATGCAGTGGGAATGTATTCTTCATTGCCCATAGTGCCAAAAAATATGTGGGGACTGCTGTCAAGTCATATATCCAATCATTTGAGTGACACCTGGCAATAGGAGTGGGGTTCATTATGCGTAGACTGCCATCATAGTTTGGATTTGCAATATATAATGAAAGCCACCCTGGGGTGTTTACCCTTCCAGATGCAATGTCTCAATAGGTGGGTTTAAAAATGAGGGTTAAGTCAAGCAGTTGAACGGGATAATTTTGGAGGAATGGTTATAATTTTGGGGAAAAGCATAATTTTCACCCGCACTATTGAACCCAATATAGCTAGTGGCAAGGCATCCACTGTGATGTGTCTTCTCTTATAAGATCTAGAATTGGTTGCACATTCTCAGCAAATGCCAGGCTTTCATTGCTAGCAACTCATATATCTAAATATTTAAAATGTCCATGGGTGACAGCTATTTCCTCCGAATCATGTTCCGGAGGCCCAAGAGTGTGCTGAATTCCTTAAGGGCAAGTATGCTATTTGGACTGGAAATGTAAGGGTTGCTGATGTACAGGAGGAGATCATCAGGAAATTGGGATACTTTGTATTCTGTCTCCTAGGCCAGTGGAACCTTGATATTTGGCAATTTAATCATATGTTGGGCCGGTGATTCTATAAATATGGCGAAGAGCAAAGGGGTTATGGGGCACTACTGCCTATTGTATCCTCCCAGAGTGAAAGTCATCTATAAGGCCCCCCAATCCTCACCCGTGCCAAAAGTACATTATATAAAAAGTTTGAGAACGCTATGAAATTTGGCCCAAATCCCAGATGCGATAGTAAACAGTTAGTCCCAAGGTATGTTATCAAAGCCCTTGTTGAAGTGTATTAGCAAGAGGTTCAGTGGGGAGTGCAGTTGATGAACCAGCATGATACCAATTTATACTCTCCTAATGTTGTGTCTAGATGATTTATTTTTCATGAACCCACTTTGATCTATATGTATGAGATCTTGTCATTTTTTTCATTCATGGTTGATAGTATATGGAGGTAAAATCTATGTATTTATTCTTTTTGGCACCTGCAAAGAGATCAAGCTGAAAATAACCCCATTTATAATCCACGTATCAAATTGAATCAAATATTACTTTATTCGGTTTCCATATTAAAAAAACATAAAAGTTCATTGTTAAGAAGAGCACATACATCGAAAAATGGTTATACAAATTTAAAAGACAAGCATGCCTTCATAAAATATCTCGAAATACAAAGATAGTGTTAAAACCGTTAATATATTCATGCGGATACAAATCAGTAGCAAGGAATGGGCTGAAGAAATATGAGCAACAGTATTTCTGTTATAAATTAGGCCTATGGCTGATAAAACTTCAAAAATTTAACAATATTTTTCACCAGGCAATCTGTCTCCATAAGTTGCAGCACTATTAGGGCAGGACGACATTGGCGTAAACCTAAAATTTTTAAAACTGGGATTATCCAGTGCTTTCTCGGTTCTTCCTAACATTTACAAAAAAGAACCACATGTATTAATCATTGGGTTGAGACTTCGTCACAGGGGTAAGGTGTTAGCAGCTTCGATCAATCATTGATTGTTGGAAAGGTCTGATCTTTTTTGTTAGGCGCCTTGACACCTTCGGGTTTTAGTTTGCGCGTTACAAGATGCAAAATAAATAAATAAATAAAGGTTACCAGGTGATGAAAAATATTCAGCCTAAAACGAGTCAACAGGAACCTTTCATAGCCACTCAGATTACAAATTAAATAAGGCTGCATGGCCATAGTGGATTGGATCAACAATGAATGTTGAACCAAGCTTTTTTTAACCTCAGTAACCTGTCGCAGATCCTCCAGGTGAGTCAGGCATAGCTTTTTCAGCCCTTTCCTTGATAACTCAGCGATGAGTGAGGGGTGATGGTTGTATCTTTCCAATCCCAAATCATGCAGAAACCTTTTGACATATAAAAGCAAACCCATCCTATGTGAATTTTCAAGTGCTAGACAGTCGTTTAATAATTGTTGGTTAAAAACTGTCTTTGATGAGGACCAGAGGCGGTGCCACAAAAGAATTGGCTGCATTTTTACGATGTCAGTAATGTATGTCAAACCTAGTTTTAGGTGGCAGCTAAAAGTCGAGGTACCTCGCGGAACAGCTAAGAGATACCTCAAGAAAGTGTTTCCACTTTTTGGAAGGCTTCCACTTGACCGTAACACCACAGCCCTGCTCCATAAATGGCTGTACTGATGCATTTTGCCTGGTAAATCTGGATCATCTCTGCCGGGCATCTTTTGCCTAACCTCTGCGCGAAACTTACTAGTGCAGAGGTAGTAAATAGCAGCTTTCTAGACTCAATAGCTCTTCTCCATTTGCACTTATCATCAATTAAAATTCCTAAATAGGGATACGTTTTTGTCTTCTCCACCTTGGTGTTATTGATAAAAATATCTCTCCCTTTCTTTTGTCTTGGCCCTGAATTCATGATAAAAGTTTTTTAATGTTAATTTTTAAATCTAAATTAGACATATAGGTATTATATCTATTGAGCGAGCGTTGGAGTTCCAGGGGGGTACGGGCAATAATTACCGCGTCGTCCGCGTAGAGTAGAGCGGGAATCGGGCATTTGTGAAGTAGGGGGAGGTCCTGGCATCCCTCCAACATGACTTGTTCAAGGCCATTTGTATAAAGTGTGAAAAGGAAGGGTGCCAGGACACAACCCTGCCTGACACCCCTCTCAACTCTAAAAGGCGCCGTCAGTTCCCCTCCCACTCCAAACCTCACCCTGGCCGTGGCATTTGAATACAATTCGCGGAGAAAGTTGACCAAGGAGAGCTCGACTCCCATCTCTATTAAAATGGCCCACAGTTTCGAATGGCTTATGCAATCGAAGGCTGATGTTAAGTCTACGTATCAATGTGCAAACTCCCACCCTTTGCGTTCACGTATTTGCCCATTAGCAATGTCAAATTTAGAACTTGCTCGGTGGTACCCATACCCTCCCTGAACCCGTATTGAAGATCTGACAGTACATGGTTATCATCTGCCCATTGTTGAAGGCGCTCAAGAATAATGCGTCCCACAACTTTGCCCAAAGAATCTAATAATGAAAAGGAGTAATAACAGGATGGACTTTGACGATCACCTTTTTTAAATATAGGGACCAGGATTGAATCGGACCTCGATTTCCCCAACCCCACTGTGCAAGTGGCTTCCAGTACCCTGACCAATATGGGCGACCAGAGATCTATGTTATATTTAAAATGGTCTACCGGGACCCCGTCAGGGCCGGGCGCCTTCCCCCCTTTGCTTGCCATTAAGGCAAGTACGATTTGTAACTGGGTAAAATCAAGTGCAAGAGGGAAAATTGAAGGTTTTTGACAGAGGCTCATCGTCTCCGTGTCCTTTTGATCCGTCAGTTCTCTACAAGTTGATCCGAATATCTGGGAAAAGTGTTCCACCCATGATAGCTCATCAATAGCTGATTCGATTTTATCATTAGCCCTAAATTCAGATAAGAATGGAGATTTAATTATCTTCCAAAAGGCAGTATCGTCTTTCATCAGGCACCTCTTATGAAGTTGAGCCCATAGTTCCTGCTTTAACTCTGATTTTCTTGCTTTACCTGCTTGGTTATAAGTCTTTCTGAGTAGTATAATTTCTCGTTTATCCCTTTCTTTTTTATGGAGGGCAGATTTTAGGTTGGAGTATGCTTTGGTACAGGCGTTATTAAACCAACCCTTCGTTTTCCTCTTATTCCCTTGAGGATAAAGGCATAAAGCTTCCTTTACTGTGTTAGTCATAACCAAAAAGTTATCCCACTTCAGCGGGTATCCATTTATTCTGTTCAGCACCAGGTGTTCCTGACCATATATACCCACTCGGTTAGTTTTTTCTCGACCAATAGGAAGAGAAAGGGTGACACTATTAGGGAAATGGTCACTGATAGCGTTATCGTGGGTTTTAAAATACAATATACGGGACACTGCAGTACTTGACACAAATTTAAAATCTATGGAAGTAGATGCACCTCTTCCATTAAAGGTCGGCATAAGGGGGATTGAGGGGACCACTAATTAATTTGCCAAACCAAGATCTAAAACGAATAGGGTCTCATTTAGACAATCCCCACTCGCTGTATGTGGAAAATGGGTCAGGTTGTTGATGTTCTCATCTTGCAAGCCACATGTTAAATTGTCATTTAGCCCACATGGTGATAAACTAAAATCACCCCCCCCCCCCAGATAACGGAAACTCTTTTCTTTTTATTCTTATTATTAAGTTCCATATGGATGTATCGGATCTCTTTTAAAGTGGCTATGTACCAAGGATTTTGCAGTTTGTTATAAAAATTAACTAAAACAAAAATATCGAATGTATTCATATCAAGAGTAATTATTTGGAAGTTTGATTCCAATTTTAGGGGAGTAATTTCCCCGATTGCTAAAAGTTTAGAGATGAACACGGTCAGGCCTCCTTTTGCACGCCCTGAGGGAGAGGGAATCACGGGTGAAAATTAAGTTTTGAATCCATTAATATGGGTAGCTGATACAGCCCACGTCTCTTGGAGGCAAAGGATGTTAAAGTTCTGAGTAAAACTAAGCCACTCATCATTGATAATTTTGGCGTGCAGACAGGCAACGTTCCAAAAAACAATACAAAGCCCTGATGCAGTTAACAAACTTGCCTGGGTGGTACTTGATACTACAAGTCCTCCTGAATCGACTGGAGTTAAATTGCTATCTGTAGTACCCTGGTCCGGTAGAATTATATGATCGGAGACCGATCTCTCTGTTACGGTACTGTTCATCAACGTGGCTGTTGAGGGTTTTTGCTCTTCCACTCTAGTTGCTGAATTCAGTTTAGATATGTTGAGTTCCAATGGGTCCCTCTGTCCCACCACTTGAGAAGGACTAGAGGGGTCCCCTGAGTGAATAGTGGTTATAACTTTCTCCAACCTGGGCGCGACTCTAGCTATACTGGTTGGTTGTCATTCCACAGCATCTAGGGAGGATAGCGTCTCGAACATGTTTACCGTTAAAATTGAACCATTCCCATAACCTTTCGGCCTGTGGATCGGTTTGCAGAAAAACCCCAGTGGAAGAGCACTTATACAGGTGCTTTGGGGAGAGAATTCTTCCCTGATGTTTAATAGAGATCGGACCAACTGCGGATGGCGAAAATTTATGACTATGCAGTCGCCGTCAATATTCTTTGGGGATTCTCCAACCCACCCTACTCTTCGGACCATCAAAATATCGTTAATACTCTGGAGTCTAAATTTTTTATGTTTAATCAGCCGGCCAGTGGTTTTATTTTGGAGTGCCGTCCAGGATTCACTCTGTCTGTTTTTAAATACTGGCTCCCCAGTTAAAATGATTACATATGGACAGGAAGCTACCCCCTACACCCAAAGACACTATAAAGAGCCTCGGCGTCTGGCTGGACAAATCACTCAGCTTTTACTGTCAAGCAGCCAAACTATCAGCCACCTGCTTCGGGCTTATCAGGCTTCTCCGGAAGATCCTCACTCTCCTGCCCTTTGGGGCAAGACAGACCATAGTTCAAGGTCTAATCCAGTCCCGCCTTGATTTTGGCAATGCCCTCTACCTAGGAGCCCCCCAAAACACCCTATGAAAGCTCCAGATAATACAAAACTGTGCTGCCCAAACTCTGCTTCAGTTCCCCCGCCGTCTTTCAGCCAAGCCCAATCTGAGAAACCTCCATTGGCTTCCTGTCAAGGAGAGAATTAATTTTAAGACCCTCTGTATCTCCCACCGAGCTTTTTGGAAAACAGGTGCTGCCATTAACCACTCCATGATCACCCCCTACCACCCCACCAAACAGCTCCGTTCGGCACACTCATTCCTCGCTACAGTCCCCAGGATCAAGAGATCAAGATGCGGGGGGCGGTCTTTTTCCTACAACGCGGCCAAACTGTGGTACTCTCTCCCGCTCTGTCTGAGATCCAAACCCAACCTTCTCCTATTCTGCAAACACCTAAAAACCTTCCTTTTTAAGAAATCTGAATAAAACTTCTTGTTAGCAGCTTTCCCCGAAAAGCGTTACTCACTCTAGCGCTAGGGCGCCTCAGGGCAGCTACCGCGCTTTATAAATTTTCTTTTCATTTAATTTAATTTCATTTCATTTCAAGCTGGCGGTAAACCTAAGATATCAGAGCTAGGATTCAAAGGCCTGTTATGAAAGTGATTCAAACTGGGTGGCCCTGGTTCACTCATTTCGCCCCCCCTGGTGGGTTCCATTTCTTTAGTGCCCTCAGCTACCCGGGTAGTTAAAGTGGGCGCATGAGCTTCCCTTGACCTCCCGCTCACTCTTGCAGGGCCCAGTGACCATTTTTCTTCCATATGAATTGGGCTTTTTCCCCTTACTTCAATGCCGGGTTGGATTTTGTCTATTTCATCTCTTAAAGTATGTACTGCCTCGTTCAACAACTAAATCTTTTGTTACATATGGCCAAATCTATCTTCAACAAGGGTAGTTATCTGATTCAACATTAAACCTAGAGTTGATTCTAAGATCCCTTTAAGGGTTTTTTCAAAAACTGCGTGCTTTTTAGGATCAATCTCTTCGGTGAGGGGGATATCTACTTCTAACTGCATACTACAAGCTTTTTGAGTAGCCACTGGAAGCTCTTCAATTTGCTGAATTGTTTGAGCATTTGAGGTTAGAGCTCCTGTGTTCCTCCATTCAGTACCCTCCTTTACTCACTTCTGCCTTGTTCTCTGTGACTTCCCTTTGGCCTGTTCGATTTGTTTCCTGGTTCGTGGTCTAGACCCTAAATTTGGGCTATGATCCTCGGCCTGTTCTTGACTCAGGGGGATCGAGATTAAATTAGCCGAAGGAGAAAGATCGTTAGGGCATTGAACAGTAATTCTGGGTGTCAGTGGAATATTAGCCTCTCTAGACAATGGGAACTGGGTTGGGTCGAGGGATAAACGTCTTTCTGCTAGCTGAATCTCGTGTGTGAGAAGCGATTCAGCTCTAATTGAAAAAGCATCTAAAGTGCCTACCGCACTCTTGTGTTTCTCCATACTCCTTAAGCTATTTGCTTCTATTCTTTACAAAAACTTACAATAGCAACCTAAGTTACACCGTTTTTTAGAGGAAAAACTAGTAAGCCAAAGATCAAGTAAAATAGTGTAATGCCTAATAGTGGTAGCTGACGCACTAGCTAATTGCTATTCTCCTATGGCCCCTGTAATCAGGGTGGTCCTTATTTCATTAAGATTTAATTACCATTCACCCACGTTTAATTTACACATTAGAGATCTCTTGAGGCTCCCCCGAGAACTATTACAGATTATGTCAGTGTAGGTCGTCACGCCCCGAGACCCTTAGAATCTGGTGACCCAGAGAATAGTGGCGCAGTCTTAGAGTCTCAGAGTCTTACTGCGGGTAAGACTATCGTTAGTAGCACGTTGTAGTGGGAAACTTATGGGCCAGCTCCCCTCCTCCTTTCGCGAGACCGCGTTGCCTCCTGGGGGGTATAGTTCCGGCAGCTGGCGGTCTGCGATGCGGAGCGGGAGCTAGAGCGAGAGGGCTGGGGGCTCAGCAACACGTCTTTACCTAACGCGGGGCTCTGGAGCAGGGCAACAGGCGATCACAGTGTCAGCGGCGTGGCAGCACAAAGAACCCAAGGCCACAGGTAAGGGCGTACCATTCTCCTGACAGACTTTGCTGAATGAATATGCCTCCACATTTCTAACCCTTGGGACGTGAATTGCTCTGATCTAAAGGTCTTTGGCCATTAGTCACTTCCAAATCATTTGAGCTTCAAGAGATAATATGTATTTTGTCGCTCCATGTTTGTTCAGGTAGCATATTGTTATGATGTCACTCCGCACAAGCAAGGACTTTGGGTGCTATTTATTATTTGGCAGAGATGGTACTTTGCCACATGTGGCGGAGTTCACCGTTTACTAAACTGTTGGTTTCCCTGCTCTATTTACAGAGAGGAAAACCATCAAATTTCCTTCTGCAGGACCATGCTGACTTCGACCAGTGGTAACCTTACACTGAGAATGCAATAGTCTAAGGGCCAGATGTAGGTAGCCCAATACTGGTCGGTAACGGCCAAATTTACCGATTTTCAGCCGTTACCGACTGGTTTGGGCATTCAGGATGTAGGGGACCCAAAAACATCAGAATCGGTAAATTTCCGAATCGGAAACTTTACCGAATCGGTAAAGTTTCCGATTCGGAAACCTTACCGAATCGGAAAATATACAGAATCGGTAAAGTTTCTGAATCGGAAACTTTACCGATTTGTTAAATTTACCAATTCGGTATATTTTCCGATTCGGTAAGGTTGCCGAATCGGAAACTTTACCGATTCGGTAAATTTACAGATTCGGAAAATAAGAAATGGTAAAAATGGATTTTGAGATGTAGGTAACCTTTTAAATACCGAATTTGCATGGAATTCGGTATTTAGGAGTCGGTATTTACCATGGATTGAAATCAGGTGGTAACCAGGTGCAGGCTAAAAAAAAGGCCCCAAAATGCAACAGTTTCACCAGAATGGCGGCATTCTATGTCATTGCGAGGCAGCTACGGCTACAGGCAGAAGGAGAGAGGGTCTGGAGGAGCAGGTGTACAGGCAGAGGATCGATCTATTCCAGCTAACTGAGCCAGAGATCCTACAAAGGTACAGATTGGCTCCCCAAATTATCCTGGACCTTATCAGGGACCTCCACCCACTGTTGGACCATCCAACCCCAAGGGCACACGCCATCCCACCCCATGTGCAGGTGCTATGCAGCCGACACCTGCTTGCATCTGAGAGTTACCGGAGTGTGGTTGCTGTGGTAGGTGGGGTGTCCCAGAGCTGTCTGTCCCGTTTCTTAAAAAAATTCCTTGATGCCATGTTGCAGAGAATGCATCACTACATCAGCTTCCCTGCAACGCATGCTGAACTGCTCAGGACAAAGACAGACTTTTATCAGATGGCGCATTTCCCAAACATCATTGGCTGTATTGATGGTACCCACATACTAATATGCCCACCTGCTGCCACAGAGTACATTTATCGGAACCGGAAGTCCACCCACACCATAAATGTACAGGTGACCTGTGATTCCAAGTACATGATCACTGACATAGTAGCCAAATTCCCCGGGAGTACCCACGACTCTTACATCTTCCAAAACAGTGGTATCTACGCACGCCTGACAGCGGGGGAATTCGGCGAAGGATACTTGCTAGGTAACACACTGTGTGAAACTCCCTTGATACGTATTGCAGGTGGATGTGTGTGTGTGCATGTGAGTAATGTTTTTTCTTCTTACAATTAGGGGACAGTGCATATGCCCTCCGGTCCTTCATCCTCACACCCTACCTCAACCCTACAACACCAAGCCAGAGGAGATACAACAGGGCACACAAGACAACCCGAAACATTGTGGAGCGCACTTTTGGTATGTGGAAGAGCAGGTTTCGCTACCTCCATAAGAGTGGAGGGGCCGCCAGTACACACCAATCACCTGCTGCAATATGATTGCAGCCTGTGCAATGCTGCACAACCTTGCGGTCAAGAAGGGCACCGAAGTGGATATCTCTGATTATGAGGACCATGATGATAAGGAAGCAGTGCCTGAACCACACACATCTAGAGTTTCAACACCAACTGATGGCAGACACAGATGGGAAGAGATCACACGCAACTTCTTTAATGTAAGAAAAGAGACCAGAAAGGTGGAGTATGCACCCAATGTAGTTTAATTGTGTAATGACGTAGGTTTCTAAAGCACAAATGTGCAACAAACAGTATTTAACTTCAATGATGTCAGTCCTGGTTCACTTCACCATGAACTGTAATAGTAATTTTCGTCCTCGCTTCCCAGTGCCACTTGTATGGTGCTCACTGTCTTGCTGGCCTGTGGCCTCAGCATGGCGCCTGCTGCTCCTCCTCGTCTCTGGGACAAGGGAGCTTGCAATGCTGCTCCTGCTTGTGCTCTCCTCACTCACAGGCACATCCAGAGCAGCTGTCTGTGCAGTTTGGGCATTTAACAGCGCCTCAAGAGCACTAGTCATCCTGCCCATGCCCCTAGTGACCTCATCGCTGTTTTGGGTCATAGCCTCCTGCATGTTACTGCTTCTCCTGCATAGCAGGGATGTGTCAGTGGCCAGGCGGTTGATAGCTTTATTTTGGCCATGAGCGCGCTGCCTTTCCTTGTGCCTTGACTTAAAATTAGTGTCTAGTTTGGTGCATAGCAGCTGCACCGATTGGCTCATTTCGCGCATCCCTGCTGCCATCTCTTTGTTCACTTCTACAAGCTCCCTAATGCCCTTTCCTATGTCTCCTTTGCTATTGTTCAGGGATCTCATTTAGCGTTGGCATGACTGGATGGCTCTTCCCTGCATTCTCTGGATTCTCACCATGCTCCCCTTCAGGCCACGGAACACACTGGACCCTCCACAGGTACATCTGCTGGCCTTTCTAGGACTCTGCGGCGTCTTGCACCATTATGGCCCACCCCTGCACTGGAGTGCATTGTGCCAGAGCTAACATCCACAGGCAAGTTGTGTGTTTCGTCCCCCTCCATGTCAGCTGCTGATGACTCCATTTCTAGAAGTGGGGCCACTAGATGCCTCCAGCTTGGTTGTGATGCAGGTGTTGTGTCGTGCTGTGATGCTGGCATTTCTGGGGATGACAGCAACAGAGGGGTTTGAGATCTGCGAGGGGACGCCTGCAACTCTGGAGCCATTTCTGAGTCTTGTGCAGGAGGATGGCTATTTGGTGCACCTGTGTCCTGTGGTACGTTCTGGGTAGATGGACCTGGCTCCTGACTCTCCTCCCTCTCTGGTGGTGTGCCTTCAGTCTCCTGCGAACTCCTGCAAGACGTTTCACCTGTGGACATATGAGCGTACATTAGCTAAGCGCTACTGCCTCACAGTCACTACAATTAAATATTTATCACTTTAGCTTTATTCTCTATGCAATAATTTCCCAAACTTGGTGGTTGCTGTGCTGTATGACATGTGCATACCTTTCCTGACTACATATACCATGATGCATTGCTCCTGTATAGTGCTAGCAGTACTGGACTGGGGTTCACTTAGCCACAAAGGGTACAGGTAAGGATGATGGTATGGGGGGAATGCTGTGCATTTTTCTTACCTTTTTTGCTTGCAGCTCTGGCTGAGCTGTCTACTTCTCCCAGTCCACAGACGCTGTCTGGTTCAATGGTTGAGGCCACCATCTCCTCCAGGTCAGTAAGGGGTGGGGCTGGGTTCTTGCCTCCACCAGTTTTTGTTGCCTGCTTGTGGTGTTCAGCCAATTTCTTTTTGGTTTGGCTCCTGAGTTTGTAGAATCGCTTTTTCAGGTCCTCTGTGTCTCTGGTAGACTTTGTCTAGTATGTCCAGCCAGAGTTTCCTTTTGGCAGATTCTGCCACAGTGAGGGACTGCCTGCCAAACAGTTTTTGGTGTACCTTCACCACCTCCTCAACAAGGACCTGCAGCTCCATGCTGCTGAATTTGAGTTTCCTCCTCCTCACATGCTGATCTTTTTCTTTGCTGCTTGACATTTTGCAGTTTTAAAAGTGCTCAAAACCCTTTCTGCTGCTCAGGGACTCAGCTCAGCTCCAACTGCCTTTCCAGAAGCTTCTAATTAGTTGCAGCTGCCTGTGTAGCCACTTCCTGGTAGGGGGGGGAGGGTGGTAGCACCTGTTTGGCTGCCTACTTAAGTTTCACTTTTGTTTGCTTTCCGATTCAGATTTTACCAATTCGGTATTTCCTATTCATTCCTATGGGCCAAAAGGCCCATAGGAATGAATGGGGAATACCGAATCGGTAAATACCGATTCGGTAATTTCCGATTGTCCGATTCTGAATTTTACCGATTTGGTATTTTTCACCAATTTTTTATCTACATACCATTTACCGATTCTAAAATACCGATTCAGTAAAATTCGGTATTTTAGAATCGGTAAAATCGGATTACCTACAGCTGGCCCTAAGTTCCTACAGCATTTAGGAAAGTCACTTCGTCATACTTTTTTTCGCGTCCGGAAAAGCCTTTCAGTCCTGAACACAAAACAATAAGCGTGTGAATCACTTCACCCACTCAGCAAACTTCCATTGCCTTTAGAGGAATTGCCACAACTGCAGCTTCTCCGAAGGCACAAAGCTCTCTTCCAGGCAAAGTATAAGCCTACACTGGCTTGGAGCTACAGAGCACAGCCTGCCAATTCCTAAATAACCCCCTTTGTCCTAATTGCTGGGCAAAAAGACTTACGGGCCATGCAGGCTGCAGTATGACATCTCTTGAACTCCTAGATGAGCCATGTGTGCTCCCCAGCCCTTCAAAGATGCATCGTGATGATAGTCTGACTTAGAATGTATTGGTAAAAAGGAACCACTTTCCCAATATTCTTTGCCTTTGGTCACCACAGAAGTTACTGAATCTCAGGCTGAGTTATAATACGTCTGTGTTCCCAAGTTGTCTGAGAGTTGTTGCCATTGATCATTTAGGAAATAAATAGCAAAAGAATACAAAGTTCCCCCGGGGAAACGAACAATAAAGAGGTATGTGTGTGTATGGGAAGTAGAGTAGAAGCAGGGAACAAGGTGTTCCCTTGTTGGAACTAGAAGACCTCACACACCCAGAAGCCTAGGTGTCATGCTTCATCATTGGTCTCCTGCTCCTCGTCAGACTGGCGCTGCAATGTCCGACGGGCGCCGTAGGCACGCTTTGTTGGAGATCTTTTGTCCCAGCCATTGGTTGAGTGCGTGTAAGGGGTCTGGTGAAGGTGTAGTCGTGAGGGATTAGTGAAATTAAAAGAAGGTGGGTCAGTCCACAAGGGTCTTGGCTGGGACAAAAGATCTCCAACAAAGAGCGCCTACGGCGCCCGTCGGACATTGCAGCGCCAGTCTGACGAGGAGCAGGAGACCAATGATGAAGCATGACACCTAGGCTTCTGGGTGTGTGAGGTCTTCTAGTTCCAACAAGGGAACACCTTGTTCCCTGCTTCTACTCTACTCCCATACACACACATACCTCTTTATTGTTCGTTTCCCCGGGGGAACTTTGTATTCTTTTGCTATTTAGTTGTCTGGACAAGTACACTGGACCCCGTAAAACATTGTCCACAGGTGGTTCCCACTTTTGTATTGAATTGATCATTTAGGCCCTGATGAAGAGATATCAAGTGGAGCCAAGCATGAGGAAGATGCAGAAAGCAAAAGACCCTGCTAACGATAAGATCAGAAAAGCAGAGTATTCAGCCTCACTCACAGCTAGTGGATGGACTGAACTGGGATTGACATTGATTTTGCAGGCCCAGTCTGTTTAGAGGGACTTAAGTATTTTGGAAATGTAGCATATCTCCCTGGGGTTTTAAGACTTTGATCAACTTAGTCATATGTGAAGACACATTTTCTTGGTCTTCTCTGGTAAGCTGCGATTACCGATACACAACTGAAGAATGTTCTTGGGGTGGATTTCAAACTGAACAATGCATTGGAATGGTAGTGATATTTTCTCACAAAAACCTCATTAAACATTATGATTTTCTAATATTGGAATTTCCAAATATACATACTGAAGGTATGCAGAGCACATCCAGTTCTCTAGATGGAGTTGAGGATTGGTCTGATGAGGCGCTTGTATTCTCATATTCTCGCTCTTTATTTATTTAATCACCAGCTTTAAGTTAAGCATGGTTCAGAATACATTCTTTGGTGCCATCTTTTGAAAGAAAATAAATCTGCTTTCCTTTTTGGGAAGGATAAAAACGTTTTACAGCTTATTTCTCTAGAAGGATGTTTCCTTTCTTCTGAGGCTTGTCCAGCTGTAATTAGCAAGTGTTCCTCGGTGGAATTGCTGGAGATTATATGAACTCAATTCCCAGCAATTTTACACAATGTCCAATTGCAATCTGTTGCTTGTGATATTTGCCACTCTTTGAGATGGTTTCTGATACTTATCACTACTACAGTAGCTGACAGAAGAGGAAGAAGGAGCGAGTCACTGTTTTGCAAATGGCTGTCCTGTGGCTATAGATGGTTGCTGGCCTCCTCTCCTTTCTCTTGACTTCTTAAATTGGTAATACTGTTTCTGATGCTACTGCTGGTATTGTTGTGGGCAATGAAGGGTTTGACCCTCTTTTTGGAAAAAGGATGATCAAAGATTTTATTATGATGTTTCATGAACTAAGTCTTTTTTCTCTCTGCTCAAAGTCATAAGTGTTTCTAATTTTGTTTTCATTTGCTGCATTCCCTCATTAAAATGTGAACCAAACAGTGTGTTGCAAGAAAAAGTAGAGTTAAACATCCTTTGTTGACCTTTGGTTTTTAAGGCCAGTAAGTCAAAGACAGGAACCAATCTGCATGGTAAAACAATTACATTAGCCATAACTTACCAGATCAGAAGAATCCGCATCAGCACATATTATTTGCTATTACACCATCACTCCCTCAGACTTTTTGGAAGCCTGTTTTATCGTAACAGGAAAGTTTCTTTGTGAAGTCTGAGTGAATGTATTAGGAATTGTTTCTGCATTGCAGGGCAGTATCACGGGCAGCCTTCATGGCTGCTGCTAAAGTCCCAAAAGCTTTCCTCTACACCATATTCAACTTTTGACGCTCTTTCTTTAGAAGTAAACTGGAGACTGTAGATGTAACATGGTATTTACTTGTAGCTAAATCTAGGATGTAGTCCGGTGGAGATCAAACCAAAGAAACAGCAGCTTCTGCTCTGGGTAACTTATATTTCTTCAATAATCCAACTGGAGCAGACTTAGTTCAAAAAGTAGTTGCAGGTTCCAATAAACCTAGCACCAAAGGAAGTAATGATTGTAAGAAAGACCAATAATATAAGAGTTTGAAAATGATGGAAGTTTATGCTGGTGGTGTCTATATTGGTATGGTAAACTTGGCTGCTGATCTGACAAGTACTTCAATACATGTATTAATATCATCATTTGGACAACGACTGGAAGGTAGTGTTATATAAGAGTAGGAGAGTAACTACAAACCACAAAATATGAAGGACCTCTATAAGATCTAGTGTGAGATATTACATTTGAAGAATGTCTTATAGAATGCAGTGAAGAATGATGGTTTACGAAGGACATGACCTTTGCCTTTGAGACCCTGATCATCTTAATACAATTCTCACTAGTGCTATTGGCAGTGGAAAAGTCACAGGTTGTAGTGTGGTTGTAGGCACAACAGAGTATATAGGAATTTAAGAAACAGGTACAGAAGATGCATGACAGCTTTAAGATCTTATTCTCTCAAAGGCAGGGGATGTAGAGAAAGTTATAACCTATGTAAATACACAAGTTGGAAAAAACGTTCTTGAGAGTCTTCTGCTCTGAAAATTTGAGCAGTCTTTTTTCTTCAACCTGTGCACCTGTGCTGCAGGTAAAGACGCTTGCCCAAAGGCATGTCTTTCAACATCGAACGTGCTTTGACATCGATCTTTAAATATAAATGAACATGGGACAAAATAGCATGTACTGGGCTGTCAAACTTTAAAAAAAAAATCATTTCAATTATATTTAAACAGTGCTTCAGGATACTGCACATGAGTGGACAGTTAACGAATTTTGATTATAAATGGAGAACTCCTGAAGGAGAAAGAGAGGTACTGGATCCCCAAGACAGTTCAACATTTTCTCATAGAGCAATAAGAATTGACCTACCAGTAAAGATGCGAAGAACTGATTTCCAGGAGTCAAACCCATGCTGTTTCCCTCTCTCCCTCTCTGGACTAAGGCCAGAAAAACTTAGGTTGTTAGGAGATGATCAGCTACTTGCCTGTGCAAATGCATCTACCAGGAGGCATGGCCAACTATGATTGAGGAACTCAGCATAGCAGTGTGAAAAGGCTAATGTGTGTAACAGCCCAATACCAACAGTACAAAGTCATATGGCGTAGAAGAAGCCTATCACCTTCAACCGAATAATGAAAGGCATGTCTCCTTCAATCATGTGCCACTGGGAGCCTGTAGCCTTCACTCATTGTTCTCCCTAATTTTGAGGTTTCTTCCACTTCAAATAGAAGGGGGATGGGAGCACACTGCCTCACCTCCCAGCACAGTTCGCCCCTTAGCATTGTGGTAAATGCAGTTCACAGTCATTGCTTACTTGAATTTTAGCTGTAGTAGTTCACCAAGGTTGGTACAGGTTAGTGCTGTAAATCTCTAGACACATGTGTTTCTGGATATTATCCTTCATCAGTAGAGATAAACAACTAAATGCATCTTGGGTTGCTGTGAAGGCTGCCACAGTCTCTCAGGTTTCAGTACCTCTCTGGTGCACAGGTGCATCTCCAAAAGCTCATCAGCTCAGTGACTCAAGGGAGCCTTTTTAAACAAAAGGGGGTGGGGAGCACACTGTCTCACCTCCCAGCACAGTTCGCTCCTTAGCATTATGGTAAATGCAGGTCACAGTGATTGCTTACTTGGATTTTAGCTGTAGTGGTTCACCAAAGTTGGTACAGGTTAGTGCTGTTAATCTCTAGACACGTGTTTCTGGATATTATCCTTCATCAGTAGAGATAAAAAACAAAATTCATCTGGAGTTGCTGTGAAGGCTCCCACAGTCTCTCAGGTCTCAGTACCTCTCTCTGGCTCACAGGTGCATTTTCAAAAGCTCATCAGCTCAGAGCTCAAGGGAGCATTTTCAAACCAAAGGGGGATGGGAGCACACTGCCTCACCTCCCAGCACACTTTGTCCCTTAGCATTGTAGTAAATGCAGTTCACAGTGATTGCTTACTTGAAATTTAGCTGTAGTGGTTCACCAAAGTTGGCGCAGGTTAGTGCTGTAAATCTCTACACACGTGTTTCTGGATATTATCTTTCATCAGTAGGGATTAAAAACAAAATCCATCTGGGGTTACTGTGAACGCTGTCAGAGTCTCTCAAGTCTCAGCACCTCTCTCTGGCATACAGGTGCATCTCCAAAAGCTAGTCAGCTCAGAGGCTGAAGGGAGCCTTTTCAAACAGAAGGACGATGAGAGTATACTACACTGCCTCACCTCCTAGCACAGTTCACCCTTTAGCATTGTGTAAAAAGCAGTTCACAGTGATTTCTTACTTGAGTTTTAGCTGTAGTGGTTCACCAAAGTTGGTGCAAGCTAGTGCTGTAAATCTCTAGACACATGTGTTTTTGCATATCATCCTTCATCAATAGAGATAAACAACAAAATTAATCTGGTGAGCTCTTGGAGATGCACCTATGCGCCTGTGAGAGGTACTGAGACCTGAAAAGATTGTGGCAACTTGCTCAGCAACCGCAGATTAAATTTGTTTTTATCTCTACTGATGAAGGATGATATCCAGAAACACATCTCTAGAGATTTACAGCACCAACCTGCACCAAATTTGGTGAAATACTCCAGTAAATATTCAAGTAAACATCTACCATTAACTGCATTTACCATAATGCTAAGGGGTGAACTGGGCTGGGAGATGAAGCAGTGTGCTTCCACCCCCTTCCATTCCACTTCATTTTCTCACTTTGGGGGGCGGGTAATAGAGGTGCCAGAGGCAGTTGCCATGATTCACCAACCACTGTAATTTTGTTCATAGCCACTGCTAGCATACTCTTAGTGCATGTTTTGTCCATATCCACTACTAGCATACTCTTAGTGCATGTTCCTGGAACTATGGGTGCCTGCATCATCATCAGAGCTCCTTGACCACAAAACAGGGCACAAACCTGACCGTCATCAGTAAAGAGGTTTTCAGAGTAGCCCAAGCAATCTGAACAGATGTATGTCGTTAGCACGCATGCTTTTACAACACATGCCTTTACCACGCAACTTTTACAACGCAAGCCGTTACAGCGACTTGCGTTGGGGGGCGCTGGATAGTGAATAGTTTAATTTACTATTCCAACTCCAGTCCCCATGGATAGTAGGGAAAGTGTTGGATAGTAAATTAAACTATTCCCTATCCTAGAGCGCCCCCCAGCGCAAGTCGTTGTAACGACTTGCGTTGTAAAAGTTGTGTGGCAAAGGTAGTTCGTTGTAAAAGTTGCGTTGTAAACGCTGTTCACCATCTGAACAACTAAAATGCTCAATGGATATTCCACAGGCTATTGAATTGTTCGACTCAAAATAAATCTGTCCCTTCTTTGGCCATAAGAAAATATAATTGCATGAGGCATCACTAAAAGTTACCCAAAGGAAACTGTTTTGTTTGCCTAGCTTAATTATTTATTTGAAAAGTTTTATATAGAGCGAATGTGACCCTATCACATTACAAGTAAATGGGGCATTGATATACAAATCTTTAAGCATAGTAAAAGCACATCCGGGATCAGAGGACAATAAGCTCAAGAGGCAGAATTCTGATGATCCATACCAAAAATGGTTCATTAACAGGAGTTTGACTTTCTTCTTGAAGGAGGTAGTGGCGAGAGTCAGTCTTATTTCAGATGGGAGAGAGTTCCAGATTTTGGGGCGATGCCAGAGAAAGCTCTGTTGTAGGTTTTCTTTCTGTTGATACATGGCTTAAGCTGTTCTAGAGGATCTAGAGCCTCCAGACAGCTCTAGCTTGTTGGCAAAGATAAATTGGGGTATTGAAATGCAAAGCTTTGTGCATTATGCCTGTCATTTTTAGTTGAATTATTTCTTCATAAGGGAGACAGTTGATGGATTTCGGGTCAGGGGAGATGTGATTGAACCTTTTTGACCCCATGATGAGTCTTGCCCCCGAGTTGAGTGAGGCCCTTAATGGGGCAATTGTCACTCTAGGCAGGCCTGAGAGAGTAGCGCTTTCATATTTCAGTCTGGAGATCACTAGTGCTTGCACAGCCGACTTGAAGTCACTTTGAGGAAAGAAAGGTTTTAGTTTTCGTAGTATGTTCATTTTAAGGTTTACTCCTTTTTTGGTGGCCCTAATGTGCTCCAGCATATTAAGGTTTTTGTTAAGGATTATTCCTAGCGATCTTGTTGACTCAATGATTTGTGGGGAGAAATTGAATGTTGTTAATTGCTTCATTCAATAACTCGTAGAGTGTATCAGGTTGGGTGGGGCAATAAGTAGGAATACTGTTTTTTTAGTGTTAACTTTGAGGTGGTTGCATGTGAACCAGTTTTGGATATTTTGGAGAATAGGATTGAGGGATCGGATTTTTTCAGGGGATGAGATTTTCAAGTACAATTGGATGTCATCCGCGTAAAGATGATTATGAATGTTGGATGCCCTTAGCATTTCTGTTAGCGGTTCCATTAATAGGTTGAAGATAGTGGGGGAAAGAGAGGAGCCATGTGGGACCCCAAGTGTGACCGGCGCTGTGTTAGAAAGGGATTGATTTACCTTGACTTTTTGCATACTGTTTTGCAGAAATTAAGTGAACCACTTTAAGACAGCTCCCTATATTTCCATCCTGTACTCTAGTAAATTGAGTAAGTAATCATGTTTTACCGAGTCAAAGGCCGAAGAGAAGTTTGAGAGGATTAGAAGGCATGATTCGTTTCAATCAAGCATTTTTAGAGCATCGTCCACTATATGCATCAGGGCCGATTCAGTGCTGTGTACCGAGCGGAAACCAGATTGGAGCAAGTCAAAGAGACTGAATTGGTCAATGTGGTTACAAAGTTGGACATGAACACATTTTTCAAGAACCTTAGCCAGTGTCGGGATGGTACAAATGGGGTGAAAATTGTTAAGGTTGGTTCGATCAGCCATTTTTTTTTTTTAAATAGGGGTGACATGTCCATATTTTATCCTGACATAGGGAAGCATTTACAATCCTAGTCCAGAGTGGGAGAATAGAGATTTCGATATCATTGAAGAGGGTAGAGGGAAAGGGATCACTAAAGTGATTTGAGGTTTTCAAGTCTGTATGCATTTTGAGAATTGTATTTTGCTCAATTGTTTCAAACGAACTCCAGAAGGCATTGGTTTTGAGGATGCATTCTGGAAGGTGCGCAAGATCACTTAAACCAGTAGGGACGATTCTGGTGTTTAGTGATTGATGACACTGATGTAGTGAAGTCTTAAGGTTAGCTTTCTGGTTATTAGCCTTTTCTAGGAAGAAGGAGGCAAATTCTTTACTGTTGGCAGTAGACTGGGTCCATTTGGGGCGAGATTGGGTAGGCCCTTAGATTGCTGATTGACCAGGTCAAATAGTTGTTTTGGGCAATTTTTGGCTTGGTCCAGTTGGTTTCTGAAGAAATGCGCTTTGGCGTGTATGATGCTTGGTGATAGGTATTCGTGAGAGATCTTAGCTGTACGAGGTATTCCAAAGTTGGAGAGGCTTCCCACTATCACTCAGCTAATAAGGGGTTGTGTCTTTCAGTATTGAGGCTATCATGGTTGTGAGTGTTTTGTGGGCAGTCTTTTTAGTTGAAAGGGTGCGATTGAATCAAGAATATGCTTCATGGAGCTAGTATAGTGGTCCATGAGCTCTTGTACATCTACCATATTTTCAGGGGTTAGTATGATGTTA
Source organism: Lissotriton helveticus (assembly GCF_964261635.1). Classification (NCBI taxonomy): domain Eukaryota; kingdom Metazoa; phylum Chordata; class Amphibia; order Caudata; family Salamandridae; genus Lissotriton; species Lissotriton helveticus. The sequence continues at coordinate 903,490,852 of NC_136070.1, read as the reverse complement.
TCACTGAGTAATGTCAGTTCGGTGAGATCGATGTTTCTCAAATTTCTTTTCCAAATTGTTGGTTTGAGTACTTGTGTGGTAGATGTTCTCAACAGAATAGTGATGTGGAAGCTGGCCTGATGATGTTATGACAAATCACAAGGGAAGATAGATTACCATTGGGATGAGTTATCTTTTGCGATGATAAGATCTAGTATCTCCTACTTGTCGTGTGTGGGGCTATCACAAATTTGTACCTAGTTAAGATCAGTAAGTAAAGATTTTAGGCTATTGACTATAGGGTCATTCAGGGTGCTCCAGTTAAGATAAAAGTCTCGAAGGAAGATTTGAGTGCCATGTTGACCCTTGAAAACGGACACTTGTAACACTTCTTGACCATTGGCTAAGAGGAATATTAGAATACCCTCAAAAACTCAATGTTGAATGGAATGCGGTATATATGTTTCATCCGCCCCACATTGTAGTTATGGCAGTTATCATAGGGTATTTCAATGAGTATTGATTGCCAGCCTCATCCAGAGGCACCTCTGGTCTAAGGTGAGTTTTTGAGGGTATTCTAATATTCTTCTTAGTCAATGGTCAAGAAGTGTTACAAGTGTCCGTTTTCATTTTTTTGATCAATTCAATACTCACTTTGGGGAAAGAAATGGACGCTTCAATTCCTCATCCCTCCTTGCTGATTAACTATACTATTCCTCCACAGTGCCCTTCTTTTCGGATAGACGATGAGATCACATGTGATAGCACCTTTTTTTATGCAGAAGTATGAATCGGAGATCAGGGTTTCAGGATAGGCTTTTAGAAGTCTGTGTATAAACTTCTTGGCCACATTTTTAGTAAGGTTCGGGGGGATAATTTATTTTGTAAACATGTTTGCCATATTTTACTAAGCTTGGGTCTATTGCTGTCCCTGGATCCATGAGTGAAGGAGATACGTAGGGCAGGTGTTTGAAGTTCCAGCGATTATATTCTGTTATCTGCCGATCCCCCTAGTATATGGCATATGATTGTCGTCGTAACTTGCACGCCATATGCGTTCAATTCCAGAGAAAGCACATCAATCTAGCACAGGCCTACTGATGAAAATGAAAGATTACAGAAGTTTGGAGTGAGCACTTCGTCCTGTGGGTGGTGAGCTTGCACATAGACTAGAGGATATGTCTAAAGTGCTGCATCCAAACCTTAAGCAGTTACCAAATCTCTATAAAGTAACCACTGTACATTACTTTGACTTTGAATTGTGACACTTAGGACATCTGACTTTGGACCACATCTCTGAACAACACTGATTCAGGTACTGCATTAGGTGAAATGATCCCTTAATGAGTATCATTGAGTTTGTCTTGGTTGCACGGCAGAGACTCACAGTGGTCTTTATGAACGTTTTTCATAAAACCTCATGTAAACGGTATTTCTTGTGCTTAGAAGCTAAGCTACTGTTTGGAGTTGGATCTCTAGCTAAGGAGGCAGCAGACATCTGGTTTGTTTTCAGTGCTTCCTAATTATGTGTGTAGAGGTCCATGATTATTTGCTTTGAAAGCCTTTTTTTAGGCAAAAGTAATGAACGGACTAAAAATGAACCTTAATAACTGTTGCCACTGTGAATACTCCATTCTGAGTGTCTAGCTCTAGCTTTACACAACCCCCTTGGATAAGAATTGGCTGCTCCACAAGGTACCACTGGAGAGTCAAAGAGCTAAAGCATATTGAGTTTCAGCAAAGTGGTATTGTGGCATCAACTGACCAGTGATAAACAACCTCAACTGTTACAATACAGGCACAGTGATCGAGGCCCCAAGAAAGGGTCCTGCAAATTACACTTATCTTCATTGCAATTTTTAAGGTAGCACACAGATGTACAGAATCAGTATGGTTCCATTACTAAACATGTTTTTTAATTCCCTCTTGCCATTCCCGGCAAAAATCGTGGGAAGGGTAGTCAGTAGTACTCTATCCAAGTTTCTTGAACAACATGGCTTACTGGAGGAGGTCCAGTTTGGTGTTAGACCAGCTCATGGTATCGGGACAGCCTTGGTGACCGTAATGGATGAACTTAGAAGGCGGTCGGACAGAGGTCAATCGGCAGTACTTATTCTGCTTGACCTGTCGGCCGCCTTCGATACGGTTAACCACGGAATTTTGGTGAGAAGGCTGAGGGAGATAGGGGTAACAGGACTCGCCATGAAATGGTTTCAGTCCTTTTTACAGGGTAGACAGCAAGAGGTGTCTCTTTCCCCCTTCCAATCCTCTTTTACCAATATTTTGCACGGTGTACCGCAGGGCTCAGCCATCAGCCCTATACTTTTTAACATCTATATGAAACGACTAATGACACTCATCAGAAAACATAACATCAACATTATAAATTATGCTGATGACTCCCAGTTGATTCTTTCACTGGAAGGGGAACAATCTACCTCATTGGAAGGGTTTCATAGTTGTTTGCGGCACACAGCATTGTGGCTTAAGGAAAACTCGCTGCAATTTAATGGTGACAAAACGGAGGTGCTGTATTGCTCCGCGGAAAGAGTCTCTCGTGGGCTGCCCAGCAATTTTTGGCCTTTAGACAGTCTGACCCCATTGCAACCTGTAAAGACAGTCCGTAATCTAGGTGTTATCTTTGACTGTCAGCTAACGTTAGAAGCGCAGGTGACAAAAACAGTGGGTTGTTGTCTGGCCATCATTAGGTCACTGAGGAAGATTTTTCCCTTGCTACCCTCCATGGCTCGCACAGTGATAGCGCGCAGTACTATTCTCAGTAGATTAGACTACTGTAACGCCCTATTGCTGGAAGCTCCCAACTTCCTATTGGATAGGTTACAGAGAATACAATCTATGGCAGCCAAATTGGTCCTGCGTTGGCCTAGAAGGTCTTCTTCCTCACAGGCTCTAGCAGAACTACATTGGCTGCTGCTAAGGCAAATAGTTCAATTTAAATCTCTTTGACTGGTGTTTAAGGCCCACAATGGGATGGGGTCGGTCTCCTTTCAAAAGAAATGTTCCTGGTATGTACCCACTAGAACCCTGCGCTCTTCAGGGGCAAAGCTGGTGAAAGTACCTAAATTCAGGAAGGTGAGCTCAGGTGGCAGATCTTTTGAGGTGGCGGCAGCAAAGCTCTGGAATGCCCTGCCTCTGGAACTCAGACAAATTAATGAGATTCTGCCTTTTAGGAAAAGGCTAAAAACATGGCTCTTCCCAAAGATTTAATTACAAGTTGTAGTGCAGCCTCATGATTGCGTATTTCTGAAAGGTTTAGCGCCAGGATGCCTGCAAGGTGACAGATGCGCTTTAGAAGTACAATAAATAAATAAAAATAAATAAAAAAAAAGGTAATAAATACACAGCCTTAGTCCTGGTATTTACAGATTGACAGCTTTGTTCCACTATGCCTTACACATGAGGCGATCGTGTAGCCTTTTAAACAGAATAACAAAGGTCAAAACTGGAATATAGCTTAGATCTCAGTGTATAGAAAACAAGGACTATAAAAGATGAAAGCTTACACATGCCCAACAAGGTTGACAGGTTCTTTACAATGAGTGTGCCTGGAAGGCCAGAAACTATTAGCATTGGCAATGCCAATAGGACTGACTTTAATGGAATGTTGTATGGTAATGTTCATCAATAATATTAATTAGCATGAGAATGGATATATATGTGCGGAAGCAAATAACTGTAGAATAATACTGGTTTAGGTTTAAATGTCAGATGACAGTTGCACTGTCAAGCCAGACCTAAACATCCAAGTAGCTTATTGACTGCCCTCCTTCTATCTGTTCTGCTCCCAGAGAAAAACATAATAAATTATCAAGTACCAAATACACTTTAAGAGCATTCAAGGGCACATGTGTGTGCCCCCTGAAATATCAAGTTCAGGCAGAAAGGTAAATAAGCAAAATGATTACAGCTGTGTGGATTTTGTTTGTGGAAACGCACATCGTCTGCCCAATCAAAACGTTTACACCAGGCTCCCAACATGTGGGCAGAGCCAAATCCCCTCTCTTGTGATGACCACATCATTGTCTGACGACAGCTGTGCTGTCAAGCCAGACCACAAAAAGGGAAAATGCAGGATACCATAAAAAATACAAAGGCTGTTTAGGTATGAGCAACAGAGGAAAAATATCGGGGAGTCAGTGGGTGCAGAAAGAGGCCAACAGAAACATGTTATTTTGCAGTCAAAAATATTCTGCGACACTGTCCTATAGCTAGGACATCCCATAGTATAATATTCAAAAGCTGAACAAGCTGTTGCTATGTTCAAGTGAAAAGCAGTAGACTATTCTTCAGTGCAATATTCCCAATTTATTTGGTAGTCACAATCGACCCACAACTTGAAAAGACCTTCAACAGATGTGAACCATGAACATTGGAGGCCACAAATCAGGGATGCCCAACCAGCGGCCAGGAGTACTGGATTCACTATAGATTTTCAGGCTTACCATCGACCATGTAAAAGACTTCCTTCTACATGCACTGAATGAAAATCTGCCATGTTTTTGGCCCTCTTGGACCAATGGTGGATACAATTTCCATAAATCAATGCAAAGCTTAAATGATATCTTCCCATACAAATTATCAGAGAAGTGTAATGAACACGTGTATAGTGTTTTCCATGAATCCTGCTTTTCCTTATATAAGGTTTGACTGAGAACCTAGAATATTTTTCACAGCTTGACCTTGCAAGGACACAGCAACAGGCATTCGTGAAGCTCGTCAGTCCATAAAAAAATAGCCAGTCCGAAACAGTCACTGTACATTTAAATTAATGTTGCTTTATTAATAATAGGAAACAGTTATTCCCCATGTACTGACTGCAGGTCATAGTAATCCAGGCAGAACTTTGTGCCTGCCACCAGTGATCCAGCGAGTTTGAGAGTGGAGACCCAAGAGGGCTCAATTAAATAGTTCTTCGAGGAGGTCAACCTGTATGGAAGAACAAAGTGCATACAATGAAAAGTGGAAAACAATTCTCCAAGATGGTCTTCATGAGAAAAGCAAATTTTATGTATACATATCTATTCATGTAGACTCTTAACCATGCCTATTTGTAGCAGGAATGTACTAAAAGAAAAATGTTACTTACCTTTAGTAATAATATTTCCAAGTAAATATGTAAACTTCCAGCAGATTCCTCACCGTCTGACTATCTTTTCTTGAGTCAGACTGGTCTGGAAAACCTTTTCCCATGAATATCTCTCCATTGTTGATAGTCAGTGCCATGTGGCTTCAACTGTGACACTGCATGCCGGACATGACCTCACAGTACATTAGACACCAACTGGCTACAGTTTCTGCCACTTTTCCCTCCCCACATTACGAAATGCAGAAAGGAACCTAGAGAGAATCATCAAAAATGACAATGACAGCATATAACTTGCCTGCATACCTTCGGATCTCATTATGCACATCGCACACGTATCAGGAGATGAAAGAGTGATTTGTAGGAAGTCTATGTAGGATTCTTTGGACACCGTTACGCTGAATGCACGCATTGAGAACCAGCCACTGTCTCGCATAAGCGCTGCTCAGGCTATCACAATCGTTTTAAAATACGCCGACGGGGGCTCATTTTTGAAGGGCTCCTAGCGGTTTTTAAATCATTTATATTTTCGTTTTGCACTAAAATGTTTATGTCACAAATGTACTTTGGTTAGAATTTACCTTGGTGTTGTTGGTCAGGCGTGTTCCCTGTTCCACCACTTAGTCTTCAGCTTGATGTGGAGGGATAGACCGCCATAGCAGGAAGTGCGCTACTTGACTTCTGGTTTTCAAGGAGGTTAGCAGTCTAGCTGCTCGCCTCCACCGGCATATAAACCTCTGACATTCACTTAGCCCTTGGATTCTTTGGACACCGTTTCGCTGAATGGACACATTGAGAACCAGCCACTGTCTCGCATCATCGCTGCTCAGGCTATCATAATCGTTTTAAAATACGCTGACGGAGGCTCATTTTTGAAGGGCTCCTAGCGGTTTTTAAATCATTTATATTTTCGTTTTGCACTAAAATGTTTATGTCACAAATGTACTTTGATTTGAATTTACCTTTGTGTTGTTGGTCAGGCGTGTTCCCTGTTCCACCACTGAGTCTTCAGCTTGATGTGGAGGGATAGACCGCCATAGCAGGAAGTGCGCTACTTGACTTCCGGTTTTCACGGAGGTTAGCAGTCTAGCTGCTCGCCTCCACCGGCATATAAACCTCATGCCCCCTCTGACGTGCAGCGGGCGCACCGCGGGCACGCCGAAGGTGCGCCCAAGGCAAGCCCGTCTGCGCCCGTCCGCGCCTGGACCGTGCCCAGGGCCTCTCCCCTGGTCAAAGATCCCCCCACTCCAACGGCACCCCTATACGCTATTCCTCATCATAGCTAAAGGAAATTAATGTAAGTGCTGCTAGACCTTATTGTTGGCATCTGCCCCTATCCATCTGCCCTACAGCTGCACCTGTACCTTGCCCCTCTTGCACCTTCATCTTACCTCCCCCCTCCTCTCCTCCCACACACCCTTATCTATGCTGGCCCCCTATCGTTCAGCGCTCATCAATGCACGCTCCCTCCCCAAACATAACTTGGAAATTATGGAGTTTATCAACAGCCAAGATCTTGATATCCTGTTCATTACGGAAACTTGGGGCGATGCCTCCTCCGGTCCGGATTTTTGCTCAGCCATGCCGTATGGTTTCTGTGTGATAAGACAGGACAGACGCACAGGCAAGGGTGGCGGGCGTGCGATTATTCATAAAGCCCTATATCCCATAAAAATAGAACCTATTCATCGTTCTGACTGTGAGGCCTTCATTTACTCCATTGCACTCAACAACAACCAAGTCTACAAAGGCACACTCCTATATCGCCCTCCAGGTCCTCGCAAACGTTTCCTTTCAGCTATTGATGAACTGGTGGAGCCTTTGGTGGGTCCTTCTGATTACACCATATTAGGAGATTTTAATTTTCACCTTGACTCTCCTAATGACAAGGATACCATCCAGCTCACCACTGACCTACAAGCGGTGGGATTACATCAGCTAATATCAGGCCCCACTCACCAAGCAGGCCACACCCTTGACGGACTGTTCACCAATAATCCTGACATATCTTTGCTCACTGTCCTTCCCCTGGCATGGTCAGATCACGCCGCAGTTATCTTCACTATGAAGGCTCACAACCCTATTCCACCTCAAGTTAAAGCTCATGTTCCTCAAATCACTCGAGACTGGAAAAACGTAAACATTTCCCGGCTTACCCACACCCTCACCACTTACCTTTATGAGGCCTCCCCTAATCCGAGCCTATCATCCAACTTGTATCAGAATTGGCTTCAGGATGCTCTCAATTCAGTAGCTTCTACTAAATCCATCTTCCCTAATCGAACCACCCCGTCTGCTCGATGGTTTACAGAGGACCTCAGACTCCAGAGACAGTACTGCAGGAATCTTGAGAGACAATGGCGGAAACAGTATAGTCTCCGGGATAAACAAACATACAAGGACGCATTAGCTATCTACAAACGCTCTATTGTTACACATAAGAGCACCTTTTATTTATCCCAAATTGAGTCTGCCCAAAATTCTACAAAAAAGCTGTTCCAACTAGTCAACACCCTCTCCAATCCCCCATCAGGTCCTGCTATCGAGGCATCACAAGATCTTTGTGATTCCCTAGCTGAATTTTTTTCCACCAAGGTCACCAATATATATTCAGCCTTTTTCTCTCTTACCGACCGTGAAGATTCTGACTCCAATCCCCTGCCTATATCCGCCAGACCTACTTTTTCACACTTTCATCCAGTCCCCAATGAACTGATCAGTAAACTTGTCGTCTCCATCAAGTCAGGCTCTCCCCTAGACCCGTGTCCACCTTCTATATTCAAACTTCTTCCTGAGGTTATTACCCCTCCACTCACTGACATCTGTAACTCCATGTTTCTTACAGGTGTCTATCCGGAAATTTGGAAAAAAGCTGTCATTAAACCTCTGCTAAAGAAACCATCCCTTGATCCCTCAGAATCAGCTAATTACAGACCCATAGCTTGCCTTCCCTTTCCAGCCAAGATATTTGAAAACCTTATGAATCATCAGCTCTCTGAATATATTAATCAATATCAACTCTTGGACGACACCCAATTTGGGTTTAGGCAGGGACACTGTACAGAAACCGCACTGATTAAAGCATCTGACGAGATCAGGGCAATTCTGGATCAAGGTGGGGCGGCGGTCCTTACACTTTTAGATCTACCTGCCGCCTTTGACACGTTCAACCATTGCACCCTGATCGACCGTGTCTCATCCCTGGGGATTAACCACCTGGCTAAGGACCTCCTTGCTTCCTTCCTGGCTAACTGCACTCAGTCTGTGAAACTGGGCACTTTTTACTCGCCTATTTTCACTCTCCTATGCGGGGTGCCCCAGGGATCATCGCTGAGTCTGACACTATTCAACATTTATGTGTCGGACTTGGCGAGGGTCATCAAAGCACATGGGCTGAGGTGTTGGCCGTGCATAAGGACGGGGCAGCGGTTGCTTCTAGATTCCAGGAGGGTATGCTGGCCATAAGCTCCTGGATGTCGAATAACTGTCTAAAATTAAACTCGGACAAAACCGAGGTCATGACCTTTGGCAACCTTTTCCCTGGATGGTCTTCCACCTGGTGGCCAAGCGAAATTGCCCCCCCCCCCACAGAACCGGTTGCCAAGGTCAGAAACCTCTGGGTCATGTTCGACGATAAACTGCTATTCCATCATCATGTGAACACAGTGGTCTCCTTCTCCTTTCACATGCTAAGGAAAATTAAGAAGTTACTCCCATATCTACCAGCATCTGCTGGAAAAACCCTCATAACCACCCTCATTTTCTCCAAATTGGATTACTGCAATGCCCTTTTTCTCAACGCACAAGAACAGGTCTTAAATAAACTTCAATCCATTTAAAATGAGGCAGCCAGAGTCCTACTCGCCATTCCTAAATATAACTCCACCACTGCAGCATACGTCAACTCCACTGGCTGCGGGGTCAGAAGTAGGATTACATTCAAAGCACTCTGCATTGCCTACAAGGCCATTCACAATTCTGGACCACGATTCTTGAGGAATGCTTTTCTTATTTACACCCCCCACAGACCCCTCCGTTCATCTTCTACCTGCCTCTTACCAGTTCCCCGCACCAGAACCTCGTCCTGGGGAGACAAACGTTTTCTAGTGGCTACTCCTAAGCTCTGGAACACCCTTCCTCTGTCCATCAAATCTAGTCCCACCCTCACCATCTTCCGAAAACATCTGAAAACTTGGCTTTTTAATCAATGACTACCCTTCAGCGTTTGTTTGTCCAACTAACAATCCTATGCGCCGAGACACCTCAGGGTATTATCGCGCAATACAAATCACCTAAAAATAAACATAAACATATGTGTTCACCAGAAATATTTTTACTCCAAGTAAGTAACTTTTTCATACATATTCCAGCTGATTGCTAATATTTTGAAGGAGCTTCAAATCAATACCTCCTGTGGAGAAGGGATTGAGTAGTACCGACCGGTTAACCAAGGAGGTCATGCAAAACAGACTTTGTAAAATATCTGTCATTGCGTGCTTGGCTTGTGAGGTAGTAATGTTTACCAAAAGTATGTAAGGATGGCCACCAGGCAAATGTCAACCAATAGAATGCCTCTGATGACATCCATGGAAGCAGCCAAGGCCACAAAAATGGGTACAAATGTTCCCCAGAGGATCTTTCTTGGCTAGGACACAACATATCTTTATAAAGAGGATGACCCAACACAATATGGTGCATTTGATTACCGCGTTGCCCTTCTTAGTTCCAGCAAAGCCCACAAAGAGCTGATCAACCACTTTGTACAGTCAAGTTGATATAATAAGTTTCCACACACCTAGGGCCCAATATATGCAGCTACACGTCCTCTTTGGTAGTATGAGGAGGAGGGAAGAAGGATGGAAGAGTAATGGACTTCATATATATTTTTTGCCTTATGTGTCTATACGCATCTCTCTACTTTTACCACTTGTTTGCAGTGTAATCACCCGAGTACCAGGCTCTAATTTTTAATTAAACACTAACTCACCTTTATCCTTGCAAGAAAGTCTTAGTACAATATTTTAATTTGAATATGTAACATTTTGGGCCTGGTTTAAAGGTTAGTGAGCAGAGTACAGTCCGTTAGGGTGGTGGGCAACGTCACCTCCGTCACCCTAAAGGACTACGGATTGCCAAATTGAGGGATGATCGTCAACACTGCAGTCATCTCTGTAACATTAAAGGGAACTGCTGTCACAATAGTTCTTTTAAATGTACTGAATGTTTGGTCGATTGCCATGCACATTCTGAACAGGAAGCATTGTTAAAATATAATGGATAATGGTACAGGAACCAAGCATGAGCCAACCGCACCTTGCTAGCACCAAGAGGTGGGGTACGACTCACGGATCAATTGCTGGGGAGGGGTATACTGAAATAGAAGTTCTAACTTCAGGCCCAAAGTCATAAATGTCAAGATTTATTAGAACATCAACACCTGCATTTACCAGTGATCGCTGAGAAAAGTCAAGGCCAATATTCAATCCAGCAGTCTAAAACAATTAGGCCAAACCGCAGATAGCTATGAAGGCTACAGCAAAAAAGAAGGTTGGCACATCAGTCAATAGTATTGCGTGTGGCTGCAGGGACTCTGGCTAAGGCACTTATGGGACTCCTTAGGCATCACCTTAGGCACAGGAAGACTTCAGGGCAGGGAGAGAAAAGCTCGGATAAGAAGACATGTCTCCAGAATAACCTTGCCTGGCAACAATATTATTGGTGGGTTACTCTTGCTACACTCAGTATGCACCCACGTTGCATCTTTGCACTTTTCTTGTTTCAGCCCTGGGTTGTTTATACATTTAGGGCTTTGCTGTTTCTTTCTCTACTGCTGCAGCTTCTTTCCTCAGCACCTCCTTGGCGGTGGTTGCCTTGCTGCTTCTGTTCGGCCAAGTTCATTTCAACATTGTGAATCCTCTTGTCAATGTACCGGCATTCTCAGGTAACTGGGGTTACCAGTTACTGCACTACCACAACTATGTCACGTATGAATTACCGTAACCAATTCAATTCATAAAATCTTTATTTCGATTTGTATATCATAAAAGGCAATCATAATAAAATGGGAAACATGACAATCCATTTATCCAATTCTGTTACATAGAAATACATCAAGGGATATGATAATTAACTTAGTCCATCTATTAAGAATATAATTTAAATATTATTATTTTTTTTTTAAACATTCATGATGACGCTAATACAAAGGAATAATAAGATAAAAATCCAGGGTCCATATACAGTTGGTATCACAGAATAAATTTATAGCTACAAAATCTTAAAATATTGCTAAAACACAAAATCTTATTGTGAACTTTATTTACGTGCGCGTATTATCCACATCCAGTGCAGATATTTGGCAACAGCAATAGCTACGGGCTCAGAGCTATTGGTTTTCAAAATTCTTAAGGCCTCACAGCCAGTGGTGATGCCCATCTGCAAACAGATAGGCTTCAACCATGTCTGCCTTGGGAATTTGTATTCTGGGCAAATAAAGAAAATGTGCGCTATACTTTCCCGTTGTGTAGGGCAAAATGGACAACTGGGGTTATTATTAGCATTCCATTTGGCAGTAAAGGAGTTTACTGGAAGCGTTCCGACCCTAAATTGATGATACCGCTTTCTGTCCACGGGAACCGTAACAAAATCCCAGTATCCCTCGTAGGCCACTTCATCTTTTAGTTCCAGAAAGTCAGTTGTAAGTGACAGACCGGTGCAATTCCTATACCTTCTAGATGAGACCATGCTCCAGTATAAATCTCTGAAAACCTTCCTTGGCGGGAAAGAATTAGCAATAGGGTCTTTCTACAGAAAACCCAGGCCCATGGCAATAGACGCTGCCCTTGCCTCCCTCATCCATGGGATTTTGCGAGCACTATCAGCGTCTCTGACTTCGAGGAATGCCCGAGCATACTGGGGGAGCTCTGGGGTAGCCCACAATCTCCTCCAGTATGCCACTGGTCTGTATCGAGCTAAATCCTCAAGTCGTTGGTATCCCAAATCATAATAAATAGGAAGAAGCTGGGAGGCCAGTTATTCCCCTTAGGAACTTGTTTTGGGCACCAGTTAGTAAGGCAAGATTGCTGTACCCCCATAACTCTGCCCCATATAGGACTGCCGCACTGACTTTGGCATCATAGATTTTTAGCGCTGGGGCAATTGGTTGTGTTTGGGAGAGGTGGATCTCCTTGTTTAGGGCACCTGCTAATTGAGCATGTTTAATAACCAGCTGGTTAGTATGGGGTTTCCAGTCAAGTTTCAAACCCAAAGTTATGCCCAGGTAAGAAAAGCCTTGAGTCCTGTTCTAACTGGGCACCATTCATAACCACCCTCCCTCCTACTTGCTTATTCTTGTGAAGGACCTTGAACTTGGTCTTACTCACATTGATGGAAAGGCCATAGTCCCTGCAGAATACCTCGAAACGTTCAATGGCCTTCTGAAGGCCTTGCTGTGTTTTTGAAATTAACAAGGTATCATCTGCGAACATTAGCAGAGGGATCAGTTTACCATCCAACTTTGGGGCATCAGTAGAATGGTTCTCAAAATACTGAATAACCCTGTTAATGTAAAGCGAGAAGAGAGTCGGTGCTAGTACGCATCCTTGTCGTACCCCCCTTGAGATCGAAAACCTGTCTGTTAACTTCCCTTGCTGATTCCACCGAACTTGGGCAAAATTATCGTTATGTAATTTAATTAAAAAAGCCAATATATCTAGTGGCATGCCCTGACCTGCAAAAACATTCCACATTTTGGCCCGTGGCACCAGGTCAAAGGCCGACTTAAGGTCGACAAATGCCGCAAAGAGCGTGCCTCCACCTAATAATACCACCCACCAATATATTAAGACAAATCTAAAAACTTGATCTATTGTGCTTGTGTGGCTACGGAACCCTGCCTGGAGAGGTGACAATACTCCTTCCTCCTCTATCCATCCTTGGATTCTCTGCAAAACAAGCCTTGCTATCACCTTCTGTATGCAGGCTTTCAGTATTCTATCGACCTCGATTCTACTAAAGTGTAACGGAGTAGTATCATTTGGGATAATTACGGGGTCTACATCCGTCTCGATGTCGAAATCTGGGAGGGCAAACTGTGTCGCAAAATGCGAGACCCAGAGATCAGGTGGGACGTGGTTACAGGGTTCTCCCCTTGGAGTCCCCCAACCCCATTTAACCAGATCCCAGAATGTACCCATAGTCCTTTCTCTACTGGCACAATACCGCTCCCTCCAATACTCTTCATCCCAAACCCGTTTGGCATCATATTGGGTTTTCTTATAAGACGCGCGGGCATTCTTAATTACGTCCCTATCTTTTAATTTTATTGCCTTTGCCAGGGATTTATACGCATCCCTACATGATTTACCATACCATTGTTCTTCCCTATTTACAGGCCTTTTCTGCAAATTAGATACTTTCATAGTAAAATAGACCCTGAGTTGATTAAAAAGTTTTGTGTGGATAGGAATAACATTGACTACCACATCCTCCTGTGTAATACATTTCTGGAGGTCGATTGTTGCTTCGACTGTCAATTCCCTCATTGCCGCTAAGTTCTCCTCGTTCAGAAGGCAGTTTGCCCATTTAATTCTCCTTGTATCATTAGAGAGAAAAATGTCGGCCCCATCTGGGCAAGCCTCTAGGTGATTAGATGCAAAGAGCTGGAAAGATAAAACTAGCGGATCATGATAACTTTCTACTCTTTCCACTACTACCATGTACTTAACAGAAGACCAATTATCTTTGTTGATAAGGATATAATCTATGCGGCTCCTACGTAATCCGTTGTTAAAGGTAGGGGCCCCCTTTTTGTCCAAAACCATTCACCGCCCTAAAACCTTGTTCAAGGCATAGCACTTTGAGCTGAAGTGCAGCTTCAGTCCCCTTTTTAATGGGTGGTAGGGACAGCTGTGGGATGTTCCAGGAATGGTCTTCTTCCATGGTGAGGTCTATGTCATTACTATCAAGGGGTTCGAAGCAACAATTAAAATCTCCCGCAACTAGAATGTTCCCCTTCCCGTTGTAAAAAGCAAGGAGCGATTCTAGCTGAACAATAGTATCCGAGGCTTTACCCCCCGGCAAGCCCCTTGCATAAATGTTACAAATATAAAGATCCTTGGACTCCGCACTTTGGATTTGTATTAATAAAATATCATTACTTTTGGAGTCCAATTGTTTGGCTGTATATCTATTGTCCTGTCTAACCCATATTATTAGGCCCCCCTTCGGTCTGCCCCGCACGCTGGGAATAGCTGGGTTAAAAAAGTTTAAATAGCCCAGTCTATACTCTGAATCAGTCAACCACGTCTCCTGAAACAATACAAAGTCGTTTCTATCTATAAAGGTCAGCCAGTATTGAGAAGTTACCTTACTTCTTAGCCCAGCAATGTTCCATGAGACCAGGGATGTTACACTAGAACCAATGCTGAAAGTAGTGCATCCCAGATGCCTACTGTCACCTGGCCCCATGTTTGAAACTATTATCCCTATTTTAGGGGATGCTGGGGACAAACTTGAAGCTATATTTAGGTTATTTTCCACCACCAGGCAAGTTGCCAGGTTGATGGTTTTGGCACTACCTAGTGGAACATCCTTTATCAAGGTTGTAGACTCCTCTATAATAGTATTTAATCGTGAATCTATGGCTCCCCTGAAAGCTCATAGTGGACTTGCCCCTAAGAATTTCCGGTCTGTTCTTGGTGGCAGTCAATCATTAACATCTAACGTGCTCAGGACCTCATATCTATTGTTCAATAGAATCGGGCCATTTGCAAGCCCTTCCTGACTTGTGTATTGTCTTCCTACGTTACCCCTCTGAGGGATGCATGGTCAATAGAAATACCCCAGCGATAGAACATTGATACCTTCACTACTAGTCCTGAACGTACCCGCCTGCTCCAGAATACGAACCACCATTTCCGGGGACCTAAAGCTTAGCACAACACAATCTCCCGCCATACCCTTTCGGGATTGACCAACCCATGCGACCCTTCTCACGATTTTAAACTCCTTAAAAAGGTGATCTCCAAGCCCTGTTTTCCCATTCAGGAAGTGGAGTGCCTTATTTTTTAGAGAAGACCAATGCTCCTCTTCACGATCTGGTAGTTTCGGGACATTTGCGAGGAGGAAGATGAAGAGACACTACCGGGGGCATATAATTACCCACTCCCTGTAGGGCCCTGTGGGCCTAGCCTGGCTCTAGGGTCAGCAGATGTTTGGGTGTCTGGTTGGGTTGCCGTTGGTATCAATAATGGGCGTGTAGAACCTGTAGTAGATATTCTAGAAACACCAGTGCTCCGCTCACTAACAGCTTGTTTAACGGCGGGTTGAATCCCGATAGGGATGGGGTAATCTTTAAATAGATGCTTTTCTAATTTACTTAATCTGAGGTCAATTGCTTCAAGTTTCACCAAGACTGGATTAATTAATACTTGAAGCCTTTCCTCCAGCAATTTTAACAAATCGAGATTGTCGTTAGGGGAACTGTGACCTGATGTGAGTACAGAAAGATTATTTCCACCCCTAACCCTATTGTTATTTTCCGGGTCCGCCGCTATTTCCATTTGTGCCCCCAGCCCATAAGCAGGATTTTTGTTCCTAGCTTGTTTCGAATTCTGATTGCTGCCTTTAGGTGCACTACGTGCTTTCCTTTTCATGGATTGTTCTCTTCCTCTAGACGCTTGTGGAGTCCTTGACTGCCTAGTGCGTGTGAAAGGGGGGGAGGTAGATGGGGATGAACAGGGGGTGTTAACCCTCTGTGTGGGTTGTAGAGAGCCCTGCTGCGGGGTGGATATTATCACATGCGGAGTTAAGGGGCATGCTTGTACTATTGCAGTTAGCTCCGGCGCTGATACAGGGTTGACAAGCGGGTAAAGTGGATCTATTGAGAGCCTCCTCTCTGTAAGCTCAATCTCCTTCATTAGCACTGATTCTGCCCATAGTAGGAAGGCATCTAGGGTCCCCACAACCCCTGCCCCTGCCCCAGTGCCCCCTTGCGTGTAGTTTTGCTCATGGTACGAGGTGTATTCTTAAGGAGAAAACAGTATCTTAAGCAAACCACCCAGCTGAAGCCACTAGACTGTAGATTGTAAACTATAATAAGCATACAACATAAAGAAAATTTACAGGCCAAGTGATCAGCTTATTCTCTCAGTGACCAAAGGTAGTAATTATCGCCGGCTTACTTTTGCTATGTTTGAGTCCCAGTCCGTATATGAGAAGTTAGAGGACAGGCCCAGCCCAACCTCTATCAGCCGCTGACGGGCGCGGACGGGCCCGCCCTTGGCCTGCGCTTTGCCCAGGCAGCGCCCGGGCACGCCCGCGTGCGTCCCTCGCTGCATGGGGCCGCCCGCGATTTGAAGCACCTCCTGGCACTAATGGATGACGCAGTAAGGCGTCGCCTTCGGAACTTCTGGGGGATGTAGTCCCGCTAGGATGATGGTGGTAGTAGAGGGTCCGTGACAGGCAAAGCAACAGCCATGGGAAAGGAGGCAATGGTCTGGTGCTCAGCGCCTCCCCAGCAGCAACACAAAGGGCAGTGCTCCCCACAAGGTGAGAAAGTTAGCAGCGCCCGCGCTGCGTGGGGCCGCCCGCGATTTGAAGTGCCTCCTGGCGCTAAAGGGATGACACAGTAAGGCATCGCCGCCGGAACTTCTGGGGGATGTAGTCCCGCTAGGATGATGGTGGTAGTAGCGGGTCCGTGACAGGCAAAGCAACAGCCGCGGGAAAGCAGGCAATGGTCCTGGTGCTCAGCGCCTCCCCAGCAGCAACACAAAGGGCAGTGCTCCCCACAAGGTGAGAAAGTTAGCAGCATCCCGCGCTGCGTGGGGCCGCCCGCGATTTGAAGCGCCTCCTGGCGCTAATGGATGACGTAGTAAGGCGTCGCCTCCCGAACTTCTGGGGGATGTAGTCCCGCTAGGATGATGGTGGTAGTAGCGGGTCCGTGCCAGGCAAAGCAACAGCCGCGGGAAAGCAGGCAATGGTCCTGGTGCTGATGGCCTCCCCAGCAGCAACACAAAGGGCAGTGCTCCCCACAAGGTGAGAAAGTTAGCAGCGTACCGCGCTGCGTGGGGCCACCTGTGATTTGAAGCGCCTCCTGGTGCTAATGGATGACGCAGTAAGGTATTGCCTCCGGAACTTCTGGGGGATGTAGTCCCGCTAGGATGATGGTGGTAGTAGCGGGTCCGTGACAGGCAAAACAACAGCCACGGGAAAGCAGGCAATGGTCCTGGTGCTCAGCGCCTCCCCAGCAGCAACACAAAGGGCAGTGCTCCCCACAAGGTGAGAAAGTTAGCAGCCACGTATGAATTACCGTAACCAATTTCTCCAGGAGACTATATGCTGTTGACAAAACCTACACATCCTGGATGACTGTCTGCTATCACCATTCTTGAAGGCAGCAGCTGCAGCTGCCTATCTCTCTCCTACGTCTTCCTTACCCCTCTACCTCTCAAGTCGCTCCTTGGCCCTGAGATGGAAACACATTTTAGACCATCCCAAAGAAAGAAAGTAAGATTCTTGTCTACTGTTCAGAGACACCCTTGGTCTACACTTAAACCTGGCAACAATAAGGAACACAGGGAGGCATTATAGGACTTGGCATATTGCGGAGAACTCATACCACCATACAGTTAGACAGACAGCTATAAGTTAGAAAAATGTAACCTCATATGTTAGGGAAGTGTGATTGTTGCAAAGTCATCCTGTGCCCTGGGCACCCCCCAACTTTTTGCTGACTGATACTGGAGGTAACTGACCCTGAGCTCTGTCTGACCATGTCCAGGGCCAATGCTATGCTGAAAGAGACACATTAGAATACAGTTAAAACACCTACATACACTAGGGTACCCAATGGTATGGTGGGGTACTCCTGTGATTGGCATGACCTACCCTATAGGCCCCTAGCATATAATAGGGCAGGGGGGTTGAAACTACCTAGAAGTCCCTAGTACCCTTGGGCATGGCAGCTTAGAGGCCAGCAGCTCTTTCTGCACTTGCATGTGTGCACTGCTGACTCCTGACGTCAGTTTAAAAGACGCCCTGGGTGCCCAAACCCGACTTTGGGGCACTTAAAATGGATAACCTACAATGTTTTGGCATATTAGGAACACCCAGTGTCTCCCCTAGGTGTCCTAGGGGTGGGGGGTCAGATATGTATAAGGTACACCCTTATAAAATGAGTTTTATATGCCCTAGGATAAGTGAAATTTTACATTTCACTCCCCACATTGTGGTAAAGGGCTGCTCAAATTCGACTTTGATGCTAGGAGCACTGTGGAGGGAGTATCTGCAATATTTCTACAGATTCAGAACCCCTAAAGTCTCCCTTAGTTGCACATGGGATCGGGTTCCTGTAGATATAAAAAAAAGGGCTTGCAAAATAAGTCCTGGTGCTGGAAAAATGTCACAAGTCCTTTTTCCCATTGCAAATCACCTGTTACATAGGTTAACATGGCAGGACGGTATTGATGAATAACTCTTGATAGGAGAGAGCTAGAAATGCCATTCAAAGACTTCCCAGAATGGTATTAATAAATCCAAAAATATCATATAGTTGAATTTCTCCAAAAGTGTACACACAAGAAGTTATAAGACTATCTTGTTTGTATGTCCAAATTCAGCCTTCCAGTGGTCTGCCCTGATTGGTCAGAGATAAGTGAATTCGCCAGGTTGCCTTATGAAGGTGATAAAGAGCCCCTGGGGTTAACCAGCTCTGCTGGCAGGGCAGTGTGCTGTTCCATATGAATGCCAGGCCAGGGGAGGAGTAGTAAACTATGTTCTTCAAAGAAGAGAGCAGAGAACAGTGTCATTCACAACTCAGAACTTCCCACCTTAGGCAGGTGGTAGGATTAAGGAAGGTAGGAGCAAATGCGGGGTAGAGTCTAATTAAATTAGCCATTCTAGGCATGTGTTTACCCAGCTCTTACCTCCTTGCTGGAAAATCAGCCATTATGGATTTGGAAGATTTGATGCACTCTGGAATAAAATAATGCCATACTCAACAGAATGTGGTCATATATTGGAGGAGTTACCCTGCTCCCATTAGTCAGAAGTGAACTCCTGCTTGACCCAGAGAACTTGGAATAAGTATCTGAGCGGGCAGGGCCCTCCATATCTGCTGCTTGAAACTTACTGAAGCAAGAAGTGCCCTGTTTAGACGTTTTGCTGTGCAAAGTTTTGTACGGCCTGACCTCTGAAGACTGCACCATCTGAAACTACAGCTCTGTGGATTATCTTGCTGAAAAAGAACTAAAGAGTGGACTCACTGAAAGCTACACATTAAAAGAGCTTGTCTGGAACATCACCAACTAAATCTACATCCTTGGAGATCCATCAGTGGAGTTGTAAGGGTTTTGTACCAGTGGATTGTGGGAACTGAAGTCCCCAACTTTCAAGGATCATCTTGGAGGTTCCAGACCCTTGGAGTGAGTTTGAGACACTCTGGGACCTCTTGAAGCACTTCAGGAAGAAGTTCAAGACGTTTGGAGAACTTTGGACCAACTTTGAAAAAAAGCTCCATAGAGGGACTGACTAAACCTGGCTAGCCAGACCGCCTGCCTTCAACCGCGAGCCTGCCAAGCCAACCAGGTTCGTCCCGCTAAAAGCTCCATCGCTCCAACTTCCAGAGATTGACCGGGACTAGAGAAAAATCTGAAGCCGGTGAACCCTCACCGGATCCAGCTGCATGAGGAGCATCAAGAGACCCCGCGAGAAAAAGCTCCAGAAAAGTTTCTAAGTCTGCTCGTAGAAAAGGTGACCAGGAGCAACTGTGAGAGCCAAGCCACCTGCCTTCCATCTCGTGCCAGCCCGGATTCCTGGGTTGCCCCGCTGAAGCGATCTTGAGAAATGTTCTAAGTCTGCTCCAGGGTAGTTGACCGGGACCTCATCACAAGTCAAGCCAGCGAACCCTCACCAAATCCAGACTGGCCGGGAGCTTCGAGGGGCCTTCGAGGAGAAAAAATCCAGAAAAGTTTCTAAGTGTGAAGGTAGAAACTAAGCCGCTTAGGGCTCCATCGCGGCTGGCCTGAAACTTTGACTTTGGTGTTGTCTATCGCGGGCAGGTATCACAATATAGTGCTATAATCTTCTAAGTGTTATATTTTATTAAATCTTTGAAAATTCATATCTCCGGTTCCCTACAATGGATTTGTGTTGTTTTTGTGTCATTTTAAAGATAAAAATATCCACTATTGTTATACATTGGTGTTGGATTTTTATTATGTGTTGTGTCTTAATTATTTAGTGAAATTGTGTTTTTAAATGCTTTACATACCTGTCTTTGAAGTTAAGCCTGTCTGCTCACAGCCATGTTACCAAGGGTTGAGCATAGGAATACTTTTCTAAGACCTATGCTGAGTCCTATCATGTGTTAGTGGCCTTATTGCCAGTGACAGACCTACGTTTGCCCCTACCAATAATCCACTTTCCAAGAGTGATGAAATATGAATATGGCTTATCTAAACATTTCCTAGATTTTTATTATTGCTGAGCTATTCATAGTAGTTACAACCATGCTAATACTCATGAATTATACATGAACAGTGTTTAAAAATTAATGTGTAAATATATGGGTTTCGGGGCTGGGTTCTGCATATAACACCTGGAGAAGACAGAAACTCTGAGATGTTTGCATAACTGCAAATTCCCCCTCCCCACTGCCAGACAATAATTCAACAGGGGAGGAGTGAAAGGACACCCCTACTTCTTATTGCCCCAAAAAAGGTTGTAGATACCTTTTGGGTATTGGATAACCTACCAGGACTAACCAAAATAAATTGAGGGAAACATGACAAACCACTGATACTCTCATGAAATATTCCCCAGTGAACTACTGTTGCTTAATAGGATGATTATGCCAGGCACCTGGAGTTTATTGTCTCATTTTTAACAAATGAAACTGAAAGCATCTCCCATGGAACCATTCAGATGGAAGGGTATGGCACAAAACCAAGAACACTTCCTGTTCTGGACAGTGGCAAAAAGATTAATTTATTGAAACCCCAATCTGGGGAAGATTATCTCTGTACCTTCAAGGTGTAGTTACCATTTGTAACTGTTTAGTGAGAAGAGACTGAGAGCATAGTAAGTAAGTAAGCTTTATTGGATTTTTTCAGATAAAATCATGAAAGCGATACAAAAACATCTATATATACACAACAATTTAAAAATATCATATACATTGATAGAGCGTAGGTGCTTACTTTGTCATATAAGGAAAGTTCATTGAAGAAAACGAAGAAATAAAAACACCCAGTTTTTACGGGCAATACAATAACCACAGAAAGCGATATGCCAACGATTAAATACATTTTTAACACAGAGTTTTTCTATACCATATTACCGTTTTTAAAAAACATGAAACGGCGTAAGTGACATGATCATCCTCTAGCTTTAACATTTTTGAGAAAGCTGGTCTGCATTTCCGTAGCCCCCATCGTTTAAGAAGAGGCTTCAGAAATTGTTGTCTGGGATAAGAGTATAGTTTACAAAAAAACATAATGTGTATATTCGATTGCACCGAGATATTATCACATGGGCAGATTATTTTACTATTGGACCAATCATTGGTTTTAGGTAGAGTAACCATACGAAAGAAAATTCCCAGGCGGAGACGGGACAACAGCATTCGTAGATATGGACTATGTACCACAGCCAGGTAAGTTTGCAAACCCTCATTAGGTGTAATTTCCTGGTAATTTAAAACCGTGTGTCTTGATTTTACATGAGTCCATCTTGCAGCTTCTAAATGAGTGATGATCATTTTTTTTAAAACTGATCTTGAGATACCCTCCAGGATTCTGGGGTTATCAAAATACTCTGGATGACCCAAATCAATAAACATAGATCTCACATATGATAACCATCTAAAATGAACCGCCCCATCTAGTGACAGACAATCTTCAATAAGGTCTCTATTAAACCTAGCTTCATGTGTGACCCACACTTTATGCCAGAGCAAGATAGGGGACATCTTAATGAAATCATCAAGATATTTAACTCCTACCTCAATATGTGACATAAACGTGGAGGTACTTTTGGCCACTCCCAATAGGTAACAAATAAATTGATTTTCACATCCCTGTAGGGAGTGGTCTTTCTCGATGCCCCATATGCCCGCACCGTAGGTAGCTGTTGAAACGCATTTAGCCCGATAAATCCGGATCAGCTCCTTAATTGGCTTGCCGCCGGTTCTATCAGAAAAAATGCGCAAAGCACCTATTGTGCGGCTATAAGCCAGCTTTCTAGCAGCTATCGCTGCCTGCCAGCGGCACCGTCTTTCAAACAATACTCCTAAATAACAAAATTTGTCTGTGGTTTCAATTTTCTGTTTGTCCAAAAAAACGGTGCAAGGGGCTCTGTTAAACTTTCGGGTACATGGCATAGTAAATGTTTTAGAGGTGTTAACTCTGAGACCCCTGTCTCTCATATAGTGAGTTACCGCCCTTTGTAAACCGACTTGGGTCTGGGACATAATGGCCGCATCGTCGGCATATAATAAAATAGGCACTGGTAAGCCTTTGACAGTTGGATAGTCATTAGGTAGGGTTGAAAGATGCTGTCCAATTGAGTTGATATAATATGTAAAAAGCCGCGGGGCCAAAATACAGCCTTGTCTCACGCTCTAGTAATTGGGAATTTCTCTGTGCATTCCCCCTGTTTACCGAACCTCACTCTTGCCCCTGCATCTTTATAGAGTTCTTTGATAAAAATGATGATGCGATTATCAATGTCCAGTTCACCCAATGTTATCCACAACAGTGAGTGGTCAACGCAGTCAAAAGCGGAGTTTAAATCGATAAAAGTTATAAAAAGTGCTCCGCTCTTGACATGAGTATACTTAGAAATAAGGAGGGACAGGTTTAGGCACTGTTCGATTGTCCTTATTCCCTTTCTAAACCCATATTGTAAATGAGAAACAACGTTATGCTCTTCCTCCCATGATTGTATTCTCTTTAAGATAATTCTTCCTGCCACTTTCATTAAGCCATCCAATAGGGATATCGGCCTGTAGCAGGTGGGATCATCCCTGTTACCCTTTTTAAATATGGGGACCACGATGGCATCCGTCCAGGTTTCGATAAATCCACTTTTGTTTCCTTTATTTAAAACATTGGTAAGCAAGGGAGCCCAAAAATCCGGCTCTGCTTTGTAAACATCCACCGGTATACAATCTGGTCCTGCAGCTTTGCCTGGTGCACTTTCCCTTATTGCATCATGAACTTCCTCGACAGTAAAGACTAGGTCTATAGGAAATGAATTAATTGAGGAAGGACATACTCCTGTTGGGGTTTTTTCGTCCCTATTCATGGTATAATTATACAATTGTCTAAAATGGGTTAACCATCTTTCACCAGTTATAGCTAAATCCATGGTGTTAGCACTGTCCCTTGGCTGGTATAAAGATTTTACCGCCCTCCAGAAGAGGGAACTATTCTTCTGCCTGGAGGCCACCATCAGTGACTCCCATGCTTCCTTTTTCAAAATCAGCTTTCTTTCTTTAATGGCTGATTTGTATCGTCTCCTGGTCTCACATATTAGGGGTGAATTCTTCGGTTTTAAGGACAAGGCTCTTTTTAGGTCTTTCAAGGCCTTAGTACACTTACCGTTGAACCACCCTTCGGACTTTGTGGAATTTCTTTTAGGGGCTCGCATCAGCATGTTTTTAATGTGATGCTGGATGTTTGAAAAGGCGGACATAACGTTCTTAGGGGCGCCCTGTTCCTCCAAACAAACAGCCGCATCGGCAGCACATTGGGTAAGCAGATTCTGTAGGAACACTTTGGGCACAATTTTATCCCATTTAACAACGTATCTGTTGGTTCTAGTTAGATTAATCTTGTATGGGTAGGTACGTACAGTCCCCTTTTTACCATGGTGCCCTGTAACTTTTACTCCGATTATCAGTGGGTAGTGGTCACTTGATAGATCCTTTCCAACTTCCCATGAGGTGATAAACCCTGAGTTAGCAGGGGTAATTAAAGCAAAATCAATTGTTGAATTACAACCTCTGCCATTAAAGGTTGGCTCAAAGGGGACTGATGGTGAACAAATCTGATTAACAAATGAAAAGTCAAAATTAAAAACAATACAGTTAAGAAGGGACCCCATCTTGGTATGAGAAAAATGTGTTGGACCCTCCTCCCCATGGTCTGACAAACCACACAGATCTGTTTCGGTTAGTGAGCAAATAGTACAGTTAAAATCCCCCACCCATACAATCCTTTTTGCCCCTACAAGGTCATCAGCAAATCGAGTAATACAGCTCATCATTTTTGCCATAGTGGGCTCAATTTCACTATTAGTCATATTATTGTAAAAATTCACTAATACAATGTTCACATTGAGTCCCCATTTAAATGATAATAGCTGGAAGTGCTGACTAGAAAAAAAATGTATGTACCTTAACATCAGCAGTTGTTGAGACATAAAAACAAAGACCACCCTTGTTATGTCCCAGTGCTGATAATGAAGCCGGGGAGTGGAAGGTCTGATAACCTAACAAATGTGCTTCTTTTAGAAGCCATGTTTCTTGGAGGCAGAGTATAGCGTGTTTTTGAATAAAATCTATCCAGGGCTTATGGGCAATTTTGCTTCCGAGGCCCGCCACATTCCAGGAAAGCAGAGAATGAAATTTATCACTAGAATTTCCTCGGTTGCGAGCCGCTTTCTCATAAGGGCATAAAACGTGTGGGAGAAGTATATGTGGTATAGCCCCTACTGCCATGGAAGAGTCAGGGCTACAGTCATTTGAGGGTAGCTGAGGGTGGTATGGAGCTGAATTACGATCTATGGTAGATCTTAATAGATCTTCTCCAACTATATTACGAACCCGTTGGTCCTTAGGCGGGCTGAATAAATCAGTTTGGTCTATAATACAACCACTCATCAGGTACCTTTCGTGGGACTCTTTCATTGTACGTGTCACATTAAGTCATTCGTTCTCATCCAATCGGGAGAAAGGATGGAATAAATTTGACAGAGGTATATGCCAAGTATCCTTGGGATTATAAATCTGAGAATGATCCCTGGGATTGTCAGCAAAGAAATTATTATTATAAGCCAGTGGATGGTTTGGGTGTAACGATGGAAAACAAAGATCAGTATTCCTATTATAAAGGTCATGGGCAACCGGATTCATGAAGGAATCTGGCCTATATGGTGCGTGGGGTCTATTACTCATAAGGGGATAGGGAATGGGCATGGGTTGAAAAAAGGGAGGGTCATTTCCATTATGGTACCTTTGGGATTGGTTCAAGGTTGAGATAGATCTATGTGAGCCTTCTGATCTCCGGTTGTTTAGGATGCTATGATTTCTATTCCTCCTTGATGGATTAAGATTGAGTGGGGGCTTCATAAGAGTTTCCGGGTAGAAATAGCTCAGGTTATGCGTGGCAATCCCCCCCTCACCATCCCCAGGGTACCAGTCACTGATATGTGTGACTAGTCTGTGGTCTTTAAAATTAACAATGATCACGTCCCCTTCGATGTCCTTTGGTCTAGATCCCACCCACTTACATCGCCTGACCGAGACTATGTCACCATTTAGATGTGTTGGTAATGGTCTATTTTTTCGCAGCCAGCAGATGACCTTATTTTTCAGACTTGAATAATGTTCATGGTTCCCGTTTGGCATAGGGGGAACTCCTGTAAGGACAATGACAAAATTTAGGGATTCCGGGGGCAAATCAGCTACATTTCTTGTTCTCATAGTAGTTACCGGGGTCGGCCTACTTAAAGTTCTTTTATAATGTGACTTCTTTTTTGTGTCCCTGTATTAGGGTGAGAAGATTCCTTATTTATATTGTCAGAAGCTGTGGAGAATTTGTTGGATGGTTTAACACCTTGACTGCGGCGCCGTAGCCGCGCCCTGTGTTGGACATTCCAGAACAGGGCACGGTCGTGACGGAACCGTTCCGTCATCAGCACAGCTCAGCCGTGACTGATGACGGAACGGTTCCGTCATCAGCATCGAAGGGGTTAATACCCACCATTAAATTGGATCTCCCCACAGCGGGCTTTTTAATTAATGTAGGAGGACCAGTTTGTGGCTTAGATAATTCAGTGAGAGATTGTTTAGCTGGTTGATTCCTATTTCTTTGTTCCTCAGATTTATGACAGGGAACTACCTTTTGCCATTAAGGATCTGATCCATTTTTTCCCCTAGAGTTTTCACCCTTTCGGTGAGTGGAAGTATCAGAGCCTTAATAAGACTATCGATATCGTTTAGTAGACCTTCATAACTTGGGACAGGTATCGATTTAACAGACGAGTGCCCTCTTAGGTCCATTTTTCCTGGTTCTTTCGGGATCGTGGGCAGAGGGAACATAAAGGGGCTATTCCCCTTTTTAAGTGCTCCCTTCCTTCTTCTCTTTCTCGGTGGTGAGCCAGAGACTCGGTTGGAACCCTTATTGATTTTATTAGTAGGAGATTTTTTTGATTTTTCAAGTGTAGTGGGCGAATGATGATGCTCGGCTGGTCCCAAGGGTGTGAATATAGGGGAAGGTACATTTATATCATGAAGAGGAGCTAAACCATTAGATAGGGGAGTACTTAGGTCTATTAACTGGTCATCGATAGACTCTGAAGTGTTAGGGTCAGGAATGACTATAATGTCATTTTGGGCAGGGTAGTTAGTCTGAAATATAAGTGGAATACCCTCTGAGCCAAGAGACTCACTGTCAGAGTCTTTGGATTTAGTTAGATCTGCAGGGCTACCTGTATAAACATTCTCAGCAAGGAGTGGTCTTAATTTTAACAACTCAATGGATAAACGTCGCCCCGCTCGCTTTTCAGCGAGCGTGAGCTCCCTGTCAGTCTCGCTCTTTATTTTGGCAAAAAATGTATCTAATGGACCCAAAATGAGAGATCCAGGCGAACCCGACCGTGGGATCACTTCATGTGAGGACATTTTAAGCTTGCTTCAGATACTGAATGACAATGTAACCAAAGCCTAAAAGTAAAATCAATAGCAAACTCTACTCAGACAAGAATAATACGGGGCAATGACAATTATTTAAAAACATACATATGTGGCACTAAACATAAAGGATCTGTGATCAGGGTCAATAGTCAAGGGTAATGTCAGTACCATAAGACTGCTTTCACTATGTAAGGGGGGTGGCCCAGCCCGGCCTCCTGCGGCCCCGGACGGCCACAGACGGTCCCGCCCTTGTCCCGGGCTTCTCCCGGGACGCTCCCGCGCAGCGGGATCACGTCAGCGTTTAAATAAGTAGAGGTGTGGCTAGCGGGTGGGCGGGGCCGGCAGGGAGAGCAGCCCAGCTGGTCCAATGGGGCGCGCAGGGACTCCTGGTCCTCGGAGTCCCTGCTGTTGCTCGCAGCCCTGCCGGTCGATGGAAAACAGCCCCCTTCACAGTGGTCCTGTCAGGTTGTGTAGCCGCGCTGCGGGACCCGCGAAGCGGGTCCGGCGAGGCGTGGGTTTCAGGAGTTACAAGGCCGAAGATTCAAAGGTACACCTTGAGGCGTGCAGCGTTCAAATGGGGAATCCGCTCACTCCCCAATGCGGCAGGCTTTTTACTTAATGAGCGGGCGGGCGGGGCCGGCAGGGAGAGCAGCCCAGCTGGTCCAATGGGGCGCGCAGGGACTCCTGGTCCTCGGAGTCCCTGCTGTTGCTCGCAGCCCTGCCGGTCGATGGAAAACAGCCCCCTTCACAGTGGTCCTGTCAGGTTGTGTAGCCGCGCTGCGGGACCCGCGAAGCGGGTCCGGCGAGGCGTGGGTTTCAGGAGTTACAAGGCCGAAGATTCAAAGGTACACCTTGAGGCGTGCAGCGTTCAAATGGGGAATCCGCTCACTCCCCAATGCTGCAGGCTTTTTACTTAATGAGCGGGCGGGCGGGGCCGGCAGGGAGAGCAGCCCAGCTGGTCCAATGGGGCGCGCAGGGACTCCTGGTCCTCGGAGTCCCTGCTGTTGCTCGCAGCCCTGCCGGTCGATGGAAAACAGCCCCCTTCACAGTGGTCCTGTCAGGTTGTGTAGCCGCGCTGCGGGACCCGCGAAGCGGGTCCGGCGAGGCGTGGGTTTCAGGAGTTACAAGGCCGAAGATTCAAAGGTACACCTTAAGGCGTGCAGCGTTCAAATGGGGAACCTGCTCACTCCCCAATGCGGCAGGCTTTTTACATAATGAGCGGGCGGACGGGGCCGGCAGGGAGAGCAGCCCAGCTGGTCCAATGGGGCGCGCAGGGACTCCTGGTCCTCGGAGTCCCTGCTGTTGCTCGCAGCCCTGCCGGTCGATGGAAAACAGCCCCCTTCACAGTGGTCCTGTCAGGTTGTGTAGCCGCGCTGCGGGACCCGCGAAGCGGGTCCGGCGAGGCGTGGGTTTCAGGAGTTACAAGGCCGAAGATTCAAAGGTACACCTTGAGGCGTGCAGCGTTCAAATGGAGAATCTGCTCACTCCCCAATGCGGCAGGCTTTTTACTTAATGAGCGGGCGGGCGGGGCCGGCAGGGAGAGCAGCCCAGCTGGTCCAATGGGGCGCGCAGGGACTCCTGGTCCTCGGAGTCCCTGCTGTTGCTCGCAGCCCTGCCGGTCGATGGAAAAAAAAACCCTTCACAGTGGTCCTGTCAGGTTGTGTAGCCGCACTGCGGGACCCGCGAAGCGGATCCGGCGAGGCGTGGGTTTCAGGAGTTACAAGGCCGAAGATTCAAAGGTACACCTTGAGGCGTGCAGCGTTCAAATGGGGAATCCGCTCACTCCCCAATGCGGCAGGCTTTTTACTTAATGAGCGGGAGGGCGGGGCCGGCAGGGAGAGCAGCCCAGCTGGTCCAATGGGGCGCGCAGGGACTCCTGGTCCTCGGAGTCCCTGCTGTTGCTCGCAGCCCTGCCGGTCGATGGAAAACAGCCCCCTTCACAGTGGTCTGTCAGGTTGTGTAGCCGCGCTGCGGGACCCGCGAAGCGTGGGTTTCAGGAGTTACAAGGCCGAAGATTCAAAGGTACACCTTGAGGCGTGCAGCGTTCAAATGAGAGCATCCACACTTATGTTAAGAGAACCTTAGAGAGATGCCACTGAGCTAACTGCCACAGGCAAATCGCCTCCCAAAGCATCCACAACCTCACAAAGCCCTATTTCTTGACATAATCAACAGAGGTAGCATTGTCTGACTGAATCTGAATGGCACTCCCTGAGATGGATGGGAAAAATGCCTTAATGGCAAGGCGGAGTGCCTGTTGTTCCAGCCCCTTTAAGTGCAAATGCTGCTCTGGTGCAAACCAAAAGACTCGCAATATCATGTCACCCAGATGGGTACTCCGACCTAGTGGAGAGGTCTAAATGAAAATGGCTTGAGTAGGAAGGTAGGAGGAACAATCAATCAAAGTATTGGACAAGCCTGGCCCCCAGTGCAGATCCAGACGAGCTAATTTGGAACATACATCTGTAACTGAAATTAGAGATTCACTTGATGCTAGAACCATTGTTTTTGTTATCGGAACCACAATTTGAGAGCCTTCATCCGCCATCTAGCATGTGATACCAGCAGGATGCATAAGGCCAAGCAGATAGAAGGTGTGCAGAACCTGAACACATGTCTGAATCACAAACTGCGGAATCAACTCATGAATATCGAAGATCCGAGGAGAAGCAAAGCCTTCATGTCTGTTTTGTCCATCATCACTCTTAGAAATGTTAATCTCTGCCTTTGAGTGAGATGAGACTGTGGGTATTGATAGTAAAAGCCACATTGGTGACAAGAGTCACTGTGTGGCGAATTTGTATTGGTGAGTACCAGTGGGCTCTACCAGCACTTATTTTAGGGGACCGTCACGCCTGCAGATGGTGTTCCGTACTGTGGGTGAATTCAAACTTTTTTCCTGGGATAGGTTAGGCTCCCAGGTATTTCATTCCACACAGAACACCATCTGGCAGTACTGCACTGCAATGGGGCCTGGTAGAAACACAGTGGTAGTCTGCTCAATGTATCTAAAGGTCCAGCAGGAGCCCCCTCCTCCAAGCATTTTTTGTTGCCTGCTCTGCCTGCCTCGATTGGCATTTTACATGGGCTGGGAGCCTGGAACCCAGCAACCTGAGCCTAGATTATGCAAGAGGTTTGGAAAGGCAATTGCTGATTTTAATTTGTTCTGTTCTATGTTGGAAAAAGGAAGTGAACCACTTAAGAACAGCTCAGACAAAGCCAAAACGGTCTTTGAGTATGTTGAGTAGGGCAGCATGGTTAACAGTATCAAAGGCAGCGGAGATGTTAAGAAGAATGAGAAGGGAGGATTCACCTTTGTCTAGGGAGCAATGGATGTCGTCAGTGATGTTGAGCATGGCTGTTTCAGTGCTACAGCCCTTTCAAAAACCTGATTGGGAGGCATCTAAGAGGTTGAATGAGTTGATGTGATTGCCCGGCTGGCGCAGGGCGCATTTTTCCAGGGCCTTAGATAAGAAAGGAAGGTTAGAGATAGGGCATAGGTTATTTAAGTCATTGGAGTCAGCTGTAGCATTTTTGATGATGGGGGTAACTTGGCCTAGTTGGAGGGATGCAGGAACCATACCGGTGACAAAGGAGGAGTCAATGATGGAGGTCTAATATGGGGCGATGATGTGTTTTAGTTCTTGAACTAGATCGGCCGGGATAGGATCTCTGGTATGTGAGGATGGTTTCAACTTGGAGATGATGCTAAGGATATCACTTTCTGAGACAGGACAAAAGTTATTCCAAGAAGCATTGTTCTTTCTCTGGGGGACAGTGTGGTGAGGTATCGAGGGGTGACAGTGAAGGCGAGTTGAGCAGAGTCCGAGGGAGGGATAGGAATGGCAAGAGATACGGGGAGAATGTTAGGGAGGGAAGGTAGGTTATGGGGGGGGGTTGGTACGGCGAAGGATAGGTCAATCTTGGTGATTTTGTCTAAGAAGAAGCTAGCGATTTCCTCACATCTTTCAACCATAGCGGGAAGTTTAGGGGGGACTGAGGTAGTTTGGTTTTTAACAATGTTAAATAGTTCTCTAGGTCGATTTTTTGCCCGGTCAAGTTGTGAACGGAAGAAGGATGCTTTTTCATTAAATATATGTTTTTTATAGTTGGCCCTAGCGGCTCTGAGGAGGGCAAGATTTGAAGGGGAGGGCTGTTGCCTCCAAGTGCGCACAGTCTGTCTGAGGGCTCGCCTCTCATTGTTAAGGTCGGCATTGAACTAGGATTTGGATGGTTTGCTTTTTTGTAGTTTCAGTTTGGCAGGGGCGATTTGGTCAAGGACCTCAGTGATGGATCTGTTGTAATGTTCAGTAAGGTCATTAATGCTGTGGGAGAGAGGAGTATGTCGTAGGTGGGCTTTTATTTTAGTCCTCAGCTCGCCCGGGGGGAAAAGGTGAAGATTTCTGGTTAGTTTAATTTGTTTAGTTGTATTAGAGAAGGGGGGGCATGGAACTGTTGATCGTGAAGAGGATGAGGTGGTGATCTGACCAGTCAATGGGGATAATGTTGGAGAGAACAGCCAGGTCCTTGCTGGTGATAACAGCATCAAGGGTGGCACCTTTGTCGTGTGTTGGAGATTTGCAAAGTTGCTTCAAGTTGCTGATATCAAGTAGGTCATTAATAAGGTTGATCGAGGGGTCGTCAGTTTCATACCAGTGGAGGTTGAAGTCCCCAAGGAAGAGGTTACTAGAGTTGGTTACCACTGATTTGATAAAAAGGTCAGACTATTCTTCAACAAAGGAGGGAGGGTCACCAGGGGGATGGTAAATATTATGTAGGCAAATCAGGGGGGAGGCCTGAACAGTGAGTTCAGAACCAAGATATTCAAAAGTAGCCAGGTCAGGGTGCAGGACAGGTGTGAGTAGGAGTTCATCTTTATAAATCATGGCAAGGCCCCCACCAATTTTAATAAGCCTGTCTTTTCTGAGTATGGAGTAACCAGGGGGTGAGAGCAGGTCCAGGATTGATGCGGAGTGGTCATTGAGCCATGTTTCCGTCAAAAAGGAGATGTCAATGCTTTCAATGAGGATGGTCTCAGTGATTTTAGTTGCATGGCAAGAGGCTGAATGGCAGTTGACCAGCATGCAGTTGAGGGTTTTGGGGTCAGTCATTTTTGTGGGGGAAACAGGAGTGGATAGTGGTGGATTGTTGCAAAGGTCTGGGCGATGCAGGGGAGGATGGGGTCCTACTTGTTTCTAGGATCACAGGGATAGATGAATGTGGTGGGAGAGAATTTGTGGTCGGCGTGGAGGCAAGGTAGTTTATATTGAGGCCAGGAATAACAGGGGGGAGATGGTTCGGTAAGTGGGGTGGTATTGGTGAGCATTTACTGCATGGCGACTCAGGTGAAGAGTTATAGATTGGGGGAGTAGTCCCTTGGATGTGGGGTGCAGGGTTCGTAGGTATGATGTCATGGGGATAGGTGTGACTGGAAGGATTCTTTGTGGAGAGGGAGTTTAAATCGTTTTTGAGGGAGGAGAGTTCTAACACGAGGGTTGCGAGGTGGAGTTCTATATTTAGGAGAGACTGAGTAAGAAGAGTGATGGGGAGGGAGGATAGGAGATCTTGTGGGGGGAGGAAAGGGTCCCAGTTGGTAAGAAATGGTGAATTGGGGTGTGTGATCAGGGGGAAATCAGGTGGAGGGCAGAGAGGGGTGTTAAGGTTGCAAGGAGGCAGTGGTGTCGGAGGGTGTGAGATGGTAATCCCAGGAGTCAATTGAGAGAAATGAGAGGAGAGGGGGTGTGAGGGGGGTGCTGGGGGCTGTTAGCTAAATAATGGGTGGAATGGGTGTTGGGAGAAGGGATTGGAGTTATTAATGGAGCTGTTGGGGGGTCAAGGGGGTGAGTTAGATGGCGATGGGGGTGGCTTTCGTCTCGCACTGCAGGTGTACAACAAGCTCCAGAAGAACCATCTGCAACTGTGCAGCTGATCTGCTGCACTGGCCCTACTTGTACATGCAAGTAGACATGCCTTAATCATGATGGCCTCTATTAGAGTCAGTTCCCGATTCCCAAAATGTGCCTCCGCAGGCCCTGGATCCTTGACTTGCACCAGCTGAGCACCTGTTAAGAAGAAATGTGAACTCCTTAAGTTTTGTGCTCTGCTGCCCACAACGGCCTCCAATGCGAAGCTCCAGTGAAGCAGACTCTTTGCGCTACACCGACCACCAGTAACAACCGCAACGTGAAATCTGCACCTCGTGCTACAGCAAACTTAGCCAGCAACGACCACCAATACAAAGCTCCAGCAACGACCGTCTGCGACGCCCGACCGGATCTTCTCACAACAGTATTGACTATCCGCAGTATTCGCCCATCTCTTCATGGCTTCCTCCACCTCAAATGGAACTGCTTGTGCAGAACTTTGACAAAGTAACTTTTTCAGCTGGACTGACCTGGACCCTGTATCCAGCCCACACTCCATCATGGTAGGCCTGAATTTGTGACTTCCCCCATTTAACAAAACCAGATTACCGCAATTAGCGCTTTGCGCTTTTAGATTCTCTGTCTACTTAAAAGATTTTAATTTGATATCTCTGGTTCTACTGATTGGATTTTTGTCTTCGGATATCATTTTATTTAGTAAATTCACCCTAGTGTGCTACCGTGGATTGGGATTTTTCATGTGATGTTTTTTGACTTTATCACTGTGTGTCTGCTGCAGTAATATTTTACACTTTGCCTCCAAGTTAAGCCTTACTGCTTTTGTGCCAGTCTACCAGAGGGTTAAGGACAGGTCAATGTACTCATTTTTGTGGGTTACATTGACAGGGACTGTGGTAGGTTACCTGAGTGGGGTTTCCACCCTTCTCACACAATCAGCCAATTTCTTACACAAACCAACCTAGAATGAATAGAAGCGACTCCTCACTTGTTGCACTCTTGTTAGAACTTGTCAGAATGGGATAGCTGTGTCCAGAAACAAGGAAGCAGTAATGTAAGTCCAAAACAGTGGTGTTTTTTTGCTTTAGGGCTCTGGTGCTGCAACCCTCTGAAATTCCTACATCTTTTCTGCAAAAACAAAAATTGATTTATTTAGAAATATGATCTATGGGGTGGATTTATCAAAATGAAACACAACAGCGCAGCAAGACACCTTGCTGCAGTGTGTGACAGGGAGAGGGCAGGAATGCTCTATATTTAATATTTTTTGGCACATTCTTGTCCTCTTCTTGCACTGGTGCACGTGTGCTGCCCAGCGCTAATGCAGGCACCCTTGCACCATGGTGCAAGGGTTCCTGCATTGCAGGCAGGATTGTTTTTTTGCAGGAAGGGACACCTTCCTACACACAAACAATCCTTTGAGGCTAATTCCTCTATATGTGCTGCAGAATGCAGTCCATGTAGAAAGAGGAAAAATTTTGAAGAAATAAACAATGTTTTCCTTGTTGGGCCCTCCTGGGAAGGCGCAGTACTTTGACATATTCCCAAGTCTACTGTTAAATCTGGGAATAGACCAAAATCCAAGGGTGAATGAATCGGAACACCCAATTCCACCCATGGAACACCTCCCTGGGGCCGAGTAACACAGAGCAGCAGCTAGTGCAGCCTTGCGTAACTCCAGATTTACCAATCCACACAGGCCACACAAGGTGGCCTTGAATCGCTTGGTAAATCTCATTCTATGTTTTGCGCCACCCAGCTTTCCTTTACATGTGACGTCAGTGTGAGTTACTTATAGTACCTGTCAGTGGGCGGGCCCCTCTGTAGAGCACACAGAGCAATAGTCATGTATTCGAGTTGCAACTAAAATTCTGTGTAAATGTGTGTGTAGGGGGTACACAGTTGTCAAAATACGAACAAGGCGAAAGTAAAAGAAAATAAAGTGATTGCAAGTGCAGTGTATATTTTGGGGTGGTGAAGTGAAGAAGATAGGAAAAAGTGCATTCAGGGTAGAGTGAAAAGGAAGAGGAAATAGTTATGCAGATGGGCGAGATGTGGTGAGAAAAATTACATACATGTCTAACATAAAGTGTAATTAACTAAAGGCTAATAGTTCTTTCACAGGCCTCAATAATATTCAATTCATAGTACACAATTTCAGGACTGAAACAATCTAAATGTTCATTATTTACACCAAAATGATTGTTGTTACTCATTTATCTTAAACAGCTAGCAATAGTTGACAAAGCCAGTAGTCCTGGCAGGTTTTAGTTGTATCTCAGTTGTGTTATATATCTGGTTGAAGGTACAGCTAAAAAACGAAATACTGGTAAGATGGCACACTGTGGGAATCACAAAAATGTAGTTTACGTGTTTAAGCCATGCCTCTTTTAGAGACCTCCAATTTATTCCTCTAACTTAAAGTTATGTCTGCACATAGTTCTATATGACTGATTACATTACATTCAGCAATTGTGGGAGCTTCCTCAAGTCTGGTAAGACTATTTTGTTGTAAAGTTGATGCTACGCGCAGTGCAAGACACTGGACAAGCACGCACTTTAAAGGGCTTTAAGTTGTTGCTTTGTACAGTTTGCACATATATTAATGCAGTAAGATATGGGACTGTTTTTAATGTGTTTACATATTTCAAGACTACACATTCACAACTGCTTTACAAACCTTGTTTTGTCACTAAATTCTTTATTAAAATTGTCACTCATATGCACCATTTGCCAAAAATATTGGAGCGAGAACGCCCACCGAATCCCACGTTTCTCCATCAAGATTGCTTGTTTCACTCGCCAAATAAAAGTCATGTCCAACTTTTACACCCCACCACTTTCAAATGTCACCAGATGCCACTGGTCAAAACAATGTCTTTTCAGGCTTAGAGTGTCGCATAAGTAATGCAAAAAAGAGAAGTAGGAACCCTGGGTAGCTTTCATGTTTTTTAATTTCAAATTTGTTTTATTGGTTTCAAGAGCAACAGTAGACAATACATTGCAAGGGAGGCATGGTCGGCATAAAAAGCAATCAAAATAGAGAGATATACACTGTCCGATAGGCATATGGACGATCATTTGTAATGGGTATAACAAAGGTTTAGAGCCCGGATTGCAGATGTCCCTTGCAATGAAGCAATGAAATCGTAGGTAGAAAAGCCCCAACTGGAACCGCCCCGCGTTCCCCCAACCCCCTCCCTGTTCCCACCCCACCCAGTGTGCCGAACATGTGTAACAAACATAGCTATATTCGTGTAGTAGATGATACAATTACTCAGATGGACACAAGGAGTCATGTGTATTCGTAGTGAGTCGTAGAATGCGCAGGTATTTAGGGCACGTGATCTCATTAAATTCTTTGGACAAGAGGGAAAGCAGCGGAAGCCACACTTTCTGATAAGCAGCAGTGGAGTGTGTGAGTGTGGCGTGAATATGTTCCATTCCCAAGGTGAACCATATTTTATGTAACCAACCCGTGTGAGTGGGTCTAGTGGTGGAGCCCCAGAGGGACAAGACATGTTGTGATGCAGCCTGCATGGCGATCCCCATCTGGTGACCTCTAAGAGATTTCAGGGGGAAGGTGAGTGCATTGGGTAGGCCAGTCTGGAAAATGTACAGCATTTTAGGCAGAGCTGACATTTTCACTGCAGCAACGCGTCCCAGTAGGGAGAGAGGCTGTTTGGCCCAGTGTGCAAGATCGGACCGGATTTGGGAAGAAAGGGCCATATAGTTGAGAGTCAGCGTAGATTCCGTGGAAGCGGTAAGTGTAACACCCAAGTAGGGGAGGTGCGTGGCCGATGAGACCCCTCCCCCATAAGCAGGTGGAAGCGCCTGTGTTTGGGAGTTCCTGCCCAAGGGTAATATGAGGGATTTCCCCTTATTGATTTTGAAGCCGGAGACGGCTCCAAAGGATTCCAGCTCTGTCAGAAAGGCGGGGACAGAGCAGTCCGGGCGATCCAGAGCAGCGATGATATCGTCGGCGTAGAGGCCGATCACATGGGGCTCCCGACCAAAGGTCATGCCTTGGATGGCAGGGTTGTCACGGATCCTTTGCGCAAGAGGCTCTACATAAAGGGCAAAGAGGAGGGGCGAAAGAGGGCAACCCTGCCTCGTGCCTCGTTGAATCTCAAAAGGGTCCGAGCGCAGACCACCCATGCGGACGCGAGCCTGAGGGCGGTGGTAGCAGCTCGCTATCCAGGCTTGAAACCGATCTCCTATCCGAAAGCGTTGTAGGACTTGTTGGAGGTAGGTCCAGTCCACCCGGTCGAACGCTTTCTCCGCGTCGATAGCCAGCAGCGCAGAGTCCGAGTTCTGGAAGTGGGCTTTATCAATCAAATGAAGTATACGTTTAGTGTTATCGCTGCATTGGCGATTCGGGACGAAGCCTGATTGATCAGGCTCCAGGATCCCGGGCAGACACGGACTAAGACGTGCAGCTAGGATCCCGGTAAAGATCTTCAGGTCCAGGTTATGTAAGGATATGGGCCGGAACGCGGAGCAGCACGTGGGTTTTTTACCTGGTTTGGGCAGCACTATAATCTCACCTGCCAGCATATCTGGGGGGATGGAACTCGGGCCTTCAAAGGAGTTGAAGAGCCGGGTGGGGACCGGAGCTAACAGCTGGCCGAAGGTTTTATAAAACCCGGCTGAAAAGCCGTCAGGCCCTGGGGATTTAAGAGGGCAGAGGCGAGAGATAGCAGCGAGGACTTCGTCCAGGCGAATAATGGCGTCTAGGGAATCCACGTTGTCCTGAGACAGCTCCGTGACGTTCGCCGATTCTAAGTAATCATGAACATCCTCCGACGAGACAGAGTCGGCCTTGTATAGTGTAGCATAGTACGTCCTGAATGCCTCCGCGATCTGGGTCTCGCCAGAAATATCCAGACCAGAGTCATCCGTTAGGCTAGTGATTTTGGAACGTTGGGTCTTCGCCCTCAGGGCACTAGCAAGTAAGCGGCCCGTTTTGTTCCCCCCGACATAATACGAATGACTGAGGCGCAGAGTGGCGATTTCCGCTCGGTCCGTATCAAGGCTGGCTAATTGGGCCCTAACAGCCTTCAGTTGACTCCAGACCCGTGGAGCACTGGTACGACTATGGACCCGCTCGAGTTCCGAGACCTGAGCCGTGAGGTCATCCCTTTTCGCCTTGCGGTCCTTGGCTTCCGCCGGAGCGATTGCAATGAGCTCGCCGCGGGCCACCGCTTTTAAGGCCCCCCAAAGGGCGGACACAGAAGTCCCGGGGGTGTCATTATAAGCCAGGTAGTCGGTGAGGCAGGTGTGTAATTGCTTGGTGACTTCCGGCCTCTGTAAAAGGGTCTCGCGCAACCGCCATGCCCCAGGGGGGCGGGCGGACCAGGGAACCTGTAGTACCAGCTCCACAGCATCGTGGTCAGACAGCGCCGCTGGGGTGATGTTTACGTCTTTGAGAATGGCGAGCAGTTCAGTAGAATGTGAAATGTGATGTGTTGGAATGAGCAGATCTCCATAGATCCACTAGGCCCCTGTCGCGTAGCTAGTCCCTACCGGCAGCGGTTATAGCGCCGGTGTACCCGTACCGATGACCCGATCTGTCCATATTTGTGTCCATCACTAGGTTAAGGTCCCCCCCCGACCAGCAGAAGAGAGGCAGGGGAGTGAAGGGCCTCAGAAATGGCATGTTTTAAAAGGGTTTCTTGTCTTGAGTTCGGGGCATATAGTGAAACAATTGTAAAGCGCTGTCCCCCCAATAAGAAGGTGTGTGCTAACAGCCTACCCTTAATCTCCCCCACCCTGTCCCCAACACTGCCGCGGAAGCGCTTGGAGACCAAAATAGTCACCCCCGCCTTCTTTGTTGGGAGCGAGGAAAAGAATTGCTGGGGGAAAGCGTGCAAGCGCATTCTATGCCAGTCTTTAGGTAAGAGATGGGTTTCTTGCAGTAAACATATAAGGGCCCCGGAGTTCTCCAGGTAGGAGATCACAGCCCTCCTTTTAATTGGGTTATTCAAGCCCTTAACATTAAGAATCAGTACCTTCAAACTAGACTCCATCATAGGAAGTCACGCGGGCCATAAGCTGTGAAACTACAATCCCCTTGATGGAGCCGGTAGCGACTCGGAGAGCATGTCAGTCCCACGGGACCCCCCGGCACACTGGGTCCCTCCCGCAACCCCAACCCCAATCACCCGTCCCAACAACACCCCCCCAAACTTCCCCGCGCTAACTGACATCCAGCCCCCCATCTAGGACCTACCCCCACCCCAACTGTGGTCCCCATCCCAGTACCCTCCGCCCCCCCTCCTTCCCCCCCACAGCAACAACTGGAACTCCAACTTCATCATAGTCCTGGGCCTATCCAGACACAGTTCAGGCCCACAGAGTCTTCACGTGGAGGAGTGTGTGGCAGTGGAAACCCCGTCGGCTCCCCCCGTCTCCCCCTGACCTGCTAGTCCTGAAGCAGATAAACCCCCTTGCACAGCTTCAGCCAATACCGATTCTTCAAGGCATTGCGCAGAACCCATGGGATCACTCCGATGTCGCTGTGTCCCTGGATACTTCTTGGATGGCCGCCGCCTGTTCCTGCGCCATCAGCTGAGGATCCGGCTTCAGGGACCTCTTGGGTCCGTTCCGGCGCCTGACTCGCTGCCAGCCATCAACTGAAGTTCGTGGGGAGGACTTGGGCAAGGGCCGCCCTGCCAGATCATCTCTCTCTGAGGACTCGTCAAGAGTGATTCCCAGGAGTGTGTATGTGTCCTGCAAGGATCGGAGCTGCTGCAAAGTCCCATTCCATTTGAAGATTATTCGAAAGGGATGGCCCCACGAGTAAGGAACACCATTTTCTCGCAGGAAGGTGGTGACTGGTTTGAAAGTTTTCCTCTTCTGCAGGGTAATGGCTTAAAGATCCTGGAATAATGATACTGGGTGGCTTTGGTATAGGAGGGGTTGTTTCTTACGGGCCTCTTGCAATATGCGCTCTTTCAACGGAAAGTCTGGGAGGAACGCCATGTCCGGAGGGGGAGCAGGCGCGCGACGCACCAGGCCCACCCTGTGCGCCCTGTCGATGCATATGATAAAGTCTTCACTTTCTCCCAAAATGTCTCTGAATAGGCCCTGCAAGAAGAGAGTGACATCCGACCCTTCCGTTTTGAGCGGCACACCCCGGACCCTTATGTTATTCCTTCGAGACCGGTTTTCAAGATCCTCTGCGTGTGCTTGTAAATCTACCTGCTGATCTTTGAGGCGCACCACCTCCTGCTGCAGTTGCTACATCTCGTCGCCTCTGGAGAGGTCGGCCTCCTCCACCGCCGCTACTCGTTCCCCTAGGCCGTCCACGTCCCTGCGCAGTTCCCTGAACTCTCCGACCATATCCTGTTTCAATGTCTGGAAGTCTTCCCATAAGGTGTTCAAGAGAGTCTCTAGGAAGGATTTGGTGATGGGGCGCCCGCATCATCCGGCCTCGGGACGGTCTTCGAGGTCTCTGAGGATGCGGGGCTTTTGTCTGCCTTGGGGGCGCCTTTCCCCAGCATGTCTGTTATCGTGTGCCCCGCTCTGCGTTGTCCCGTAGCCATGATACCCAGAAATATCGACTGCGGGGGTTCACAAACCTTGCCCACTGCAGTGGGAGCAAAGCCAATTTGGGGTGACTCAGCAGCGGCCTAGGGAGGGCTCTGCGAATTAATTGTAGGCCGCCCCTCTCACTTTGCCGTGTAGGCGCCCGGGCCAGGTCCGCAGCACTACGTCGAGCGGTGACTCACTCCCCAGCCACAGGGCGTTCAGCCAGTTCCTCTCAGTGCTTTGACCCGTCCACACTCCCCCCTCGGGCAGCACCTCAAATGCCTCCGGCTCCAAGTCCCGCTGCCGCGCCGCCGGTCCCGGCCACCTCCAAGCCCCAGGCCGCGGGCTCCGGTGCAGCTCTCTCAGTTCTGCTCCCAGGCTCACACCCCAGGCTGTAGCCTCTGTTGGGAAAGGCCCCGGAACACCTCGTCTCTCTCGCAGTTGCCGCAGCGTCCAAGCGCCCTCCGCCGCAGCACGACCCTCCAGTGGCAGCGCTAGGCCCGCAAGCCGGGGGCTCGATTTTCGCACTCCAGGCAGCCAGGCACAACCCCCGGCCCGGAGCAGCACGCACTCACCGGGTCAACTGCGCAGGTCGCCGCCACGCTCCTTGCTGCAGGCAGTTCCGCTCTGCCCCCCGGGCCACCCGGGTCTCGCCAGTGCGGGGGAGGTCACCTCTTCGGAGCGGGCCCCGGGGTTAG
This sequence comes from Lissotriton helveticus, assembly GCF_964261635.1. Lineage (NCBI taxonomy): Eukaryota > Metazoa > Chordata > Amphibia > Caudata > Salamandridae > Lissotriton > Lissotriton helveticus. The sequence continues at coordinate 903,449,737 of NC_136070.1, read as the reverse complement.
GACTCAAAGCCGGGGGCCCGGGTATCGCGGCGATCCGGCGGAGGCGCCACCGGTGCACTGTCCCTCCTCGTGGTGGCGAGTGATCTCCTGGTGATCGCCTCCGCTCAGCGATGCCCCCGGTCCGCCACACACCGGGACCCAGCCTCTTCCACGGGCCAGAAGCACAGTCGCCGCCGGCAGCTGCCGCCCGCCACGTCCAACAAAATGGCGGGTCGGGGCTCCGCCGGGAGGAAAAGTCCGCTCAGGGCCACTGCGGGACGTCGCCAGCCACAGGAGACAGCGGGAACCGGCCCTCGGGGACTCGGGCCACCAGCACTTGCTTTCTGGGGGGTTCTGTAGGGGGTAAGGGCTGCTGAGAGGTCAGGACAGGGGAATTAAGCCGGGAGCCTCACTCGGCAACGTCCGTCCCAGTCGCCATCTTGGCCACGCCCGCTCTCATGTTTTTTAAAACATGGGAACCCTTGGTAGTTCCCTGAAACCTGCAAACTAGCAAGGAACCCCTACATTGGCACTGACTGAGAAACCATTTGATGAAGGGAAATAGATATACTTACTGCATGTGTTAAGAAAATAACTTTGGTCAAAACTACAACAAAAGGATACAAATATAATAACTGAACCATATGGCATGGGTGTACACTAACTAAAAAATTTCAAGCATGTTTCTTCGAAACCCTTGGAAGAATGCTTCCTAGATCAGCGAGTGGTACAGAGAGATAAGTGGGCATCATAGATCACATGATGCCTGATTATGAGTCAGGCAGAATAGAATTACCTCTTGTAATTCTGCTATGTCTGCTTCCATGTGGTTGGTTTTTCCATACCTAGTTTATTCAGAGGCCAAGTCTCATTCCTGTTTCTCTTTACTGATGGCCTCTGCTAGAAAATACTTTGGCCTATATTTACTTACTTCCCTGTGCCCCTCTTTCACACCTCATCCCACCCATAGGCACACACATACTTGTACTGGGTGCTCAGACCAGATGGCAAATGTATGTATCCAGTGACACCCCATGGATTGGCAAATTCTGTGTGAGTTTTATGGCTGGATAAATCGTCCGCACATAGTAATTCCCCTTTTCAATGGGCTTTACTCAGAGTTGCATGGTACTGGGGTGACATCACCGCAAGTTAATTGTAAAATCACATGTGATGTACCATTTCTCAAGTACCATGCAACTCATAATCGGGGTCATAGTCTTGCTTTATGTGGAAAATGTGTTAACAAGGCACGCAGGCAGAACTGTGAAACTGCTTAGTGGAGTCATTTGGTGCAGTCTCCAGCGTGAAAATAAATTGGGGCAACTCTTTATTACTTGCACTGAGTGACAGGCCAACAGGTTTCATCCCACAGCTCCCCCTCAGGTGGGAAACAAAGACTTGTAATTATTGTGATGATCACACACTGTACTAAATTAAGCCAAATACTTAACATATGGTGGCTAGCTTGAAAAAGTTTTGAAAAAGTTGCAGGACTTTAGGATGAAACTATCACTGACTTTGAAGAGCAGAGTATTGTCTAAAATTGCGGTCCCTCCCCCGACGTGTCTGTGCGTGTTCCATGGATGCACATACCAATATCCGAAAACACTTTTTAAAGATCCAGATATACTGTTAATACAATTTTTCTAAGTGGTTACTCGTCTTGGCGGCAAAAGGGGACAGTGAAGTCAAGGACAAGGAAGTTGGACTGTTACATAGCAGTGCAGTTACAATTTACAACGGTTGGTTTGCTGTGGGAAATGGGATTGAAGGCAAATAACTGGCTGCATTACAGGTTTCCTCCTATCTGGCCTAATTGGGAAGTACCATTCCTTGTGCAGTTAGGGTCTTAATGGTGGCACCAACTATCACAAAAATAAAAAGAGGAAAAAGAAAAAAATATATAAAAAAGGCAACCCTCTTATGCTGAAACGGCCATTTTAGGAAGACTAAGGTCCTGATTTGAAGGATGGCGGTCTTTACTCTGTTGGAATGGGTGACAAAGGACATTACTCCCACCACACTGATGGACAGAAGACTGCCATATTTTAGTTCACCACTGGCCCGTCAGTGATTTCTGTGCCTTCACACAAACCTTTATGTCACTGCGGTTTCTCACAAAGCTCTACAAGTTTGGTGAACGGCCACCATCTGTTGCCAAACATTTTTGTTTTTCCGACATTCATTCCCAAAGAGGAGTATATTTCTAAAAAAAAAAATCCTAATCAGCCCAAAACACTGGAAGTTTTCCATCAAGGTTTCGGGGTCTTTATTTTGTTTTCAGTCCGTGACCACCTGGTTTTTTCATGGCCGACAATAAAAAACAAGCATTTGCAATGCAATAGGTCTTGCATTAGGAAAGTTTGAGCTATTGGTATTGTAAATGACACATTTTTTATTTATGTGTGGGTTTTGAAAATAGTGAAATGAATAGCTTTGTCATTTACAATGCCAATAGTTTTACCTTTCGCAAATGTGACACATATAGCATTTGTAATGCAATATGTGTTGTATTTACGTGACTTAGATGTATTGATATTACAAATACCAATGTCTTAATTTTTTTTTAATAATTAATGCTTAAATTAAAGTTATTGTAATTTATAAGGCAATAGCTTAAACTTTTGTAAATAACTTTTGTGAAGATTATGTTCAGGTTATTTTATTGTGACAAAAATCCAAGAACAGAAGTGAAATATTAAAAAAAAATTGTGACATTTGTAATAAAGCTTGAAACATTGAGAGAACATATTTGAACCAGTTGTTGTTAAATGGTTGCACTGATTGATGCTGTGGTGGTGCTGAGTGATGTTGTAGTGGCGACGAGTGATGCTGTGGCGTTCAGTGATGCTGTGGTAGCGCATAGTGATGTTGTGGTGCCCCTGAGTGATGCTGTGGTGGTGCTGAGTGATGCTGTGGTGATGCGATAGATGAATAGAGTGAGGGTGATAGATAGATAGAGGGATGGCGATAGATAGAGTGAGGGAGATAGATAGAGTGAGGGCGACAGATAGAGTGAGGGCGATAGATAGAGTGAGGGCGATAGATAGAGTGGGGGTGATAGATAGATGGAGTGAGGGCGATAGATAGATAGAGTGAGGGCGATAGATAGATAGATAGATAGATAGATAGATAGATAGATAGATAGATAGATAGATAGATAGATAGATAGATAGATAGATAGATAGATAGATGGATAGAAAGATAGATAGATAGAGACAGATGGATAGATAGAGTGAGGGCGATAGATGGATAGATTGAGGGCGATAGATAGATAGATAGATAGATAGATAGATAGATAGATAGATAGATAGATAGATAGATAGATAGATAGATAGATAGATAGATAGATAGATAGATAGATAGATAGATAGATAGATAGGAGCTTCCATCAGCGAAATTTAAGAGAAAATCTTCCGCTAAGTCAGTTTCTCAGAATTCGCCGAAATTGTAAAAGAAAAGAAGATTACTTTAATAATGCTTCGGTCCTGGTCAATAAATTGAGAGATAACTACTATCCCAAAAAACTTTTGAAAAAAGCTATGAAAAGGGCATGGTACACCCCTAGAGAAGCATTGCTAACACCAAGAATAAAGAAAGAAACTACTCCATTGGTTTGTGTTACAACCTTCTCAGGGGTCACAAATCAAGTCCAGAAAATAATCCGAAAAAACTGGAACATTGTGAAAAGTTTAGAACCATTTAAACAAATTCCCATTTTTGCATCGAAGAGGAACTCCAGTATTAAAGACAAACTTGTTCATGCTAATACAATGGTCAAAAAACAGGAAACATCGCTACGCTCCATCCTATCCTTGCCACCTATTAAAGGACACAAAAAATGTGGCAACTGTGCCTCTTGCGCCAGTACGATAGAAGGAACAAGATTCACCTATGGCAACAAATACATCAAACACGAGGAGTTCACTAATTGCAACACCCATAATGTGGTGTATTGCGTTATGTGTCCATGCGAAAAAGCATATATGGGAAAGACATGTCAACCGATGAAAAAAAGAATTACACAACATCGATCGAGAATAAAATGCAATACACCCAATGCTCCGATGCTGGCTCACTGTACTGCAATGGGACACAGTCCAAATGAGATTAAGTGGACAGTGCTGAGACACATTACCGGAAACAATGTGGAGAACATGTTATCTAAAATGATCGCCAAATGTATCCTTTTCCTAGGAACTATGGAAAATGGATTAAATGAGATGTCTGAAATTACAAATTGCGGATAAGTGGACTTGACAATGATCAATATAATCAATAGTACATGAGATTCAAAAGCTATCTAGGAACGTGGTAGTCCTGCCCTGTACTCTACATAAGTCCTCGAACTTCTGCCGCCCCTACCTCTGATGTCAATCTGGTACCCACGCCTGAAGCGTGATCGAACAACCCAAGTATGTTTTGAAGGCTCGATTGGAGAAGGAGTGGATGTCGCTAGTGTGTCTTTAAGAACAATGTAGCTGATCGCACGCAATTAAATCTCTGCGAATTACCTAGACAACAAGTCAAATAACTTCAAGATCCACAAGCAAGTACCGATAACACGCAACCAATAAGAGCAACCAATAAGAGCATCCCCATTGAAAGACTGCATGTAGCCGAGTCTCGTCCTATAAACTACAAGAGAGTCGCACAGCCTGCGCATGCGCGAAATGCAACATATGACCAAAAGTAATCATCCCGGTGACATCAGACGCCATAGAAGCGAGAATACGAGATATGAGAAAGTACGAGACGCAAGCGACTGGAAGCCGTAGCCCGCACCATAGTTCCCACTGGACGGGAAACGGAAGATATCAGGTACATTAATAAACATTGGCACCCAATTTAGCACTGTACGGACCCGCTTATGCTTCAAGCTACAATACGGGAAGAGTCAGCGACTAAACACGCGTCCCACTAACGAAACAAACGGGCTAGCCAGTAGTAATTTTGCCCAAAGTTAACGAAGTGAAAGGGACACAAGTAGCACTTTCCATTATGCTGGGGAAAACACTCTCATGCACTTCGAGATTAGCTCAGCTACCAACAGGGCATTCAGCAAATGAAAACATAACATCTCTCACGCATAAAGAAGTGATGCTTTCTATCCCGTAGAGGTCATAACGCATGCTGCGATAGCGATCTATTCATTGTTTAAGTTGGGTGTTCAGAATACAAAACTTAATGTAACCCCCCCACCCTTACCCCCCCCCCCCTTTCTTTTCCAGCTACTAGAACCTCGACAAATTTGGACCCCCGTAAAGCTTCAATCCACCTGACAGTCGGTAGTTGCACTCCACTTGCTGGGCGATTGCTAAGATGTTTGATACACTTGATGAAGAGATGGTATTGACATCCATCTTCTTTATTTAAATAGGTAGCACTAAGAAAAACTCATGTACTACTGCTACAAAGACGGTATGTATAGGTGATTTAAAAATGGCAAGAAAGTAAAAGTTCTCTTTTGAATAGATAATCAAGAAAGACACACTATAATTAGTTCTGTTAAAACTTATTTATAGATATCATCATTTGTCCTACAACAACTGATAACAGCCCTGATGAAGACCTTGCAACAATCTAAAGTGTTAGTCCCACAACCACAAGGTTGAAACGCGTCGGCACAACAAAGTGGTCTAGAAAGATCCATATGAACATCAATAAGCCGGTTTATTTCCATGTGGTAGAGTTGAAATAAGATAAACTCTCCCTTAGATAAGAAATTAAAGATTCCCTTTCAGACCACAGTAGGACCATAATTCAGGAGAGGTGGATAAGACTAACATTGCGGATAGCCTTGCCACAGCAAATAAAAATAGGACACTACAACTCTGTAGAAATACGAACTATTCCCACAATAGTGGAAGCAAACCATAGGAGTCAAATGTTTTTCTCCCTTTTTCTGTAGGAAAATATGTAAATGTTTTGTAAATGTTTTAAGTGAATTATTGTATATGTATGTAGTACTTTTGGTATACAACCTCAATTTGTGTGCAAAAGGTTCTTTCACTTTCTTCCTTGAAGAAAAACAGTGGTGTTGTGTATATGGTGAAGAAATGCCCAATTGTACATATTAAGATATAAATGTAAAATAAGAAAAACCAAGCACAGGGTCAATAAAAAGGATCACTGCTGCTAATAATCCTGTGTGATTTATGGTGTCATAGGTACTTTGTTTTGTTGACATTATTTGTTGTGATTCTAGCCTCTGACTTCCTAAACCAAATCAGTCCCCTTCTTTATCTAAAGGATATCAAACCACGGCCTTACACATAGGAATAGACTATGACCAGGCGGTCCCCAACTATAAGCCTACAGTAAGACATGCATTTCTTACTTCTTAATGTGTAATCCCCTTATGTAATGTACTAAGTTCTATTGTAAAGCTCTCAGACACCATTGGGCAAAATTTGTTTTATAGCCAACATCATTAAGTAAAGTAAAAAATGGCCTTACAACCAATACGCAGGAAGTAGGTGGCACCTCCTACTGCTAAAAGTCTTATAGGTCGATGTTTTTTTCTCCAGATTATAGCTGTACATAAAGAGTGTTTTTTTACAAATGATAAACAGACAGCGTGAGGTGCTGGTTTCTGACCACAAACAGACAGCAATAGCTGTGTCTATTACACCAGACAGACAAGCTGAAGTGCTTCTTATAAACCACAACCAGACAGCAAGGTGTGTCTCCTATAGACCAGAGACAGGCTGTGAGAGGCTCCAAAGCAGTGTAAGATTAGAGTGATTTTCATGTAACAAAATTTCGAAACATAAAATTAAATTAGAAAAAAAACTAAGGCAGTACAGTGTGTATTCTTTGAAAGGTATATGTGTTTGCTGTATCCAGTCAATTTGGTTATTTTTTAAATATTTTTTTAGTGTTAGCGGAGCAAGGTAAATTAAGGCGGATGTCTGTGGCTAGCTTTTCCTCTCTTGTTTTCTTTACTTGCAACACAATATATTTCCGAACAATTCATCAATTCATCAACTCTGTCTAGATTGGTCGTGTGGTACCGGCAGTCTGTTTCCAGCAGAGAGGAAGGTGCTAAAGAAGCAGGATGCACCCGCTGTTTCTACAAATGAGGTGTCACTGAAAGAGGATGACTCGGGGGCCTTGTGGCACAGTGGCTCCTGTTGTCTGTTCTAAGGCTTACAGTTGCTAATTAATAAGCATTGTAGCTTTGGAACTAAAACAGTGACACCGAAAAGTGCATTAAAAGAGTATAAAACATTAAAATTGTTCCAAAATCAAGATCAAGCACACAGTTGCTTTAATCTTAATAACATATTTTTTTTATTAAAAACTGTCACAGAGTAATATTTATTTTACGGCGAAGAAACATGCAAGGTTTGTAAGTGCTCTAATGATGCCATCGGCTGTGAGGACGCAAAGTAAATGTGCAAAGTGGACAGGTGGAAGCGTTTTTGTTGTGTGTGAGGCAGATCGAAGTAAGGACAAAGGAGTAAGAGCAATTAATTGTTCTAACATGCACTTTTTTGGATGTGTGTTAAAATAAAAAGGCTTTCATTTCTTATGAATATTGCGCCATGTTTTTTCTATGTGTACAAATATGCAACAGTAAACGCAACATAATTGTGTGCTTATTTAAAGCTGTGTTAGGGGTAAGAGGGCTAACATGGCGTCCAAGCTGAGGGGTGAGCATATTTATCAGTAGTTTTAGAATGAGGTTATTTTTTTCTTTCCAAAAATACGCTTAAGCACGCAGTTGCTTCAACATTAAATACATATTGTATGTATTAACAAGGGAGAAATGATGAGAGAGTGCATGGGAGAAAGGAAGGCAGAGATCATGGGAGAAGAAAAGCACGAGAGAGAGGGCGGCAAGTTCAGGAGCGCATTCCTTTGAAGACTGATGGGGGGGGAGCGGGTTCCTGATGCCGAGGCTCAAACAAATGGTGGTGTGCAAGCGACTTCCTTTCAAGTCTGATGGGGGGGGTGGGGGAGCAAATGGCAAGGGCGCGCCCGGCGCACTTGCACTGGCCATAATCCGCATTTCAAATCCCTCTTGGTAGGATTTTCTGGTGCCCCTCAATGTATCTCGCATAGCGATTGCTTACGCAATAGTTAGGCGAGACCTAAAGACATGAGACTGCCTACTATAAATACGGTGGGCAGTCTGATCTCCTTACTCTGAGGCCCCTTCTCCAACTCGATGGAAGGTAGGAGTAGTACGAAAATGGGAGATCTATTTCTAAATAATACATTTATATCATTTGTGGAATCATAATTATAACATTCTTCACAAGCAATTGCTACAGTGCAACAGAATGCTCAAAGCAACCAAGGGTGCCTGCGACACATTCCCTGCCTGTCATCAGACATCTGAAACACAGTAGGGTTAGTCGAGAAACGGGGAAGGGTGTAGTATCAAGATTGTATGTTATGACACTGTCAAAACCAAGCGATGGTCAACGCCACAGATGAGATGGATCACAGGGGGTGAGAGGTACTGCCAGATCGGGAATGGTCCAAATCATTTACACAAATAACAAAAGCAACCAGGAACACGAGATTTGAACAGATTCAATTCAATGTCCTTTACTGAACCTACATCACAGCCACCATGCACAAAATAAACCAGAAGACTAGTAGCATATGTGTTACTTAATGCCAAAATGTCAAACCCATACAGGGACATACTTTTTTTATTTTTATTTCTTTATTGCTTTTATGGCATAAGAAAAACATGAACAGTACATTTTCTCATCATTCAAGTACAGATATATGGTACAGTCTCATAAATGACATCCACCTGGAAGGAAACGACATGATCAGGTCTGCAATAATACATGTAGTGCAATATTTCAGGGAGGTAACACATGAGTCCAGAGGCGGTCAGTCATTGTACATCATAAAAGTAATAAACAATATTAAGGTAACATGCACAGAGCAGCATGTCTCAAATGGGGCCCATCCTTAGTATATACCCCCGGGGTAACCTCTCTGCACCCGACATAAGACACAGCAATTAAGGAGAAAGAGTCTCCGAGTGTCAGGCCTATTACAAGCGGAACTATATGTGCAACCCTTCCTAAACGTTAATAAGCTCAGCATTTTCTCGCTCTTCGACACATTTTTGTAGATAAACCTGTAATGGGCCCCAAATATCCTTGGGCCTACTACAAACTGGTTGTAGCTCAGCATAGACAGCATTCTGATCCTGACAGTAAATAACGTCTTTCAACCAGTCCTTAAATTTCGGAGCCCTCCCCCTCCCCCATCGACATGCAATCTTTCGTTTCGCAAGCAGTTAAACAATATCAAGACATTTTCTAGTGGGCTGGGGAGTATGCAGAGTGTACCCCAGGAGCATGATGAGGGGGTCCTTATCCAAGTGCCCCTCCAGCATGACTTGCAGTGCAGCGTGTACCTGGGTCCAATATTCATATAGCCCTGGACACTCCCAAGCCAAGTGAAAGAAACCTGCCCCCTCTGCGTGGCATCTTTCGCACCTGTCATTATCTGAAAGTCAGAATCGTAGTTTCCTGGCAGGTGTGTAATAAAACCTCTGCAAGAACTTGTTATGTATTATCTTAAGTCCACAACTAGATGAGATGTTGGCAGTAATGCCACAACAGTAGGTCCACTGCTCGTCAGAGATTTCACTACCCAAATCAGTGCTCCATAACTGGCAAACATTGTTCTCTATACTAGTGCGTTGTAGTCTGATAGCATTGTATAGTCTAGAAACTAGATGACTACCGCCCGTCGGCGTTAACATAGTATGAAGTGGCAACACTATCTCCGGCTCATCCGGATAGTGCGGCAATATCACTTTCAGTGCTTGCCTTAATCTTATGTAATAAAAAATGTCTAAAGGTGTAGGGTGCACCTCCTGAAGCAACTGCTCTTGTGTACGAAATTGCCCATTTAAAAACAGGTCTCCCCATGTGGTAATTTTGAGGCATCTGCATAATAAGCGGAAGCCTGTTTCCTGCAAAAGTGCTATCCGGGGGTGAGAGGCAAGCAGCATGCGTGGCGAATACAACAGATCAACGTTTAATACCCTGGCTACCCTCCTCCAGGCATCAATGGTGCAAGTCACTGTAGTATACAGAGTCTCAATTACATCTATAGAGCCATGAATCGGGCCACGGAGCGGAAGAGGCTTTGCTATCCAGTCCTCAACCGCTAATTGCGGCATGAACGGCGTCGGGTTGATCCAGTGATAAGCATACTGTGTTTGTGCACTCATATAATATATCTCAAAGTCTGGGACATCAAACTGTCCTTTGCTATAAGGTTGCGTAATGACGGACCACCTCAACCGCGGCTGCTTGCCACCCCAAAACAATCGAAGGAGTTCCGATCGCAATCTTTTAAAAAAATATGCACCCGGGAAATAAAGAATGTTCTGAAATAGATATAAAAAACGTGGCAGTATGACCTTCTTGATGAGAGATGCTCTACCCGCCATAGACAACGGCATCGTCATCCAACGTGTAATATTATCTGCCAATTTGGTAATAGCAGTGCCATAGTTCAATCGAAGAGTCTCCTCCCGGTCCAAAGTCACTATAATACCCAGGTAGCGCAGGTCTGAGTCACACCACTCAATCGGGTAATCCAGCGGAAATCGTGTAACCGCTGGTGTGAGTGGAAAGAAAAACGATTTTTTCCAATTGATATGTATACCTGAAAGGCGCCCAAACACCAAGAATTCCCGCAAGATAGGGTTAAGGTTTGTTTGTGGGTTCACGACATACAGGGTCACATCATCCGCATATAGTGACACTCCTATTTGTCGTTGAAAACATCTAAAGGCACTCTCCTTAGGTAATTGCCGAATGCGACACGCCAAAGGTTCAATCGCTATCGCAAAAAGCAAGGGAGATAGAGGGCACCCCTGCCTAGTGCCCCTTGTGATGGACATCTGCATAGATAATTCTCCGTTAATAACCACCCTCGCCACAGGTTCAGTATAAAGCAATTTTATCCATGCTATAAACATCGTAGGGAATCCCATCCTATGTAAGATGGCGAAGACGTAGTTCCATTCGACCGAGTCAAACGCTTTAGTAGCGTCGAGGAATACGGCCGCTACCGGCAACTCTGGCGCTATAGTGTGGACTAAAGAAAAAAGAGTGCGTAAGTTATGGTTGGTGGATCTACCAGGGACAAAACCGGGTTGATCCGGCAAAACAATTTTCTGCATTATAAGGGTTAAGCGCGTCGCGAGGACTTTTGCCAGTATTTTAGCATCACAATTAATAAGCGAGAGAGGACGCAGGTTTCAAGAGCGAAGTTATCACCACCTCCCGCATTGAGCGAGGCAACACACCCATCTCTAATGATTCTTCAAATACTTCTTTCAATACAGGTGCCATGATGTCAATGTAGCATTTACAGAACTCGACAGAAAGACCGTCGAGTCCGGTTGCTTTACGATTACTTAAGGACATTATCGCGTCCCTTATCTCATCCACTTCTAGTGGGGCACCGAGGAATAATCTGTGGTGATCACTCAGCCAGCATAATGCTATGTCTTCTAAGAAATCCCCGAAGTTCTCCTCTCCTATTTGTTGAGTGGTGTACAAGCGGCCATAGTGCACCAAAAAAAGATCCTGTATCCCTCTAGTATCCTGACATCTCCCACGATCTTCGGTGTGTATTTCCAAAATGTGTGTACTACATCGTGGGTGCCTCTTGAGTGTTGCTAACACCTTACCCGGCCTACCCCCTCACAATACTGTCTCACAGTCCAGTTTTTACCCCTAAGCTTTGCTTCCCTGGCAGCCTCCTCTTCATACAGTGACAATTTATCTCTAAACATTTTATGCAACTCCGCATCTGCGCTGTGCGCCATCAGTAGTTCAAGCTTCTTCAGGTCCTGCTCCAGTTTCCTGATAGTATTCTGTAAGTCTCTCAGTACTCCACAACTCTTAGCTATACAGCACCCCCTCACCGTGACCTTAAAAGCCTCCCAAATCACGTCCACACTATCAACGGAGCCCTTGTTCCTGGGAAAGAATGCCTCAATCTCCTCACCAAGCTCAGTCTTAAAAACCTGATCCAGCAGTGCCGTAGGTATAAGCCGCCTTTGGGGTCGTGTTCTGCTATATCCAGGCACAGCAACCCGTAGCAACACCGGGCAGTGATCCGAATAAGTTCTAGCCAGATGTGCAACTTTACCCAAATCTACAACCAATCCTCGAGACAGTAGACAGTAATCAAGACGAGCCCAGGTATTGGCATATGTCGTAAAATGTGTGCCTTCTTTGCGCATGGGGTGCGCAAACCGCCAGCCATCTATCAATCCACCCTCGTCTATAATTCCAGTCAACGCCTCCCTGGCTTTCCTGTTATATTGCGCATTTCCATCCGATCTGTCCATGCCCGGCTTCAATGCCACATTAAAATCACCCCCTCAGAGGACATGCATTGATCCAATGCTGACAACCCTTCCCCACAGTGCAGTGAAAAAATCAGGTGTATCCACATTTGGAGCAAAGCAAATAACAATAGTAATCGTGTTGGTGCCAAGTCTGCCCCACAATACCACATAACGACCATCAGGATCTAACATATCCCCAAGAACCCGAAAACGGACTGAGTTCTTAATTAACACCACCGTACCTCTGGCATAGGAAGAGTAGGAAGAAAATCTCTTGATCGAGGCCCATCTAGCTGCGAAAGTGTGACTGGAGCGTGGGTGTAGGTGCGTCTCCTGTAGCATGGCTATGTGCACACCATGCCTGTCCAAATATGCCAACACATTTCTACATTTTCTAGCGTCATTCAAGCCCCGCACATTCCAGGACATCACCGATACCCTCCCCCCATTTTCATCATTCATTATCGTTAGTGATCATATCAAAGTAAAATATTCACCTAAGACCTAGCACATAGTCGCTTCCAGCATCAAATATCCGCATAGAAACATGTATCCGCACTTCCATCGACTCAACTTTGTAACTACCCACCCCGTCCCCACCCTCCTCCCACTGACAAACCCCAACCTTGTCAGAGCGCCCCCCCAGTGCCTGCACCCCTTCTCCAAATGTCTCCGATCCATTCCCATTCAGCAAACAACAGAAACCACAACTCAGTGGAAGCCCACACTACTGTAAGCTCCCCCGCCCCCTCCCACTCCCCCCCACTCAGACAGCCCCAACTTTCCAAGATATTGTATCCCCCCCCCAGTCCACAACTCCATACAAAAGTTTAGCAACTCCCAATCAACTGATCGTAGTAAGGGGGATCACCCGATGGGGGACAGAACTAGTCGGCAACACAACCACCTCCCCTCTCCAAGCCCTACGACCCCGAACATTCCCAGGCCCTATGAGAGAGGGGAAGGTGGGGGCCTGGTTTACAGTACCACCGGTATAACCGGAGCCTGCAAGCTGGAATAGTCTTCCGAATATCCGTTTCTCAGCAACATAGTCAAATCCTCGCTAATCAGCAATGTGCCGCCCTCAGGGGGGGCTACCCCCCGGTCAGTCAGCTGGAATCTCAAGATTCGTCATCGTCCTCAGGATGCTGCGCCCGACCCGCTGCACCTCGATCCGTCGGCCCATGCTTCGCCAGCTTCAGAGATCGCAGATAATCCTCCACCTGTTGCGGATTATTGAAGAATCTCTGTTTCCCTTGATGGGTAATCCTTAGCTTGGCAGGGTATAACAAAGCATAGTCAATTTGTGCAGTCCTCAACTTTCTCTTCACTTCCAGGAATTTGCACCGTTCCTCCTGGACCATCGGAGTGAAATCTGGGTATATAGAAAGGGATACTCCATCATAGCTCAGTGTTTGTTTAGTGCGGGCCGCCCGCAGCGCCACATCTCGATCTCTATAGTTCAATAGGCGTGCAATGATCGGCCTAGGCGGCGCGCCAGGCTTCGGTACCGGTCCGAGAGAGCGGTGGGCTCGCTCCACTATAAATTGAGTAGAGAAAACCTCAGCACCAATCGCGGATTTCAGTAGTTTCTCCACATACTCCTCCATACGCCCAGAATTTGTGGACTCCGGTACACCCATTATGCGTATATTATTACGTCTACTGCGGGCCTCCAAATCCTCGTTCTTTGCCGCTACGACCCGCAGTAGGTTCTCCATCCTCTGTAGCTGTGTCGTGTGTCCTGTAGTGACATCAGTATTTTCAGATCTCCGACGTTCCGTCTCGACAATGCGTTCTTCATGCTGGTCCATTTTATGCACTATGGCGTCCATTCGGGAGGACATTCTATCCACTTTGTCCACTACCGTGGCAAAGCCTTGCCTGATTTCATGTAAGAGTTGCTGGTTATTCATCTCCGCAGTCGAGGATCCATCAGGCGCCTGGTCAACCCTCTGTGATTGTGCATTGTCCTGATTTGAAGTCGAGCCTTTTTTAGAGTTGTCAAATGTGAGTTTAGGTTGACGGGAGTCCGGACGTCCCATGTCTGCAACCTGACACGTGATAAGCACACAGTGGGCTCCTCGTGCAATCATCAATGACCGTGCACTACAGTCTCTTCAGAACCTCTACTGGCTGGCGGGTAGCACGGTGCAGAGCCCTACCCGCGTTCTGCCAATGCCAGGGCCAGCAAGTTAAACTGAAGGGGGGAAAGAGCGAAGAAAGAGCGAGTCCACTGTAAATCCAGGCGCCAAAGTTCTGTGCAGCGTGATACAAGTCGAAGTTGCCACCTAGGTTGTAAATACGTGAGGATCAGCGTGCACCCATTCATTAAACAGTATAGAATGCACCACCGTGCCGTGCTTATGACCAAACTCAGGCTGGTAGGCTGTGAGCACCAATCCACTGTGACTGAACGCCACTGCACAGTCCACTATGGCATCCAGTTCAGTTCAATCAGGTAAAGACTATCACTACCATGCCACCCACGTGGAGGATCAAACGCCGAATTCCTTGTCCTAGTGCGTGGAAAGCAGGTCCGCCCTGCAGCAGTGCAAAACATTCAAAGTGTTGGTGCTCCGGCCAGCGCGCCACATCCACCAGTATACCGCCACTGTTGCCAGCCTTATCCCGCACAGCCTGTATTTCTCCGCTGTATAAGCCGCCTCACCAGGATCTCCAAGGTGCTTCCTACCAGGTGACCGTATATTGGGACCGAATACCGCCGCCGTGCACGGTAGCGCACTGCCGCGATACGGGACAAAATGGCACCCTCGGGTCCACCTCAGCAGTCCGATCGCGTATCTCTTCAGGCATCAAGGGCGCCCTCCGCCCAGTGCACACATCGTACCAGCTCCGTGTAGGTGTACAGCTCAAAGCGCTTCTCCGGGACACATGGCAGCCCCCAATCGTCGATAGTCTCCGCCTCCCAGAAAGGCGACCTCAGTGCGGCGCGGCCTACTGCCCGCGTGTGCAGCCTCGGTGTTTCCCAGCCGCAATCCCCAGCAGCGGTCACTCACAGCCCTACAGCGCCAGTCCCGGGGAAACTTCAGTGGCTCCGAAGTATCAGTTCCCGCCGTCCGATTTCCCCGAAACTTCCAACGAGGGCAGGTTATGGCATCCTGCACAAACGTGCACAATTTCAGCAGGCTCGGACACCGGACAGCAAGGATAGATGCAGGATTATGAACCAGGCTGCAGGAGCCTCACCCTTAGGCGGCCATTCTGCAGTGCGCCCTCTAGCCTCGACTCCACCCTCTCCATGACCAAGCAAGTCAACGCCGTCTCCGCGTCCTGCTTCAACACCCTCCAGATGCTCCGCAGGATCTTCAAATGGATCCCTCCCGACACGAGAAAAAACGTCACCCAGGCCCTCATCACCAGCAGACTCGCCTACGGGAACGCCCTCTACTCAGGAACAACAACCAAGCTCATGAGACGACTTCAACTAATCCAGAACGCCTCGGCACGACTGTTCCTCGAGGTCCCCCGATGCAGCCACATCACACCCCACATGAGAGGCCTTCACTGGCTCCCCGTCAACAAAAGAATCACCTTCAAAGTCCTCACCCACGCACACAAGGTGCTACACAACACCGGACCAACATACCTCAACAACCGACTCAGCTTCCACACCCCCACCCGCAACCTCCGCTCTGCCACCCTCACCCTCGCCACAGTTTCCGTATCCGGAAAACCAATGCCGGCGGCAGATCCTTCTCCTACCTCGCCGCCAAGACCTGGAACACTCTCCCTACCAGTCTACGACAGACCCAGGACCTGCTGGCCTTCAGAAGACTTCTCAAATCAAGACCTGGCTCTTCAATCAGTAGCACCCCCCGACACCCCCCCCCCCCCCAGCACCTTGAGACCCTCACGGTTATGTAGCGCGCTCTACAAATGCATTGATTGATTGAGAGACCGAAAGAAGTTTAAGTTGGCCATGCTACTCACATAGTACATATACCCACCATGACCCCCAATAATAAGTGATAAATAGAAACTATTTATAAAGACATAATGGAGTGGGAGAAGGGTTAGAACATACTTATGGGAGAATGATTATATACAGACATTTTCAATGCTGTATGACATAAAACCTACATTTCTTTGTTTGTTCTTTTTTTTTTCATAGATGGTTGTTTCTTTCTAAGCCACAACTGTTTCTTCATTGTTTTTAAAGTACTGTTTTTCTGTTCATACATATGTGTCAGACCCCTTTCAAGGGCACATTACAGGCAGGGACTTCTGTGTGAATTAGGTTGTTTATCCTGGAGGCCATCCTTCTATGGACTTGCAAACTTGGCCAAGCACAACCGTTTCTGCACTTGAATATCAAGATAGAGAAGGCAGTCAGACACAAGCTTCTTATGGAGGTAGGGTTGGGGGCAAGAGCTTAGAACTCAATCAGTCAAGACACAATATTTTAATATCCAGAGCCATACTTTGCTTTTACATTTGTGTGCTGTAATACTTTTGCTTTAAGCAGAAAAATACAACATAATTCCGTATGTAAGTTACACAGGTTTACCAAAGTTGCAACCTATAAGTGAGGCACTACATCTCCCTCCTTCCTGTTAATCATCTCCCCTTCCATAGGGTCAGATGCTTCCCTAATAATGTCTCTACCCCTCTGTGGGATTAAACAACATTAGTCTCAGGTGTATATGCCTCAAAACGTTATCACCGTTTCTCTAACCACTGTTTTACACAATGGTCTCAGGAGGGTATGTCAGGGTCGCCTGTGAGCCTGAGTCTCTTGTTCATTTGTGTAGGCTAATTCCCGTGGTTTATCTGTGTTTGTTCGCAGTGATTCAGGCTTTGTGGAGGACGCGACAGGTCACACACACACACACTCCCATGGCTCTTCTTCCAGACGAAGCTACTCTTTTCAGTACCAGGTTTGCAGATCAGGAAGAGGGAGTTGTAGGGAGAAATCGCTCACACAGCAGCATCTGACCTCGGCAGCATGGCTCTACAGGGCAGCTGCAGTGTGATGCTATTCAATAGCAGTTCAAGCAACTGACTGAGTTTCTTGCAGAGATGACTGTGCTAAATCTGCTGCATCCAGGCTGATCTGAATTCCCCCCTGCCATTCTGCCTTGCCAAGCTGCTACTGTGAGTGGTAGCAGGGTCCTGTCTCTTGAGCCCATGCTAGACTGTAGGACTATAAGCTAGTTAAACGACTTGGTACTGTTTACCCATGAACTGCACAAAAGACACCAGGAGGCCCCCTTTACAGCACTGGCATCTCTGGGATCGCTCTCTTCGGTCATCAGGTTCCTCTGGGCCTCCTCAGGCCCGAAGCACATTGGGGTTCTCCTTGTGGACAGCTTCTTCTACTACAGTGCCAGATACACTTTTTCCCTCGTTCACCAGGCATTCAGTGAGGTGTCTAAGCTCTATTGGTAGACCCTCAGCTCATTCAGCATAAAGCATTGACTTCAGGTGATGTCCCGTCACCTCAGAGAAAATAAATATGAGACTGACACCAGCCCTGGATGCACAGAATCTCTCCCGAGCACCCCCTTCCATGGCCAAGAACAAATTGGACCTAGAACAAGATGTTATGGTTTAGATCCCATTTGTACACATATTTTATAGACATGGGGTGTGGCTAGACTACCTCAAGCTTCAGAAACAGTTTGGGGTGGTTCTTTTTGAACTGTCATTTCCAGGCTGCTCTCGAGACACAACCTTTGTGCACAGTGGTGGCTCACACAGCAGAGAGCAATGTGGCGGCTCCAAACAGAGGCATCCACAACAAGGGTACAGTGAAGTGAGATCACTGCACCTGACTGCCATTAGCCAGTCTTTGTGGAGTAGTAATCATTTTCTGTGGGCTATGTGGGCAGGCCTGCAGAGGTGGTCTTTGTGTGCCATTTAGGGAGGAGAGAAGTCTGAGGTTGGTCCTTCATGGGGACAACTTGTTTTGGTGGGCCACTAGATGTTGGTTTATATTGACCTTTGTCTATGTGTTTTATCTTTTCTGAGTGTTTCTTTTTTAGAGGGTAAATAATCCACATTACTTTTCATGTGTGTTGTGGTATTCGTTTTTTGAATTCTGGTAAAGACAACTTTAACTGTTACCATAGTTCATGTCAACAACACCACAAAGCCAACAGTTCTCATCATTCACTGTCTTCACTCAACCTTTTGCCTGGCCAGTGGTTTTTGCTGACGCTGTTCCACATCAGCAGAAAGAAACAGCATCCTTAAAAATATGAAAAAGCTGCTTCATCGTGATGACACATTCACACAAATGTATCACCAGGAATTTGTTGTTACGCAGCTACCTTGTTTTTCAACATTTGTGAGGATTTTGGTATATTATATGGTATGGCTGTGAGACTTGTAAAAACTGTCTTGGGTTCAGTCAGACTTGCTTGCAGAACCTCTAGCTCAACCCTTGGTAGCTATGGCTTGAGCAGTAAGGCTTAAATAAAAGAACTAGTGTGAAGCATTTGACAGCACCAAACAGAATAAGACAGTCGCACAACAGTAAAGAAATCCAACACCATTTTATAAAAATAGATTAGATTTATATGAAGTTTTAGAGTTCAAGATGAAAAAAATTCAGTGGAGGGTTCCGGAGATATCGATTTTTAAAGAAAACATAAAAGACAGTTAAATCGCAAACAAACCTGGGAAATTGTACCGTTTGTAAACTTTTGAAAAGTTTATAAGAGATTGGGGCAACCAAATCTGACAGGGAGAACATCAGGGGGGACAACAAAGGAGGATTTGGACAGTTACCTGGCCTCCAAAGCATTCTTAAGCCCACTTTTGAACTTTACTGCAGGACCACCATTGTTTCAATTGAGTGGTCCTCATGCTGCAGATGCAGGAGATGGAGGATGCTCTAGATGCTTTGCGGTTGACGGGGATGTCCTTGTGGTTACTGCTGGATCCACGTGGGGTGACTTTGGCCACAGAAGTTGGGGGCCCTTTAAGTCCTCTTTGAGCAAGCAAAAGGCTACCTGCTTCTGGGCTACCGGTCTCCGTTCACAGTGGTCCCAGAAGTATCTTTTGCTGGAGGCTGGTGTCCCTCTTGGGCGACCAATCTGGAGTCAGGCAACACTCTCTGGCCCAGCGGGCTCGGTTGCAACTTCTGGCTATGGCGGATCAGTCTCTTGGGGCACCCAGCGGCGGTCAGTTGGTACTGACTTTCAGAAATGGGATACTTCAGTTTGATTGTTCTGGTGCTGGTTCCACCGGGTCAGAGGACTGACCTTTGTAGTCACTTCTTTGGTCTGGGGTTTAGGGCGACTTTTCCTAAATCCAGGACCCATAGGCACAGTCTGGTAGCCCAAGGAGTGGCAGGTGCAGTCCGGCAGGTAGTGCAGCCAAACCCAGGGGTCAGCAGGGCAGCACTTCTTCAGTCTTTACTCCTGCCCCGTCGGGATCTGAGTTTCAGGGTGCCAGGGGTGCCATATTTATTCCCAGGAAGTGCCCTGGGGGATGATGCAGTCATTAGCCAATAAGCTCCCAGGGTCCCTCCTATTCTGTAATCACTTCTGGCTATATGGAGGATCTAGCAATCCCAGAGTGCACTATTCTGCCCTCTCTCAAGATGTTTTAACACTTCCCCACCCTAGTGGGCTACACGTCCACGGGAAACCGATTTGGGCACTGGTCTCCCCCCTCTGTTCCTGTCACCTGCCTGTCTGGCTAAACAAAGAGGCAACCTACGAGGAGTGTGATCGTCATTTGCCCACCAGAGGTGGCTTCGCCTTTGAGGCTCACCTGTGATTTATTTATTTACAGGGTTTATAGAGTGCTCTGTCACTGACTGGTATCCTGGCGCTAGCCACTAAAATGGAGAGACATGAAAGCTAGAAGTTTGAAATAGCCGTAGAACATGGAAGTTAACTGATCAAATAATCAGTGTCAATACCAAAACTCAAGTTACTTAAGAAAAAACCAGGTCATAAGGGGATTCCTAAACTGCAATAGATCAGTTGAGGACCTTAGCAGAGCTGGGAATTGATTCCAGAGATTAGCTGCCCTGACCGTGGCGACTTGATTTCCTAAATATCAGCTTAGCTGAAGAAGAGTGAAGAGATATTCTGTGGATGTGTCTTCTTAGCCCCTTTTGTAATGGAACTCGACCAACACCCTGAGTGACTTCCACCAGCGGGAGATTAACACCTCTCCCTGTAGCAGGCTGCTATTGTTCCTGAGACTGGGAGTAATTCACACTACACCCAAAGAAGGCAGAAAGCTGTCTGGTGGCTAGTGACTGTATGAGGCCACTGGACAAACTAGGTCACAGAGTGCCAACTTTCTAAAAGTTGTGTTTCCATTAAAATCGGCTTTAAATTGACGTGGGCATCAATTCAAAGTTTAATGCCACGATTAATTTGATACCCAGAAATACTCATCTTAGTATTCCCTTTCAGAAGTTAGCATGGCTGAATGGTCAGCTGTTAACTCTGTGGTAACCAACGGGGCTACTAACTCTTCACTCCAAAATCAACAATTTGGGGACTTTGCTGCTAGGCTATATATAAAAAAATAAACTGTCCACTTATTAATGTACAGCTCCCTGCCTTAGGGCCGTACGCCTTTCTTATGGAAGAAGAACAAAAGTTACTTACCTGTAAACTGTGGTTCTCCAGTATTGGTGTCTTTCATAGATTCACATGCTTGAATATTCCCCGTCGTCGAAGTGGGAGTCCTACAGTACATAACATAGCAGTAACATATGCATGTATACATGAAAAATATCATAAATAAAATATACATACATATAATGTAATAAAAATGTAAATTTTAAAAGTACCATAGAACATTATAAGCCCATTGAAAAGCCTGAGGGAGAACTCGCTTTAGTAGCATATTAGTGTCCTTATGTGTTGGTTCACATTCCATCCAATCAGGCTGTAGCCTCCTCTAGAACCTTCTCCTCAGAAGCCCAAGTCCTCATATTTTCGTAGCACAAAGTAAGTAAAAGTGCCTGAGGAGAAGAGAGCCTCTGAGGGGAGGATGGGAGGGTCGCATGTGAATCTATGAAAGACACCAATACTGGAGAACCACAGTTTACAGGTAAGTAACTTTTGTTCTTCTCCAGTATTAGGGGTGTCTTTCATAGATTCACATGCTTGAATAAGAGTAGAAAGCAGTAAATCATCACATAAGTCATAAAGGTGATATACCAAAGCAAGTAAGGTAAACATATCAGGCAATATGCAATAAATACCAAAATAGTAATAGAAAAACCTTTATGACTGGAGGCGGGTAGCAACAGAGGCTCACCTTTATTGGAAAAGATTCTGCAGCACCGCTTGACCTACTGCCGCATCCACGGCGTCTGTTGATTGCAGGCAGTAGTGTTTTGTAAAAGTATGGCTGCTCGACCAAGTAGCAGCTCTGCAGATCTGCCTCAGGGGCACCCCTGCAAAAAGGGCAGCAGAAGTAGACACCGCTCTAGTTAAGTGAGCACGAACTGGAGCAGGAAGGGGCTTCCCAGCCAGTTGGTGGCAAAAGGATATGGTAGAGGATATCCACCTGGTTATGGTCTGTTTGGTAACAGGTTGTCCTTTGCAAATTGGGCCATACGCCACAAACAATTGATTTGACTTTCTGACAGTTGCAGTTCGCTGAATGTAAAATTTGAGACAACGTTTCACATCCAATGAATGCAATGACCGCTCAGCTGGAGTTTGCGGAGCAGGAAAGAAAGTCTTCAGGATTACAGGTTCATTGAGATGAAAGTCACTGGGAACCTTCGGAATGAACTCAGGATTAGTTCGCAATGTCGCAGCCTCATTGGAGAATTGTAGAAAAGGAGGCTGTATGGTAAACGCCTGGATGTCACTGACACGTCTCGAGGATGTCAAGGCGAGCAAGAGAGCAACTTTCCATGTGAGAAATTTTAGACTTGCAGAGTGGATAGGCTCGAATGGAGGTAGAAGCAGTTGAGACAAGACCAAATTTAAGCGTCAAGCAGGTGGAGGGCAACGGATAGGTGGAAACATCCTAAAAAGGCCCTTGTAAAATTGCTTAATGATTCTCGAGGAACATAGAGATGTAGAACCATCATGACGGAAGCGGGAAATCGCTGCCAGAAACACTTTAAGAGTTGAGTGTGAAAGTCCTGATCTTGCCAGTGATAAAAAGAAAGGCAAGATCTGTTCCGGTTTTGCAGTCATGGGGTCCAAATCTTTAGTGCGGCACCAGACACAGAAACGCTTCCACTTTAATTGATAGGTTTTAATGGTGGATGGAGAGCGAGCGCGCGCTAACACCTCTCTGCAGTCCTCGTCGATATTCAGACGTGCAAATTCATTGTATTCAGGTTCCAGGCATGGAGTTGGAGGTATGCCGGATCCGGGTGACAGATTTGTCCCTGCTTCATCGTGAGGAGGTGAGGTAGAGGCTGAAGCGGTATCGGGTCAGACTGTGAAAATAGGAGCAGGTCCGTGAACCATGGACGCCTCGGCCATTTGGGTGCAATCAGGATGATGTGGCAAGGTGGAAACCTCATCCTGTGTAACAGGCGAGGAATTAGAGGAAGTGGAAGGAAAGCGTAGATGAAGTCGTTCGACCAATTGATCGAAAATGCATTTCCGCTCGACCCTCTGTGGGGATGCCGACTTGCAAAGCGTTGGCATTTCCTGTTGGTAGCAGTCGCGAAAAGATCCATCTGCGGCAGGCCCCACCGCCGGAAGATGAAATCGACGGTTGGTTGGTTGAGTTCCCACTCGTGATTGTCTGACGACGCCCGGCTGAGTGAGTCCGCCAGAACATTGGCCACACCCGGCACATGGATGGCTGTGAGATGAATTTGATGTTGAATCGCCCAATCCCATATTTCTTGTGCCAGTTGTGAAAGTAGGAGAGACCTCGTGCCGCCCTGCTTGTTGAGGTAGTGCATGCTGGTGGTGTTGTCTGTCCTCACCAGCAGAGTGTGTCCCTGCACTAACCTCTGGAAGGACTTTAGGGCCAAGAAAATCGCCAAGAGTTCCAGGCGATTGATATGTCAAGTACGTAGGGTCGCCGTCCACTTTCCTTTTACAGACATGCCGTCGAGATGCGTTCCCCATCCCTCGAGAGACGTGTCTGTTGTAAGCGTCAGAGTCGGAGATTCGTCTTGGAATGAACTGCCCGCAGATATGTTTGGAGGGTGAGCCCACCACTCCAGCGCTTTCTGGATGCGATGTATTAGAAGGACTTTGTCCTCGAAAGACCCTGACACCTGTTTCCACTGTTTGTCTAATTCCTCCTGTAGAGCCCTCATGTGCAATCTGCAATTGGGGATAAGTTGGATGCACTAGGAAGCCATGCCAAGGAATGATTTGAACATTCGGACAGAAATGTACAGTTTTGACTGTAGGAAGTGCACCATCTTTACCATGCGGTCCTGTCTTTCTTGGGAAATAAACACTTTCCCCTGCCGAGAATCTAACGAGGCTCCGAGAAAATCTCGCCTTTGCAACGGATGAAAGTGTGACTTCTGGCAATTGATTGAAAACCCCAAGGATTGGAAAAGGGAGACGCAGACTTGAGTGTGCTGCTCCGTCAGGTGAAAAGTCTTGGCCTTGATGAGGCAGTCGTCCAGGTATGGATAAAATTGGACGCCTTGCAGACGCAGGAAGGCAGCTACCGGGGCCAAGATCTTGGTAAAGACCCTCGGCGCTGATCAAAGGCCGAATGGTAGGACTTTGAATTGGAAGTGCAGCTGTCCGACTGTGAAGCGTAGATACTTCCTGTGTCTGGGGTGAATTGGCACATGGAAATATGCGTCTTGGAGGTCGATCGTTGAAAAGAATTCCCCTGGATTGAGATAATTCAGAATTTGAAGCAGAGTTAACATCTGAAAAGTTTTCGAAATGATAAATTTGTTCAGGGCCCGTAAATCCAAAATTGGACGCCATTCCCCCGACTTTTTCTTGACTAAGAAGAATCGGGAATAGAACCCCTTGCCGCGTTGACCTTGCGGCACTACTTCGATGGCTCCTTTTTTGATCATCAATTTCACCTGGGCCAAAAGTTCTTTGAGATGGGGAGAGGGTGGCCCCGAAGGTGGACGAGTGGGAGGGAATTTTGCGAACTCCAGGGTATGTCCTTTGGAGATATCGTCCAGGACCCATTGATCGGAGGTAATTTCGGACCATTTGCAAAAGTACTTTGAGATGCGACCTCCAAGATTTACAGTCGGCAGAAGAAAGGAAATTAGACTGTCACTGCTTTTTATTGTTTGAGCCACCTATGTGTTGTTTTTCGTTGGTATGGTCTGGTGGTGGACTGACGATTCTGGGATTGGTAGGAACCCCTCTGCCGGTTATCGTTGTAGGTGTTGTACGAACGATATTGACCTGATCCTCGAAAAGTAGAGGAACCTCCGCCTCTACCTCGTGCCCCCCGAAAGGACTGTTTCTTGTACTGGAGGGTCGCTAAGGACTTTGCAGTGTCGGTGTCCTTTTTTATCGCCTCAAGGGCATCATCTACATGCTTGCCAAACAACGAATCCCCGTCGTACGGCAAGTCAAGGACTTTTGCCTGTACCTCTCGACGGAAGGTGGTAGACTTCAACTAGCCTTGACGCCTCAAGACTGCAGCCACAGCCAATTGATGAAAACCCATGGAGGAAATGTCAAGCGCGCAATCAATAATTTCGGATGAAATTATCTCTCTCTCCTGAATAATGGCCTGCGCTTCTGCACGGATGACATCGGGCATTTGAGGAATCAGTGCGGCAATCTCGGACCACATCTGGCGGTCGTACCGGCCCAAAATAGCCAAGGTATTAGCCACCCTCACAGTAGTAGCCGCCATGGTTGTAAATTTTTTGCCTATAGAGTCCAACTTGCGGCTTTCCTGATCAGGATGAGACGTGAGTGGTGTAGCAGGATTGCAGGATCTTTTTTGTGCTGCCTGAGTTATAACCGAATCTGCTTTCGGTTGTGACACCAAACAGGCCGGGGAAGACGCCGGAGCCTTATATTTTTTGTCCAATCTGGGCAAAACTGCAGGTACCGAATTTGGTTGTTCCATTAATTTAAGGCCCTCCTGCCAAATATAGTCAATGATTGGTATTGTGTGGGATTGCCTTTGTGATAGGTCCTAAAATCATACAAGAAGCATTCACTTTCATCTTGTTGTTTTTCGATAGTGAGATGAAAACGCTTTGCAGCACGGACCATCAAAATATGGAAATTTGCAATGTCTACTGGAGGCGATGCTAGAGGTGAGGTGGGCGGAGTAGAAGGTGTTTGAGCCCTGTAATTGTCCCACTCATTCATATTGACGTCATTGTCGTTGTCATCAGTGTTGTGAGGATCAGGATCCTCGTTGTCGGTGTCAGGACGAGTACCCCCCGGTGACGCAGGTGGAACAGGTGCAGGTGCTTGAGGAAGTTGAGGTTGAGGCTGTGGAGGAAATTGTGGTGCTGGAGAGGCAGGTGTAGATGGAGGGAACCTGCGGTTATAGTCATCCAGCATGTGCTGCAGGTTCATGACCAAAGATAATGGTATTTGCGTAACCAGCTCCGAAGTAACTGGTTCTGATTCCTCAACAGGAAATCATTTGTTCCCATCTTCGACGTTATCCACTTCGTCACCCTCATCACTATACTCCTGGCACTTAATGTGCAAATCAGATGGACTAGATGCCTGTCCGAATAATTGCTCCTCCTCTGAATCGTTTCCGGATTCTTCCTCACCAGACTGAAACAATTGGTCTGGAAGATGAGTTCCACTTCTCACTGGACTCAGTTGAATGAGAGTTACTGTCTTCAAAGAAGAAGCAGTAACCACTGTAAAAGTGGTAGCTGTGGCCAAAGATTAATGAGACATCAACGAGCCCGTTGACGTAAATACGGCAGTCTTAGGATCAACCAGAGGCGTCTGTGTCATCGCCAAAGATGTAATCGACGCTGAAATTGAATCCTTTTTCTTCGCCGATGGAGCCGTCGACGAGATTGGAGCCTTACTCGTCGACGATGATGTAGACGTCGACGGGATGACAGCCGTTGACGAAGTCGTCGACGATGATATGATGGTCGTTGGCGGAGGCGCCGTTGACGAGACAGCCGTAGACGATGATGGGCCAGTAGACGAGGTTCTTTTAGATGATGACTTGATCTTCGTCGACGGGGCTCGCGTCGACGAGGGAAGCGTCGACGATGACTTCTTCGTCGACGGTTTTGATTTGACACTCGTCGACGAGATCTTCACAATAGAAGCAATGGGTCTCACCTCCTGGGCTATCGTCGACGAGGTGATTGTCGTCGACGTAGCACTGGTTGACATAGTACATGTCGTCGTCGACGTAGAGGGTACAGTCACTGACTTCGTCATCGCTGAAGACGTCGACGGACGCATCGACGAGCCCGTCGACGAGACAATGCAAGATTTAAAAGTGGAAGGCAAGGCTTTGGGCGCAGACGTCAGAGAACCAGGTCCCGTAGACATGCCCTGAAGCGAATCCTGTGGGGAGACAACCCTGGAGGACTCCAACAGTCTACTTTTCTTCAGAAAAGGAGATGGAATCTCAGTCTCAGACCCACGCTTCTGAGAGGATTTTGAAACGCCAGATGACAAACTTTCTACCTCAGAAACCACAGACTCTGAAGACTTCAACTTCTGTAGCCACAGAAGGAGACGGGCCTCTCTATCCCTCAGAGTCTTGGGAGGAAAAGTGTGACAGTACTTACAATTTTTCACCTCGTGGTCTGGGTAGCGACAGTAAATGCATTTACTGTGTGGATCCTCATGGAAAAGGCGCAGTTTACCACAAGAAGGGCAGGCTTTAAATAATGATTTCCTATTTGAAGAAATTTTCTGAAGAAAAAACAGCTAGAGTTGAAGAAAAAACTGAGCAGAGCTCAGGGAGACTCCCTTCACACGACGTGCTGTAGAAAATCTGAGGACTTGGGCTTCTGAGGAGAAGGTTCTAGAGGAGGCTGGAATGTGAACCAACACATAAGGACACTAAAATGCTACTATAGTGAGTACTCCCTTAGGCTTTTCAATGAGCTTATAATGTTCTATGGTACTTTTAAAATTTACATTTTTATTACATTATATGTATGTATATTTTATTTATGATATTTTTCATGTATACATGCATATGTTACTGCTATTTTATGTACCGTGGGACTCCCACTTCGACGACGGGGAATATTTAAGCATGTGAATCTATGAAAGACACCCCTAATACTGGAGAAAATATATTGCTAAGAGAAGTGGGGGCTTTGTCATTAGTTTGAACTAGTAGTTTTAACTGCCCTTCACTTCTACAGTGGCAGGCTGGGAGCCATTTTGTACTTTGTCACACACAAGGTTGCACACCCAGTGCTGTAGCCCTGGGTGGACACTGCCTTACATGCCCTGGGTACCATATACTAGGGACTTATAAAAAAAGTCAGTCTCTGCCAATTGGGAATACCCAATTCAACATACACTCTGTAATGAATTAGAACACTGACACTGAGGTCTGGTTAGCAGGCCTCAGTGTGCTCTCAGAGTCGAAAAACCAGCAGCACCAGTCCAAAACTTTGGGGGCGAACATGCAAAAAAGAGGCATTTCCTTATGAAAATTAATTTACAGTTCCTGGACAGCAGACGCCAATTTCCCAATTCAAACTACTGGTCAGCATAGACTGTGCTCACGTCCATGGAGCATGCAGATCACTCTACTCTATCTTCCTCACTGGATAGACCCTTACATTCTAGGGTTGACTCACCCAAGACAATCATAATTCCTGTAGGATTGTCAGGCTCCTTCCTTCTCTCAGGAAGTCAGTTTGGTTTCCATGGGCTTCTGGATTGGAGGATAATTTCTTCCTTTCAGGTAAGCCTCCAGGGGATTTCCCCTCACCTCTGGGAAGCAGTGTGTCAGACAGACAGCAGCACCATTTTCACAGCAGTCCTGTGAGTACTCTGCAGAATACTACATTCCTTGGTCAAAGAGATCTTGGAACTGAAACAACAAGTGAGTCTGCAGCTCCTACTTTTATAGTAAAAGCAGACAGGGATGTGGATTCTCAATCTGAACTTTCAGAATTGGCTTTCAGTGGTTCTTTTTCATGTGGCCTCTCCAGGTGGTTCGCCAAACACAGGATTTGTAGAATGATGCACATCCAAGATATGTGGTCTCCAGCCTGGAGTACCCAGGAAAGAGGCACACAGAGGTGTGAGCTTTCTGGATATAATTATATTCAGCTTCACTGAACAGTAACCATGAAAGAGAAAAAATAAAGACCTCATCTGAAAGTACTTTCTTACCCCAAACAACACAGACTGCAGTCCCACCCTTCATCCTCACCATATACTAAAGGGCAGTTTTCAGGAAAAGTACTCATCAGCTCCTCTTAACACAAAGGACCTCATCAAATTTTTACATGAGCCCTGTCGCCTCTTGCCCCATAGAAGTGTCTAGGTAGCCTCCCTCCATCTTCAGGGATGTAAAAAATACACAGTTATTGTCTGCTAAATAACCTCTCTTTCATCTTGTACACAGGAATAGGCCATGGGCTTCTGAAATGGAACTCATACGCACAACGTATGTACCACGAAGGCTGTATACATACACATTCATAGCATAAACCTGAGATGTTAGTGCTAGGATCTGGGTTAGAACTTTACACAAGCAGACTGTCTTGCCTGTAACCAAGCATATAGTTGTGGTTGCAAAACTACCACGGAAGATGGTTGGCAAAAGGACGGAAGGCCCAGCAAGACGCATGTGCCTGAATTAACGCATGCGCAGTACGATACTATGTGAGCCCGCCTCGTGCCCTCGGAAGTGCTTCGCGTTCGAGTTAGTTTCCTGAATTCATTCCGGGTCACGGTGAAGGCGTCCGAGGAGGTGTAGGCGTTTTGTGTAGCTGTTGCGGTATCGAGGCTTCGTCAGGTTCTATTTTTCAGGGTTTGTGAGTACTGTCGGGTTCTGTCCGACTTCCTAGTTTTCCTTAAACTGCAGACGCTAGTATTGTGTCTAGTGTGCCGAACTTCTTTCCAAGTGCCTTGTTGTTCAGGGCAGGGCTATTGTTTCTGAGTCGGTTGGTCAGAAAGAAAGTCTGTGCTACAGATTAATGTAGCTTTTTGTTTCTTTATCATTTATATTCTTTCTAGTGGATTCTCAGAGAATCTGAGAATCAAAATACATGCGGTATGAACGCATTTATTGAATACGCTCCATGGTTATTTTAAAAGGTTTGTGATAGTTCAAACAAACCTTTCAGGAGAGCGTTTATTGACCTTGCTGTGTGCAATTACAAAATTTGTGTTTTGTCCTATGAAGGTGAGCCTTTTTACCACTTAAGAGAGATTCAGACATACTCATTGGTCCCAGCATAATATCTTTTTGTCTTCTAATTGTAGAAATCCTACTATCGCTATTCTGAAACCCACTTGTGCATTATTCAGATATCAGAGGGAATCCTTAATGATTAAAGTTCTCCTGGAATCAGGTAGCTTAATAGTCACGCTATATGATAAAGTCCCCATAGAGCAAAGGGAGGGTTGTGATATTAATTATTTGTGTTCTCTTTGCACAGCTACCCTGTTTTCCTGAAGTGCAGAATCCCTGATCTCACTGAAGACTGATGAAACCTTGTTTTCTCCCTATTATCCTTGTTTTGTTTCCCTTTTTCCCCCTGGTCACCATACATTGTGTTGGTATTGTAAATAACACATGTTGGTGATAGGGTGAAGGTGTGGAATTCTCTTCTGGATTCCGTGACGCTCCTGAGACAACAGACCAAAACATTACAGAACGCGAAGCCTTCTATATATTTTGTCTCCTGAGCGACATGGAAAACACCCTTACGGATTTGGCCACCATGATAGGGAATCTCCAAAGAGAGACCCAAGCTCTATCAAAGAGATTAGATACATTTTATAGAGATCGAGAGAGCGAAGGAGGGGATAGTTCTTGGACGGCTCCTTCTGTAGTTCAAGTAGTAACACCGCAGTCCATTCCTTTGGCCCCACCCGAGCGCTTTTATGGCGATTCTGCTAAATGTGCAGCGTTCCTCATACAATGTCAGTTGCATTTCGTCTGCAAAGCAGCTTGTTTTCCTAACGACCAAGCAAAGGTGGCCCACGGAAAAACGTAGTGCTCTTTTTTATAATGGGTTGCGTGAAGAGCTTAAAGACGCCTTAGCACATGTGGTGGATCCCCCTGAGAACTGTACATAGCTAATTGCTTTAGTTGTTAAATTAGATCATAGATTAGGGGAGAGAAGAAGAGACAGAATTAGGTTTGACTATACCGGGATAGTAAATAAAGAAATGAAAGCAGAAATTGAGATTAAGACAGATGAGAGCGAGCCTATGCAGATAGGTAGTATTAAAGGACCACTAAGTGAATCCGAAAAGCAAAGGAGAAGGGATAACAAGTTATGTTTATATTGCGGGAAAGCAGGACATTTCTTAAGAGACTGTCCAGTGAAACCCAAACAGTTCCGTAAGGCGGAAAACTAGAAGACCCGAGGCTAAAAGAGAACGCTCCATCGGGTCATTCCAAACACATGGTCTCATCCTTGTTGTCACGTACGGGCCACTTCTTTGTCACAGCACAACTTTATTGGAACAACACTACTATCAACATATCTATCATGATAGACTCAGGGGCCTCTGGTAACTTCCTGGATAGACAATGGGCTAAGGACAATGCCATACCTGAGGTAAACAAAGAAGTGCAAGAAGAGGTCTTTACTATAGATGGGAGTTCGCTTAAATCAGGACCCATCACTCATGGTACCATTCCTTTGACACTATGCATTTCTACACATTGGGAAGTTCTAGCTTTTGATTTAATTCAGTCACCCCAATTCCCTGTAGTCCTAGGACTTCCCTGGTTACGAAGTCATAATCCGTGTATTGATTGGCAACAATCTCAATTATTTTTTTCCTCCGAGTGTTGTAAGAACCACATGAAAGAAACCAACTCCATGGCTGAATCAACCATTGTGTGCACCTCGCAACCATCTGAAAAACACGTGACGCTCAATGCTAACCCGGTTCTCCCTTGGGTGGAAGGCTTAACACCAGATGAACCCGATACTATGTTGCCTCTTGAATATCAGTCTTTTCAAACCGTCTTTAATAAGGAACAAGCCATCACTCTACCCCCTCACAGGGTATACGATTGCCGTATTGATCTACAACTAGGGGCACGTATACCTACCAGTAGAGTTTATTCCTTAACAGAGAAAGAAAATGTATATTTGAGAGAATATCTCGATACCATGCTTGAACTAGGTTTTATCCGTGCATCCAGATCTCCTGCATCCTCTGCGCTCTTCTTCATACCTAAACGGGAAGGAGGGTTAAGATGTTGCATAGACTATAGATCACTCAATGCTATTACAATTAAGAACAAATACCCCCTACCACTCATCTCCTCTTTGTTAGACCAGATTAAAGACGCCAAATGGATTACAAAACTTGACTTACGGGTGCCTATCATCTTGATAGAGTTAAAGATGGAGATGAGTGGAAAACTGCATTCTGTACTAAATTCGGTTTATATGAATACCTTGTGATGCCCTTTGGGCTATGTAATGCCCCCTCAGCATTCCAGTATTTTATCAATGAGGTACTGAAAGATTTCCTCAATAAATGCGTAATTGCATATATTGATGATTTACTCATCTTCTCAAAGACTCCAGAAGAGCATGTCCTTCATGTACAATCAGTATTAAGCAAACTACAGGATAATAAGTTGTTCTGTAAGTTGGACAAATGCTTTTTTCATAGACGTCAAGTATCCTTTTTAGGGTACATCGTTTCTGCCCAAGGTTTGCAAATGGATCCCCAGAAGGTTGCAGCCGTCTTGCAATGGCCTCCTCCTACATCCATCAAAGAAGTCCAGCGATTCATTGGTTTTTCGAATTTTTATAGAAGATTCATAAATCATTTTTCAAATGTGGTCACTCCCATAACCAAACTACTTCGTAAAGGCGTTCCTTTCCAATGGTCCAAAGAAGCAAATGCTGCTTTTGAACAGCTAAAAACCGCTTTTACCCAAGCACCTATATTGAGACACCCTGACCCACGGAGTCCTTTTGTAGTAGAAGTAGATGCTTCCCAAGTGGCAGTTGGGGAGGTATTATCTCAAGCAGATGCTGGCACTGGTAAATTACATCCCATTGCCTATTATTCCCATAAGCTTTCACCTGCTGAAATCAATTATGCTGTAGGCGAAAGAGAACTTCTTGCCATAAAGAAAGTTTTAGAGGAGTGGCGACAATATCTATTAGGCACTCATCATACTGTAACTGTCCTTACCGTTTCAGTTTCAAAAAGCTTTATTCGAATTGCACAGACAAATTCATAAAAGCATACAGATAAAAAATCACATTTAATAAACAGCAAATCTAGAAAAAAGCTTTAACGTCCTATTACATACACATTTTAAAAGAAGTACAAAGGACTGTTAAGAATTTTAAAAAGATAAAAGGATAATAAAATGCTCATAGCTAATATAGAAATTGATGTTGAGTTGCAAACATTCCAAGTACTGGGGCGTAAACGAACAGAATTCAATTTACATCGTATTTCTATACCTCACGACTGCTCTCAGGAAGGAGGATACAGTACTAATAGTGTACTCATTATCTAAAATTCTCAATTTGTCATATGCCGCTCTACATGACCTCAAGCCCCAAGAAACAAGCAGAGGTTTCAGCAATTTCCTCCTTGGATGGCTATAAAAAGTGCAAAAAAAGAACACAATGTATATTTGACTGAAATGAGACATTGTCGCAAGGACAAGTTCTTTTTTCCCTTGACCAGTCATTGCACTGTGGGAAGGAAATAAGTCTGTAAAAAATATCCAAACGAAAATAGGTCAGGAGCATACTGTGGTAAGGGGGTTGTTCAACCAAAAGGTACAATTGAATGCCCTCATGAACTGTAATCAAATCATGCTCAGTGACCATCTTCTTAGATCTTACTTCCCGCCATCTTTTACTCTCAAGATGTTGTAGAAGGGACTTTTTTAAGGCAGTTCTGGACACACTCTCCATACTGTCTGGGTTGGAGAAATATTCAGGATGTCCAATTTCATGCAACAAATTTTTAACATAGGTGAACCATTTAATATTAATAGCTCCATCACAAGCCAAACAATCTTTTATAATCTCTCTGTTCAGACTGGTACTTGGATTAACCCACACATTGTGCCATAATAAGACCAGGGCAGATTTAATGATGTCCGTAACATACCGGAGGGCCACTTCTGTGTGTATCACATAGGTTGCGATGCTCTTTGGGGCGGCCAGTAGGTACCGTAAGAATCGATTCTCAATACGTTGTATAACATCCACTGGCTCAATCCCCCAGAGACCTGCCCCATATGTCCCGGTAGAGACACATTTGGCCTTAAAAATCTGCAGCAACTCCCTTACTGGTCTGCCACCTAGTTTTTGGGCAAAATTTAACAGGGCACCAGAGGCTCTGGTAAACGCAAGAGCCCTGGCATTTACCGCAGGTTTCCATGAGCCCTTTCTCTCGAAGTGTACACCCAGATAACAGAAACTTTCCACAAGTTCTACCCGCCTACCATCCAAGGAGATCAAACAGGGTGTTCTGCGATTCTTGGGTCCGCAAGACATAGTATACGTCTTTGATACATTTACGTGGAGACCCCTATTTTTTATAAATTCCGAGAATTTCTGCACCGCTTTTTGTAGGCCAACCTTAGTCTGGGAGAGAATTGCCGCATCATCAGCGTAGAGAAGTATAGGAATGGGCGTCCCTTTTACAATGGGGTAATGGTGATAGTCTTCAGTAAGAATGGATCCGACCTTGTTTATATATAAAGTAAAGAGCAAGGGAGCAAGTATGCACCCCTGTCTTACTCCTCTGTGGATATGAAACAAGTCGGGGCACTCCCCCATCCTACCGTATCTAACACGCGCACCAGCCCCATTATACAGCTCTTTAATAAAAGTGAGGATTTGATTGTCCAGGCCTATGTCCTTTAGAGTTTGCCAGAGCATACCATGGGCAACACAATCAAATGCAGAGCTGAGGTCTACAAATGTTATGAAGAGATTTCTTTTTATGTCATGAATATATTTGGATGTTAGTAATGCCAAGTTTAGTCCTTGCTCGACTGTCCCTTTTCCTGTCCTGAACCCATATTGAAGGTTGGAAAGTATCTCTTGTTCTTCTAACCTGTCCTGTATTCAGGCTAGAATGATCCTGCCTGCGACCTTCATAAGGCCATCAAGTAAAGAAATTGGTCGGTAGCAGGCTGGATCATTCCTGTCCCCCTTTTTGTAAATCGGGACAACTACTGCCTCCGACCAAGTGGGAATAAAGCCAATTTTATTAGAGGAGTTCAGTACTCCGGTAAGTAAGGGTGCCCAAAGGTCAGGTACACTTTTTAAGATGTCAATTGGGACGCAGTCCGGCCCTGGAGCCTTACCCGCAGGACTTTCTGATAGAGCCTTAATCACTTCTTCCAAGTGAAACTGGATACCCAGTGGAAAAGAGGTACATGTTTCTCCAACCATCAGTGCCACAGGCTCAATTTGAGATCTACCTGGAAGGGCTATTTCGTTATACAGACCCTGGAAGTGGTTAACCCAGTCCTGTGAGGTAATGACATTGTCTATCTGAGGGCCCTCATGAGCTTGAAGAAATGGGGCATTAACAGCCTTCCAGAAGGCGCTATTGTCTTTTAACTCAGAAGCTGCATGGAGGGCTGACCACACCTGCGATTTAAGCTCTTTCTTTCTATTTGTTAAAGCAATGCGGTATGTACGCCTTGCTAACTGGATGTTTTTTCTGGATTCTGGGGAAGAATGAATAACTTTTTTCAGGGCAGCAAGTGCCTTGGAACAGTTGCCATCAAACCATCCCTGAGACCCCTTAAGAGGATTACGAGGTGTTCTGGTCAACAGTTGTTTTATAGTTGAACACATTTTTGTAAATGATCCAGCAATGGCATAGGGGGTCTTCTTCAGGTGAAAGGCAGTTTTTAATATCCTCATACACATTTTTAACAAGTTTATCTAAAAAATTCATGGGTGTCACCTTTTCCCATTTGATGCAAAATCCGTTTTTTGCCGTAAGAATTGGATTTAAGTCATATTTGACATTTTCTTTACAGCTTATGTCACCATCCTTAAGGTTAAGTGTTACAGAAATAGGATAATGGTCGCTAAATCCAGTAACAATAGTCTCCCAGTTAGTCACCATGCCAGCATAGTGCATCGAAAAAAGAATAAAATCAATGATTGAATTTGCCCCCCTTCCATTGAAAGTTGGTTTAAATACTTTAGGAGGGCTACAAAGTTCATTTGTAAAGGCAAGAGAAAATTGGGCTGATTTGTTGTTAAACATATCCCCTAGCTTGGTGTGGGTAAAGTGACTCATGGCCCCCACATAATCTTCATCCATACCACACACACCCAGTGTACCTCGGGGGCACAGTGAACAGTTGAAGTCCCCAACCCACAACAGAGCCATGTCTCCTGACATACGTTCTTCAATTTTGGCCAGGTCCTTTAAGAGATTATTAATGACATGCTCTTTTTGTACAGGAGGGATAGTATTATAAAAATTTACTAACACCAGATTTTGCAAATGACCCCAAGATATAATTAAAATTTGATAGTATTTATTATCAGTGGAAAATTTAACTTTGGAGGGTCCAGTGGTAATTGACATATACGTACATAGTCCGCCCTTATGTCTTTCACTTTGACTAGGTGTGGCCGGGGTGAAAAAGGTTTTATAACCCACCAAGTGTAGTTCTTTATTAGCCCATGTTTCTTGCAGGCATATTATGCCGTGGGTCAAGATCAATAATTGCCATGTTGGATCATTGATTTTAGAGGACAGGCCTGCACTTCTAGGGAATACAGATTCCAGAGAAGTGTTAGTTTCAGTTAGTGGCAAGGAAATAATTTTATCGCTGCCTGCTGATGGCACAGGGCAGACGGACTGTCTGCGGCCTGATGGCGTTTCTATGGGGTCGCTTACAGTTGGGTGGGATACATGCTACTTAAATCTCTCCCAGGAGTTAAATGCTTGGGACAATTAACCGTGTTTGTTAGAGGAGGTAGAGTATTTGTAGGGGCTAATTCCTGGGTTTGGATGGCATAATCCAAAGTGATAATAGGGTTGCTAAGATGTGTTTTTGCATTAACACAAGTACTTTCATTTAAATCCTCATTAGTCTGTGGTTGACAAGACAACCAATCCCTATGGTCTTGTGAGCATGGATCCACAGATTTGTCTTGGTTAAGTCAATCTACTCCATCTAATCCTGTAAAAACATCAAATCTATTAGCAACCGGGATTTGATAAATGGTGGACCCTTGAGTTCTCTGATAAGCATAATTCGATATAGGTTGATGGAGTAGTAGGGACCTAGGATAGAAGTAGCTTAAGTTTCGAATCTGTATCCCAGCCCTTCCGCTCTCATGATACCAGTCATTTAAATACGGAATGACCCTACGATCTCTAAAATTGATTATTACCACATCACCTACTATATATTTGGGCCTCTGTCCCACCCAATCCAGCCTTCTCGCAAAAAGGATTTCCCCATTTATATTAGGGGGTAGCGGTCTGTTAGTTTTCAGCCAATAAATGACCTTATTTTTAAATTCCCTATAGCCTTCGGTTTTTCCTATTGGTAGTTCTGGGACACTAGTTAAAACAGCAACGTAGGGGGCTGACTCTGGAGGAAGATCAATTTGAACAATTGGGTGGGTATTTTTGGTAATGAGACAAAATATCAAACTTAAAATATCGATATACAATAATATCGATGTTTTAATTTCGATAGTAAAGAATATCGATGTCCAAAATATCGACAGACAGAATATCGTTTTTGTAAGGTATGTATGTTACTAATATCGAATGTTACTAATATCGAAATTTTGTTTAGTGTTATGTATTTTAATGTGTTGTTTATATGTTTGTTAAACATGTTTTGTAATGTATGTTTGACAATTTGTAAATTTGTTTAAATTTTGCGTTTTAGTATCAGAGCGGGTTGTGGGTTTATAGGGGAATAGGGTGGGAAGTAATTTAATAATAATTAATTAATTAATATATGTTTGTAAATATTTTAATTAATAATTAATTGGTAATTAATTAATATTAATTAGTTAATGACATTAATTAGAGTAATTTTTATATATATATAATTATTTGTTATTGTTAATTAATTAATTGGGAAACTATAATATTAATTAGTAAATTAAATTATTTACAGCTAATGTGCTTATATATTTACTTTATTGTTATTGTTAATTAATAAATAATTGATAATTAAATAATATTAATTATGTAATTAAATTATTTAGAGTTCATGTGCTAATATATTTAATGTGTTGTTATTGTTAATTAATAATTAATTGGTAATTAAATAATATTAATTATGTAATTAAATTATTTAGAGTTAATGTGCTAATATATTTATTTTTTTGTTATTGTTAAATAATAATTAATTGGTAATTAATATTTATTAAGTGAATAAATGATATGATTTATTTCTGTGTAGTGGGTTGTGTGTTTATAGGGGGATAGGGTGTGATATATTTAAATGTAATTAATTAAAGAGATTGTAATTTTCTTTGGTATTTATTGTTAATTAATTAGTAATTAATATGTGTTATTTAGTTCTTTTATAATTACATCAATTTAGTAATATCAATTGTTATTAATTGATTAATTGAAATTTATATTAATTGTCTTTTTTATATGTGTAGTGTGTTGTGTGTTAAAGTGGGAGTAGTGTGGGAATTAATTTTTACCCCCATGCTATCCAACGCTTTCCCTACTGTTGCACCCTCTGGAGTGTGAATAGTAAATTTTTACCCCTACGCTATCCACCGGGGAAACAACCTTTACAACGCAAGTTTTACAACGCATACCATTACAACGTAAGTATAGGTAAGTATATAATAATATTTTAAATTTTATATGTTTTAGTTTTTTAAGGGGTATTTTTAGGGTTCAGGGTCAGTTTTCAGTTTTTGGGTAAAAGGGTATTTTTAGTGTTCAGGGTCAGTTTTCAGTTTTTGGGTAAATGGGTATTTTTTGGGTTCAGGGTCAGTTTTCAGTTTTTGGGTA
The DNA here is from genome assembly GCF_964261635.1 of Lissotriton helveticus. Classification (NCBI taxonomy): domain Eukaryota; kingdom Metazoa; phylum Chordata; class Amphibia; order Caudata; family Salamandridae; genus Lissotriton; species Lissotriton helveticus. The sequence goes on along the minus strand of NC_136070.1, from coordinate 903,411,343 downwards.
AAGGGGTATTTTTTGGGTTCAGGGTCAGTTTTCAGTCTTTGGGTAAAGGGGTATTTTTAGGGTTCAGGGTCAGTTTTTAGTTCTTGGATAAAGGGGTATTTTTTGGGTTCCGGGTCAGTTTTCAGTTTTTGGGTAAAGGGGTATTTTTAGGGTTCAGGGTCAGTTTTGGGTTTCTGGGTAAAGGGGTATTTTTTGGGTTCAGGGTCAGTTTTCAGTTTTTGGGTAAAGGGGTATTTTTTGGGTTCAGGGTCAGTTTTCAGTTTTTGGGTAAAGGGGTATTTTTAGTGTTCAGGGTCAGTTTTCAGTTTTTGGGTAAAGGGTTTTTTTTAGGGTTCAGGGTCAGTTTTCAGTTTGTGGGTAAAGGGGTATTTTTTGGGTTCAGGGCCAGTTTTCAGTTTTTGGGTAAAGGGGTATTTTTAGGGTTCAGGGTCAGTTTTGGGTTTTTGGATAAAGGGGTATTTTTTGGGTTCAGGGTCAGTTTTCAGTTTTTGGGTAAAGGGGTATTTTTAGGGTTCAGGGTCAGTTTTTAGTTCTTGGATAAAGGGGTATTTTTTGGGTTCAGGGTCAGTTTTCAGTTTTTGGGTAAAGGGGTATTTTTAGGGTTCAGGGTCAGTTTTGGGTTTTTGGGGTACAGGCGTACAGGGTAAAAATAAAATAAATGTATATTTAAATTAAATCAATTAAATGAAATTAAAATTACATTAAATTATTACATTTTTTATTTATTTTAAATGTATATGTATTAGTTTTAATTTTTTAATTATGTTTTAATGTTTTTATTTAATATTTGTAAAATTATACGTATTTTAAAATTAATTTTACATTATTATTTATACATTTAAAAAAACGATATTTTTAATTTCGATATTTTTGTACTACGATATTAATTTTTCGATATTTTTGTACTTACCTTTATGAAGATATGACTCCGATATTTTTGATTTCGATATTTTTGTGTCGATATTTTTGTATGTAGATATTCTGTCTGTCGATATTATGTCATAGATTCGGTATTTTTACTACTCTCAGAGTGAGGTCTTAGATTTTTTTCTCGAGTTGTAACTAACCCGGTTTTGTGTCCCAGTGATCCGTCTGTCCTTAGTGGATTATTTTTGCTTGTATCTCTCTTTGTTGACGCCGGCCTGATTTCCTTTCCCTCACCGCCCTCTACTCTTGTCGTTGTTTTAGTAGGAATTGGGATCTGAGTTTTCTCTACCAATGTGTGTGTGTGTTCTGTATTGTTAGTCCTCTTGCTGGTATTAATATTAGTTCTCCCAGTATCAATAATTATCGGTTTAGTAGGTACATTATTTGGTAGATCCCTTAATAAGCCTGTATTTGATTTAACAGCTGACTCAATAGTATCAAGTTGCTCAGCCATCCTTTTAATTCTTTCAACGATTGGGAGAATTGGAGATTTTACCAGGACTTCGATGTTTCCTATGAGTTCGTGTGTTGAAGAAGAGGGCATTGTGATCTGACCTAAATTTGTCTCTGTTGTAGTGATCTCAATTCCTGTGACCTGCTGTTGAGGAAGATGTAGATCCGGCTTGGTAATTTTCGCCTGTCTACCCCCGTGTTTTTTATCCCCTCTTTTCCTCTTTAGTGTGTGTCCTTTTGTTGGTGTTTGGGCACAAGGTTTCTTGGTTACTGTCGAGTTCCCGGGTTTCTGTTTGAGGGGTTCATCAGATATTATAACTAGGGGATAGTCTATAGTTTTATCTTTACTACTATTTGATCTGTTGGGCTCAGATGCACTTGTGAAATCTTTAAGCTGAGGGGGAGTGCTACTGTTACTATGCCAGGAGCTCTCATTGTCTGTATTACGTATCGGGGTAGTAGCTAGCTTAAGGGGTCCTAAGGATGAACGTTTATTTTGGAGCTCGGTTGAGATACGGCGCTCGGTGATAATTATCTCATGCTTGAGCAGAGAAGCCGCTCTGGTGATAAATTGATCGAGCGTCCCCCTCACGGACCCACCCGCTAGTGGTTTCCTTCCCCTTGAGGCCCTTGGAGACATGATCAGGAATATATGCTCTGATAATACTTAGGTTTCTAAATAATGAATAATTAATACGTAGGGACACACCCCACCAGTAGATCACAATATAAGAAGCAGATGTAGACGTAGAGTCCAGAGGCAAAAGACCAAATACCGTTATCCAAGAATGTCAATAGAGGGCTGGAGCAAGATGTAAATATTATGGCACAGTCCAGCCTCCTCTGGCCTCTTAGGGCCACAGAGGGCCCGCCCTTTGCCCGGGCTTAGCCTGGCGCTGCCCGCGCGCTCCCGCGACGCGGGGGATGGGGCTGTTATTTATGCACCTCCTGGCGCGCTTGTCCCGTGCTCAGCTTCCGGCCGCACAGGCTGCTGGGAGCTGTAGTCCCCAGAGCTGCTCTCCACACGGCGGCCGCACTCAAGTTGGAAGAGTGTGCGGCGGTGGGAGGCAGGCGTGCGCGGGAGCCTAAGCTAGGAGAAGGCAACGAGTCTGTGACAGCAGGTAGGGCCACACGAACCTCCAACAAATATTTTCAAGTTCCTTACCAACCATCGCAACCTGCAGTATCTTAAGACAGCTTGAGCATTATCCATGAGACAGTTACGCTGGACCCAGTTCTTTAGCGAATATGACTTTGTCATCCATTTCAGAGCAGGCAAAAAGAATGGAAAGGCTGATGCCTTATCACGTATTGGCTTTGAACCTCCCCTTAGTTTGGAAGAACCCCCTGCTATCATTAGTCCTCACAGGGTTATAGGCGCTCTTGTAGTGGAAGAACAATTCATACAACAAATAAGAGATGCCCAACAAGATCCCTCTATGCGACAATTAGTGAGTCCACACACACAGCTCAGATTAGAGTGGGGTTGCAGTACGTCCAAGGAGGAATCGTCATTCCAACGGTACCTCTTCAGCAACAAGTCCTAGATTGGTGCCACACTCATGGAATAGCAGGACATCCTGGTTATAAGAGAACACTTGAATTAGTAAGAAGGTACTGTTGGTAGCTTCAGTTGGCTAGTGATGTCTCACGCTATGTGCCACATATGTGCACAAGGAAAGGCTTCCCAGAGAGGAAAAGTGGGGTTATTACAACCCATACCCACTCCCCCTGAACCATGGCATACTGTGTCGATGGACTTTATTGTCGAGCTACCTCGCACCAAAGATGGGAATACTACCCTTCTGGTTGTCGTAGATATGTTTACCAAAACAGCTTATTTCATCCCTTTGACAGGCCTTTCTTCATCTAGTGTCCTGGCCACGGTATTCCTACATAACATTGTCAGATTGCATGGTCTTCCTTCTGTATTGTTCACAGACAGAGGAACACAGTTTGTATCCAAATTCTGGAAACAACTGTGTTCAACATTACACATAGATATGCGGCTGTCATCCAGTTATCATCCACATACGGATGGACAGACCGAACGAGTGAACCAATGTTTCGAACAGTTCCTGCGATGCCAAACGCTACAAACACAGTCCGAGTGGGATGAGTTGATATGGGTTGCTGAATTGGGTTATCCTATAATAACAGTCATCATTTCTCCACCCTGTATACTCCTTTATATGGCTCTCACGGTTACCATCCCAGAGTATTGCCCCTGCCTCTGACTCCTTCCAGCAACACTCCTGCCATAGCAGATTTGGTTAATCACTTACAAATAGTACATTCAAAGATACACAACAATTTGGACCAAGCTAAACTTGAATACAAGAAAAAGGCAGATACTCAAAGAAAACCTGAACCTGACTATAAGATAGGAGATAAAGTATGGCTGTCTTCTAAATATCTAGCCCTAAAAGGTTCCTGTAAGTTCAAACCCAAGTATGTGGGCCCCTTTGCCATTTGTAAAATAGTGAATCCCGTTGCTTTAAAACTGACACTGCCTCAATCCATGAAAATACACCCAGTATTCCACGTCTCCCTTCTCAAACCTGTAGAACCTGGTGCCCGTCTCCCTGCTGTTCCCGTTCCCACACTGGTTGATGACAATGAGGAATACGAAGTAGGAGCTATAGTTGATTCTAGGAGGGTGAGACGTTGCCTTCAATACTTAATTCATTGGAAAGGCTATGGTATTGAGGAATGATCTTGGGAACCTGCTGGACAAGTGCATGCCCCACGTCTAGTTAGGGCTTTTCATAGACGTTATCCTCACAAGCCCAAACCTGTGGGGGGTCTTGTAGGGGGGTGTTCTGTCGTGCCTGTAACCAAGCATATAGTCGTGGTTGGCAAAATACCACGGAAGATGGTTGGCAAATGGACGGAAGGCCCAGCAAGATGCATGCGCCTGAATTAACGCATGCGCAGTACGATACTATGTAAGCTCGCCTCGCGCCCTCGGAAGTGCTTCGCGTTCGAGTTAGTTTCCTGAATTCGTTCCGGATCACAGTGAAGGCGTCCGAGGAGGTGTAGGCGTTTTCTGTAGCTGTTGCGGTATCGAGGCTTCGTCAGGTTCTATTTTCCAGGGTTTGTGAGTACTGTTGGGTTCTGTCCGACTTCCTAGTTTTCCTTAAACTGCCGACGCTAGTGCCTTGTTGTTAAGGGCAGGGCTATTGTTTCTGAGCCGGTTGGTCGGAAAGAATGTCTGTGCTACAGATTAATGTTGCTTTTTGTTTCTTTATCGTTTATATTCTTTCTAGTGGATTCTCAGAGAATCTGAGAATCAAAATACATGCGGTATGAACGCATTTATTGAACACGCTCCATGGTTATTTTAAAAGGTTTGTGATAGTTCAAACAAACCTTTCAGGAGAGCGTTTATTGACCTTGCTGTGTGCAATTACAAAATTTGTGTTTTGTCCTATGAAGGTGAGCCTTTTTACCACTTAAGAGATTTTCAGACATACTCATTGGTCCCAGCATAATATCTTTGTGTCTTCTAATTGTAGACATCCTACTATCGCTATTCTGAAACCCACTTGTGCATTATTCAGATATCAGAGGGAATCCTTAATGATTAAAGTTCTCCTGGAATCAGGTAGCTTAATAGTCACGCAATATGATAAAGTCCCCATAGAGCAAAGGGAGGGCTGTGATATTAATTAATTGTGTTCTCTTTACACAGCTACCCTGTTTTCCTGAAGTGCAGAATCCCTGATCTCTCTGAAGACTGCTGAAACCTTGTTTTCTCTCTATTATCCTTGTTTTGTTTCCCTCTTTCCCCCTGGTCACCATACATTGTGTCAGTATTGTAAATAACACATGTTGGTGATAGGGTGAAGGTGTGGAATTCTCTTCTGGATTCCGTGACGCTCCTGAGACAACAGACCGAAGCATTACACAGACCTGTAGGCCCCCACTCCAGGAACATAGATAAAAAGGTCTGGTCACCATTCTTGATTCACAAAGAACACAATACTTACCTTTGGTAACACATTATCTGGTAGAGACAATATCTAGCTCCAGATTCCTTACCTTTAAATTCCCCAGGCAACAGGCTGGATCCGAATCCTTTTGTGTCAGCTGTACGCCTGCGCACTGTCGGGTGGCTCTATTTGGCTCCATGTGACGTCGTCATCATCATTAGCTACATTGATGACATTTGCGTCACCTATATAGGCACCAATATGGCGTGTGGAAGTCAGTACTTTTTCCTTAGCAGAAGCTCAGAGCAGTGAAGTGACTGACTTTAGTGAGTGTCATAACTAGGATCCTGAAAAAAAAGAACAACCTTAACCCTAACAAATGAGTCCGCAGAGTGGGGAGGCATGTGTGGGTCTGTAAGGAATCTGCAACTAAATATTGTCTCTACCAGATAATGCATTACTGAGGTAAGCAACTTGTTAATCTGATAGAGACTTCTAGCTGCAGATTCCTTACCTTTGAATAGAAACGCAAGCCATACCATCCTGGGGTTGGTTTGTGGACAGATTTCTTACATTAAGAAGTCCTGCAGAACCAAACGGGCAAAATGTCTGTTCCTGCAGACATAAATATCAAGGCAGTAGTGCATGGCAAACGTGTGCAAATATGCCCACGTTGCTGCCTGACAGATATCCAGGCCTGGGACACTGCAAGGCAATGCTGTGGTTGCAGCCCTTCCCTTGGTGGAATGAACTCGCAAGCCCTTAGAGAGCTGCTTTTTAGCCAGGGCACAGCAGACCTTAATGCAGAGACAGACCCAGCAAGAAATGGTCCATTTCTGTACTGCCGACCTTTTTTTTTAGCTCCCACGTAACCCACAAATAGTTGGTTGTCCACCTGGAACTCTTTTGTGTGGTCAAGGTAGAATGACAATGCCCTTTTTTGGTCAAGATGGTGGAGATGTTCCTCTGCCTTAGAGGGATGTGGGGGAGCAAAAAAGGTGGACAGTGTGACAATTTGACCCAGTTGGAAAGGAGTCACCACTTTTTGTAAAAATGATGCTCGGTTGCGAAGCACTACCTTGTCAACAAATGTCATCAAGTAAGGAGGCTTGCATGGCAATGCCTGTAACTGACTCACCCTCCGGGCAGATGTTATCACCACCTGAAAGGCTGTCTTGATGGTAAGCAGCCAAAGGGGACAATTGTGCAAAGGTTCAAAAGGAGTGCACTTAAGAAATGTGAGAACTAAATTAAGGTCCCTCTGTGGCATGACAAAGGGCATGGGTAAAAACATATTTACAAGTCCTTTTAAGAATCTATTTACAACAGGACAGTTAAACATGGAGAATTGGTCAGGCAGCCGCAAGAAAGTGGACAAAGCAGAAAGATAACTCTTGAGAGTACCCAACGCAGAGCTCTGCTGGGCAAGGGTAAGAAGGAAAAGAAGTATAGTGCATACAGAGGCAGAAAGAGAGCCAATTGACCTTTCTATACAATATATATATATATTTTTGCCAATGGCAGGCATATACCATTTTAGTGAAGGGTGACCTGGCTGACGAAATAACATTACAAAGTTAAGGAGGAAGGTGGAAAGCTATCAACTGTCGCAGCTCAATCTCCACGCATGGAGGTGGAGAGTTGACGGGTTCGGTAGGAGGACCATCCCCTGCTGCTGCGACAGAAGATCTTCCCGAAGGGCCAGCCTGGTCGGAGGATCGATGCTCATTCAAAGAAGCTTGGGATACCAGTCCGGGGCCACAAGAATGGTTTGGGCCTGGCCGCTCTTAATCTTCTTCAAAGCCCTGGGCAGAAGTGGTATAGGCGGAAAGGCGTACAGGAGGCCTAAGCTCCACTCGTAACGAAAAGCGTTGCTGAACGATAGCCATATTGAAAATTCCAGTGCGCAAAACTGCTGACATTGCACGTTCTCTTCAGAGGCAAACAATCTAACCAAGACTCTCCCCACTGCTAAAAAAGATCATGTATCACCTCTGACTGGAGACACCATTCGTGATCTGCTAGGCATCGACTGCTGAGTTTGTCTTCCCTGGTATTCAGAGAAGCTGCCAGGTGGTGAACTGCCAGTGTTGTGCCCTGCTGTTCTAGCCATGTCCAGAGACGTAGGGCCTCTTGATAAAGGGCCTACGACTCCACCCCGCCCTGCTTGTGGCAATACCACATGGCATTTGTGTTGTCAATGAACATCTGCACTAACTTCCCCTTGACAGAGGGAAGAAAAGCTTTCAATGCCAACCAGATCGCCTGAAGCTCCAACAAATTGCTGTTGAGCCCGACTCCGCCGGAGACCAGTGTACCCCTGATCTCCCACATAGCCGCCCCATCCTAGGAGTGACACATGTGTCCCTACTGTGAGATCTGGTTGGGGAAGAGAGAAGGGTTTGGCTCTGACCCATTCACAGTTCATCAACCACCACTGCAGTTCTTTTTGAAGCTCCCTCTGAGATGTGGACCATTTCAGGGAAATTCCCCTGATGCTGCACCCACTGAAACTTTAGGTACTACTGCATAGCCTTCCTACACCCTCTGGTGTGGTTCACCAACAGGATGCAGGAGGCCCAGCAGCCTCAGAGACAGTCTCACCAAAATCCGAGATAAAGGCTGAAACATTGGTATCATAACCTGAATATTCTTGACTCGCTGCTCTGGAGGATAGGCCCGAAACAAAACTGTGTCCAGAACAGCTCCAATGAAAGAGAGCATCAGAGAAGGAATTGGTGTGACTTTGGCACATTTATAGACAGCCTCGGTGAATGGATGATGGACGTTTACAACGAATCTTTTACCACACATGGAATCACAACGCGGTTGTTATAACCACCACGTTGTGATTCCGCATACCTTTATTCTGCAAGTCGGAACAACGACTTGCGGAGGGTGGGGAGGTGTTGGATTTAAAATCCAACACCTTCCCTAGTGTCAGCACTGATTGGAGTTGGAATAGTAAATTATACTATTCCAACTTCCAGCACCCCCCTCCGCAAGTCGTTGTTCCGACTTGTGGGGTAAAGGTATGCGGAATCACAACGCTGTCATTGTAACGACCGCGTTGTGATTCCCTGCGGTGTAAAAGCAGGATATTGAGGTATATTCCGGTGAATGCAAGAGGTTTGCTGTAGTCTGGAAATGGGAAACAACAGCTTGGGGCGAGGATGCCTTCAACAGCCAGTTGTGATTGTAGAGGCAGACTGAAATCCCCAACCTGCGCAGATGAGCTGCTACCACCACCATCACCTTGGTGAACACCCGAGGGGCACTGGTAAGGCCAAAAGTTAGCAATGTAACTGAAAGTGCTTGTGGCCTACCTTGAATCGCAGGTAACGTCTGTGGCCTGGCAGGATGGGTTTGTGAAAATATGCTTCCTGCAAGTCCAATGCTACCATCCTAGTCTGCATGGTCGAGGGCAGACAAAACCTAGGCCAACATGAGCATCTTGAACTTCTCCCTTTTGAGGAAAAGTGTGACGGTCCGAAGATCTAAAATGGGTAGCAACCATTTGTTCTTTTTCAGAATCAGAAAGTAGTGGCAATAGCAACCACTTCCTACTTCTGAAATTGGAACCCTCTCTATGGCTCCATTGGCCAGAAGAGCTTTAACTTCCTCTTGGAGTAAAGTTAGATGATCCTCCACCAGCTGTTCTTGAATTGCCTAGAGCGTAGGTGCCCACTACCTCTCTCGTCGACGGATGATAGATAAGGGAAAATGCTTTCTTGGATTTCTACTTCTTCTTGTGCCTCTTCTAAACAAGAGTACTTCTAAACAAGAGTACTTCACCTCACTGACCTCTGCGCTCTCTTCGCCCAAAGAGCTGTTTAAGATCGCTGACATGCTCACCTCTCTGAAAATACCAGACCCCGTGGTCAGTTCACAGCGGCTCTGTGATGATGTGGCACAATTCTTTCAATCAAAAATTGTGGACATTTATTCGGCCTTAGAATCCCAGAGGTCGGCACTATCTCTCTCTCAGAGCGTCCAGGTCCCTCCTCTAACACCCTTGGAGGAGATACCGGCAGGGTGTCTTTCCAACTTTCCCCCCCTCGCCTTGATGGATCTTGAAGCTCTCCTTTTGAAGACCAGATCGGGGTCTCCTTTGGACCCTTGTCCTTTAAAACTTCTTAAACAATGTAAGGAGACTCTTCTGCCCCGGTTACTTGAGATTATGAATAGGGCAATGAGAGAGGGGATCTTCCCGCCACAATGGAAAAAAGCGGTGGTTAAACCACTGTTAAAAAAGCCTACCTTGGACCCGGGTGTTCTTAAAATTTTCCGCCCTATTTCACTGCTCCCAGCCCCAGCAAAGATGTTGGAAACTCATCTGAACCAGCATCTGGCGGTTTTCCTGGAATCTTCTGGCCTTTTAGATCACTCGCAGCATGGATTTCGGAGAGAGCACAGCACGGAGTCAGCCCTTACCACGGTGCTTGATAACATCCGTACCAGGGTGGATAAGGGCATGACCACTCTCCTCATCCTATTAGATCTTACGGCTGCGTTTGATACCCTGTCTCCCTCAGTGTTAACATCACGGCTGAGGGAGATAGGGGTTGAGGGGTCGGCACTTAGTCTGCTTTCCTCCTTTCTTGGCCAGAGGGAACAGAGAATCAAGCTAGGGGAGTTCCTATCTCCATCCCTTCCTGTGCGTTGTGGGGTCCCACAAGGGTCGGCATTAAGCCCGACCCTTTTCAACATCTATGTGACCCCTCTCGCCAGGCTTATTAGATCGTACGGGATGGAGGTAGTCTCCTATGCCGACGACACGCAGATTATGATGTCTCTCGCCCATCCGGTCACCTCGGCTGCCTCCAATTTTAGACACTGTATGGAGGCAGTGGCTCAATGGATGATTTGCAATTCATTGAAGCTTAATGGCGAGAAGACCGAAATTCTGGTGTTCGGAGGCAAGGAGGACATTTGGTCAGCGGAATGGTGGCCTCCTTCCCTGGGAGTGTGCCCCACACCCAACGCCCTGGCTAGGAACCTAGGAGTTATGATCGATCCTCATTTGGGGTTGGGTCAGCAAGTGAATAGGACCATCTCCACTTGCTGGGGCATAATAAACATCCTGAAGAAAATAAAACACTACCTGTCCCCACCAGCAAGAAAGCAAATAGTAGTTGCACTGATAGGCTCAAGACTCGACTATTGTAATGCCCTATACCTGGGCATTAACAAGAGTCATATCACCCGACTTCAAATGGTGCAGAATGCGGCCGCAAAATTTGTTTTAGATCTGCCCAGGCGGGCCTCTGCTACGGCTGCTAGGAAAGCATTGCACTGGCTCCCAATCGATGCCAGGATCTCGTTCAAGTGCCTTTGTTTGATCTATGGGGCCTTGGCCACGAACAAGTCAGGAGGTATAAGGGATCTATTAATATCCTATACCCCCTCCAGATCCCTGCGCTCGGCTAATAAAGCCCTGCTATCTATCCCCCGTGTCCGTAGAGCTAGGTGGGGTGGCAGAGCCTTCTCAACCTTAGCTCCAAGGCTGTGGAACTCTCTGCCCGTTGACATTAAAACCCTCCCTTCAAAACAGGCCTTTAGAAAGGCACTCAAGACATGGCTTTTTGCCAGTGCATATCCTTAGCTTGGTTCTGCCTTTTTTGATTTTATTTTGTTAGGCGCCTTGATGCCTAAGGGCTTAGTTGCGCGTTATAAATTTCATTTCATTTCATTTCATTTCTCTTCCTCGAGTCTGTGTACGTAAGACCTTGAGTGGAAGGAAGAGAATGTGGGGCTCCTGGAGTGGTCCCGCAACCTCGTCTTCTTCAAACTGGACTGGGATTTCCATGGAGTCTCGCTGGCCGGTGTCGACTGCTGGGCCGCAAGGAGCTTCAAAGCTCACTCCCTCAAATTTGACACCTTCTAACAAATGTCACAGTCTTTGCTAGCGGTTGTCAGGAAGACAAACCACACTTGCATTGTCACCCTCTTTCCCACATGTGTTTCATAACAATCTGAGTGTCTGTTAAGAAGAGCAGGCAATAGAGAGATGAACACCCCCAAGTAAAGTCAAATAAAATAAAAAAGACAGTTTTCTTCCTCAAAAGAAGTTTGAAAGACGACTTCCTGAAATGTGTAGTGAAAGCAAAACTCCCTCAAACTTTAGTGTTAATAGCGAACAATAGATCACTTGAAAGCAGAACTGTATTCAAGGTCTTTCTCATACAGGTCCTACTTCTGAAATCGGAACCCTCTCTATGGCTCCCTTGGCCAGAAGAGCTCTAACTTCCTCTTGGAGTAAAGTTAGATGATCCTCCACCAGCCGTTCTTGAATTGGTGGAATAGAAGGAGGAAAAGAAAGGAAAGGCAGAGAATAGTCACCCTAAATGATCTGAAAGACACATTTGTCCGATGTTATGGACGTGCAGCGGAGGAGACGGTGATAAATTCTCCCTCCAACTGGAGTGGAATGGCCTTGCATACTCAAACTAGGAGTGCTTGGAGGCTGCAGCTGCTGAGGGCTGGGTGACCGACAACAACTGGCTACCATTCCGAGTTCGGAATGAGCCACCTCCACATGCTCGCACAACTTGGGGAGTCTGTGCAGCACGGTGACTGGGATACAGTTGACACGTTTGAAAACCCCTGCCATTGCCATGAAAGGGGCAAAAGCTAGACTGGCCACGAGATGTAACTTAGAGGCCCAAGGATCTGGCCGTAGCACAAGAATTCTTGAAGCACTCCAAGGACAAGTCAGACTTCTCAACAAAGAGATGCGATCCTTCAAAGGGCCTGTCCATGGGATTAACCTGGACATGACCCAAGAAGAAAGATGTTCTGAGCCAGGCGTGGCATTGTAAGGCCACCTTCGACTAAACCGCTCTGCACAGTGAGTCAGTTGTGTCTAAGCCACACCTAATGGTGAATTTTGAAGCATCTCTCCCATCCTTAACTGCCTGGGAGAATACTGCCTGGGTCTCCTCTGGGTCCTGTGCCAGCACTTGCACAAATATCTCCCAAATGCTGTAGGCGAAATGTCCCAATATGCATGCAGTATTGACCAACCGCAATGCCATGCTGATAGAAGAAAGCATTTTCTTCCCAAGTATGTCCAGCATCTTGGATTCTCTATCCAGAGGAGCTGATGGGAATTTGCCATGGAATGTCGAAGCCTGCATCTCCAAGCACTCAGAGGTAGAGTGTTGGCTGAGGAACATTGGGTCGCCCGGAGCAAGGCGATGGTTGCATGCAAATGATTGTTCATAGGAGTCCCTGTGCTAGGCTTGGACCACGTGCCTAGAAAGACATCCATCAGTGCTTCCTTAAAGGGCAATAGGGGTTCAGGGGTGGAAGCCCCTGGCTAAAGCACTTCGGTCAAGAAATTAAACCTGCTCTACACGGAGGGCAGCTTCAGTCCCAGGACCTCTGCAGTCCTCTTTACCACCTTGGCATAAGAAGCCGCCTCTTTCATAATCATAGTCAGTGGAGAGAGTATGCCAGTATCTGGGGATGTGTCCAGTCCACTGCCCTCCCAAAGTTCCTCATAACAGTCCATCTGTTCCACCGGAACATCTATTAAATGTTCTAAAGGGTCCAAATACCCCTCCGAATCCTCAGCCATGCTTGAAACGTCCTCAAAATGGCCAGTCAATGCCATAGAACCTCTGCGTTCTGCTGGCGCCAGAGTCGACGTCTTGCAACACCGGCCCGACTCCAAGTCATCGGGAATAAGGAATGAGCTGGCATGGTCGGTGGACACCCATGGCGCTGAAGGCACCAGCTTCGGGTTCAACACCGGGGAAGGCTGCATTGGCACGACCGGCATTGACCCGGCTCCATAGATGGACCCACGAGGCTCCACCGGCGCCATGGTTGTAGCCAACAACATCGAATCTAATGGGCCCCCCTCCAACCCCGTGGGCCCAAAGGCTCACCAGAAGAGTTGGCCTGCTCAAATATATGGCGCATAGCCTCATAAAATCCCTTTACTTGAACGGGGGTTGATTCAACTCCCAGGAACAGGGGAAGGTAAGAAGTCGAACTTGGCTCTAGCTCTGCAGAACCATGCCTAGAGCGTAGGTGCCCCCTATCTCTCTCGTCGACAGATGATAGATAAGGGAAAATGCCTGCTTGGACTTCTTCTTGTGCCTCTTCCTCGAGTCTGTGTACGTAAGACCTCGAGTGGAAGGAGGAGAATGTGGGGCTCCTGGAGCGGTCCCGCAACCTCGTCTTTTTCAAACTGGACTGGGATTTCCATGGAGTCTCGCTGGCCGCTGTCGACTGCTGGGCCACAAGGAGCTTCAAAGCACACTCCCTCAAATTTGACACCTTCTAACAAATGTCACAGTCTTTGCTAGCGGTTGTCTGGAAGACAAACCACACTTGCATTGTCACCCTCTTTCCCATATGTGTTTCATAACAATCTTGGTGTCTGTGAAGAAGAGCAGGCAATAGAGAGATGAACACCCCCAAGTAAAGTCAAATAAAATAAAATAAATGACAGTTTTCTTCCTCAAAAGAAGTTTGAAAGACGACTTCCTGAAATGTGTAGTGAAAGCAAAACTCCCTCAAACTTTAGTGTTAATAGCGAACAATAGATCACTTGAAAGCAGAACTGTATTCAAGGTCTTTCTCATACAGTGGGGCAAACAAAAACATGCTGGGTACAATGGGATAGTGCAGCATTCTAAAGTTCTTAAAGGAGCAGGGTCAATTTGTACAAGTTTGTTTTTACATTTTAGCATCATTTCCTCCTATAATTTTTACTTTTTTACTTTAGTACACTGGGAACCAGACATAATAATGGAGATATCTAAATCCAGCAACAGATAAAGAGTCAACACTGTTCAAAAGCTATATTAGAGCCTCTGGCAAAAAAAAAGAAAAAATACAAAGGCATTAGGCCCAGTTTTAGTTGCCTTATATCACAATGTTTGTTAAATAAAAGATTACATTTATAGGTTACAGACTTCTCTGGTTCAAAGATCTCAGCTGGTAGACAAAAAGATTAAAGGCCTGACAGTCTCTTACAGAACTGAAAGCATAGGTCTCAGAGTAGCAACCCTGTCAAAAGAGGGCTGTATGTAGAGGAATGTAGTTATATTTTCCCAGGCATGTGCTGTAAATAAATGCGCTAATAGCATCATGCTAGAAAGACTTTCAAGGTGACCTTAACCTTTTTTGTGATTTCTACTGATTATTCTGGCTTTCTTCAGCAAAGGCTTATACCACCTTCATGTCTTTGGTGAATGAAAAAAATGTCAAAATTCCTGTCATGCCACCATGGCATGGCAGCCTGGTATTACTGTTGTGTTTTGCCCAAGTGAATCCCACCCCTATGGGGGATCCTACTTTGCCTTACTACAGTGGCATCAAGGACTTAAAAGATCTTTTGTGAAAACACTACACTTTGATAGCTGTTTAGCTGGAAATACTGTCCTTAAAACCAACATCCTTTAAGTTAGCATGTATGAGGTGAAGTTATGGCACAGGGCAGCCTCCATGTTTTGATTTTTTTTTTTGTTTAAATATCCTTTTATTGTAATGAAATCACAGGAGGAATAAAACATGAATGCTACAACATGCATAGTATTACATCTCATAGATGTCTGTCTTGTTTGCGGGACGTATCACACAATGCAGTAGTTCTTCGCTTCATATATCATGGCAATGGTACTTCACAGATATTCCAAACGTGTTAGCGCAACAGAGGATATAACTTTGCGAGATAAACAGTAGGGGAAGGAGGGAAGGAAAGAGAACAAAGGACTTAGAGGGGGAAATGGGAAGGGTCGACTATGGTCATCTGATAAGAAAGTGTGGTGTGTGCGTCTAGTGGAGGGTGTATCGATGTGGGGGGGTGTATGGGTGCCACCGAATATTGACTGTTGGAGTGAGCCCGGCTTCGGGGGGGGCAATCGGTTAGTCGTGGTAAGTGTTCGGTATGAGCGGAGTACTGGGGGGGGCACCATCATGTCTGTCCGCATGGAGTGATAGCAGGGGGTGTGCTGTCGGCATCATCTGGGTGGGCGACATCTGCTGGGTTCCGTGTCAGGTGGCATTCCCTATGAAAGGAGATTAGCATTACATCCCATAATGCCGCAATTGGGAACTGACGTAGACCCGCTGTTTCCTCGTTATGGAGGGTGGTGCTTTCCGCCTTCGCCCAGGTGTCTAGGGATGTATGCCAGTGTTCCGTTTGTGGTGGGGCAGCTCGTTTCCAGTGTTTCGTGATCAGTCTTTTTGCCGTGAGGAGGCCAAGGTCCCAGAAACGAGAGGGGACTTTATTCAATTTGGTCCGGTTATATAGGCCTAGTATGCATGCCTCCCACGTGTGCGGTATCACCATGTCTGTGCATTTGTCTAGTGTCATTAGCACCATCCTCCAGTACTCCTGGATCTGTGGGCACTGCCACAACATGTGTAGCAAGTCTGCCCCCTCCAGTGCACATCTCGGGCAGCCAGCTGCAGTACCCGGGAAGTATTGGTTGATTTTACTGGGTGAGAGGTATGCTCTATGCAAGATATAGAACTGTATCAGTTTGAAGCGTGCGTTGCGGGGAATGTGCCTGGGGCCCAGTAGTATCATTTTCCGCTCCTTATCTGTCCAGTTCCTCCCCCTGTCCGTTGCCCATTTGTCGCGTAGTGGCTGTAATGAGTGTTGCGTGTGTGACAATAGTGCCTGATGTAGCCAGTGTACCACGTGCGTGCCGTTTCCCATGACATGTAGGCTCTGTATCAATTGATGTGTGGGCAATTCCTCAGTGATGCTGCCCCACCGCTGTGTGTATGCCAAAAGCAAGGAGGCGTGCTGTAAAAACTGCCCCGGTGGTAAACCCGTGTCAGCAGCCAGTGTCTCAAAAGGTATCAGGGCACCATCGGCGTACAGGTCTGCCATGGTGTCGATTCCAGTGCGCGTCCAGTGTTCCAGCGCTGTTTCTGTGACTACATAGGTGGACTTAGGGGTGCCTAGGAGTGGGAGCGCTGGGGCATAGGGTTTAGTCTGTTTCGTGAGCCGTAGGCTTCTGACATAACATCTCGTCGCCACATCTACATGTAGTTGGGCTGCTCTCCTTGGGTGTGTCAGGGGGTGGAATAACGTATGTACTTGTGTGGAGGACAGCACATCCGTAGTCGTGGCTGTGTCCTCCAGGTGGTTTCCCGCGAGCCAGGCAGTCACCCACTGTAGTTGGGCTGCCAGATAGTACAGTTCGAGGTTCGGTACTGCGAGGCCGCCCTCATCGGTTGCCGCGTATAGTTTTTGAAGGGCCACTCTGGGTCGTCCGGTATTCCATATCAGGTCCCTGATCATGGATGCCAACTCCTTAAAGGTATGGGCCCGCACGTATACTGGTATGTTGGTGAAATAATACAAAAGTCTGGGGAGAACGATCATTTTCGTCAGCGTCACTCTGCTCAGGACATTGAGCGGTAGGGATTTCCAAAAGGTAATTTGGGACCTTATGGATGTTATGGCGCGGGTCAAGTTGCCGTCCAGTATATCCTGGGGCGTCCTGTAGATGTATACTCCTAGGTACTTGAACGTGGTGTGGTGCCACGGCAGTCGCTCACCATTAATCACGATTTCTGGGTCCGGGATGTCTGGGTTGAATGAGTATGCCCCTGACTTGGCCCAGTTTACCTTGAGGCCTGACACGGTCTCAAAGGACTCGAAGATCTCCGAGAGGTCCGGTGGTATTTGAGTAATGTCCCTGACGTACAAAAGGAGATCGTCCGCATATAGCGAGACCGTGTGCATGCCATCCGCAAGTGGGATGCCCCAGTGAGTGCCCTTATTGCGCAATATTGTAGCGAGGGGTTCAACCGCCAGTGAAAAGAGTAATGGGGATAATGGGCAGCCCTGCCTGGTGCCGCGCTCCACTCTAATGGCGTCAGATAGTAGCCCGCCTGTGCGGACTCGCACTACAGGGTGTCTGTATAGCAATCCCACTAGTTCAATATAGTCTTCCCCAAGCTCGAATCTGCGCAGCACAGCCAGGAGGTAAGGCCACTCGACCGAATCGAACGCTTTCTCTAGGTCAAGGACTAGGCAGCCCGATCTAGGGCAATCCCGTAGTGCGTACTTTTGCACTCGGAATAGCCGCCGTATGTTGTGAGAGGTGCATCTAGTGGGCACAAAGCCGTTCCGGTCACTGTGTATCAAACCTGGCACCAGTCCTGCTAGTCGCCGGGCAAGAGTCGAAGCCAGTATCTTATAATCTGTGTTTAGCAGTGCTAGGGGTCCATATGAGCCGAGGAGGGTGTCATCCCTACCTGGCTTTAGAAGAGACACTAGTGTCGCCTCATTCATTGACTGGGGTAAGGTCGAGTCCTCCAGTGCCGCCGCATAAACCCTTAGGAGCTCCGGAATCAGGATGTCGGAGCAAGCTTTATAATATTCGGCCGGCAGCCCATCAGGGCCTGGGGCCTTGCCATTCGAGAGGGCAAAGATGGCCTCACGGAGCTCCTCTGCCATCAATGGCGACCCCAGGTCGTCTCACTGGTCATCTGTCAGGGTAGGCAGTTCGACATCCTCTAGATATGTAGTTATGGTGAGTCGTGTGGCCAGGAGACGGGACTTATATAACGCGCCATAATGTGTCACAAAGGCCTCGTGTATCTGCGCCTGTGTATACACTGTCGGGCCAGCAACTGATTGAACCGCCGTTATTGGCGTAACGCGGTTTTCGCGCTGTATCAGCCATACCAGCAGCTTGCCTGGTTTGTCTCCAGTGTGATGGGTGCGGGCCGAGTGGGCCTTGTAGTTGATGTTTTTCAACCTGTCAATGAGTTTGTCATGTTCTGCTCGTGCCTGTAACAAGTCAGTGTTCGTGTCCGTGGCCGCTGCCTGCTCTAGTTGCAACAAGTCAGATTCTAGGCGCCGGAGATCTGCCTCTAATTGTCGTCGGGAATGGGCCTGGGTGCCTAGACGTTGCCCCCTGAGGACTACTTTAAAGGCGTCCCACTCAATCTGTGGTGTCGATGCTGAGCCTGCATTGTCTTCGAAATAGTGCACTGTCTGTGTGCATATGGAACCCCTAAATGTGCCGTCTAGTAATAGGTCAGGTTGTAACCGCCATGTGGGTATTGGAGGTCGAGGTCGGTCCCATTGCAAATCTAGGAAGTGTGGGTTGTGGTCTGAGTGTGTGCGGCCCATGTAACAGGTATTCGTGACGTTCGGTAGAATTTCACTGGTGACCATGTACCTATCAAGGCGTACGTGCAAGGCGTGCGCCCCCAAGTAATATGAGTAGACTTTGGAGTGTGGATTGCGTGTGCGCCACGCATCTTGCAGACTCCATTGTGTGGACCACGCCTGCAGTGTTTTCGTAGTGGTCTGTGCCTGTGAATTGAGCGGTGTAGGGCGAGAGCGGTCCAGCGCCAAATCCAATGTGCTGTTGTAGTCCCCGCCCAGGACCCAGGGGATTCCATGCCAAGGGGCCAGCGTGTGCGACAGTTGAGCAAGGAAGTCTGCCAACCCCATGTTAGGCGCATACACTGAGGCCAGCACTAGTGGGTTGCCATCTAACCTGCCGTGGACTGCCACATATCTGCCCTCGGGATCTATGTGTATGTCTTGCGTGGTCCACGGTGTGCCCGGCCTGACCCACACCAGTGTCCCTCGAGCATATGACGAGAACCCGGTAGCATAGAGTTGTCCTCGCCATCTGCGTCGTAGCGTGGGAATTTCCGTGGCGCTAAGGTGTGTTTCTTGTAGTAGGGCAATTTGTATGTGATGGCGTTTGAGGTATGAGTAGATTTGGTAACGCCGGGATGGTGTATGTATACCCCTCACATTCCACGTGCATATCTTAATGGCCGACATTATAACATTTCAACAAAACCTCCCACCCACCCCTCCCCCCACCACTCCATGCATTTGGTGCCCGCCGTCATGTAAGCGGTCCCCGCAGTTAAGTGAACACTTAGACTAGCACACCACTTCACTGTGACCATAGGAGGGGATAGAAACATGGCTAACGGAACAGAAAGCCAAGGAACATTATGAACCTGCAGAATACCAAAAGGTCGGATGCGAAACGTGCTTCCGTCCATGCTCTCTAGGAGAGCAACAAAATTCAAGTCTAAGGGGGTGTTTGTGCTATATGCACTAAATCAATGTTACTGTGTCAATACAGTTGTTGGTTGAAGGCCTAGTGCCTTCCCGGGAGGAATTTATCTGTCTAAGCCGCTCCTGCAGACATCGAACCCATCACGCATATGCTCGAAACTGTATACATTACGTGTCCCAATCGAAGCGCCACCAGGCGAAGCAGAGCGTCTCTGTAGCTGTACTCCGATCGAGTGTAGGTCACCATCTCCGAGTCTAGGACTCATGGTCATCAAGGAGCCATATGGCGTGTGCGAGTCACATGTGGAGCATGTAGTGCTAGGGGTGTAGTTCGCAGCCACGATCAGTTCTTGCCGTAGCTGCTTCGCCCTAGGTCCGTTGCGGTGGTCAGCAGCGAATGGTCCTGTAGAGTGTCGTGTCCGTCGAACAGTTAGCTGATGTAGTCTGCCGTTTGGGGAGTGACATCAGGTCGGTCTTCCGAGGTTGGGGAGTCTGGCACGCAATAGAAGGCTTCTTCGTCACTTTGGAGTTCCTGCGCACTGCCGCCCGCCACCTCGCTTTGCGCAGGGGATCTGCTGAGGTCCATCACTAGGCGGAGGCCTCTTGTTTCTCCTGTTGCCTGACATCCGCTGGAGGGGGAGGTCTGGTTGCTGCTCGTGATCCCGTGTGAGAACCCTGGCGGGGTCGATGTCTTCGCCTGTGATTTCCGGAGTGCCGCCGGGGTGCAGGACCCGCTGTCGCTTTGGGTTCTGTATCTACTCCGCTGTCCAGCCAGGCTTCCACATCCGTGGGGTCCGTGAAGAAATGAGTCTGTTCGCCAGCCACCACCCTCAACTTCGCAGGAAACAGCAATGAGTACTGAAGGCCTATCTGTCTCAGTCTTTTTTTCACTGCCATAAAGTCGTGTCTTTGCCGCTGGACTTGTACAGTGTAGTCCGGAAAGAACATTACCGACGCGTTCTCGATCCGGATCTCCTGGAGCTTGCGTGTTTCTCGCAATATGGAGTCTCTGTCTCGATAGTTCATTATGCGGAGCAGCATGGGTCTCGGGTTGGAGCCTGTCGCCAGTGGTTTGGTGGGGACCCTGTGAGCTCGTTCTACAACGAAGTGCGGGGATAGCGATCCTTTCCGGCAGCATGCCCTTTAGCCATTGTTCCATGTGTTCTGCTGGGTGTCTCCCTTCCCATTTCTCCGGAACCCCGACTAAGCGTTCATTGTTTCTGCGGGTCCCACCTTCCGCATCCTCCGCCCTGTCCTCCAAGAACTCCACCCTGTTTAGTAAATCCTGAATGTGCTTATGTGACTGGTCGGCTTGTGGCTGAAGTGTCTGTAGTGCACCTTCTAGGGCTGTGGTGCGCTCCGCCAGTTTTTTATGGTCCGCCCTCAGGTGCGTGAGGTCGATGACCACGCTGTCGATTTTGGTGGCCAGGGAGGTGCGGGTTAGGTGTATTGACTCCTCGAGCCTCTCCATCGCTGCCAGCATAGTGTCCAGCTTCGCTGCCGTTTGGTCCGGATCAGCGTTCTTCCCGGTCTTGTCCATCTTTCCCTTCGGGTTCGAGTTGCCGGTACCGGTTCTCATTTTGGGCCCGTTAGACATCTGCACCACCTCGTCTTTCCCGGTCCAGCAGTGGGATCCACCCCCAGAGGGCCAACCCGTGTGCGTGGTCGTCCGGCTGTAGGCAGGTGGCCACTTCACAGCGCCCGCGGCTCCTGGGTGGGCGTGCGCTCGTGTCTGTGCCCGCGTGTCAATGGCCTGTGGCGCTTTGCGTCTGTTGGAGTGGCGTGAATGGGCCGGTGCTGGGCGCAGGGTTAGCGTGTGCCTCACTGTGGTGGGTCAAGTTCGGTGGCGGGCCTTGTGGATTGCAGCGGTATGCACGTGGCGTGGGTGGTGCTGTGGGCGTTTTGATACTCGGGTTGAGGATATCCGCGTGGTCTCACCGTCTCAGGTCTACGCAAGGGCGCGTTATATCAAATGCGTCATTGGTTAGGCTGGGTCCGCCGTCCCGCTGTGTGTCGCGGGTCACTCGTGGCCATTCTGCCCCGCCACCGGCAGCTTCTCAGCAGAGGGGCAGGGCGCCCGGGTGGGGGTATGTCTCCGCGGCTGGTGGATTAGCTCCGCTCCTCGCTCCACCTGGTCGTTTCCGCCAGCGTGGCCCCAGCCGACCACGCGTAGTAGTGCCGCTGGCTCGGTGTTCAGGGAGGGAGCACTTGGTCAGTGGATCGCCCAATCGGACCAGGCCAGGCGCCGTGGTTCGTCTCTGTACCTCTCCCTAGTGTCGCGCGGTCTTGGTGTGTGTAGGCCTCAGTCTCGGGCCTGTGTCTCCAGCCGAAGCCTCGGTCTTTCCTAGGCGCCTCCCGGGACCGGAAGCGATGCTCGCGGCCTCCGTTCCGTGGAATCTTCGGCGTTCCGATTTTCCCCAAAGTTGGCAGGGTAATCGGCAATGATGTCCGGCGGTAGCGCCAGTGGTCCACTGCCGTCTGCAGGCTGTGGTTTACCGGATAAATGTGCCGGGAAGGTGAGCTCGGTGCGGAGCTCTACTCCGAGGCGGCCATTCCCGTTGCGTGCATAGCCACGCCCCCTCGCAGCCTCCATGTTTTGAAGGCATATTGTTGTCATCCAAGATTAGGACAGGCCATCTGCGTAAACTGTTATACATCTGAATCTTGAAAGGTTTAATTTGTGAGGAGTGTTTCACATGTCCTCTGACTAACTTCCTGGTACATATTCATAAAACTTTTTATAGAGAATGCAAACTGCAACTGTATTTGGTTGACTGGGGGGTCAGCAACGGTGAAGCACCAACCACAATCCTTGTCAGGCTAAGGCACAATCAAACCCCAAATTAACCTGTGCTGAACCCCCAGGTGGCTTGGATCAGAGCAGTCAGGCTTAACTTAGAGGCAATGTGTAAAGAATTTGTGCAGCACTTCAACCAGCATCACAGTGAAAACACACAACAAAAGTGTCCCACAATAGTATTAGAACAAATAGAGTGATTTTTAATATATAAAACAAAACCAAAATGGCAAAGACCTAATCAGTATAACCGGAGGTATTAAATTTGAAAGATTTCAGAATATAGTGTCAAAAAGTGTAAAGTGCAACGTGTGGATATCTAGTTGTGCCTGACCAGGACAGAGTAACAAGATCAAGCCCACTGCAATGGAGCGTTGGCCGGCTACAGGGACTCAGTTAGGCCCTCTAAACATAGTACCTTAAATCCTGGTTGCAGGGCGTTGCGTGGATCTATGTCGAAGATGCACCATGCAGCCGAAGCGATGCATTGGTTACAAGATGCGGCAGCGCTGCGGTGGAGGTTTCCGTTGCATCAACTTTGATGTGAAGTCTGATGTCTGCGGTGCGGCCCACAGTCGGGCGATGCACAGGTTCCAAAGAGCTGCAAAGCTGTAATGCGGAGTCCATTGTTGAGGCTGCGGTCGACAAGAGATGCAGGGGCCTGCGCTTATGGATGTGTCGCTCATCAGTAGCTCCAAAGGCAATGCGGGTTACGGCGGTGATGCAAGTCTTTGTAACCGGTCCAATCCCTGCAGGAGTCAGTTCTGTTAAGGGCTACCCTCAGCAAAGATGGGTCAGTTCCGCTGGATCCACAGAGGCTGGCAAAGAACCGTACGCCCACTTCCAAGGGCCCAGGACTAAAGTGGCACCACTTGGCAGGTTAAACACACAGATGGAAGAGTCCAATTGCAGATGCAAGGTTCTTGGAAGCCTGTTATGTCCCCGAGGCTCCTGGTCTGGAGGCCAGCCAACCAGCCCTTGGAGTCACACTGGGTTCTGGGGTTAAGAGATGCAGGTCCAGTCCTTGTCACCTAGGCAAGAGGGCAGCTGGCAGCTAGTCAGTACAGCAAATCAGGAGTCAAGCGGAGTGGGAGTACCTCAGCAGCACAGCAGCCCTTCTTCCTTGCAGAGTATCCACAGGTGTATTAGTGTACTGAAGTGGTGGTGTCTGAGATCCAGTATTTATTTAGAGTTGTGCCTTTGAAGTGGGGGAGAAGCTTTTATGGGTTATCCTTTAGAGTCCCCCTGGTATCCTGCTTTCCCTACCTTTACTCAAAACTAGCTACAGTGGGCGTGCAGCCCTCTGGGTGGAGACAGGACACGGCCTACTCAGGTGTAAGTGAGGTTGGGCCCAGCTTCTCCCTCCCATCCTGTCAGTGATGGCCCTTCCAGTCACACTTAATCCCCTATTGTGTGTGGTTGTCTAGGAGGAATACACCAAGCTCAACAGCAAGCTCCACATTTTCAGAATGGCAAATTAAGTTCTGACTTCACCATAAGTTAGGTGTCTAAATTGTGATTCCAGAGACACAAAACTTGAACTGATTATCTATTCCCATTTGGAATTTACACTTAAAAAAGTAATAAGCAACTCCAATGTTTTCATATGAAAGAGATAGGCCTTGCAGTACTGAAAAACGAATTTGAGAGTTTTTCACTACCAGGACATGTAAAACCTAAACATATATGTCCTAATTTATAAATACATTGGACTCTGACCTCTGGGCTGCCCAGGGCCTACCATAGGGGTGAATTATATGTATTAAATGGAAGAT
Organism: Lissotriton helveticus; assembly: GCF_964261635.1. Classification (NCBI taxonomy): domain Eukaryota; kingdom Metazoa; phylum Chordata; class Amphibia; order Caudata; family Salamandridae; genus Lissotriton; species Lissotriton helveticus. The sequence continues at coordinate 903,387,424 of NC_136070.1, read as the reverse complement.
TTGAGGCCAGATCCGGACTGGGTATCCAAACCAGCCTGAAAAATGTGGTCAGTCCAGCCCCCATACAATGCATAGTGAGCGAGAGCAGCAAGCGAGCCTGACCACTACAAGGAGGACTTGGGTAGAGGGTTCTCTCCCCCAATAATATATGAAAGAAATGGCAAACCATGCACATTCTGCAACACATATTTCATTATATATCCACTTGCATTAGCTTTCAAAGCATATTAGAATATTAGAATGTTGAGCACTCCATTGCAGACAATGGAGTGCTCCGGGTAGAAGCCCGCAGAGCAACAGTCCAATGTTTTTTTTTTCATTCACAGCTGCTGCTGTGAACAAAGGCCTCTCAGAGCCCAAGTGGATTTAAATCCCCTCAGGCTCCGAGAGGCCTTTGCTTTATTTCAATGATTTCCTCACTATCACCTTTCAACAGTGCATCTCATCTAACCATAACCCCTATCTCACTTGTATTTCATTTATTTTATAATGCCTCTCATACCAGTGTAGAGTGTAAGAGCACTTTAGATGACACACATATACACAAACAATGAATAAAATGTGTGTACATCAGTATATAGAAAATGTTACATAAGAAAATGGGGACTACAAGGTGTAGGATTCACGTCATCTATACTTGTAGGCATTTTTTCTGGAGCATTTGGTCTGGAGAAGCCCAAACTCAGGATTCAGAAAACAGTTGCTAGGTTTGGGTTTACTAATATTAATTGATTTCTACCCAAACAAACCCATTTTTAGCATCATTAGGTTACTGAAATACTGGATAAAACATACTTTTCTAACCTGTACCGGTCCGTGCAGTTTGCATCCAACTCTTGGATGGCACTTCATAGCTCACTGTGCTAGAATATGACTGTAACTTATGAATTACACAGTAACAAAAGGACTTCTGTGACAAACGCAGTTACATACTGAGCTACGCACTTAAAATACAGTTCTGTGAACTGTATGGCACACCTTCTTTGCAGCAGGAACATTAACCATATGAGCTACCTTAGATGAGTCATACCTGCCAATAGAAAACATCTAGGGCCCGATGTAGGTAATTTCGATTTACCTACTCTTAAATACCGAATCATACCGATTCGGTATTTAAGAGTAGGTAAATTGGAAGTAGGCAGATGTAGGTAATTTTTCTTTTTAAATTACCGAATCTGTATTATTCAGTATTTACTGATTCGGTAAATACCAAATCAGTATTTGCCATTGATTCCTATGGGCCTTGAAGACCATAGGAATCAATGGCAAATACCGATTCGGTAATTACCGAATCGGTAAATACCGAATCCTGCCAGGGGGAACGGGGTGTCACTTTGACACCCTGTAGCACCCCAATGTCAGGTTTGTGTGCCATGTGGCACACATACATGCCCAAAGTGCATGTCTGTGTGTCACATGGCATAGGTGTACATGCACAGATGTGCATGTACACCTGAATTCGTTATTTACCATGCAATAGTATTACATGGTAAATAACGAATTCTGAGGGGCCTGTGGCACTGTTTAAAGTGCCACCTACATCTGCATTTACAGATTCTGTATTTTTACCGAGTCTGTATTTACCAATTCGGTAATTTTACCGATTCGGTAAATACAGATTCGGTAAAAATACAGAATCTGTAAATACATGCCCCCTACATTGGAAAAGGCATTTACCGGTCGGTAACGGCCGAATTCGACCGTTACCGACCAGTAAATGCCTACCTACATCGGGCCCTAAATCTCTCTCCAGCAAGAAGCTTAGGGCCAGATGTAGGTAGGATTGATTTACCGATTCTTAATTACCGAATTTTACCGATTCGGTAATTAAGAATCGGTAAATCTGAGGGGTGGGTATGTAGGTATTCCAGATGTGCTGGAATACCGAATCGGAGAAATTCGGTATTTACCGATTCGGTAAATACCGATCGGTAATGCCCATTCATTCCTATGGGCTTTGAAGCCCATAGGAATGAATGGGCATTACCGAATCGGTATTTACCGAATCGGTAAATACCGAATTTCACAAGGGTGCAGGGGGTGTCACTTTGACACCCTCTGGCCCCCCAAAACAGGCTCGTGTGCCATGTGGCAGGCACACATGCCCCAAGGGCAGGTCTGCCTGTCATATGGCAGAGGTGTGCATGCACACATGTGCATGCACACCGGAATCAGTATTTTACCATCAAATTGGATTTGATGGTAAAATACCGATTCGGTAAGGCTTGTGGGACTCAGAAGAGTCCCACCTACATCTCAAATTTACCGAATTGGTAAAAATACAGATTCGGTATTTTACAGAATCGGTAAATTTACCGATCTGTAAATTTACCGATTCTGTAAAATAGTGCCCCTACATACCGATACCCCATTTACCGGTCGGTAACGGCCAAAATCGGCCGTTACCGGTCGGTAAATGGCCTGAAACGGCCACCTACATCTGGCCCTTAATCACCAGAGATATCTTGACACTTTCATTGTTGCCTGAAACTGCTGGATTCAAGGAGCTCCGCAGCAGGTGCTTTTAAAATCACTTTACTGCTAGAAAACCAGCCCACAGTAACAAGACCAGCCCCTCACCCTCCCAGTCTCCTGGGGAAACACTTAATGCCCGGTACGGCCAGTCCGTCCTTGGCAGTTTAAAACTGCACACAGAGAGGCTGCAATGGCAGGCCTGAGACGGAATTAAAAGGCTGCTTCAGTGGGTGACACGATCAGTGCTGCAGGCCCATTTGAGCATTTAATTTACAGGTCCTGGGTACTTGCAGTACCATTTTACTAGGGACTTATAAGTAAATTAAAAATGCCAATTGGGTATAGGCCAATGTTACCACGTTTAGAGGAGCGAGCACAAGCACTTTAGCACTTGTTAGCAGTGATAAAGTGCACAGAGTCCTAAAGCCAGCAAAAACGAATTCAGAAATTAAACAGGGGGAGGAAGGCAACAAGTCTGGGAATGACACTGCACGAAGAGCCAATTCAAACCATAACCATATGGGATGTGCTCTTTGAAACATTGACAGAAGGAGCCACATGTTGCTAAAGGGAATTCCACTGCGCAAAGTGTCAGGTTTTGCACATGCAGAATCTCAAAATGTGATGTTCTTAAGTGCACTATTAGCTCAAATGGGGAAATCTTTTTGTAAATGATTATTGGAACACAATAGTTTTGTCGGGCAATATTTTATCCAAGATTTTCTGATACAATAATGTGCTAGGCTAAGGACCATTAATTTTGAGGGACAGTGCACACACTGCATGGCCTTGTGAGTCAATATGGGAGGTGGTGGCAAAGGAGCACACCCCTCGTGGTGGCTCACTTAGAAATGTATCATTGTGCTTGCACAAAGATTGACAGGGGAGTTGGTAAGCATTCACAATGGGGAAGAAGGCTAGCCAGATGTATTTCGATGTGAGATAGATAACTGTTCATACCAGGGGAGACACCACTAATCTCATGTGCTGCTGATATTAATTCATAATGTGCGATTTTTTTTTACAATGCTACCTCTAGCCCTTAAACGGTGAATTACTGTCATGTGGCTGCGATGCTACAACACTGCAAAAGTGAAATACAGAAATGTATCTTAGGTCTCTTTTGCAGGCCCAAGTCTGAATTCACTGGGTTCGCAAGGAGAAATGGAAAGATTCACTCCTCATGGTGGCTCAATACATCGGTAATACACACACACTATCTCCCCCATGGTGACTGAATACCAGTGGCAGCTCCTCCAATAAGGCGTAGGAGCATTGCCCGACTGATCAAAAGGAAAAATAAAATGATAACAAAGTAACACTAATATCATTTTATTTTCCTATTGCAGTCAATGGTGGGGCGGGTCTGGCCAGGGCAGGGAGAGGAGTGGTTTCCACTCCCTAAGTGCTCATGACTGTTTGGCCGGCCCTATTAGGCCAGCCAAACAATCACATGCAATTTACATGTTCCCCACCAGGCTTTATTACACAGCCTTGTGAGGAACTTGCACAGGCTACCTGTTCCAGTCTGAGCGCCGAACCTCGGGGCTCAGACCAATCACAACGCTGCACTGCAGCATTGCGAATGACTCAGGGACTCCTGTGTGCCCTGGTGCTTCATGCTGCTGGCCGAGACATGAAGAAGGAAGATGAAAAGGCCGGAGGTGAGGCGGCAGCCGGCCGTTCCAGGTAAGTTATTTTTTTTAATTCAATTGCCCCCCCCCCCACCGCCTCACTACCCCGTCTAGTAGCAGCCGCTACTGCTGAAGACATCTGCAATACACACAAAACCTAAGAGTACAGGTCTAAAAAATTGTTATCTTTTGTAACAGATAAGTCAGCGGAGCCTTTTGGAAAACTGGTGGTGTTTGGGTTTGACAAAGCTCTAAAGGTGAGGAATTCCAGGAAGAGGGCAGAAAATTGGGCCTAATGAGCCTCAAAAGCCCTCTAATTTGACATCATGGTACAAGTTGATTATGAAGGACTGTATGTAGTTTTAGTTCTAGAGGTCCCATGTTATGAAGAGATACTGAATTTTCTCAGTCAAACAAGTAGGTGCCACATTTTTAGTGGACCAAAAAAGCAAGACATCCAATTTTATACTGAATTTTCTTTCTCACAAGCCAGTGGCTAGGAAGTCAAGTTGAAAGCTGATGGCTGTCCCCATGAACACAACCTGATAAGGTGGATCACAAAAAGAGGATATGTCTTAGTTTGCTTAACTTATGGAAGTAGCTACCTAAGTTGATGCCAATTTGAGCATTTCATGAGAGGTCCCTATTGACGTAGACACCTACATGTTTTTTACATTACCTGACAGTGCAATGTGCTGGTCGAACAATCAGGGCATACAGGTGTGATTTCTGGAAGAGTTTTGTAGTCCACAGTGCAAAGGCCATTAACATTTACAACATCACTTACAAACACTTGTCCACCAGGTGAACTGGACAGTCCCTTTAGGGGCGGATCATGATTCACTTGCAAATGCTTGGCCCCTGTGTATTGTGGCATAGGGAGTCAAAAGTGATACAATGAAATTCAATCCAGAGTAATCATCAGTGGCTGCAATAAATTCAACCATCTGATCTATAAGTGTTCGGTCTTCTCTATGTGGGAGGGTCTGCCCGACATGCATCCTGTAGCTCGCAGTGCCATAGGACTCAACCTTTATCTCATTGATGTGACCAAACAAGGACAACGTATGTCTAGGAGTGCTTATATATCAATTTAGTAGGAGCAGGGTCTAGACGTTTGATTCAGACTTTCCCTTTTGGGCATATCAAGGCTGATTTGCACATTGTTGGACCCTATTTAAAGTGAAAGAGCAAGCTAAGAATGATGGACAAAATCCAAGTCTAAGCAATTACAAGTCATTGATATTAATTCAAGCATGTCATCCATCACTTTTTTCCTTTCTCATTATTGGTAATGTTGCTCTGCTGATAAACTTTAGTCTCACTTTTCAGTTATGTAAGTACTCTGATGGATCTAACCCCGCCAATCAAACAGATACAAGAAATAAGCAGCAGTAAAACCTTTTCCTACTTTGTCTTGCAAACTTGGACATTATGCATTGGGAAACTAAGTGTTCAAACCTGCATAACAGTGTTGTTTTATATCACATGATATCCCATCTGGGAAAAGGGAAGCCTCCTGAGACTGACGACAGCTGGAGACATGAAAGATTGGCATTTGACTGGACAGGTGACAGGGCAGGGCTTGGGCTTTGGCAGGGTTGCTGAAGCTATGAAGCTATATGTGGGATGTAGGAGTGAGGGATGGCTCTTGCGGACTTCAGCTTGTGAGTACTGGGGCCAGGGACAAAAAGTGGGGTTGGAGATGGGCTTGGGACATTCTGGGGTTTGGACTCCAACAGGGATCTACACTCTGCCATCAAACATGCAGGAAGGGTTTCCCACTGATGCACAGGGCCTCTGATACTATCTTTACGTTTTCTTTGAAACTCCATGAGCTTTGCATTTTGAAAAACTAATGAAATTTACAAAGTTGCAAGTCAAATTACATTGCAACTTACACACTCACAAACAAAACCTATGTGTAGAGAAAGAAGGTAGGGCTGTGCTGCAGAGAACTAGCTGACCTCAATGTAGGATTTAAAACAAAAGACCACTGTAAGAAGATCGTGTGGAGAAGACATATCTAGGAACTCTACTTGCCCACTACTCACAGATGTGACTTACCACTTATCTACATTTTCCGGCAGCCTCCTCTCAGTCTGGTTAATGCTGAGGCACTTGTTTGGACAGGAGCTGTCCACCTGGAAAGATGGCCAGAGTCCAGTGGGCAGAACCTTCTCTGAAATCCTTCTTGCCTCCTGGTCTGTTTCAGTTTGGGATGTGGAAATAGCAGAGGAAGCTTCACCTAGAATTCCTTCAGCTTTTGTTTCTTGTGAAGCTTGAATAAGTTCTCCTTCTTTCTTCTCCTTTGTCTTCCTTAGTTGTTTGTTTTCAGGTTGGGAGAGCAGGTTAGCTTTTTCCTGGGACAGGTGAGCAGAATTTGTAGTTCGCTTTTGCTGGCTCTGAGATCGGAACGGGGGTTTGGAAGTGGCCCTCGTTGTACTCTGACCTTTCACTTTCATCTTGGTTTGGGATGTAGCCTTGGTGAGGTCACCCTGAACCTTGGGATGGTTAGGTTTGTCCACTAATGGAGCCACTAGTGGTGGGACAGATCCAGTGTTTGAGACTTCAACTTCAGACAATTCTTTACCAAGAACAGCAGATGGAAGAATTGTCTTTGTGGGAGCGGTAGGCTCCTTTTTCCCAGGTGAGGTTTGAGGATGTGCCTGGACCCGCATTATACTTTGTGGCATGTTATCTTTGATGGTTACATTAATTTTTAAATCGACTGGATGGGGGACGGTGGACTTTCTCAGCTTAGCAGGTGATCCACAGCAGGGAGCTACAGAGAGAGAAAAGGTTTGGGGATCCTTGTCTGCCACAGGTGTATTTGGTAGTATCTTACCATGTCCTTGATTTGGCAACAAAGGTAATTGCTTTGTTTTTAAATCCTGCTCGGGGAGCCCTGGTTTTTGAAGACCTTGTTGTGGGAATCTTTGTAGACTATGCAGACCTTCCTTAGCCTGGGCTGTCAGATTCTCTTGACATTTGCTTGTAGTCTGGACCGCAAGGGATTCGCTTACAATTAACCCATTCTGAGAAGCCGATATGGTCTCATTGTGCACCAGTGATTCAGGCATGTTTTTGGTTTCCTCAGCTTTTGTAATGCTACTGAACTGGAAATGGTTATTAAGCAAGTTCTGGCTACTCCAATCAAATGTGGGCTTTGCACCAGTGAAGTTAAAGGAAGCCTGCTGAGTTGAGGTTCCTGATGTCTGGATGATTTTGGGTGTCTTATTGTTTTGGTGGTCTTGCCTTTCGGGTTGTGCAACAGGAATGAGAGGACACTGTGACTCTGAAATCTTTGCAGCTGGGCTCAGGACACAACCCTCACTTGTCCTTGGGAGCCTTGATTGCTGTACCAGCTGTTTTGACTGTGATATTGTAACTGCTTCTTGCAGCATCTGCTCTTGCCTTGCCTGTTTTATAGTATTTACCTCATGTAGCAGAAGCTTCACTCTCTGCTTATGGGGTTTTACTGATTTTACCTGTGTTTGAAGGCTTGTCCCTTGAAGGGATTCCTGTACCTGTGGTCCTACTTTTGACTGTGTTAGGGGATCTGCCTCCTGCAGCAGTTGCGTTTCCAGTTGCTGTGTCGTCTGCTTTAAGGCAGTTGCTTCCTGTGGCAGATGTTGTGCCATCTGATGTACATGTGGCATTATCTGATTATTCACCTGCTCTTGGGGCTGTGTCTTTTGCTGTAGTTTATCATCTGTTCGGGCCCTTTTCTTGGGCAGCTGATCCTGCTGCTGAGTAGTCTGCTTTGAAGAAGTTTCCTTCTGTAGATGTTGTGCCTTCTGCAGCACTTGTGCCTGATTTTGAGTACAGCCATCATGCAGTGGAGGTTGTGCCTTTTGCTGTTTCATCTGTGTTAGGGTCCTTGTCTTAGGAAGCAGACCCTTGACCTCCTGCTGTTTGGCCTGAGTTTGGGTAGAAATCTCATGCACCTGATGTTGGGCGTCGTGCACATATCGTTGTTTCGCTTGTGCTGTGCAGCCCGCCTGTTGCTGTTGGCACTGGGTCGGCGGGATTTCCCCAGGTGACAGATGCCTTGGCTCATGCATTAAGGACTGTACCTTTTGCTGCACTTTTAATTGTGTTAAAGTACTTGTCTCATGCAACGGGGGCTGAACATTTTGCTGTGCTGTCTGTTTTACTGCATTTTCGTCCAAAGGTGGCTGGTGTGCATTTTGCTGCATTTTTGCCTGTGACTGTGGCACCATTGGGTGCAATGTATTCTTTGCCTTCTGCTGTGATTTTGATTGCATTACAGAACTTGCCTCGTGTATCTGTCGCTGGGCCTGGCGGTGTTTTGCCAGTGTCAAATGACCTCCCTCGTTGCAAAGGTATTGCACCTGCTGCTGCTGCTGTACATGCTTTGACATATTTGCCTCCTGCGATGGATGATGGACTTTTGGCTGCACTTTTACCTGAGAATGGACATTAACATCATGCAGCCCAGGGTGGGTATTCTGCTGAGATTTTGCTTGCATTGAGATTCTCGTTTCAGGTAGATGTCGTTGAACCTGCTGTGGTTTTGTTTGTGTTAGAGTGCTCGACTCGCTGTGCTGGCGCTGGGCTTGTTTGGTCTGTGCAGCCAAACTTGTCTCATGCAGCACGTGCTGACCCTGATGGTGTTTGGTTTCCCTTAACGTACTGGCCTCACGCAGCAAATGTTGAGACTTATGTTGGGACTTTCTCTGTCTTGGGGTACTTGTCTCTTGCTTTCCAGGCTGGGTCTGATGTGATTGATGCTTAGAATATTTTGAAGGGCTGTTCTCAATGACTTTTTCTTTATCTTTGTTTAACTTCTTTTTCAGTTGCTCATACAGCATGTCCCTCATCTGCTCAGAACTTGAGTTATTCTTGCAGGGGGATGAAGGTGCCATGGTGGACGCTGTGATACTATCATCCAATTTCGCTGGAGCAGACTTTTTGTTCCCGTAGGGGGTGTTCAGGGCTATGGGTTGCTCTGAAATCATCTGAGCAGACCTTTGCTGAGATTTTTGTTTTAAGGCATCTGCATAAGACACCCCAGAAGAAAATTGAATGTTTCCCCTTTGCTGAGCCGCCTCAGTACTAGAAAGCCCTTGAGTGAGCAAGTCTTCTGTGTTTTGCTGATTGCTCACATCTTGCTGAAGGAAAGGCTTTCTCCCTTCCACCATGGGACTGGTAGTGGCTACCACAGAGGCATAGTTTTTTAAGCTTTCGTTTGTCTCATGCTGTGCCAGGTTCTTAAGAGTGGGCATGAGCTGCAGTTCAGTGACTGTGGGTGCTTGAGAGCTATCATCTGACAACTTTGGGTCCCCTCCCTCCAGTGCTCCATCTCCATGCCCCCCGGCAGGTTCCTTACAATTCTTTCGCTGGTTATAGTTTTCTTCCTCGCTGCTATGACCTTCTCCTAACAGACTAAATTTGTCGTGTTCCTCTAAATACGATGGGTCCTCCATGTCCTTCTGAGTAAAAGATATCGGAAATGGGGTTGCTGGTCTTGGGTAGGGTACACTGGTACCCTTCACTCTGAACAGTGTGTCTGCCACACCATCATAGGTCTGTTTTTTAGTCAAAAGAAGAGGTTCTTGGGATTTATTTTTTTTCAGTGACCCTTTTTGCTTGTCTCCCTGACTCTCCTTGCTCATTGTGTGACTTGCATGAGTGTGAAACTGTTGATTTTTGCCTCCTGGGTGGTGTATCTTTTCACTGGAAACTGAGTTACACTGTACATTTTGTCTGCGGTCCAAATGGGTGAGCAGACTTTGACTGTGAGCTATTTGGTTCTGTGGTTTCTCACTGCTGGTCGCGTGTTTGTGTGTGTTTTCGCTGTGGACTATGTGGCTAGGCACACTCTGACAGTGGGTTACATGGTTTTGTAGGTTTTCACTGTGTGCAGGATGGCTATGACTCTGTGCTGCTTGGATGTTCACACTCTGAGTGTGCACACTGTGGATTTGACAATGTTCCCTGCTTGCTGCTTGGCTATGAACATTCGAGGAAGAAGCTGCTTGGGTGTGAGTACTTTGACAGTGAGCAGCTTCATTGTTCACATTCTGACTACTGCGTCCTGCCGGGCTGTGCAGTCTCTGACTGCTTGTTCCTTGGCTGTTCATGCTATGACTTTGGCCTGAGTGTTTTTGGACATTTTGACAGTGTGTCTTTGGTACTGATGTCAACCCTTCTAAGGGTATGCTATTTTTTGTTGGATTGGAAGTTTGTGCTACTCTGGGCAATCTCATCCCCAATGGATCTTGTGGCTTTGACAATGAACTTGCCTCGCCTTTTGGTGTCAAGTTTAACTGCCCTCTCTGGTGTTCTGTAGAATTGCTGGATCCCTTGACCTTTTCATTAGGCACAGCTTTCTTAGTTTTCAAGTTATCATGGGTGGGAACTTTAAGGCTAGTCTTCAGAAGACTGAGGTTTGTGTTCTGCTTGTTTGACTCAGTACTGGCGGCTGGGGGATCTACAGATTCACCCTCAGAGAGTCGACTTCCTAGACAGCCTTGGGCCGTCAAGATGGCCTGTGCATTAGGTGGCGTTGTTTTTAATCCAGTCTCTTTGGGAGAATTTGCTGTTCCTTTTATAGCAGTGGCAGTAGTCATGACGCTAGGCATTTTCCCTACACTGGAGCTCCACCTCTTGGTAACCTTCCAGGACATATTCTTGCTGCACTTGCCTCCCATGTCTGTAGTTTCTTCCTTGGGCTGTCCTAGCCTGGATTCTCTATTTAGATGCCCAACGTCTTTGGATACATACTTCTCTGTGTCATCACAAGTTCTACTTTCAACTTCATATTTGATTTTGTCGATAGTATGTGGTCTGTTTGTTTTCTCTAAAAGTTGCACATCACTCTTCTCTTCAATCTGGGTAGGGGAGGCCGCTTGTGGTGTTTCAGATTGCACATTCCCCATTCTTGCTGCTCATCTTCTCAGGAAACTGTCCTTGAGACAAAAGAGAGCAGGGTAGTCAAGCAGACATTTCACGACAGACAGCACCTTTGCTGAGGTCAATCAATCTATCTATTCAATAACAATTATATATATAGGGTGTTACTCTGCTTAGAACATCTGCACTATTGCACCATAACACTGCTTTAAACACCAATCCACATTTGCTTTTCCCACAAAGGTCTTTAAGATCTGTTCTCAAATACAAAGAGGGTGAGAAAACACAAGAAGTTGAATGAAAGGCAAAGCACCACTACAGCTGCATGGGAAATCCTGGGACGAAGTGGGTCATCCTAGAAGTATATCAATGAAATGCTGGGAAATGGAAGCTCCTTCTCCACATGAATTTCAGGCTGCCAATACAGTGTGTGTTATGTTATGCAGATTTGTAGAGCACACTATCTCCAGGAACGGTATCCTGGCACTGAGCAGGAGTGAGCCTAGCCAAACCTAGAGCCTACAGGGACTGCTCGTAAAGCCAGGTCTTCAGCTCCATATGGAATTCAATATGTGAGGAGGAGGCTCTTATGTGTAGTGGCAAGCTGTTCCAAGCTTTAGGCATGCTGTAAGTGAAGCTTTTCCTCCTGATCAGGTTTTCCGTATACATGAGATTTGAAAAAGGAGTTCAGAAGAGCAGTGGTGTCTGGAAGGTTTGTGAAAGCAGAAGTCATTGTTGAGGTATACTCAGCCAGTGTTATGTAGTGCTTTGAATGTGTGGGTAAGAAGTATGAATTGTGCTCATATGTGTATGGGGAGGCAGTGGAGCTTCTTCAGGTGTGGTGTGATGTTATCGTAACATGAGGTGTTGAGAGTGATTCTGGCTGCCAAATTCTAAGTGGTCTGCAGCATTCTGTTGAGTTTTGTGTGGATCCCACCATAGAGGGCATTCCCGTAGTCAAGCATGCTTGTGACCAGGGCAGTATGACAGTTTTACAGGAGCTGCTTTAGAGCCATTGGAAAATCTTCTTCAGCATCTTCAGGGTATGGAAGCACGAGGCAGTGACTAAGTTGACTTGGGTGGTGGTTCCACATTTTCAATGAGACACCCAGTACCTATGGCATTAAGACTGGCAATTCAGCTAATGGCATTGCAGGTTCCTAAAGTTTTTCTTACAGCCTACCACTGGAGCTGCCGAATATTCAGTGTTGCTGAATAACAATGCAGCCTAGTCTAGATTACTTCCATCTCATGCCTTTCTTGTACCACCATACATTTCAGCCTCTTTATCTTACACTAGCAGGCTTTTCCTCTCTGGCTCACTCATTTCAATTAATCTTTCTCTGCCTCATTTTTTCTCAATTTCCTGGTTTGAGTTGAAAAGACCGATAATGAAAATTATGCCCAAGTCTGTAAAAATGAGTCCCATTACCTTCACAAATTAAATACTGTCTATAAATTCCTTTTGTTACGACAAAAAAACATTTAATTGTGAGTGCTTTTCTGTGGATACCTTTACATAGGCTGTTTGCAGATCCTGCACTTCTAAGGTAAAGCCCCTATCTATTTAACAAAAAGCAAAATTCACATATATTTACAATGAATGGCGTATCAGCAAATACAACAAAAGTGCAGGATATTGTGACAGCACCTTCATATTTTGGCTTAAGTAAAAACCTCTGGGGAATTGTGGACTACTGTGACTGTTCATAACTAAACTTAAAGAGCCACAGAGATCTACAATTACTTAAAACATTGACTACCAACACAAAGACTTCACCATCAAATTCACACAATATGTATTTGTACATATGCTCATTGAATCCATTTATATCCATTTGATTCACATCAATGAAGATGTTACCTGTTTCCCTTGAACATTAAGTCTTAATTCAATGCATTTTCTTTGAAAATACCTATAGCCAGGATTATAAACCATAAAAACATTTACATATATTTGTCAGAGGAGCAAAAAAATGAACAATTTATCAAATAAAATAAAGGTAATAAAATCAATTTTTACAGCAAAAAGTCCACTGTAGAACTCAATGTGTACAGGAGGAACCATCATCATTAGATGTGATTGTACCTCTATCCATAATTTAAACACAAAAAGCGCTGTAACTTACCTAATACTATGATAGTTCTACAATACTAAGTGAATCCCAAAAACAAATTCTAGGCCAATTCATTAATATAATACCTAACAGAGGATAGTGTTTAAAGTTTACATCCAAAACATTTCTCTCTGAAGAATTGTATCTGCGTCATTCTCCAAAACATTAGAAATAGCAGTATCCCAATTCTGCATCTCATTTGATGTATACTGTGGAGGTTCTTTAAACAACGTGAATCCAAAGGAAAATCAATGTTCTTATTCCTGGTGTTGCCCAAATATTCTGACAACCTGATTTTCGGCAAAGTCTTTCCTATGCATAATCTGACAAAGACATTTAATTGACTATACACATCTCTTTATATGTTGCCTAAGACATGTGGGGTTATTTATATGTTGGTGGCATGTATATACATTCCACCAACATGAAGGTACGCCCGCCTGATTTACCTGCAGGAGGACCTTACGTTTTGTCATAGAGGAGACTACTCTCCTACTGCCCCTGGGACTAAGGGCATCAAATAAATGACTACATGTCCACCCGTCCAATTTAGATGGGCAGACTTGTAGTGATTTTTTACTGTTTCTGATTAAACCTGGCGATAAGGAACAGTAAAAACATTATAATGCTACCGCTGGCATGGGAGCATTATATATTTCTTTACATAAAGAAAAATCCTGTTTCAGGACTTTCTTTTTGTAAAGAAAAACAATTACTCTGTGCCCCAGGGTTGCGTTCTGCTGACATAGCCCTGTGGGAAAGAGTAAAATGCACTGACAGGAACCCCTGTGATGGTGCTTCCTGCCATTGCTTTTATAAATGACTGCCTGCTTGGCCATCATTTATACAATAGGTGGGCAGTTCCACTGTCATGGGAATGGAGTAATTGACTTTGTCCCATTGGTGGAATGGTGGGCCGCCCGCCTATATATATATATATATATATATATATATCGCCCCTCTTAGGGCCCACCACCTTTGCAGAGTACTTCCTGTTGATTAATATATAGAAAAGGAGAACCACCACCCATCTTGTAGGACGGAGATCCCTAATCCTAACAGAAGTACGGATCATGCAGGGAATAAAATCCTCTTCTGTTGGATAACAGTCTGTCGGCGTTAGTATGGGGGAATCCTGCCTGCCTACTTTATATACCTCAATCAGCATTCTGGGTTCGCAATGGAGTACTGTCGGAGGAAATACATTCCAAAATGGGTTTTCCGTGGCATAGCGTTCCATCTGAAAGATGGATGTTTAAGTCATGCACCTCAGAGTAATGTTCTAAGTGGTCACACCTGCTGAGCACACTATAAAGCACACCCCATGCTATCCCATGATCCATTTCCTTTTTCCCAAGCAGCCTGCAGCAGATAGCATCTGGGCTTACCTCATTTGGTTTTCCCTGTGATATTTGACCATATGGGAAAACCTTTCCACCAACAAAATAACCCCCTCACTGGTACAATGTCGCTACTGGATTGCCAATATGACCCCCTGGACCCCGGCCAAACTTTATAAACTAGGCCTCCACCCTTCGGACACCTGCTAGAGTTGCAAGAAGGAAACACTGGACTGAGACACATGCTTTGGGAATGCTCCTTCATTAAAATGTTCTGGCTGGATATCAGTGACACCATATCACAAATTCTTCACACAAATTGGACTTTATACTTTGTACCCATTACACTAGGTATACTTCCACCAGAAGTAAAACAAACACTGAACAAAGATGAACAAATCTTATGGGATATACTAGTCACAACCGGTCTCAAAGTCCTCCTCACTGAGTGGAAGGACTCCTCCAAACTGTCCTCCAGCATGTGGTGGGAATGAGTTGAATTTACAGAGGTGCAATTAACACATATCTTAAATCCTCACCATAGATTAAGGGGAGAATCTGGACTAAAATGGATAACTATATATATAGAATTATCCCCATCTCCTAAGTTAGGGGTTACTACCTCCCACTCCTCATTCTCCCCCTCCCTCACCCTATCTCCACCCCTCATTACTTCACTTCCCTACACCCCAGTTCCTCACCCTTCATCACTGACACGTTCTGACACTTCCTGTTGCCCACCTTTTGCTATCTCCGTCTCTTCGATCTACCTGTCTCTCTATTTTCTATCACTCCACATCCACCAACATACAAATAAGCTACTTTTCAGTCATCTATTAGCTACCAACCAAACTCACTACCACGGCAACATTAATCAACCAAACATCACACCAATACACTCACTCCTCCTACCGACTGATATGTACCTCCTATAGTTTATGAGTTATTCTGTTGTCTTAATCAGCTTATTGGTTTCACTCCTTGGGTCAAATACTTTATATGTACTTTTTTCATGTATTTCCTGTATGTATAAAACCTAATAAAATTGTTCTGAAACAAAAAAACAAATGTAAAGATGCTACACCTATTAAGTTCATTTTTATAATGTTATCTAAACTGTCATGAATATGTACTTTATGTGTAATGTATTTTTAAAACAATTATATGACAATTTTATGTGTAATGTTTTAAACAATTATATGGCAAGTATCAAGTGTATGCCCTGGTACGTTACATGCAGATACAGAGACTAATGTGAAGCATCTCACTTCAGTTTTTGTATGTCTTCTACACATCATAAGTGTTGTAAAGAATACTAATAACTATTTCTGTGTAAGTATGTTGTTAACTCATGAGATCACTGTTGTAGTCACACCTCTCTGAAGAATATGAAGAGGTATGGGTAGGGCCTTAGGATAAAGGAAATTTTACCACTAAAACTATAGTGTTTGTGTTGTTGTCACAGAACATAGTGAAAGTAGCTCACACACAGTTTGTACAAATAGTTTATTTGTATTTACCCAGTAAATTTGTTCTGAATGTCCCAATGACCTGTACAAAAAAGTAATTTTGCCACACACTTCAGTAGCCATATAAAACATTTTTTGCCCTGAAATAGCAGTCTGTAGGTGTACTGCAATTTGACTATTTAGTAAATAAATATAACAATATGGAGTGCTCCATTTTTGCAGTAAACTAGAACAGCTACCCCCTGAGTGGTCAATTAGTACAAGTTCAATCATTTTGTTTTTATAAAAAAATAAATCTCTCTCTCTATCTGCCTAACACAAGTTGCAGATTGGATGGCAGCCACTTGCCTAAAACGTAATGGCGACAAGAAGGCGTTATTAGTAGTTGGTAATCAACCCTTCCTATGGGGTGAACTTAGATGGCCCAAGTCCCTAGGAAACTACCCATCCTCCAAGTCAGAAGTAAAAAGTATGGGCATCATCACTGATAGCAAACTTACCATGGAACCTGGCTAGAAAGCTGCTAGGGTATTGTGCAGACCCCTGACATGCTCAGCCTTTTAACGAGATCCCATGGTGTGTTGTCCATTCCCATGATTCTCGTGCTTCTTGAGATAGCGTAATGGAACTTGCTCCTCCTTGCTTGTTGACATAGTACATGCTGGTCGTATTGTCATACGAACCAAGACTGAGGCGCCTGCTATTCTTGGTAGGAATGCTTGGAGCAATAGGAATAAGGCTTTGAGCTCTAAGCTGTTGATTTGCTGCTTTCTCTGTACTGAAGACCATTTGCCCTGAACTTGCAAGTCCTGTAGATGACCTCCCTAGCCCTACATGGAGGCGTCCGTTGTTAGAATGAAATCTGTGGTGTTCTGTAGGAAAGTCAGGCCTTGAATGAGATTGTTGCCTATCTAGGACCCTAATTCGATATTCCCGATTTATGCCCTTATACGGTTATAATAAATAAATATCCTTATAAAGGCATAAGAACCATATCCATATTTAGTCATAGCCCATGCAGTCCAAATCAGGCAAGGCTACTTCCCTAGACTCCTAGAAAGTACAACGCGTTCTTTAAACAAACCAAACCTCCAGCAACCTGGGAATTCCCCATGCTCCTGTTTTGACTTGTCCAAGAACTCCTGCGAGCACTGAAAGAACGGCCAGTTCTTAGTGACATCTTTATTGACGTCTTATGTCCAACCTCACGTCAAACCCGGCACCTTTCGGGTATAAATATACCAACGTTGCCTTAAGCAAACACACGGTGGTTTGGAGCAGAGCGGCTATCTACATGCCCGAGAGCCCAGCTGATGCGAGAGCCGACGGACGCCGCACCTCCCTTTTGACGCACTGAGAAAGACGCTGTCTTTTTCTCCAGCCGAGAAAATCCAGCTCCGGTGTTTCCAACCGCCCTTGCGGGTTGCTGGGATATCGAGTCCTAAGAGAGAGATACCAGACCTCCTGCTTTCTATTACCCAGGTACGGAGCTGGCTAAACCCTTAAAGAGAATTCTTGATTCAGATTCCTTGGCAAAAACCAACTTAACTTAAACTGTTACTTACTTACTCCTTCCCACGTATTAGGCTTAGGTCAGGTACACCAGGGTAGGCGTAGATTAGAAGCCCCAGTTGAGTACGTTAGTCAATGTTTTATGTATGTATATATATTTTATCTATTTTAAAGTATCATATGGCTAAGAAACCATATCAATGCTTTTACAGTATTATTTCATAATACTACTTTTACTGTACGCACTTTACTTTATGATAAGTATTGCAAAGATGGCAATTCATTTCTCTTGCATGAGAAAGAAGACTGCTCAATAAATAACACCTTTTATTGAAAACGCCGTCTCTCTATTCTCTGCACTCTGGTGAAACTAAGTATGCACGATTGACTGAGTGAAATAGCTGTCTATTGTTTTCACACAACTCTAGAGATACACTCTTATTCTGAGGGAGCAAAGTTGTCATGTTTTATGGTTGTCAGAAGCTAATCCCTTCTTGTCTATCCAGGGAAGTTAAACTCCTCCTTGTTTATTCGAGAAAGTTTCTAGTGACCTCTAAGCTAGCTGGCAAAACTAATTAAGTCTAATATAGTCAGTAGAGACCTAGTCGACCTCAGTCCTACGTCTACACTGCTGTTTATATTATTCCAATGCGCAGAGCCTATTGGGAATATAGGAACTACACTACATGGCGCCCAACGTTTGGTAAGGCGATAATCTAACACAAGACACTAGAGTAACTCAGTCGTGCTTTTTCACACAGAACCCTTTTTCCTGTAAAAACTCCAAAAGACGTCTGGAGTGGGTAAAAGGTTAAAATCCGCCGGAACTTAGTAGGAAGAGATTTCTATGTATAGTTTTTGGTTTAGTCAACGTTGAAGGATACAGTGTTCCAAAATATTGTGCACCTAATCTTTGTTTCCTTGAAACTTGCTCTGCAACAAAGAACTTTCTGTCAGTAAAATGGTAGAAAGTGAAGACGAAAGGGAGGCAGCTAGAATAGCAGCTCAACTCCTAGCGGATGACGCAAGTCTCCAAGATGAAGACCCGAATGCTATTTTCATTCCGGCAAATATAAGAATAACTATAACTATTAAACTTATAGAAAATGGACTAACATCACGAGGTGGTACCGTCATATTCGTGGTAGAGGCCCATGAATATCGGCAGACAGAGGTATTCTATTCATGGATACTTTCCAGCAGCAAATGCTGTAACAAAAGAATCCCACTATTACAAAATAGAGGAACCTTCGGATGAATACACTCCTTTCGAGGATGTTGAAATCCCACTAAATTACCAAGAGCTCCTGCTCTGGTTTAAAGGCGCCCTAAAACGTAAAAATCACATCACCAGGCTCGGTCCACTAGGTAGACCCGGATCAACGTGGCCGGTTCTAGCCAGCTACACACCACATCCAGACATTGATAAAATGTCAGTCCCGGAACTTTTAGCCCAGCTAAAAATATTAATTAAAATACTTAGACAATTGGTCCAATATGTAATGCGGACTTCAACAGTCCAACCAGCAATTAACATTCCACAGCTGACCCCTCATCAGGGGAACACAAACAAAATTACACCACAGAACATACAATCATGTCTTGGTAAAATACCCTCAAAACGGGAACAAATTCCATTCTGGTTAGCACAAAAAATAACTTAAATAGAGGCAGTATTTCCTGATACTACACCTACTGAGAAACACAGAATTCTGACTATCTGTCTTCCAATGGGGATCGCACCATAAGTGGAGGACTGTGACACTTGGGGCACAGTCTTTGCTTCCATTTACACAAAAACACATGGTGTTCCGTCCATGGTGGTTATACCAGATGTGCTAAGACAGATTCAAAATGAATATGGTCCAGAACCTGCTTTAACTCTGGGTATGAAATTACTGAAAGACTTCAAGCAGGTCTCGGCTATATTATTAGCCAACATAAAAGGAGAAGCAGCATCTGTGGCGATCCGCCAGAATTTGAAAGAAACAGATATAGCAGAACAACCTTTTGAACTTGCCAGAATCATAGAAAAATCCTATGAAGAACTAGGAAGAGATAGTTTGGGTGGGAAACCAGTAAAACCCCAACTAACTGAAAATCCTGAAAAAACTTTTATTAAAAATAATCTAAATACTCCAAAAAAGAGTTGGGATGGTAATAAACAATCCACTACCAAAAAAAAAAAGATTCCAGTCCAGAGGAAGGTCTCCTCAACGGAGAGAAAGATCTCCGGACCAAGGAAACAAGTCTCCCCAGAGGGAGCCGTCTGAGAAAAGATACAACCTTAGAGATAGGGATAAATTATGAAAACCTGATAGATATCAAGATATTGAAACACGTCCCTCTCGATCTTTTCAGACTTCCTCACAGAAATCGGAAAGAAGAGGACGGTCAGAACACAAGGAAGAGCACGTCAAGTCCAAAGACAAGGAACCTGCTCATCAAAGTAAAAAAATTACAATTTCCAAGAAAGAAGGTAGCCAGTATTAAAATAATTAAACATGCAGAGAATACTGAGGACACAACTGAAAAAAGGAGAGTGGGCCCAGACAATGCTAGACAGTGCAGCAGAAGTGACCATAGCTCGCAAGATCCTGATGAATCTTCTGGAGACAGTGGACACGAATGAATACATTCAGGTGGAAACTGCAGATACCAGAGTTAGCAAACCTCATAAAATATACAAAATAACACTGCGTAAAGAAGGGGATAAGACTAGGAAAGTAAGGGGTCTCTTTTGGGATAACCTTTCGAAAGGCTATGACATCCAGTTAGCTGAGAAAGACTGGCCACCAGAGTTTGTCAGGGAGTGCCCTCATGGCGAAGAAATGATTATGCCTGCCTTCTCAAATCATATTTCAACTCATAAAAAATCCATATATGCAAGAAAATGGGCAGTGGCCCAAGCTCCTGCATTATGCAAAAATCATGTAGGATGGGATGAGCACTCTCCTCCTCACAAAATCCAGTTAAAAAGTCAACCCACTGCACAAAGGCAGTACCTGGTTAAACAAGAAACTAAAAAGCAAGTCAGGGAGATCCTAGATCAACTTGAATACCAGGGGGTGATTGAAACATGCACCTCACAAATGAACAATGCTTTGTTTCCTGTCTCCAAGCCAGACGATTCATATTGTCTAGTTTTGGACTACAGACACTTAAACTCCTGTTGCAAAACATTTGCAGTACAAAACTCACACAGTGCAGCACTGATGAATAACATTGAGCGCAAAAAATACAAAACGACATTAGACATCTCTAATGGATTCTTTTGTCAAAACATTGCACCTGAGAGCAGGTATTTGACCCCGTTCTCAATCATGGGGTCGCAAAAACACTTCTGTCGACTCCCACAGGGATTCAAGAATAGCCCAGGATTATTCTTAGCAAGAGTAACAGAGTTACTACAAATATATGATGATGAAGCATTATCTTATGTCGATGACATCTATCGCACAGACGATGACTTGAAAAGAGTGAACACCATAATACTTGGTTTAGCAGCTGAGGGTTACAAATTCAACTTTAAAAAGCCACGAATTACCCATCTAACTGTCCTGTTTTTAGGATATGAATTATCAAGTGAAGGCAAAAGCCTAGCAGACAACTTCTTAGAGAAGTGTGCTGTACTCCAAGCACCTAAAACGCTGAAGAACTTACAATCAATACTAGGTTTCCTGAAATTCGGAAGAACATACATTCTAAATTAGGCAGAGAGGGTAAACCTCTCTATGAATTAATAAAACCTGATTTCAAACCAATAAATTGGACTCAGAAACATACAGAAATTTTAAGATCATTGCAAACAGACATGTTAGCTAAAACAAAATTGCAAACTCGCGAAAACGTACGCAACCTTGTAATCCGAGTCATCCCAGGAAGATGCGGATTCACGTACCTGACCTCTAATGAGGGAGAAACGGTACCAATAGCTTACAAATCTCACTTGTATACACAAGCTGAAATAAAATTCAGTTCTACTGAAAAAATTCTAATAGCGGTTGAAACTGCTGTAGCAAAAGAAAGAGCCCAAGCCCAAGGCAGAAGGATAACTGTTTTAACAGCAGAATCAGCCCTTGAGGCATTAACAAGCCCACGCAATTTGACTGCTGTGGCATTAGATCCAAAATGGATACAATGGGAAAATTATCTTGCTGCAGAAGACGTGAAATACTATTTTGACCCGAAAATGAAAAAACTAGAAAATCTAGAATATGAAGAAGAATATCCTCTGCCAATCGAAATTCTGCCTCTCGAACAATACACATGTGTAATCTATATGGACAGATTTTCACAACACTACGATGTAGAGGAGAAATCCTACAACGCAGCGTGCGCGAATGTTAAAGGTCGCTGGCGCTTTGGTAAATTCAGACCATTAATTACCAAAACTGAATCACTTAGAAACTGCTCAACTCAGCAAGCTGAAATAAGATCTTTAAAGATGGTGCTTGAAAATGCAGATCGCGAATTCCCCACACTAATAGTGTGCGATTCACATTACTGCATCAGGTCTTACAATATTCACTTGCAGAACTGGGTTCAAAACGATTACAAAGATGACACAGGTGCCACAATAAAGCATAAAAAGCTTTTTCAACGGGTAGTTCTTTTGCAGAAAGAACTACAAAAGACTCACGTGATACATACACTGAGTCATCAACGTGATGGCGTTCACGTTGCAGGGAATTCATTGGCTCACAGACCCACAGCGGAAGCAGCTCAACCGGCTTCCGTAGCCACAAAAAAGCGTTCAGAAAAATACATAGACGGGGAAACCATGCTGGCGGTAAAAGTGTCTTTGAAAGGCGACTGTGCAGCATTACCTGTGAACTATCCACTCAATAATACATACATAATTGATGCAAACTCCGTTCCTTTTGCTCAAATCCCTGGAGTGGGGGATAGAGTAATTCCAAACACGAACAGGAGAGTCTTCTTGATTGAAGCGGCACACATGGGATTGGGTCTAAGGCACCAAGAGATCAAGGAATCTCTGAAAGAATTACAATCAGAATACTGGTGGCCGGGGATGAGCCTGCAACATTACAAATTTGCAATGGGCTGTCCAAACTGCAACAGAGATCGCAGTCGCGAACCGACCGGTGTATTGCCAGGACCCTTCTATTAGAATGCATAAGGCTATCTATACGCAAAAATCCAGCAGGAGAAATGCGTCCCATTAATGTTTAAGACTAGATTCACTTAAAATGTAGACACCAGCGCTCGGCTGATGCCAGAACTGTTATAAAAGATTTGCGAGTCTTTATCGGCACATACGCAATTGGCATGCTACATTCTGACCAGGGTCCTGCGTTTAGCTCTAGGGCTTACAAGGAGGCCATGGCCAGCATGGGCATTGCATTGCGGTACTCTTGTCCCTTCCATCCTGAGGGAAATGCGGTAGTGGAAAGAAAAAAACGGGACATAAAGCAATCTATAACGGCGAGGGTATTAGGTTCGGGTGATGGGTGGGTCCAACGTTTAACAAGTGTCCATCATAGTCTAAATAATCTGCCAAGAAATTCTCTAAAAGGTCTCAGTCCATACAAACTATTGTTCGGTACTAGAATGCACATTCAGGATCTTGATAGTCACACTTCAGTGGTAGAAGAAAAATCCTTTGATATCAAAGACCGTTTGGCTGTTTTACAGGACTTAAATGAAACAAGACGAAACCTGAGTAACATAAAATTAAATCAACAGCCAACAGCCACTGAAGAAAAACCACCTGTCCCAGCAAGACCTGTCTGGATTCCAAAGATTGGGGATCTGGTCAGAGAGAAAATCACGGTGAAGAAGGAATTTGGGCCTTCTTACAGAAAAGCAGTACCTGTCTTAGCTGTCAGCGGAACAAGATCAGTTGTACTACCGCCCCTTGCTGGTAAAAAGGAGAACCGAGTTGTATCAATCGACCTGGTAAAACCACAATCATGTGGCCAATAATAAGTAGTAGGCCCAGTGGACTCCCAAGAAATAGCAGAGTACCAAAATTTGCTACAATCCAAGAGGTTCAAACTGAGAGACTAATCACATTTGATAAACTTGCAGTGAATCAAAAAGGACTATGCAACAAAGCCATGGAACTTGTGCCTCTTGAAACCTAAATTGCAACAGTTCGTCAAGAAACACCTATCTACAATGATGTAGCGTCGGACTATACTAATGTCTCCAAGAAAGATCCAAAGACTAAAGAAAATCCGGAAGCAATTCCAACAATTGACAGAACTGCATCTGGCTACTTTATCAATTTCGATGACTTTTCTGATGATCCAAGTGAACATGAAGAAACGCCAGCAGCAAAAACTTTCAAAGACAAAGTAACTGAACTCTTTCATCGACTCAAAGAAACCTATCTGATTTCTCCATGGATTGAATTTTGGATTGTGTTAGGTGTACTTTTCCTCCTGCTTTGGCTCATCATGGTTCTTTGTTTGGGTAAATTCATTGAAGGAAAATACAGTACAATGGACACAGCAAGTCAGAACATCAACTTGGTCCTAAAGCCTTACAAGTTATCTCACATCGAAAAAAGAGAACTATCATCAGTGAACGTCACAGCCAATCCAATACCCGGTGGGGTAGCATGGGACAGAACTGAATATGACATTTTTGGCCCGATTGAGCTCTTGAAATATCTACACCAGTTTAAGGTTTCATTAAGTGACTTGGTAAAACCAAGCACTTTCTCTGATGATTGGGACTTTGAAAATATTAATAATATGATGGCAGATTTAGTAATGTCAGCAAAATTTACAGAACATGATTACTTACAGGGTTCATCAAATTATGAAGAAATGTACTGCTATAATCATTTTGGTCATCATTATTTACATAAATCTGCTCAACCTAGAAATGTTTTTAATTTTAACCAATGGGAACATTGTGCAACACCGCCTAAAAGCAGCTCGAAAACATTTTATGAGAAATTCCCATACTTCTCAGGGTTTAACACAAGTGATGCAGAAACGTTTTATTTTAAAATGATAAATAAGACAGGAATGAAAACAATGTTGACAAATACTAAATTGATTTATTCTGAAACATTTTATGAAAAAATGACTACATTCAGTTTTGATTTCTGGAAAAACAACATTGAAACAAAAACCATCTGGGGTACAAAAGAATGGCAGGTCCAAGGTTTAGAAGCATTATTTAGAGCCTGCATGATCCCAGAACAATTAATATTCCTGAATGACACCATTCAGCAAACAACCTGTCTTGTCCTAGCCAAGATTAAAGACTTAAATAAACCGTCTATTCCGAAGCCCATACCTGATAGTAATAACACTACAGATGTGGAGATAGACGTATCCCATATTTTTCACCAAAACAGAACACATCCTGATTGGAAAAAATGGTTGATCTGGCCCACAGACACAAATAACTGTCAAGATAGATTCCTGAACAAAATACAGGGGTTAAAACTGAACAGGCCAGACCCTAGATACTCCCAGAGACAACATCCAGGGATAGTTACAACACACAGTGTAGGGAAACTATGCCTCGAATGGCTACAGAAATCCAAACTGGCTGAAATTAAGCAACACTTGACTTTACTTAAAGACGGTGCTGACTTGCGTGATTTCATATTGGGACCACGCAAACAGCGTCAAAAACGTTTCATAGCGGCCGGTATATACGCTGCCTACAACGAAGCTTGGAAAGTAATGCAAATTGAAACAGCAGAAAAAATACGAGAAATTGATCGTATTAATTTGGAAAAATCACATTCTGTTGTGGACAATCGGTTAACGACTCTGTCCTCCAGAATATATTCACTGGACAGTATTGTATCATCTGCTATTGATATAATAGAGCAGGACTTACTAATGTTACAACATGGTCAGTCCCAATTACGTTTTATTGTACAGCTTGGCTGGACGTTGCAAAATCTGCATTCAGGCTACGTGCGATGGCGTTTAATCAACACAACGTCATTATTCTCTATCTTTAACTTTACTGATAAACAAATCAGTTTGGCACAAAAAGGAGCAGACTATACGATTCTGAGCATTGAAAAACTTGAGAGATTACCATTGACAATGTCACAAAGACCTGTCATTGAATGGATAATACACAGAATAATTACAATTCCGATAACAACTTTCCAGTTTAAATATTGCCAAGAGTATATACCAGCGGGCCAGTATGAAAGGTTGGGTAAAGGCTACATCAAGTCAACATGGAAATTACCTTATACACACAAATGTTATAATGAAAAGAAAAAGGAGATATTTCTTAGTGGTAACAATTGTAAGAAATCACTAAGCGGTACACTTCTGTGTCAAGGTATTAACTTGCATGGGGCCTGCGAAGGGTCTTCGAATAACCTTTCATGTCACCTGCACGGCACTCCTGCAAAACAGATAGAGCCATTTTTCAGACAGCTTTCCAACGGCAGCTATGCTCTAATAAATTACCACAGCTGTTGTGGCATGGTGCCAGGAAAAGCCTATCTCGTGAGCGTTAGTTCCATGGTCACTTGCTGTATGCAAGTATTGTATCCAAACAACACTCCAGACATGGAGACGGCAATATGGCCTTATTTGAATATCTCTTCTATTCGAATTGATACTTTAAGCAGAATGAAATCCATTCTTTTACAAACAACTGTGCCTTTGACCTCGTCCAAAGAAACGTATGATCTGCAAGTCGCAAGGACAACAGCAGAGATACATTCCCTATTATCAACAAATTGCCCTGTGCATTTCGTAGAAATGTTAAGCCAAATCTTAAACATGTCAGATACCAGTGGCATCGCACATGTATTTAAGACAATTTTTTCGGGACTGTTAGCACCCTTTGAAACAGTTCTGAGCTTTATCCCGAATTTTGTGCATTCCATTTTTGGCGGTCTGCCTCTTCTTTTGGGACTCGTGGCAGGAATCTTATTTTTAATTTTTCTGCTCCGATATGGCAAGCCAAGCCACAGACAAGACTCCAGCAACGATGGGAGAAACGATCCTAGCTCTACGCTACCGGGACCGCATCACTAAAGCACTCGGATTAGCCCGGCTAAGAGATCTGAATGTTCAAGTTCAAGTTCAAAAATTAGTATAGCGCACTACTCACCCAGAGGGTCTCAAGGCGCTTGAGGGAGGGGGGAGGGGAGGGAGGGTACTTTACTTATCGAATATCCAAGTAGTTTTAGTTGCTTTCTGAAGGAGAGGTGGTTCTGTGTAAGGCAGAGGTGGGTGGGGAGAGAATTCCAAGTTTTGACCGCTAAGAAGGAGAAGGATCTACCCCCCATGGTTGATCTGTGGATGCGCGGAATTGCGGTGAGGGCTTGATTGGACGATCGTAGTTGTCGGGTGGGGGTGTAAAAGGACAGGTGCGTGTTGAGGCATTCGGGTCCTAGGTCGTAGAGGGCTTTGTGTGCGTGGGTGAGGAGACGGAACGTTATTCTCTTGTTGACGGGGAGCCAGTGGAGGTCTTTCAGGAGACCGGAAATGTGATCTTGGCGGGGGATGTCTAGTATGAGTCTGGCTGAGGCGTTTTGGATGCGTTGGAGTTTTTTCTGTAGTTTAGCTGAGGTTCCGGCGTAAAGGGTGTTTCCGTAATCCAGTCGGCTTGTGACTAGTGCGTGGGTGACAGTTTTTCTTGTTTCGGTGGGAATCCAATGGAAGATTTTTTTGAGCATGCGTAGGATGTTGAAGCATGATGATGAGACGGCGTTGACTTGTCTGGTCATCGAGAGGGAGGAGTCCAGGATGAAGCGCAGGTTACATGCATGGTCAGTTGGTATGGGTGCGGTTCCCAGTGCCGGTGGCCACCACGAGTCGTCCCAAGCAGAGGGGGATGATCCTAAGATGAGGACTTCCGTTTTGTCCGAGTTCAGTTTTAGACGGCTGTTCTTCATCCACTCGGCTACATCTTTCATTCCTTAGTGTAAGTTGGTTTTGGTGGTGTTTGGGTCTTTGGTGAGGGAGAGAATCAGCTGGGTGTCGTCTGCGTAGGAGATGATGTTGAGGTTGTGTTGGCGCGCGATGGATGCGAGGGGACTCATGTATACGTTGAAGAGGGTGGGACTGAGTGATGATCCTTGTGGTACACCGCAGATTACTTCGGTGGCCTCTGATCTAAAAAGGGGGGAGGCGGACTCTCTGGGTTCTTCCGGCGAAGAACGAGCTAATCCAGTCAAATATGACTTATGAATATGAATATGAATATGACCTGGTTTCTTTCATTTAGACCAATCTGGCAAGATTGCATCTTACCTGTGCTTCGATGTATGCTATGCGGAGAAGAATGCGTGTTGGACATCTGTCTTACACTACCATCAGCAGTACCAATGGATATCGATACTTTGCTATGTCCTGTAACGGCTCATGCATCGTGTTGTCCCCAGCGGCTACCTATTCTGATGACGGCATTCGTTGAGACTGCACCACTACGAGTATGTGGCAGTGGGGTACGAGATGAAAGCAGCACCACACAGGTACAACCTTCTGTGAGCATTGCTGATCCTGACATCGATGATAGCAATCATTCTCACACGTGCACTGTTACAGCATTTTCAAACTTGGTCGAACTTTCACCTGATGTTGTAGACCAATTTTTTGCAAGTCTGGCTGATATGATGTTCTCCCCTGAACAGAAATAATAACTTTTTTAAAGCAACAAGCACACAGCGTTCCCTGAACTCTGAAATTCGGCCTTCAGCTTTGAAAAACAAAAGCTACTGAAAACAGTTGGAACTATTTTTTCCCTTGAAAGCGAAATTATTTTTTTTTTCACTTCCAAAATATTTACCCTTTCTTTGGCACAAAATACTCTGCTTAAAGTAGAACTATTCTTAGAGAACATATCTTCTATTTTAGGAACTCTAGAGACAATATTTTACCTCAGCCTATAGCACATATACAGCATTTGTATTAATATGTGATGAAGTGGTCTCAACCTTCTTTTCTGTATTCAGAGCCATTTCATGTATAATTTTCGCAATTCATTCAGCTGATATATATATGCATTTAACTGAATGACACCACTGCTTGAAAAGGGTACAGTACCAATACTCATTTTTCGTGTATTTACCATATACCATTTCACATGCGATTTATGTATTTTGGGGTGGGTTGGAAAACACACATGCATCGTTATATGTTTAATATTGCTTAGTTTTAGTAATGATGGACATTAATTCGTGGAGTGGGTGTTGTGTTTCTATCTAGGACCCTAATTCGATATTCCCGATTTATGCCCTTAAACGGTTATAATAAATAAATATCCTTATAAAGGCATAAGAACCATATCCATATTTAGTCATAGCCCATGCAGTCCAAATTAGGCAAGGCTACTTCCTTAGACTCCTAGAAAGTACAACGCGTTCTTTAAACAAACAAAACCTCCAGCAACCTGGGAATTCCCCATGCTCCTGTTTTGATTTGTCCAAGAACTCCTGCGAGCACTGAAAGAACGGCCAGTTCTTAGTGACATCTTTATTGACGTCTTATTTCCAACCTTACGTCAAACCCGGCACCTTTCAGGTATAAATATACCAACGTTGCCTTAAGCAAACACACGGTGGTTTGGAGCAGAGCGGCTATCTACTTGCCCGAGAGCCCAGCTGATGCGAGAGCCCACGGACGCCGCCCCTCCCTTTTGACGCACTGAGAAAGACGCTGTCTTTTTCTCCAGCCGAGAAAATCCAGCTCCGGTGTTTCCAGCCGCCCTTGCGGGTTGCTGGGATATCGAGTCCTGAGAGAGAGATACCAGACCTCCTGCTTTCTATTACCCAGGTACGGAGCTGACTAAACCCTTAAAGAGAATTCTTGATTCAGATTCCTTGGCAAAAACCAACTTAACTTAAACTGCTACTTACTTACTCCTTCCCACGTATTAGGCTTAGGTCAGGTACACCAGGGTAGGCGTAGATTAGAAGCCCCAGTTGAGTACGTTAGTCAATGTTTTATGTATGTATATATTTTATCTATTTTAAAGTATCATATGGCTAAGAAACCATATCAATGCTTTTACAGTATTATTTCATAATACTACTTTTACTGTACGCACTTTACTTTATGATAAGTATTGCAATTATGGCAATTAATTTCTCTTGCATGAGAAAGAAGACTGCTCAATAAATAACATCTTTTATTGAAAACGCCCGTCTCTCTATTCTCTGCTCTCTGGTGAAACTAAGTATGCACGATTGACTGAGTGAAATAGCTGTCTATTGCTTTCACACGACTCTAGAGATACACTCTTATTCTGAGGGAGCAACGTTGTCATGTTTTATGGTTGTCAGAAGCTAATCCCTTCTTGTCTATCCAGGGAAGTTAAACTCCTCCTTGTTTATTCGAGAAAGTTTCTAGTGACCTCTGAGCTAGCTGGCAAAACTAATTAAGTCTAATATAGTCAGTAGAGACCTAGTCGACCACAGTCCTACATCTACACTGCTGTTTATATTATTCCAATGCGCAGAGCCTATTGGGAATATGGGAACTACACTACAAGACCACCACTGTAGTGTTTTCACCATTCATGCTGGGATTCAAATTACATCTTTGAAGGATCCCAAAGCTTGTTGCCACTGTTTCTGTAGTTCCTCCTGAAGAGGCCTCATCTTCAGTCTGGCTAGAGCACATCCCCAGGAGTAATTTGTACATTTGCAAAGAAACTGACCCTTTTTGTGATATGGTCTTTGCAAGCCTTTGCAGATGTATCTGTCTCTCCTGAGACAAGAATGCTTTGCCTTCAAAGATGTCTAAGGATGCTCCCAGAAAATATATTACTTGAGTTGGATGCAAAACCGATTTTTCCCTGTTTAGGGTAAGTCTCAGCATATCGAATAAATGGAGGCCAGCTTTTGTTGTTCGATCAGCCTCCTGCACTGTTTCTGCTTTGAGCAGCCAATCGTCGAGGTATGGAAACACTTGAAACCCCTGAGACCGCAGGTTCGCTGCTACTGGTGCCAGTCACTTGGTGAAGATCTGTGGTGCTGATTTGAGGCCATACGGGAGCACTTTGAATTGATAGTGTGTACCAGTCACTGCGAATCTCAGGAATTTCCAGTGCTTCGGGTAGAGTGGGATATGGAAATATGCGTCTTCCATGTTGAGCGAAGACATGAAATCTCCTTTGTTTAATTAATTCAAGATATCGGAGAGCGTTACCACCCTGAACGTCTGCTTCTTGAGAACCTTGTTGAGATTCCTTAGGTCCAGAATCGGTCTCCATTCTCCTGACTTTTTTTATTAGGATAAAACAAGACTAAAAACCTTTTCCTTTCTGAGCGAATGGTACTTCTTCTATTGCCTCCTTGAGAAGCATGGCCAAGACTTCTTTTCGTAATAAGTGAAGATGAAGGGGACCCCTGGATGGAGTGGTTGGTGGCTGCTGAATATATTCTAGAGTGTGGCCATTGGTGAGTAGGTCCAACACCCAGCGATCCAATGTTATCTCAAGCCACCGTTGTACATAACGAGAAATGTTCACACCCACGGGCAGGGAGGGAAGATGGGCTGGTGCCCTGACATGCTCATTGTTTTCTGCCTGAGTCATGGCCTTGTTGGGGTGCTCGCTTGCGGCCTCCCTGGTGAGAGAAACCAGCCGTCGATGATTAGCGATAAGATGGAGGGTTATAAGATTGCTGATATTGAGATAGGTACGCCTGATATTGTTGACCCCTCTGGTATCCTCTTTTGTAAGTGGCGAATCCTCACCCTCTAGTACCTCGGAAGGGTAATCTTCTGTACTGCAGAGCTCCCAAAGATTTTGCGGTGTCCGTATCATCTCTGATTGCCAATAGAGCTTCATCAGTGTGTTTTCCAGAGAGTGACTCACCATCAAAAGCCATATCAAGAACCTTTGCTTGTACCTCAGGTCTAAAGGTGGTTGCCTTTAGCCATCCTTGACATTGAAGTACAGCCGCGTCTGCTAACTATCTAAAACCAGTATTTGCCATATCAAGGGCACAGTCAATTAACTCTGAAGCTTCACGCTCACCCTCCAGCAGAATCTTGCGTGCATCTTGTCTGTTTCCTCCGGGATGAGGTCTATTAGTCCTGCCATGTCGGACAACATCTGGCGATCATAGCAGTCGATAATGGCTAGGGCATTTGCTGCCTTGATTGTCACATCTGCCATTAAAGAAAACCTTTTCCCAAGGATGTCCATTCTACGCCCTTCCTTATCCGAGGGGGTAGTAATCTGGGTAGCAGGGTTCTTAAAACGCCTCTGCGCAGCTTGGGAGATGACTGAATCTGGCTTAGGATGACCAATAAGTCAAGAGGGAAAGTCATCCGTGGCCCTATAATTCTTCTCCAAACAAGGCAGCACCAGTGGTATGGATACTGGTGTTTTCATAATCCTGATGCCCTCCTGCCATATATGGTCAATGATAGGTATTGAGTGTGCTACTTTCCTTGTGTCCTTTTTGAAATCGTACAGGAAACATTCTGTTTGTTTTACAGTAAAAGGCAAATGGAATCTGTTTGCTGCCCTTTGTATTAACTTGTGAATCTCCCTGATATCTTCTGGAGGAGAGTCTGAAGGAAAGTGCGGAGGATCTGATGGTGTTGGAATCACATAGTCATCCCAAGGACCAGGAGCAGATGCTGTATATGGCAGTTCACCTTCCTCTACCTCTTCTTCCGAGGAGGAAGTGTTCTGTGCTCCGGGGTGGACTGCCGCGAGCCCGGTATAACCACAGGTGTGCTCTGCAGTTGAGCACCTGGTGCGCCTGCAGGTTCTTCCACTTGAGGAACCTGGTTTTCTGATTGACATTGCTGAGGAGGAAATCTTTGCCTATAATCTGCCAACATAGCTTGAAGATCGTCGATTAATGATGGCGGTAGATGGGCCATATCCCTGGGGCGTGGTTCCTGTCAGAAGTTAAATTGATAACTATTACGTGGAGCCATATACCCTTCATGGTAATATTGTGCCTCATCTTGATAATCTTTATCCTCTTCATCATCCTCATGGCCCTTCACATGGAGCTCAGATGGGCTGTGAGCTACCCCATAGAAGCCATCATCATCATCCTCTTCCTCTACATACCCTCCCATGTAACAGATGTGATGGAAGCAAAGGCGACACCTTGCTATAGTCCTGTATAGACGGGTGTAAAAATGTATTTGTTACTCTAGTGACATGAGTAATCCTCATCGACGGGAGCATCGACGGTGCAGAAGTTATAGGCAAGGGCACTTCCTTCGTCAACGGTGCTGTCGTCGACGGTGCTGTCGTCGACAGAATTGTCACCGACGGTATCTTTATCGGTCTTCATTGAAGGTGTCTTCGTTTTTAAGTGTCTTCGCCGACGGTGTCTTCGCCGACGATGTCGTTGCCATCAACGGTATCTTTGTAAACGGAAATGTAGTCGACGGAGTGGTGTCGTCAGTCTTCGATGATGATGGAGTTCTCGTAGTCGAGATGGAGACTTTGGTAGGAGACTGGATCATCGTCTTCGTCCCTGTTGCTGTCGACGATGGCGTTAACCATGTTACACAGATTGTCGTCGACGAGAGAGAGATTGTCGTCGACCATGGCTTTTTCAAGGGTTTCCTACTTACAGGATCAGAAGAGGAAGCTCTAGGTTGATCTCTTTCCTTCCTGACAGGTATAGAGGGCACAGATAACGTTGGTTCAGAGGAGTGTTTGGTAGTCTTCTCCTTACTTGAAACCCTTTCCTGGGAAGTGTAGGAGAGTAGGATCTGCTTACTATGGTTACCCCCACTTTTTGCTGGTGTTTCACTGTTTCTCGACTTTAGACTGGCTTTGGCCCCCAGCCTAGCTGCTTCCTCTCTAAAATGATTGCATGTACTTTAGGTACACTCCAGATTGGTTACTGGGGTCCCCCTGTGAGTCCCTAGTATATGGTACCTTAGGTACTAATGGTATAGGTACCACAGAGACCTACCAGGGGCTGCAGCATGTATTATGCCACCCCTGGGAAGCCTTCCAAAATGGCACCACAGGACTGCTACTGCAGCCTGGGTAAGGTGGTGCATTCACCCCTTACAAAGATATAGGTTACTTATATCTACTTTTAATCACTGACACATATAAACCTATCAGTCACTCCTATGGTAGGCCTTATCAATCCTGAAGGCAGAGTGCTTGGTTTTGTGTGAGAGGGTGCCCATGCATGGGCAGGACCCCTCTGCAGCTTTCGGAATCTATTCTCTGAAGCTGTTCTGTGATGCCGCCATACCATATACTCTTAAGCGCATTATAACCTCGTGGTAAATGCTAACTTTGGAATGGCTGCACGGAAACATGTCGTGTTTGGTGTCAAACACTTTGGAATCCTACCCCCTGACAGTTCTGGCGGCGGGGGTAGAATTCCACCCTTCTAGAGGGAGAAGCATGTACACACTCGTCTGCCCAGTAATAGTTTAAACGAGCCCTGGCATCACAAAGTGGATGCCACAGCCACAGACACAAGTCTGACCTCCTGCTGCTGGACGAAACTCCAGCAGCGGAGGCCTGGGCAATAGGTTTCCTGTCACAGGGAGGTGTAACCACATCCCAGACAGGCTTTAGTGTATTGGAACTGGGTGGGTGCATTCAGAGAATGCTTTTCAGACAGTGCTGGGGGCACACTTAGTGTCCCAGTGCATACCCCAGTTCAAACCGGTTGCAGGGGCGCTCAGCTGGTGCAAAACTGGACAAAGGGAAAGGGGTGTAACCACCCTTCTCCCTAGACCTTCCCATAGGTGGGTCCCCAGAGTATGTCCGATCCCTTTCTTTAGTATAAGTAAGGGACCCCTGGCAACAGGACTTTAGATTATACCTGGAAGAAACTCTGAAGCTGAATCCTAGAACTTCGACACACTGCTAACGACTAGAGGACTGAAGAATCTCCCTTGGGGTCAAGGAGTGACTCCCCTGCTCTAGCAGGCACCAAAGAAGCATCTTGCTGGTCTACATTTCCGAGGCTCCTGCCGGACCCCGAAGTATTTGCGACTCAGGACATGGACTTCCAGACTTCCCAGAGGCCGACACATCCCAGCAAAGCTGAGACCCGCAGCCCTCACGAGTGATGTGGGACCGGAATTCCTGGACACCGTGCACATTTGCTAGTACATTGACTTCCCGAGCTTTCCCGAAGGTGTGCATTGGGCTAATTGTAGTTCAAGCCCCAAGCACTATCTGCACCAAAGATTGTGGGCTTACACTGCACTAGTGTTCCATGTGCCCGCTTCTGGCATTTCTGTTTGAGGCTCCTTCGCGACCCCTGGTCCGTCGACTGGTGGATCCCCTCGAAGGTAACTCTACTTTTCCTTGGGCTTCCCTGATTGCTACAGATGTGCCTTGACTCTCCCCTGCATGGTGAGTCCCTCAGACCTTGCTGGTCTGCACCGTAGCCAATTTCTACTTCCTGTGTGGGTTGCTATTGCCAAGGCTTGTTGGGCACAATCTGGAAACCGACATTGCAGCACTCGTCTTCCTTTGTGGGACCACTCGAATCCAGCACCTGCTCATCATCGATGCCTCCTGGTCCTCATGGCTGAAGAGTCAAGATGCACCATCTTCACCTAAAATCACCGACATCGGTGGGCATCTGCTCATTGTCTTCCTGGTTACTGGCAAGTGACCCAGACTCTGTCCCCTCTGCTTTCAGGTTCTTCTCATCCTTGATCCAGACTTGGATCCACCCGTACACTTTCCACTTGGACGCCAGCAGCACTTTGCAGCAGCTCGCCAATGAAAACGACAATGAAACCCGACACGAAAAGACACCAATGCACCTGGCTTCCGTGGGTGAGGTAACTTGAGTACTCCGGTGCTCCCATGGGTGTTGACTCTAGAAACTCCTAGTTCTATAGGGGTTTGCTCCAAGTCCTCTTCTAAGTGTTCTTATTCTTTAAAATTTCAACCACGACTTTCCCCGTAGAAGTCAATGGTGATTCATCGCTGTGTTTAGACACTGCACGCGTCCCCTGTGTCACTACCTTCGGTGGTTCCTGGTGGCCCCAGTGGTTCTACAGGATTTAGGCCTGGTTTCTATGTCAACCGTGGTTCTTATACCACTTTCTTAATATATGGTTTTGTATGACCCTAGGGCTCAACGTATATTGTGCTAATTTACTGTGTGCTAATTAAGTTTACTGAATGTACTTTTGCCTCTAGCCTCATAAAGAGACTAGAGGGATGTGTTTAGACTAAATACATATATTTTATATATATACCTGATGTGGTTCTTCTTTCAATTGGTCATTCACGAGAATAAAGACTGGTAAAACAAGCTGCTTTTGATTCCTTCAAGACTCAGCCTGAAGGCTGCTCTCCACAGCAACCACTAGGATAGCTTTCTATAAAGGTTGTCTTAAACCTACCATCAATAAGAGTCGTTTGGACTGGTGCAATGTGCCCACTAGAATAGTGGACAGCATATGCCAGGCCAACTTCTTACAGGAAGGCTTAACATGTTTCCTTCCCTCACCTGGGGATCTGTCCTGGGATCTAGCCCTCTTGTGGGATGTTTAAGCACCATTCTCTTCTTCAGCAGATGAACAAGTTTGCTGTTTTGTGGTTTGGAGCCACAATAACAATCTTCCCTCACTGTCCTTGAGGGTCTTGTTAGAGAAGGTGCAACAGATTATACAATCTCTCACCTCATGCCTGGGATAAAGGCAATAAATACATTCCTTGAGTGTCTTACATGGGCCGAAAAGGCCTTTCTTGTCTGACATGATGTCTAGATTTGCTAAATAGAAGAAAACTGAGTAGCACTCAGGAAGATTTTCTTCCACATGACGTGCAGTGAAAATCTTAGGAGGACTGGCCTCTGCTGGGAGTGTTCTAGAGGGTGCTAACAGCTGATTGGCTGCATGTAAACTTTTTGTCCTTTTTTAAAAAGAACATAGATAGGCTACTGTTTAGATGGCCTTGAGCCATTTTAGCCTATGAAGGATTTAAGGCACTGCTTGAATATTTTACCTTGGGACTCCCATCTCGACGACGAGGAATAATTCAGGCATGTGAATCTATGAAAGATACCCCAATACTGGATAAGGGGCCACAGACTTTGCAACATTTAATCTATCCCTACTGCCCTACAAGATATATAAGATCTGGGAAGCTTTGGAGGACGTGTGTTGTTGTAAAAACAAATTGCCCTGTTAATTTTTGTTTTTGGCATTGCTAAATTAATGCTGTGTTCTCTCTTTTACCATGCCCCTTTGTCTGACCAGTGTGTGTGTGTATGTGTGTGTGTTTGCCATAGATCCTTAACCATTTGCCTTTTCCACATGCCATGTGTCCAGGGGTCATTTTGTATCGTCCGCGTAAGAGACTACTTTCACCCCTCTTGAAGAGATGAGATCCGCCAGGGGGGTAAGGTAAATATTATAAAGTAGTGGGTTTAAAGCTGAGCCCTGGGCCACTCTGCAGGTAAGTTGGTTGACTTGAAAAGAAAAAGGGCACAGAAAGACCCGTT
Source organism: Lissotriton helveticus (assembly GCF_964261635.1). Lineage (NCBI taxonomy): Eukaryota > Metazoa > Chordata > Amphibia > Caudata > Salamandridae > Lissotriton > Lissotriton helveticus. The sequence continues at coordinate 903,350,599 of NC_136070.1, read as the reverse complement.
GACCACGGTCTTCAAGATCTGATCCAGTCAAGTGCCACTCCCTGTATGCCCATATGTTCCAATCTTTCCAACAAGATTGAGTGGGACACCATATCGAAAGCTTCTGCGAGGTACAGCAGCACAAGCATGGCAGCAGAACCTCCATCCACAGATATTCTCACTGAATTGGCTACTTCTACCAGCACTCTCTCTGGATTATAGCCTAACCAGAAGCCGGACTGGGAGTTGTTTAGAAGTCCATTGGCTTGGGGCGTGGCTTACGCGCCGGCAAGTGATGGCGCTGCCTCCTTGAGCTCCGAGGCGACGCGGGACTCTCTGAAGTTTTCCTGGTGCTATCCCCGGTTCCGGAGACCAGCTGCAGGCATCCCCGCACGGCGGAACATGGTCCCCGTGTGTTGCGAGATGCGGCGGTTGTTTTAACTGCCGCTTTTGTGTCGTTTTGCCGTTTTGTCTTCCTTGGCAGTCGTGGGACGCGAGCGCCCGCCATTTTGTGCCGCCGAGCTCGCGTCCCGGTTTTTTTCACGTCTCTGCCTCCTCAGTAACCAGTTCTCCTCCTGCTTCATCGTTTGGGCTCATACTTACAAGGTATGTTGTAGATGACCACAGCATGCTACTCTGCTCTACCTTCATGACTTTTTGCACCACTAATCCGTTCCTTGCTTGTGACTGCGTCATCACATCATAACGACGGCCATTTTGTGGTGCTCTTCCTGCGCAATGCTCGCCATCTTTCTCCCACCTGCCTACAACCCTCTGTGGATTATCAATTGATCCTCTGGGTTTCATATCTTGTGGACGCTTTGCTGTTTCTCTCATGCCCCATTGCTGGATGGTTTTGTTGCCTGCGTATTGAACTAACTTTTACTCAATTTCGACGCCTGTCCTGTGGATTTGAGGTATTGCTTCTCCATTGCTCTTCTTTACCTCATATGTAACCTCCTCTTTCCTACTGCATCTCCGAGCTCTGCATATAGGGTCTAAGTCTTTTGGTTCTTGTGGTGTGGCTTTCATCCCTGCGTTCTTCCTAGTGTGCCCCTCTGTTGCCACAATGTCTCTGGACGGGGGCCACACAAAATCCTCCGTCACTGGTACCAAACCAAAACGCCTCAAGAATGACCCTCCGTCTCCAATTCGTTCTTCCTTGAACCCTGTGTTGGATTCCATACTAGAAGAGGTTCGTGGTTTACAACCTTTTATGTCTGCAACCAACGAGAAGCTCAAGCAGATAGAAGATAGATGGGTTGTCATGGAGGGCAAGGTTTTGGACCTAGAGCAATGCATCAGTGACATCCAGGATGTGTCTACCAAAATTCCCATTCTTGAAAAGGAAATTCAACAGTTGAAACTACACACAGAGGACCTTGAAAATCGTAACAGGAGGAATAACCTACGTATTTATGGCGTTCCGGAGTCCCTTGAGGGGGCGGACATGGTGTCCTTCATTCGCAAATTCCTTTATGATCTTTTGGAACTCCGACCAGAATCCACTCCTCTAAACATCCAGCGTGCTCATCGTCTGGGTCGTCTCACATCCAACCCGACCAAACCTAGGGGCATTATCCTGCTATTTCTTGGGTTCACTGAATTAATGACTGTTCTTAAAGCTGCAAGACTAAAACGTCGCCTCATTTGGTCGGGTCATACCATCTTTATTGCCCAAGACTTATCAAACGCTACGAATGCACGTCGCAAGGAGTTCCTGAATCTTCGCCCTCATATGAGGGACTTAAACATTCAATATGGAATTCTGCATCCATGTCTCTGCAAAATAACTCATAACGGTCGTTCCCGTACATTTGATGATCCTCTGAAGCTTCGAGCGTATCTTCAAAGTTTCTCTGCTTCCACTATGGACACCAATGACTGAAATTGTTTCTTCTTTATTCCTTGCATTTAATTAACTCATGTCTTGACGACTGTTGTGGCCTTGTCCTGGTCTTTCCTACGTAACTCTTTCCTATGAGTTTTATTTTACTCTTATCTCCTATTTTTATTTTTCCCGCGTTTCCCTCGCTCTGTGGAGTTGGCGCCCCTCCCGGCTTGATATTCTCTATTCTCTCTGATCTGGCTTCTTTGCCATGATCTGTTTGTTTCTTCTCTTCTTCTCTATCTTTCTTCTCTTGTTCTTCATTTCACAGGCCTTGCATGTTCTCCCCCTATTCCTCTGTGTTTCCTTCTATTTCTTGTTTACCCCTCATCCTTGCTTATTGTTGCTCATCGTATTTTTCCTTACTCCCCTTTTCTTCTCTTTATGCTCGGTATGTTCACCCGTTCTCTGTATCTCTCTGTTTACCTGACTTTCTTTGCCTTTGTCTGTATTTTGTACTCGATTCTCATTTGTAATGTATTTGTTTGCATTGTCTTGCCTCGTAGTTGTTTCCATGCAGTGTACTGGACCCAGATGTCACCCCCTTCTCCTGCCTTCCGTCATGTGTAATTTTGTCACTTGGAATGTTCGTGGTCTCGGCAACCCTGTTAAACGTCAAAAGGTACTATCCCATTTATCCAAGTTAAATTCTCAGATTGTTTTTCTCCAGGAGACTTATTGTACAGATGTTGAATCGTTGAAACTCAAGAGGGCCTGGGTGGGTCAAGTTGTATTTCCTCCTGCTGTTGATAAAAAAGGTGGTGTTGCTATATTGTTTCGTAAAGGTTTGAATGTTCAAATTCTCTCTTCTCAAGCTGATGATGTGGGTCGCTGGGTTATGTCTAAGGTTGTCATACAAAACAAAACTATGGTACTCCTGAATATATATGGCCCTGTCCGACCTGACCCCAAATTTTGGTCTGACATCAAAATCCTCATTTCCTCCATTGATTGCCCCAACATTGTCATAGCTGGTGACCTTAACCAATGGTTAGACCCCTTTTCAGACAGGCTATCTTCCATCAAATTCCAGCCTGATAAGACGCATAAATCCTTTCAGTCAGCCATTGCCTCCAGTCTCCTTTTCGATGTTTGGAAAACATGCAATCCGGACTCGCTGGAATATACCTTCTACTCGAATGTTCACCACACCCGGTCCAGAATCGACTATATTCTAGTCAGCAAGTCCCTTCTCCCTGCGATTCAGCAGTCCGAAATTGGTTCTATTTTTCTTTCGGACCATGCCCCTGTTTCTGCCACTTTTGACCTCACCCAAACCTCCTCATGTTTTAGCCGATGGAAATTTAACACATTCCTCCTATCAGATTCAGTTTTTATGTCTGATGTTAAGGATTTCATCTCTGAATACTTTTCCCTCAACTTACCTCAGGACACATCGATTTCGAATAATTGGGATGCCTTCAAAGCTACCCTACGTGGCTTCACAATTTCCTATGTATCTAAAAAGAAGAAACTCAATCGCTCTAAATATACTGCCCAACTCACCAATATCAAGACACTGGAACACTCTTACTTTTCTTCCAAAAATCCAGACGCTCTCCTCCAACTTATCAAAGCCAAATCTGACCTCAATCAAATTGCCACAGTTGAAGCCTGTAACACCCTTTTGAAGATTAAATTTACATTTCACGGGGGTCAGAATAAAGCTGGCAAAATGTTGGCAAATTACCTCAAAATTAAGTCTGAACGAAAATCAATTGGACCCATTCTCAATGATGCATCTAACTCACTAGTTACCTCCGACGAGGATATTGCAGACGTCTTTCATAACTACTATAAACTCCTCTATACTGATGATACTCATCCCGATGATGATGACCTCTCCCATTTTTTCAAAGATCTCCCTCCTCCCCCATCTCTCCCTACCGAGTTCCACCAATTAGAAACTGACATTACACCTCAGGAAATCCTCAAGGCAATTACCTCTCTAAAAAAATCGAAAGCTCCTGGCCCAGATGGTCTCCCTATTGAATTTTACGCCGCCTTGCCTTCTATTTTTATTCCCCACCTTTCACAACTTTTTAACTCCTTTATTACGAACGCTAAGGCTTCTGGCTCCTTTTTGGACGCCCTGATAATCATAATCCCCAAGCCTGACAAAGACCACTCTTTATGTAAAAACTTTCGTCCCATTTCCCTAATTAATTACGATTGTAAGATCTTTGCCAAAAATTTAGCTACCCGTCTTGAATCCCTTATCCCTCTTTTAATCAGCACGGATCAAGTCGGTTTTGTAAAAGGTAGACTTGCTGCTGACAATGCCCGTGTTTTTGCCAATGTTATTTCACACAGTAAACACTTTAAGGCCCCCTTAGCCGCCCTCTCCTTGGATGCTGAGAAAGCTTTCGATCGCATTAATTGGAATTTTATGTTTAAATCATTACAATGGTTTGGTTTTGGCCCCTCTTTTATCTCTTTAGTTAAACTCCTGTACTCAGCTCCACGTGCCAGCGTCTTTGTCAATAATCAATTCTCAAAATTTTTCCCCTTATCAAGAGGAACGAGACAAGGTTGCCCTCTTTCCCCTTTATTATTTATTCTCTGCCTTGAACCATTCCTGATTAGAATCCGCTCAAACCCCCTAATCAATGGGTTCCAATTGTCGTCGACTGAGACGAAAATTTCAGCCTACGCGGATGATATCCTGGTTTACATGGCCAATCCTGTCTCTTCCCTCCCTCCATTTTTGGAAGAAGTCCGCTTATACTCCTCTGTCTCTGGCTATAAGCTTAATCTTTCCAAAACTGAGGTTTTACCCTTAAGTTCAACTTGTTACCAATATATGTTTGAAACCCTTAAATTGACCTTTGCCTCTCTTACTCAAAAAATCCAATCCCTCCTTCAATCCTGGTCCCCTCTTTTCCTCTCCTGGTGGGGTCGATTAGATACCATTAAAATGATGATTTCCCCGCATATTTTATACACTGTTTCCATGCTTCCCATGAAGATCCCTAATTCATATTTTACTCGGCTGAACTCCATCTGCTCCAAATTTTTGTGGAATAATAAAAGACCCCGTATATCTTTACTTAAGCTTATACGCCCCAAATCTGAAGGTGGAGTTCGCTTTCCTGACTTTAAATCATACCACTACGCCTTTCTAATAAAGCAAGCTTTCTCATTGGCCTTTAATTTCATTGATACCCCTCTGCCCAAATGGATTAACATCGAACGGTCCTTGTTAAAAGATTTTACTTTCCAACAATCTCTTTTTATGTCAAATTGTTCCTTTCTGACTAACCACCCTGTACTGAAATACTCACATACTCTGCTACACACTGTATTCTCGAAAGATCTATCTCCCTTGCAATGTTTTCTCTCATCAAGTGTGTGGTACAACAAATATCTTAAGTATAAGGGTAAATCTTTTTATTTCAAGTATTGGAAAGAAAAGGACATTGTATTTGTATATCAATTTTTTTCTGATTCATCCATTATTTCATTTCCTGTAATGCAAACCATGTTTGACCTACCTGTTCATTTTCGCAAAGAATATGACATTATCACTTCCGCCATTTTATCTCATTTATCTACTCTTCCTACTTTTGATTCCCTTCCTTCCCTTACTCCTTCCACTCCTCTATACCCTTTGTTTCCCCAACAAATCCCCAAAGCTGCTCTAATTTATAAACTTTTGTTAGATAATATTGTGCTTAGACCTAAAACTATTACTGAAACTGCTTGGGAAACTGATCTTTCTATCTCATTTTCTGTTGATGTTTGGGATCACCTATGGTACAAATTGTTTAAGACATCGATTTCAGCTCGAATTACTCAGTCACTTTTTTTTATATATCATAGAGCTCTTATCACCCCTGTTAGCATTGCAAAATTCTCTTCCACGTCCTCCCCCCTCTGTTGGTCCTGCGCCTCTCTCCCCGGCACGCTCAAACATCTACTGTTTGATTGCGCCTCTGTTCTTGCTTTTTGGAACTCAGTTTGGGATTTTTGCATGCGTATTTTTCATCTCCCTGTTCCCTTTTCATTGCTACATGTTTTTTTAGGCTCCCAATCTGATATTTTAGACTTACATTCATATAATGCTAAACTATTTGATCTTTTCATTGCAATTGCTTTTAAAGTAATTTTGTCCTGTTGGAAGGATAATACTAAACTGTCTGTTCATACATGGTGCAATTTCATATGTGATGAGCATAGAATTGCAATTGCTTCTTCTTCTTCTGTCACCTTAAAAATTAAATCCGATCTTACCTGGCTTCCTTTTTCTAACTACTTATCACCCCCCTCTCCTTCCTAACTTTTCCTCCATTTCTCCCTCTCCCTTTCTTTTTCTTTTCTCCTCCTACTTTCTTCTTTCCCTCTCTTCCTTTTCTCACATTATCTGAACCACTTCTCTGCTTCATCTCCTTCTCCTTGTCTTTTCACATTGGTTCTGATTTTTTTGTATACTGTTATATTATGCTGTACTCTTCTTAAACAAAATAAAACTTTATTAAACTGGAGAAGTCCATTGGCTTCTACGAAGTTGGATATTTATTGCTTGGCCAATTTCTCAAGAAATTTACCCAGAGCTGCTAGGAGAGAGATTACGAAGTTACAAATAACGTCAGGATCAGCATTGTTTTTTTAACAATGGTAGCAAAGAGGCTTGCTTCCATGTAGCTGGAAAAATTCCTGTCTTAAAAGACACTTTCCAAATTTGGTTAAGTACGGGATTAAGCTGTACAGTCAGAGGCCTGAACCATTTAGCTGGGCAGGGATCTCTAAGTGAACCTGATTTACATGTCATGAGTTCAGCCAGTGTCTTCTATGCTAGGACAGGGAGAAATTCAGAGAAAACTTGTGGTCCTTTATAGAAGATTAGATGGTCCTTGTAACTTAAGGATTCTGCCACCGGCTGAAATGACGAATACAGTTTTAGTATTTTATCCTCGAAGAATTCTGATAAGTTAGAGCACAGGGTCTGGGAGGGGTGAAAATTACGATCCAACGCTGTAGAGCGAATGAAGAATTTAACGATCATAAATATTTATTTAGAAGAGTTTTCTGCATTCTCAATACATCTGGTCTGATGTTCCCTCCTCTTACATCTTAAGAGTTTATGGAACTTCTTTAGGGCCTCATTGTAGGCACTTTTGGCTGCAGGCAAATAGAACTTTCTCCACTCACATTTGTTTCTTTTTTGTAGCTGCTTTTTCTTGTCTAAGTTCATTTGAACCAAGGGGCCGACGGAGTGGATCTGGCAGGAGTAAATGACCTCAGTGGAGCCACCGTGTCAGGAGCAGATGTCAACCAGATGTTAAAGCATGAGGCATCACTGTCGGGTGAGCTACTAAGTGTGGCATAGTTTCTTCTAGGACCGGGCCCAAGGAATTAGTGGTGACAATGCTCCAGTTTCTCTTTACTTCTGTGATTTTTGTGCTAGGCAAACTTTTAGACTTAAAACTAAACCTGAGCCGGACCAAAAAATGGTCCTTCCAAACCAAACACATAGGCTCCTCAGCCCTCAGGTCCTGCAAGTTAGAGAAGATGAGATCTAACAGCATGGCCTGCTTTGTGGGTTGGTGCTGAGACCAACTGTGTTAGGTTACAGTCATTAAGTGCTGATATGAAGTGTGAAGCCTGTAGGCAGCTAGAATCATCCACATGTATGGCTAGGGTCTCCCTTCACTGTAAAATTAGCGTAGTGTAGGGACATCTGAGCGATAACATCAGCCAGTTCCTGCATGTGGCTGTGAGGGAAATGTGGTGGCCTATAAAGCAGCAGCTCCGCAAAGGAGAAGGATGTAGCTATTTTGATACTGAAAAGTAGGCAATCGAAGTTACCTACATGGGCCAATTTGGAGGTAGAGATCTCCCAGGTATTCTTAAAAATGATGGCCACCCACCCCCGACCTGTCTCCCCTCCTGTTGGCACCCACAATCTGAAAACCTGGGGGAATCGCGAGGGCTACATCGGGGTTGGTTCCCTCCCTAAGTCAATTCTCAGTCAGGAACATAATATCCCACCCATTGTCTATGAGGGAAAGGTAGATATCTGCATGCCTCGGTAAAGGCCTGCAGTTGATAAGGTAAGCTTTAATGTCAAAAAGCTTTGCAGGATGGTGCGTGGAATAAGCTTCTGTTTCTACTTTTGTCTCTGGTTGCATTTTAAGAGTAGAATTGCAGAATGAGAAACAGTGCTCCACGTGTCCCGCCCCCCGGGTCAAAGCAAGGCCTATCTGAGCATGGTCCTCCTTTCAGAGTCATGAGACTATCTTATGCCCATGTAATAACCTTGCCTCTATCCATTTGGGCAACGTGGCTGGTGCTGGATGTGATCCGGACACGGACGGGCACAGACGGGCTTGCCTTTGGTGTGTATTTTTGGCGCACCAGAGGCACGTCCGCAAAGCAGTGTGCATTAAATAGGCGCGGGGGGGCGTGGCTAGCGACCTGGCAAGATGGCCGCAGCTTAAGTGAGCTCCGCGCCAGGCGAGGCTTTCACTCATTAATCCGGTCATTTCTCCTGTCTGCAGAAGGTGCTGCTTCTTGATTACCGAAGCGGAGGAACTTCCGACGAACTTTGAGCCATTCCAGTTTGCTGACGGCACAGGTATCGCAGAGTTCTGCTGCGGGCGAAGCTGCGGCCTGGGGAGCTTCCGGGAGCTGGGGACTCCAGTAGATCCTGACCCCAGTGGTGGACGGATCGACGTCGCACTGCGGCCGCCGCCGCTGTGGGGGGCGCAGATGAGGGCCGACCGCTGAGGCCTCAGCGCGAGTACTGCTGCCCTGCCACGGACTCCGAGGGCCCTGCCCTAAGGAGGGAGGAGATAAACGTCGGCCCGCGCTGGGGAGAAAGATCGCGGCCCGCGCAGAGATATCGGGCATGTAGGAGGAGAAGGGAGCGGAGGTGCGAATACTGGCAGGAATACTTTATAAAGGTGGGCTGATCCATAATTGAAGACCACCCTGGCACTGAAGGGGGAGCGGCACACGCGCACATATCGCCCCATGTATGCTGCGCTGGGGAGGCAGCGGGGGAACGGCTCCATACATAAGGGACACGCGCTTATCCTGGCGCACTAACCGCCCATCTATCCGGCAGTCTCAGGACAGTGGTCCCATATCTAATCACAAACGGTAGACCCAGCTGGGACATTTGGGTTCACGATAGCAGGGGCTGCCGGCCCTGGAACGCTGGTGCCCAAGGAGAAAGAAAGGAACTGCTCGGGGGTGCTCAGGGAGAAAGCCAATTGTACCGCTTGCCATAACAAACAGTGCCTGGCATCGAACGCTTCCTGTGGTGCACAATGAGTGGCAGGGGAGGCAGGGCACAGCAGCCCACCAGGCTGGATAAGTATGACTATAGTAAAGACTCCCCAAGTGCCCCTAAGGGAAATGGAGCACAAACGGTGGCTCAGCCGAACACCACGCCCGAGGGTGCAGATGAAGTTACCCTCTTGGATGTGATGGCAGCCCTCCAAACACTACAGTCATCCATGGGCACCATCTCCACGGATATCTCGCTTTTGCGAGCGGACTTTTCTAAAATGGGCGATCACCTGGTGGAGGTTGAAAAAACGACTGAGGGCCTGTCCGCAGACACCGCGGCACTGCAGCAACAGATGAAGAAGTTGGAGGAGGATAATAAGTTGATGAAGGCCAAGCTAGATGACCAGGAAGGGCGCTCCCGGCGCAACAATGAACGCCTGGTTGGGGTACCGGAAAATACAGGCGAGCGAGCACTAGATCTTTTTGTGGAGGACCTCATTCAGAACCAACTGCAGCCGCGGGGACTCTCCAATTACTTTTCAGTAGAGAGGGCCCAAAGGGTGCCCAGTGGTAAGCAGCGGCCGGGAGCGCCACCGCGGCCATTCCTGGCACACATTTTCAACTTCAGAGATCGCGACGGCATTTTGCAGGCAACTTGTGTCGCCCCGCCGCTTAAGGTCGACAACGCTGAAATTGCCTTCTATCCTGATTATACGACGGCAGTTCAACAACAGAGGAATACCTTTCTGGAAGTTAAGAAGGAACTGCGTGCTAGAGAAGTGGAATATTCTATGCTTTTTCCAGCGCGACTTCGAATTGAATCAGAAGGAAAAACATGGTTCTTCGACTCACCGGGTGAGGCGCGAGACTGGATGGAAGGATGGAGGCCGGCCAGAGGACCTAGGAACCGAGCTGCTATGCAGAATGGTCTTTGATGAGCGCTAAAGATGCGCGAAATGATGGAACTTCAGACACCACGAATTGTTAGACTCTCCTGGGGAATGAAATGGGAGAATAAGGTGTCGGCGACCATGCACTCGTGATGTTGCTCCTGTGTTGGTAACCCTGATGTACGCTTCTGCACAGCAGCGCCGAAGTACTGGAACATTACGTCCATGAGGTCTGGGGCCTAGACCTTTGAGGTAAAACTGTCTGATTTTGGGAGAATGTCCCGCACAAGTAGCGAACTATTGCACTTTTAGCAGCGGCACAGAGCAGAGACTATCAGATAGGGGGACCATGTACTGGTAACAGAAGACTCAACCCCCCCACTTTCTCCACGAGTGATGAGGAATGTTTGGGACTTTAAGCACTCTGCTCAGCTGGGTTGGCGGGTAGTTCTGGATCCGCCGGGCAGGGAGGGGGGGTACGGGGTTTGGGGAACGGGGTTTTGGTACAGTTCCATTTTGTTACATGTTGGCAGTTTTTAAGGGCACGATTATTGCAGTACATGGCTATGATGCGCAGAGGTTGTATGACTGGATATGGCTTTGCCACGTTACCACTTAACTTTCACACATATGTATCCACACACCCAGCAGGGCACCAATCCACAACTGAACCACCTGGCCCCGGGGGCACCACTGACGGTCCTGGCCTGGAATGTGAGAGGGCTGGGGGATAAGGTGAAGAGAAACCTGGTACTCCAATATTTAAAGCGATGTGCACCGGTGGTAGCCCTCCTCCAGGAGACGCACCTAGTGGGATCCGCCTGTAAGGCCATGGATAGATGGGGGTATAAAATGGTGGCTCACGCCGAGTTCTCCTCCGGATCTAGGGGTGTTGGGGTGCTGATTAGAAAAAACTTCCCGCTCATAGTGCAGCACACACGGGTGGACGACCAGGGACACTTTGCAGCAGTTACATGCCAATGGGAGGGACAACTATTTAATTTAGTTTCGGTGTACATTCCACCATCCCTACATGCACAGGTACACCCCGCCCTCACTACATTCTTGCTTGCATTGCCGGATGCGGCACTGTTGATAGGGGGTGACTTCAACAACATAGTAGATGGTATGTTAGACAGGCACCCGACAAAACCGATATCTCCTCGTGGTCACCGACTGCCTGGTCTTATAGAGGCCCTAGGACTCACAGACGCCTGGAGACACAAACACCCCAGTACCAGGCAGTACACTTTCCATTCCGGGGTACATAACTGTCTCACTCGCATTAACTACTTTCTGGTCTCGGCTGGAGCTTTGGAGGGGATAGCCGAGGTAGATATTCGACCTAGGGGGGTCTCCGATCATTCACCGGTCCTACTGCAGCAACGCGCCACCGGGCCCTTCAACGTCGAATATTCCCTGTGCATCCTAACTATTTACACATCACTGCCGTATTAAAGGGTCTTATGGACACTACAAAACACTTCTTTCAAGAAAATACAGGTTTGGTTGACTCAGGCAGGATACTATGGGAGGCATACAAAGAAGTTATACGAGGGCAAGCAATAGTGTCGATCACAGGACATAAGCGGGAAAAAAGAGCTGAAATGGACAGACTCAAGGCTGAATTGGATCATGTAACGGCACAACATGCAGCTCACCCGACGCCCCACCTTGCACAAGATGTACGTCTTAAACAAAGTGCATTCGTAGCTTACCAGAGGGAGATGGACATAGACAGCCTCCAAGCCACGCGTCACAGGGTATAAAGGCTCGGGGATAAGGCCGGAAAAATGTTAGCCTGGCTAGACAGAAAAGAAAAAGTGAATAGAGTGATTGCACAACTACGCACGACTGCGGGGTCCATGGTAACGTCCCCCGCCGATATAGTACACACCCTGGCAGATCATTTTGAACAGTTATATGCCCCCCGCACCGCGTTCTCGGTTGAGGAGGCGCACACGTATATACAGGACATAGCCATGTCGCGCCTCACGTCTGAGGAGGCCCTCCGTCTGGAGGCTGATGTAACGGTCAACGAACTTCAGACGGCCATTTGCTCCTTCGCGTCGGGTAAGGCGGTGGGACCTAACGGACTCCCAATTGAATTGTATAAGAGGTCTGCGCAGACGCTGGCCCCTTACCTCTTAGACATGTTCCGAGACAGTCTTCAGGCTGGTGTGTTGCTGCGCGATCGGCGGCTGGCCACAATCATAGCAATACACAAACCGGGCAAGCCCCCGGAGGACTGTAGTTCTTACCGCCCAAATCCTTAATTAATGGGGAACCAAAGATACTGGCCAAGTTATTGGCAATGCGGCTGACTCCACACCTCTCATCCCTGATAGGCCCGGACCAGTCCGGGTTTATGCCCCACAGTAGCTCGGCACTTAATCTGCGACGTTTGTACGCAGTGATGGCCCGGAAATCCTATGTACAGGAGCCCACAGTCATCCTCTCCCTGGACGCCAGTATGGCGTTTGATACAGTGGAATGGCCATACATGTTCGCGGTACTGCAGCATTTGGGCTTCGGCGCCAAATTCTGTGCCTGGATCCAGCTGCTCTACAATAAGCCGCTAGCACACGTGGCGACAAATGGGCACATCTCTATGGACTTCCCATTTGCTCGAGGAACGTGGCAGGGATGCCCGCTGTCCCCTCTGTTATTCGCGTTAATTTTAGAGCCTCTCGCGGCATGGATCAGGTGGGAGCCCTCTATTCGAGGACTCCGGCGGACTGACATCTGGGAGGACCGGATATCACTGTACGCTGATGACGTATTGTTGTACCTTACCTCACCTAAGAAATCAATTATGGAATTATTGAATATCTTTGAGAAGTTTGGTAGAGTGTCTGGATATCGGATAAATTGAGCTAAATCCGTTCTGTATGTGCTGACCGGTCCCCCCCGCTGCTGCCAGCGGATTGTCCACTGCGGATCACTGATGAAGCCTTTAAATATTTGGGCATCTACGTTACACCTGATCCGGGTGACTTCTATGAGACAAAATTTTAAACCTCAACTAGACCGCTTTAAGCGTGATGTATGGGTGCGGCAAAGCCTCGCTCTCACGATGCTGGGAAAGGCAGCCTTATACAAAATGACGGTACAAAAGGGGGTGGTGATGGACGGAGCATCAGAACCAATCAAACACTCACACCCAGTCAAAAGATCTGGGTTTGATCCATCACCGTTCTTTAGCCCACTCTGCCACCCCAGTTCAGACATGGCTATATGCAAATCAGTCTGACCCTGTGCCTCATGGGACCAGTTCAGCCCGAACTGGCAAGCCATGCCTTCCCTGGACCGGAAACAAGCTTCCGAGGACCGGTTTCTGGCATTCCAGCCGTCTTCAGCCCGGCTTGCTTGAATCCAGTGGCAAGGTGAGCAAGGGACTCACGTCTGAGCATACCCTGCCACACTTATGGCGGCCAAAAGCGGTACAAAAGGGGGTGGTGATGGACCGAGCATCAGAACCAATCAAACACTCACACCCAGTCAAAAGATCTGGGTTTGATCCATCACCGTTCTTTAGCCCACTCTGCCACCCCAGTTCAGACATGGCTATATGCAAATCAGTCTGACCCTGTGCCTCATCGGAACAGTCCAGCCCGAACTGCCAAGCCATGCCTTCCCTGGACCGGAAACAAGCTTCCGAGGACCGGCGTCTAGCATTCCAGCCGTCTTCAGCCCGGCTTGCTTGGATCCAGTGGCAAAGTGAGCAAGCGACTCACGTCTGAGCATACCCTGCCACACTTATAGCAGCCAAAAGCGGTACAAAAGGGGGTGATGATGGACGGAGCATCAGAACCAATCAAACACTCACACACAGTCAAAAGATCTGAGTTTGATCAATCACCGTTCTTTAGCCCACTCTGCCACCCCAGTTCAGACATGGCTATATGCAAATCAGTCTGACCCTGTGCCTCATGGGAACAGTCCAGCCCGAACTGCCAAGCCATGCCTTCCCTGGACCGTAAACAAGCTTCCGAGGACCGGTTTCTGGCATTCCAGCCGTCTTCAGCCCGGCTTGCTTGAATCCAGTGGCAAGGTGAGCAAGGGACTCACGTCTGAGCATACCCTGCCACACTTATGGCGGCCAAAAGCGGTACAAAAGGGGGTGGTGATGGACCGAGCATCAGAACCAATCAAACACTCACACCCAGTCAAAAGATCTGGGTTTGATCCATCACCGTTCTTTAGCCCACTCTGCCACCCCAGTTCAGACATGGCTATATGCAAATCAGTCTGACCCTGTGCCTCATGGGAACAGTCCAGCCCGAACTGCCAAGCCATGCCTTCCCTGGACCGGAAACAAGCTTCCGAGGACCGGTTTCTGGCATTCCAGCCGTCTTCAGCCCGGCTTGCTTGGATCCAGTGGCAAGGTGAGCAAGAAACTCACGTCTGAGCATACCCTGCCACACTTATGGCGGCCAAAAGCGGTACAAAATGGGGTGGTGATGGACGGAGCATCAGAACCAATCAAACACTCACACCCAGTCAAAAGATCTGGGTTTGATCCATCACCGTTCTTTAGCCCACTCTGCCACCCCAGTTCAGACATGGCTATATGCAAATCAGTCTGACCCTGTGCCTCATGGGAACAGTCCAGCCCGAACTGCCAAGCCATGCCTTCCCTGGACCGGAAACAAGCTTCCAAGGACCGGTTTCTGGCATTCCAGCTGTCTTCAGCCCGGCTTGCTTGGATCCAGTGGCAAGGTGAGCAAGGGACTCACGTCTGAGCATACCCTGCCACACTTATGACGGCCAAAAGCGGTACAAAAGAGGGTGGTGATGGACGGAGCATCAGAACCAATCAAACACTCACACCCAGTCAAAAGATCTGGGTTTGATCCATCACCGTTCTTTAGCCCACTCTGCCACCCCAGTTCAGACATGGCTATATGCAAATCAGTCTGACCCTGTGCCTCATGGGAACAGTCCAGCCCGAACTGCCAAGCCATGCCTGCCCTGGACCGGAAACAAGCTTCCGAGGACCGGTTTCTGGCATTCCAGCCGTCTTCAGCCCGGCTTGCTTGGATCCAGTGGCAAGGTGAGCAAGGGACTCACGTCTGACCATACCCTGCCACACTTATGGCGGCCAACAGCGGTACAAAAGAGGGTGGGGATGGACGGAGCATCAGAACCAATCAAACACTCACACCCAGTCAAAAGATCTGGGTTTGATCCATCACCGTTCTTTAACCCACTCTGCCACCCCAGTTCAGACATGGCTATATGCAAATCAGTCTGACCCTGTGCCTCATGGGAACAGTCCAGCCCGAACTGCCAAGCCATGCCTTCCCTGGACCGGAAACAAACTTCCGAGGACCGGTTTCTAGCATTCCAGGAGTCTTCAGCCCAGATTGCTTGAATCCAGTGGCAAAGTGAACAAGGGACTCACGTCTGAGCATACCCTGCCACACTTATGGTGGCCAAAAGCGGTACAAAAGGGGGTGTTGATGGACGGATCATCAGAACCAATCAAACACTCACACCCAGTCAAAAGATCTGGGTTTGATCCATCACCGTTCTTTAGCCCACTCTGCCACCCCAGTTCAGACATGGCTATATGCAAATCAGTCTGACCCTGTGCCTCATGGGAACAGTCCAGCCCGAACTGCCAAGCAATGCCTTCCCTGGACCGGAAACAAGCTTCCGAGAACCGGTTTCTGGCATTCCAGCCGTCTTCAGCCCGGCTTGCTTGAATCCAGTGGCAAAGTGAGCAAGGGACTCACGTCTGAGCATACCCTGCCACACTTATGGTGGCCAAAAGCGGTACAAAAGGGGGTGGTGATGGACGGAGCCTCAGAACCAATCAAACACTCACACCCAGTCAAAAGATCGGGGTTTGATCCATCACCGTTCTTTAACCCACTCTGCCACCCCAGTTCAGACATGGCTATATGCAAATCAGTCTGACCCTGTGCCTCATGGGAACAGTCCAGCCCGACCTGCCAAGCCATGCCTTCCCTGGACCGGAAACAAGCTTCTGAGGACCGGTTTCTGGCATTCCAGCTGTCTTCAGCCCGGCTTGCTTGAATCCAGGGGCAAAGTGAGCAAGGGATTCACGTCTGAGCATACCGTGCCACACTAATGGTGGCCAAAAGCGGTACAAAAGGGGGTGGTGATGGACGGAGCATCAGAACCAATCAAACACTCACACCCAGTCAAAAGATCTGGGTTTGATCCATCACCGTTCTTTAGCCCACTCTGCCACCCCAGTTCAGACATGGCTATATGCAAATCAGTCTGACCCTGTGCCTCATGGGAACAGTCCAGCCTGAACTGCCAAGCCATGCCTTCCCCGGAACGGAAACAAGCTTCCGAGGACCGGTTTCTGGCATTCCAGCCGTCTTCAGCCCGGCTTGCTTGAATCCAGTGGCAAAGTGAGCAAGGGACTCACGTCTGAGCATACCCTGCCACACTTATGGCGGCCAAAAGCAGTACAAAAGAGGGTGGTGATGGACGGAGCATCAGAACCAATCAAACACTCACACCCAGACAAAAGATCTTGGTTTGATCCATCACCGTTCTAAAGCCCACTCTGCCAACCCAGTTCAGACATGGCTATATGCAAATCAGTCTGACCCTG
Source organism: Lissotriton helveticus (assembly GCF_964261635.1). NCBI lineage: Eukaryota > Metazoa > Chordata > Amphibia > Caudata > Salamandridae > Lissotriton > Lissotriton helveticus. Next base: position 903,334,008 of record NC_136070.1, on the reverse strand, counting down.
TGCCTCATGGGAACAGTCCAGCCCGAACTGCCAAGCCATGCCTTCCCTGGACCGGAAACAAGCTTCCGAGGACCGGTTTCTAGCATTCCAGCCGTCTTCAGCCCAGATTGCATGAGTCCAGTGGCAAAGTGAGCAAGGGACTCACGTCTGAGCATACCCTGCCAATCTTATGGTGGCCAAAAGCGGTACAAAATGGGGTGGGTATGGACGGAGCATCAGAACCAATCAAACACTCACACCCAGTCAAAAGATCTGGGTTTGATCCATCACCGTTCTTTAGCCCACTCTGCCACCCCAGTTCAGACGTGGCTATATGCAAATCAGTCTGACCCTGTGCCTCATGGGAACAGTCCAGCCCGAACTGCCAAGCCATGCCTTCCCTGGATCGGAAACAAGCTTCCGAGGACCGGTTTCTGGCATTCCAGCCGTCTTCAGCCCGGCTTGCTTGAATCCAGTGGCAAAGTGATCAAGGGACTCACGCGTGAGCATACCCTGCCACACTTATGGCGGCCAAAAGCGGTACAAAAGGGGGTGGTGATGGACGGAGCATCAGAGCCAATCAAACACTCACACCCAGTCAAAAGATCTGGGTTTGATCCATCACCGTTCTTTAGCCCACTCTGCCACCCCAATTCAGACATGGCTATATGCAAATCAGTCTGACCCTGTGCCTCATGGGAACAGTCTAGCCCGAACTGCCAAGCCATGCCTTCCCTGGACCGGAAACAAGCTTCCGAGGACCGGTTTCTGGCATTCCAGCCGTCTTCAGCCCGGCTTGCTTGGATCCAGTGGCAAGGTGAGCAAGGGACTCACGTCTGAGCATACCCTGCCACACTTATGGCGGCCAAAAGCGGTACAAAAGAGGGTTGTGATGGACGGAGCATCAGAACCAATCAAACACTCACACCCAGTCAAAAGATCTGGGTTTGATCCATCACCGTTCTTTAGCCCACTCTGCCACCCCAGTTCAGACATGGCTATTTGCAAATCAGTCTGACCCTGTGCCTCATGGGAACAGTCCAGCCCGAACTGCCAAGCCATGCCTTTCTTGGACCGGAAACAAGCTTCCGAGGACCGGTTTCTGGCATTCCAGCCGTCTTCAGCCCGGCTTGCTTGGATCCAGTGGCAAGGTGAGCAAGGAACTCACGTCTGAGCATACCCTGCCACACTTATGGCGGCCAAAAGCGGTACAAAATGGGGGGGTGATGGACGGAGCATCAGAACCAATCAAACACTCACACCCAGTCAAAAGATCTGGGTTTGATCCATCACCGTTCTTTAGCCCACTCTGCCACCCCAGTTCAGACATGGCTATATGCAAATCAGTCTGACCCTGTGCCTCATGAGAACAGTCCAGCCCGAACTGCCAAGCCATGCCTTCCCTGGACTGGAAACAAGCTTCTGAGGACCGGTTTCTGGCATTCCAGCCGTCTTCAGCCCAGCTTGCTTGAATCCAGTGGCAAAGTGAGCAAGGGACTCACGTCTGAGCATACCCTGCCACACTTATGGCGGCCAAAAGCGGTACAAAAGGGGGCGGTGATGGACGGAGCATCAGAGCCAATCAAACACTCACACCCAGTCAAAAGATCTGGGTTTGATCCATCACCGTTCTTTAGCCCACTCTGCCACCCCAGTTCAGACATGGCTATATGCAAATCAGTCTGACCCTGTGCCTCATGGGAACAGTCCAGCCCGAACTGCCAAGCCATGCCTTCCCTGGACCGGAAACAAGCTTCCTAGGACCGGTTTCTGGCATTCCAGCCGTCTTCAGCCCGGCTTGCTTGAATCCAGTGGCAAAGTAAGCAAGGGACTCACGTCTGAGCATACCCTGCCACACTTATGGCGGCCAAAAGCGGTACAAAAGGGGGTGATGATGGACGGAGCATCAGAACCAATCAAACACTCACACCCAGTCAAAAGATCTGGGTTTGATCCATCACCGTTCTTTAGCCCACTCTGCCACCCCAGTTCAGACATGGCTATATGCAAATCAGTCTGACCCTGTGCCTCATGGGAACAGTCCAGCCCGAAATGCCAAGCCATGCCTTCCCTGGACCGGAAACAAGCTTCCGAGGACCGGTTTCTGGCATTCCAGCCGTCTTCAGCCCGGCTTGCTTGGATCCAGTGGCAAGGTGAGCAAGGGACTCACATCTGACCATACCCTGCCACACTTATGGCAGCCAACAGCGGTACAAAAGAGGGTGGGGATGGACGGAGCATCAGAACCAATCAAACACTCACACCCAGTCAAAGGATCTGGGTTTGATCCATCACCGTTCTTTAGCCCACTCTGCCACCCCAGTTCAGACATGGCTATATGCAAATCAGTCTGACCCTGTGCCTCATGGGAACAGTCCAGCCCGAACTGCCAAGCCATGCCTTCCCTGGACCGGAAACAAGCTTCCGAGGACCGGTTTCTAGCATTCCAGGAGTCTTCAGCCCAGATTGCTTGAATCCAGTGGCAAAGTGAACAAGGGACTCACGTCTGAGCATACCCTGCCACACTTATGGCGGCCAAAAGCGGTACAAAAGGGGGTATTGATGGACGGATCATCAGAACCAATCAAACACTCACACCCAGTCAAAAGATCTGGGTTTGATCCATCACCGTTCTTTAGCCCACTCTGCCACCCCAGTTCAGACATGGCTATATGCAAATCAGTCTGACCCTGTGCCTCATGGGAACAGTCCAGCCCGAACTGCCAAGCCATGCCTTCCCTGGACTGGAAACAAGCTTCCGAGAACCGGTTTCTGGCATTCCAGCCGTCTTCAGCCCGGCTTGCTTGAATCCAGTGGCAAAGTGAGCAAGGGACTCACGTCTGAGCATACCCTGCCACACTTATGGTGGCCAAAAGCGGTACAAAAGGGGGTGGTGATGGACGGAGCATCAGAACCAATCAAACACTCACACCCAGTCAAAAGATCGGGGTTTGATCCATCACCGTTCTTTAACCCACTCTGCCACCCCAGTTCAGACATGGCTATAAGGAAATCAGTCTGACACTGTGCCTCATGGGAACAGTCCAGCCCGACCTGCCAAGCCATGCCTTCCCTGGACCGGAAACAAGCTTCTGAGGACCGGTTTCTGGCATTCCAGCTGTCTTCAGCCCGGCTTGCTTGAATCCAGGGGCAAAGTGAGCAAGGGATTCACGTCTGAGCATACCGTGCCACACTTATGGTGGCCAAAAGCGGTACAAAAGGGGGTGGTGATGGACGGAGCATCAGAACCAATCAAACACTCACACCCAGTCAAAAGATCTGGGTTTGATCCATCACCGTTCTTTAGCCCACTCTGCCACCCCAGTTCAGACATGGCTATATGCAAATCAGTCTGACCCTGTGTCTCATGGGAACAGTCCAGCCTGAACTGCCAAGCCATGCCTTCCCTGGACCGGAAACAAGCTTCCGAGGACCGGTTTCTGGCATTCCAGTCGTCTTCAGCCCGGCTTGCTTGAATCCAGTGGCAAAGTGAGCAAGGGACTCACGTCTGAGCAAACCCTGCCACACTTATGGCGGCCAAAAGCAGTACAAAAGAGGGTGGTGATGGACGGAGCATCAGAACCAATCAAACACTCACACCCAGACAAAAGATCTTGGTTTGATCCATCACCGTTCTAAAGCCCACTCTGCCAACCCAGTTCAGACATGGCTATATGCAAATCATTCTGACCCTGTGCCTCATGGGAACAGTCCAGCCCGAACTGCCAAGCCATGCCATCCCTGGACCGGAAAAAAGCTTCAGAGGACCGGTTTCTGGCATTCCAGCCGTCTTCAGCCCAGCTTGCTTGAATCCAGTGGCAAAGTGAGCAAGGGACTCACGTCTGAGCATACCCTGCCACACTTATGGCGGCCAAAAGCGGTACAAAAGGGGGCGGTGATGGACGGAGCATCAGAGCCAATCAAACACTCACACCCAGTCAAAAGATCTGGGTTTGATCCATCACCGTTCTTTAGCCCACTCTGCCACCCCAGTTCAGACATGGCTATATGCAAATCAGTCTGACCCTGTGCCTCATGGGAACAGTCCAGCCCGAACTGCCAAGCCATGCCTTCCCTGGACCGGAAACAAGCTTCCTAGGACCGGTTTCTGGCATTCCAGCCGTCTTCAGCCCGGCTTGCTTGAATCCAGTGGCAAAGTAAGCAAGGGACTCACGTCTGAGCATACCCTGCCACACTTATGGCGGCCAAAAGCGGTACAAAAGGGGGTGATGATGGACGGAGCATCAGAACCAATCAAACACTCACACCCAGTCAAAAGATCTGGGTTTGATCCATCACCGTTCTTTAGCCCACTCTGCCACCCCAGTTCAGACATGGCTATATGCAAATCAGTCTGACCCTGTGCCTCATGGGAACAGTCCAGCCCGAACTGCCAAGCCATGCCTTCCCTGGACCGGAAACAAGCTTCCGAGGACCAGTTTCTGGCATTCCAGCCGTCTTCAGCCCGGCTTGCTTGGATCCAGTGGCAAGGTGAGCAAGGGACTCACATCTGACCATACCCTGCCACACTTATGGCAGCCAACAGCGGTACAAAAGAGGGTGGGGATGGACGGAGCATCAGAACCAATCAAACACTCACACCCAGTCAAAAGATCTGGGTTTGATCCATCACCGTTCTTTAGCCCACTCTGCCACCCCAGTTCAGACATGGCTATATGCAAATCAGTCTGACCCTGTGCCTCATGGGAACAGTCCAGCCCGAACTGCCAAGCCATGCCTTCCCTGGACCGGAAACAAGCTTCCGAGGACCGGTTTCTAGCATTCCAGGAGGCTTCAGCCCAGATTGCTTGAATCCAGTGGCAAAGTGAACAAGGGACTCACGTCTGAGCATACCCTGCCACACTTATGGCGGCCAAAAGCGGTACAAAAGGGGGTGTTGATGGACGGATCATCAGAACCAATCAAACACTCACACCCAGTCAAAAGATCTGGGTTTGATCCATCACCGTTCTTTAGCCCACTCTGCCACCCCAGTTCAGACATGGCTATATGCAAATCAGTCTGACCCTGTGCCTCATGGGAACAGTCCAGCCCGAACTGCCAAGCCATGCCTTCCCTGGACTGGAAACAAGCTTCCGAGAACCGGTTTCTGGCATTCCAGCCGTCTTCAGCCCGGCTTGCTTGAATCCAGTGGCAAAGTGAGCAAGGGACTCACGTCTGAGCATACCCTGCCACACTTATGGTGGCCAAAAGCGGTACAAAAGGGGGTGGTGATGGACGGAGCATCAGAACCAATCAAACACTCACACCCAGTCAAAAGATCGGGGTTTGATCCATCACCGTTCTTTAACCCACTCTGCCACCCCAGTTCAGACATGGCTATAAGCAAATCAGTCTGACACTGTGCCTCATGGGAACAGTCCAGCCCGACCTGCCAAGCCATGCCTTCCCTGGACCGGAAACAAGCTTCTGAGGACCGGTTTCTGGCATTCCAGCTGTCTTCAGCCCGGCTTGCTTGAATCCAGGGGCAAAGTGAGCAAGGGATTCACGTCTGAGCATACCGTGCCACACTTATGGTGGCCAAAAGCGGTACAAAAGGGGGTGGTGATGGACGGAGCATCAGAACCAATCAAACACTCACACCCAGTCAAAAGATCTGGGTTTCATCCATCACCGTTCTTTAGCCCACTCTGCCACCCCAGTTCAGACATGGCTATATGCAAATCAGTCTGACCCTGTGCCTCATGGGAACAGTCCAGCCTGAACTGCCAAGCCATGCCTTCCCTGGACCGGAAACAAGCTTCCGAGGACCGGTTTCTGGCATTCCAGTCGTCTTCAGCCCGGCTTGCTTGAATCCAGTGGCAAAGTGAGCAACGGACTCACGTCTGAGCAAACCCTGCCACACTTATGGCGGCCAAAAGCAGTACAAAAGAGGGTGGTGATGGACGGAGCATCAGAACCAATCAAACACTCACACCCAGACAAAAAATCTTGGTTTGATCCATCACCGTTCTAAAGCCCACTCTGCCAACCCAGTTCAGACATGGCTATATGCAAATCATTCTGACCCTGTGCCTCATGGGAACAGTCCAGCCCGAACTGCCAAGCCATGCCTTCCCTGGACCGGAAAAAAGCTTCAGAGGACCGGTTTCTAGCATTCCAGCCGTCTTCAGCCCAGATTGCTTGAGTCCAGTGGCAAACTGAGCAAGGGACTCACGTCTGAGCATACCCTGCCACACTTATGACGGCCAAAAGCGGTACAAAATGGGGTGGTGATGGACGGAGCATCAGAACCAATCAAACACTCACACCCAGTCAAAAGATCTGGGTTTGATCCATTACCGTTCTTTAGCCCACTCTGCCACCCCAGTTCAGACATGGCTATATGCAAATCAGTCTGACCCTGTGCCTCATGGGAACAGTCCAGCCCGAACTGCCAAGCCATGCCTTCCCTGGACCGGAAACAAGTTTCCGAGGACCGGTTTCTGGCATTCCAGCCGTCTTCAGCCCGGCTTGCTTGAATCCAGTGGCAAAGTGAGCAAGGGACTCACGTCTGAGCATACCCTGCCACACTTATGGTGGCCAAAAGCGGTACAAAAGGGTGTGGTGATGGACGGAGCATCAGAACCAATCAAACACTCACACCCAGTCAAAAGATCTGGGTTTGATCCATCACCGTTCTTTAGCCCACTCTGCCACCCCAGTTCAGACATGGCTATATGCAAATCAGTCTGACCCCGTGCCTCATGGGAACAGTCCAGCCCGACCTGCCAAGCCATGCCTTCCCTGGACCGGAAACAAGCTTCCGAGGACCGGTTTCTGGCATTCCAGCTGTCTTCAGCCCGGCTTGCTTGAATCCAGGGGCAAAGTGAGCCAGGGATTCACGTCTGAGCATACCCTGCCACACTTATGGTGGCCAAAAGCAGTACAAAAGAGGGTGGTGATGGACGGAGCATCAGAACCAATCAAACTCTCACACCCAGTCAAAAGATCTGGGTTTGATCCATCACCGTTCTTTAGCCCACTGTGCCACCCCAGTTCAGACATGGCTATATGCAAATCAGTCTGACCCTGTGCCTCATGGGAACAGTCCAGCCCGAACTGCCAAGCCATGCCTTCCCTGGACCGGAAACAAGCTTCCGAGGACCGGTTTCTGGCATTCCAGCCGTCTTCAGCCCGGCTTGCTTGAATCCAGTGGCAAAGTGAGCAAGGGACTCACGTCTGAGCATACCCTGCCACACTTATGGCAGCCAAAAGCAGTACAAAAGAGGGTGGTGATGGACGGAGCATCAGAACCAATCAAACTCTCACACCCAGACAAAAGATCTTGGTTTGATCCTTCACCGTTCTTTAGCCCACTCTGCCACCCCAGTTCAGACATGGCTATATGCAAATCAGTCTGACCCTGTGCCTCATGGGAACAGTCCAGCCCGAACTGCCAAGCCATGCCTTCCCTGGACCGGAAACAAGCTTCCGAGGACCGGGTTCTAGCATTCCAGCCGTCTTCAGCCCAGATTGCTTGAATCCAGTGGCAAAGTGAGCAAGGGACTCACGTCTGAGCATACCCTGCCACATTTATAGCGGCCCAAAGCGGTACAAAATGGGGTGGTGATGGACGGAGCATCAGAACCAATCAAACACTCACACCCAGACAAAAGATCTGGGTTTGATCCATCACCGTTCTTTAGCCCACTCTGCCACCCCAGTTCAGACATGGCTATATGCAAATCAGTCTGACCCTGTGCCTCATGGGAACACTCCAGCCCGAACTGCCAAGCCATGCCTTCCCTGGACCGGAAAGAAGCTTCCGAGGACCGGTTTCTGGCATTCCAGCCGTCTTCAGCCCGGCTTGCTTGGATCCAGTGGCAAGGTGAGCAAGGGACTCACGTCTGAGCATACCCTGCCACACTTATGGCGGCCAAAAGCGGTACAAAAGAGGGTTGTGATGGACGGAGCATCAGAACCAATCAAACACTCACACCCAGTAAAAAGATCTGGGTTTGATCCATCACCGTTCTTTAGCCCACTCTGCCACCCCAGTTCAGACATGGCTATATGCAAATCAGTCTGACCCTGTGCCTCATGGGAACAGTCCAGCCCGAACTGCCAAGCCATGCCTTCCCTGGACTGGAAACAAGCTTCCGAGAACCGGTTTCTGGCATTCCAGCCGTCTTCAGCCCGGCTTGCTTGAATCCAGTGGCAAAGTGAGCAAGGGACTCACGTCTGAGCATACCCTGCCACACTTATGGTGGCCAAAAGCGGTACAAAAGGGGGTGGTGATGGACGGAGCATCAGAACCAATCAAACACTCACACCCAGTCAAAAGATCGGGGTTTGATCCATCACCGTTCTTTAACCCACTCTGCCACCCCAGTTCAGACATGGCTATAAGCAAATCAGTCTGACACTGTGCCTCATGGGAACAGTCCAGCCCGACCTGCCAAGCCATGCCTTCCCTGGACCGGAAACAAGCTTCTGAGGACCGGTTTCTGGCATTCCAGCTGTCTTCAGCCCGGCTTGCTTGAATCCAGGGGCAAAGTGAGCAAGGGATTCACGTCTGAGCATACCGTGCCACACTTATGGTGGCCAAAAGCGGTACAAAAGGGGGTGGTGATGGACGGAGCATCAGAACCAATCAAACACTCAAACCCAGTCAAAAGATCTGGGTTTGATCCATCACCGTTCTTTAGCCCACTCTGCCACCCCAGTTCAGACATGGCTATATGCAAATCAGTCTGACCCTGTGCCTCATGGGAACAGTCCAGCCTGAACTGCCAAGCCATGCCTTCCCTGGACCGGAAACAAGCTTCCGAGGACCGGTTTCTGGCATTCCAGTCGTCTTCAGCCCGGCTTGCTTGAATCCAGTGGCAAAGTGAGCAAGGGACTCACGTCTGAGCAAACCCTGCCACACTTATGGCGGCCAAAAGCAGTACAAAAGAGGGTGGTGATGGACGGAGCATCAGAACCAATCAAACACTCACACCCAGACAAAAGATCTTGGTTTGATCCATCACCGTTCTAAAGCCCACTCTGCCAACCCAGTTCAGACATGGCTATATGCAAATCATTCTGACCCTGTGCCTCATGGGAACAGTCCAGCCCGAACTGCCAAGCCATGCCTTCCCTGGACCGGAAAAAAGCTTCAGAGGACCTGTTTCTAGCATTCCAGCCGTCTTCAGCCCAGATTGCTTGAGTCCAGTGGCAAACTGAGCAAGGGACTCACGTCTGAGCATACCCTGCCACACTTATGACGGCCAAAAGCGGTACAAAATGGGGTGGTGATGGACGGAGCATCAGAACCAATCAAACACTCACACCCAGTCAAAAGATCTGGGTTTGATCCATCACCGTTCTTTAGCCCACTCTGCCATCCCAGTTCAGACATGGCTATATGCAAATCAGTCTGACCCTGTGCCTCATGGGAACACTCCAGCCCGAACTGCCAAGCCATGCCTTCCCTCGACCGGAAAGAAGCTTCCGAGGTCCGGTTTCTGGCATTCCAGCCGTCTTCAGCCCGGCTTGCTTGGATCCAGTGGCAAGGTGAGCAAGGGACTCACGTCTGAGCATACCGTGCCACACTTATGGCGGCCAAAAGCGGTACAAAAGAGGGTTGTGATGGACGGAGCATCAGAACCAATCAAACACTCACACCCAGTAAAAAGATCTGGGTTTGATCCATCACCGTTCTTTAGCCCACTCTGCCACCCCTGTTCAGACATGGCTATATGCAAATCAGTCTGACCCTGTGCCTCATGGGAACAGTCCAGCCCGAACTGCCAAGCCATGCCTTCCCTGGACCGGAAACAAGTTTCCGAGGACCGGTTTCTGGCATTCCAGCCGTCTTCAGCCCGGCTTGCTTGAATCCAGTGGCAAAGTGAGCAAGGGACTCACGTCTGAGCATACCCTGCCACACTTATGGTGGCCAAAAGCGGTACAAAAGGGTGTGGTGATGGACGGAGCATCAGAACCAATCAAACACTCACACCCAGTCAAAAGATCTGGGTTTGATCCATCACCGTTCTTTAGCCCACTCTGCCACCCCAGTTCAGACATGGCTATATGCAAATCAGTCTGACCCTGTGCCTCATGGGAACAGTCCAGCCCGACCTGCCAAGCCATGCCTTCCCTGGACCGGAAACAAGCTTCCGAGGACCGGTTTCTGGCATTCCAGCTGTCTTCAGCCCGGCTTGCTTGAATCCAGGGGCAAAGTGAGCCAGGGATTCACGTCTGAGCATACCCTGCCACACTTATGGTGGCCAAAAGCGGTACAAAAGGGGGTGGTGATGGACGGAGCATCAGAACCAATCAAACACTCACACCCAGTCAAAAGATCTGGGTTTGATCCATCACCGTTCTTTAGCCCACTGTGCCACCCCAGTTCAGACATGGCTATATGCAAATCAGTCTGACCCTGTGCCTCATGGGAACAGTCCAGCCCGAACTGCCAAGCCATGCCTTCCCTGGACCGGAAACAAGCTTCCGAGGACCGGTTTCTGGCATTCCAGCCGTCTTCAGCCCGCCTTGCTTGAATCCAGTGGCAAAGTGAGCAAGGGACTCACGTCTGAGCATACCCTGCCACACTTATGGCAGCCAAAAGCAGTACAAAAGAGGGTGGTGAGGGACGGAGCATCAGAACCAATCAAACTCTCACACCCAGACAAAAGATCTTGGTTTGATCCATCACCGTTCTTTAGCCCACTCTGCCACCCCAGTTCAGACATGGCTATATGCAAATCAGTCTGACCCTGTGCCTCATGGGAACAGTCCAGCCCGAACTGCCAAGCCATGCCTTCCCTGGACCGGAAACAAGCTTCCGAGGACCGGGTTCTAGCATTCCAGCCGTCTTCAGCCCAGATTGCTTGAATCCAGTGGCAAAGTGAGCAAGGGACTCACGTCTGAGCATACCCTGCCACACTTATAGCGGCCCAAAGCGGTACAAAATGGGGTGGTGATGGACGGAGCATCAGAACCAATCAAACACTCACACCCAGCCAAAAGATCTGGGTTTGATCCATCACCGTTCTTTAGCCCACTCTGCCATCCCAGTTCAGACATGGCTATATGCAAATCAGTCTGACCCTGTGCTTCATGTGAACACTCCAGCCCGAACTGCCAAGCCATGCCTTCCCTGGACCGGAAAGAAGCTTCCGAGGTCCGGTTTCTGGCATTCCAGCCGTCTTCAGCCCGGCTTGCTTGGATCCAGTGGCAAGGTGAGCAAGGGACTCACGTCTGAGCATACCGTGCCACACTTATGGCGGCCAAAAGCGGTACAAAAGAGGGTTGTGATGGACGGAGCATCAGAACCAATCAAACACTCACACCCAGTAAAAAGATCTGGGTTTGATCCATCACCGTTCTTTAGCCCACTCTGCCACCCCAGTTCAGACATGGCTATATGCAAATCAGTCTGACCCTGTGCCTCATGGGAACAGTCCAGCCCGAACTGCCAAGCCATGCCTTCCCTGGACCGGAAACAAGCTTCCTAGGACCGGTTTCTGGCATTCCAGCCGTCTTCAGCCCGGCCTGCTTGGATCCAGTGGCAAGGTGAGCTAGGGACTCAGGTCTGAGCATACCCTGCCACACTTATGGCGGCCAAAAGTGGTTCAAAAGAGGGTGGGGATGGACGGAGCATCAGAACCAATCAAACACTCACACCCAGTCAAAAGATCTGGGTTTGATCCATCACCGTTCTTTAGCCCACTCTGCCACCCCAGTTCAGACATGGCTATATGCAAATCAGTCTGACCCTGTGCCTCATGGGAACAGTCCAGCACGAACTGCCAAGCCATGCCTTCCCTGGACCGGAAACAAGCTTCCGAGGACCGGTTTCTAGCATTCCAGCTGTCTTCAGCCCGGCTTGCTTGAATCCAGGGGCAAAGTGAGCAAGGGATTCACGTCTGAGCATACCCTGCCACACTTATGGCGGCCAAAAGCGGTACAAAAGGGGGTGGTGATGGACGGAGCATCAGAACCAATCAAACACTCACACCCAGTCAAAAGATCTGGGTTTGATCCATCACCGTTCTTTAGCTCACTCTGCCACCCCAGTTCAGACATGGCTATATGCAAATCAGTCTGACCCTGTGCCTAATGGGAACAGTCCAGCCCGAACTGCCAAGCCATGCCTTCCCTGGACCGGAAACAAGCTTCCGAGGACCGGTTTCTGGCATTCCAGCCGTCTTCAGCCCGGCTTGCTTGAATCCAGTGGCAAAGGGATCAAGGGACTCACGCGTGAGCATACCCTGCCACACTTATGGCGGCCAAAAGCGGTACAAAAGGAGGTGGTGATGGACGGAGCATCAGAGCCAATCAAACACTCACACCCAGTCAAAAGATCTGGGTTTGATCCATCACCGTTCTTTAGCCCACTCTGCCACCCCAGTTCAGACATGGCTATATGCAAATCAGTCTGACCCTGAGCCTCATGGGAACAGTCCAGCCCGAACTGCCAAGCCATGCCTTCCCTGGACCGGAAACAAGCTTCCGAGGACCGGTTTCTGGCATTCCAGCCGTCTTCAGCCCGGCTTGCTTGGATCCAGTGGCAAGGTGAGCAAGGGACTCACGTCTGAGCATACCCTGCCACACTTATGGCGGCCAAAAGCGGTACAAAAGAGGGTTGTGATGGACGGAGCATCAGAACCAATCAAACACTCACACCCAGTAAAAAGATCTGGGTTTGATCCATCACCGTTCTTTAGCCCACTCTGCCACCCCAGTTCAGACATGGCTATATGCAAATCAGTCTGACCCTGTGCCTCATGGGAACAGTCCAGCCCGAACTGCCAAGCCATGCCTTCCCTGGACCGGAAACAAGCTTCCTAGGACCGGTTTCTGGCATTCCAGCCGTCTTCAGCCCGGCTTGCTTGGATCCAGTGGCAAGGTGAGCTAGGGACTCAGGTCTGAGCATACCCTGCCACACTTATGGCGGCCAAAAGCGGTACAAAAGAGGTTGGGGATGGACGGAGCATCAGAACCAATCAAACACTCACACCCAGTCAAAAGATCTGGGTTTGATCCATCACTGTTCTTTAGCCCACTCTGCCACCCCAGTTCAGACATGGCTATATGCAAATCAGTCTGACCCTGTGCCTCATGGGAACAGTCCAGCCCGAACTGCCAAGCCATGCCTTCCCTGGACCGGAAACAAGCTTCCGAGGACCGGGTTCTAGCATTCCAGCCGTCTTCAGCCCAGATTGCTTGAATCCAGTGGCAAAGTGAGCAAGGGACTCACGTCTGAGCATACCCTGCCACACTTATAGCGGCCCAAAGCGGTACAAAATGGGGTGGTGATGGACGGAGCATCAGAACCAATCAAACACTCACACCCAGCCAAAAGATCTGGGTTTGATCCATCACCGTTCTTTAGCCCACTCTGCCATCCCAGTTCAGACATGGCTATATGCAAATCAGTCTGACCCTGTGCTTCATGTGAACACTCCAGCCCGAACTGCCAAGCCATGCCTTCCCTGGACCGGAAAGAAGCTTCCGAGGTCCGGGTTCTGGCATTCCAGCCGTCTTCAGCCCGGCTTGCTTGGATCCAGTGGCAAGGTGAGCAAGGGACTCACGTCTGAGCATACCGTGCCACACTTATGGCGGCCAAAAGCGGTACAAAAGAGGGTTGTGATGGACGGAGCATCAGAACCAATCAAACACTCACACCCAGTAAAAAGATCTGGGTTTGATCCATCACCGTTCTTTAGCCCACTCTGCCACCCCAGTTCAGACATGGCTATATGCAAATCAGTCTGACCCTGAGCCTCATGGGAACAGTCCAGCCCGAACTGCCAAGCCATGCCTTCCCTGGACCGGAAACAAGCTTCCGAGGACCGGTTTCTGGCATTCCAGCCGTCTTCAGCCCGGCTTGCTTGGATCCAGTGGCAAGGTGAGCAAGGGACTCACGTCTGAGCATACCCTGCCACACTTATGGCGGCCAAAAGCGGTACAAAAGAGGGTTGTGATGGACGGAGCATCAGAACCAATCAAACACTCACACCCAGTAAAAAGATCTGGGTTTGATCCATCACCGTTCTTTAGCCCACTCTGCCACCCCAGTTCAGACATGGCTATATGCAAATCAGTCTGACCCTGTGCCTCATGGGAACAGTCCAGCCCGAACTGCCAAGCCATGCCTTCCCTGGACCGGAAACAAGCTTCCTAGGACCGGTTTCTGGCATTCCAGCCGTCTTCAGCCCGGCTTGCTTGGATCCAGTGGCAAGGTGAGCTAGGGACTCAGGTCTGAGCATACCCTGCCACACTTATGGCGGCCAAAAGCGGTACAAAAGAGGTTGGGGATGGACGGAGCATCAGAACCAATCAAACACTCACACCCAGTCAAAAGATCTGGGTTTGATCCATCACTGTTCTTTAGCCCACTCTGCCACCCCAGTTCAGACATGGCTATATGCAAATCAGTCTGACCCTGTGCCTCATGGGAACAGTCCAGCCCGAACTGCCAAGCCATGCCTTCCCTGGACCGGAAACAAGCTTCCGAGGACCGGGTTCTAGCATTCCAGCCGTCTTCAGCCCAGATTGCTTGAATCCAGTGGCAAAGTGAGCAAGGGACTCACGTCTGAGCATACCCTGCCACACTTATAGCGGCCCAAAGCGGTACAAAATGGGGTGGTGATGGACGGAGCATCAGAACCAATCAAACACTCACACCCAGCCAAAAGATCTGGGTTTGATCCATCACCGTTCTTTAGCCCACTCTGCCATCCCAGTTCAGACATGGCTATATGCAAATCAGTCTGACCCTGTGCTTCATGTGAACACTCCAGCCCGAACTGCCAAGCCATGCCTTCCCTGGACCGGAAAGAAGCTTCCGAGGTCCGGGTTCTGGCATTCCAGCCGTCTTCAGCCCGGCTTGCTTGGATCCAGTGGCAAGGTGAGCAAGGGACTCACGTCTGAGCATACCGTGCCACACTTATGGCGGCCAAAAGCGGTACAAAAGAGGGTTGTGATGGACGGAGCATCAGAACCAATCAAACACTCACACCCAGTAAAAAGATCTGGGTTTGATCCATCACCGTTCTTTAGCCCACTCTGCCACCCCAGTTCAGACATGGCTATATGCAAATCAGTCTGACCCTGTGCCTCATGGGAACAGTCCAGCCCGAACTGCCAAGCCATGCCTTCCCTGGACCGGAAACAAGCTTCCTAGGACCGGTTTCTGGCATTCCAGCCATCTTCAGCCCGGCCTGCTTGGATCCAGTGGCAAGGTGAGCTAGGGACTCAGGTCTGAGCATACCCTGCCACACTTATGGCGGCCAAAAGTGGTTCAAAAGAGGGTGGGGATGGACGGAGCATCAGAACCAATCAAACACTCACACCCAGTCAAAAGATCTGGGTTTGATCCATCACCGTTCTTTAGCCCACTCTGCCACCCCAGTTCAGACATGGCTATATGCAAATCAGTCTGACCCTGTGCCTCATGGGAACAGTCCAGCACGAACTGCCAAGCCATGCCTTCCCTGGACCGGAAACAAGCTTCCGAGGACCGGTTTCTAGCATTCCAGCTGTCTTCAGCCCGGCTTGCTTGAATCCAGGGGCAAAGTGAGCAAGGGATTCACGTCTGAGCATACCCTGCCACACTTATGGCGGCCAAAAGCGGTACAAAAGGGGGTGGTGATGGACGGAGCATCAGAACCAATCAAACACTCACACCCAGTCAAAAGATCTGGGTTTGATCCATCACCGTTCTTTAGCTCACTCTGCCACCCCAGTTCAGACATGGCTATATGCAAATCAGTCTGACCCTGTGCCTAATGGGAACAGTCCAGCCCGAACTGCCAAGCCATGCCTTCCCTGGACCGGAAACAAGCTTCCGAGGACCGGTTTCTGGCATTCCAGCCGTCTTCAGCCCGGCTTGCTTGAATCCAGTGGCAAAGGGATCAAGGGACTCACGCGTGAGCATACCCTGCCACACTTATGGCGGCCAAAAGCGGTACAAAAGGAGGTGGTGATGGACGGAGCATCAGAGCCAATCAAACACTCACACCCAGTCAAAAGATCTGGGTTTGATCCATCACCGTTCTTTAGCCCACTCTGCCACCCCAGTTCAGACATGGCTATATGCAAATCAGTCTGACCCTGAGCCTCATGGGAACAGTCCAGCCCGAACTGCCAAGCCATGCCTTCCCTGGACCGGAAACAAGCTTCCGAGGACCGGTTTCTGGCATTCCAGCCGTCTTCAGCCCGGCTTGCTTGGATCCAGTGGCAAGGTGAGCAAGGGACTCACGTCTGAGCATACCCTGCCACACTTATGGCGGCCAAAAGCGGTACAAAAGAGGGTTGTGATGGACGGAGCATCAGAACCAATCAAACACTCACACCCAGTAAAAAGATCTGGGTTTGATCCATCACCGTTCTTTAGCCCACTCTGCCACCCCAGTTCAGACATGGCTATATGCAAATCAGTCTGACCCTGTGCCTCATGGGAACAGTCCAGCCCGAACTGCCAAGCCATGCCTTCCCTGGACCGGAAACAAGCTTCCTAGGACCGGTTTCTGGCATTCCAGCCGTCTTCAGCCCGGCTTGCTTGGATCCAGTGGCAAGGTGAGCTAGGGACTCAGGTCTGAGCATACCCTGCCACACTTATGGCGGCCAAAAGCGGTACAAAAGAGGTTGGGGATGGACGGAGCATCAGAACCAATCAAACACTCACACCCAGTCAAAAGATCTGGGTTTGATCCATCACTGTTCTTTAGCCCACTCTGCCACCCCAGTTCAGACATGGCTATATGCAAATCAGTCTGACCCTGTGCCTCATGGGAACAGTCCAGCCCGAACTGCCAAGCCATGCCTTCCCTGGACCGGAAACAAGCTTCCGAGGACCGGTTTCTAGCATTCCAGCTGTCTTCAGCCCGGCTTGCTTGAATCCAGGGGCAAAGTGAGCAAGGGATTCACGTCTGAGCATACCCTGCCACACTTATGGCGGCCAAAAGCGGTACAAAAGGGGGTGGTGATGGACGGAGCATCAGAACCAATCAAACACTCACACCCAGTCAAAAGATCTGGGTTTGATCCATCACCGTTCTTTAGCCCACTCTGCCACCCCAGTTCAGACATGGCTATATGCAAATCAGTCTGACCCTGTACCTCATGGGAACAGTCCAGCCCGAACTGCCAAGCCATGCCTTCCCTGGACCGGAAACAAGCTTCCGAGGACCGGTTTCTGGCATTCCAGCCGTCTTCAGCCCAGCTTGCTTGAATCCAGTGGCAAAGTGATCAAGGGACTCACGCGTGAGCATACCCTGCCACACTTATGGCGGCCAAAAGCGGTACAAAAGGGGGTGGTGATGGACGGAGCATTAGAGCCAATCAAACACTCACACCCAGTCAAAAGATCTGGGTTTGATCCATCACCGTTCTTTAGCCCACTCTGCCACCCCAGTTCAGACATGGCTATATGCAAATCAGTCTGACCCTGTGCCTCATGGGAACAGTCCAGCCCGAACTGCCAAGCCATGCCTTCCCTGGACCGGAAACAAGCTTCCGAGGACCGGTTTCTGGCATTCCAGCCGTCTTCAGCCCGGCTTGCTTGGATCCAGTGGCAAGGTGAGCAAGGGACTCACGTCTGAGCATACCTTGCCACACTTATGGCGGCCAAAAGCGGTACAAAAGAGGGTGGTGATGGACGGAGCATCAGAACCAATCAAACACTCACACCCAGTCAAAAGATCTGGGTTTGATCCATCACCGTTCTTTAGCCCACTCTGCCAACCCAGTTCAGACATGGCTATATGCAAATCAGTCTGACCCTGTGCCTCATGGGAACAGTCCAGCCCGAACTGCCAAGCCATGCCTTCCCTGGACCGGAAACAAGCTTCCTAGGACCGGTTTCTGGCATTCCAGCCGTATTCAGCCCGGCTTGCTTGGATCCAGTGGCAAGGTGAGCTAGGGACTCACGTCTGAGCATACCCTGCCACACTTATGGCGGCCAAATGCGGTACAAAAGAGGGTGGGGATGGACGGAGCATCAGAACCAATCAAACACTCACACCCAGTCAAAAGATCTGGGTTTGATCCATCACCGTTCTTTAGCCCACTCTGCCACCCCAGTTCAGACATGGCTATATGCAAATCAGTCTGACCCTGTGCCTCATGGGAACAGTCCAGCCCGAACTGCCAAGCCATGCCTTCCCTGGACCGGAAACAAGCTTCCGAGGACCGGTTTCCAGCATTCCAGCTGTCTTCAGCCCGGCTTGCTTGAATCCAGGGGCAAAGTGAACAAGGGACTCCACGTGAGCATACCCTGCCACACTTATGGCGGCCAAAAGCGGTACAAAAGGGGGTGGTGATGGACAGAGCATCAGAGCCAATCAAACACTCACACCCAGTCAAAAGATCTGGGTTTGATCCATCACCGTTCTTTAGCCCACTCTGCCACCCCAGTTCAGACATGGCTATATGCAAATCAGTCTGACCCTGTGCCTCATGGGAACAGTCCAGCCTGAACTGCCAAGCCATGCCTTCCCTGGACCAGAAACAAGCTTCCGAGGACCGGTTTCTGGCATTCCAGCCGTCTTCAGCCCGGCTTGCTTGGATCCAGTGGCAAGGTGAGCAAGGGACTCACGTCTGAGCATACCCTGTCACACTTATGGCGGCCAAAAGCGGTACAAACGAGGGTGGTGATGGACGGAGCATCAGAACCAATCAAACACTCACACCCAGTCAAAAGATCTGGGTTTGATCCATCACCGTTCTTTAGCCCACTCTGCCACCCCAGTTCAGACATGGCTATATGCAAATCAGTCTGACCCTGTGCCTCATGGGAACAGTCCAGCCCGAACTGCCAAGCCATGCCTTCCCTGGACCGGAAACAAGCTTCCTAGGACCGGTTTCTGGCATTCCAGCCGTCTTCAGCCCGGCTTGCTTGGATCCAGTGGCAAGGTGAGCTAGGGACTCACGTCTGAGCATACCCTGCCACACTTATGGCGGCCAAAAGCGGTACAAAAGAGGGTGGGGATGGACGGAGCATCAGAACCAATCAAACACTCACACCCAGTCAAAAGATCTGGGTTTGATCCATCACCGTTCTATAGCCCACTGTGCCACCCCAGTTCAGACATGGCTATATGCAAATCAGTCTGACCCTGTGCCTCATGGGAACAGTCCAGCCCGAACTGCCAAGCCATGCCTTCCCTGGACCGGAAACAAGCTTCCGAGGACCGGTTTCTAGCATTCCAGCTGTCTTCAGCCCGGCTTGCTTGAATCCAGGGGCAAAGTGAGCAAGGGATTCACGTCTGAGCATACCCTGCCACACTTATGGCGGCCAAAAGCGGTACAAAAGGGGGTGGTGATGGACGGAGCATCAGAACCAATCAAACACTCACACCCAGTCAAAAGATCTGGGTTTGATCCATCACCGTTCTTTAGCCCACTCTGCCACCCCAGTTCAGACATGGCTATATGCTAATCAGTCTGACCCTGTGCCTCATGGGAACAGTCCAGCCTGAACTGCCAAGCCATGCCTTCCCTGGACCGGAAACAAGCTTCCGAGGACCGGTTTCTGGCATTCCAGCCGTCTTCAGCCCGGCTTGCTTGAATCCAGTGGCAAAGTGAGCAAGGGACTCACGTCTGAGCATACCCTGCCACACTTATGGCGGCCAAAAGCAGTACAAAAGAGGGTGGTGATGGACGGAGCATCAGAACCAATCAAACACTCACACCCAGTCAAAAGATCTTGGTTTGATCCATCACCGTTCTTTAACCCACTCTGCCACCCCAGTTCAGACATGGCTATATGCAAATCAGTCTGACCCTGTGCCTCATGGGAACAGTCCAGCCCGAACTGCCAAGCCATGCCTTCCCTGGACCAGAAACAAGCTTCCGAGGACCGGTTTCTAGCATTCCAGCCGTCTTCAGCCCAGATTGCTTGAATCCAGGGGCAAAGTGAGCAAGGGATTCACGTCTGAGCATACCCTGCCACACTTATGGCGGCCAAAAGCGGTACAAACGGGGGTGGTGATGGACAGAGCATCAGAACCAATCAAACACTCACACCCAGTCAAAAGATCTGGGTTTGATCCATCACCGTTCTTTAGCCCACTCTGCCACCCCAGTTTAGACATGGCTATATGCAAATCAGTCTGACCCTGTGCCTCATGGGAACAGTCCAGCCTGAACTGCCAAGCCATGCCTTCCCTGGACCGGAAACAAGCTTCCGAGGACCGGTTTCTGGCATTCCAGCCGTCTTCAGCCCGGCTTGCTTGAATCCAGTGGCAAAGTGAGCAAGGGACTCACGTCTGAGCATACCCTGCCACAAATATGGCGGCCAAAAGCAGTACAAAAGAGGGTGGTGATGGACGGAGCATCAGAACCAATCAAACACTCACACCCAGTCAAAAGATCTTGGTTTGATCCATCACCGTTCTTTAACCCACTCTGCCACCCCAGTTCAGACATGGCTATATGCAAATCAGTCTGACCCTGTGCCTCATGGGAACAGTCCAGCCCGAACTGCCAAGCCATGCCTTCCCTGGACCAGAAACAAGCTTCCGAGGACCGGTTTCTAGCATTCCAGCTGTCTTCAGCCCAGATTGCTTGAATCCAGAGGCAAAGTGAGCAAGGGACTCACGTCTGAGCATACCCTGCCACACTTATGGCGGCCAAAAGCGGTACAAAAGAGGGTTGTGATGGACGGAGCATCAGAACCAATCAAACACTCACACCCAGTAAAAAGATCTGGGTTTGATCCATCACCGTTCTTTAGCCCACTCTGCCACCCCAGTTCAGACATGGCTATATGCAAATCAGTCTGACCCTGTGCCTCATGGGAACAGTCCAGCCCGAACTGCCAAGCCATGCCTTCCCTGGACCGGAAACAAGCTTTCTAGGACCGGTTTCTGGCATTCCAGCCGTCTTCAGCCCGGCTTGCTTGGCTCCAGTGGCAAGGTGAGCTAGGGACTCAGGTCTGAGCATACCCTGCCACACTTATGGCGGCCAAAAGCGGTACAAAAGAGGGTGGGGATGGACGGAGCATCAGAACCAATCAAACACTCACACCCAGTCAAAAGATCTGGGTTTGATCCATCACCGTTCTTTAGCCCACTCTGCCACCCCAGTTCAGACATGGCTATATGCAAATCAGTCTGACGCTGTGCCTCATGGGAACAGTCCAGCCCGAACTGCCAAGCCATGCCTTCCCTGGACCGGAAACAAGCTTCCGAGGACCGGTTTCTAGCATTCCAGCTGTCTTCAGCCCGGCTTGCTTGAATCCAGGGGCAAAGTGAGCAAGGGATTCACGTCTGAGCATACCCTGCCACACTTATGGCGGCCAAAAGCGGTACAAAAGGGGGTGGTGATGGACGGAGCATCAGAACCAATCAAACACTCACACCCAGTCAAAAGATCTGGGTTTGATCCATCACCGTTCTTTAGCCCACTCTGCCACCCCAGTTCAGACATGGCTATATGCAAATCAGTCTGACCCTGTGCCTCATGGGAACAGTCCAGCCCGAACTGCCAAGCCATGCCTTCCCTGGACCGGAAACAAGCTTCCGAGGACCGGTTTCTAGCATTCCAGCTGCCTTCAGCCCGGCTTGCTTGAATCCAGGGGCAAAGTGAGCAAGGGATTCACGTCTGAGCATACCCTGCCACACTTATGGCGTCCGAAAGCGGTACAAAAGGGGGTGGTGATGGACGGAGCATCAGAACCAATCAAACACTCACACCCAGTCAAAAGATCTGGGTTTGATCCATCACCGTTCTTTAGCCCACTCTGCCACCCCAGTTCAGACATGGCTATATGCAAATCAGTCTGACCCTGTGCCTCATGGGAACAGTCCAGCCCGAACTGCCAAGCCATGCCTTCCCTGGACCGGAAACAAGCTTCCGAGGACCGGTTTCTGGCATTCCAGCCGTCTTCAGCCCGGCTTGCTTGAATCCAGTGGCAAAGTGATCAAGGGACTCACACGTGAGCATACCCTGCCACACTTATGGCGGCCAAAAGCGGTACAAAAGGGGGTGGTGATGGACGGAGCATCAGAGCCAATCAAACACTCACACCCAGTCAAAAGATCTGGGTTTGATCCATCACCGTTCTTTAGCCCACTCTGCCACCCCAGTTCAGACATGGCTATATGCAAATCAGTCTGACCCTGTGCCTCATGGGAACAGTCCAGCCAGAACTGCCAAGCCATGCCTTCCCTGGACCGGAAACAAGCTTCCGAGGACCGGTTTCTGGCATTCCAGCCGTCTTCAGCCCGGCTTGCTTGGATCCAGTGGCAAGGTGAGCAAGGGACTCACGTCTGAGCATACCCTGCCACACTTATGGCGGCCAAAAGCGGTACAAAAGAGGGTGGTGATGGACGGAGCATCAGAACCAATCAAACACTCACACCCAGTCAAAAGATCTGGGTTTGATCCATCACCGTTCTATAGCCCACTGTGCCACCCCAGTTCAGACATGGCTATATTCAAATCAGTCTGACCCTGTGCCTCATGGGAACAGTCCAGCCTGAACTGCCAAGCCATGCCTTCCCTGGACCGGAAACAAGCTTCCGAGGACCGGTTTCTAGCATTCCAGCTGTCTTCAGCCCGGCTTGCTTGAATCCAGGGGCAAAGTGAGCAAGGGATTCACGTCTGAGCATACCCTGCAACACTTATGGCGGCCAAAAGCGGTACAAAAGGGGGTGGTGATGGACGGAGCATCAGAACCAATCAAACACTCACACCCAGTCAAAAGATCTGGGTTTGATCCATCACCGTTCTTTAGCCCACTCTGCCACCCCAGTTCAGACATGGCTATATGCAAATCAGTCTGACCCTGTGCCTCATGGGAACAGTCCAGCCTGAACTGCCAAGCCATGCCTTCCCTAGACCGGAAACAAGCTTCCGAGGACCGGTTTCTGGCATTCCAGCCGTCTTCAGCCCGGCTTGCTTGAATCCAGTGGCAAAGTGAGCAAGGGACTCACGTCTGAGCATACCCTGCCACACTTATGGCGGCCAAAAGCAGTACAAAAGAGGGTGGTGATGGACGGAGCATCAGAACCAATCAAACACTCACACCCAGTCAAAAGATCTGGGTTTGATCCATCACCGTTCTTTAGCCCACTCTGCCACCCCAGTTCAGACATGGCTATATGCAAATCAGTCTGACCCTGTGCCTCATGGGAACAGTCCAGCCTGAACTGCCAAGCCATGCCTTCCCTGGACCGGAAACAAGCTTCCGAGGACCGGTTTCTGGCATTCCAGCCGTCTTCAGCCCGGCTTGCTTGAATCCAGTGGCAAAGTGAGCAAGGGACTCACGTCTGAGCATACCCTGCCACACTTATGGCGGCCAAAAGCAGTACAAAAGAGGGTGGTGATGGACGGAGCATCAGAACCAATCAAACACTCACACCCAGTCAAAAGATCTTGGTTTGATCCATCACCGTTCGTTAACCCACTCTGCCACCCCAGTTCAGACATGGCTATATGCAAATCAGTCTGACCCTGTGCCTCATGGGAACAGTCCAGCCCGAACTGCCAAGCCATGCCTTCCCTGGACCAGAAACAAGCTTCCGAGGACCGGTTTCTAGCATTCCAGCCGTCTTCAGCCCAGATTGCTTGAATCCAGGGGCAAAGTGAGCAAGGGATTCACGTCTGAGCATACCCTGCCACACTTATGGCGGCCAAAA
Organism: Lissotriton helveticus; assembly: GCF_964261635.1. Taxonomy (NCBI): domain Eukaryota; kingdom Metazoa; phylum Chordata; class Amphibia; order Caudata; family Salamandridae; genus Lissotriton; species Lissotriton helveticus. Next base: position 903,310,447 of record NC_136070.1, on the reverse strand, counting down.
GCGGTACAAACGGGGGTGGTGATGGACAGAGCATCAGAACCAATCAAACACTCACACCCAGTCAAAAGATCTGGGTTTGATCCATCACCGTTCTTTAGCCCACTCTGCCACCCCAGTTCAGACATGGCTATATGCAAATCAGTCTGACCCTGTGCCTCATGGGAACAGTCCAGCCTGAACTGCCAAGCCATGCCTTCCCTGGACCGGAAACAAGCTTCCGAGGACCGGTTTCTGGCATTCCAGCCGTCTTCAGCCCGGCTTGCTTGAATCCAGTGGCAAAGTGAGCAAGGGACTCACGTCTGAGCATACCCTGCCACAAATATGGCGGCCTAAAGCAGTACAAAAGAGGGTGGTGATGGACGGAGCATCAGAACCAATCAAACACTCACACCCAGTCAAAAGATCTTGGTTTGATCCATCACCGTTCTTTAACCCACTCTGCCACCCCAGTTCAGACATGGCTATATGCAAATCAGTCTGACCCTGTGCCTCATGGGAACAGTCCAGCCGGAACTGCCAAGCCATGCCTTCCCTGGACCAGAAACAAGCTTCCGAGGACCGGTTTCTAGCATTCCAGCTGTCTTCAGCCCAGATTGCTTGAATCCAGAGGCAAAGTGAGCAAGGGACTCACGTCTGAGCATACCCTGCCACACTTATGGCGGCCAAAAGCGGTACAAAAGAGGGTTGTGATGGACGGAGCATCAGAACCAATCAAACACTCACACCCAGTAAAAAGATCTGGGTTTGATCCATCACCGTTCTTTAGCCCACTCTGCCACCCCAGTTCAGACATGGCTATATGCAAATCAGTCTGACCCTGTGCCTCATGGGAACAGTCCAGCCCGAACTGCCAAGCCATGCCTTCCCTGGACTGGAAACAAGCTTTCTAGGACCGGTTTCTGGCATTCCAGCCGTCTTCAGCCCGGCTTGCTTGGCTCCAGTGGCAAGGTGAGCTAGGGACTCAGGTCTGAGCATACCCTGCCACACTTATGGCGGCCAAAAGCGGTACAAAAGAGGGTGGGGATGGACGGAGCATCAGAACCAATCAAACACTCACACCCAGTCAAAAGATCTGGGTTTGATCCATCACCGTTCTTTAGCCTACTCTGCCACCCCAGTTCAGACATGGCTATATGCAAATCAGTCTGACGCTGTGCCTCATGGGAACAGTCCAGCCCGAACTGCCAAGCCATGCCTTCCCTGGACCGGAAACAAGCTTCCGAGGACCGGTTTCTAGCATTCCAGCTGTCTTCAGCCCGGCTTGCTTGAATCCAGGGGCAAAGTGAGCAAGGGATTCACGTCTGAGCATACCCTGCCACATTTATGGCGGCCAAAAGCGGTACAAAAGGGGGTGGTGATGGACGGAGCATCAGAACCAATCAAACACTCACACCCAGTCAAAAGATCTGGGTTTGATCCATCACCGTTCTTTAGCCCACTCTGCCACCCCAGTTCAGACATGGCTATATGCAAATCAGTCTGACCCTGTGCCTCATGGGAACAGTCCAGCCCGAACTGCCAAGCCATGCCTTCCCTGGACCGGAAACAAGCTTCCGAGGACCGGTTTCTAGCATTCCAGCTGCCTTCAGCCCGGCTTGCTTGAATCCAGGGGCAAAGTGAGCAAGGGATTCACGTCTGAGCATACCCTGCCACACTTATGGCGTCCGAAAGCGGTACAAAAGGGGGTGGTGATGGACGGAGCATCAGAACCAATCAAACACTCACACCCAGTCAAAAGATCTGGGTTTGATCCATCACCGTTCTTTAGCCCACTCTGCCACCCCAGTTCAGACATGGCTATATGCAAATCAGTCTGACCCTGTGCCTCATGGGAACAGTCCAGCCCGAACTGCCAAGCCATGCCTTCCCTGGACCGGAAACAAGCTTCCGAGGACCGGTTTCTGGCATTCCAGCCGTCTTCAGCCCGGCTTGCTTGAATCCAGTGGCAAAGTGATCAAGGGACTCACGCGTGAGCATACGCTGCCACACTTATGGCGGCCAAAAGCGGTACAAAAGGGGGTGGTGATGGACGGAGCATCAGAGCCAATCAAACACTCACACCCAGTCAAAAGATCTGGGTTTGATCCATCACCGTTCTTTAGCCCACTCTGCCACCCCAGTTCAGACATGGCTATATGCAAATCAGTCTGACCCTGTGCCTCATGGCAACAGTCCAGCCAGAACTGCCAAGCCATGCCTTCCCTGGACCGGAAACAAGCTTCCGAGGACTGGTTTCTGGCATTCCAGCCGTCTTCAGCCCGGCTTGCTTGGATCCAGTGGCAAGGTGAGCAAGGGACTCACGTCTGAGCATACCCTGCCACACTTATGGCGGCCAAAAGCGGTACAAAAGAGGGTGGTGATGGACGGAGCATCAGAACCAATCAAACACTCACACCCAGTCAAAAGATCTGGGTTTGATCCATCACCGTTCTATAGCCCACTGTGCCACCCCAGTTCAGACATGGCTATATTCAAATCAGTCTGACCCTGTGCCTCATGGGAACAGTCCAGCCTGAACTGCCAAGCCATGCCTTCCCTGGACCGGAAACAAGCTTCCGAGGACCGGTTTCTAGCATTCCAGCTGTCTTCAGCCCGGCTTGCTTGAATCCAGGGGCAAAGTGAGCAAGGGATTCACGTCTGAGCATACCCTGCAACACTTATGGCGGCCAAAAGCGGTACAAAAGGGGGTGGTGATGGACGGAGCATCAGAACCAATAAACACTCACACCCAGTCAAAAGATCTGGGTTTGATCCATCACCGTTCTTTAGCCCACTCTGCCACCCCAGTTCAGACATGGCTATATGTAAATCAGTCTGACCCTGTGCCTCATGGGAACAGTCCAGCCTGAACTGCCAAGCCATGCCTTCCCTGGACCGGAAACAAGCTTCCGAGGACCGGTTTCTGGCATTCCAGCCGTCTTCAGCCCGGCTTGCTTGAATCCAGTGGCAAAGTGAGCAAGGGACTCACGTCTGAGCATACCCTGCCACACTTATGGCGGCCAAAAGCAGTACAAAAGAGGGTGGTGATGGACGGAGCATCAGAACCAATCAAACACTCACACCCAGTCAAAAGATCTTGGTTTGATCCATCACCGTTCTTTAACCCACTCTGCCACCCCAGTTCAGACATGGCTATATGCAAATCAGTCTGACCCTGTGCCTCATGGGAACAGTCCAGCCCGAACTGCCAAGCCATGCCTTCCCTGGACCAGAAACAAGCTTCCGAGGACCGGTTTCTAGCATTCCAGCCGTCTTCAGCCCAGATTGCTTGAATCCAGGGGCCAAGTGAGCAAGGGATTCACGTCTGAGCATACCCTGCCACACTTATGGTGGCCAAAAGCGGTACAAAAGGGGGTGGTGATGGCCGGAGCATCAGAACCAATCAAACACTCACACCCAGTCAAAAGATCTGGGTTTGATCCATCACCGTTCTTTAGCCCACTCTGCCACCCCAGTTCAGACATGGCTATATGCAAATCAGTCTGACCCTGTGCCTCATGGGAACAGTCCAGCCTGAACTGCCAAGCCATGCCTTCCCTGGACCGGAAACAAGCTTCTGAGGACCGGTTTCTGGCATTCCAGCCGTCTTCAGCCCGGCTTGCTTGAATCCAGTGGCAAAGTGAGCAAGGGACTCACGTCTGAGCATACCCTGCCACACTTATGGCGGCCAAAAGCAGTACAAAAGAGGGTGGTGATGGACGGAGCATCAGAACCAATCAAACACTCACACCCAGTCAAAAGATCTTGGTTTGATCCATCACCGTTCTTTAACCCACTCTGCCACCCCTGTTCAGACATGGCTATATGCAAATCAGTCTGACCCTGTGCCTCATGGGAACAGTCCAGCCCGAACTGCCAAGCCATGCCTTCCCTGGACCAGAAACAAGCTTCCGAGGACTGGTTTCTAGCATTCCAGCCGTCTTCAGCCCAGATTGCTTGAATCCAGAGGCAAAGTGAGCAAGGGACTCACGTCTGAGCATACCCTGCCACACTTATGGCGGCCAAAAGCGGTACAAAAGAGGGTTGTGATGGACAGAGCATCAGAACCAATCAAACACTCACACCCAGTAAAAAGATCTGGGTTTGATCCATCACCGTTCTTTAGCCCACTCTGCCACCCCAGTTCAGACATGGCTATATGCAAATCAGTCTGACCCTGTGCCTCATGGGAACAGTCCAGCCCGAACTGCCAAGCCATGCCTTCCCTGGACCGGAAACAAGCTTCCTAGGACCGGTTTCTGGCATTCCAGCCGTCTTCAGCCCGGCTTGCTTGGCTCCAGTGGCAAGGTGAGCTAGGGACTCAGGTCTGAGCATATCCTGCCACACTTATGGCGGCCAAAAGCGGTACAAAAGAGGGTGGGGATGGACGGAGCATCAGAACCAATCAAACACTCACACCCAGTCAAAAGATCTGGGTTTGATCCATCACCGTTCTTTAGCCCACTCTGCCACCCCAGTTCAGACATGGCTATATGCAAATCAGTCTGACGCTGTGCCTCATGGGAACAGTCCAGCCCGAACTGCCAAGCCATGCCTTCCCTGGACCGGAAACAAGCTTCCGAGGACCGGTTTCTAGCATTCCAGCTGTCTTCAGCCCGGCTTGCTTGAATCCAGGGGCAAAGTGAGCAAGGGATTCACGTCTGAGCATACCCTGCCACACTTATGGCGGCCAAAAGCGGTACAAAAGGGGGTGGTGATGGACGGAGCATCAGAACCAATCAAACACTCACACCCAGTCAAAAGATCTGGGTTTGATCCATCACCGTTCTTTAGCCCACTCTGCCACCCCAGTTCAGACATGGCTATATGCAAATCAGTCTGACCCTGTGCCTCATGGGAACAGTCCAGCCCGAACTGCCAAGCCATGCCTTCCCTGGACCGGAAACAAGCTTCCGAGGACCGGTTTCTAGCATTCCAGCTGCCTTCAGCCCGGCTTGCTTGAATCCAGGGGCAAAGTGAGCAAGGGATTCACGTCTGAGCATACCCTGCCACACTTATGGCGTCCGAAAGCGGTGCAAAAGGGGGTGGTGATGGACGGAGCATCAGAACCAATCAAACACTCACACCCAGTCAAAAGATCTGGGTTTGATCCATCACCGTTCTTTAGCCCACTCTGCCACCCCAGTTCAGACATGGCTATATGCAAATCAGTCTGACCCTGTGCCTCATGGGAACAGTCCAGCCCGAACTGCCAAGCCATGCCTTCCCTGGACCGGAAACAAGCGTCCGAGGACCGGTTTCTGGCATTCCAGCCGTCTTCAGCCCGGCTTGCTTGAATCCAGTGGCAAAGTGATCAAGGGACTCACGCGTGAGCATACCCTGCCACACTTATGGCGGCCAAAAGCGGTACAAAAGGGGGTGGTGATGGACGGAGCATCAGAGCCAATCAAACACTCACACCCAGTCAAAAGATCTGGGTTTGATCCATCACCGTTCTTTAGCCCACTCTGCCACCCCAGTTCAGACATGGCTATATGCAAATCAGTCTGACCCTGTGCCTAATGGGAACAGTCCAGCCCGAACTGCCAAGCCATGCCTTCCCTGGACCGGAAACAAGCTTCCGAGGACCGGTTTCTGGCATTCCAGCCGTCTTCAGCCCGGCTTGCTTGGATCCAGTGGCAAGGTGAGCAAGGGACTCACGTCTGAGCATACCCTGCCACACTTATGGCGGCCAAAAGCGGTACAAAAAAGGGTGGTGATGGACGGAGCATCAGAACCAATCAAACACTCACACCCAGTCAAAAGATCTGGGTTTGATCCATCACCGTTCTATAGCCCACTGTGCCACCCCAGTTCAGACATGGCTATATTCAAATCAGTCTGACCCTGTGCCTCATGGGAACAGTCCAGCCTGAACTGCCAAGCCATGCCTTCCCTGGACCGGAAACAAGCTTCCGAGGACCGGTTTCTAGCATTCCAGCTGTCTTCAGCCCGGCTTGAATCCAGGGGCAAAGTGAGCAAGGGATTCACGTCTGAGCATACCCTGCCACACTTATGGCGGCCAAAAGCGGTACAAAAGGGGGTGGTGATGGACGGAGCATCAGAACCAATCAAACACTCACACCCAGTCAAAAGATCTGGGTTTGATCCATCACCGTTCTTTAGCCCACTCTGCCACCCCAGTTCAGACATGGCTATATGCAAATCAGTCTGACCCTGTGCCTCATGGGAACAGTCCAGCCTGAACTGCCAAGCCATGCCTTCCCTGGACCGGAAACAAGCTTCCGAGGACCGGTTTCTGGCATTCCAGCCGTCTTCAGCCCGGCTTGCTTGAATCCAGTGTCAAAGTGAGCAAGGGACTCACGTCTGAGCATACCCTGCCACACTTATGGCGGCCAAAAGCAGTACAAAAGAGGGTGGTGATGGACGGAGCATCAGAACCAATCAAACACTAACACCCAGTCAAAAGATCTTGGTTTGATCCATCACCGTTCTTTAACCCACTCTGCCACCCCAGTTCAGACATGGCTATATGCAAATCAGTCTGACCCTGTGCCTCATGGGAAAAGTCCAGCCCGAACTGCCAAGCCATGCCTTCCCTGGACCAGAAACAAGCTTCCGAGGACCGGTTTCTAGCATTCCAGCCGTCTTCAGCCCAGATTGCTTGAATCCAGGGGCCAAGTGAGCAAGGGATTCACGTCTGAGCATACCCTGCCACACTTATGGCGGCCAAAAGCGGTACAAAAGGGGGTGGTGATGGACGGAGCATCAGAACCAATCAAACACTCACACCCAGTCAAAAGATCTGGGTTTGATCCTTCACCGTTCTTTAGCCCACTCTGCCACCCCAGTTCAGACATGGCTATATGCAAATCAGTCTGACCCTGTGCCTCATGGGAACAGTCCAGCCTGAACTGCCAAGCCATGCCTTCCCTGGACCGGAAACAAGCTTCCGAGGACCGGTTTCTGGCATTCCAGCCGTCTTCAGCCCGGCTTGCTTGAATCCAGTGGCAAAGTGAGCAAGGGACTCACGTCTGAGCATACCCTGCCACACTTATGGCGGCCAAAAGCAGTACAAAAGAGGGTGGTGATGGACGGAGCATCAGAACCAATCAAACACTCACACCCAGTCAAAAGATCTTGGTTTGATCCATCACCGTTCTTTAACCCACTCTGCCACCCCTGTTCAGACATGGCTATATGCAAATCAGTCTGACCCTGTGCCTCATGGGAACAGTCCAGCCCGAACTGCCAAGCCATGCCTTCCCTGGACCAGAAACAAGCTTCCGAGGACCGGTTTCTAGCATTTCAGCCGTCTTCAGCCCAGATTGCTTGAATCCAGAGGCAAAGTGAGCAAGTGACTCACGTCTGAGCATACCCTGCCACACTTATGGCGGCCAAAAGCGGTACAAAAGAGGGTTGTGATGGACGGAGCATCAGAACCAATCAAACACTCACACCCAGTAAAAAGATCTGGGTTTGATCCATCACCGTTCTTTAGCCCACTCTGCCACCCCAGTTCAGACATGGCTATATGCAAATCAGTCTGACCCTGTGCCTCATGGGAACAGTCCAGCCCGATCTGCCAAGCCATGCCTTCCCTGGACCGGAAACAAGCTTCCTAGGACCGGTTTCTGGCATTCCAGCCGTCTTCAGCCCGGCTTGCTTGGCTCCAGTGGCAAGGTGAGCTAGGGACTCAGGTCTGAGCATACCCTGCCACACTTATGGTGGCCAAAAGCGGTACAAAAGAGGGTGGGGATGGACGGAGCATCAGAACCAATCAAACACTCACACCCAGTTAAAAGATCTGGGTTTGATCCATCACCGTTCTTTAGCCCACTCTGCCACCCCAGTTCAGACATGGCTATATGCAAATCAGTCTGACGCTGTGCCTCATGGGAACAGTCCAGCCCGAACTGCCAAGCCATGCCTTCCCTGGACCGGAAACAAGCTTCCGAGGACCGGTTTCTAGCATTCCAGCTGTCTTCAGCCCGGCTTGCTTGAATCCAGGGGCAAAGTGAGCAAGGGATTCACGTCTGAGCATACCCTGCCACACTTATGGCGGCCAAAAGCGGTACAAAAGGGGGTGGTGATGGACGGAGCATCAGAACCAATCAAACACTCACACCCAGTCAAAAGATCTGGGTTTGATCCATCACCGTTCTTTAGCCCACTCTGCCACCCCAGTTCAGACATGGCTATATGCAAATCAGTCTGACCCTGTGCCTCATGGGAACAGTCCAGCCCGAACTGCCAAGCCATGCCTTCCCTGGACCGGAAACAAGCTTCCGAGGACCGGTTTCTGGCATTCCAGCCGTCTTCAGCCCGGCTTGCTTGAATCCAGTGGCAAAGTGAGCAAGGGACTCACGTCTGAGCATACCCTGCCACACTTATGGCGGCCAAAAGCAGTACAAAAGAGGGTGGTGATGGACGGAGCATCAGAACCAATCAAACACTCACACCCAGTCAAAAGATCTTGGTTTGATCCATCACTGTTCTTTAACCCACTCTGCCACCCCTGTTCAGACATGGCTATATGCAAATCAGTCTGACCCTGTGCCTCATGGGAACAGTCCAGCCCGAACTGCCAAGCCATGCCTTCTCTGGACCAGAAACTAGCTTCCGAGGACCGGTTTCTAGCATTCCAGCCGTCTTCAGCCCAGATTGCTTGAATCCAGAGGCAAAGTGAGCAAGGGACTCACGTCTGAGCATACCCTGCCACACTTATGGCGGCCAAAAGCGGTACAAAAGAGGGTTGTGATGGACGGAGCATCAGAACCAATCAAACACTCACACCCAGTAAAAAGATCTGGGTTTGATCCATCACCGTTCTTTAGCCCACTCTGCCACCCCAGTTCAGACATGGCTATATGCAAATCAGTCTGACCCTGTGCCTCATGGGAACAGTCCAGCCCGAACTGCCAAGCCATGCCTTCCCTGGACCGGAAACAAGCGTCCGAGGACCGGTTTCTGGCATTCCAGCCGTCTTCAGCCCGGCTTGCTTGAATCCAGTGGCAAAGTGATCAAGGGACTCACGCGTGAGCATACCCTGCCACACTTATGGCGGCCAAAAGCGGTACAAAAGGGGGTGGTGATGGACGGAGCATCAGAGCCAATCAAACACTCACACCCAGTCAAAAGATCTGGGTTTGATCCATCACCGTTCTTTAGCCCACTCTGCCACCCCAGTTCAGACATGGCTATATGCAAATCAGTCTGACCCTGTGCCTCATGGGAACAGTCCAGCCCGAACTGCCAAGCCATGCCTTCCCTGGACCGGAAACAAGCTTCCGAGGACCGGTTTCTGGCATTCCAGCCGTCTTCAGCCCGGCTTGCTTGGATCCAGTGGCAAGGTGAGCAAGGGACTCACGTCTGAGCATACCCTGCCACACTTATGGCGGCCAAAAGCGGTACAAAAGAGGGTGGTGATGGACGGAGCATCAGAACCAATCAAACACTCACACCCAGTCAAAAGATCTGGGTTTGATCCATCACCGTTCTATAGCCCACTGTGCCACCCCAGTTCAGACATGGCTATATTCAAATCAGTCTGACCCTGTGCCTCATGGGAACAGTCCAGCCTGAACTGCCAAGCCATGCCTTCCCTGGACCGGAAACAAGCTTCCGAGGACCGGTTTCTAGCATTCCAGCTGTCTTCAGCCCGGCTTGAATCCAGGGGCAAAGTGAGCAAGGGATTCACGTCTGAGCATACCCTGCCACACTTATGGCGGCCAAAAGCGGTACAAAAGGGGGTGGTGATGGACGGAGCATCAGAACCAATCAAACACTCACACCCAGTCAAAAGATCTGGGTTTGATCCATCACCGTTCTTTAGCCCACTCTGCCACCCCAGTTCAGACATGGCTATATGCAAATCAGTCTGACCCTGTGCCTCATGGGAACAGTCCAGCCTGAACTGCCAAGCCATGCCTTCCCTGGACCGGAAACAAGCTTCCGAGGACCGGTTTCTGGCATTCCAGCCGTCTTCAGCCCGGCTTGCTTGAATCCAGTGGCAAAGTGAGCAAGGGACTCACGTCTGAGCATACCCTGCCACACTTATGGCGGCCAAAAGCAGTACAAAAGAGGGTGGTGATGGACGGAGCATCAGAACCAATCAAACACTCACACCCAGTCAAAAGATCTTGGTTTGATCCATCACCGTTCTTTAACCCACTCTGCCACCCCAGTTCAGACATGGCTATATGCAAATCAGTCTGACCCTGTGCCTCATGGGAAAAGTCCAGCCCGAACTGCCAAGCCATGCCTTCCCTGGACCAGAAACAAGCTTCCGAGGACCGGTTTCTAGCATTCCAGCCGTCTTCAGCCCAGATTGCTTGAATCCAGGGGCCAAGTGAGCAAGGGATTCACGTCTGAGCATACCCTGCCACACTTATGGCGGCCAAAAGCGGTACAAAAGGGGGTGGTGATGGACGGAGCATCAGAACCAATCAAACACTCACACCCAGTCAAAAGATCTGGGTTTGATCCTTCACCGTTCTTTAGCCCACTCTGCCACCCCAGTTCAGACATGGCTATATGCAAATCAGTCTGACCCTGTGCCTCATGGGAACAGTCCAGCCTGAACTGCCAAGCCATGCCTTCCCTGGACCGGAAACAAGCTTCCGAGGACCGGTTTCTGGCATTCCAGCCGTCTTCAGCCCGGCTTGCTTGAATCCAGTGGCAAAGTGAGCAAGGGACTCACGTCTGAGCATACCCTGCCACACTTATGGCGGCCAAAAGCAGTACAAAAGAGGGTGGTGATGGACGGAGCATCAGAACCAATCAAACACTCACACCCAGTCAAAAGATCTTGGTTTGATCCATCACCGTTCTTTAACCCACTCTGCCACCCCTGTTCAGACATGGCTATATGCAAATCAGTCTGACCCTGTGCCTCATGGGAACAGTCCAGCCCGAACTGCCAAGCCATGCCTTCCCTGGACCAGAAACAAGCTTCCGAGGACCGGTTTCTAGCATTCCAGCCGTCTTCAGCCCAGATTGCTTGAATCCAGAGGCAAAGTGAGCAAGGGACTCACGTCTGAGCATACCCTGCCACACTTATGGCGGCCAAAAGCGGTACAAAAGAGGGTTGTGATGGACGGAGCATCAGAACCAATCAAACACTCACACCCAGTCAAAAGATCTGGGTTTGATCCATCACCGTTCTTTAGCCCACTCTGCCACCCCAGTTCAGACATGGCTATATGCAAATCAGTCTGACCCTGTGCCTCATGGGAACAGTCCAGCCCGAACTGCCAAGCCATGCCTTCCCTGGACCGGAAACAAGCTTCCAAGGACCGGTTTCTGGCATTCCAGCCGTCTTCAGCCCGGCTTGCTTGAATCCAGTGGCAAAGTGAGCAAGGGACTCACGCGTGAGCATACCCTGCCACACTTATGGCGGCCAAAAGCGGTACAAAAGGGGGTGGTGATGGACGGAGCATCAGAGCTAATCAAACACTCACACCCAGTCAAAAGATCTGGGTTTGATCCATCACCGTTCTTTAGCCCACTCTGCCACCCCAGTTCAGACATGGCTATATGCAAATCAGTCTGACCCTGTGCCTCATGGGAACAGTCCAGCCCGAACTGCCAAGCCATGCCTTCCCTGGACCGGAAACAAGCTTCCTAGGACCGGTTTCTGGCATTCCAGCCGTCTTCAGCCCGGCTTGCTTGGATCCAGTGGCAAGGTGAGCAAGGGACACACGTCTGAGCATACCCTGCCACACTTATGGCGGCCAAAAGCAGTACAAAAGAGGGTGGGGATGGACGGAGCATCAGAACCAATCAAACACTCACACCCAGTCAAAAGATCTGGGTTTGATCCATCACCGTTCTTTAGCCCACTCTGCCACCCCAGTTCAGACATGGCTATATGCAAATCAGTCTGACCCTGTGCCTCATGGGAACAGTCCAGCCCGAACTGCCAAGCCATGCCTTCCCTGGACCTGAAACAAGCTTCCTAGGACCGGTTTCTAGCATTCCAGCCGTCTTCAGCCCAGATTGCTTGAATCCAGTGGCAAAGTGAGCAAGGGACTCACGTCTGAGCATACCCTGCCACACTTATGGCAGCCAAAAGCGGTACAAAAGGGGGTGTTGATGGACGGAGCATCAGAACCAATCAAACACTCACACCCAGTCAAAAGATCTGGGTTTGATCCATCACCGTTCTTTAGCCTACTCTGCCACCCCAGTTCAGGCATGGCTATATGTAAATCAGTCTGACCCTGTGCCTCATGGGAACAGTCCAGACCGAACTGCCAAGCCATGCCTTCCCTGGACCGGAAACAAGCTTCCGAGGACCGGTTTCTGGCATTCCAGCCGTCTTCAGCCCGGCTTGCTTGAATCCAGTGGCAAAGTGAGCAAGGGACTCACGTCTGAGCATATCCTGCCACACTTATGGCGGCCAAAAGCGGTACAAAAGGGGGTGGTGATGGACGGAGCATCAGAACCAATCAAACACTCACACCCAGTCAAACGATCTGGGTTTGATCCATCACCGTTCTTTAGCCCACTCTGCCACCCCAGTTCAGACATGGCTATATGCAAATCAGTCTGACCCTGTGCCTCATGGGAACAGTCCAGCCCGAACTGCCAAGCCATGCCTTCCCTGGACCGGAAACTAGCTTCCGAGGACCGGTTTCTGGCATTCCAGCCGTCTTCAGCCCGGCTTGCTTGGATCCAGTGGCAAGGTGAGCAAGGGACTCACGTCTGAGCATACCCTGCCACACTTATGGCGGCCAAAAGCGGTACAAAAGAGGGTGGTGATGGACGGAGCATCAGAACCAATCAAACACTCACAACCAGTCAAAAGATCTGGGTTTGATCCATCACCGTTCTTTAGCCCACGCTGCCATCCCAGTTCAGACATGGCTGTATGCAAATCAGTCTGACCCTGTGCCTCATGGGAACAGTCCAGCCCGAACTGCCAAGCCATGCCTTCCCTGGACCGGAAACAAGCTTCCGAGGACCGGTTTCTAGCATTCCAGCTGTCTTCAGCCCGGCTTGCTTGAATCCAGGGGCAAAGTGAGCAAGGGATTCACGTCTGAGCATACCCTGCCACACTTATGGCGGCCTAAAGTGGTACAAAAGGGGGTGGTGATGGACGGAGCATCAGAACCAATCAAACACTCACACCCAGTCAAAAGATCTGGGTTTGATCCATCACCGTTCTTTAGCCCACTCTGCCACCCCAGTTCAGACATGGCTATATGCAAATCAGTCTGACCTGTGCCTCATGGGAACAGTCCAGCCCGAACTGCCAAGCCATGCCTTCCCTGGACCGGAAACAAGCTTCCAAGGACCGGTTTATGGCATTCCAGCCGTCTTCAGCCCGGCTTGCTTGAATCCAGTGGCAAAGTGATCAAGGGACTCACGCGTGAGCATACCCTGCCACACTTATGGCGGCCAAAAGCGGTACAAAAGGGGGTGGTGATGGACGGAGCATCAGAGCCAATCAAACACTCACACCCAGTCAAAAGATCTGGGTTTGATCAATCACCGTTCTTTAGCCCACTCTGCCACCCCAGTTCAGACATGGCTATATGCAAATCAGTCTGACCCTGTGCCTCATGGGAACAGTCCAGCCCGAACTGCCAAGCCATGCCTTCCCTGGACCGGAAACAATCTTCCGAGGACCGGTTTCTGGCATTCCAGCCGTCTTCAGCCCGGCTTGCTTGGATCCAGTGGCAAGGTGAGCAAGGGACTCACGTCTGAGCATACCCTGCCACACTTATGGCGGCCAAAAGCGGTACAAAAGAGGGTGGTGATGGACAGAGCATCAGAACCAATCAAACACTCACACCCAGTCAAAAGATCTGGGTTTGATCCATCACCGTTCTTTAGCCCACGCTGCCATCCCAGTTCAGACATGGCTGTATGCAAATCAGTCTGACCCTGTGCCTCATGGGAACAGTCCAGCCCGAACTGCCAAGCCATGCCTTCCCTGGACCGGAAACAAGCTTCCGAGGACCGGTTTCTAGCATTCCAGCTGTCTTCAGCCCGGCTTGCTTGAATCCAGGGGCAAAGTGAGCAAGGGATTCACGTCTGAGCATACCCTGCCACACTTATGGCGGCCTAAAGTGGTACAAAAGGGGGTGGTGATGGACGGAGCATCAGAACCAATCAAACACTCACACCCAGTCAAAAGATCTGGGTTTGATCCATCACCGTTCTTTAGCCCACTCTGCCACCCCAGTTCAGACATGGCTATATGCAAATCAGTCTGACCTGTGCCTCATGGGAACAGTCCAGCCCGAACTGCCAAGCCATGCCTTCCCTGGACCGGAAACAAGCTTCCAAGGACCGGTTTATGGCATTCCAGCCGTCTTCAGCCCGGCTTGCTTGAATCCAGTGGCAAAGTGATCAAGGGACTCACGCGTGAGCATACCCTGCCACACTTATGGCGGCCAAAAGCGGTACAAAAGGGGGTGGTGATGGACGGAGCATCAGAGCCAATCAAACACTCACACCCAGTCAAAAGATCTGGGTTTGATCAATCACCGTTCTTTAGCCCACTCTGCCACCCCAGTTCAGACATGGCTATATGCAAATCAGTCTGACCCTGTGCCTCATGGGAACAGTCCAGCCCGAACTGCCAAGCCATGCCTTCCCTGGACCGGAAACAAGCTTCCGAGGACCGGTTTCTGGCATTCCAGCCGTCTTCAGCCCGGCTTGCTTGGATCCAGTGGCAAGGTGAGCAAGGGACTCACGTCTGAGCATACCCTGCCACACTTATGGCGGCCAAAAGCGGTACAAAAGAGGGTGGTGATGGACAGAGCATCAGAACCAATCAAACACTCACACCCAGTCAAAAGATCTGGGTTTGATCCATCACCGTTCTTTAGCCCACTCTGCCACCCCAGTTCAGACATGGCTATATGCAAATCAGTCCGACCCTGTGCCTCATGGGAACAGTCCAGCCCGAACTGCCAAGCCATGCCTTCCCTGGACCGGAAACAAGCTTCCTAGGACCGGTTTCTGGCTTTCCAGCCGTCTTCAGCCCGGCTTGCTTGGATCCAGTGGCAAGGTGAGCTAGGGACTCACGTCTGAGCATACCCTGCCACACTTATGGCGGCCAAAAGCGGTACAAAAGAGGGTGGGGATGGACGGAGCATCAGAACCAATCAAACACTCACACCCAGTCAAAAGATCTGGGTTTGATCCATCACCGTTCTATAGCCCACTGTGCCACCCCAGTTCAGACATGGCTATATGCAAATCAGTCTGACCCTGTGCCTCATGGGAACCGTCCAGCCCGAACTGCCAAGCCATGCCTTCCCTGGACCGGAAACAAGCTTCCGAGGACCGGTTTCTAGCATTCCAGCTGTCTTCAGCCCGGCTTGCTTGAATCCAGGGGGAAAGTGAGCAAGGGATTCACGTCTGAGCATACCCTGCCACACTTATGGCGGCCAAAAGCGGTACAAAAGGGGGTGGTGATGGACGGAGCATCAGAACCAATCAAACACTCACACCCAGTCAAAAGATCTGGGTTTGATCCATCACCGTTCTTTAGCCCACTCTGCCACCCCAGTTCAGACATGGCTATATGCAAATCAGTCTGACCTTGTGCCTCATGGGAACAGTCCAGCCTGAACTGCCAAGCCATGCCTTCCCTGGACCGGAAACAAGCTTCCGAGGACCGGTTTCTGGCATTCCAGCCGTCTTCAGCCCGGCTTGCTTGAATCCAGTGGCAAAGTGAGTAAGGGACTCACGTCTGAGCATACCCTGCCACACTTATGGCGGCCAAAAGCAGTACAAAAGAGGGTGGTGATGGACGGAACATCAGAACCAATCAAACACTCACACCCAGTCAAAAGATCTTGGTTTGATCCATCACCGTTCTTTAACCCACTCTGCCACCCCAGTTCAGACATGGCTATATGCAAATCAGTCTGACCCTGTGCCTCATGGGAACAGTCCAGCCCGAACTGCCAAGCCATGCCTTCCCTGGACCGGAAACAAGCTTCCGAGGACCGGTTTCTAGCATTCCAGCCGTCTTCAGCCCAGATTGCTTGAATCCAGAGGCAAAGTGAGCAAGGGACTCACGTCTGAGCATACCCTGCCACAATTATGGCGGCCAAAAGCGGTACAAAATAGGGTGGTGATGGACGGAGCATCAGAACCAATCAAACACTCACACCCAGTCAAAAGATCTGGGTTTGATCCATCACCGTTCTTTAGCCCACTCTGCCACCCCAGTTCAGACATGGCTATATGCAAATCAGTCTGACCCTGTGCCTCATGGGAACAGTCCAGCCCGAACTGCCAAGCCATGCCTTCCCTGGACCGGAAACAAGCTTCCGAGGACCGGTTTCTGGCATTCCAGCCGTTTTCAGCCCGGCTTGCTTGAATCCAGTGGCAAAGAAGATCAAGGGACTCAAGCGTGAGCATACCCTGCCACACTTATGGCGGCCAAAAGCGGTACAAAAGGGGGTGGTGATGGACGGAGCATCAGAGCCAATCAAACACTCACACCCAGTCAAAAGATCTGGGTTTGATCCATCACCGTTGTTTAGCCCACTCTGCCACCCCAGTTCAGACATGGCTATATGCAAATCAGTCTGACCCTGTGCCTCATGGGAAGAGTCCAGCCCGAACTGCCAAGCCATGCCTTCCCTGGACTGGAAACAAGCTTCCTAGGACCGGTTTCTGGCATTCCAGCCGTCTTCAGCCCGGCTTGCTTGGATCCAGTGGCAAGGTGAGCAAGGGACTCACGTCTGAGCATACCCTGCCACACTTATGGCGGCCAAAAGCGGTACAAAAGAGGGTGGGGATGGACGGAGCATCAGAACCAATGAAACACTCACACCCAGTCAAAAGATCTGGGATTGATCCATCACCGTTCTTTAGCCCACTCTGCCACCCCAGTTCAGACATGGCTATATGCAAATCAGTCTGACCCTGTGCCTCATGGGAACAGTCCAGCCCGAACTGCCAAGCCATGCCTTCCCTGGACCTGAAACAAGCTTCCGAGGACCGGTTTCTAGCATTCCAGCCGTCTTCAGCCCAGATTGCTTGAATCCAGTGGCAAAGTGAGCAAGGGACTCACGTCTGAGCATACCCTGCCACACTTATGGCAGCCAAAAGCGGTACAAAAGGGGATGGTGATGGACGGAGCATCAGAACCAATCAAACACTCACACCCAGTCACAAGATCTTGGTTTGATCCATCACCGTTCTTTAGCCCACTCTGCCACCCCAGTTCAGACATGGCTATATGCAAATCAGTCTGACGCTGTGCCTCATGGGAACAGTCCAGCCCGAACTGCCACGCCATGCCTTCCCTGGACCGGAAACAAGCTTCTGAGGACCGGTTTCTGGCATTCCAGCTGTCTTCAGCCCGGCTTGCTTGAATCCAGTGGCAAAGTGAGCAAGGGACTCACGTCTGAGCATACCCTGCCACACTTATGGCGGCCAAAAGTGGTACAAAAGGGGGTGGTGATGGACGGAGCATCAGAACCAATCAAACACTCACACTCAGTCAAAAGATCTGGGTTTGATCCATCACAAGCAATAGAAATCTCGGTACTGCCGGAAACGCGACGCTGTCTACTGAATATATGGGAGCCAAATGACTTAAATCATCAGCAACAAGACTGGGTTATGATGGGAATGGTACTGGCGAAACGTAATTTTGCTGTGTTATTGGGGGCTGAAGCTTTACCAACACTCCAGAAGTGGTGCAAAGACATGGATGAGGCAATGGTGGCGGAGGGAGAAGTCTTTGTTCACCGTGTGTGTCCTCGGAAGTGGGAAGGGGTGTGGGGGGCCTGGAACAGGTTTAGAGGAAATATCTGTGAGCCACCGGACATTGCAACAGAAGATGTCTCTATGTAGTAGAAGTGTGTTGATGAGGGAGGGACGAATATGGGATGTTGTGGGTATAATTGTTTTAATAATGTTATACAATGTCACTGTAAGGTGTTATTATGCAGCCTTTGACCTAATCGTGGCCAATAATGATTTTAACTGTCTGTATATTTGACCTGCTTTTCAACTTAATAATAAAAAAGAAAAAAATTAAAGAAGAAATAAAATAGGCGCCGGGAGGAAAGTAGGCACCTAGACTGCTAACCCACCCAAAATGGCGTCCAAATAGTGCCTCAGCAAAGTGAAGGAAAAATGGTGCTCCTCAAATGCTGAAGTGAGGGCAGGCCCCAAGGTCGCATCTTATTCAAAGATAAGGAGTACTCAGTGGGGCAGATATACAACTGTAAGCATATGGCGGATAGAATATAAAACAGTATGGATCGTTAAAAACCTCTTGCCATGCACCCTGCTACATGCAGAGGTGCTGAGATAATAAATAATAGGAAACAATATAAAAGCATTAAGAAACCTGTGGAAAAGTAAAATTTTGCTATGTTCTGTGTCCCTACGCGTCCTCCATCATATGTTATCTGTGCATGATTAATATGCATATGTTATTCCCCATGTTTGATTAAAGACGCAATTATAGTTGTGTCCACCTCTAGTATGCCAGTTTCCAGTTCTCGTGAATAATACGAATATCAGGCCTATGTAAAGCTACGTTGCCACGTTTCTCAGTGTGCACGTTAATGCATTGTAAAATCTCCGTTTCTAGGCCTCAAAAGGGCCTGGACACCAGATTCAGCTCCTGTCCCCTGAAGCCTCGCTGAGGAGCGATACAGCCCCCACCTGTATCCTCGACCCTTCACTTATTTCCTGCATCGCAGTGCCCGGCCCAGCTTGGCTCTGCCTCTGAGTCTGCCAAGAGTATGTTATGATTCGAGTTATCAGTACAGCCCTCCTTCTCTGCATTCCTAAGCTACTGAATCGCATCAATAGTTTCCGTCATTGTCTAGCCTCTACGTCTCCATGTAAGAGAAATACTGCATTTAGTGGTCATTTAATATTCTTCATCACGCACTACATGTAGAATAATGCATGCTCCAGTCTTAGAGTCTGTTAGCCTTTCCCCTCCTGACTTCTAGTTTATATCAACATGTTCTCTAAACATCAGATACTAGATACTGCTTAGGTACATGTCGCCCTGACTCTCCAGACTTCAGTCTCTGCTCCTAGCACAGAGTTCATAGCCCCCAGCTTCTCCTAGTAACACGTCATTGCCAGTTTGCGCGCACCATCAGGTTAGAGGTCCCGGCTCCTCAGGTAGCCCCCTCCACGGTTTCCGCCCCATTCATGACATATTCTGTTACGTTTGCATCACATGTCTATGTATACGCCCTGTTACACCTACTTTCACCCTTATCTTTCGCGACTGCTACGCGTCACGCTTTCTGCTCCACCCACTGCTACGCCTATCGCATTGTAATGCTATGTGTTTGCGTTATGTATATATGCTCATGTACTGTTATTAAAAGTTATCCTTCCTTCCTTCCTATGCTTCCCTTGTCCCGATCCTGTCCCCGGCAGCTGCCATCCTATTCCCGTGCAGGTCGTCCTGTTCCTGTCCTTATGCTGTATTAAACCTGCAAAACTCCTACTACCTCGAATCTTGACTCTTATTTATTGAGCTATCTGTTATTCATTTATGCATTCAAAAATAGGGTATTATTTATTTATTTACCACATAATGGCGCCCGAACAGGGACTTGCCCTTTCCCCACGCGTCGGTGAAGCCACGCCGACCCCCTGACCCTCTGCAGTCGTGACGGAACTCTTCTGCGCATCGGCAGATATTTCTGCTTCAAGTATCCCTCAGGCCCACGGAGGAGACGGAGGAGGCGGTCCAGCATCCAGACGAGACGGTGGAGGAACGCGGCGAGTCCCGACCAGAGCCCAAGCCGAGAGTCCAAGGTCCGAGGTATCCGGAGGTCCACCCGTAACTGAAGTCCGAAGTTCGTCGTCCGTCGTCGTAGCAGTCCAGTCCAGTCTGAGGCCTTCCGTTCTTGCTGCCCGGTGAGTACCGTTACTGGGGTAGTATCTAGACAGGGTCAATTTAATTGACTCTGGTCCGTGGGTTGGTGGTACACAAGCCCACAAACGAAGTGTCCACTCCGGTGTCTCTTGATGAGACCGGTAAGTTTCGTACTGTTTCAGCAGTGCATCTAGTTTCTGTTCTAGTCAGTTCTGTTCTCGAGAAAATTCATGTATTCTGTGTTCCGTATTCCAGGTGGTATTTCTGTTCGAACTGTTATTTTAAATGTTCTTCATGTATTTTAATGTCGTGGTATGAATGGGGAATAAGTATCGTGTTCATTGTGTATTGTATTGTGTCTAGATTACAGTTCAGTCATGCCCTTGTTTTCCAAGTTACGTCAGTTAAAAACTAGAAAGGGTCTGCTGGAAGCAGCAGTTCCAGTCCCGCCTAGGGACAGTCCAGGTCATTTTATGTATCAGAAGCATGGCATAAGCGCCATATTGTATCTAGATTTATGGGTCGAGTATACCAAACAGTTAGAGGAAAAGTATAGATGGCCTGTGTCAGGCACATGGGATGCCGAGTGCATCATGAGAGTAGAAGAAGCATTATGGAAAAAGAAAGCCAGACAGTCACAGAAAGATGCCATCGAGTTATGGCGCAAAGAATCTCATAAAAGAACCGAAAAAGAAATCAGAAAGTCAGAATTAAGTAGAGAATCCTTAGAACGAGCCCAAGAAAGGGAATTAATCGAGATTGGTGAACAAGTTAAAACCGAACAGTCAGACAGACAGAGGCATGCTCTTATTAAGGGTATGTATCCTCTTCTTGCCGAGGGCCTGCCAAAAGCGACCCCGGAGGCATCCAGTAACTTTCCGCCACCATTAGGTCCGACCAAGCTACGTCACAAACAGACCGCAGCTGATATTTTCATTTCGTCCTATTTGGACGACACAGTCCCAGAATATGCAAATCCTGTTCGCGCTCCGCCAGTCCCTGTAAATCAGGCACTTCCCGTTCCTCCAGACACCGGGGTACCCCTTGCAGTACCTGCTACGGCCCCCCTGGTCCAGCCCGCCATACCAGTTCAGCCCGCATTTCAATTTCCTGCCACACTAGTACGAAGAGGATCAGTCGACGATTCTAGTTTAGGGGCCGCAGGAGGAGGTCCTCCTCAGACCCCGCCGCCACATAAGCGTTTAACGTCAGCCGAATTACATGCACAAGCGTCACAGCGTACGCCCAGACATCAGACTGTAGCAGAAATAAGAAAAGCCCTTAATGAATGCGGCTATGATCCAGTCCCAGGCGAGGATAATATGGTTTTATATTCATTTCGCGTAAGAAAGGTGGCCGAGTATCTAGTCACCCTACCGAATATGAAAGAAGACCTAGACAGAATATATCGTTTCATCCGTACAGGGGATGATCCAGAAAGCATTAGCGAGGCCATGTCTCAAAGGAAAGCCGAGATCCAGCTCATGATATTAAAGTTTCTGATTAACTGTCTAATAAGAGAACAAGATTACCCGTCTAAAGATCCGGCCGAAATGAAAATACTGACAAGGTGGAGTGATAATATAGCCGAGGGTAAGCACAAGACCGTCGGTGCTATGGAGAGTATGTACAAGAAAATACGTAAAGAAATAATAAAGTTACACGAACAGCGTAAAGCAGCACAAGTAAGCGAGAAAGAAAGTAACTCTGATACTGAAGAGGTAGAGGACGAGAATCCCGCCAGAATAGCGTATGTAGGAAAATCTAGATTTCCAGATCGCCATTTACGCCTAGAACACAAGTCTACTTTCCATCATCCAGCACCAGAACAAGGTTCTCTAGAACAAGTGTTTCAAGCTACCGATCACATTCTGAAATCACGAATCGGTTACAGTGAGTTAAGTACTATGCATGAACAAGAACTAGCCCGATCAGCAGTCCGATGGACTACTGATTCTACCACTTTTCCAGACGA
Organism: Lissotriton helveticus; assembly: GCF_964261635.1. NCBI lineage: Eukaryota > Metazoa > Chordata > Amphibia > Caudata > Salamandridae > Lissotriton > Lissotriton helveticus. The sequence goes on along the minus strand of NC_136070.1, from coordinate 903,288,692 downwards.
AATAGTGGCACAAATGTTTCTGAAAATGCCCCCAGCCGAGCAACGACTGGCGGGTATGTATATGATTCAGCACCTCATTACATTGTATGAGGGTCAACACTCTGATCCAGGCCCGTTACATGATATCCTGAACGAGTTACTCCAGTATAGATGGAAAGGTTTAGGTACCGATTTAATTAGTGTCATTCTAGAACAGCGTCACAAATATAGAACGTTTTTGAACCCGCATTTTGTTCATGTCTCACCCCCAGAAAGTAAACCATTTTACATGGAAAGACAGAATCCGTTACGAGAAGTCCACCCAGTTAGAGGAACGGGTGGCGAACTAGAACGAGTGTTTGTTTACACTCCGATTACAAAGATGGAACTCTTAGAGATGAAAAAATTAATTCCCTGTCATGATAAAGATCCAGCAGGGTTCCATCGAGAATTAAAAGACATGCTCCGTATGGGAGAATACACGTATCCAGATATAATTAAAATGTTAAAGGTTCTGTTGCCCGCAGGGGTGTATGAAAAGCTCAAGGAAAAAGAATGGGAGGTGGGAGAGAAAAAGATCGATTGGGCAGTTCTAGAAGCTGAAGATAAGGCACGAGTACCAGGTACCGGTCTTGGAGCGAAATGTAAAGAATTACCTGAATTATTGATTCAAGTTTTACCCAGATTGTTAACAACGAAAAAGGAAGACTGGGATGCAATCTCAGCCTGTAAACAGAAACAAGACGAAGACATTAGTGATTTTTATTCTAGATTTGAGAAATGTTTTAGCATCAACAGTGGCCTCAAGACAAGTAGTGAGTCATCCCCTCACCTTTTTGTTACTAAATTAGTCGAGAATTCAAGTCCACAAATTAAGAATCGAGTTTTGAAAGTCGAAAGTACCTGGCAAGCTAATACCCCGTCCCAGATGTTACAGATGCTCCAATACCACCAGAATAGAATCAGAGAAGAACAGGACCACGAAAGGAAGCGTATGAAAGACACGAAAATGAAAGTACTAGTTGCACAATCTGTTCCTCAACACAGTCAGAAGAGGGGTCCGAATCAAGCCAGTCATCCTGCAGCTCCCGTTAAAGGGAACTGCAATTATTGTAAACAGCCAGGTCATTTTATAAACGAGTGTGCAGTTCTGAAACACAACATAGCTACTGGTAAGACTAAAGAAAGACCACGTCCGCCTAGACAAGAACAAGTTTTACAGATTCCTCAGCCACAGAATGCACCACAGACAGTTACAGCACCGCAGCCCATCGCTGCAACACAGCATGTTACACAGCAAATGTATCAGTATGCACAGTCCGAGTATCCAGAGTACCAGCAGTATTCATGAAACAGCCTAGAGAGGGAGGTAGGCTTGCCTCTCATCGAGATACCTGTAGATCAAGAAGGTCCCTATGTTCATAGTCAAGTATTAGGGAAAGACAGAAAGTTTTTGATTGATACAGGGGCAAGTAGGACCACAATTAGTCACGCCGAAGTTCCAGGGGCTCCGCTCTCAGGCTCTAGAAATGTTTCCCTTGGATTTTCAGGAAAACCCATCGTAAATGAAATATCAAAGCCAGTTACTCTAGAAGTAGGTCCATTGTCCCGTACTACTGACCTGTTACTTACTAAGTCATGTCCAGAGAATTTATTAGGCATTAAAACACTGAAAGAGTTAGGTGCAGTTATATGCTGTTCCCCGGAGGGAATACGATTGTTCCTGCGTGACTTTAAGGGTCACTATGTATTACGAGATTTTGATCCCAGATTGTGTAATGTTCCGCAGCATTTATGGGCGCAAGGTCCAACTGATGTAGGGTACATGCAAATCACACCCCATCGTGTGACTCTCAAGCCAGGTGTAGTGTTACCACGAATCAGACAGTACAGATTGCCACCTAAGGCTGTAGCAGCCTTATCCAAAATTATTGACGAGCTCATCGCTCAAGGAGTAGTTGTAGAAACTGACTCCAATGTATGCAATTCTCCGATCATTCCAGTCATGAAACGTACAGATCCAAATGCACCCCCAGTATATCGATTAGTGATTGATCTACGAGAACTTAACAAATGTATTATTCCTCAGTACCCAGTTGTCCCAGATATCTCTTCCTTATTGACAGCCATTGATTCCGAAGCCACGTTCTTTACTGTAATCGACCTCAAGAACGCATTTTTCAGTGTTCCCATTCATCCAGACAGCCAGTTTCTTTTCGGATTTTGTTTAAATGGAAGGAGCTATATGTTCATACGAGCTCCTCAAGGTTTCACAGAAAGTCCTAGTATTTACAGTCAAGCACTCAAGAGACAGCTTGATAATGTTCACATGCCAACTGACACTGCCCTGCTCCAGTATGTCGATGATCTACTGATCACAGCCCGTTCTGAACGTGACTGCGAGCGAGCGTCACTCACAGTTCTGTATTTCCTAGCCGAGATGGGGCACAAGGTGTCCCCTTCGAAGCTTCAATTCTGTGTCCAGCAAGTGGTATACTTAGGACACTTACTGTCCAAGAGGGGTAGGCAGTTGACACCTGACCGTATCCAGTTAATAGCGAGTCTTCCTCAGCCCAAGACCCAGAAGGAGGTACGTGCTTTTATCGGCCTCACTTCTTACTGCCGACAATGGATTCCTCAGTATGCATTTCTAGCCAAGCCACTGATACAGTTAACGACACAGGAGACAGCCGTACCGACTGTCCTCCCTTGGACATCTGAACATACACTCAGTTTCAATGAGTTAAAGAAAGCCCTATGTCAAGCTCCAGTTCTAGCCACACCGAACTACAGTAAGCCTTTTACACTTTTCGTCACTGAACGTGAAGGTACAGCATTATCTGTTCTCACACAAGATCAAGCAGGACAATACAAGCCTTGTGCTTATTTTTCGAGCACATTGGATCCTGTAGCCCAGGCTCTGCCTGCGTGCCTCAAGTCAGTTGCAGCCACAGCACTAGCTATTAGACAAAGTGATTCCATAGTATTAGGACACTCCCTGACAGTACAAGTTCCACACTCCGTGGAAGTTCTTTTAAACCGAACACAGACTCAGCACTTGACAATCGCACGTTTAACAGGTTATGAATTGACACTGTTCCAGCCACACATAGAAATCAGACGCTGCAACATCCTGAACCCTGCTACACTGTTACCATCAGTTACTTTCAGTCCGGACACACACGACTGTGTGGAAGTAGTCAACATCATGACAAAGCCAAGACAAGATCTGACAGATATTCCATTACCAGATCCCGACCTGACACTTTATGTGGATGGTTCATGTATGAGAACAAGTACAGGAGAACTAGTCGCCGCATATGCAGTGACTACTGACACCGAAGTTATTGAGACACACCGTATTGACACCCTGTCCGCTCAAGCAGCAGAGCTAGTTGCTCTGACACAAGCCTGCATACACTCTAAGAACCGGAAAGTTAATGTTTACACAGATTCACGCTACGCATTTGGAGTCGTACACGACTTTGGAGTGCTCTGGCAGGAGAGAGGTTTCATGACTTCTCATGGAACCAAGATTCAGCATGGTCTCCTTATTCAAGCTCTGTTAGATGCCATACATTTACCGACATCCATTGCTATCATGAAATGCAAAGCACATACGAAAGTTACTGACACTATTTCCCAGGGTAACGATCTAGCAGATCGCACAGCCAAGCTTACAGCACAGACTCCAGACATTCCAGTTAACATGACACACACTCCAGATCCGATTACATGTATGACAGTTAAGGACCCTACTCAAGATGTCATAGATATCCAGCTACATGCTACTCCCGATGAAATCAAGAAATGGTCCGAACAAGGAGGGGTCCAGACAGATCAAGGATGGGTGACGAAGGGTAGAGCCACATGGTTTCTCCCCGACTCTATGGTTCAAGTCATTATCAATACCGCACATAGTCCAGCACATTTAGGAGAAAAAGCTATGTTAGACAGTATCCAGAACATTTGGTTCAACAAGCATTTACGAGCTGCAGCCAAGCAGAAAGTCCGTACCTGTATGATATGTTGTCAGTTTAATCCAGGTAAAAGTGTCCCGGTGGAACAAGGGGGATTCCAGCCTCCTGACCACCCTTTTGAAGTCCTCCAGATGGATTATATTCAGATGGAGCGATGTCGAGGTTTCAAGTATGTCCTTGTAGTTGTATGCGCTTTGTCCAGGTGGACAGAGGCATATCCAGTCCCAGATTACACAGCCGCGACCACTGCCAAGCAGTTGGTTCGTGAGTTCTTCCCCCGTTATGGACTCCCTAGGGTCGTATATTCTGATAACGGCCAGCCATTCTCCTCAGAGTTAATGAAGCACGTTTCCCTTTTGTTAGGATACCAGTGGAAGTTCCATTGTGTACGCCATCCTGAAGCAGCAGGTCTCGTAGAAAGACATAACCAGACCCTGAAAATTCGCATCGCAAAAATTTGTAAAGAGAAAGGTGTGGACTGGCTAGTAGCTCTGCCAGTCGCTTTGTTCTATATGCGCATGGTCGCACATTCCAGATCAGGTCTGTCCCCGTATGAGGTCGTTTTCGGCCGCCCCCCTAACATGTGGGGTACTCCTAGACCCCGAAGTATTACCGATGTTTCAAGTAATATGCTGACAGATTACCTAGCTTCCTTGATGTCTGCCCTCAACTCTTGTCGTTCACAGGTTGCCGCCGCATTTCCAGACAATACCGAGGTGGCACCGCATGAAATCGTTCCCGGATCCATGGTCTTAATTCGCAATTTTGATCGCTCAAGTCCGCTGGAGCCACGCTGGAAGGAGCCCCGACAGGTCCTCCTCGCCACCCGTACGGCCGTGAAGTTGGAGGGTCGCAAAGGCTGGGTGCACCTTTCGCACGTGAAAAAGTTTTATGGACTGAAACCCGTCTCAAAGAACCTTTCCCAGGATTTGAAGGATTGCCAAAGTACTATTCTTAAGGACTGTCCCGCAAAAGACATTGCTACAAACCCTCCCCTGTTAGAGAAAACTCCGCAACAGGAGTATAAGTTGAAACTCCGGTCTAGTAAAATAAGTCAGCCAGTTTGATTGTCTAAGTCCTCCCCTAGGTGAAACGGTTAGACTGTTTCTGACATGTATAAAATAGACCCCCATAGTGAGAGAGTTAGTCAAAACTCAATCCGATGTATCGTTTTTCTATGTTTCATATTATTTCTCAGCATTATGATTTCCTGCACCAGTTATGCCTTTTACCTGTATTTTCCAGTTTCTCATGTAAATAAGTCTGCTAATGTTACAGTAGAGCACACGTTTAGTGATCTGCCTCCTCATGAACTCTCTTACCGCCTCGCTATGCGAAATAATACTTTCATCCGCATGTTACATTACTCACACCAGACCAGCAATGCTACAAATTGTTGGGTGTGTGGTCGACTCCCCCCTTTCCAGACGCCGAAGGGAGTTCTGCCACTCTTTCCTTATCCGTTTTCACATAATGGTTCGTGTGGAGCATGGTCCACGTTAACGTCGTCCTCAACAGATATGTCTTTTCTTAACAGTACATGTTTTCCAGACAAGCAAGGTCTTCCCCACAGAATCGGGTTAGATCTAGAAAATGAAGTTTACAATTTAGGTAATTATTCTTCGAATTTCATGGTCCTGAATGTTCAGTCTGATACTACTCCAGACTTACCTGCTATTTCAGTACTACCAGTCAAAGGCGAATTATGTGTCCGAAATAATGGTTCCGTACATGTAGGACATAGTGATTGTACTACTATTGTCAAGTATAGTGACAGTGGGAAATCTATTTTCAAAGCTTCACGTCATTCTTATTTTATTTGTGGTCAGACCGCATATGTTCGTCTGCCCCTCGATTGGGAGGGAACCTGTTACATTGCCTTCCTACTGCCACCTGTTTTTCTAGCCCCACCCGATTACCATAGGAATTCCCACCTAGTACATACTAGACACAAGAGAAACCTCCAGATTGTCGATTATACTGAAACTGCTCTAGAACAATATATAGATATCAATAAAGGTGTCTTTCCTTATTTAGGTACAGTTGTGAATAGTAAACTGATACGTAGATTAACCAGAACCCTCGAAGCAGTAGTAATTGAGACTACTTCTGCTCTAAGTAATTTAACCGAAGAACAATCCTTTATGAGAATTGTCGTGCTCCAAAATCGTCTCGTCCTTGACGTCATACTGGCCGATAGGGGCGGGGCCTGTAGAGTCATCGGATCTAGTTGCTGCATTTTCATTCCAAAACACGCGCCGTCTGTTTATTCAGCTATAACCAGACTTCATAAAATTGCCCATCTGTTACACCAAAATCCAGGCACCTGGACATGGTCCGGTTGGTTCTGGAATATAATTTCCGCCTGGGGATGGAAAGTCTTGTCCTTTCTAGGTATTGCAGTAGCGATCATATTTAGCTGCTGCCTCTGTATACAATGTGGCCCTGCGATTTGCGGCATTTGTGCTACCTCTTGTATTCCTAGTCCCAAGCCCCGTTCTAAATCCCGTTCCAAGAAAATTCGAGGCGAGCAAATGATACTGTATGAAATGATAGATGGTATCATGAATATTGATGTTTCCTGAAGGAAACATAGTGACAAGGAGGGAATGTGGAAAAGTAAAATTTTGCTATGTTCTGTGTCCCTACGCGTCCTCCATCATATGTTATCTGTGCATGATTAATATGCATATGTTATTCCCCATGTTTGATTAAAGACGCAATTATAGTTGTGTCCACCTCTAGTATGCCAGTTTCCATTTCTCGTGAATAATACGAATATCAGGCCTATGTAAAGCTACGTTGCCACGTTTCTCAGTGTGCACGTTAATGCATTGTAAAATCTCCGTTTCTAGGCCTCAAAAGGGCCTGGACACCAGATTCAGCTCCTGTCCCCTGAAGCCTCGCTGAGGAGCGATACAGCCCCCACCTGTATCCTCGACCCTTCACTTATTTCCTGCATCGCAGTGCCCGGCCCAGCTTGGCTCTGCCTCTGAGTCTGCCAAGAGTATGTTATGATTCGAGTTATCAGTACAGCCCTCCTTCTCTGCATTCCTAAGCTACTGAATCGCATCAATAGTTTCCGTCATTGTCTAGCCTCTACGTCTCCATGTAAGAGAAATACTGCATTTAGTGGTCATTTAATATTCTTCATCACGCACTACATGTAGAATAATGCATGCTCCAGTCTTAGAGTCTGTTAGCCTTTCCCCTCCTGACTTCTAGTTTATATCAACATGTTCTCTAAACATCAGATACTAGATACTGCTTAGGTACATGTCGCCCTGACTCTCCAGACTTCAGTCTCTGCTCCTAGCACAGAGTTCATAGCCCCCAGCTTCTCCTAGTAACACGTCATTGCCAGTTTGCGCGCACCATCAGGTTAGAGGTCCCGGCTCCTCAGGTAGCCCCCTCCACGGTTTCCGCCCCATTCATGACATATTCTGTTACGTTTGCATCACATGTCTATGTATACGCCCTGTTACACCTACTTTCACCCTTATCTTTCGCGACTGCTACGCGTCACGCTTTCTGCTCCACCCACTGCTACGCCTATTGCAATGTAATGCTATGTGTTTGCGTTATGTATATATGCTCATGTACTGTTATTAAAAGTTATCCTTCCTTCCTTCCTATGCTTCCCTTGTCCCGATCCTGTCCCCGGCAGCTGCCATCCTATTCCCGTGCAGGTCGTCCTGTTCCTGTCCTTATGCTGTATTAAACCTGCAAAACTCCTACTACCTCGAATCTTGACTCTTATTTATTGAGCTATCTGTTATTCATTTATGCATTCAAAAATAGGGTATTATTTATTTATTTACCACAAACCCTTGCCGTGCATCCTGCAACATGCAGAGGTGCACACTAGCACTACCCCTATCCCCCAAACCACTACACAGCATGCGAAAGCGGGCAACAGCAGTACAAACGTACAAGTCTTTCAGTCCGCAGACTCATAGCACCCAATAACCAAGCACTGAAATATTAAAAGATGTCCTAATCAATGTCCCAGGGAATCAAGCTGGCTAGTTACCTCCCATTCCATCACTAAAACACCTAATAGCAAAAACAAAAAAATCTACCACCCAAACGCCACCAGCCCCAAAAACATTTTCAGAAGTAAAAATGCTACCTGAATGCACAATAACACACAAAGAGGAATAATTCCTTCTTCATGACAACAACAGTCATGAAAAAAGAGTTATCATCTTTGCCACCCCTAGTAATATCCAACAACAAAAACAATGCGAACCCTGGATGATGGATGGGACATTTGAAATATGTCCCAAGTCATTCTACCAATTATACACTTTCCATGGAGAATACTAAGAAATAAACATCCCTTTCATATACGCAATACTACCCAATAAACATTCTACAACCTACATAGAACTCCTAACAGAAATAAAACGGACAGAGAATGACTTCCCAAAAATAGTCATTAACGTCGAACAAGCAATGATACAAGCAATTTTAAAAATGTACCCACATACAGGAACACAAGGATGCTATTACCACTTCAACCAGAGTATATGGAGGCATCTACAGAAATCTACTCTAAGGGCACTATTACAAGTCTAGCGATCCGAGGACGCCAGACACGTGGTGGCACAGCAGTGGCTGGTCCAGCCACCGCCACACCGGTGGTCCGGTTGCCTAGTGTGGAAAAGTAAATTTTGCCATGTTATATGTGCCTACGTTTTCCCCATATTATGCTATATGTGCATGATTGATATGCATGTATTCCCCCTATGATCGATTAAAAAGACGCAATTATAGTTGTGTCCATCTCTAGTACGCCAGTTTCCAGTTCTTGTGAAAGCAACGAGTATTAGGCCTATGTTGCCACCTTTTTCAGTGTGCACGTTAATTCATTGAATTGTCCCCGTTTCTAGGCCTCAAAAGGGGCCCGGACACCAGATTCAGCTCCAGTTTCCTGAACCCTCTCCGAGGAGCGATGCAGCCCCCACCTGCATCCCTGACCCTTCACTTACTTCCTGCCTCACAGTGCCCGGCCCGGCCTGGCTCTGCCTCCCAGTCTGCCAAGAGTATGTTATGCTTCTAGTTATCAGTCCAGCCCTCCTTTTCTGCATTCCTAAGCTACTGAATCGCATCAATAGTTTCAGCCATGGTCTAGCCTTTCTGTCTCCATGTAAGAGAAATACTGTATTAATATTCATAGAATATTCCTAGCACACGCAATACATGTAGAATTATGCACGCACCAGTCTTAGTGTCAAGTAGCCTTTGCCCTGATAACTTTTGGATTCTATCAACATGTACTCCAAACACAAGATACCAGATATGATATAGGTACAAGTCGTTCTGACACTGCAGACTTTAGTCTCCTCTTCCAGCACAGAAGTCATAGCCCCAGTTCCTCCTGGTAACACGTCATTGCCCGTTTGCGCGCACCGCTAGGTTAAAGGTCCCAGCTGCTCAGGTAGCCCCCTCCATGTTTCCGCCCCATTTATGACACTTCCATGACGTCTACATCACATGCCTATGTATACGCCCTGTACACGCCTTCTTGTTACACTCATTTTGTCCTTATCTTTCGCGACTGCTACGAGTTACGCCTACTGCTACGCCTACTGTATTGAATGTAATGTAATTGTTTTAGTATATATACTGTGTACTGTTACTGAAAGCTGCCCATGCCAATCCCCCGATTCCCGTTCCCTGGCAGCTGCCATCCTTTCTATTTCCGTGCAGGCTATCCCGTTCCTGTCCCTGCCCTTATGCCTGATTAAAGCCTGTAAGACTCAAGATACCTCGAACCCTGTCTCTTATTTATTGAGCTATCTGTTTTATTCACTGTATTCAAAAATAGTACCGGTAATTAATTATTTATTTACCACATAATGGCGCCCGAATAGGGACTTGCCCTTTCCCCACGCGCCGGCGAAGCCACGCAGGCCCCCTGACCCTCTGCAGCCGTGACGGAACCATACCGTGCACGTGCAGATATTTCTGCTCCAAGTATCCCTCAGGCCCACGGAGGAGACGGAGGTTGCGGTCCAGCATCCAGACGAGGCGGTGAGGAACGCGGCGAGTCCCGACCAGAGCCCAAGCCGAGAGTACAAGGTTCGAGGTATCCAGAGGCCCACCTGTAACTGAAGTCCGAAGTTCGTAGTCCGACGTCGTAGCAGTCCAGTCCAGTCCGAGGCCTTCCGTTCTTGCTGCCCGGTGAGTACCGTCGCTGGGGTAGTATCTAGACAGGGTCAATTAATTTGTCTCTGGTCCGTGGGTTTGGGTACGCAGATCCAGTCCGAAGTGTTCACCTAGGTGGACGCGGGTCCTGACGTGGCTCTTTATGGGACCGGTATGTTTCGTACTGTTTTAGCAGTGCATCTAGTAATTCTAGTAAGTTCCGTTCTCGAGAAATTCATGTCTCTGTTTGTTTTCAGTATACCAGGTAATATTTCTGTCCGAACTGTTGTTCTAAATGTTATTTAATATGTTTTCAATGTCGTGGTATGAGTGATTTGTCTTTCTAGTCATTATTGTGTTTTTCGTGTATTGTATTGTGTTCGGATTCAAGTTTAGAATGCCTCTATTCTCCAAGTTACGTCAGTTAAAGACCAGAAAAGGGTTACTCGAGGAAGCAGTTCCTGTCCCGCCTAGGGACAGTCCCGGTCATTTTATGTATCATAAGCATGGCTTAGGTGCCATATTATATCTAGACTTATGGGTGGACTATACCAAGGAGTTAGAAGAGAAATATAGATGGCCCATATCAGGTACATGGGATGCCGAGTGCATCATGAGAGTAGAAGAAGCATTATGGAAAAAGAAAGCCAGACAGTCCCAGAAAGATGCCATCGAGTTATGGCGCAAAGAATCTCATAGAAGAACCGAAAAAGAAATCAGAAAAACAGAATTAAGTAGGGAATGTTCAGAAAAAGCCCAAGAAAGGGAATTAATCGAAGTAGGTGAACGAGTTAAAGCAGAACAGTCAGACAGACAGAGAAATGCCCTTATTAAGGGTATGTATCCTCTTCTTGCCGAGGGCTTGCCAAAAGCAACCCCGGAAGCACCCTGTAATTGTCCGCCACCATTGGTCCCGATTAAGCTACGTCACAAACCGACCGCAGCTGATATTTTTCTCTCGTCCTATTTGGACGATACAGTCCCAGAATATGCAAATCCTGTTCCGCCTGCTCCCGTAAATAATGTAATTCCTGTTCCTCCAGCCACCAGGGCCGTGGGTACAGTTCACGTTACCGCACCCGTTACAACATCTGTTACAGCACCCCCGGCCCAGCCTACAGTACATGTACCAGCTACATCAGTCACTCTACCAGCACGTACAGTACCCACCGACGATTCTAGTTTAGGAGCCGCGGGGGGAAGTCCTCCTGGTACCCCGCCTCAACACAGACGTATGACGCTACATGAACTAGCGTTACAGCGTACGCCAAAAGTCCATACATTCACAGATATCAAGCGAGCACTTACTGAATGTCGTTATGATCCAGTTCCAGGCGATGGTACTATGGTCATATATTCATTACGTTTAAGACGGGTGACCGACTATTTGGACACCCTGCCCGATATGAGAGAACATCTAGACAGAATATATCGTTTTATCCGTACAGGAGTGGATCCAGAAAGTGTTCGCGACGCCATGATTCAAAGAAAAGTCGAGACTCAGCTCATGCTTTTAAAATTTTTAATTAACTGTTTAATAAGAGAACAAGATTGTCCAGGAAAAGATCAAGAAGAAATGAAAGTCCTGACCAAGTGGAGTGACCATATAGCCGAGGGAAGACACAAGACACAAAATTGTATAGAGAGTATGTACAAGAAAATTCGTAGGGAAATAATAAAGTTACACGAGAAACGAGAAGCAACACAAGCAACCGAGAAAGAAGACGACTCTCCTACCGAAGAGGTAGACGACGAGAATCCCTCCAGAATAGCGTATGTAGGTAAAACTAGACTTTCTGACCGACATTCACGCCTAGATCACAAGAAAGTTTTCCCTCCTCCAGCACCAGAACAGGGCTCTCTTGAACAAGTATTCCAAGCTACCGATCACATTCTGAAATCACGAATAGGCTATAGTGAGCTTAGTACAATGCATGAACAAGAACTAGCCCGATCAGCAGTCCGGTGGACTACTGATTCTACCACTTTTCCAGATGAAATAGTGGCACAAATGTTTCTGAAACTGCCCCCAGCCGAGCAGCGACTGGTGGGTATGTATATGATCCAGCACCTCATTACACTGTATGAGGGACAGCATTCTGATCCAGGTCCTCTACATGATGCTTTGAAGGAATTACTCCAGTATAGATGGAAAGGTCTAGGTACCGATTTAATTAGTATCATTCTAGAACAGCGCCACAAATATCGAACGTTTCTAAATCCGCATTTTGTTCATGTCTCACCCCCAGAAAGTAAACCATTTTACATAGATAGACAGAATCCGTTACGAGAAGTACACCCAGTTAGGACAACGGGTGGTGATCTAGAACGAGTATTTGTTTATACCCCTATCACAAAGATGGAACTCTTAGAGATGAAAAAGTTAATTCCCTGTCACGATAAAGATCCAGCAGGGTTCCACCGTGAATTAAAAGACATGCTCCGTATGGGAGAATACACGTATCCTGATATCATTAAAATGTTAAAGGTCCTGTTGCCTGCAGGCATATATGAAAAACTCAAAGAAAAAGAATGGGAGGTGGGAGAGAAAAAGATCGATTGGACAGCTCTAGAAGCTGAAGATAATACACGAGTACCAGGTACCGGTCTTGGGGAAAAAGCTAAAGAATTGCCCGAGTTATTGATACAAGTTTTGCCAAGATTACTAGCCACGAAAAAGGAAGATTGGGATGCCATTTCAGCTTGTAAACAGAAACAAGATGAAGACACTAGTGATTTCTATTCTAGATTTGAAAAATGTTTTAATATTAACAGTGGTCTGAAGACAAGTAGTGAATCGTACCCTCATCTTTTTGTTACCAAACTAGTCGAGAATTCAAGTCCACAAGTTAAAAATCGAGTATTGAAAGTAGAAAGTACCTGGCAAGCTAATACTCCGTCACAAATGTTACAAATGCTCCAGTATCACCAGAACAGAATCAGGGAAGAGCAGGAACACGAAAGAAGACGTATGAAAGACACGAAAATGAAAGTATTAGTTGCACAATCTGTTCCACAAGACAGTCAGAAGAGGGGTCCGAATCAAGCCAGTCATCCTGCAGCTTCTGTTAAAGGGACCTGCAATTACTGTAAACAGCCAGGTCATTTTATAAACGAGTGTGCAGTTCTGAAACACAACATAGCTACTGGTAAAACCAAAGAAAGACCACGTCCGCCGAGACAAGAACAAGTTTCACAGACTTCTCAGTCACCACAGAATGCACAACAGACAGTTACAGCACCGCAGCCTATCGCTGCAACACAGCATGTTACACAACAGATGTATCAGTATGCACAGACAGAGTATCCAGATTATCAGCCGTATTCATGAAACAGCCTAGAGAGGGAGGTAGGCTTGCCTCTCATCGAGATACCTGTAGATCAAGAGGGTCCCTATGTACACAGTCAAGTATTAGGGAAAGACAGAAAGTTTCTGATTGATACAGGGGCAAGTAGGACTACCATCAGTCATGACGAAGTTCCAGGGGCTCCACTCTCAGGCTCTAGAAATGTTTCCCTTGGATTTTCAGGAAAGCCTATTGTTAATGAAATATCGAAACCAGTTACTCTAGAAGTCGGTCCATTGTCCCGAACTACAGACTTGTTACTCACAAAATCTTGTCCAGAAAATTTGTTAGGCATTAAGACATTGAAAGAATTAGGAGCAGTCATATGTTGTTCCCCAGAAGGGGTCCGCCTGTTTTTGAGAGACTTCAAAGGTCATTATGTATTACGTGATTTTTATCCGAGATTATTGAATGTACCACAGCAATTATGGGCGCAAGGTCCAACTGATGTAGGTTGTATGCATATCACACCCCATCGTGTGACTCTCAAGCAAGGTGTAGTATTACCACGAATCAGACAGTACAAATTACCACCTGAGGCTGTAGCAGCCTTATCCAAAATTATTGACGAACTTATTTCTCAAGGAGTGGTTGTAGAAACTGACTCCAACGTATGTAATTCTCCTATCATTCCTGTCCTGAAACGTACTGATCCAAATGCACCTCCAGTATATCGATTAGTGATTGACCTTCGAGAGCTTAATAAATGTATCATACCCCAGTACCCAGTAGTCCCAGATATTTCATCCCTCTTGACAGCCATTGATTCTGAAGCTACGTTCTTCACAGTTATCGATCTCAAGAACGCATTTTTCAGTGTCCCCATTCATCCAGACAGCCAATTCCTTTTCGGTTTCTGTTTAAATGGAAGAAGCTATAAATTCACACGAGCTCCTCAAGGTTTTACAGAAAGTCCTAGTATTTATAGTCAAGCACTTAAGAGACAACTAGACAATATTCACATGCCAACTGACACTGCCCTGCTCCAGTATGTCGATGATCTACTGATCACAGCCCGTTCTGAACGTGACTGCGAACGTGCGTCACTTACAGTTCTGTATTTTCTGGCCGAGATGGGGCACAAGGTGTCCCCTTCCAAATTACAATTCTGTGTCCAGCAAGTGGTCTACTTAGGACACTTACTGTCCAAGTGGGGTAGACAGTTGACACCTGACCGTATCCAGTTAATAGCACGTCTTCCACAGCCCAAGACACAGAAGGAGGTACGAGCTTTTATCGGCCTCACTTCTTACTGCAGACAATGGATTCCTCAGTATGCATTTCTAGCCAAGAACTGATACAGTTAACGACACAGGAGGCAGCCGTATCGACTGTCCTCCCTTGGACCCAGGAACATACACTTGTTTTTAATGAGTTAAAGAAAGCCTTATGCCAAGCACCTGTTCTAGCAACACCGAACTACAGTAAGCCTTTTACACTTTTTGTCACAGAACGTGATGGTACTGCATTATCTGTTCTCACACAAGATCAAGCAGGACAATACAAGCCCTGTGCTTATTTTTCGAGCACATTAGATCCAGTGGCCCAGGCTCTGCCTGCGTGCCTCAAGTCAGTTGCAGCCACAGCTCTAGCTATCAGACAAAGTGATTCCATAGTGTTAGGACACTCCCTGACAGTACAAGTTCCACACTCTGTGGAAGTTCTTTTAAACAGAACACAGACTCAGCACTTGACAATTGCACGTTTAACAGGTTATGAACTGACACTGTTTCAGCCACACATAGAAATCCGACGCTGCAACATTCTAAATCCAGCTACACTGTTACCGTCAGTTACTTCAAATCCTGCCACACATGACTGTGTGGAAGTTGTTAACACTATGACAAAGCCAAGACAAGATCTGACAGACATTGCATTACCTGATCCCGACCTGACACTTTATGTGGATGGTTCATGTATGAGAACAAGTACAGGAGAACTAGTAGCCGCGTATGCAGTGACTACTGACACCGAAGTTATAGAAACACATCGTATTGACACCCTGTCTGCTCAAGCAGCAGAGCTAGTCGCTCTGACCCAAGCCTGCATACGTGCCAAGAACCTGAAAGTAAACATATACACAGATTCACGTTACGCATTCGGAGTCGTACACGACTTTGGAGTGCTCTGGCAAGAGAGAGGTTTCATGACTTCTCATGGAACCAAGATCCAGCATGGTCTCCTCATCCAAGCTTTGTTAGATGCAATACATTTACCGACAGCTATTGCTATCATGAAGTGCAAGGCACATACGAAAGTCACTGACATCATTTCTCAGGGTAACGATCTAGCAGATCAAACAGCCAAGCTCACAGCTCAGACTCCAGACATTCCAGTTAACACGACACAGACACTCACTCCAGATCAGACTACTTGTATGACAGTTAAGGACCCTACACAAGATGTCATAGACATACAGTTACATGCTACTCCCGAAGAAATCAAGAAACTGTCCGAACAAGGAGGGGTCCAGACAGATCAAGGATGGTTGACAAAGGGAAAAGCCATATGGTTTCTCCCCGACTCTATGGTTCAAGTCATTATTAATACCGCACATAGTCCAGCACATCTAGGAGAAAAAGCTATGTTAGACAGTATTCAGAACCTTTGGTTCAACAAGCATTTACGAGCAGCAGCCAAGCAGAAAGTACGTACCTGTATGATATGTTGTCAGTTCAATCCAGGTAAAAGTGTCCCGGTGGAACAAGGTGGATTCCAACCTCCTGACCACCCTTTTGAAGTCCTCCAAATGGATTATATTCAGATGGAGCGATGTCGAGGTTTCAAGTATGTCCTCGTAGTTGTATGCGCTTTGTCCAGGTGGACAGAAGCATATCCAGTTCCAGATTACACAGCTGCGACCACTGCCAGGCAGTTGGTTCGTGAGTATTTTCCCCGCTTTGGATTGCCTAGGGTCGTGTATTCAGATAACGGCCAGCCATTCTCATCCGAGCTCATGAAACAAGTTTCCCTTCTGTTAGGGTACCAGTGGAAGTTCCATTGTGTACGCCATCCTGAAGCAGCCGGTCTCGTAGAGAGACATAACCAGACTTTGAAAATCCGCATTACTAAAGTGTGTACAGAGAAAGGTGTAGATTGGTTAGTAGCTCTGCCAGTCGCTCTTTTCTACATGAGAATGGTTGCACATTCCAGATCAGGTCTGTCCCCGTATGAGGTCGTGTTCGGCCGCCCTCCAAACATGTGGGGTACACCTAGACCCCGTAGTATTACAGACGTTTCCAGTAATATGCTGACAGATTACCTAGCTTCCTTGATGTCTGCCCTACACTCTTGTCGTTCACAGGTTGCCGCTGCATTTCCAGACAACACAGAAGTGAAACCGCATGAAGTCGTTCCGGGAGAATATGTCCTGGTGCGAAATTTTGATCGTTCAAGTCCGCTGGAGCCCCGTTGGAAGGAGCCACAGATGGTGTTGTTGACAACAAGGACCGCAGTCAAGCTAGAAGGCCGGAAGGGATGGGTCCACATCAGTCATATCAAGAAATTCCATGGATTACGACAAAAGACATTTATTAAAGACTGCCTTATTCCTAAGGACTGCCCAAAGACAGACTCTGAATTCAAACTTCCCCTGTTAGAGAAAACTCCGCAGCAGGAGTATAAAGCCATATTGAGGTCTAGTAAAATAAGTCAGCCAGTTTAATTGTCTAAGTCCCTCTCGGGTGAAACGGTTAGACAGGTTCCTGACATGTATGAGATAGACCCACACAGTGAGAGAGTTAGTCAAAACTCTAAGAAATGTATTATCGTTCTATTTTTCTTGTTATTTTTGAGTCTTATGGTTACATGCATAAATTATGCTTTACATTTATGTTTTCCAATTTCACATGTACATATGTTTTCTAATACTACAGTAGAGCACACATTTAGTGATCTGCCTCCTCACGAGCTATCCTATCGTCTTGCTATGCGTAACAACACATTCATTCGAATGTTGCACTATTCACACCAGACCAGCAATGCCACTAATTGTTGGGTGTGTGGTCGACTCCCCCCTTTCCAGACACCGAAGGGAGTTCTGCCACTGTTTCCTTATCCGTTTTCACATAATGGTTCGTGTGGAGCATGGTCCACGTTAACGTCATCCTCAACTGATATGTCCCTTCTGAATAGAACATGTTTTCCAGACAAGCAAGGTCTTTCCCATAGAACAGGGTTAGATCTAGAGAATGAAGTATATGATTTAGGTAATTATTCCTCGAATTTCATGGTCCTGAATGTTCAGTCCGATACTACTCCAGATTTGCCTGCTATTTCAGTACTACCAGTCAAAGGCGAATTATGTGTCAGAAAGAATGGTTCCGCACATGTAGGACATAGTGATTGTACTACTATTGTCGAGTATAGTGACAGTGGGAAATCTATTTTCAAAGCCTCACGTCATTCTTATTTTGTTTGTGGTCAGACCGCATATGTTCGTCTGCCCCTCGATTGGGATGGAACATGTTACATTGCTTTCCTACTGCCACCAGTTTTTCTAGCCCCATCCGATTATCACAGAAACACACATCTAGTACACGTTAGACATAAAAGGGAGACCGAGTCCCCAATTGTCGATCAAACTGAAACTGCTCTAGAACAATATCAAGACTACAATAAAGGTTTCTTCTTCTTTATAGGCCCTGTCCAGAATAGTAAGTTAATACGTAGGTTAACCAGAACCCTTGAAGCAGTAGTGAATTAGACTACTTCCGCTCTAGGTAACTTAACTGAAGAACAATCTGCTATGAGATTTGTTGTGCTCCAAAATCGTCTCGTTCTTGACGTCATACTGGCCGATAGAGGAGGAGCTTGTAGAGTCATTGGATCTAGTTGCTGCATTTTCATTCCTAATAACGCGCCGTCTGTTTATTCAGCTATAATCAGACTTCATAAAATTGCCCATCAGTTACACCAGAATCCAGGCACCTGGACATGGTCCGGTTGGCTCTGGAGTATCATATCTGCCTGGGGATGGAAAGTATTGTCATTCCTAGGTATAGCAGTAATGGTCATATTCAGTTGCTGCCTCTGTTTACAATGTGGCCCTGCGATTTGCGGCATGTGTGCTACCTCTTGTATTCCTAGTCCTAAATCCCGTTCCAAGACAATTCGAGACGAGCAAATGATGCTATATGAACAGATAGATGGTATCATGAATATTGATGTTTCCTGATGGAAACGTAGGGCACAAGGAGGGAATGTGGAAAAGTAAATTTTGCCATGTTATATGTGCCTACGTGTTCCCCATATTATGCTATATGTGCATGATTGATATGCATGTATTCCCCCTATGATCGATTAAAAAGACGCAATTATAGTTGTGTCCATCTCTAGTACGCCAGTTTCCAGTTCTTGTGAAAGCAACGAGTATTAGGCCTATGTTGCCACCTTTTTCAGTGTGCACATTAATCCATTGAATTGTCCCCGTTTCTAGGCCTCAAAAGGGGCCCGGACACCAGATTCAGCTCCAGTTTCCTGAACCCTCTCCGAGGAGCGATGCAGCCCCCACCTGCATCCCTGACCCTTCACTTACTTCCTGCCTCACAGTGCCCGGCCCGGCCTGGCTCTGCCTCCCAGTCTGCCAAGAGTATGTTATGCTTCTAGTTATCAGTCCAGCCCTCCTTTTCTGCATTCCTAAGCTACTGAATCGCATCAATAGTTTCAGCCATGGTCTAGCCTTTCTGTCTCCATGTAAGAGAAATACTGTATTAATATTCATAGAATATTCCTAGCACACGCAATACATGTAGAATTATGATCGCACCAGTCTTAGTGTCAAGTAGCCTTTGCCCTGATAACTTTTGGATTCTATCAACATGTACTCCAAACACAAGATACCAGATATGATATAGGTACAAGTCGTTCTGACACTGCAGACTTTAGTCTCCTCTTCCAGCACAGAAGTCATAGCCCCAGTTCCTCCTGGTAACACGTCATTGCCCGTTTGCGCGCACCGCTAGGTTAAAGGTCCCAGCTGCTCAGGTAGCCCCCTCCATGTTTCCGCCCCATTTATGACACTTCCATGACGTCTACATCACATGCCTATGTATACGCCCTGTACACGCCTTCTTGTTACACTCATTTTGTCCTTATCTTTCGCGACTGCTACGAGTTACGCCTACTGCTACGCCTACTGTATTGAATGTAATGTAATTGTTTTAGTATATATACTGTGTACTGTTACTGAAAGCTGCCCATGCCAATCCCCCGATTCCCGTTCCCTGGCAGCTGCCATCCTTTCTATTTCCGTGCAGGCTATCCCGTTCCTGTCCCTGCCCTTATGCCTGATTAAAGCCTGTAAGACTCAAGATACCTCGAACCCTGTCTCTTATTTATTGAGCTATCTGTTTTATTCACTGTATTCAAAAATAGTACCGGTAATTAATTATTTATTTACCACACTAGGACCGCCGGTTGAAGGAGCAGAGGTCAGAAGCCGCAATATGCTTGGCGGGACCACCGCGGTCCCGCCAAGCATATTGCGGCCATGTGCCCTCATGGATGCATGCACATAGGTTCCTGCACGGCATGGAATTTCGAGTTCATGCCGTGCAGGAAGTTTGTAAGGTGTTCCCATTGTGGTTCCTTTTCAAAAGGCACTGGCGCATTTTAAAGGGCATTGCAGGGGAAACCACCACGCCGCCCGCCAGACCCCTGAAAATTAGTAATCTGGCGTGTGGGCGGCAGCGACCTCAGACAGACCGGTGGCGCAGCCATTTGCACCGCAGTGCGACCACTCTGCTGTAAGGTCGTAATGAGGCTCTAAGTGTAGAATATGCAACAAACAGTAACTTTACATTCAAATAAAAACATTAATAGCCCTAGCCTACGTCTCCATAACAGAACTGGCAAACTACTATAATCTACTTATAGAAAGTCTCTTCTACCAATGAAATGAAACAAAATTAACTCCCTACTAGACTATTTTTGAAGAGACATAGGTAGGGAGACTTCACAAAATCAACACATAGATGACAACCAAAATTCCACATTCCATGGTGGAATGTGTACAACAGTACTCTTGCCCAAAAAGCTAAAACCAACAATGCAGTGGAATGGTGGCATAATGCCTTCCAAGCCACATTAGGAAGAACACAACCAAGTCTACACAAGCTACTAGAATCTATAAAAAAGGATCAAAGCTAACAAAAACTAAGGGTCTGATTATGAGTTTGGTGCAGCGGTGCCGACGCAATTCCCCCTCTGCTGCGTCAAAGCCGTGCAAGGACTGCTGACCGTATTACAAGTTAAAAATGTGCAACTTGTAATACAGTCAGCGGTCCTTTGGCCGTTCCCATTGCGGTGCCTTAAAAATAGGCACCACAATGGGAACGGCCAAAAAGTTCCAGCATGGCATGAATGGTGACATCCATGCCATGCTGGAACTGGAGAGAATACAGATAGGGGGCACAACATTATCCCCATGGCATGGGAGACATGGCGGCCCTGTTCTTGCCCTGCCAGCTTTTTCATGGCGGGGCACGGCCATGAAAAGGCTGGTGGTGCAAGAACTCAAAATATGCTGAGCAGGACTGCGCCAGTCCCTGCTCAGCATAATGTGTTGTGGTGCTCCTGCA
Organism: Lissotriton helveticus; assembly: GCF_964261635.1. Taxonomy (NCBI): domain Eukaryota; kingdom Metazoa; phylum Chordata; class Amphibia; order Caudata; family Salamandridae; genus Lissotriton; species Lissotriton helveticus. The sequence continues at coordinate 903,267,653 of NC_136070.1, read as the reverse complement.
CCACCACCAGGATTCGACTGTTCCCTGGCGCAGCAGGCGGCTCACCGCCGGTACAACTATGTAAGTCATAAACAGCAAAACAGTGGGCCGCCACTCCTGCGCCGCTGTAAGTCTGGAGATAGCTAGACTAGACCAATCTGTAACTAAAATAGGTCCTAAACTAAGTAAACAAACCAAAACAATGTACAAGCACTTACAATACAAATCTGGAATATATCCAAACACCCAAGGACTAAAATACCTAACTATATTTGCAAAATCTTTAATCTAAAAATGATAGCTATTCAAACACCACCTACTACAATAATCAAAATACACCAAACAAAAACTATTACTTCTCTTTAAATTAAAAAAAAATATTATTAAATGATGTTTAAATATTCAAACAATAACATATGACATAATAAAATTATTGAAAGAAAATACAACAGCAAACCAAATCACAAAAATAAACAAAATAATCAAAAATAACTTACAGTTTTGTTGCAGAAGATTGTCCTCAAACAAGTAGATTTCCGAAACAAAGTCGATCCAAACCCAATTCCATATACAAAAATAAATTTGCTCAAAAAAATGCAAAAATACAACTGATGAAAAGGGATCCAATGTTACAATCCGTTCTATAATCAAACCTTCAAAAACACGAAAAATAATTACAAAAAGAAGAAACGCCCCAAGAACACTGAAAAATAAAAGGAAATGTATGTAAAATTAATAGTTTTAATGGAAGTATCCACAAAGAGTGCAATATCGCAATTCCTGAACCATTCTTTATTTCAAAGAAGGGAACACAGCATGTACTGCTTCCTTACTTGTTTTGGCATACTGCCTTGATCACAGGTGAGTGGATTCAGATTGATGATAATTATTTGTATTTAAAGTTCCAGTGGCACGTAACTTTGAATTCATAGTGGCATACATTTCCCAGAGTGGACCAGATTTGTATATCTTGAATCTGAAGTGTATGCAACTGTATAAGGTTTTCTTTAATAAAAAAAACACATCTCCTCCTCCACTGTAACTCAGGAATGAAAACCTGCAAAAAAAACTCAACACCCTCCCAAAAAATCACATACAACCCCGCATAGATTAAGAAAACAAGTTATTTACCTGTAACTGTAGTTCTCCAGTATTGGAAGGTTTCATAGAATCACATGCCTGAATCATTCCCCGTCGTCGAGACGGGAGTCACTCCCGTCTCAACGATGGGGAATGATTCATGCATGTGAATCTATGAAAGCTCCAATACTGGAGTAAGAAAACAAGTTACTTACCTGTAACTGTATTTCTCCAGTATTGGAAGCTTTCATAGATTCACATGCCTGAATCATTCCCCCGCGTCGAGACAGGAGTGACTCCCGTCTCTACGACGGGGAATGATTCAGGCATGTGAATCTATGAAAGCTCCAATACTGGAGAAAATACCGCAATCAATCAAACATAACACATAACCAAAAACATCTAATAATCTCTTAAACTCGTTAACAATATCACATCTTACTTAACCTGATGCACCAATTGTTGACAGATCAATACATGACTCTAAACACTAAATTGATTAATATAGTCCAACCTGGCCTGGCACTCCCCCATCAGCCAATGGCGCAGTCCCACATCCTGTGTCCTGATGAGTACAGCAGTGTCGGAGCAGGTGTCCACCAGAGCCTCTGCTATCCATGAGCCCAGCCTCACCGCAGGTCAGATAACCAGGTCACTATAGGCAGTCACAACCAGCATGGGATGTTATATGTGCCAGTAATAACAACATTTGAAAGATCCAGCACAGGACTCAGACATATGAATTCCTTCCATACAATCCATATCATGTACGCAGGTTGCATACACGCACACATCACTCCAATTCATAAGGTCACAAATATCTTGGGGCCAAGTATGCTTTGTCAGACCAGGTATACATGTCCCAGGTGGACCTGTGGCATTCTTCCACCACTGTTCACTGTGGCCAGCCAGCAGGGCATGAGCTAGGATCCCTACCTGTACAGTTAGGACATGGCCTTAAAATGTCCCACTTGGAGTTACATTTCTCAGGAAAGTCGAGAGTACTAAGACTACACACTGAGCATGCTACAATTCTTCAGGCACATAAAGGATGGTTAATGACCAAAACCTTGGGAAAGGAAGACACACATCTAAAAACTAAGACAATTTCTCACATGAAATAAAGAGGTAGGGAATTACGTTTGGCATATGGATCAATGTATGTAGCTGCACACGAGTCACAATACATTTCCACATCCAAAGAAATCTCTTACTTTCATCTCATGATCATGTCTTGGGAACAAATTAGTATGGATGTAAATCATCTTTCATTAAGCAGGCAATGCGGATCTGGTCGGCTGTGCATAACAAACATTCATCACTGAGTCAAGTATACCACAACAGGAGCATATTGTACAATATTGAACAACTGCAAAAAACACAATAACCAAAACAAGACAAGTGAGCACAGAGGGATTCTGGGCAATTAGAATGTCAGCATCCCACATACCTCACACTCCAGACATGGGTGGTGAGACTGTGGCCTCTAGTACAACAGCCACTGTTAAGAGTTGACATTTTAGCATATGTGGATTCTAGGAGACCCCACCCATGTGATCGAAGGAGAAGATGTCAGGCACCCAGTCTGCTCACATGACAGAGCAGCTGCTTCATCTAGCCATATCAGGAGCACCTCTGATAGGTCCATGACTATGTGCGAGCCTGGCCCTTCAAAGTCCTTCCCCGATCCAGTTGCTCTTCCTGTGTATCTTGTAAGTCCTGTAACAAGTTGTCCTACAGCTTAGCTATTGGAATCATGTGAGGCACACAGTTTACTCCATGCACAGCACAGTTGCCTCAGCCCTACCCCATTAGAGAGTCGCTGTGCTCAAGTGTTACAGTGTTGAGAGTTCAGTGGCCTAACAATGCATGCACATGGCCTGGCGTGCTATTAGCATTTACAAATTCATCCTTTCACTGGATATCTTTTAAAACCTCTTCAGCATGAATATCTCTTGCTGCATCTCCTTCAATGGAAGGAGGTTGACCCAACCCATCACTGTGTCAAATACATCTGTAACTCTGGGTCAAAGGGTTTGCAGCATACTGCCATGTCCAGAACATATATATCAAATCCAAATTTGGTGCATGACATTTTGGGCACAGAGGACAGGACATAAACATTTGGGGTTGGACATCTGGGGTGAGACATGCCCTGTGTTGGATGTTGAACTGAATGTACTGGAGTTTGGCAACACAAGAAACTGTACATCAGTAGTGCCTAGTGCATTGCCAATCCTAGGCTGTTAGGGCTCATCCCACATCAGTGTCTGATAGCCAGCGAACGGGTGACAGTGGCTCATGTGTGCAAAGCCATTAACAAACAACGTCACCAGTCTCTGACATCAAGCCATGACGTGTAGGGTGTGGGTAAAGGGGATATGCTCTGGTTCACTGTCTGTGACTCTTCATAGGTGTCCCATCTCAGCTATTAGTGTGCTATGTCCCAAGAAATGGCCCCCTGGAATGTCAGGATTTTCCTGCAACTGGCCAAAGGTAATGTCATGTAGTTCCTAGGAATTCCCAGGACCTGTGCATTTTGGATGACCTAAACTAAGGGCTTGGTGTCCAAACCAATTCCGGACACCCCCACAGGATACGTCAACCGTTAGACAAGCTAGCTCTACAGTGCCACAACCACCCCAATGTATCTTACAGTGGTGTAGGTAGTTTCTGGAAACCACTGTATATGACAACCCCAAATCCTCCGGGATCGTGGAAAAAAGGTCCCCCACTGAGGTCAATCCTGTGTCGCTCCATGCTGTCAGTTCCTCCCTAGCAATGCTTGTATGGAACAGTGTTAGGAAGTTCAAACCAATTGACAGAGAGTACGGGCTCATGTCTGCCTCAGGCCCTTATAGCTCAAATAAGCCACTTTCACCAGGCTGTCAGCTCCACAGAGGAGCTGCGCTCCAGGGAGTAACATTGATGCAGCCCTCTTCTGTACCCTACATGTTGGGAACATGCCCACTACGTACAACTACCTCCCAGCCAAACATGACACCGGCCATTGCAGTGGGGCTGCCATGAAACATTCCATAAAATCTGCACACCCTAGACACCCTTTCACACAGGCAGCTGCAGCATCTGCAGAGCCACACTTATCCTGCCCCTATTACAGATCAACCCTCATAGCATGGTGACCAACTCCCTGGAGGTGGCACACGTCACAGCTACCGCTAGGAGGTGGAAAAAAATACAAGATTCGGGGGAGTATTACCGTCTTGGAAAGTGAAATACATTCTTGGGCTGTGACTAGGAGAGTGCTACAAAAATCCATCTGTGGACGTAATGAGGATATGGCCCTGGTCAGATTTACACAGTGAGATGGTTTTGTATCATGACAGTCACAGATCCCTAAGTACCAAAACACCCAAAGCTACCGCATTCCCCTCTGCTCACCCGCCATTACTTCTCGAGGAGGATACACCACACAGAGGGGGAACACACAACACTTACTACCCCAGACAAAGTTTCTGGTCTAGAAGCTTCATTGCCAGGGCAAAGAGCAGTGGGAAAAGGATACAGCCCTTATGAGTCCCATTCCCCAATATAAAAGAGGGTGACATGTCTTTACAAAACTGGGACTTGGGCCGTCGGCTCATTAGGAAAAAGACATATGTGTTGTTGCAGCTTCCACGCAGCAGGTATTCCCAATCAATAGTATGGAATGCCTTCACTAAGTCCAGAACTAAGCAGGCAACATAGGGCCACCTCCCCTGGACCAGCTACAGCACCCTATTTTGTCTCTAAATATTAAGCATCGTAGATCTATCAGGACCCCAAGCACTAGATGCAGCATGTGTACCAGCAGGCAAGGCGCTACCACCCCACTAAGGTTTTAAAATCCATTGCTAGCATGGACGAACAAGTTACTTACCTTTGTTAACGATATATATGAACGAAACATAGGTTAGTTATAGATTCCTTACCTTAGAATTACCCCCAGACGTCAGAATGGATCCTGAAAGATTTTTGTCAGCAGTAACCCTGCGCGTCGGAAGGTGGCATTGGTCGACTCCACGTTCATCGTCGGAGTTGTGGTCGCCGGGATGACATTGCGGTAGCTATATAGACGCTGCCCTCATCAGTTCTGTACATGACTTTCCACGCCAGAAGTGCAAAGCCATGCAAGACACTGACCGCTGGTGCACAAGACTAGGGCCCTGAAAGGATGTCCTTAACCCTAGAGGTCAGTTCACATAGCGGGAAGGATGGGTGGGGCAGTAAGGCATCTATAACTAGCCTATGTTTCTTTCAGATATATCGTTACCGAAGGTAAGTAACTTTTTCATCTGAAAGAAACAGTTAGTTATAGATTCCTTACCTTAGTATAGATACTCCATCAATACCAACCCCGGAGGTAGGTCTGTGAACTAAGTTCACACCAGAAAGTCCTGGGGAACAGAACGGCCAAAGGAGCCACCTCTCCTGACTTGGTGAACTTTGGTGAACTTGTGCAATGATGCCCACGTAGCTGCCTGACAGATGTCATTTAGGGGGACTCCTCGTCCCAAAGCAGTGGTAGCTGTCGTCGCCCTGGTAGAATGGGCACGCAGTCCCACTGGAGGCTCCTTCTTTGCCAAAGAATAGCAGGCTTTTATGTACAGAACTACCCACCTGGAGATGGTCCGTTTGTGCACAGCCCAACCTTTTTTAATGCCCACGTAATCAACAAAGAGCTGGTTGTCCACCCGGAATTGTTTGGTGCGATCCAAGTAGAAGGAAAGTTCACATTTTGGAACAAGACGGTGGAGCCTCTCTTCCTCTTTTGAAGGATGCGGAGGTGGAGAGAAGGTGGGCAAAGTGATGGTTTGGCCAATGTGGTAAGAAGTAACCACGTTTGGAAGAAAGGAAGGTCTAGTTTGTAGGACGACCTTGTCCAGATGAACAGCCAGAAAGGGAGGCTTGGAAGAAAGAGCTTGCAGCTCACTCACTCTGCGTGCAGAGCTGATGGCCACCAGAAAGGCAGTTTTTAAAGTGAGAAGCCTAATAGGACAGTTATGTAGTGGCTCAATGGGAGCGCACATAAGGTAGGTAAGAACCAAGTTCAAGTCCCACTGGGGCATTACGAAGGGAACAGGAGGAAAAAGATGAGTAATGCCCTTAGGAATCTATTTACAACAGGGGACTTGAAAAGAGAAGGCTGATTAGGAAGCCTAAGGAAGGCTGAAATGGTGGAAAGGTAGCCCTTTAGAGTGCCCAGAGCAGAGCCCTGCTGGGCCAAAGAAAGAAGGAAAAATAGAACCTCATAAAGAGTAAGTATGGGTGAAATTTGCGAATTCGCTGTCCGTGAATTTGTGCGAAATTGCAAAAAAAGTCTGCGAGTTCGCGAATTTTCCCGCGAACTCGCGGATTTTTGTGCCATTTGCACAAATATGTGACAATGTGTGCCTGTAACTTTGCCAGCGCGCCAAAAGGCGCCGAGGTCCCTTGAGTGAGCTGGCCATTATAGTGGGGACGGGGGGGGAAGATGTTTCATACCGCTAGTGTGTGATGGATGGGGTCAAACGAGTGGGGTTTCTATGCAAGTTCACATGCATCTTGTTTATAAAGGGTCAGAGACCGAGCAGAGCAGCAGATGAGGAGAAAGCAGCCTCCTGGTCACAGGAGCTACACGGGGATGGCATTCGGGAAACTCATGGATGCAAAAATACGTTTGGCACAGGACCCCAGAATCCTTCAGATGTTCAAGACAGCTCTGCTGCGCGTGTTGGTATAAACCCATTCTGATCCTGCTCAGTGGGTTCAGGCGCATGCAGCTGCTGCTGCTGGACAATGTCCCATCTCATACTAAACTGCCCCATACAGGCATATGCTGGCGCTGGGCAGTAGGGTGCAGTGGCATGCGGGTGCTCCACGCCTGGTACATGCACATACCGGTGCTAGGGGGGACACATGTTTATTGGTGCTGTGTAGCAAGTTATGACTTTACATTTTGACTGCACCAGATGGTGGTACCACCTACATGGATCAGGAGCATCCAGGCTCCAGACTTCATGGTGCAAGAGCATAATGGTGCTGTGCGGTACGGGTATATATGTACTGGGGGCAGGGGGACACTTAGCACAATGTGTGCTCACACCCAGAGGGCTCCCAGGCAATTGAGCACGAATGATTTTCACACTGAGAGGGCTGCGGGCAGTTCAGCAGCACGGGGGCTCACACCCACTGGGCCCCGGGCAGTTCAGTAGCGCGTGGGCTCACAACCCCTGGGCAGCTCAGCAGCGCAGGGGCTCACACCCACAGGGCCCCCGGGCAGTTTAGCAGCGCCACCCTCTGGTTCATCACTGCCACCCTCTGGTTCATCACTGCCACCCTCTGGTTCATCACTGCCACCCTCTGGTTCACCACTGCCACCCTCTGGTTCATCACTGCCACCCTCTGGTTCATCACAGCTCCCTCTGGTTCACCACTGCCACCCTCTGGTTCATCACTGCCACCCTCTGGTTCATCATAGCACCCTCTGGTTCACCACTGCCACCCTCTGTTTCAGAACTGCCACCCTCTAGTTCATCACTGCCACCCTCTGGTTCACCACTGCCACCCTCTGGTTCACTACTGCCACCCTCTGGTTCATCACTGTCACCCTCTGGTTCATCACAGCACCCTCTGGTTCACCCCTGCCACCCTCTGGTTCATCACAGCACCCTCTGGTTCACCCCTGCCACCCTCTGGTTCACCACTGTCACCCTCTGGTTCATCACAGCACCCTCTGGTTCACCACTGCCACCCTCTGGCTCACCACTGACACCCTCTGGTTCACCCCTGCCACTATCTGGTTCATCACAGCACCCTCTGGTTCACCACTGTCACCTTCTGGTTCATCACTGCCACCCTCTGGTTCATCACTGCCATCCTCTGGTTCATCACTGCCACCCTCTGGTTCATCCCTGCCACCCTCTGGTTCATCACTGCCACCCTCTGGTTCATCATTGCCACCCTCTGGTTCATCACTGCCACCCTCTGGTTCACCACTGCCACCCTCTAGTTCACCACTGCCACCCTCTGGTTCACCACTGCCACCCTCTGGTTCACCCCTGCCACCATCTGGTTCATCACTGCCACCCTCTGGTTCATCACTGCCACCCTCTGGTTCATCACTGCCACCCTCTGGTTCACCACGGCCACCCTCTGGTTCACCACTGCCACCCTCTGGTTCATCACTGCCACCCTCTGGTTCACCACTGCCACCCTCTGGTTCGTAACTGTCACCCTCTGGTTCACCACTGCCACCCTCTGATTCATCACTGCCACTCTCTGGTTCACCACTGCCACCCTCTGGTTCATCACTGTCACCCTCTGGCTCATCACTGCCACCCTCTGGTTCATCACAGCACCCTCTGGTTCACCACTGCCATCATCTGGTTCATCACTGCCACCCTCTGGATCATCACTGCCACCTTCTGGTTCATCACTGCCATCCTCTGGTTCATCACTGCCACCCTCTGGTTCATCACTGCCACCCTCTGGTTCACCACTGCCACCCTCTGGTTCACCACTGCCACCCTCTGGTTCATCACAGCACCCTCTGGTTCACAACTGCACCTTCTGGTTCATCACAGCACCCTCTGGTTCACGACTGTAGATTATGGGGAGAAAGCACACCTGCCCAGCCTCAACCGGGGGCTGGTTAATGTGTTACTGAATTTGAGCTTCAAGTCCGGCACCTGCTTCCTTATCTGTAAGTGCTTCCTGTTGTGGTTTAATTTTTGTGACAGCCTGGAGTGTTGTGCCATACTTGTAACTATTCTCTGACCCTGCTTCGAGGGTCAGAGCAGGGTCAGAGAATAGTTGCAAGTAGGCAACAACTCTGGAGGCGCCACTCAGGAAGTATTACAGGGTTACAGCAGGTGCCCAAGTTGAAGTTAATTTCTTTGTAACCCTTTTGTAAGTGCTTCCTGAACAAAATTTGTCCCGCTCGCGGATTTTGCCGCAATTTTGCGAGATTCACGGATCGAGAAATTGCAGGAAATCTGCAAATTCCGCGAGCGGAATGAATTTTCGGCCCATACTTAGAAATAGCTTCCACACTCAGGGCAGCAGGAGAAACCGGGGCAGGGGGTGAGGGGCCGACCGTGAAGGAGACACCTACCCTTCCACAGGAGCGGCAATGGACACTTTGCCTGTGAGCAGCTGGGAGGGTGGAGATGGTAGTGCTGGTGGTGGTGGACTCCGATGTAGAGGATTCAGTCCCTGTCTCCTTCACCACCACAAGGGAGTCATCACTGGAGTTGGAGAAGTCTTCAGATCCTGCAGATGTTGTCTCAGACATGCCCTCAGTATGGCTCCCCTCACCCTCCGTGCCCCTGGGTCCCTCCTCCTCTGGCTCAGCACTGGACCCAGACTGGCAAACTGTTCCCCCTCCATCTATGGCACTGCCTCCTCTGCTGGCCTGTGCTGATGCTGTGAACAAAAATGAAAAAGAATCACATAAGTCATCGGTATGTACTCAACACATAGGTAACATCACAAATCTTCACAGAGCAAACACATTCATAATTTTGACTAGTGCTATTACCTTTTTATACATTTACATCCATGGCACTTGTTAGTCAACCATTGCTCCTTCAAACATGATGTCATCTGCAAAGGTTGTGTAGTCATTGCATGAGTTACGTCACACCGATAAGAGTGATTGTACTCATTTGTCCTGTAACTTAGGTTCTCTACTGTAAGGTCACAGATCTGACTCTTACTATGGAGACACCAAGTCAGTAGACATAGCTAGAGTGAGAGGCATGTGGCACACTGCCTTGTGTCATCTAGGCACAGTTTCATGAAGATGAATCAGAATGTTGTGCACATTATAAACAGCTCACCGTTTTCCGATGTGAACAACGGTCAACCCACTTCCATGTCCGATGACTGCATCTTCATAATGCTACTGGTGGAACACCATGCCACTGGCCAGTGTGGGTGCATGGTCTGTACAGACTATTAGTACTGAACCCCTATTCTTCATGAGTCCAGTCAACAATGGGTACCAATCCGGTCTAGACTGCTGAAGTCCCCATTTGTACGGGCCAAATCTGAATGTTCCTGACTTCTATTAGACATTTTGCACACTTTGGGGCCGATTAGGATGGCGGACGGACTTGCGTCCGTCCGCCAACCCAGAGGTGGAGGGACCGTCCGCATAGGCTGCGGCGGTCCCTCCGTGCAAATTAGGATGTGACCGCCACCCTGGCGGTCACATCCTGGATATTTAACATTGCGGCGGGTGCTGCTTCAAGCAGCACCCGCCGCAATGTTAAAAGTGCATGTTTAACATTTACATGCACAAAGCGGCAGGCACCGCGCGGTGCCTGCCGCTTTGTGCATGTAAATACTGGGGGGTACCATAGGTACCCCCCATGTGCACCCCCCACCCGCCTACACCCTGGGGGCCCGCAACGGGCCCCCAAAATCAAAAGTACACATGCTTTTCCACTGCGGAAAAACCGCCACGGAAAAGCATGTTTACAAATGCATCCTAATTTGGCTGGCGGTGTCTGATAGACACTGCCAGCCAAATGAGAGCTTTTCCGCCGCGGTTGTAATCCGACCGCGGCGGAAAAGCAGCGGACAGAAACCAAGACCCACCAGCCATCGTAATGCGGCGGTGGGTCTTTGGTGACTCCGCAGAGGATTTTCCGCCTCCTCCGGGCCGGAGGTGGCTTCCGCCGGCCCGGAGGAGGCGGAAAATCCTCCATGCTAATCGGCCCCTCTGTACAGCTTACATAACTCTTATTTTCTATTTCATTTTGTTAACTTATTTCAAAATGATGCATATTTGACATCCACCAATTTGAGAGTGATGCATCGTACACATGGTTTACAAAGCCCTCAGGTATGAATAGTCAACATCATTTACACCCATGTCAACCATTGTGAATGTTTATCTAACATCATACCTTACATTTTCAGCCACTTTCCACCAGTGACAAACTGTGTTTGACAGTGAATGGCATGTGTTGTCACTGTTATAGAGTCAGACACATGGACTCACTCTTTTGGCTGGAGTGAAAAGAATCTTCCACACAATCATGTGAAAGGCCAGTGTGAAAGGTGACCAGAGTTAGCATACCTGTAATTGGCCCATGGGAAACATTTTATTACACTGAGCAACCCGGCTGGGACCTAACATTGGCACACTGATCAAGCAAAACTCCCCAAGTCCTCAACATTGACATCACCTGCTGCTGGGTGTATAGCATGTGCTTTTCATGGTATACACCCGTTACAACGGATCTTTTACTCCGCAGACCCATTACAACGCGACCATTACTCCGCATACCATTACAACGCATTGCGCTGGGGGGCGCTCTAGGATAGGGAATAAGTATAATTTACTATCCAACACCTTCCCTAGGGTCCACGGGGACTGGAGTTAGAATAGTAAATTATACTTACCACTATCCAGCGCCCCAAGGCGCTATGCGTTGTAACGGTATGCGGAGTAAAAGTCGCGTTGTAATGGTCTGCGGAGTAAAAGTATGCGTTATAACGTCATACATCCGCTTTTCATACTTGAGTGCTCCAATAACAATATGCTTTACAGATTTGTTGAACCTACACAGAACAGGTCATACATTAGTCAGTGTTCTGACACATGTTGAGCAATTGCATTACTCCTTCAGGTTATCTCCATGCACATGTAATTTGTGCTGATCACATGAGCATGGCACTACTGTCACTACCCTGAACATAACTTCCTCACATGTCCCTGATGAAAGGGGCATAACCTGGCATCTAATAATCCTTTATGCATATGCGTAATTTAAAACTGAACAGTGGTTTTGGGTGACTTCCGACTTGTAAAGGGGACAGCAGTCTAAGATACTACAACATGCATGTTTAAAAAAGCTGTGTGATAAGGCACATACTCACCCCTTCCTTGCAGCTGTGTGGCTTTCAACTGCCCATCCTGGTCAGGTATCCACTGCTAGGATGAGGAGCATGTGGGGGTTTCAAGGTTTGGCACCCGCCCCTCTTGCCTGGAAGTGACAGGCCCAGCTGGACTTCAGCGATCTTCTTAGTCCAGCCACAAAGGTCCTGCCACCTCTTGTGGCAATGGCAGACGTGCTAAATTTCCAATCCCATGGAGGCCAGTTATGGGCGATGGTCCTCCACAGCTTACCCTTCTCATGTGAGTAGACCTGTAAGGGTGACATGGCGACAGACCTTTAGTTCGGCACCCGCCCCTCTTGCCTGGAAGTGACAGGCCCTGCTGTACTTCTGCAAAACTCATGGTCCAGCCACGAAGGACCTGCCACCTCTTGCAGCAATGACTGAAGCTCCGAGTTTTAAACCCCATGGATCACACCTTCTGGGCGATGGTCTTCCACAGCTTGGCCTTCTCATGGGAGTTGACCTATAAGGATGACATAGCGACAGACCCTTAGTTCACATGCGAAATGTTTCTGAGTCAGACACTTGTACACATAGGTCATGGTGAGATTGGCAACTATGTCTAAGGGGTAGGCAATTGTCATTGTGTGCAGTTGTCCTGTGTTCAATGACGACTCTGTCCCATGAGAACAGTGATAAGATGTTTACACCAGTACACACACTTCTACAGCAGTGTACCTGCCCTGAACAGTTATGTACACACTTTTAAACTTACAAAAACACTTTACATGCTTGCCAATGAGATACCTAATGCTAGTAGTGCATGGTAATTGCACATGTCCAATGCAAATGTAGTGTGATCATCACTCACCTGCTCCTCTGGTTTGCCATGCAGCTGGCTGTAGAGTGGCAGGAGTGTGTGCAGCAGGACCCGATTCTCCTCCTCGCTGAAAGCTGGGCCCTGACCACAGTAAGTGCCATAGCAGCGACCGAGAATGTGGACACAGCAGCAGAGAGATGGGGGGGATGCAGGAATGATGCAGTTAGTTCAGGGAAGTGAAGTTTCTGGGAAACAGACAGACATATATGTAAACAGCAGAAGTGGTCTTAATTCCATGCAGCCAAAGCGATAGGTTTGCGTTGTTTGCATTTTCCGAATCAGTCCAATGCATAGCATTGCTTGCAAATGACACGCCTAATGTGATGTTCAAAACTCATATTCGGACCACGATTAACTTTAATACATTGGTGATGGGAGGTTACCACGTCGGTTTCCACACCAGGAGGACACGTTCTGAAAGGCGCATGTGTTACCATAACAACTATCAGCCAAGGGCTGTGTACAAATTGGTTAGGATGCGGCTACTGCGTCCTTTGAATACTCGCCCACATCTGTCACCATAACAACTCGCAGCCAATTTCTGTGTCCGAATTGGTTAGGATGCGGCTATCATGATCTTTGAATATTCACCGCGTCTGTCACCATATCAACTTGCAGACAATGGCTCTGTTCGAATCGGTTCAGATGCGGCTACCTTGTCCTTTGAATACTCACCCGCGTTTTTCACCATAACAACTTGCAACCTCTGGCTCTGTCCGAATCGGTTGGTTGCGACTACCACGTCCTTACGATACTCGATCAGCTGGGCAGACACTACTATAATTGAAGTATTTATGTGCATTACATATGTGGAGGCAGTTAATTTAAGATGAAATGGTCCTTTAAATGAATAGCTCACACCACCAGAAGAAGCTAACCTTGGGGAGCATATGACACACTGATTTTGAGGCTAATACCAACATGATAGCAAGGTACTCCATTTACCCCCCTAGGCTTTCTCACAGTGCTGATGTCTTTTTGAGGATGTACACGTCCATTCTTGACATATTCACTACATTTGGGGACTGTGTGACTCAGTGTGCAATCTGTGTGATTTGTGACTGCAAATGTTTGGCGTTCAAGCCATGGATAAAGCATTGACCTTTGAATGAGTAGACAGTGCCATTATGAAGCCACATGAGCTTGTGTTTGTAATGTGAATTACTAGTGTATCTTTGTGTCCCAGACGTAAGTGAATGAAGGCGTTATATATGCAACTCCTACATTGTTCATGTTTTGAGTATGTGATTGTATGTGTATTGCAAACATAGACAAAATGACATTGTCCACCCTGTGACAGTAGTGTGCATGATTCTTATTGTGAGACTCTGTGTGTATTTAGTGTCCCACATATCTGCCATTACATGATCCCATTGGGGGTACCTTTTAACCATGTAATTGTTCTCACAAACCTATATCTTGGCTTATTTAGAGGGCGGTTGTGCTGTATGTGTTGCTTGAATACATGAACGGTGACTGATACTAGAGGTTTTACACTACAGCACTCTAATTGCTGTGTCACCATACCTTGGTATCATGTCTAGGAAGGGTACTGATGCCTTTTTCATTGAAATGTATATTTCCATTGTTCTGTAGCTTTAGTAAGTATGGGTGAAATTTGTGAATTCGTGGTACGCAAATTCGTGCAAAAGCGAATTCCCGTTCCGCATAATCCCCGAATTTGTGCGAATTTTGCGGATCTTTTTTTCTCGTGTTCGCGGGGCACTTTGCGTGTTCACGGGCCGCTTGCAGCGCGCCGACCGCGAAGTTACCCATGCGGTCGTACATGGGCGCGGCCATCTTGTTTGCATTGCGTATTTCCATTTCCGGGCACTAGTTGCATGCTCGCGCTGTGCGCTGGGCGCGATTACGTGGTCGCGTGCGTTTTTGCGTGCTCGCGGGGGAATATCGCGCGAACTTACCCAAGCGGTCCTCAATGGGCGCGGCCATCCTTTTTTTCATTCATTGCTATGGTTCTGGGCAAGCTTTTTCAATCCTCCCCTAATCTTTGCAATCCTTTGTTTCTTTGTACTTTTTATTAATCTTTTTTACTCATTATCTATCCCTCTCATTTTCTACATCTATATTTTGTGTTTTTTTCTACTTTTGGTTACTTTAAAACTACTTTTTTAACTCTTTTCTTTTCTTTACTTTTTCCCTATTCTCTTTCTATTATTTCCATTCCTGTCCAAGACGATGGCGAAGGGAGCCGGGAAGAACAAGGGGAAATGTCCCGCACCCCGTACACGGCTCCCTTGCGGGCGATTAAGGGGGGAGGATTATTGGCCCGGGAGATTTTCAGTGCAGTGGAGGTGGCCGCACTTATCTTTTATGTTCAGCGCCACCTCCCAAAGACCGTTGCAGCAGGCGGCAGGCCCGGTGCAGGGTATGGCCTCCGGGAGCGTTGCCAGCTCTGGGATAAGGTGTGCCGGGCCATGTTTAGGGAGTCGGGGGTCTGGCACACCTATCAACAGGCGACGCACCGGTGGGTGGACCTCCTTGACCGGGAGCAGGACCTGCTCGACCTGCTAGGCGTGGAGATCCCTGGGCTTGGTGAGTAGCTATTTAATAGCTACTTTGTTTTCTTCTGCTCTGTGTTATTATATTGCTAATATATATTTTTCCCAAAGAGCAAGAATGCTGCCGATCCGATTACATTCCAGGTAAATTAATGTTTATAGCTTCTGTGATTGCAGCCTGGTACTCGCCTGCTCAGTGGCGTTGCTACTATGCTTACTTGTTTGCAACTTTGTGCTCATTTGGCCTGATTATGTATGAGTGTAGTACTTTACAGAACAGCGTAATGCTAGAGAGACTAGAGACTCAAGTCTAGTCCTCCCTTTGTACTCCTGCTGCCACTAAGAAGAAGAGATAGTGGTGGATTGATAGTTTAAGTATACTATGAATTGTTATTAGAAGTAGGACATTTTTCAGTGGTCTGCAATCATGATGACAGACTGTGTCTGTCACGTCGCGTGCTGCTGAGTGCTGGCAGTCGTAGTAGAACCTTTTTGTTGTTGGTTTAGTTAGTGATTTACATAACTTTCCAAGTAGACGGTCTGCGAATCCAGCAATGCTGTACTATCCACCTAGTTGACCAGATCAGATAGGTCAATACATGTAGTGCAATTGTTTGTAATTTGTTTCCCCGAGATAATTTTAGATTGTGGTCCAAGAATTCAAATATTTAAAAAAAACAATCATCCATGTTTGTGTTTATTTCATGATCATCAGCAACTCCTAGGGGCAAGAGGACGACAGCGACGCCGGCGGAACAAGGTGGACAGGATCAGTCCTCCGAGATCTCTTCTGCTGGCCCCAGTAACTTGTTCTGTTGTAATGTCAATATTAATAATTATACTTCCCTTACTTTTACAGCACCTATTCATTCCAAACTGTTTCCTAATTCTATTTTTTACAAAATAGTCTTTGATCTTCTTGTAGACTGTTTCTACATTCTTATCCTGCCTCTACTATCACTCTCTGTGCTATTACTATTGACTATTATTATGATTCGGTCTCTGTAGGTAGCTAAGCTTGCCCAGTCAGCAAACTGTGTTAAACAAAACTCTGATCCAGCAATAGCTCTAGGCACTGAGTGCAGTCCTCTGGGTTGCCCTTGCTGTCTATTTCAGTCTTTTTAATGTAAGTGCTTTGACAATTTCCAACAACAAAATGTCAATGTGTCCACCAAGAATAAGCTAGTAGTTGGCTTCTTTGATTTGATAGGAGCACATACCATACCACTAGTGTTTCAGGGGCTATTCTGCACATACAGAAGTATGGACAATAGAAATAGGACATTGTTGATGATAGGTGCAGTTCGACTTTCCACATGCCTCACTCCGAACAGAAGTTGAACCCCCAATCCACTGACCGACTATCCAGTGTGTCTGACCAATGATTATACGACCCAGAAGAACAGAAGAAGACTACTGCCGAGTCCCGACCTATCAGAGTCACGGAATCATGCCTGCAAAGTGCAGTAGTGCAAACTCTTCCGCTCACTCACTCGTGAACAAAAACCACAGAGTGTTATTTTTTAGTTTTAAAGTTTTATTTTCAAATAAGAAATGTAAAAAAATTCTTTATTTTTAGTAGTGCAGTATTCCGAGCGAGCAGTAGTGATAGGTGACGTTAAAGTTTAAACACCCTTCCCTAGAATCAATATACTTCAACTTAACACATCTAATTATTAGAATAACTGTGCAGGAGCCCTCACCTTGTTTGAACTTCAAGTACTGGTGGTGATGAGGAGTAGGTGGTGAATTGAAAAGCTCTTGTTGGCAGAAGGGCAATGGAATCTTCTGTCTGTAATTAGAAAAATGGTGCATGTTAAAAAGCAAGCATTCATCAGTTGTGCCAAAAAGTGTAGCATGTAATGGCTAAGTATATAAAAGGTTAACACCCTCCCCCAAACCGTCACTTTTTTTCATTCCCAATAATTAAAAATTGGTTACGAATTAACATTTTCTTCCATTACGAGATGAAATAGGGGGTAGTGTATGGCATCTAAAAATATGACATGTTTTTTCTAGGCGTCATCACAACATCTGATGCGGTACCTCCTACCACCAGTGCCGGGGCCAGCAGCGCGGAGGCGTCCACTACTCCAGGGGCTGATGCGGCGGCACCACAAGTGCCACCAGGAGGAACTGAGGGAGATGGCTCAGCAGCGGCAGACAGTGGTAAGTTATTATACTCCTCACTTATTGACATTTTTGCAAATCATGGAGAAGACAGTCACCCTTGACTTAGCATAGCAATAGCATTAGAGGCGCTAGTGCTCGAGTAAGCAATGGCCCCCTCTATTTGACTTCAACTCAGCTGGGAAACTTTTATCGTGAAGCCAAGTCATATCAGATGAACTTGAGGGATGTGTTGAACGAACAGGGAAAGAAGGGTGAAAGGAAGGACGAGCGAGTCGTAACATTTATGACTGTAAAGAATGATACGTGTTTTTGAATGCAGGCAGAGGTGGCTGATAGGAAGGAATCAGATGCATGGCTGCTTGAAGCAAGGATGGTTGGAGGAGAAAGAAAAGATGACTGCCTGTGCGGGTGAATCAGAAAAAACATGTGTGGTGTGCATTGCAATATATCATTTGGGTGAAACTCAAATGCAATCAAGACGGTGGTTTATCAAATAAAATGATAAGGGTGTTAGTTGGTTGTTGAGAAAAAGTACAGTTGGTACAGTTGAGACATTAAGAAGAATGATAGACATTTACTTTGGAAGCCTGGATGGTATCTTCTTCCTCATAGATAGCAGAGGTGTATGTAGAGCAGACGCTCAGTGGATGAAGAGTGTTACTTTGAACAGCATGTCCGTGCCAGAGTAGCAAAGCAGAGGAAATCCAAATACTAGAAGTTGTGATTGTTCAGAAATACTCCCTTGACTAATAGTACAGTAGTTTACTTTGCAAGCACAGCATATATTATGTATGTATTGTATAGTTGACATTATATCAAGTCAAGTCCCTTCCTCCAGCAATTATGGGTATCACACACACTCCCTATGTTATTAATTTTCTTTCTGCTGTGTCAATCATGGGTGGACTATCGCTGTTGTTCACTCAATCTATCAAAACAAAGCACCTAAAGTCATCCATCATATAAGCAAAGATCATGTGATCAGCTGGATATATGATCAGAAATGAATAATCTTAATTTTCCTTTTGTAGTAATGAAGGCCCGGGGGGCAGTGCGAAATATAAATTACATTGAGCAGTAGCCCTTGATGTAACCGAGTATGGCCAGTGCCACCCCATGGAAAAGTAAGAGCTTCCCTATCCCCACCTGCATTTACTGCTTAAAGTAATGCGAGTCTGCGTAATCATGGCTTGTGTCTGTCTTTCTTGGGTGCAAGCTGACTGAGATGGCATTATACCGGCTACCACAAGTTCACGTACAAGTATTTTCTTTCGCAAAACAAGAGAAAAAAAGAAGAAGACTGGTGTACTCTCTGAGTCTCTGACTATGTAGTGAGTCCATAGTGCTGCTAGTAGAATTCCTGAAACTCCCACTAATGTTACAGCCCTTCAAAGA
The DNA here is from genome assembly GCF_964261635.1 of Lissotriton helveticus. Lineage (NCBI taxonomy): Eukaryota > Metazoa > Chordata > Amphibia > Caudata > Salamandridae > Lissotriton > Lissotriton helveticus. The sequence continues at coordinate 903,248,834 of NC_136070.1, read as the reverse complement.
CGTCGAAAAGATACATGCAAAAATATTATACTGTGCTTACAAGTTGCTAGTGTTACTGTGTGACAACTTTCTGTTGAATTATTTTGTGTTAATGTTAAAGAGTATTGGTTACAGTATTTTTCTTTCTTTCTTCATAGATGCTCCACAAAAGCTCACCTGAAACGAGATGGCTGTCCGGGCCAGGGCCCGGAAACTGGAGGCCATTTGTGCCAAATATCGGCAGCTGGTGGCTCGGGAGCAGGAGGAGGAGACGGCAACAGCTGCATCCTCCTCCAGTGCCCCCGGATCCACCAGCCAGCAGCCTCCAGCGGTACGGCGCCGTGGCCCAACAGCCTCCTGCTGCCACCACGGAGCAGCTAAGAAGACACCAGCAGCTGCCCCCCAGAGCCTGGATGGCACGTCAGCGCCGCCTCCGCCGGAGAGTGGATTCCCTGGAGCGCGATAAGCTCCAGCTCCAGCTCCGGGACCTCCGCAAAGAGATGAGGGACCACCTGTCCACAGGACACCGCCGGAAGAAGTGACTGTCCCATGCCCCTTTTTTAAAGACTGTTGCGGGGTGGGAATTGGGCGTTGGGGATTCAAAGGGAGTTTTGAAGGACATTTGGACATTGATTTTTTTTTGTGTTATAATTTTTTATTGACATTTGAGAAAATTACATCATAAAAGCATATATGACAATTACTAAGCACCAATAAATAAGACTTACAGCTATAAAGATAAATAGCAAGGTATACAATTGAATTAATATGTGTGAGAGACGTTAAATATTTAAATAATGCAAGCAACATATATAAGAATTATAAAAGTCTTAAAGAATTAATCATATGTTAACTCAATAGATATATAAATTGAGTATATAAATTGGACTTTTACCTGTGGACCACTGGACGGACGCCTTCTCTCCTGTTTCCTTGCCTTCTGTGCCTTCTGTGCTCGCCGAACCCGCTGCGCGGGTCCCGCTTCGCGGTTGGTCCCGGCGGGTGTCAGCGGTACTCCAGGACTTGTTTGGAGCCAGGTCAGCAAAGGGGAGTATCAGGGCAGCAGCAGGGCTGCGAGCTGTGTCGCAGGGACTCCATTTCCCAGGAGTCCCTGCTTGACTGACCCGCAACACCTGGGCCGCTCTCCCTGCTTGCCACGCCCCCTCCCAGGATTGCTAAAAGACCACTGCCAACGGCATGCCAGCGGGATAACTATTGGAACTGACTTTTACCTGTGGACCACTGGACGGACGCCTTCTCTCCTGTTTCCTTGCCTTCTGTGCCTTCTGTGCCGCAGCGGCTCGCCGAACCCGCTGCGCGGGTCCCGCTTTGCAGTTGGTCCCGGCGGGTGTCAGCGGTACTCCAGGACTTGTTTGGAGTCAGGTCAGCAAAGGGGAGTATCAGGGCAGCAGCAGGGGTGCGAGCTGTGTCGCAGGGACTCCATTTCCCAGGAGTCCCTGCTTGACTGACCCGCAACACCTGGGCCGCTCTCCCTGCTTGCCACACCCCCTCCTAATCTACTCCAGTATTTAGCAGGATTATAGTATCGCTGCGCCGGGGGAGCGCCCGGGGCTAAGCCTGGGCAAAGGGTGGGCCCTCTGTGGCCCTCAGAGGCCTGAGGAGTCTGAGCTGGGCCCCCCCCCTTTTCACCCCACGGATAGATATTGAAGATGTCAACCACTAAGGACAATCCATCGACGCCTGGTGGTGAAAAACGAGGTACGCTTGATAATTTTGTCATTCGCTCGTTACCAGCAGCTGACCGAGAACTTGTTCTCTCTGAGCGACGCTCTGCGAGACGCCGCTCTGTGGAACTATGCAAAACCAAGGGATCATCCCTCGGAGGCATACAACATGCTGTTTCACCCCCACCCTCACCTGCTACGATCTATGAGCGCGAGGAGCATGAGGTACCCCTAAATGAGAGTATTCCACTTCTCTTTCAGGACATAACTTCCACCTCGGCAGACTCCAATGATAGAATCATAAGCCCCTTAACAACCCCGCGTAACTCTATTACTAACTCTGATGTACAGATCCTGCCCGATACCTTATCTCTGCAACCAGGTAGCACCCATAACACTGTATTTGATGCCCTACTGGAAATATCATCACCTCAGGCAGAGTCTGTCCAAATTCTAAAACCAACCTTAATCGCCCCACAAATTCGAGGTCAGCCACCTAAAAAGCGAAGGAGAAAGGGTATAAGTAATCAGCCTGTTCAGACCAACAAGAACAGGAATACTCACCTAAGTTTTGGGAAGAAAAACAGCCTTGCCCCACACATACCTACAACTCCTGACCTGGTAATTCCCCCCATTCCCAAACTGAATGATCTAGTTACCGCCGATAACTTGGGTCCATTGGAAAATTTATTCAAGTCACTGTTACTCCCTGTAGTCGAGAGACTTAAGAGAATAGCTACACAACTGGGTACTATAGAGCAGATATTGGTAGAGAATAAGCTTGTACCCAAAGACCAATCAAACCCTGTAATAACGTCCATACCATCTTCTATAGCCACTCCACAGATAGCTTCAAAACCCACTACTCAGCATAACCATAACCCTGTGAGATCTCAAATCTCAAAACCAACAGGGGAACATACTAAATTAACAGCGAGTGAGACCCAAGCTAGCGGAAACTCAAAATCAAGTGTGACCAAACGCGACAAAAGGGCCGCACCTAACATCAAAACGCTTGATGACCGCTCTATTACTTCATCATCAGCGATAAGACAGAACACTGATAGGCGCAGGCAAATTATTCTTCCCCCCGAGGCGGACCCCTATGTCATAGTGTTAACTGGGGTCCCTGAAATATCTGACGGAAGTTTAGAAAATTATCAAACCTTAAAGAACAAGACTATGTACTGGCTGCGAACCCACAGGCCATTACCTCCTAATCTAAATGGAGTAATTCTCCATGTTCGACGAGCAGAATGGCTGGGGAAGAGACCCAAAACAATTCCTGGTGACATAGTAATTATAAACTTCAGAGACCATAGGGCAGCTACTTTTATTAAAGACTGGTACACGGGTGGTAATGAGGGTAGCATCAGGGCCAGAGAACTTAGCTATTTTTACCCGAAAGGCTTGGTGGGGGATCCTTCTGGGATTTCTAAACGGTATCATAGTACAGGTACCTCAAATCTTCAACTGCATTTCCCTGTATCAAGACCCGGTCTGGTGAACTCCCCCTTCTCTATCCACCCCCAACGTCCTAGCTGGTCGCAGGTACCGCCTCCAGGCTGGTTCCAGCAACACAGCTCATCTGGTGGATGGGCCATTCCTACGCACAATTCTTTTGACTGTTTGTCCGGTCTCGACGAAAATGAATGACTGGCACCATCTGATTTAACCATCGCCCGCCCATTGGAGGAGCCAAATAAATACAAGTCTTTAAATGCAAAGTTGGTCTCCGTACAATCTATGTCTGCTTCTAGGGCATAGGCCTGCCATAAATTACCATCAAACGTAAATGTCAGCCCTAATCTACTCCCCATGCCTACTATAGAGGCTTCTTTAGTACCCCTGCAGCGTGAGACGTCGGACAAATCCTCAGGTATTGTTCTAGCCGTCGAAGCAGCAGGTTTCGCTAGTACTGGTGAGGCTGTGGGTCCCGTAAAGCAGAAGTCCACGCATCTCTCCATGATATTTTGGAATGTGGCAGGCCTTAGACATAAGGTAGATTTACCCTCTTGGCTCTCTGAAATCCGCAAACACAATATCCTGTGCTTCCAGGAAACATGGTACACTACCCAATTCCATCTTCAAGGGTACAAAACTTTTATTTGTCCTGCCCAACCCTCTACTTTCGGTAGATCAAAAGGTTGGTTTAGCAACTTATATCGCTAACGACCTCTCTATAAGTAGCATACAGGTTGTAGCGAGTGGGCCAAACTTCCAAATATTAAAACTAACACTAAATATAAAAGCGGTTTACTACGTAGTCAATTTCTATAACAACCTTTGGATCGTAGACATACTTCCTGTCCTGGAGGAAATTCTCCGTCACCTACTGGTAGAACGGAAAAAATTAAGGAATAAACAATTTAATCTTATTTGGGGAGGGGACTTTAATGTTAGTCTCTGTAAGGACAGTGGCTCCAAAAAATGTGGTTGGGTGGACGAGTGGGGTCTAAATTTAATTCACTTTCCGCATTCCAGTTTAGGAACCACCGCTTAATGGAAATCCTAGTGACTCTAGAACTCGGGTTTGCAAATGAGCTTGTTGTTCCCCCAGTAGCATTTTCTCCAACGTTTAGTGGAAGAGGCCATTCCTCCTTGATTGACTTCATCCTAGTTTCTCAAGTCTTGACAGATCACATAGGTTGTTTTATGACGGGCACTAATCCAAACAGCGATCATTTTCCAAACTCTATGACTATTATAGTGCCTGACTCCTGTAAACTGGCTAACTCACCCTCCCTACTAACCCAAGATGCACTGAGTATGGGCAAATTAAATGGTTTCACCATAAAGTGGGAAACAGTGTATCCTGTTGCACTCACAGGCAGAGTCCTTAGTCGCACTCTACCACAAATAGAATTATGCCTCAATGCTGACTCTCCCCCTGATAAAATTATAGATAGTTTCCTGAACATTACTAAAACAATCAATGACGAACTATCAGGTAAATCAAAGGGAAATAAGAGACCAAAAAAGGGCTGGTTCAATGCTGCCACCAGGAGAGCCTATTCGTGTCTGAAGAAGGCACTCCGACGCAGCATTAGAAATAAATCAGAAATAGTTCGTCTTAGAAGGGAGTATAATCAGTCCCTGAAGCGGTGTAAGTTAGAAATCAAAAAAACCTTATGGGAGACACTGCACAAAAGCTGCCTTGCAAGGGACTCAACCACATTTTGGCGTACAGTTAAAACTCCCTTCCTAACAAATCCTAATTTGAACCCGAGAATCGAGGTGGCAGTGGATGAGTGCGCTTGGGTCACCCATTTTTCTGCTATTTTGGGGGGAACAGCTGCACCCACACAGGCACCCGCTGTACCTCGAGATGGAAGCAACCTCAGCTTCTCCCACGAGGAGGTAGTGACTGCACTAAAGTTGTCGAAATGTGTGAAAGCCCCTGGCCCTGATGGGGTTCCTCTCGACATATTTAGACATAATCTGGATTTGTGGTCCCCTATCCTCATTAGGGTCTTTAATGCAGTTAATGTAACAGGCCCAATCACTTCATGGAAATCCTCAATCCTTCTCCCAATTTTCAAGAAGGGGGATCGAAACGACCCAGCCTGTTATCGACCCATTTCGTTACTAGATGCAACGGGTAAGGTCGCAGGGCGGCTAGTCCTCCAAAAACTTCAGAGATGGGCAGCCGAAAATCAAATACTGTCAGCTCTACAGTATGGATTTTGTGAGGGTATGGGGACGGTAGAACAAGCACTAAATCTGTCCCTACTAGCGGGTAAATATGTGGGGGCAAAGAGGGGTAAACTCCATCTGGCATACGTCGACCTGTCGGCAGCTTTCGACTGTGTGTCTCCTTGTAAGCAGTGGAATATCCTTATTAAAATAGGCGTAGACCCCCCTTTAATCCGCTTCCTGCAAGACCTTTATTCAGGAGCATCAGTCAAAGTCCGCTATGGCACGGGGGGGGGAGTTAACCAGGTCTTTTGACGTGGTGAAGGGAGTCAGACAGGGCTGTGTGCTGGCTCCCTTCCTTTTTAACCTGTACACAAATGGTCTGGAGGTGGCAATGCTAGAGGGCAGTCAGGATCTCCCCATGATTGGCCGTCGTCCTATTCCAGCTCTGCTCTATGCAGACGGCGCGGTCATAATGGCGCGGACCCCCTGCCAACTACAATTGCTGGTCAACAGATATTGCCAATTCATGGAAAGCCTAGATCTAAAGGTTAATAACAAGAAAACCTTCATTATGCATGTTGGGAAAGCCACTAGCCATACAAAGGGTATATATATAAATAACATCAAGTTAGATTGCACAAAAACATACCCCTACCTGGGAATTCTGATCGATAATAACCAAAACTGGAGACCAGCTATTCAAAGTAGAAAACTGTCATTCCTTAGAACAGTTATGGCCCTGACAACGTTTGCCCGGAATTTAGGCCAGTGTCCGGCACGCGAACTGCTCCAGATTTATCACGCTAAATGCTCCTCAGTAGCTCTCAATGGAGCAGGAATATGGGGTTTTACTGCCACCGCATGTATACAAAAGGTGGAAAACTGTTTTCTAAGGTATCTTTTAGCGGCCCCCAAAAGCTCCCCGATCTACGGCTGCCACGTGGAACTAGGTATGGACTATATATCTGACATCATTGCCATCCAACCGATCCTACTGTGGCAGTGTATATGGCAGACAGATGAATGTAAGTTTACTCGCTCTTTGATTATCGACTGCCTTGCCCTAGATAGATGGAAGAGCATAACATGGCTGGATTATGTTTCAAAATTTTTCACTGACTTAAATTTAGAGTCCCATTTTACTCATCCCGAAACCATCGTGGGCATATCTCGAGCCGCTCTGAAACACGTATGTTTATCCCACCTGCTTGAGCTCCAAATGGCAAGAGAGATTTCTAAACCAACTAACGTCCATCTTTTAGCAGTACAAAGCTCTTGGGGGATTCAGCCTTATTTACTGCTAACATCTATCTCATATTACGACAAATTCTTGCTGACCCGGTTTCGTTTCAACATTTTCCACCGCTTAGTGACTTTTCCCAAGACCAATGATTGGTCCGCAAATCTCCCCACCTGTCCTTGTGATGGGCAGTCAGAGCAAACGCTTCTCCATGTAACGTTCTTCTGCAGTCTCTATGACCACCCACGGAGAATTTGGATTTTACCTTTAGTAAAATATATGGGATTGCGCCAATGCCATCTGGCGCTCCAAGTCTTACAATGTATGGACACAGAATTCTCAATTGTCCCTATACTCTGTTTTTTAAAATCATGCATTAAATTCCGAAAATATTATGATTAATTTTACATTTAAAGTATTGATTACACCACCGTGTAACATGTTCCAGAAATCATATCGTGCTTAGTATCCTTTCTTTGTTGTGTACTAAGGATAGATTTCTTTTTTTAATGTATTAATTTAGCCCTTATTTACTTTGTTTTATCTGCACTCATTTTAGGAATTTGTTGTTTTTTATTCTGTACACTTGCTTTGATTCGTTTGTACTTTTATGGATAAGTTTCCTTATCCGAATAAAGTTTTATTTGATTTGATTTGATTTGAGTATATAAATTAAGCATTATATATAACTACAAATATAGAAAATAGTAACATAACAAATCTCCTCAGTTCCTGGAGTAATTCATCAAGTCGAAAATTGTAAAATATATCAAGAAAAATGTATTGAATAGAATATAGAAAAATAGTTGATATAAGAACAAACAAAGCGTATCAATAGAAGTTATATGAAGAGAAATGAGAAATGAGATGTCAATAAAATATATTATGAATAAAAGAAAATTAGAAAAGATAGAATAATAAAATAATAATACAATAAAACGACAAGTTAATATAATAATAGGAAAGCATGAAAATCAGGGGTGAAAGGAGGGAAGGAAAAGAGAAAGAGGGGTATATTGTCAAATATCAGATCAAGGGGTATTGGTATCCACTCCTGGAATGTTATCATCAATATCCATGCCACTATTCAGGTTCAGGAAAGGTGACCAAACACGAAGAAATACGTCAGTTTGATTTTGAAGATTATAAATGATTCTCTTTGGACATTGGTTTCAATAGTTTATTTTTGTTAGCGAAAATATATTTAATTATTTGACATACTTAAACATAGTATACGCGTTCATATTATTTTGCATGATAGTGGGCGGGGGTTACTGCACGTTTGGTTTCCTCAAACTTACCAGCATGAATTATCTAAACGTCCAAAAATGTACAAAAGTGCCATTATTCTAACTCCCCAAAATGCTTATCTAACCTGTGATTCGTGTTTGAGAATAGGGCTAGGCACAGGGCTGGCTGCATGGCAAATGGCGATAAAGGTTGGGTATGGAATCCTGGACGGATGAAATGTCATCGTTGTGCTGGTAGTAGTAGTGGTACACACTGGCAGTAGCAGCATATGAAAAAAAGGAAATGAAACATTGAGTGGCCTGAGCGTAGCATTAGAACAGTACGATAGATAGTACGGTAGAGAACAGTGCCATAAATTGTAGCCTAAGCAGTGCTAAAGTATTAAAAATGTCAGTTCTAGTTGCGTGGAGTATGGCTACCATAAGAAATAGTATTGAAGGTGAAGGACACAGCAGCATAAAAGCATTAGGCATTCGATTCATCACGTGTAGGAGGAGGATGTTGTTGATGATCAATCCACGATGGCGCACATGAAATTCTGATTTGAATGATTTTGCTGTTGCTCTGACCTTATCCTCCCCAGCAAGTGTGTGGAATTATTGTTGTCATTTAGTCACACCTCAATGAAACCACACAGCCCTGGGGAAGAGGGTTAGGGTTTGAAAATTGGATGGGAATGGGTGTTTTTGAGAAAGTTTTATGGAGAGAGGAAAAAAAACACAGCATGGACAAACAACAAATGAAGATAAACAAATCTTTGGATACGAAGATATCCATACATCTTTTAAGGGACATAAAGGAAGTGCATGCACTACTACATGCATGAAGTTGTTTGCTAAATGGATGGTTAGATTACTGAAAACTAACTAGTACCTTCTACAACTTACTAGGAAGAAACAATGTGACAGTACAGGGCTGCAGTAATTACGAAATTTCACTTGCCTATCTGCCCTCAGAGAGAATAAGCACTTAGTACATTAAATTAGTTTTAAAAATAGCAAAGAAAAAGATAAACAATGGCTGGAGGGATGAATTTAAAACAGAGAGCAAACAAATGCACAGAGTCACACTCATAGAAGTTCACAACAATAACATTATTTAAAAGATAAGGAGAAGTGAAGAGGATACTGTAACTGTATTTTGTAGTTGGTTGTTCTGTTGTATTTGGGAAGTTGCATGCATTGAGCCATTCCTCTTATTCGCGGTAGTCCTCCATTCCATCTGACGCTCCGTCGATCAATCTTGGTGACCAGACACACTGTCCACTGCCTGCCTGGCGGATGCGGAATTGCGGTTCGCTACTGGTAAGCCTGAGTTCATCGTTTTTCCCATCGCACAGGGTAAAAGCCGGCCTGTAATTGTTGATAGAAAAACAGGAAGTGATATTAAAACACCACTGAGAAAAAAATATAAGGTACGCTGTGTAGTGCAAAAATAACACTTTCAGTTTAAGAGGCGACAGTATGACATGCAAGCATCATTTCTAAAGTGCGTACTCTGAGTCTCCTTTTCAAGGATAGTAATTAGCACACAGCAGGCCAGGGCCATGCAGACGGTCAAGGCAGGCACCACTGAGTGAAGCAACCTGACTAGCATACCTCTTTGACACAGAAAGACAAAGCATATCTAATTGTATGCAGCAAGCTACATAACCACAATTTTACATGAACTGCTGTCTGGACTTTGGCATAACAACACTACACTGGCTCGACCACTCCATACCACGACTAGACAGACTTGTAGTTCTGCTGTGGTAGTTGTTGTTGACTGGTTTACCTGTTTGCCACTCACTAATTGGCCATAGTTCTTCCGTAAACCGACAATGAGGATCCATCCATCCCAGTGAGTGACTGTAAAGAAAAAAGATATTTTATTTCACTTTGATCATCAACACTCATCATCATCATGGTATATTTGCAAACAGTGAGTCCAAGGACATTTTGAATATTGGAAAATGCAACGTAGTGGCCCCTGCAGTTGAAGTACAATTTGAATTAAACAAGGTAAAAAAAAGCAGAGTAGACTTGAGTTACATTTAGTGTGTAAAAGATTAAATAATAACAGAACACATATGATTCATTTCATGCACAACAAACAAACAGCAATTGCTTTCATCAGAGCCAGACAGCCATTGCTGTCCACTGCATGCCATGCCATCTCCTCATTATTCATTACCTGTTCCACTTTTTGTCCGCATCTTGTTCTTAAAGGGCCACAGGGCAGCCACTCCTGTCAATTTCAGAAGTAACTGTCAGCACTCAGCATGTAGTCAGTAATTCCAGTCCCACTTGAGTGGACTTGTCTACGAAGCCAAAGTTTCTTGATTCTGCGTAATCCAGCCATCTGCCTTGAGGGAAATGGATAGGGGGAGTCTGGAGGAGGAGGATAGAGGAGCATGACTGAGTTGTGAACTTGTGAACCTCAGGAATGCAGACAGTGGCACCTTAAAATCAATAAGGAAATAATAAGATGAAGACCGTGCTGCTGATGGGTTTTTTGCGATTAGGTGATTAGAGTTTTGTTGTGGTAAAAGTTGCAAAACAAAGAAAGACACACAGGAATAAAAGTGAATAAGGAAGAAAAAATAGGAAGTCATTTTCAGGCCTTGGTGTAAGGGAAGTAGAGCTCGTCCTCAAACTCTGAGAATAGAGATGGGAGTAGGTCAGCTAACAGAGAAGAACTTCCATCACCTAAGTCGGTGTCCTCTTCTTCCTGCGTGCATTCACGTGTTTTTTAATCTGGTGGTATGAAGTGCTGATTCATCTTGATCATTGTTAACCTCTCCACATTTTTGGGTGAGAGGCGGGTCCTTTTTGAAGTTACAATGGTACCAGCAGCACTGAAAACACGTTCAGAAGACACGCTTGCGAGTGGGCAAGACAAATAATTTACAGCCAGGTTGGTGATCAGTGGCCATTGACCCTTTTCCCATACCAATACAGCAATGGGTTCTGATTTAAGAAGACCTCTGTTGGGTCATCAAGATAGGCCTGCACCATCCACTCAAGGTTCTCCAGGGGTGCTCCACTTTACGTACCATCTGTGGCCTTTGCATCAACGCTGGAACGAGCAAACCCTTGATGAGTTAGCCAATCCGCTTCCGACAATATTATGGCTGGGCCTGGTGCAGGTGAGGATGATGATACGGTTGCTGGTGTCGGTAACGGCTGTGAGGGAAAGTGACTGCCTTCGGCCAGAGAAGTGGACCTTGACGCCGGATGGCCTGCTGATTCAGTAGTACTGCTGCCAGTTCCTTCAATTTCCTGCCGCTCTTTTTCGAACCGAGTGGCTGACAGAGCTAGCCAATGTTTGTACTTTGAAACATCTGCTTCATTAAAAGGAATGAATGCTTTGCTGGCCACTGCCTTTTTGTACCGGGGATCCAGAATAGTGGCACAAATGTAATGTTGTTCTGTATGTATTTTTTAAGCCTTTCATTGTCAACTAGGCGGGTTAATAAGCTCTCCGCCAACTGATATGTGTCTTGCTTGTCAGTGTCATCTTTGAACGTTGAAGACACCGCCTTCAGTTGGTGCTCTAGCATGTGCAACAATGGGATAGCTTTGCCCAAAGTACAGTCCTCCCTGCTGACTTCACGCGTGAAGACCGCAAAAGGACGAAGCATGTCTGTCAGGCTTTTAACTAGGTCCCATTCCTCCAACTCTAGCCTCATGTCTTTCATAGTAGAACCCCGTTGAAAGACATAGTCATTGATTACTATGCACTGCTCAGACAGACGCTCTAGCATGTAGAAGGTTGAGTTCCAACGTGTTACCACCTCCCGGATGAGTCCTCGGACTGGCACTCTACGTTCACGTTGAATGTTCCTCAGCTGCTTCCGGGCCTTAAAAGAATGGCTGAAATGTGTGCAGATTCTTCGGCAGGTGGTCAGTAACTTGCTGACTTTGTTTTCTTTTTTCAAGAAATCTTGAACAACTAGGTTAATATAGTGCGCCAAACACGGCACTCTGAAATAGCCACCATCATTCATGGCCCTAACTATATTACTGCCATTATCCGTGGAAACATAACGAATCATGCGGTTTCTTGGATGCAGCCATTTAAAGACCTTACTGTTAAACCCCATCAAAAATGTTTACTGCAGTATGAGATTTCTCCATGCCAAACATGGCTACTGTTGCATGTTTCCGACTAGCTTGAAAAATGGTGGCACTGTCAAAACTTGCAGATATCTTGTCTCTAACCCCTGCAAAAGAGACCCAGTGTACAGTGATGCACATGTAATCAAGGGCTTGCCATCTGGTCCACATGTCTGTTGTCAGGTGGATAGTGTGAACAGCACTCTTCTGCAAAGCTGCCCCAATCACCTCCAGCACATCTTGATGTAGTGCTGGAACAGCAACTCTGGCAAAATAGGACCGGCTAGGAACCTTCCATTTAGGGCAGACTGTTGCCACAAATTGTAGAAAACCTACCCCTCCCACGAAAGAAAAAGGGAGAAGGTCCAGCGCTAACATTTTAGAAGCATTGCATTATAAAGACGTGCCGTTGGGTGGTTGCGTTCAAATGGCGCCTCCGACCAAAACATGCTTTTAATGGTGGTATGGACCGGTTTACGTGATGATGATGATCCAGACTTCTTCAACCCAGTTAGGCTCATTGATGTACTTTTTCGCACTGGTGTCTCTCCCAGACTTTTAGTGTGCCTCATAGATGTTGCTGGGATAGAGGGTGTGGGCGCTACCACTGCAGTGCTGGTGCCAGGGGTACTGTGTGTACCAGAAAAAATGTCTGTCGCTTCTTCACCTCCCCCATGCGCCATCAGCCCCTCGTTATCATCAGATGCAATATCAATGGATACATTTGAATTTCTTGTACTTTTGGCTTCCCGGATTCTACTAAGGTGCGCCTCCCAAGGGATAGTGTGGTGTTTTTGGAGATGACTTCTCTGGCCTCCGGTACCATAGTTGGTACCAAGCTTACCCCGACTAACTACATCGCTGCCCTAAAGTGTGCTGTCATGGAGCTGTTTGCTGCCACAGGAGGGGTCTTTTAAAGCTCATTGCCTAACGGAGCTATTTGCCGCCCCAGGAGGGGTATCTTCGCAGGAGTAACTTTTGCCGACTATCGCGCGGGACTCCATTGACCAGGAGCCCGTGCGATCTACTCCTGAGCCTGAGCGGAGGACCGCCCTCGCAGCTGCCGTCACCACAGGCAGGATACTTAACATCTCGCGGAACTCGCTGGCGCGGGTCCCGCATCGCTGCCCTGAAGTATGCTGTCACGGAGCTGTTTGCTGCCACAGGAGGGGTCTTTTGAAGCTCATTGCCTAACGGAGCTATTTGCCGCCCCAGGAGGGGTATCTTCACAGGAGTAACTTTTACCGACTATCGCACGGGACTCCATTGACCAGGAGCCCGTGCGATCTACACCTGAGCCTGAGCGGAGGACCGCCCTCGCAGCTGCCGTCACCGCAGGCAGGATACTTAACATCTCGCGGAACCCGCTGGCGCGGGTCCCGCATCGCTGCCCTGAAGTGTGCTGTCACGGAGCTGTTTGCTGCCACAGGAGGGGTCTTTTAAAGCTCATTGCCTAACTGAGCTATTTGCCGCCCCAGGAGGGGTATCTTCACAGGAGTAACTTTTGCCGACTATCGCACGGGACTCCATTGACCAGGAGCCCGTGCAATCTACACCTGAGCCTGAGCAGAGGACCGCCCTCGCAGCTGTCGTCACTATTTGACGCCTACCATATCCCGCAGCGCGGGACCGCGCGCGGATCTGCGTCGGGCTAAGCCCGGGCAAAGGGCGGGCCGTTTACGGCCGTTCAAGGTCGGATAAGGCCGGGCTGGGCCACGGCTCTGACATTTCCAACTCTTGACAAACCGTGGTAAGACTTATATCATTATCTGGTTATTGGTATTCTGGGAAGTGACTAAATATGGCTCAAACCCCAGCAAGAGGGGGGAAACGCACTGCTTCTGCTTCTAAGGGGAGTCTAAACGGAACATTGGATGACTTTTTTTTTAAGAGCAACCGGAGTTGTTGAAAGAGAGATTGTACTGACAGAAAAACGCCTCTCACAGGAACTAACTTTTGCAAAACGCTCCTCGTTAGGCGACCTTAAAAATGCAGTGACGCCGGTTCATGACGAACCACGAAGTTTAGTAGTGTTAAATTCTGGCGAGAGTGATATGGACGCTGACTCGCTAACTCTGGATGTTTCGTCATGTAGTAGTCTTTCCTCAGGGGGTTTTCATCCGATAGTAGCTAGGAAGAGCGTACAGGCCACTGACTTACAAATTATAGAACCCCCATGTCCAGTGCAAGTAGGCAAAAGAAAGAGGGGAGGGGGCCGCCAACTGGGCAGGAAATCAAAAATTGCTAAATTGGTAAGCAAAGTACGCAAAACCAGTCCTAGAAAAGCCACCAACAGACTCAATAAGCATAACTTACCACCAAAAGGCCTGACTACTTCAGTTATCCTGGGCCCAGAACCAAAGTGTGCACTGGCGAAAGAAAAGGAGCTAGAAATGACTTACTCCAACATGACACACCTTCTAAGATCCTTTACTCTCCCCTTGATAGAAAGACTAAGAGTAATTAACGGGAAATTGGATGGTTTGTGCGAGGTAACCATTGAAAATACATGCAGGTTGGACATCTTAGTTCCCCCAATATCTAGTAAGGATCGTGTGCCCGAGGGTACCAATATGGCAACAATTAAACCAAAGCTACCCATATGCACAACCAGCAAACCTGTAACAACAAAGCAAAATAATGCTGACACCCTACTGAAAAGTGAAGATAATGTAACTAAAGACACTAGCACACATAAAAACCCAATAGCAAAATCAGCGGAGGATGGGGGGACTGATGGTGGAACCATTCAACAGGAAGACCGGGTTCCTTTGCCAGTAATTAATTTACCGCCAGAGTCTTCACCCCTAGTACTAGTATTGGTGAATGTACCAGTATTAAACGGTCAACTTAAAAATAAGGTGGCCCATTGGATTGCTAATAACACCATAGCGGGCAGCAATACTTGGCACTCCATTATAATGGTACGAAGGGTGTCATGGGTGGGTAAGACAAGGAAGAACAGAAATGGGGATTGTGTCATAGTCTATTTTAATACCCCAGAATCTGTGAAGAGAATTCTTGGTGATGCAAATTTCCAAATAGGGCCCCGGAGACAGGGTATTGAGATTCTCCCTCTGGAGTACTTCTATAGAGAATTGAATAGAGTAAATCCTAATAGAGGTAAAGGATGGGGATACAATAGGATACTGCACCCACAAGCAAGCCAGGGATGGGAATATCCCAGAAGAAGTTATCAAAGTTACTCACATCGGATACACCAGGGAACTCTGGGCTTAGTACGAAACTTTGAAGGACCAAATCAGTTTGCAGTCCTTTCTGGCCTAAATGACTGCGACTGACTGGGTGGTAAGGAAGGTAGAGAAACTCAGGCACCCACTAATGTAGCGCAGATGGGGAAGCCTCCTACCCAACTTTCCCCCTTTGAACATGAAACCGAGTGTAATGAAGCAACAGGGGTTTTGCACTCGCTGCCTTGTAAATGTATTGCGACTTATATAGCGCACGTATCACCCAAAGGCATCAAGGCGCTTGCCTTGGGAACCCGTCCTGGCTTTTTCCCTGTGAGATAACCCCTACTGGGTATCCCCAGGGTGAAAGCCAGGCATCCCGCAGTGGGTGGGCCGCCGTAGTGGAGATTAAGCAACTATTGCCCAGAGTTGCAGCATGGGACCCCATGATTAGAATAGGCACCGAGGCGAGAATTATCGAGTCCGTGGACATTTTGGGCTCAGAACCCTGCCGCGTCGGGAATTGAACCCTGGTCCCGGGCCAGACCTCTGCATCAGGGTCTGCCGCTCTAATCAGTGAGCCACACTCCTCCACTATTAGTCAGGAAAACGACACTATTACTGTAAATCCTCTAATTAACAAAGTAATCATGGGCACACCCACTGGAGGGGAGGGTAAGGGTCTAGCGTCCATGATGGCCGGAAACAATGAATATAATGATAATCAAGTTGTTAGGGGGCCTGTGTCAACTACCAACTTGTCGCAGGTGACCGCGGTCAAGGAGAAGTTATGTACAAACCGGAACTCTTCCAGGCAGCAGGGTGGCCAAGTGAGGATTACTACCTGGAATGTGTGTGGGCTAGAGAGCAAACTACATAATATAGTTTCGGGAAAGTTTGTGCAGAATATTGACATCTTATGCATACAGGAAACTTGGCTTATCAAAGAGAAACATCTTGATGGCTTCAAAACTTACCATATCCCGGCAGTGCGCTCTCTGTTTGGTAGGCATAAAGGAGGGTTATGCATATATGTGTCCAATTTGTTAAAAGTTGTTAAGATCACCATCAGAAATTGCACGCAATACTTCCAAATGGTTTCTGTTACCTTAAAACACCAGGTGGAATTTTTAATTGTTAATTTTTATAATAATATAAAGAAGGCGGATTTTAAAGAGGTCCTATCTAAATTGCAAGTGGAATTAGATGGGTATGACTTACTAAAGGGGGGAAATAAAATCCTGATATGGCTAGGGGATTTTAATATTACTATTTGTGACCGAGTAACATGTGGGTTTGAGGAATACGGAAGGGGGGAGAATGTGGATAGGTGTCATTTCACACATCTGAAAGAGGAGACATAATAAATAGCATGATGGCAAATTTCGATCTTGGTTTTGCTAATTTTCTTTGTTCACCAAAGGTTGAATTCAGTGCCACCTTTTTAGCTAGGGGGCTCCATTCTGTTATAGAATTCATTATTATATCAAATAGATTTTCCAACTGCATTGAAGACTTCGAGATACCCAATATTGGTTTAAGTGACCACCTCCCACTTAGTTTGAATATAAGCACCACAGAGTTTTCTAGTGCTTCCCCCATTGAGTGCCTAACCTGGACACAGAATATTGCAATAGCACGCCAAAATGGATTGGCTTTAAAATGGAGCATAGTAGACCCGCTTAAAAAGTCTAAAGAAATTATAACTACTGCTCTTACGCATATTATGATATGTTTGGGTGAGAACACTTCTGATGAACAAATTCTGGAGGCATATAGAAAGATCACAAACATTATTCAAAATAAATTATCTAGGGTGCAGCGAAATAAGTCAAACAAAGGGGGGGGTGGTTTGATACACAGTGCACAAAGGCATACACTACACTTAAGGCTGCCTTAGGCAATAACCCAAGGGATCATGACGAAATAAAAAAGTACAGAAAGGAGTACACCTTGGCTAGGAACCAACGGAAAAAGGATATAAAGGAATTAGCATGGCAGAATCTGCTGAGTGCATCCCAGTGCAGAGACTCCAGATCTTTTTGGCAGGCAGTCAATGCACCCTTTTTCACTACAAAGGAAGCAGCAAGGCTAGAAATAGCAATAGATGATCAAACCTGGGTCGACTTCTTCTCAAAGGTATACAGTAATTCGCAGGAGGTTCCTGCGCTTGAGGATGGTGAAACTGGTCTCTTACAAAGAGGGGGTGACCATCAGCAAATAAAAATGGATATTACCTTGGAAGAAGTATATGCAGATTTGCAGGCCAGTAAAAATAATAAACCCCCGGGGCTGGATGGGATCCCCAATGACATCTATAAACTAAATACTGACCTGTGGGTACCACTTTGCACACGGGTCCTTCGGGCCTGTTGTGCAAAAGGCTTAATTGGTACATGGGCAGAATTGGTTATTATACCGATATATAAAAAGGGGGATAGGGAGAGTCCTTCTAATTATAGACCCATATCACTATTAGACTCCCTCATGGAAATGGTAGGAAGAGTGGTTTTAAATAAAATGCAATTATGGGCGGAGGAACATGGCATCTTAAGTCATGTTCAGTATGGCTTCCGGGAAGGGATGGGCACCGTTGTGCAGGTCCTGAATTTTGTCTTACTCCAAGCTAAATACACCATGGCCAAAGAGGGCTATTTTTATGCAATCTTTGTTGATTTATCAGCTGCTTTTGATTCTGTAATACATTCTAAATTGTGGCAAGTACTAGAGGAGATGAAAGTTGAGCCTGCCATTGTCTTATTTTTAAGGCAGCTCTATTCTGGGGCTACGGCCAAAGTAAGATATGGGCTATGGGGGGAGTGCACTGGATCCTTTAGTATAGAAAAAGGAGTAAGACAGGGTTGCGTGTTGGCCCCCTTTCTTTTTTCCCTCTATACGAACAACCTTGAGGCAGAATTGGGGGCCAGTAAAATCGACTCTCCGAGGTATGGCAATAAGCAAATAGTTTCACTACTGTACGCGGATGACGCGGTATTGATGGCAAGAACGAAGGTGGGAGCCAAGAAGGACCTAACCAAATACCTTGATTTTATGAAAGTTAGTGGCCTCAGCATCAGTGCCAAGAAATCTTACGTGATGCAGTGTGGTAAAGGCCGGGGAACCTGCAAAACTCTTAAAGTTCCTGGCCTAGAAATTGACCATACTAAAACCTTCCCATATTTGGGGGTCTTAGTTGACGGCTCAGGCTCTTGGGGTCCAGAAGTCAAGAACAGGACCTTATCTTTGAAATGCTCTATTGGAGCGCTGAAAAACTTCTCCAAGTTGGGTAAACGACCCCCGGAAATTATGTTACAGATCTATGTAGCTAAATGCCGTAGTATCGCACTGTACGGGGCAGGGATTTGGGGATACCAGGACACAACAGAATTACAAATAGAAGAAAATAAATTTTTCAGATACCTTCTACCTCTCCCGAGGGGTACCTCAGTCTTTAATTGCCATGAGGAACTAGGGATGGACCATATTACAGACCTGATTAAACTGCAGCCCATATTGCTCTGGCGAAGAGTGTGGGTTTCAGAAGCTCTGGGTTTAAATCAGGACATAATAAAGGATGTCATGGGCTTAGATAATGCCAAGCGTATCGCATGGCTAGAATATGTTAAGAAAACCTTAAATGACCTCCAATGCCCTGATTTTTTTACTAACCCGGATTCAATCAGGAATGTCTCGAAAAAAGAACTTAAGAATTTATGTATGGCCCATTTCAACTTACTTAGAAGCTCAGGGGAAATTACCAAGAAAACGGTAATTGAACATCAATTGTCATTGAGCACTTTTAAAATACAGCCATATTTAACCTTGTGCAACCTGGGCTTTGACCGGTTCATTTTGACCAGATTTAGGTTTAACCTATTTCATCGGCTGGTCACATATCCGATTAAAAGTGACTGGTCTAGAACGCTTGCCTATTGCCCATGTGATAATATATCGTCGCAATCCACCTTTCACGCAGTACTGTTTTGCAAATTCTACGTGAAAGAACGAAAAAGATGGATTCGACAGTACTTGAGGCAAGGTGCCTGGCGGCAATGCAGACCCGCGTATCTTATTGGGTATTATTACATGTGTCATGGTAATGATTGGATTTCTAAAAAACTTTTAAGAAACCGTTTTTCGATGATTAGCTGATTCATCCTATTGATTTAATTCCATTTTAATAGATGTTATTTATTATGAAATGAAATGTATTGGTACTTATTTATGTATTGTCGCTTTTATGATTTTTATATTGCAAAATCGAATAAAGCTAATGTGACACCTGAACTACAGCTTTACAAATCGAACAAATGACTAGGTTTTCCACCTTTTTGCTAACACTAAAGAAGTCCCAAACTGGGGAGTCGAGATTTCTGGTGGTGGTGGAGGTGCTACTTTCAATGCCAGATGAAGTGGAGGATGGTCCTGGCCGAATTTGACCCTGTTGTGCACTTACAGTTACAGCACCACTACTTGAGGTAAAGTAGGTCGAGCTGGATGGAGGTCCCTGCCGGCCCTTCTGAAGAGAAAATATGACAGCTGTAGGTTATGTTGGTGTAGTGGTTACCTGTGTTGGTGGTGGTACCAGTGCCACGCTGCCCACATCCCGCTCAGCAGCAATTCGGGATAGGGTCAAAATGTCTGTCTGCTGCATGCCCGCTGGGGCTGGAGTGACTATGATGACTGGGTCGTCGTCAGACTGTTCATCAGCATCAGAATACACTTCTTGTTCATCGTCATCAGTATCACCCATAAGTGAAAGCCTTGCGGGAACCTTCCTTTTAGGCTTTGCTACCTTTGTCGGCTCATGACGTGCCTC
The DNA here is from genome assembly GCF_964261635.1 of Lissotriton helveticus. NCBI lineage: Eukaryota > Metazoa > Chordata > Amphibia > Caudata > Salamandridae > Lissotriton > Lissotriton helveticus. The sequence goes on along the minus strand of NC_136070.1, from coordinate 903,228,930 downwards.
ACTCTCAGACTGCATTGGTGGGTTCCAATCAACATCAAGATCATCAGAAGGAAGGGGGCTTGAAGAAAAACTTGTAGTAGCCCTCCTTGACCTTTTCCTTGCTGGGGATCTGGAAGACAATGGATCATCATCAGGAGGAGTGGCTTCCTCGGATGATACCTCCGCTTGAATCTCGATTTCCTGATGTGCTCCTACTTCTGGAGGAACAAGCATTGTGGGCAGTTGTACCACTCCATGCGCCTCTATTGCGCCTCTCCATGCGCCTCTCGTCGCGCCTCTCCATGCGCCTCTCCTTGCGCCTCTACTTGCGCCTCTACTTGCGCCTCTACTTGCGCCTCTCCTTGCGCATGTACTTGTGCTTGTACTAGTTGCACCTGTGGTTGTCGTTGCGGCTGTGGTTGTTGAACACTCGTCAGATGAGTTACACCCTGCGTTGACTGGATGCTACTTTCTTGCGATGAGCCAACATCACTGGTCGATGGTGATTGAGCAATTAAAGTGGCTGCCTCTGCAGCACTCATGGCCTTGGACCTAACTTGGCGTGGTGGCACTGAGCCCAATGAAGCGGAGGTGCTGCTCCCAGCTTGGTCCCCGGCGGACACCGCTGCTCCAGGCATAGTTTTTTTCCCAAAAAAAGTGTCTGTGGACACGCCGGTCTCCTTGGTAAGTGGCGCCACTTGTGTCTTCTGCTGCTTCTTACTGGCAGTGGCACTGGCAACTTTCTTGGTAGAGGAGCTACGGCCACCTATCTTTGAGCCCATCTTCTTCAGATGTCAGAACAGCAGGCTGCACTTGCACGAGTTGCAGAGTTGTCTGTGGCCACACGTGACGTCACGTGACGTTGTGCTGTACACACCGCAGCAGGACTTCTTCCTGGCACTGATGATGAACGATGACTGATTTGTGGTTTTCTTGTGCACCTAACAGCAAAGGAAGCCAGAGGAACATCGGTTAAATAAATGTTGCATATGTCGTGCTTCAATTAATATTTGCAAATAGGCATTTATTTTCACAACACACCCAAAAACGGAAAGACCCAAAATAAAAATTGCAATTCTAATAAAAAATGGATGTTTACATTAATAGAAGAGAGACTACACAGAGAGAGTTGTTTCATGCACCACTGAGTACCCCTGGGCATAATGGATGAAAGCAAGGCAAACTGGGTGCAGGCCTGAGCAGCACACTGCCTGGCTTCAAAATGGCCCCTGGACCCCCCACCCACATGGCCAGGCCCTGCCTGTACCAGGCCTCAAAATGGCCCCCACCCACATGGTCAGGCCCCAACAACACCCTAAAAAGTCGAAAAACACACAAAAATCACCATAATCCAATGCCATCCATGCTCTCAATGGTGTTTAAATTCAAGACACCCCACACAAAGACTTGGTCCATGCACCACTGAGTACCCCTGGGCATAATGGATGAAAGCAAGGCAAACTGGGTGCAAGCCTGAGCAGAACACTTCCTGGCTTCAAAATGGCCCCTTGACCCCCACCCACATGGCCAGGCCCTGCCTGTACCAGGCCTCAAAATGGCCCCCACCCACATGGCCAGGCCCCAACAACACCACAAAAAGTCGAAAAACACACAAAAATCACCACAATCCAATGCCATCCATGATGTTTAAATTCAAGAAACCCCACAGAAAGACTTGGTCCATGCACCACACACTACCCCTGGGCCTACTGGCTAGTGAGGCTTTAAAGGCACCCCAAAATTAAAAGAAAAATTCTACATATAACAGTGAGCTAAAATTCCATGACATAAATGAGATTTAAGTTCAACAAAACTCACAGAAACAGTTGTATCATGCACCCATGACTAACCCTGGGCCTACTGGATACTGTGGCTACCCACAATATATTTTTTTTAAAGTTGTGAAAATGTTTTAAAATTGTAGACAAACAACACCAACTTACTTGTAAAATCTCAAATCCAAAAGTGATCCAAAGTCCAAAAAGTCCTCAAATACAAATATCCAGCAGCAGCCACAAAAAGTAATCCTTCCAGCTCCAGATCCAAATGAAAAGTGACCAGGACATGGACAAAGCACTGGGAGGAGCCTGCTTGACAGGAACAGAAAGTTGGAGACTCTGTGGCACTTCCTTCCTCCCACCCCCCCCCAAAAAATGGACTCCTTGCACAAAAAAGTGCAGCCAAATGTCAATCTGAGGAGTTATTCTGATCAAAACCATCATTTTCAGAAGGTTTATGCTGCCTGTGGTGGATTTCTTGTGCAGAATTGCAATTTTTGCAAGTTCGGGAAAGCGAGCTGCTCAAATCTCCCGCCCAAAGTCAGCTCTGCGCCGTATCTACGTGTTCGCAATTGTTTACTCCCGCGATGCGTGATCGCGGGCCCTTATGACATACTCGCGTTGTCATACTCTCGTTGTGCAAGATGGCGGGCCGCGATGACGTACTCGCGGTCGAAAAACTCTTGCGCGAGCACGCAGCAAGATCCAAAATGGCGCAAGCAAACTGGGTGGAAAAACAACTCGGCGAAATTTGCGTGATTTGCGGACCGCAAAATTGCCAAAAATCCACAAATTCCGCAAACAGAACTGATTTTCAGCCCACACTTAAGCTTTAGTTGTGTTCAGTGTTTATGTTCTGTTTAACTCAATGCATGTTGCTTTGTAAATTGTGAACTAACACCAACTGTTTTTACACTCTACACATAGGTATCGCACACGACCTACAGTCTACAGGCCCTTTCCAGACCTACAGACCACGGAAGAATGTGATACCATCAGGAAATACCAATTCACAAGGCCAATAATCATAGAGTTGTCTGAGCAGTTGTAACCTCATTTACAGCCTGGTCACACATATCCAACAGTGCTGACGCCCACAGTGAAGGTAATGGCAGCATTACATTTCTTTGCCAAGCATTCATTACAGTACACAATGGCAACATCTGGTGGATTGTTCCAAACCATGTGCAGCCATGTCCTTCGGGATGTGCTAGAGGCATTGCTCAATAACCTGGACCAGTACATAAAGTTCCCGACCCCTGGAGAGTTGTCCGACATCATGGGGGAATTCTATGGCTTGGGACAGATACCCCATGTCACTGGCTCTATTGATGGCATCCACATTGCATTGATCCCACCACAGGCAAATGAGCAAGCTTGAAAAAATACGAGTTAATGCAGGGCTAGAGGGATGTTTAACGACCAAACCTAAGTATTATCCCCCCAAAAAAATCAACAAACAACAACAAACTTAGGGGTCTAAGTTGAGGATTCAACCGTAGTCCTCTACTATTCAGAACCTTGTCATTAGTACAGAGGTATGAATGCAATGTGCTACCAAACCAGATCACCAGATGTGAAGAACCAGTCACGTGAGTCCCCCCTGGTGTAGGATTCCCATCAACGGTCTTGTGATGATCAATATTATCATTTGGTAGTCCTAATTGGGTATTGTGTCTCTAGATCATTGAGACCGGCATACCCCGAAAACCAGATAGGGGGTAGCGACCCACAATCACTTGGTACTACCACATGTTGTTGATGTGGTGGGAAGTGCAGTGTAAAAATATAATCAGTGGTGATTTAAAAAAGGATAGGGAGCTCAACCCAAAAAACTTTAATAATTGTTTGCCCCTTCCTTACTAAAAACAAGAACAGTGAAATATCGTCATCGCAGTACAACCAAATAGCTGCGAGGAGACCAACATGTTTCAGCCACTCAGGGATTAGTCCTTCGGCTTTCGTCAGGGTCTCTGTTCTATACCAATACTACTGCATCAGTCGTGAATAAGGTGTGAAAAAATATATGAAAAAAACACACAAGTGAAAAGACCAGCAAAGGATACAATTTTCCTTCCGCTGTTTCAACTCCTCTCTTTGGCACCTGGTTGAATATGTACTATTTAGAGAGGACAAACGTACAGGAAAAACACAATCTGTTACCCTGGTCTGTACACAGCATACTAAATTCTTTAACTACAATATATCTACAAGCTTATTTACTCACCCAGTGTGTCCGGGGAGTGGACCTCACCTCTTCCTGGACCTGGCTCAGGATATGTGAGACCCCGCTCTACAATAACAAAAACCGACTACGTCAGCTACACAAACCGGGCAACCAAACATGCAGCTACTCTGGTAGTGTCAATGTCTACGTAGTCCAAGGTATTCTGTATGTGGAGTCAATTGGCCCCCATCGATAGGCTCACAACACACATGCCCTCCACCTCCCTGCACACTACAGGCTGAAGTGAACAAGGTTCACATAGTAATATATATCTAGCATGACGCTCACACGATGGCATGCCCATGACGTCTAGCTGCTAAGGCAGGTAGTCATACCTGTCCGTCGGTGTCCCGGACCGTGACTGAGTCAGGGGGAGGCACCGTCCCCAAAACACTCTGACTTCTTCATCGGTTGGCCGGGGGACACTCGACCAATCAGAAACAGTGAGGGAGGGGCTGGCCAGATCGTTACCTCCTCGTATATCACCCCATATAGATGTTATAATAATATAATTGTCACGTACCTCATTAACAATGCCCGCCCTTGATTCCAGGACACGCTGTCGCCTCTAACCCGCGCGGTGTTTACAATCGGACTGGGGCCCTGAGCGCGTCCTCTCGCGAGAACGGGCCGGTCTGGAACTACAAAATGACATCACGTCATTGATGTTTGTAGTTCTTCTTTACAACGCGGAAGGAATTCCGGATTATTGTTTGTAGCATTTCCCAGGGCGGTATCACATGGTCCGCCTAAACTCAGGGCCGACTGAGAGTCACCCGGCCTAAATACAGTTTGTTTCCCAGGGGATATGCATAAACCTCAATATTGTGATGCGCTCGTTCAGCCAATAAGACTGAACTACCGCATGACGTCATGTCAAGAATAATTGTAGTTTTTTATTCTGATTTCGGTTGTGGGCATTCAAACTGAAAACAGACTCTGCTGTTGGTCACAGAAAAGGCATTAAGAATCCCAACTAGCGTTAGACTTGCAAATACAAAAGCGGCAAAAATGACTGGTTGCTGCTAGGACCTAATCACACATAGTGCACCAACGAAACTGGGCACGTTGGAAAAAATGGGAGCACGCTCTATAGGGATTTCTAGACTACATAGGACTATTGAGCTAGAAATAGACGATTAGTATTCGCACATGACAAACCCTGCTCAGGCATCGGTGCATATCCAGATGAGCAGGTGCGCCCTCGCCTGTGACAGAAAGCGAAATACTCATTAAATGCTCATTAGTTCTTGGGCTCAAAATGCTGTGGCTAGGAGCCACCTCGCACTGTCTTACAACAGGAATAATACTGTTAAGTGTGGGGGCAAATACTCTGATTTACAGTGAAAGTCGCGCCTGGTGCTATTCATAAAGACACACATCGAATTGATCAAGACAAAGAGACCCACGGGATGTCATCGTTCAGCCCTTGTTCGTGTGTCCCCAATTTGAACACCCACCTTTGCTCACGAATGAACAGATATCTGGACACGTCACTCACATGTGGAGGGATGTACGGTTTCTCGAGAACATGCCATTTGAAATCTGTTTCGGCATGATTACACGTGAGGAAGTGCTTCGTGAGTTTGGAGACATCTTTCCTGCAACGGAAAGTGCTCTTATGTTCCTGCATCCTCACACGTACCTTCCTCGTGGTCATGCCCACGTATCTTTTATTGCACGTGCACGTGATGAGGTAGATTAGGTTGGTGCTGTTGCAGTTTGTGAACTGCCGCAGCTCCCAGGGCTTATCTGTACCAATGTCCACACTCGTGATTTTCATTGTTAGAGGGCAAATGGAGCAACCTCCGCAAGGATGATGCCCTATTACTGGCGGGAGATCCCATAGGGTACCTAGTTCTCTCCTGGGTGTGCTCTTGGGACGTGTGTGTACCAGGCGGTCCCTCAGGTTGGTAGAGCGTTTGAAAGCGAATAGTGGAAAGGCAATCTTGTCTTTACCGCTGTTCAAAATTTTCCAATGCTTTCTGATCACTTTTTGGACCAAGTTCGATTTGGTGTTGAAAGTGCTCACTAGGGTGAGGCGATCCAATGGTGGCTTCTCTATGCGTGGTTCCAAGAGGGCAGCCCGATGGTTGTTCGCTGCTCGTTTATATGAACATTGGACCAATTTCTTGGGGTAGTGTCTCTCTCTCAGCTGTTCAGAAAGTTCCTCTGCATGAAGTTTAAAAGTGTCTGAGGTAGAACAGTTCCGATGGACCCGGAGGAACTGTCCAAAGGGCAGATTGTCCCTCAAAGACTTAGGATGTTGACTCTCATACAGGAGCAATGAATTTCTCGCCATTGGTTTTTTGTACAATTCACTCTCCAGGCCCGTCGGGGTGCTGTAAATAGAGAGATCCAGGAACGGGAGTCTATCTTTACTCATTTCCATCGTGAAACGGAGGTAGTTATTCTTGCTGTTGAGCCATTCGTGGAATTGTACAGCCGATTCACTAGTCCCTCTCCACACCATAAGGATATCATCAATATACCTTTTCCACCAAACTATGGATGGAAAAAAGGGATTGGTGGGATGTAAGACTGTCGACTGTTCGAATTGGTGGACATACAGGTTCGCCAGCGAAGGGGCAAAAATACTGCCCATGCTGGTCCCAGAGACTTGATGATAGATCTGGTCCTCGTACATAAAAAAGTTCTCTTTCATGGCTATAGTTGCTAGAGCCATAATGAACGGTACTGGAGTGATGGAATTCAATTCTGATACCCCCAGGATGGACCTGATGGTATCCAGGGTCGCATCCTGGGGTATTGAGGTATACAGAGACTCAACGTCCAGAGAGATCAGATAATCTGTCTCTCGGTCAAAGGCAATGTCGGGAATCACTCTCAGGACATCGGCAGTGTCCTTCAGAAAAGTTGGCATCTTGCTCACCAAGGGTTTGAGAAAATAATCAGCAAACGCCGAAAGCGGTTCAAGTAAAGAGCCCAGGCCTGAAATGATGGGTCTCCCTGGGGGCGGTCTCTGTGGCTTATGCACCTTGGGCAAGGTGTAAAAATAAGGCATGATGGGATGCTTAGCCTGTAGGAAAGAAGCCTCTGCGGGGGTGATCCAGCCTTCGGCCAAAGCTTCTTCAACCAAGACTTTGATCTCACTCGTCAATCTCGGAGTTGGGTCAGTGGTCAATGGCCGATAGGCCTCGCTATTACTCAACTGACGCAGACACTCTGCCCTGTAAGTGTCTACATTCTGTACCACAATGGAGCCCCCTTTGTCGGCGGGCTTCACAATTATCGTGCTGTCTTGGGTCAGTGATTTAAGACCTTGTCTCTCTGCAGTGGTGAGATTATTGTACCGTGGTCTGGAACTGTACTGGATGAGGACTACGGTTGAATCCTCAACTTAGACCCCTAAGTTTGTTGTTGTTAAATGAGCAAGCTTATCAAAATCGATAACATTACTACTACATCAATGTCCAGGTGGTGTGCTCAGCTGACATGTCAATCTCCCACATCTGCGCACGTTTCCCTGGATCTGCACATGATGCATATATCCTAAGGAACATGTGTATGTTGTGTTGTATGTTGATTGTATGGCAGATAGTGCTCTGTTATCAGACAACTGAATCTTTTTTCTGTGCTAAATGTAGGAGACTCTTGATACTTCAACCAGCCTTGGTTACTGACACCACTCCCTAACCCTGTCACCTCTGCAGAAGTGCGGTTTATTGAGGCCCATAGTAGGACCCTACGAGTCGTGGAGCCGACTTTTGGGCTACTGAAGACCAGATTCCGCTTTCTGGAACGCACAGGAGGAGCCATCCAATATGCCCCATTGAAGGTGTGCCAAAACAGCACAGCTTGCTGCATGTTCCACAACCTGGCTATACGGAAGGAAATACCTCTCTGGTAGATCTGGGAGACTCTAGTTGGCAATGGTATTGACCTTTGTCCAAATAGGGACCCTTAATTCTAAGTCAGGATAAGGGGATTACACTACTTAATAACTCCTGCTCACCCCTTTGGTAGCTTGGCACAAGCAGACAGGCTTATCTCAGAGGCAAGTGTGTTAAGCATTTGTGAATATACACAGTAATACAGTGATCACACTACAGATGGACACAACACAGGTTTTATAAAAATAAATATTCTTTATAAAGATTTAATACAAGACCACAAACGACAAAAAGAACAAGTTACTTACCTTCGGTAACGCTTTTTCTGGTAGATGCAGTATCTGCCTGTGGATTCCTCACCCAGTGAATATCCTCTTAGTGTCAGCAACATTCGGAAATTCTTTTTGTAACTTCGCGCCGATGTGGACGACGTCATAGAGGCACGGCATCGCGCGTGACTCCGCTGACGTCACTGACACCATAATAGGCCCACGCCGGCGTGATGACATCAGTTCCGCCCTTTTTTCCGTGCCTTCGAAGCACACGGACGGACCAATGACAGTAGATATATACACAGTATACACAGTACATAAATGTCAAGATAACACACACAGTGTGAAGCAAATGCAGGAAAGCAATTGAAACAAAACATTTCGTTGACAATAAAATATATATACATTACATTACAGTAACTCAGGTATAGAAGAGTGGACAACGGGGAGGCGGGTGGGTCAGTGAGGAATCCACAGGCAGATACTGTATCTACCAGAAAAAGCGTTACCGAAGGTAAGTAACTTGTTCTTCTGATAGATACATCTGCCAGTGGATTCCTCACCTTGTGAATAGAGTCCCACAGCAGTCCCCACTCCCGGAGGAGGGAGTCAACTCTCCTATACCAGAAAATCCTGGAGGACAGAGCGCGCAAAGTGACCGTCCCTCCTCACCTCAGCATCCAAACAGTAATGCTTTGCAAAAGTGTGGAGGGAGGCCCAAGTAGCCGCCCTACAAATGTCCTCAACAGGTACACCTCTAGACAAAGCAGATGTTGATGACTTTGCTCTAGTAGAGTGAGCTCTTATACCCTCTGGAGGGTCCTTACCCGCCAAGGAGTAGCAGATCTTGATGCATAGAATAATCCATCTTGAAAGAGTGCGCTTGTGCACCGCTCTTTCTTTCTTGCTGCCAGCAAATCCCACAAAGAGCTGGTCATCCATACGATAGTCTTTAGTCCTATCGAGATAAAAGCTCACTGCCCTCTTAGGGTCCAGACGGTGTAGTCTCTCCTCCTCCTTGGAAGGGTGAGGGGGAGGATTAAAGGTAGGAAGGGTAATCGACTGTCCTAGATGGAAGGGAGTTACCACCTTAGGCAGAAAAGCAGCCCTGGTCCTAAGAACCATTCATTCAGCATGAAAGGTCAAGAATGGGGGCTTTGAACTAAGAGCTTGAAGCTCACTTACCCTCCTTGCCGAGGTAATTGCAACCAGGAAGACTGTCTTAAAAGACAAAAGTCTCATGGGACACTTGTGCAAGGGTTCAAAGGGAGAACCCATCAAGTAGGTTAAGACTAGATTTAAGTCCCATTGAGGCACAATAAAGGGAGTAGGAGGGAATTTATTAGTGAGACCCTTAAGAAACCTTAAAACCACAGGAGAATAGAGACGGCTGATCCGGCAAACAGAGAAATGCCGACAATGCCGAAAGATAACCTTTGACTGTAGCCACAGCAAAACCTTGCTGTGCCAAAGAAAGTGCACACTGTAGTATATCAGACAAACGAGCCTTCAAAGGGTCAATGGATTTCTCTCCACACCAAGAGACAAATTTAGACCATCTGTACGAATGGATAGATTTAGTGGAGTCACGCCTGGCCGAAAGAATGACATCCACCACATCGTGTGGGAGAGAAAAGGAATTCAGGTTGCCCCATTCAATCTCCAGGCATGAAGGTGTAAGGTCTGGTGGTGGGGGTGTAGAACCTGCCCCTCCATCTGAGAGAGGAGATCTTACCTGATAGGGAGACGGAGCGGCGGGCACGAGGAGAGGTGGCGAAGATCTGTATACCACACCCTTCTTGGCCAATCCGGGGCGATCAATATAACTTGGGCCTGGTCTTGGCGAATCTTCCTCAGAACCCGAGGAATCAAGGGTATGGGGGGAAACGCGTAAAGGAGCCGTGGGTCCCAACTCAATTGAAACGCGTCCCCAAGGCTGCCCGCATCGGATACTGGAGGCTGCAGAATGAAAGGCAGTGAGCATTCCCACGAGTGGTGAACAGGTCCACCTGAGGAGTCCCCCACGTCCAAAAGACGTGATGAACCACCTCTGGATGAAGTCTCTACTTGTGGTCGGCCGAGAACTGCTGACTGAGACTGTCTGCACGCACGTTCAGAACCCCGGCCAGATGATTTGCCATCAGACAAATCTGATGGTCCTGAACCCAGGACCAGAGACGCAGAGCCTCTCTGCAGAGACACTGCGACCCTACTCCTCCCTGCTTGTTGACATACCACATCGCAGTGGTGTTGTCCGTCAGGACTTGAACCGACCGACCGCGAAGGGAAGGGAGGAAGGCCTTGAGTGCCAAACGTATCGCCCGCAATTCCAGAAGGTTGATGTGAAGCAACCTTTCCTCTGGAGACCAAAGACCCTTGACCTCCAGATCCCCCAGATGAGCACCCCACCCTAGAGTGGATGCATCCGTTATCACTGTGGCCACCGATGGAGGCAGTTGAAAAGGCTTTCCTTGAGAGGTTGCCTTCCACTCCCCACCAAGCCAGATCCACTGCAGTTTTTCCGGAGATCCTCACAGACTCCCTGAGATCTCCGTTGTGCTGATACCACTGCCTGCGGAGGCACCACTGGCGAGCCCTCATGTGCCAGCGTGCATGGTTGACC